>NC_138350.1:25295246-26495246 GCF_046562875.1 Panthera onca | reverse complement strand
ATTTATTTATTTTGACAGAGAGAGCAAGCAGGGTAGGGACAGGGAGAGAGGGGAGAGACAGAGAATCCCAAACAGGCTCTTCATTGCAGCACAGAGCTCGACGCATAGCTCAGACTCACAAACCGGCTTGCGAGATGACGACCTGAGCCCAAATCAAGATGCTTAACTGCCTGAGCCACCCAGGTGCCACTTAAGCTGCCACACTCTGAAAGAAAAAATATATAAAATATGTTTTCTGCATTCTGATTTACCTTTTTTTAAAGTGTTCAACTGTTTATGTATTTTGAGAGAGACAGAGACAGAGAATCCTAAGCAGGCTCTGTGCTGCCAGTGTCAAACCTGACACAGAGCTTGAATAACCTGAGCCAAAATCAAGCTGGACGCTTAACCAGCTGAGCCACCCAGGTGCCACTCTTTTTTTAATAGTATCTGCAGAGAATAGACACATACACACATACCAAATTAATGAACTCAACATGTATAAATTTTTGTCTAATATGAACTCTTTGTCATGACAGAATCATAAGGCAGGAAAGGTTGCCAAGAGAGTATGCAAAATTCTTTGTAGGAGATGATTTTTACTTTTTTTTGAAGATTTCCGACAATAGATACATTTTTCAAACAATATTTATTTATTTTTGAGAGAGATGGAGCATGAGCGGGGGAAGGGCAGAGAGAGAGAGAGGGAGACACAGAATCTGAAGCAGGCTTCAGGCTCTGAGCTGTCAGCACAGAGCCTGACACGTGGGGCTCAAGCTCAGGAACCGTGCGATCATGACCTGAGCCAAAGTCAGATGCTTAGCTGACTGAGTCCCCCGGGCACCCCAAGATACATTTTATATTATTCAGGGGAAACTTTAGTATTCATAGTTGTTCGATTTAGCATGTAAATTCTTTCAGGTCTAAAACTGAGAAAGACTGGTGAGTTGATTTTTTTTTTAGTCCGTTTCTTCTTTCCTCCTGGGAATGTTCAGTCCTGCTTGATAATGACACATGTATTTGAAGACTTTAAAATCTTCAAATTGGATGATCATAAATATATTAGTTGCTTAATGCTAGATTCCTTCTCGGGTCCTTAACTACCTTCCTATATGTTGTAGATAGGAAATTAGAGCTCTTCATATGCTGTTCCCAGTAGAATAATAAAACTATATGAAGTTTAAAATCGGTTTTCATATTTTTCTTAGACATCGTGGTAGTAGTGGAAAATGGCTCAAAATTCTGTAATCCTGTATTTCTCTTCTATACTTTTAAATCTTGTCCCTTAAGATTAATTTTTTTATTTGTTTTACTATTTTTTTTAATGTTGATTCTTGAGAGAGAGTGAGGGAGCATATGAATCGCAAGCTGACTCCATGCTTCGTGTGGACGTGACGCAGGGCTTGATCCCACGGCCTTGGGACCATGACTTAAACTGAAACTAAGAGTTGGACGCTCAACTGACTGAGCCACCCAGGCGTCCCAAGATTAATTTTTAAAAAGCAGTATTCTTATAAAATCCTGAATTAGTGTTTCACAGTTAAAACTTTTTATGACTCTTAATGCCATTCATTACAGAAATGAGTATTTGTGTATATTAGTAAACGTATAGTTTGCACCCTTAAAACTAATGTTGGAATATAGACGTGAAATCTTGAATCTCATGTTTTTTTCCCCTGCTTTTGTGATTGTATTAGTTTTACTCTTTAAAAATATTTTTAGTGTTTGTTTATTTTTGAGAGAGAGAACGTGAGGGAGAAGGGGAGGGGTAGGGAGAGGGGGACAGAGGATCCAAAGCAGACTCTGTGTCGACAGCAGAGAGCCTGATGCGGGGCTTGAACTCATGAACCAAGAGCTCATGACGTGAGCCAAAGTCGGAGACTTAACTGACTGAGCCACCCAGGCGCCCCTCCCCTGTTTTCATTATTATTCTTTATTTATTCTTTATTAGTTCACAATTTAGTGTCCAGTTAGGGAATATATAGTGTGTACAGTGTAGTCTTGGCTTCGGGAGTAGATTCCCGTGATTCATCACTTCCGGATAACCCCAGGGCTCATTCCAACATGTGCCCTCCTCAATGCCCACCGTCCCTTTTTTCCACCCCCTTAACTCCCCACCCCCATCAACCCTCAGCTTGTCCTCTGTCTTTTAAGAGCGTCATATGGTTTACCTCCCTCTAGGTATTTGTAACTATTTTTTCTTTCCCTTCCCCTATGGTCTTGTGTGAAGTTTTCAAATTCCACCTATGAGGGAAAACATACGATATCTTTCTCTTGACTGACTTATTTCACTTCGCATCATACCTTCCAGTTGCTTCCACACTGTTGCAAATGGCAAGATTCCATTCTTTTTTATGGCCGAGTCGTATTATTCCATTGTATATAGAAACCACCTCTTCTTTAGCCATTCATCAGTTGATGGACATTTGGGCTCTTTCCATAATTTGGCGATTGTTGATAGAACTGCTATCAACTCTGGGGTACATGTGGCCCTACAAATCAGCACTCCTGTATCCTTTGGATAAATGCCTAATAGTGCTGTTGCTGGGTTGTAGGGTAATTCTATTTTTAATTTTTTGAGGAACCTCCACACTGTTTTCCAGAGCGGCCGCACCAGTTTGCATTGCCACCAACAGTGCAAGAGGGTTCCCATTTCGCCACATCCCCGCCAACATCTGTTATTTCCGGAGTTGTGAATTTCACCACCACACTCTGACCGATTGAGGTGGTATCCCAGTGGGGTTTGATTTGTATTTCCTGGATGAAGCGTGATGTTGAGCATCTTTGCATGTGTCCGTTGGCCATCTGGAGGTCTCCTTTGGAAAAGTGTCTATTCACGTCCTCTGCCCCTTTCTTCGCTTACATGGTTTTTGGGTGTTGAGTTTGGCAAGTTCTTTATAGACTTTTTTATCCTAACCCTTTATGTGATATGCCATTTGCGAATACATATCTTCTCCCATTCCGTCGGTTGCCTTTAAGGTTTGTTGATTGTTGCCTTTGCTGTGTGGCAGCTTTGTATCTTGATGAGGTCCCCAAAGTTCACTTCTGCTTTTATTTCCCTTGCCTTTGGAGACATGTCAAGTAAGTAATTGCTGCAGCCCGAGGTCAGAGAGGTGGTTGCCTGTTTTCTCTTCTAGGATTTTGATGGTTTCGTGTCTCACGGTTAGCTTTTTCATGCATTGGAGTTTATGTTTGTGTAAGGTGTAAGAAAGTGGTCCAGTTTCACTCTTGTGCATGTGGCTGTCCAGTTCTCCCAGCACCATTAGCTAAAGAGACTGTCTTTTTTGCATTGGCTACTCTTTCCTGCTTTGTTGGAGCTTAGTTGGCCACACATCTGTGGGCCCATTTCTGGGTTCTCTATTGTATTCCATTGGCCTCTGTGCTTGTTTGGAGCTAATACCGTGCATTTGAGGAGTCCAGCTTTGTAGTCCAGGCTAAAGTCCGGGATTGTGATGCCTCCCCCACTCTGGTTTCCTCTTTCAACCTTACTTTGGTTGTTCTGGGTCTTTTGTGGTTCTCTCCAAAGTTTAGGATTGTGTGTTCTAGTTCTGTGAAGAATGCTGCTGTTATTTTGATTGGGATTGCATTGAATGTACAGATTGCTTTGGGTAGTATTGACATTTTAACAGTGTTTGTTCTTGCAACCCATGAGCATGGAATATTTTCCGGGTTCTTTGTGTCTTCTTCAGTTTCTTTCATAAGTTGTCTATAGTTTTCAGCATACAGATCTTTTACCTCTTTGGTTAGGTTTAATGCTAGGTATTTTATGGTTTGATGCAGTGGTAAATGGGATCGACTCCTTGATCTCTCTTTCTAACGCTTCATGATTGGTGTATAGACATGCAACCGATTTGGGTGCATTGATGTTTTATCCTGTAGCTTTGCTGAATGCGTGTGTCAGTTCTAGCAGTTTTTTTGGTGGAGGCTTTCAGGATGTCCACATAGAGTATCGTGTCATCTGCAAACTGTGAAAGTTTGACCTCTTCTTTGCCAACTTGGATGCCTTTTATTTCATTTTGTTGTGTGATGTCTGAGGCCAGGACTTCCAACATTATGTTAAACAACAGTGGTGAGAGTAGATATCCCTTCATGTTCCTGATCTCAGGGGAAAAGCTCTCAGTGTTTCTCCATGGAGGAGGCTATTTGCTGTGGGCCATTCATATGTGGCTTTTATGGTTTGAAGGTCTATTCATTCTATCCGATTTTCTTGAGGGTTGTATTAAGAAAGAGTGCTGTATTTTGTCAAATGCTTTTTCTGCATCTATTGACAGGATCATATGGTTCTTATCCTTTCTTCTCTTCATGGGAGGTGTCATGTTGATTCATTTGTGAATATTGAACCAGCCCTGCCGCCCAGGAATGAATCGCACTTGATCCTGGCGAATCATTCTCTTAATATACCGTTGCATTACATTTGCTAGTATCTTGCTGAGAAGGTTTGCATCCATGTTCATCAGGGACATTGGCCTGTCATTCTCCTTTTTCGTGGGGTCTCTGTCTGCTTTGGAAATCAGCGCAATGCTGGTGTTGCATAGAATGAGTCCAGAAGCTTTCCTTCCGTTTCTATCTTTTGGGAACAGCTTGAGAAGAAGAAGGGTTATCTCTGCTTTAAATGTCTGGTAGAATTCCCCTGGGAAGCCATCCTGCCCAGGACTCTTATTTGTTGGGAGATTTTTAATAACTGATTGAATGTCTTCACGAGTTATGGGTCTGTTCAAGTTTTCTATTTCTTCCCGTTTGGCTTTTGGTAGTGTGTGGGTGTCTAGGAAATTGTCCATGTCTTCCAGGTTGTCCAGGTTGTTGGCATATACTTTTTCATCGTATCCTCAGGTTTCTTGTTGTATTTCTGTGGTGTTGGTTGTGATCTCTCATCTTTCATTTGTGATTTTATCTATTTGGGCCTCCCTTTCTTCTTTTTGAGACGTGTGGCTAGGGGGTTATCAGTTTTGTTTATTTAAGAAAAACACATCTCTTAGATTCATTGCTGTGTGCAACCTTGTTTTTGGATTCTATAGGATTTATTTCTGCTCTACTCTTTATTGTTTCTCTTCTTCTGCTGACGTTGGGCTTTCTTTGCTGCTGTTTTTCTAGTTCATTTAGGAGTGAACTTAGTTTCTGTATTTGGGACCATCCTTGCTTCTGGAGATAGGCCTGGATTGCAATGTATTTTCCTCTAAGGACTGCCTTTGCTGCATCCCAAAGGGTTTGGATTGCGTGTTTTCATTTTCATTTGCTTCCATATGGTTTTTAATTTCTTCCTTAATCGCCTGGTGGACCCATTCTTTCTTGAGTAGGAAGCTCTGTAACCTCCATGCATTTGGGGGCTTTCCACTTTTTGTTCTTGTGGTTGATTCCAAGTGTCTGAGCGTTGTGATCTGAAAATGTGCATGGTATGATCTCAGTCCTTTTATATTTGTGGAGGGCTGTTTTGTGACCCAGGATGTCATTTATATTGGAGAATGTTCTATGTGCACTTAAGAAGAATGTGTATTCTGCTGTTACGTGAGAAGATCTCAGTACATCTGTATCGGTATCTATGTGTATAAATGTATATATAAAAGCCAATATATCTGTATGTATATCTGAATACATCTGGTCCAGTGACACAATGGATCTCTGTTTCCTTATATACATTCATTCATGTTTGTGATTAATGGATTCATCTATGTGGGCCTTTCACTTTGGGGACATAAACATTTGCAATTGTTAGCTCCTCTTGATGAACAGACCCCTTAATTATGATATAATGCCCTTCTGAATCTGTTACTACCGTCTTTGGTTTAAAATCTAGTCTGTCTGGTGGAAGTATGGCGACTCCAGCTTTCTTTTGACTTCTAGTAGCATGATAGGTGACTCCCATTACCTTCACTTTGAATCTGGAGGTGTCCTGGGGTCTAAAATCAGTGTCTTGTTGACAGCATATAGCTGGATCTTGTTCTTTGGTTTTGTTTTGTGTTTTATCCATTCTGATTCCCTGTGTCTTTTGATTGGGGCATTGAGTGCATTCACATTCAGAGTGATTAGTGAAAGATACGGATTTAGTGTCATTGTGTTATCTGAAGGTTTCATGCTTTAGGTGAGGCCTCTGGTCCTTCTTAGTCTCTGCTGCTTTCCACTCACAGAGTCGCCCCTTAGGATCTCCTGCAGGGCTGGTTTAGTGGTCATGAACTCCATTAGGTTTTGTCTGTCTGGGAAAGCCTTTCTCTCTCTTTTGATTCTAAATGACAGCCTTGGTGGGGAAAGGATTCTTCGCTGCATATGTTGCATTCAGCACATTGACCGTTTCCTACCCCTCCCTTATGCCCTGCCAAGTTTCATGGGACAGGTCTGCTGCTACTGTAATGTGTCTTCCCTTATAGATTAAGACCCGTTTGTCCCTAGCTGCTTTCAGAATTCTCTCTTGATCTTTGTATTTTTCCGGTTTCGCTTTGACATGTGGTGGTGTTGACCTGGTTTTGTTGATTTTGAAGGGAATAATTCTGTGTGCCGCCAGGACTTGGATGCCTGTTTCCTTCCCCAGATGAGGGAAGTTCTCAGCTATAAGTTGTTCAAATAAACCTTCTGCCCCTTTCTCTCACTCTTCTTCTGGGACTCCTATGATGTGGCTATTATTTCATCTCACCAAATCACTTAGGTCTCTGGTACCTGCCTCGTAGTCTAGTAATTTCCTTTCTTTCCTTTCTCTGCTTCATCTCTGTCCACAATTGGATCTCCTGTTTCACCGATTTTCTCTTCTGCTTCTCCCATCCTTGATGTTACTGCATCCAGTTTATTTTTTAACTCATTTACAACATTTCATTTTCAGCATTCATCATGACGAGTCGTTAGGTGCTTGATCTCTGAAGCAGTAGATTGTCTGCTGTCTTCTATGCTTGGTTTCAAGCCCACCTATGCGTCTTATGACTGTTATTCCAAAAACGTGATCAGATATATTGTTTCTGTCTCTTTTGAGCACTTCTCTGGCTGGCGTTTCTTCCTGGAATTTTTTTTGAGGAGAATTCTTCCAATGTGTCATTGTGGCTAGATTCCAGCCCTTTATGTGTTTTAATAGCTTGTTCTGTGTCCCACACCTGCGAATACTACTATATTAAAAAGGGGTCCTACACTGTCTGGGGCCTGGCAGTTGAACAAATGTTTTTGGATTGTGTTGTGTGCACTCTTTTGGTACTTCTTTGGCTGCTTTTCTCTCTACTTGGAATGGTGGTTTGGGCCTTCCACCACCTTCCACCAGGTGTGCTTTGTTTTGTTTGTTGAAGTAATCCTGGAAAAAAGGAGAAGAGGGTGGTGAAGAATCCTTAGCCCAAACAAAGAGAGAAATGACAGGAGTGGAAAAAAAGACCAGGCAGTGACTCAAAGGAGCTATAGGGCTTAATCCAGAAAGAGAGGGAGGAAAATGAAGAAGGAGATCTGGAAAAGTATAGAGAAAATGCCCGATCAAACAAACAAAGAACCAGAACAGAAGAACAAAGGAAAAAAGATAGTGTGTGTGTGTGTGTGTGTGTGTGTGTGTGTGTGTATAGCTTTGACCCAAAGTCAACTCCAGACTACTAGGCTGATTCCAAAGGGAGAAGAGGAAAGAGGAGAGTAGAAAGAGAAAAAAGGGAAAAGAGAAGAAAGGGAAAGAAAAGGAAAGAAAAGATAGGCTCCTGGGTGTCTCAGTTGGTGAAGCGTCCGACTCTTGAATTTGACTCAGGTCATATTGTCACTGTTGGTGGTTTCGAAACCCCCATCAGGCTCTGCAGTGAGAGCATGGATCCTGCTTGGATTCTCTCTCTCTCCCTCTCTCTGCACCTCTCCTGCTTGATCTCTCTCTCTCTCTCTCTCTCAAAATACAGAAATAAACATTAAAAAGAAAAGAAAAGAAAAAAAGAATAATTCAAATGAAAACAAACAAACTAAGATACAAAACCAGAGGAGAGTTGTCTATTGGTGCCTGGGACTGGTGGCTGTGCTGGTCTAGGGGAGGGGCTGTCTGGTCCCATCAGTGTCAGTCTCACTCCCATAGAGAAGCAGTTACCAGGCACAGAGAGCCAGGGTTTGGTGTCATGGGCCTGCCTCCACTGAGGCTCACTGTCCGTTCCCTGAAGCCCCACAATGTTGGTCATGGGGAGAGAAATGGTGACACCCCAATCTCTCCTGCCCACACGAGGTGTCTCAAAACTCGCTGTTTAGGCCATCCTCATAGAATAGCTTGGGGGTCCGGCTTGCCTCTGCTGCACAGTCTCCTGTGCTCCGAGAGCACTGAGCTGTGATTCAAAACCCTGTAGGATCCCGCTTTGCTCAGACCTGGTTCTGGAGTAGCGCCACTCTGCACAGTGGACAGAGGGCTTCTGATTCGTGCCTGCAGGGTCTTTTTCCCTTGGGGAGGGCAATACCTCCTCGTTCCACCATACTCAAGGTGTTCTCTCCCAGTGTAGCCCTGAGATTGCTACCAAGCCTAGGGGCGGCTCTGTCCCCACCAGGCGTGGGAGGTGGCAGCTCTGGTTTAGAGAAAATCTGACAACCTTGAAAATTCTGTTTTTTAGCCTCTAAGGCTGTTTTGCAAAGTAGAAGCTGACTTTCTGGACATCTCCTTGGTCTGTGGTCTGGACGGGTTTTCTCATATCCAAATACACTTCCCATAGCCTCTCTCTCTCTCCCTTCCTTTCGTTTCTCCACCAAAGGGCTTCCCCCATTCCATGCCTGTGCTGCCCATTTTATTTCTCCCAATTCGCATACACACCCTTCTGTCCCGCCAAGCTGTCTCTTTGCACCTGTGGAGATATTCCTGTCCCTCTGCAGCCTGTCCTGGTATTCCAAGTGTTGTGACCTTGATACTGCTGTGTTTGAGGGACAAGGGAAATTCTGATTCCCCTCCTCTGCCATCTTTACTCCTCCCACCTCCTTTTGCTTTCCTTTTCACAATTTCGCAGTTCTGTGTAGGTTTGCATTATTATATCAGTTTAATATGTTTTATAGATATTTACGATGGGCTTTTCTTACTTGAACTTCATTGATCTGAATTTTCTTTTTCTTTTTTTAAAGTTTATTCATTTACTAATTGGAGAGAGAGACAGAGCACACGTGGGCGGGGTAGAGAGACAGAGGGTGAGAGAGAAAATCCCAAGCAGACCCTGCACTCTCAGCGCAGAACCAGATGGGGGGTTTGAACCCATGAACTGTGAGATCATGACCCGAGCCAAAATCAAGAGTCAGGTGCTAACTGAATGAGGCATTCAGGCGGCCCTAACATTTTCTTCATAAGTCCCCTGGGTACTTTAAATTTAATATGCCCTAGTTTGTAGACATTGTTTCTGGCCCTTTCCCTTTCCTCTTTCCTGACTCTTTGTAATCTGTTCTGTCATTTGTGTTCCCTAGCCTAATAAATAGCAGCCCTGAAACAGGAAAAGTCCTGGACTCCGAACTTCCCTGAAATGACCGCATCCAGTCACTCACCACATTCGATATTTTGTACCTGCTGACCATTTTTCATACGTTATTCCTGTAATTCACTCACTCACCTATAATTTTGCAGTACTCTTCTGGTTTTGCTTCCTTTACGTTCATCCTACATTGCTGCCAGAGTGACCTTTCTAAAATATACTTGTGATGATGTCACTCCTCTGCTTATTCAATGCATCCCCATTACCTGAAGGAGAAAATTCATGTTCTAGCATAACACTGCTCCCCTTTTTGTTTGGTTTCATCCTGATTTTCCAGTAATATCTATCTATCCAATTCCCAATAACTCTGTTCCAGTTTTGCCATATTGCATAGATGTTGTCACTTACTATATTGTTTCATACTTGATCCTTTTGCTCATTCTAGAATGCCCTTCACACCCTCCCTGTGCACTTTGTCTTTTAAGATACAGCCCTATCTTCCCAGCGTTTCCTGAGCTTCCCAAATGTAAGTGTTTTTTCCTTTGTGCGTTCACTGTACGTGATTCACTTCCCTTGCAGAACTAGTGGATGGTATTTTTCTGTCCTTACCTGTTTTCATGAATCTCTACCGCTACTAGCATATACAACAGACTCTGTCTTTTATTTATACTTCCAGCTCTGCCCTGGATCGTGGCTATGACTTGACAGATACAGTATGTGCTTGTCTTCCTGAGTGGGTGAGTGCGTGACCAGATGAATTAATGTGATATTTTTCTGAAGTTGGGTTTTGTTTTGTGCTGTTTTTCTAGGAAGGAACAGCAAAGTCAGCAATGGAAGCAAAGGAAGATGGTGTTGGTATTATTGAAAATGTGCCACCAGAACAAACAGTTAATGGCAGTTTGACTTCTGCTGGTGGAGTGCATGAAATTTACAGAAGTGGTAAGCTAGCGAATCTCTGTGAGTTGTTTTCCTATGATTAAATGCTAGTATGAGAAAAATCTGAAAGTATGTAAATCCAAATATATTATCCTTTTTTCGTGAAGATATTTTTCTGTTGCTATCTTTATAAGTATCCCAAGTACTACCCCCTTTTTCTTCTGGAAAATCTTGAACCCCTTGAACATCTTCTCTGCTATTGCTTTTTTATTTTACTAAAATATTCATGAATGGAGGTAGACTTGTGTATGTGTTTAAAATTCATAGTAACACATGTTTTCATTAATTTATCTGTGACCGTATTCTGTAGATATGATGTCAGCATTAGAATTAGGAGAAGAGGAAGATGTAGAATCACCTTCTCTTCCTGAGGTACTGTCTTCTTCTTATTTTTAAATATAAGCATGGAGTGATGTTAAAACATCCAAGAGATGCTTTGACTTTACTCTCTCATCTCTGCATTTGCCCACAGAAACGATTTCCTTCTGTGTTTTCCTGTATGTGATAAAACAATTACGTGTTAATTATGACCATACAGCATAATAGAGTTCTGCTAATTTGCAGACGTAATGAAAGTTGTGTAGTATTAGTGCAGAAAACGAAGGCTTGGGGGAATGAGTTTGGGTTTTGGAGTTAAGTTATGTGAAACACTAAAGAATTACTCTAGGTCAACCTATGGCCAAGCGTATGATCCTGTGGTGTATATGGATGTGTCAAACTCCTACTGACATCCAGAAAGAGCTTGGGTGATGGTGTTTTACAACTTGAACCTTCAAAAGATAATGCCTGGGACTTGATAATAATATATTAGGATTGTCAAGTAGATCTACAAGGAGCATTGGGATTATGATGACCACAGTTTGGTTTAGTGGTGCTTCAATAAGTAAAACCCATTTTGGAGAATTAAAATAACATCACAGTCATACTCGTAGTAATAAAGTAAAGTAATGATGACCTATTCTAAGGTGACAACTAGGGAAGGAGGTAAAAAGGTCCTGATCTCTTAGGCTCAGGCAGCTGCTGCATAATGCTACAAGCACTGTATTTGAAATCAAAAGACATGCTAGCATCTTGGTTCCGTCACTTCCTAGCTGTGGGATCTTGGAAAAACTTGCTTGAATGTCAATGACCTCATTCCTAAAAATGGCACTAATTCCCACCTCTTGGTTATGTGTAATGAACAAATGTGGCAACGTTTTGTAACCTGTAAGGGGTGCTATAGAAAGAGAAGACAAAATGATCACAGTGGCTTTTAGTGACTTACTAAATGTTGAGGATACTTTGTTTGGTGAATGTTTGTTTATTGTTGAGAGGGGAGTGGGGGGACAGAAGATCTAAAGCAGGCTCTGCACTGAGAGCAAGGAGCCCAATGCAGGACTCGAACTCATGAAATGTGAGAACATGACCTGAGCCAAAGTTGGGTGCCTAATCGACTAAGTCACCCAGGCCCCCCAAGAAAATACTTGTTTTAAATGTGAAGATGTCTGAAGGCCAATAAGATGGCCATAGTGTCCAGAAAAGAATGGGAAAGCAGGAGTGGGGGTTTGATTTTCTAATTTGGCGCTATGTTAAGTTCCGGTAATCTCTTAGTGGAGACATCATATAGGTATACAGTTGACCCTTGAACCAGGTGGGTTTGTACCGTGGGAGTCCACTTACACACAGATATTTTTCAATATATAGAGTACTATCCTGTAAATGTATTTTCTGTTCCTTATGATTTTCTTTTTCTTCTTTTTTTTTTAAGTATTTATTTTGAGACAGAGAGAGAGGACAGAGCACCTTAGTAGGGGAAGCGGGGGCAGAGAGAATCTTCATCAGGCTCCACACTGCCAGTGCTGAACCTATCATGGGACTTGAACGCAAGAAGTATAGATCATGACCTGAGCCAAAGTCAAGAGCCTGACCCTTAACTGACAGTGCCACCCAGCACCCCTTCCTTCCGATTTCTTAGTAACCTTTTCTTTAGTTTATAGTGTAAGAATAAACCTGCGTTAATCGACTGTTTATATTGTTGGTAAGGTCAGCATTCCGGTATCCTAACCCTGACCTTCCATGCTCAGTTTATAGAGTTAATGGCCAAATGAGGCCGAAAAGGTAGTTTAGATCCAGAGAGCATATACAAGGGCTTCTGCTTTAATGTTCTGTTTTTTATATATATATATATACTTTTTGATTTTTATGTGTAATTGCTTTTAAAGTAGGAAATTTAGTAGGAGATTTTTTTTTTTTTGGATTTTGTTTTTGAGGATTCAAAAGATATTTGAGGATTTTGGAGTGCATGGCCATCAGAGCCCGTAACCCTTGCTAAAGCAGCCTAACGTAAACAGGGGCGGCGGCGGCTCCTGGCCGGAGGTGCGGGGCGGCTGCCTTGGGTGGCCTGAAGTCACTGGATGCTCGGCCCCGCCCCCACCCCCCCCCCCTGCGGATGCAGCTGCGGAGCCAGAGAGCTGGCACCCAGGCAGTCTGGGCTGAGAATGTAGCTCGCGCGGCCATGGTCTCTGGCGCCTCAGCTAAGTGGACACAGGGCGTGGGAGCAGCGGGAGGGCAGCCCCGGGCCCCCACCCCCAGCGCTTGGCTGACCGGCTGCCCTCTCGTCTCGTCCCACAGAGGTGGACACTCCACAGAGGCTGCTGCGCACCGTCCAGAAGGAGGCGGGGGTGGGGTAGCGATCCTGGGGGAGGGGGCTTTCAAGCACCCAGGGAAGAGTCTCTGAAGGAGAGGTGGCCCGTGGTCGTGGCTGGGACGGCCATTTCCGGTTTGGGGCTCACCTGGCTGGGTATTTACTTCCCGCCGAACTGGAGGCAGGTGAGTTTGGGGGTTGGAGTATAGGGGGACTCTGGATGTTTTTATGCAGTGTGCAGGAGTGGGTGCAGCGGGAGGGCCCCCCGGGTGTGGGGCACCCCTGGATATGTCTGGGTAGGACCTCCTCTTGTGGAGGAGCCGGTGGTTGGATCTCAGTAAGGTGAGGCAAGCGCCTAGGGGTGCTGACTGGGTGTATTGGGTGGTGGGGGGCTGAATGGAGCTGCAGAAGGAAGACCAGATTTCGGAAGGGGGGAAAGGTTCACTGTGGAAAAATGCCCCTCATCCCAGATCTCCCCTTTCCCGCAAATTCTCAGTGCTTGGAGCCACCCCCAGGAGCCAAGAGACTCCCCCCGCCCCCCATTCCTGAAAGCCCCTGGCAAGTGGGTTACTCCATTTGTGAGCTTGTCACCTGCTGTTTTGGCAGGTGGGTTTCCCTTACCCCCTACCCCACCCCCACATGCAGTGGAGTGAGAAGCCAGCAAGGCTCAACTCTCCCTCTGCCCCTTCCCTCTCCTTGGGGCCAACTGGGAACCCAGTCCAGCCTTTAGGTTCTAGCCCTGGACTGCCCGCAGAGTGCAGAATCCATAGTGGTTGGTTCCCGGGAAGCATTTAGATGCTTGGACTGTGTGTGTGCGTGTTTGTAAAGCATGCACACGCCTATGTGGGCGAGGACATGTGGCTGTATGTCCCTCTGAGCATGTCTGTGCATCGGTCTGGAGATATCCAAGTATATCTTCTTTTTACGTGTACATGGGTCTGTGTGTTTATATGTTTTCATGAGTATGAGGTGTATCTGTGTGATGCATTAGTCTCTGTGTGGCCGTGACCATGTATGTGTGATTGTATGTGTGTCTATTGCCTTCCTTATGTCACTTCACATCTGGGTCCCTGTCAATGCTGAGCTCCCTCACCCCTGTATCTTGAGTCCTCAGCCTGAGACCATAAATGCCCTCAGACCTTGGGGGCTGGCTTCATATCTGCCTGTGTATGTGTGTTGAGGGTGTCCGCATGTGGTATCAGCACTGAGTACCAAGAAGCCCCTCCCTGCCTGGTGGCAGACAGCCACCAAAGGACAGGCTTGAAGCCTGGACCTGTTGCTGCCCCTCCCTGCTCAGAAAGCTCGGGCATATGTCTACGTATAGGTCTCTAGGTGTGGCATGTCCCACGTTGTTGAAAGAATCACCTCCAGGGCTGACCGTACATTCTAGCATTTCTTTTTTTTTTTTTTAAACGTTTATTTAGTTTTGAGACAGAGAGGGACAGAGCATGAATGGGGGAGGGTGAGAGAGAGAGGGAGACATAGAATCTGAAGCAGGGTCCAGGCACTGAGACGTCAGCACAGAGCCCAACGCGAGGCTGGAACTCACAGACCGTGAGATCATGACCTGAGCCACAGTCGGACGCTTAACCGACTGAGCCACCCAGGCACCCCTCATTCTAGCATTTCTCAATAAGGTGGGATGTGTGGAATTCCTCAGAAAGGCCCAGATGTTTTCAGTTTAGCCCTCTTAGAGGCCCTGTGGGGACCTGAAGAAAGCTCTATGTAGATAGACCACCTTCCAACAAAACATACAGACCTACAGTATTCTGATGACTGTGTTAGGGGAGGGTGTCTCTAGCACCTCCCCCAAAAGCCTTCGGGTTAAAAACCTGCAGACTCTTTGTTCATTGTTTAACCAAACCTAGCTGTAATATGTGCTCTGCAGATGTTTGCACCTAGAATGGCTGTGTTTTCAAGGAAATGGTTGGCTGTTCAACTGGGAGTGGGGGCCACAGGCAGAAGAATGTGTGAACAAGGCACTTGCCTCTGGGCAGGGCTCCAGCTGGGACCCTGGTCCCAGCTCTGCCAGCAGCTCCCTCGATACCCTGTACAAGTCCTTTCCCCTCTCGAGGACTCAGTTTCCACATGTGGAGAAGGAGCGTCCTTGGAGGTCCCACCCATGTCAGTCTAGTTTGGATTATTGGCCGAGGGGTGGGGGTGGGGTGGGGTGGGTATATTTGCCCCTGGTGACCAGAGGTGTGGGCCTGCATCCTCTCTCCTGGGAGCAGCCGAGTTTGGGGCATGGAATGAGCTTTCTGCCTGACATGAGGCCAAGGCCAACGCCTGAACGGAGGGACCTGTGTGGCATCCCACTTGGTGCTTCAGGGGGGCAGGGACAGAACCTTGCAAATTTGGGCAAAAGGCTTCTAGTGCCCATTGACTCCAGATCTGCAGTCAGAAGGCACGGCTTACAGTAGTGAGTTGGTGGCTGATTCTGAATTCTGTATTTCTTGGGGTACATCGTTTCAGGAATCAGAACGTCCATTTGCTGGGGGCTACTCTGTGCCGTACCTTGTGTGTACAGGTAACTTTCTGAGGTGAGTGTGATTGTCCCCACTTTACAGACAGAGAACCCGAGCTTGGAGGGGAGGCGTGAGTTGCTCAAGAGCACACAGCCGACAGGGTGAGGAGCCAGGGACTTCACCCCCAGGTCTGTCTGACATCAGAGCCAGGCTTTTACCTGTCATAACCCAAATGTGTCCATCCACGTCTACACAGCACTGCAATGTCAGCATGTGTGGTGCCATGATTTCCATCGCACGGATCGCCTCCACTGTTGTCAACATGTTGCACGACAGTGGTCCATTTTTAGTAGTATATATTTTTCAGTTCCTTTGTTTAGTTTTGAGCGAGAGAGCATGCATGTGTGTGAGCAGCAAAGGGGCAGAGAGAGAGGGGAGAAAGAATGCTGTGCTGTCAGCACAGAGCCTGATGTAGGACTTGATCCCATGAACTATGAGGTCATGACCTGAGCTCAGATCCAGACATGGACGCTGAACCAACTGAGCCACCCAGGCACCCTGACAACAGTGGTGCATTTTATATGGACACTAACTCATCATTTTCAGGCAAAGTTTGTAATTTGCAGTAGTGTTCAGCCTTGGTGTTATACGTTCTATGAGTTTTAACAAATGTGTAATGATGAGAACCACCTTTGTGGTATCGTGTCAAAGAGTTTCACTGCCTTAAAAGTCCTCTGTGCTGTGCCCCTTTATCCCTACATTCACCCCAACCCTTACCTCCATAGTCTTGCTCTTTCCAGAGTGTCATATAGTTAGAATCATACAGTGGATATCTTTGAATGTTTAGAAAATTAAATTCCCCTGTAATTGAATGTAGGCATTCAAGATATTCTTTGCCCTTTGTTTTGTTTTGTTGCTCAGCAGTAGAGGATCTGATGATATATGCCTTCCATGAAAAAAAGCATGATTTCTCTAGATGTGTGTCACCTAATGGGGACATCATGAACCACTACATAGCACTCTCATTGGGATCATGCTCCTGTGTGATATGCGGTGGGTCTAGATAGACTCTCTAGCAATGGAAGGAGACAGGCTCAAGAGGTTAGAACTTTATCAAACTGGAATGCCAAATCCTTCTTCCTTAACTTCCCATTGGAAATAAGGCCAGGGAGAGTCGGTTTGCTATGGTTTGGCCATGCTGCAAAGTACAATAGCTATAGACCACACTTTGTGAGGGGATGTTTCGTCCTAAAACTGAACAGTGTGTACTGAAGGGCTGGGGAAGTTCTGTTACCAGCTGTTATCAGAGATATTTTTTTTATCTGAATGCTATAGCTGTATGGTAGGGCAAACACCTAATTACCAAAAATCTGCTCTCCTTATTGTGCTGTGAATCACCTCCTCCCCTCTGAATCTCCAGGCTCCTATCCCATTCCTTAGCTCAGGATGGTCTATACACAGCAACTCCTCAGCTTGCCCCTGAGTATCATATTTTCATGGTGCTCCTCATACATATGTAATTAAATTTCTTTTTTCCTGCTTATCTGTCATATGGTAATTTAATTATGAGACCAGCCAAATAATGTTGAAGGGAAGAAGGAAATTTTTTTCCTCCCCAATAATATGGTCTTATGAAATATTACAGGAAAAGAATAATATCTTAAAAGCGTTCAAAGGAAAAAAATAACTATCAGCAAAGGAGCAGAACCTAATTTGTATTAGATTTCATTATAGCAATAATACAAGAAGTCAGTAAAGCAAATTTCCAAAGTAGCCAATGAAAACAAGTTTGAATCTGATTTATATTTGAATCTAAACAACTAAAATACCCACCAATAACAGGATGATCAGATGAGACACATTGAAGTCATATTACATGCTATTATTCAGCAGTTAAATATAATGCCGTCTCTAAGAGATTTTATTAGTGAAAAAGCAAGTTACAGAAATATATATGTCAATCATGGCTCAACTGGAGAAAGAGAATCAGTAAGAAATATATAATAAGAGATTTATTGCAAGGACTTGGCTTATGCAATTTTCAGGGCTGGCTAGGCAAGCCGGAAAATCATAGGGCAGGCCCTCAGGAGGGGAACTGTCTGCAACTGTCAGGCACAAACTGAAACTGCTTCCTCTAGACAGAATTTCTTCTTCAGGGAAGATGCAGGTCTTCTGTTCTCACGACCTTTCAAATAACTGAATCAGGTCCACCCAGATTATCTAGGATAATCTTCCTTCCTGATAATCAACTGGTTATGGACTTTAATCACATCTACAAAACACCCTCAAAGCAACACCTAGGTAAGTGTTGATGGAATAACTTGGAACTATATAGCCTAGCCAAATTAATGCATAGAACTGACTATCACAATCACATATATATGAATGTGTATTTACATTTGTATTATTATATAGATGTACTGTTACACTCTGTGTGTGTGTGTGTACATAGAGAGTTCAGGAAGGATGCACACCAAACTGATAACAATGAAACAGAGTGAAAACTGGCAAGTTGAAAAGGGGAGTGGTGTAGGGAAAAGAGGAGATTCACTTTTTCCTCTTTATAGTTCTAGTGAGGGGGGTATTGATAATGAGGGAGACACATGTGTATAGGGGCAGGAGGCATATGAGAAATTGCTGTACCTTCTGTTTAATTTTTCTGTGGACCCAAAATTACTCTAAAAAATAAATTCTATTCTTTCTTTTTAAGATTTTATTTTTAAGCAATCTCTATACCCACGTTGGGCTCAAACTTACAGCCCTGAGACCAAGAGTCACATGCTCCACCGACTGAGCCAGCCAGATGCCCCTCTACTTTTTTTTTTAATGTCACATTACCTACAAAACAACAACAACAACAACCAGCAATCAGCTTAGTAGCAGAGATCTCATCAGCAAAAATAAATGCCAAAAGGTAGTGGGAAAATACCTCTTATGTACCTAAAGAACTCCTAACCTAGAATTCTATACATAATAAAATATCATTCAAGAAGAAAGAAAATTCAACATGTATTCAGTTCTGAAAAAATAAGAGTTTACTCCTCACTGACATTTGTGAAGAAATGTCACTACTGAAGAATATACATCAGCCATAAAACTGATTCAAAGAAGGAAGGAAGGAAATTCACATTTGAAAAACACAGTTAAACTAAATGAAGTACTGAGTGTGAAAAAAATAACCACAATAATTTCCATGGATGTATTCAGAAAAATCAGAATTAAAATTCTAGATAACGAGGAAAGCTGATGGCAAGGTGTTTCAACTTGAAATAAAAAATTATTTGGGGCAACTGGTTGACTCAGCCTGTTAAGCATCCGACTCTGGGCTTTGGCTCAGGTCATGATCTTGCAATTTGTGAGATCAACCCCACGTTTGGCTCTGTGTTGACAGAGAGAAGCCTGCTTGGGATTCTCTCTCTCCCTCCCGCTCTGCCCCTCCCTAACTCATGCTCACTCGTGTGCACTCTCTGTCTCTCTCTCTCTCAAAACAAATACACTTTAAAAAATTATAAATATTTTTGTTGCTTTTGGAAGAGATCAGAATTAATAATTAACCTTAGAACTTGATGGAGAAATGTAAAACTAAGTTACATGTTAAAAATTTAAGAGCACCTTTTAAAGGAAACCATGAGAATTAAGAAAAACAAAAGGAGCAAAGAATAAAAGTAGAAAAAGCAAGTGGGGATGAAATCCTGGTAAACAGAAAACATAAGGGGCACCTTGGTGGCTCAGTCAGTTAAGCCTCCGACTTCAGTTCAGGTCATGATCTCGCGGTTTGTGGGTTGGAGCCCCACATCGGGCTCTGAGCTGACAGCGCAGAGCCTGGAGCCTGCTTCGGATTCTGTGTCTCCTTCTCCCTCTGCCCCTCCCCCACTTGTGCTCTGTTTCTCTCTGTCTATCAAAAATAAATGTATATAAAAAATTTTTAAAAAACAGATGACATAAAATAGGATAAGTTCTAAGGAAATTAGTAAACTTTTGAAAATTTATCTTTAGAACACTACCTATCAAAAACTATAGAGTCATTAACCAAGTACTTAAGTGAAAAGTCATAGTTTGAAATGCATTTATTATAAAACAAAAAGCAGTGAACTTAAGAAGTCAGAAAAGAATTTCAAAAGTTGGAAGAAGGAAATAAAGGCAATGGAGAAATTAAATAAACAATGATCAAAGAATTTTAAAATAGAGTTAAGCTGCAAAATCAAAACCTGCTTCTCTTAAAAGAGTGGCAAATAGAAAAAAGTTTTAAAAGCCTTCCTAAGGAAAAAAGAGAGTAGGCACAAATTAATATTAGGAATGGAAAAGGGCCATAAGTACAGACAAAGAACAGAATTTTTTAATTTAAAAACAACAAATGAAAATGTTATGACATTTAAAAAATTAATAATATAAACATATTTTTAGAAAAATTTTCAAGTTGGCTGAAAAAGAAATTTAAAACCTGATTCACCCGATAGTATCAATAAAATTGAACTGGTTGTTAAACATTTCAATCTCTTAAAGGCACTAGGACCCAGATAAGTCACAGGAGAGATTCATCAATCTTTCATGAAACAGGTTATTTCTGGTTGGTTGTGAAGAGGGAGTAGGAGGACCCTAAGCTTGCCTCCCCCCCTGGATACAACTAGACAATACTCACAGCAGTGCAACTAACCCAGATAATGACCTGAAGACTGGCAGAACAAACTCCACAACTACAGGTAGAGAAGAGGCCACATTGAAGAAGGTTGGAAGAGTGAAGACATGATCTAGGAGCAAAACAGACCAAAGCCATACTTGGTGGAGAGGGAGCTGGTGGTGCAGACAAGGGCATGAAACAGTCTCTCACACTGGGGATCCAACCGACGAGGGGGACAAATCCCCATAACATTACCTTTGAAAGAGAGAGGGGACGAATTTCATGAGCTCTAGCAACCAGGAGGGTCTTAAAACCTGGAATTTTAAAAATTAGCAGGCTCCAGCCTTGGGCTCAGGGAGAGAGAGCACAATCAACAGCCCATGCAGATATAACATAGAAGCAGCAGTTTGAAAAACGCAGGGTGCAGACAGGAGGAAGAGTGATTTGCTCATATCCGAGTGTGGCCCAGAGAGACAAGGATCATGGAAAGACCCCTCCAAGACCAAAGGAGCAGGCAGGTGCCATTTCCCTCCCCTGCCCCCAGCATAAACAACGGCCATCTGTGGGGAACAGTGCTATGCTTATACTACATAACTTGTCTGCACCAAGCCCCCAACCCCTCAGTTCTCCAGATCTTCCCTTCCCAGTCATGCAGGGCCCCTCCCCTGGAAGATCGGCCCAAACCCTGTCTACCCCATCTCTGGACCCACAGGTCTTGCAGGGCCTCGGTTCCTGCAGCAGCAGGGGCACGTCTCATTTCGCAAGGAGACAACTGCACACCTTGTTAAAATGCATCCCACTCCTGCTGGGGACCAAATACTGCCCACAATAGGCAAAGACAGACTTTGCAGACAACTGGACTGAAGAAAAAAGGAGGCCAAGACCCAACAGAAGAGCACATAGGCAACACACATAGGAGGCATTCCCTGACGCCCCAGGCCCTAGGGAAGAAGGGACACTGCACTGCAGGGCACTTCAGTACCTCTTCTTCATAAGGCTATTATTGTTAAGAGTAAGAGAAGTCGCTGATTTTCCTAACACGGAAGAATAGACACAATGAAGAGGAAAAAGTGAGAAGGCAAAGAAATATCTCCCAAATGAAAGGACAGAACAAAACCACAGTAAGATATCTAAGCAAACTGGATATAAATAATATGTCTGATAGAGAATTTAATGATTGTAAAGATACTCCCTGGACTTGAGAAAAGAGCATAGGACATCAGTAAGACCCCTTCACACAGAGATAAACAGCCAATCAGAAGGCAAGAACACAATAAATGAAAATAAAAATACACTTGGTAGAATAAATAACAGGGTAGGTGAAGCAGAGGAATTAATTAATGACCTAGAAGGCAGAAGTAATGGAAAGTAATGAGCGAAGGAGAGGAAAGAAAATTATGCAAATTGAGGACCGTCTTAGGGAACTCAGCGATTCCATTAAACATAAAAACATTTGCATTATCGTGTTCTCAGAAGAAGAAAAGGGGGCAGAATTTTTTTTGAGGAAATAATAGCTGAAAACTTCCCTAATCTGGGTAAGGAAATAGACATCCAGTTTCAGAAGGCATAAAGATCCCCCCACAAATTCAACCCAAGGATGTCCACACCTAGACACATAGTAATTAAAATGTCAACAATCTGGGTCACCTGGGTGGTTCAGTCAGTTACGCATCTAACTTCAGCTCAGGTCATAATCTCATGGTTTGTGAGTTCAAGCCCCATATTGGGCTCTGTGTTGACAGCTCAGAGCCTGGAGCCTGCTTCAGATTCTGTATCTCCTTCTCTCTGCCCCTCCCTCACCCATGCGCTCTCTCTCTCTCTCTCTCTGTGAAAAATAAGCAAACTTAAAAAAAAATTTAAACATAAATAAACAGTAAAAAAATTTTAATAAATACTAAAACAGAATGAAATCTTGGCATATGCAACAATGTGGATACATGGATGAAGCTAGAGTGTATTATGCTAAGCAAATCAAATCAGAGAAAAACAAATATCGTTTGATTTCACTCGTATGTGGAAGTTAAGAAACAAAAATGCTGAACATAGGGGAAGGGGGTGGGGAAAGAGGCAAACCATAAGAGACTCTCAACTATAGAGAAAAAATTGAAGGTTGATGGAGGGAGGTGGGTGGCAGATGGGCTAAATGGGTGATGGGTATTAAGGAGGGCACTTGTGATGAGTACTGGATATTGTATGTAAGTGATGAATCACTAAATTCTACCCCTGGGGAAAAAAAGAGAATGGGCTTAAACTTAAGTGACCATCAACTTAATATAGACTGCTATATACAGAAGATGTTATATCCAAACCAAGAATCAAAACCCAGTAACAGATACGCAAATAAAGAGAACGGAATCCAAATATATCACTAAAGAAAGCCAACAAACCATGAAAGAGAGCAAGAGAAGAAAAGATCGGAGAAAATCTATGGAAACAACCACAAAACACTTAACAAAATGGCAATCAGTACATATCTATCAATAATTACTTTAAATGTAAATGGACTAAATGGTCCAATCAAACGACATAGGGTGACAGAGATCCATCTATATGCTGCCTACAAGAGACTCATTTCAGACCAAAAGGCATCTGCAGATCCAAAGTGAGGGGATGGAGAAACATTTGTCATGCAAATGGAAGTCAAAAGGAACCTGGAGTAGTAATACTTACATCAGACAAAAGTGACTTTAAAACAAAAACTGTACCAAGAGACAAAAACATTGTATAATAAAGGGGACAATCCAACAAGAGGATATAACAATTGTATTTATGCATTCAAATACATAAATCAGCTAATAAAAAACATAAGGAAATAATCGATAGTAATAGAGTAATTGTAAGGAAATTTAACACCCCCCCACTTACATGGATGGATGGATAATCCAAACAGAAAATCAACAAGGAAACAGTGGCTTTGAATGACACGCTGGACCAGATGGATTTAACAGACATATTCAGAACATTCCATCTTAAAACAGCAGAATACACATACTTTTCAAGTGCACACAGAACATTCTCCAGAATAGAACACATATTCGGCCACAAAACAAGCCTCAACAAATTCAAAAATATCAGGCATCTTTTCTGACCACAACACTATAGGGGCGCCTGGGTGGCTCAGTCGGTTGAGCAGCCGACTTCGGCTCAGGTCATGATCTCCTGGTCTGTGAGTTCGAGCCCCGCGTTGGGCTCTGTGCTGACAGCTCAGAGCCTGGGGCCTGTTTCAGATTCTGTGTCTCCCTCTCTCTGACCCTCCCCCGTTCATGCTCTGTCTCTCTTTGTCTCAAAAATAAAAAATAAACGTTAAGAAAATTTTTTTTAAAAAAGTATGGACTTTGAGGCCACTGTGCCTGGGTTCCTATCCCAGCTCTACCTCTTACTACCTGTGTGATTTGGGGCAAGTTACTTAGCTTCTATCGGTCACATTTTCCACTTGTCAAAGGGAGAAGATAGTACTTCGCTCGTGGAGTTCTTAGGATTAAATTATTTAATATGTGTGAAATTATTTAAAACACATGAAATTCAATAAGGGCTATTATTATCAGAAATATTTTCACTATTGAATGGGACTTAAAAAATGTTTTTAATGTTTACTTATGTTTATTTAATGTTTTTTTTTTATGTTTATCATGACCTGAGCTGAAGTCAGATGCTTAACCAGCTGAGCCACCCAGGCACCCCACCTGTTAGATTTTTTTTAAGACTCTAGTCACTCTCTCCAGCTAATTAGTTACTAAATTATTTCCCTCCTTTTAAAGTCCCACTCCATAAGCTGTCCATTCTGGTTGTTGTTGCTGTTTTATCCTTTCCATATGTTGAGCATGACCTTCAAGATCTCCTTTTTCCTCTTCTGTTTAATGTGTTCTCCCAAATTCCAACACTTCCATTAAGGAAACCTCTATTTTTCTTTTCTCCAGTATTTTCCAACTTGTCTTCTGCTGTTTCCTGAGCCATGTTTTTAGGTATTGCTATACTACAGAAAAGGAGAAATTCACCTTATTATATAAAAAGGAACTTAGGGGCACCTGAGTGGCCCAGTCCAGTGAGCATCTAACTCTTGATTTCTGCTCAGGTCATGATCCCAGGGTCGTGGGATTGAGCCCCACATCTGGCTCCACACTGAGCAAAGAGACTGCTTAAGATTCTCTCTCTCTCTCTTTCTCTGTCTCTCTCTCCCTCTGCCCCCTTCCCCTGCGCTTTCTCTCTAAAATAAAATTAAAATTTTTTAAGAAACTTAATGAAAGCCAATGATAAAGTAACTACTTCAAAGAGTTTTACCATCAGCATTATGAACCCCAAGTCCATAAAAACCTGAGCTCTCTTGCTTCCAAGCCAATCCCAATGTACAAGAACTTATCAACCTTTGGCTGTGTCACAGTTGCTAATGTCCCATTGGACCAAGTAAGTCACATAGCCAAACCCAGAGTCAGTGTGGGAGGGAACCATGACAAATCATAACCTCTGGGAGCCATGATTCATTGGAGACCATCAATATAAGAGCCTACCACCCTACCATAATACGTACATGCATCTTAACAATATGTTTCTTCTGCAACACTACATTCATGGTCAGTCCTTTCTGCTGCCTTTTCTTCAGTTTCTTTCTTAATTACTCGTGTTTCAGTTTTAGAGCTTCTTCTCAATGACCAATCAATTTATTAAATCTTTACATTTCAGTTTAGAAAAGGAAAACTGAGGGACCCCATAATGCTCTGTGACAGATTATTATACAAGTTAGGAGAAACAGCTATACCGTGTTAACAACGATAAAAGGAAATGGCAAAAAGCTTAAGATAGGGCAGGGGAAAAGATGCAAAAAGATACCTCATGTCTCAGTGAGAACACAGGCATCTGAGCAGACCCTATGGGATCTACAGAATACATTTCAGCCATGATGTCTGCCATATTTGAATGAGATAATTTCTAGAGCTATGGAAAGATAAACAGGACCACCTAAGTTATGACTAACATTTGAGTGTCCTCTGAGTACCTCTGAGTAGGCAGGGATGAATGACACAGAGCTTCTCTGAGGAGCTCATGGTCAAGTGTAGGAAACAGATTACCATAGAACCAAAATACACAGTTAAAACAAAAACATCTTATAAATATTAATGGGCAAATTTTGTTTTATTATTATTTTTTTCAATATATGAAATTTATTGTCAAATTGGTTTCCATACAACACCCAGTGCTCATCCCAAAAGGTGCCCTCCTCAATACCCATCACCCACCCTCCCCTCCCTCCCACCCCCCATCAACCCTCAGTTTGTTCTCAGTTTTTAACAGTCTCTTATGTTTGGCTCTCTCCCCCTCTAACCTCTTTTTTTTTTTCCTTCCCTTCCCCCATGGGTTTCTGTTAAGTTTCTCAGGATCCACATAAGAGTGAAACCATATGGTATCTGTCTTTCTCTGTATGGCTTATTTCACTTAGCATCACACTCTCCAGTTCCATCCACGTTGCTACAAAAGGCCATATTTCTTTCTTTCTCATTTCCACGTGGTATTCCATTGTGTATATAAACCACAATTTCTTTCTCCATTCATCAGTTGATGGGCATTTAGGCTCTTTCCATAATTTGGCTATTGTTGAGAGTGCTGCTATAAACATTGGGGTACAAGTGCCCCTATGCATCAGTACTCCTGTATCCCTTGGGGAAATTCCTAGCAGTGCTATTGCTGGGTCATAGGGTAGGTCTATTTTTAATTTTCTAAGGAACCGCCACACTCCGTTCCAGAGCGGATGCACCAATTTGCATTCCCACCAACAGTGCAAGAGGGATCCCGTTTCTCCACATCCTCTCCAGCATCTATAGTCTCCTGATTTGTTCATTTTGGCCACTCTGACTGGCGTGAGGTGATATCTGAGTGTGGTTTTGATTTGTATTTCCCTGATAAGGAGCGACGTTGAACATCTTTTCATGTGCCTGTTGGCCATCCAGATGTCTTCTTTAGAGAAGTGTCTATTCATGTTTTCTGCCCATTTCTTCACTGGGTTATTTGTTTTTCAGGTGTGGAGTTTGGTGAGCTCTTTATAGATTTTGGATACTAGCCCTTTGTCCGATATGTCATTTGCAAACATCTTTTCCCTTTCCGTTGGTTGCCTTTTAGTTTTGTTGGTAGTTTCCTTTGCTGTGCAGAAGCTTTTTATCTTCATAAGGTCCTAGTAATTCATTTTTGCTTGTAATTCCCTTGCCTTTGGGGATGTGTCTAGTAAGAGATTGCTACGGCTAAGGTCAGAGAGGTCTTTTCCTGCTTTCTCCTCTAGGGTTTGAATGGTTTCCTGTCTCACATTCAGGTCCTTTATCCATTTTGAGTTTATTTTTGTGAATGGTGTGAGAAAGTGGTCTAGTTTCAACCTTCTGCATGTTGCTGTCCAGTTCTCCCAGCACCATTTGTTAAAGAGACTGTCTTTTTTCCATTGGATGTTCTTTCCTGCTTTGTCAAAGATGAGTTGGCCATACGTTTGTGGGTCTAGTTCTGGGGTTTCTATTCTATTCCATTGGTCTATGTGTCTGTTTTTGTGCCAATACCATGCTGTCTTGATGATGACAGCTTTGTAGTAGAGGCTAAAGTCTGGGATTGTGATGCCTTCTGCTTTGGTCTTCTTCTTCAAAATTACTTTGGCTATTCGGGGCCTTTTGTGGTTCCATATGAATTTTAGGATTGCTTGTTCTAGTTTCAAGAAGAATGCTGGTGCAATTTTGATTGGGATTGCATTGAATGTGTAGATAGCTTTGGGTAGTATTGACATTTTGACAATATTTATTCTTCCAATCCATGAGCAGGGAATGTCTTTCCATTTCTTTATATCTTCTTCAATTACCTTCATAAGCTTTCTATAGTTTTCAGCATACAGATCTTTTACATCTTTGCTTAGATTTATTCCTAGGTATTTTATGCTTCTTGGTACAATTGTGAATGGGATCAGTTTCTTTATTTGTCTTTCTGTTGCTTCATTGTTAGTGTATAAGAATGCAACTGATTTCTGTACATTGATTTTGTATCCTGCAACTTTGCTGAATTCATGTATCACTTCTAGCAGACTTTTGGTGGAGTCTATCGGACTTTCCATGTATAATATCATGTCATCTGCAAAAAGCGAAAGCTTGACTTCATCTTTGCCAATTTTGATGCCTTTGATTTCCTTTTGTTGTCTGATTGCTGTTGCTAGAACTTCCAACACTATGTTAAACAACAGTGGTGAGAGTGGGCATCCCTGTCGTGTTCCTGCTCTCAGAGAAAAGGCTCTCAGTTTTTCCCCATTGAGGATGATGTTAGCTGTGGGCTTTTCATAAATGGCTTTTATGATGTGTAAGTATGTTCCTTCTATCCCGAATTTCTCAAGGGTTTTTATTAAGAAAGGGTGCTGCTGTTGGTGGGAATGCAAATTGGTGCAGCCACTCTGGAAAGCAGTGTGGAGGTTCCTCAGAAAATTAAAAATAGACCTACCCTATGACCCAGCAATAGCACTGCTAGGAATTTATCCAAGGGATACAGGAGTACTGATGCATAGGGGCACCTGTACCCCAATGTTTATAGCGGCACTCTCAACAATAGCCAAATTATGGAAAGAGCCTAAATGTCCATCAACTGATGAATGGATAAAGAAATTGTGGTTTATATACACAATGGAATACTACGTGGCAATGAGAAAAAATGAAATATGGCCTTTTGTAGCAACATGGATGGAACTGGAGAGTGTGATGCTAAGTGAAATAAGCCATACAGAGAAAGACAGATACCATATGGTTTCACTCTTATGTGGATCCTGAGAAACATAACAGAAACCCATGGGGGAGGGGAAGGATAAAAAAAAAAAAAAAAGAGGTTAGAGTGGGAGAGAGCCAAAGCATAAGAGACTGTTAAAAACTGAGAACAAACTGAGGGTTGATGGGGGGTGGGAGGGAGGGCAGGGTGGGTGATGGGTATTGAGGAGGGCACCTTTTGGGATGAGCACTGGGTGTTGTATGGAAACCAATTTGACAGTAAATTTCACATATTAAAAAATAAAAAAAATTAAAAAAAAAAAAAAAAAGAAAGGGTGCTGGATTTTGTCAAAGGCCTTTTCTGCATCGATTGACAGGATCATATGGTTCTTCTCTTTTTTTTTTCTTTTCTTTTTTTTTATTAATGTGATGTATCACGTTGATTGATTTGCGAATGTTGAACCAGCCCTGCATCCCAGGAATGAATCCCACTTGATCATGGTGAATAATTCTTTTTATATGCTGTTGAATTCGATTTGCTAGTATCTTATTGAGAATTTTTGCATCCATATTCATCGGGGATATTGGCCTGTAGTTCTCTTTTTTTACTGGGTCTCTGTCTGGTTTACGAATCAAAGTAATACTGGCTTCATAGAATGATTCTGGAAGTTTTCCTTCCCTTTCTATTTCTTGGAATAGCTTGAGAAAGATAGGTATTATCCCTGCTTTAAACGTCTGGTAGAACTCCCCTTGGAAGCCATCTGGTCCTGGACTCTTATTTGTTGGGAGATTTTTGATAACCGATTCAATTTCTTCACTGGTTATGGGTCTGTTCAAGCTTTCTCTTTTCTCCTGATTGAGTTTTGGAAGAGTGTGGGTGTTTAGGAATTTGTCCATTTCTTCTAGGTTGTCCAATTTGTTGGCATATAATTTTTCATAGTATTCCCTGATAATTGTTTGTATCTCTGAGGGATTGGTTGTAATCATTCCATTTTCATTCATGATTTTATCTATTTGGGTCATCTCCCTTTTCTTTTTGAGAAGCCTGGCTAGAGGTTTGTCAATTTTGTTTATTTTTTCAAAAAACCAACTCTTGGTTTCATTGATCTGCTCTACAGTTTTTTTAGATTCTATATTGTTTATTTCTGCTCTGATCTTTATTATTTCTCTTCTTCTGCTGGGCTTAGGCTGCCTTTGCTGTTCTGCTTCTATTTCCTTTAGGTGTGCTGTTAGATTTTGTATTTGGGATTTTTCTTGTTTCTTGAGATAGACGTGGATTGTGATTTTTTTTCCTCTCAGGACTGCCTTCGCTGCATCCCAAAGCATCTGCATTGTTGTATTTTCATTTTAGTTTGTTTCCATTTATTTTTTAATTTCTTCTCTAATTGCCTGGTTGATCCACTCATTCTTTAGTAGGGTGTTCTTTAACCTCCATGCTTTTTGAGGTTTTCCAGACTTTTTCCTGTGGTTGATTTCAAGCTTCATAGCATTGTGGTCTTGAAAGTATGCATGGTATCATTTCAATTCTTGTAAACTTATGAAGGGGTGTTTTGTGACCCAGTATATGATCTATCTTGGAGAATGTTCCATGTGCACTCGAGAAGAAAGTATATTCTGTTGCTTTTGGATACAGAGTTCTAAATATATCTGTCAAGTCCATCTGATCCAATGTATCATTCAGGGCCCTTGTTTCTTTATTGATCGTGTATCTAGAGGATCTATCCATTTCTGTAAGTGGAGTGTTAAAGTCCCCTGCAATTACCACATTCTTATCAATAAGGTTGCTTATGTTTATGAGTAATTGTTTTATATATTTGGGGGCTCCGGTATTTGGCGCATAGACATTTATAATTGTTAGCTCTTCCTGATGGATAGACCCTGTAATTATTATATAATGCCCTTCTTCATCTCTTGTTACAGCCTTTAATTTAAAGTCTAGTTTGTCTGATATAAGTATGGCTACTCCAGCTTTCTTTTGGCTTCCGGTAGCATGATAAATAGTTCTCCATCCCCTCACTCTCAATCTAAAGGTGTCCTCAGATCTAAAATGAGTCTCTTGTAGACAGCAAATAGATGGGTCTTGTTTTTTTATCCATTCTGATACCCTATGTCTTTTGGTTGGCGCATTTAATCCATTTACATTCAGTGTTATTATAGAAAGATATGGGTTTAGAGTCATTGTAATGTCTGTATGTTTTATGCTTGTAGTGATGTGTCTGGTACTATGTCTCACAGCATCCCCCTTAGGATCTCTTGTAGGGCTGGTTTAGTGGTGACAAATTCCTTCAGTTTTTGTTTGTTTGGGAAGATCTTTATCTCTCCTTCTATTCTAAATGACAGACTTGTTGGATAAAGGATTCTTGGCTGCATATTTTTTCTGTTTAGCACACTGAAGATCTCGTGCCAATCCATTCTGGCCTGCCAAGTTTCAAAAGAGAGATCAGTCAAGAGTCTTATAAGTCTCTCTTTATATGTGAGGGCACGTTTATCGATGGGCAAATATTTTTTAATAAAAAAATAAAATTCCCTTTATTTATATCAAACTGAGTTTGGCTAATGTGAGAGAATAGGTATTAGAAAAGGAGAAGGGGCGGGAAGCAAAAGAGAAGGGAGGAGAAGAGGAAACAAATGGAGCACAGGGGCTGCTGGAGGACTGGGGAACAGAAGGGAATGGAATCTACATGGTGATAGAAGATAAAAGGAATGCTTTGTCTGCTTCATTTTATCTAGACTGAAGGTGGAGAAGAAGTAGACTAGATAAAATTTTAAGTTCTAAACTATATTCTTGAATTCCCAATACCCATCCTCTCCTCATACAAAAGGCATTTTCTGAAGTATGGAGAATCCTATCCTGACACAGTAGACACCATTCTCAAATTGAAGGCCAGAGGGTCTTCCTGAATTGAAAGGAAGAGCCTTTAGAGACTTCCTTAATTAGAAGCCATGCCACTTCTAGGCCATGTGACAGCTTCACCTGGAGAAGTGTAGAGTTCTGAAACCAATCTTTCAGAGCCTTTCAGGCTTTGATAACTCAAAAATAGGCGATGAGCTCATTTTGGAAATGCTACATTCCTTTTATGAAATGATACAGAAAAACTGGTGGAAAATAACTAACAGTGGTATTTTTGATTGACATTCTAGTCCCGCACAAACATTAGTAATCTAGATAACGAGATTAATAAAATAATCTGGAATCAATAATCTATAATTAAGAAACTAGATAAAATCAAATCCCAGGGTACATATTTTACTATAGAATTTATTCGCACTTCACAGTGCCTGATTTAGGAGCAATTGTAGAAATTTACTTGTGTTTTGAGATGAAAAACACACGTTGATGTTGTGCTAGAGAAATACTTTGTAAAGATGGGCAGGAAGAGGCCCTGTGTTTGGATGTGTACATTATAGAGTACTTGTGAACACCTTCACCCTACCATTTCCTCTTAAATGTTTAGAACAGCTGAGCCATTCTCTCCATAACGTAGACATGGTTCAACAAATGGAATTCTCAGGTCAGTTCCTCTATCTACAGACTTTAAATGTGATACAGAAGCCACTAGCTTTATAGCACACCAGCGATGGACTCAAGATGTAGCTATAATTAGGACTTGGAAACACAGACGAAAGAGAGAAGGAATCTTCAGTTTCCTTTACCATAACTTTGAAAATAGAAACGGGTGCCATCTTGTGGTTATTTTAATAAGGTCGGTCTTAAACAATGACTTTCTGGAGAGGCAACTTAACAAAATCTCCTATTTCTTGCTCCTTGAAAATACGGTTAAAATTATCTTTCTTAAACTCTTGGACTTGGTACTCTTACAATCTGGAGATTTCATTAAAATGCTAGACCTACCCACATAAAAACACCATCACAATAATATTAGGTGACTACCAACCATGAAAAACATGGCAAGCAATTTTCGTAATTCTTCACAACCGCTCAAGACCTGCCTCTCGGTTGCGAGCATGTTAAAAGGTAGGTAAAGGTTTTCGTAAAAACTGTGACATGAACACAGGGGTCCCTCCATCCTGGGAACTGCGGGTGGAATAGATCCAAGATAAATACCGACTTTTCAGCCCACTTATTTACTTCTAACTTGTTACAAGAAGAATATGTGTTACGTTTGTAGTTAACAAAACGAGTCACTAAACCAGGGGTACAAGGTTCACCTTACCCGAGAACTGTGTTACTGGATGCTCCCCGGAAAGGTGACACCACATTTGTGTGTGTGTGTGTGTGTGTGTGCGCGCGCGCGCGCGCGTAAGTCTTGTAGAAGAGGCACGCATCTTACCGTTAAGTAGTGTTTGTGTACTAACTTTCTGGGAGCATCAGGCATGCCACAGACAAATTTGGGGCTGGATGGGCTATGAGTCAAAACACGTGCTCCCCAATGGAAGCCTCCGGCATCCCGGCGCAAGCGGCCAGAACTCAAACAGACTTCCGCAGAATTTCTCCAGGAAACCGTTGTGTGGGGCGGAGACGGACGCTCGGTCCAGTGGCTGGTTTCTAATCTGCTGTCACGTTTGAGATTCTGGTCTTTCCTTCCCGGAAATGAGCCTTCGTCCCTGCAAGGTGGTGCCAGAGGCCTGGCCGGAGGCGGAGGCGCCGGCGGATCGGGAGCCCAGGTCGGAGGCGAGGCGGGAACCCACGTCAGGGCCGGGCTCAGAGCTGCTCCGGGCCTCTAAGCACGAGTCAGAGCAGTTCTTCAGTGGAAGACAAGAACCCGAGATGACCTGGGCTTCGGGGCAGTTGCCAGAGCCCGCTGGGGCGCCCCATTCACATCCGGTGTCAGTGAGGGGGGATTCCTCGCTGCCCGCATCACCGTCGGAAAACCAGGTGTCCGAGAGACCCCGTTGCCACACCGACTGCCTGGAGGCGCCCCTCTCCTGCCTCTTCCGAAGGCTGGGATGCCAAGTGGGCGCGCACCCCTGGATCTTCCTGCTGGTGCCCATGGTACTGACGGCCACTCTGGGCACCGGTTTGATTTACCTGCCCAAGGATGTAGAAGAAAACCTCGAGGAGCAGTACACCCCAATAGGGAGCCCAGCCAAGGCCAAGCGGCGCTTTGTGCAGGAACGCTTCACTGCCAACGACTCTTACCGCTTCTCCATCTCCAGGAAGAGCACCGAGGTCAATTTCGCTTGTATTCGAGCAGTCTCCAACACCACCTCCCTGCTAGAACCAGCAATCTTATCAGAAGTTAGTAAAGTGGATGACGTGATCCAGGATCTGTATGCGATGGGGGAAAACGGAACCCAGATCCACTACAATCAGGTGTGTGCCAAGCACCAGGGTCTCTGCGTGTCTTCCAACCCACTCCTGTATGCCTGGCAGATGAACAGACACCTCGACCTGAGAAATGTCACTTTCCCAATCTACAACCACACCGGTCAGCCCATCTACCTGGCTGGCACCATTGGAGGAACCTTCTTAGGCGAGAGGATGGGAATGAACCAGTTACTCCCGGAAGCCAAAGCCATGAGGCTGCTCTACTACCTGAAAACTGAGGATGAAGAGGACAATGAGCATAGTAAGAAATGGTTGACCCATTTCCTGAACCAATTTAGCAACATTGAAAAGAGTCTGGTCTCGAAGAGGATCCAGGTATCTGGTGGCTGAGTTTTATAGGGAGACCAGGAGAAGGTGGGAGGGGTAAGAACACGTTTCCCAAGTAGTAGCACTCCTGGATTATTTGTTGGAGTCCTTGACTTGCAGCTGGGAGTGCTCTACTCTGTTTGGCACTTAATCCAGCTTCCTTAATCTCACACACCAAAGGATGCCACACAGCATAAATCCTTAATAATATTCTGGTGGAAAACACAAATCCTACATCCTTAAGGTAGGTCTGCTCAGTGCAGACGTTGATCATCAGGTTTTCCAGTCAAATTACTTTAAAATCCTTACTCTTAAAGTCTTTGCTATTTGGGGGAACCGTCTGAAATGTGTTTGGGGTTCATTGGAATAAAAGCAACAAACTTTTAAGAAGTTCCATGGTATTATTGAAAAGAGAATTAGCTCACCGTTTACCAAGTAAGTTATATAGCCTAGTGCCAGGCACATGCTAGCTATTCTGTAACTAATAGTTGTGAATAAGCCTGGTCAAAGTGAGACAACTATTGGAAAAATACCAGATCCTTCTGAAATACCGATGAAATTAAAATAGTAAAAGACAACGACCTACTAAAATTTTAGAAAAAGCCACAATTTCTGTAATTATGCATGGTTTCACAGTCTTAGGTAGACCTCAGGTTTTGTGTATTCAGGAGGTTTAAACCTTGGGTTTCTGAAAGAAACTTTGGAAAGCGTGCCACAGATTTGTGGGAAGAAGTACACCTATGTTAATCTTCTTTATTCTAAAATCACGATTCACATATTTTGATCTTTTACTAAATCTTAACATGTTTCAATCAGTAAGCTATATTGTTTCAATAGGGTTTGTAGCTCACACAAATATTGAAATGAAAAGTTATTTACTTGACTAAATTTTTGTGGCAGGTGGTCTACTTTACATCAGTTTCTACACAACTGGAACTTGAAGCAACTTTGATGACAGTGATCCCTTTGTTTCACTTGGCATACCTTCTAATCATATTATTTGCAATCATATCATGCTATAGGTAAAATCGTTTCATTGTGTCTTAACTCTTTTTAACAGATATTTTTGGGTGGCAAAATACAGATAATTGATACAACATATGCCATTCTAATCATTTTTAAGTGTATATTTCAGTGGCATCTTGTATCCTGCAGCTTTGCTCAATTTGTTTATTAACTCTATTAGTTTTATTGTGGTTTCTTGGGAATTTTCATATATGAAATCATGTAATCTGTGAAAAGGGATAGTTATACTTCTTCATTTCCAATTTGGATTCCTTTTATTTCCATTTCTTATTTAAAATTCCTCTGGATAGCACTTCCACTTCAATGTCAAGTGTCATTGGTGAAAGTGGGCATCTTTATCTTGTCCCTGATTTTGAAGGGAAATCTTCCAGCTTTCACTTTGGATTATATTGTTAGGTATTCAGTTCTTATAATGGTGCCTATCATTTTGAGGAAGTTCCTTTCTATTCCTTGTTTTTTGAGGGTTTTTTTTTTTAATCATAATTGGGTGTTGGATTTTGTCAAATGCCTTTTTTGCATCTATTGAGATGATCGTGTAGATTTTATCCTTTGTTCTATTAGTGTGATATGTTACTTGATTGATTTTTCCCATGTTGAACCACTTTTGCATTCCTGGGATAAATCCTAGTTGGTAATGATGTATAATCTTTTTAACGTGCTATTGAATTGGGTTTGCAGAATATTCTTAAGGACATTTGAATCTACATTCATAAGATATTGATCTATAGTTTTCTTCTTGTAATCTTTGTCTGGGATTGGTATCAGTATAATGTTGGTCTCATCGAATGAGTTAGAGAGTGTTTCTTCCTTTTCAACTTTTTGGAAGGACTTGAGAAGGATCGGTGTTACTTCTTCTTTACATGTTTAGTAAAATTTACCAGTGAAGCCATCTGGTCTTGGACTTTTCTTTTTGGGTGGTTTTTGATTACTGATTCAGTCTTTTTACTTGTTCAATGTCTGTTGAGATTTTCTCTTTCATCTTGAGTCAGTTTAGGTCATTTATGTGTTTCTAGAAATTTGTGCATTTCATATAGTTTGTTGGCATAAGTTTTTTTTTTTAGTATTCTTTTTTTTTTAATGTTTATTTTTTTTTGAGAGAGAGTGCAGGAGAGGGAGAGAGGTGGCGGGGGGTGGGGGCAGAGGATCCAAAGTGGGCTCTGCACTGACAGCAGTGAGCCCCATGCAGGGCTCAAAACCATCAATCGTGAGATCATGACCTGAGACAAAGTCGGAGCTCAACCAACTGAGCCACCCAGACAACCCTATAGTGTTCTTTTATAATCCTTCATATTTCTCTAAGGTTAGTAGTAATGTCTTCAATTTCATATCTGATTTAGTTATTTCTGTCTTCTTTTTTCTTTGTCACTCTAGATAAGAGTTTTTCAGTTTGTTGATCTTTTTAAATAATCAATTTTTGGCTTTGTTGGTTCTCTGCATTGTTTTTCTAGTCTCAATTGCATATATCTCTATTCTAATCTTTTCATTTCCTTCCTTGTTAGCTTTGGGTTTTGATTTGTTTTATTTTGTTTCTATTTCTGCGATATGTCTAGTACCGTAAGGTGATTGAAGACCTTTTTTTTTTTCTTTTTTAATGTAGTATAAATTTACCTATGAGCACTGGTGTTGCTATATCCTGTAAGTTATGTTTTGCTGTGTCTTTATTTTCATTTGTTGCTAAGTATTTTCTAATTTCCCTTGTGATTTATTCTTTGACCCACTGGTTATTTGATAGTGAGTTGCTTAATTTCCATACATTTTGAATTATCCAGTTTTCCCTCTATTATTGATTTGTAGCTCCATTCCATTGTTGGTTAAAAAGATACATTGGGTAATTTCAATATTTTTACATTTTCAGACTTGTTTTGTGACCTAACATATGCTCTATTCCAGAGAATGTTTCATGTTCGCTTGAGAATAATGTATATTCTTCTATCATTGGGTTGAGTGTTGTATATATCTCTGTAAGGTCTAATTTATTTAGTGTTGTCCATTTCTTCTGTTTCCTTACAGATTATTGGCCTAGATGTTTTATACATTATTGAAAGTGGCATATTGAATTCTCCATCTATTTCTGTCTACAAGTCTGTTAGTATTTGTTTCATTTTTGAGTCTCTATTGGCAGTGCATGTATGTTTGTAGATGAATCTTCTTGATGAATTGTTCTTTTCATCAATATAAAATGCCCTTCTTTGTCTCTTTTAACAGTTTTTAAAATAAAATCTCTTTCGTCTTATAGAAGTATATTCAATCCTGCCCTCCTTTGGTTATATTTATATGGAATATCTTTCTCCATCCTTTAGCTTTCAATCTATTTATGTCTTTGGATCTATAATGAGTCTCTTGTAGACAGCATATAGTTGAATCATGTTATTTTATCCCTTCTGTCAATTTCTACCCTTTTCTTCAAGAGTTTAATCCATTTACATTTAAAGTAACTGCTGACAAGGAAGGACTTCTGATATTTTGCTATTTGTATTCTGTGTGTCACACAGTTTTTTTGTCCCTCACGTCATCCATTATCCCTTTTTCTATGTTTAGTTTCTATTTTTCTAATGAGTTGTTTGATTCTCTTCTCATTTCCTTTTGCCATGATTTTGTGAGATTTTCTTTATGGTTACCATGGAGATTCATATAGTTCTAAGTTTAAAACAATCTACATTAAACTGATACCAACTTAACTTCAAAAACACGCAAATCTGCTGCTTCTATAAACCTCTGTCCCCCACTCTTTATGTTGTTGTTGTCACAAATATGTCTTTATACACTCTATGCCCAATAACAGAGTTATAATTATTTTTATGTTCTAAATTCTGTAGGTAATAAAATGTAGGATTATAAACCAAAAATATAATAATACTTGCTGTTATATTTGACCAAGACCTATGTTTCCTCATATGACTTAGCATTACTATTTATTGTTCTTTCTATTCAGCCTGAAGGATTCCTTTTACCATCTCATATAGGGCAGGTCTAATTAACATGCCCGCTTAGCTCTTGTTTATCTGGAATGTCTTAATTTCTCCTTCATTTTTGAAGGACAGTTTTGATGAATACAGCATTTTAGTTGATGTTGTTTTTTCTTTAAGCACTATAAATATCCCATTGTCTCCTTGCCTCCATGGTTTCTAATAAGCAATCAGCTTTTACACTTATTAAGGGTCCCTTATATTTGGGGAGTTGCTCCTCTCTCAGTGCTTCCAAGACTCTCTTTGCCTTTGGCTTTCAATGATTTGATTATCATGTTCTCAGTCTGGGTCTTTTTGAGTTCACCCTATCTGAACTTCATTAAGCTTCTTGGATTTGTAGCTTCATGTGTTCTACCAAATTTGGGAAGTTTTCAGCCATTATTTCTTTAAATATTCTTCCTGCCTCCTTTTCTCTCTCTCTTGGAACTCCCATAATGTGTATGTTGATCTACTGGCTGGTAGGCCCACAGATCTCTGAGGTTCTTCTCACTTTTCTTCATCCTTTTTTCTTTATGTCTCTTAGACTCCATACATTTCAATTGTCCTATTTTCAGTTCACTGATTCTTCTGCCTATTAGACCTGCTGTTGAATGCGTCTAGTGTTTTTGGGTTTGTGTTCTGTCATTTCAGTTATTGTATTTTTCAGTTCCAGAATTTCTGTTTGGTTCCTTTAAAAAATTTCTACCTCTTTATATTATTATTTTGCTCATACATTGTTTTTCTTATTTCCTTGTCAGAGCTCTTCTTTAGCTCTGTAAGCATATTTAGAAAAGTGTTTATAGTCTTTGCCTAGTAAGTCCTAGCTCTGTCTTTCCTCAAGGATGATTTCTGTCTATTTATTTTGTTTCACACATAGTTTGAACCACACTCTCCTCTATCTTTATATACCTTGTGATTTGTTATTGGTGGTGGTGGTGGTTGTGTAGAAAACTGGACATTTGGCTAACTGGAAATCAGATTCCACCTTCCCCAGGGTTTTCTGTTGTTTTCCTATGTGTTTATTTAAGATTAGTGGTCCATTTTCTTTGTGATTTTCCGAAACTATTATGGAAAGACTGTAATTATTGTTTTTTGTGGTCACTGAAGTTTCTGTACCTTAGCTAGTGTTTTGACATAGATTTCCTTGGATGCCAGGAGCTCTCCCAGTGTTTGCAAAATGGTTCTGTGCCTGGAACCTCCAACACTTACCAAGGCTTACACTGTACCTAGGGATCAGCCCTAGGTGACAGCTTAGGGTCTTCTTAGGTCTTTTCTGAGCATACATCTTGCCCTGGGTAATTGTCTAAATTCCCCAGTATAACTGAGAGCTTTTTAATATCCTAAATTCCCAGAGAAATGCTCCTCATCTTTTTCCATAGGCAGTCTTTTGTATTTTTGAGCTATAATCTTTTGCTCTATGCACATGAGGTTTGTTCATTCAACTTGTGGTGTTTCCACCTTTCTCACCCTGAGTTTTGAGTTAGACAAAACAGAGGAGTGCCTTGCATCAGTCCTTCAGGTAGCCCTCAAATAGGTTAGAACGGACATATAAAATATTTTAGGAATAATCTTTGCTCTGCTTCCTCCAAAAACAGGGAAATGGCTCCACCATGGTAACATGAGCTGTTACCACTTTAAGATCCCTGCTGTCTTAGGGACAGTTTGGGACTGGGGCCACTTTAACACATCTGCCACATTATGATCACTGCCACTTTAAGACTGCTATCACACAGGAGAGGGAGACAGGGCATGTAAAATCACTATAAAACATTCCTACTATTTTGAAGTACTCCCCTGATTTTCTTTCATTTAGCACTTGCTTAGTTGCTGTAAGCTTTTGACTGCTTTCCAGAGTTCACAGAATTCTGAAAATATATGCCCGTTTTTCTATATTTCTTTGTCGGGATGAGACTTGGGAAATTCCTACGCCATGTTTTGCTGATATCCAGCACTAAACTCTTATTTTTTAAACTTTCTTTTCTCCCCAACCCCCATTGGCGATAGTGTACAATCAGATGGAATAGTAAAAACAAATAAAGAAATTATGGCCAGTTTTGTTTGATTTGGCATATGGTTTTTACTTTACATATTGTGCCAACTGCGATTAATTGTTCCATTCGGAAGCAGATATGCTGATAGAATTAAACAAGTCCTTATTTCTGTATAAATTTGAACTAGTACTTTTAACTATATAAAAAAATCAATCTCTAATTTAATTGACTTGCGTGTCCCCATCGTTCGGATGTGGGGTTTACCTTGTTAAGCACTTAAAAATTGTTATCTAGGCATTAGGGTTAGTTTGAGCTCTTGTAATCAGAAAGCCAAAATATTGAAAATATCAGCAAACACCAGTATTTAGTTGTAGAAGTAACCCCATAGAATATATTAATTGAGTGATTCTCACAGCAGAGTTCCAGAGAGGACTCTACACCTACTTATTCTGAAGCCACCTATTGAATCAAGTCTCTGGGGTTTCAGTCTGAAAATCTATATTTCAAAAATGTCTTTAATTGATTCTCCTGTATAGGTAGGCTTGGGAACAAATGATATAATTCAACTCTCTAGATTTTCAGGTAGAGAAACATAAGGCCCCAGTAGGTAGAGGCAGTTAACCATGATGGGTATCTCGTTAGAGGTAATAAACTACCTCACAACTTTGTTATTTTGGAAAGAAAGACCACATTCCCTAGAAAACAAAACAAAACAAAACAAAAAACTAAGAAGGAAGGATGAGAGGGAGGGAGGGAGAAAATAGGGGAGGAAGGATGGGAAGGAAAAAAGACCAAATTCAGTCTTGTTAAAGTCATTAGAGTATAAAAATAATGTTAACCTAGTGTGGAATCTCCAAGGTACCAACAATTGGCTTACAAAACTTTCCTACTAGGTAGTTGGTTCTGAAGATACACATTTATATCAATTATTAATAATAATTATGGACAGTGGTACAGAAAATCTTATACTGAAGGCAATTAGAAAATGATTTTTTAAATATTTATTTAATTTGAAAGAGAGAGCATGGTTGAGTGAGCAGAGGAGAGGCAGAGAGAGAGGGAGAGCAAGAATCCCAAGCAGGCTCTGTGCTGTCAGAGCAGAGCCCGACACAGGGCTTGAACTCACAAACCAGGAGATCATGACCTGAGCCAAAACCAAGAGTTGGATGCTTAACCGACTGAGCCAGCCGGACACCCCTAGAAAATGATGTATATTTATTTGTCTTTGAAGACTTTATGTTTATGTAACCAGCATATGAAACATATAGGACTCATGAGGTATAAACATAATGCAACTTTATTTTTGTCTCCCTTTGTTCCCTTTAAGTTTTGTGGGTAAGAGCAAGATCTTCCTCTGCCCCATGAAAACTCAGACAGGCTATGTGACTTTTGTGGTCATTAGCAGGTAGGACAAAATCCTCCAGTCAGAGTTAAAATGTCCATGTCCAGGTCCATGTAATAAACAAAATTGGTAACTTGATTTAAAGTTAAGGTGGCCTCCAGCACCCTTTGCTAGAGCATGCTGCATGGGATAGCCCTTAATGGGGAGAAAGGAGCTTACCAGTTCTCTTCTTTTTTTTTTCCTGAATATAATTTATTGTCAAGTTAGCTGACATACAGAGGACACAGTGTGCTCTTGGTTTCAGGGTAGATTCCCGTGATTCTTCGCTGACATATAACACCCAGTGCTCATCCCAACAAGTGCCCTCCTCAATGCCCATTACCAATTTTCCCCTCACCTCACCCCCCCCCAAATCAGCCTCAGTTCTCTGTATTTAAGAGTCTCTTATGGTTTGCCTCCCTCTCTGTTTGAAATGATTTTTTACCCTTCCCTTCCCTAATGGACTTCTGTTAAGTTTCTCAGATTTGACATATGAGTGAAAACATATGATATCTTTCTCTGACTTTTCACTTATCTTTTTCACTTAGCATAATACCCTCCAGTTCTATCCACATTGTTGCAAATGGCAAGATTTCATTCTTTCTCATTGCCAAGTAGTATTCCATTGTATATATAAACCACATCTTCTTTTTTAAATTTTTAAAATTTATTTTTTAAAATTTACATCCAAGTTAGTTAGCATATAGTGCAACAATGATTTCAGAAGTAGATTCTTTAATGCCCTTACCCATTTCGCCCATACCCCCCCCACAACTCCTCCTACAACAGTAACCCTCTGTTTGTTCTCCATATTTGAGAGTCTCTTGTGTTTTGTCCCTCTCCCTGTTTTTGTATTATTTTTGCTTCCCTTCCCTTATGTTCATCTGTTTTGTATATTAAAGTCCTCATATGAGTGAAGTCACATGATATTTGTCTTTCTCTGACTAATTTTGCTTAGCATAATACCCTCTAGTTCCATCCACGTAGTTGCAAATGGCAATATTTCATTCTTTCTCATTTCCAAGTAGTGTTCCATTGTATACATAAACCACATCTTCTTTTTTTTTGTAATTTTTAACGTTTATTTATTTATTTTTGAGATAGAGACAGAGCATGAACGGGGAAGAGTCAGAGAGAGGGAGACAGAGAATCTGAAACAGGCTGCAGGCTCTGAGCTGTCAGCACAGAGCCCGATGCGGGGCTCAAATTCACGGACCGTGAGATCATGACCTGAACCGAAGTCGGACGCTTAACCGACCAAGCCACCCAGGCGCCCCACAAAAAAAAAAAAAGAGAGAAATTTCTAATCTGTCTTTTTAACATCTCTTTTAGCCTGCTCTTGAGGTTCACAGATGATACTTTTGATCCAGAACTTGCAGCAATGATAGGTAAGCCTGTATTTAAAAATTCAATAGAGGGGCGCTTGGGTGGCTCAGTCGATTAAGCATCCGACTTGGGCTCAGGTCATGATCTCATGGTTTGTGGGTTCGAGCCCTGTGTCAGGCTCTGCTGACAGCTCGGAGTCTGAAGCCTGCTTTGGATTCTGTGTCTCCCTCTCTCTCTGCCCTTCCCCTGCTCATGCTCTCTCTCTCTCTGTCTCTCAAAAATAAATAAATGTAAAAAATTTAAAAAGTTAAATTAATTTTAAAAAATTCAATAGAAATGCCACATATTTTCTTGCCTTCAGTCTGTTTTATCTGATTCCTTCTATCCTTCATCTCACCACCCCATTGCTTCCATGTCTGTTGCTTTCACGTCTTCTTTATCTTTCAAGGCTCAACTTGGTTTCATTAAATTTCTGGAGCCTTTGTAGATCTCAGGAAGCAAAACTAACTCTATTTGTTGGTTCATGGCACTTTGTTTTATCACTGTGGCTATTATGATTATCTGTACACACATTTTTTTCTTGTACTATGCATTGTCTTTTATTTAGCAGCATATAATTATCTGACTATTTATTGTATGCCAGGCATTGTCCTGAGAGGTTGGGTTATAATGATGAATAATGCAGACTTGGTGTCTATCTTCATGGACCTAACAGTATCACCTACTAGCAGGCTGTGTTGCCTTTTTAGCATTTGCTACAGTATCCTGCATATGTTCTGAACTCAACAGGTTTATTGATATTAGTTGTTAAAGATTGTTAGAAGCACTAATACCTAAGTGGCTTTTTAAAATGAAATTTAGATTGCCTGAAAGTGGTTTGCTACACTAGCTTACTAGAATGCATGAGAAAAGAGAGCTAAATATTTTGGTGTGTCACATGTTTAGAGAGTAGATGACAATAGAAAAGTATCAAGAGACAGCATGCAGGATGTGAAAGAGCTGAGTCAGAGCAGGATAGTAGTCTTGGCTCTGCCTTGAACCAGTTGTCTAGATGTTGAGCAAGTCCTTTAACTTCACTGTTTTCAGAGCGATAATACATTTTTCTTACAGCTCTAAAATTTCATGATCTGATGAGCAGAATGTAGTAAATACAATCCTAGCCTTATTTTTAGGAAAAATGAGTTTCTCTTAACTGGCTTTATTTGTTTTCATTTATTGTGTGTGTAGATTTATTTTTGTTTCCTTTTTTTTCAAATGTTAAATAATTTCATACTTAGAGAAAGGTTATAAAAATAGTACAAGAATTTTTGCATACCCCAAACATTAATATTTATGCTTTAAACATATGCTGTATCATTCTTCCTTTACATACACATACCAGTATTCTTGGGTTTTTTTTGTTTCGTTTTTTTTTTTGTTTTTTTAATTGAGACTAAAACTGGAGACATGATTAACCTCTAAATACTTTGGTGTGTATTTCCTAAATGAAGATGGATACAATTCTACTCTATGTGGACAGATTTCATTAATTGTCTCCCTAATGTCTTATTTAGGAAAAAAAAAAGAAAAAACTATGTTTTGTTTCTGGTCCAGGATCCAGTCCAGGAACACACACAATTTCTCTCCAGTCATTCTCTCCAGTCTTTCTTTGTCTTTCATGGCTTTTACATTTTTGGAGTTCTTACAAGTCAGTTACATTGTAGAACATCCTTCAATTGCATTTGTCTAGAGTATCCTCATGGTTAGATTCAGGTTATGCCTTTTTGACAGGAATTCTTCAAAGTGTTTCTCAGAGCATGGTGGATATGTGTACCATTCCTGTGATGGGTTTTAGGTTACTTAAAGTGGCATATGCCAAATTTCTCTACTATGAAGTGTCATTCTGTCATTCTAACTATGGTGGTTATCAAACAGTGATTTTTCAAATCCCATCATTCCATCTACATTTCTTATTTACAATTCTGTAAGGAGGAGGTCTCTTTTATGTTTCTTTCTACCAATATGTACTCACGGTGCCTCTAAATGTTTAGTCAGTTATACCAAGCATTACTTAGCTTTTGTGTGGCATATTAACATTTACCGATTTACTTTTATGTGTGTGAAAAGGAGTCATTTAAAACACTAGTAATTTAGGGACACCTGGGTGGCTTAGTCGGTTAAGCATCGAGCCTTGGCTCAGGTCATGACCTCATGGTTCGTGAGTTCGAGCCCCGCGTCAGGCTCTGTGCTGACAGCTCAGAGCCTGGAGCCTGCTTCAGATTCTGTGTCTCCCTCTCTCTGTGCCCCTCCCTGGCTCACGCTCTGTCTCTCACTCTCTCTCAAAAATAAAATAAAAACATTAAAAAAAAATTTAAAACACTAGTAACTTAAAATCCATTTTAATTTGGCTTTTATATATTACTTGTTCCTTTAAAAAATTGGTAGTAAAACTTCATTTCACTCAGAACATGCCTAACAATGGATAGTGAGGAGAAGGGTAGTAACTGGCAGGAAAATAAATTTGCCTAGAGTTAAAATTTTACTAAGGGAATGATCCATATATAATATAAAGCCATCTGTCCTCATTTCAAACGCAATTGGAATCTGGGGAGTCTGATAAATTATCAGACCAAAACCAAAGTTTTTCTGGTCAGGAACTGGAGTCACTATGGCCTTCTTCATGAACCTCTTACCAATAGCTTATCCAAAAAACCCCCAACCTCCTTTAAAGATGAATGAACAAAAGGATTTCAGCTGAAGTTGTCCTTCCTATTAAAAAGACTTTTTCTGTTTTAAAAACAAATACTGAGATTGTGGCATACTGATGAGTATATACATAATTTGTTCCCCAGATGGGCCCTAGGTCTTGAAAAGTATCTTTTACATTTAGGCATCAGATTATTTTCTGCCTTAGGTTATAACTAACATACACATGAGTTTTTAAAATAAAAGCAATTAGCCCATTTGCTATAATGACCTGGTAAAAATTAGTGCATTGTGGAAAATTAGTATCTTACCAATAAAATAGTAAGGAAAGCATACTTTTATCTTTCAGTAACGTGGTGAGACATTCAAGTTTTTGTCTTGTATAAAATATCCTTTTAACATATTTGTTAGATTTTGAGTCTGAGGATGGTACAATAAAGTTGGCATTTTCTTTTTTTCCTTTCTGGCAGTCGGCCAGAGTAACAACAAAGAGAGGGAAAAACTAAAACACATACGCTGTATTCCACTAAACTAGAAGAGAGCTAAAAACCCTAGGCCACAAAATAGGCGGAATGTCTGCCAAAAGCAGCGAGAATAAGCAGGCTGCATGTGGGAAGTGGAGCGAGGATACCACAGCTATAGAGCTCGGAACCAGCAAGAGATGCTTCACGAAACCGAGAGGCCCACCCTGAGATGCAAAACCAAAATCCCTTGTTTGCAAAAGCAACCTGGGCTTTTAAAGCTGATGGCAGGAGTTTCCCTGTACCTGGTTTGATTCTAAGAAGTTGGGGAGATGAAGCCAAACAGGCTTTTTTTTTTTTTTTGGCATTTTTCTGTCTCTGTATCAGTGGGGAAGAAATGTCTTTGCATCCTGAAAACCTCAGGGCTGCTTGTCTCCAGTGGCTGTTGAGAATTAAAAAAAAAAAAAAGATTCTCATGGAAAACCCTGAATCAAGACAAAGTTTTTCTGGTCAGGAACTGGAGTCACTATGGCCTTCTTCATGAACCTCTTACCAATAGCTTATCCAAAAAACCCCCAACCTCCTTTAAAGATGAATGAACAAAAGGATTTCAGCTGAAGGCCACTCCTACCTTTCCAGAATCAAAAAGGAAGAAAGTAGCAGAAAAACCAAGGACGGATAAAACATACCCAACAGAAAAAATACTTCTGTAAGGGAGTTGAAAATCATGTCCAACCATTTTGTTAATTTAGAACACTTTTTGGAAGTATTTAGCACTGAGAGCACAAAGCAGTGATAGAAGAGGTCAGGGAGGAGATAGTGTAGCCACATGAGAAAATTCAATGTAAGCTGATTGAGCAGAAAGAAAAATAAGGTAAGAAAATAAAACCATCGCTGAAATGAAGGTGAAATTAGAAGGATCACAAGGGACAGTAGAGACTGGAAAACAAAATAAAGGACAGGGAAGCTAGAAATGGAAAAAGTGGGTTGCATTTATCAAAGTGAATACAAATGTTAAAACACATTAGAGAAAATGATGTGGAAAGCAGAAAAGGAGATTCAGCATATGTGTATTTGAATCTTAGAAGAAGAAATAGAATGAGGCAACAGATACAAAGGTATAACCCAAGGTAATTATTTCTGACATAAAAATAAATACACACACACACAATTGTAAGAATATACTGAACAGGTTTTTTGTTTGCTACGTAGCGGTGTTTGAAAGAAAAAGGGATAAAGTTTCTTTTTCTGCTGTGGCGAGGCCATATGATGGTACTTAATTGCCTGCATAAATAGAACTAATTGAAATGTAAGCATCGGTTAGATCTTGTAGAAATTAGTTACACTAATTTCATATAATTTGATTACATGGGCAAAATTTGCTTCATGTTAAAGTTTTTATTTTTAATTTTTTTAAGTTTTTGTTTTTTAATTTACTCTGTTTTAGGTGACTTACCTTTGAGTCGAAAAAGTGCTTTAAGGAAAAAATTAAGGGAAAGGTCAGCTATCTGTTTATTCAACGAAGTTTCTTGGTATAATTAAAAATTGGCCTCTGGTTTTTTCATTAAGTTTTATTTTAATTCCAGTAATAGCAACATCCAGTGTTATATTAGTTTAAGTTGTACAATATAGTGATTCACCAACTCCATGTTCACCCTGTGCTCATCACGACAAGGGCACTCTTTGATCCCCATCACCTCTTTCACCCCTCCCACCACTCACCTCCTCTCTGGGAACCATCTGTTCTCTGCAGTTAAGAGCCTGTTTCTTGGTTTGTCTCTCCCTTTTTTTTCTCCCTTTGCTCATTCATTATTTCTTAAGTGCTACATGAGTAAAAGCATATGGTATTTGTCTTTCCCTGACTTTCCTTAACATACTACTCTAAGGCTCCATCCAGGTCATTGCAAATGGCAAGATTTCATTGTTTTATGGTTGAGTAATATTCCAGTGTGTGTGTGTGTGTGTGTGTGTGTGTGTATCAATATACATATACACACACACACATACATACATACATATAGGACTTCTTCTTCGTTCACTATTTGTCCATGGACCCTTGTGCTGGCTATTGGAAATAATGCTGCAATAAACACAGGGGTGCGTGTGTCCCATGGAATTCGTGTTTTTGTAATTCTTTTGGGTAGTATCCAGGAGTGCAATTACTGGATCATAGGAGAGTTCTGTTTGTAATTTTTTGAGGAACCTCCATACTGTTTTCCACAGGGTCCGCACCCATTTGCATTTCCACCAACAGTGCCAGAGGTTTCCTCTGTCTCCACATCCTCGCAAACACTTGCTTCTTGTGTCTTGGAGTTTAGCCATTCTGACAGGTGTGATGTGGTATCTCGTTGTAGTTTTGGGGAGGATCTTTTCAGGTGTCTCTTGACCATCTATATTTTGTCTGTGGAAAAATGTCTGGTTATGTCTTCTGCTCATTTTTAAACTGGGCTTTTATGGAGGGGGAGGGATGCTGACTTGTATCCATATTTTACACATTGTGGATACTAACCCTTTACTGGATTTGCAAAACATTTGCAAATGTGTTCTCCCATCCCAGAGGTTGCCTTTTAGTTTTGACGGTTTCCTTCACTGTGCAAAAGCTTTGTAGTTTGATGTAGTCCCCATAGTTTATTCTTGCTTCATTTCCCTTGGCTCAGGAGACATAACTAGTAAAATGTTGCTACAGCCAAAGTCAGAGAAATGACGGCCTGTGCTCTCTTCATGGATTTTTTTTTATGGTTTCAGGTCTCACACTTAGGTCTTAAATCATTTTGAGTTTATTTCTGTCTATGGTAAAGAAATTGGTCCAGGTTCATTCTTTGGCATGTGGCTTGTCCAGTTTTCCCAACACTATTTGGTGAAGAGACTGCCTTTTCCCCACTGGATAGTCTTTCCTGTTTGTGGAAGATTAACTGCCCATACAGTTGTGGATTTCTTTCTGGGTTTTTGGTTCTATTCCATTGAGCTATGTGGCTATTTTTCACGCCAGTACCCACCATACTGATGGGATTACTACAGCTTTGGAATAAAACTTGAAATCTGAGATTGTGATCCCTCCAGTTTTCCTCTTTTGCAATATTGCTTTGGCCATTCAAGGTCTTTTGTGGTTCTATACAACGGTTAGGATTGTTTGTATAGCTCTGTGACAAATGCTATTGGTATGTTGACAGGGATTGCATTACATCGGTAGATTCCTTTGGGCAGTGTACACACTTTAAAAATACGTATTCTTCCCATCTATGAGCATCGGAAGTCTTTCTCTTTCCGTCACCTTCCATTTCTTTGATCAGTGTTTTACGGTTTCCAGAGTACAAGTCTTTCAAAATTTGGACCCTGTTTTAAAACAGCTTTCAGTTCGCTATTTTGCCTCCACCTCTCCTAACCTGTGAAATCTCCAGGAAAGACCCAGTCTGAGTTTCCGTAACCAAGTGTGACAGGCAGGGAATTCTCTGAAATGGTTGAAAATTAAATGTATAAAAGTTACCACAATGACTTCTCACTTCACATCTGTCAGAATGGCTCAGTTTCAACACACAGGAAACAACAAGGGTTGCTCAGGGTGTGGAGAAAAACAACCCTTGTGCACTGTTCATGGGATGTAAATTGGTATCGCCACAGCGAAAGCCAGTATAGACGGGCCTCAACAAATAAAAAAAATACAAATACCATAGGATCCAGTAATTCCACTACTGGGTATTTATTTACCCAAGGGAAATGGAAATACTAATTTGAAAAGATATATGCAACCCTATCTTTATTATAGCATTATTGACAATAGACAAGATATGGAAGCAACCCAAGTGTCCACCAATACATGAACACACCACACACACACACACACACACGCGCACAAACACACACACAATGGAATATTACGCAGCTATAAACCAGAATGGGAACTTGCCATCTGCAATATCATGGATATACCTAGACGGTATGAGGCTAAGTGAGATAAGTCAGAGAAACACAAATCCTATATGATTTCACTTCTATGTAGAATCAAAACAAGGGAACAAATGAACAAACAGAGAAAAAGCAGAAACAGACCCATAAATGCAGAGAATTGACTGTTGCCCGAAGGGAGGGGAGTTGGGTGGATGGACAAAATGGGTGAAGCGGAGAGGGAAGTTCAGGGTTCCAATCACAGAATGAATAAATCACAAGGCTCAAAGGTATAGCATAGGGAATCTAGTCAGTGATATCGTAATAGCATTATACATTAACAGATGGGAGCGACACTTATGGCGAGCATGGTGGAAAATCCAGAGTTGTTGCATCACCTATTACATTATGTGTCCGGTAGACCTCCGTTTAAGTAAATATACCAAAGTGAAGGTTTCTATGTTATGAGTGGAAGTACCAACTAGAGATTAAAAGATTAAAAGTTCCCAAGGTCAACTTTGTTCCTACACTGGTCTTGCTTTATTTAGGTCCATAATAACTAGCGAGACCTTCCAAGCCTTCAGGGGCATTCAGCTACCCAAGGAGAGAGACTGCGATCAAAATGGTCCTGGTAGTTGTGCCTCTATTTCTCTATACACGGCCTGAATATTTTCTTCCCCATGAGCTCCCACTCCTACATCCCTCTTCGGCACGGTTCAGTGCCATTCTCCAACCTTTCAATTCTTTAGCCTAGGAAGGCACAGACTCCTACAACAAGGATGGGCTCAAATGACCGAGGGTAGGAGACATGTCCTGCTCCTGGAGAACAAGTTAATTGGGAGTCTCAGTCATCCACACAGTCACCTCAACTTAGGCATGTTATCACCTATCCAGATGAAGCTCCCTTACTGATTTGACAAGTCAGTCCTCCCCCTGCCCAGCCCTACAGGTACATGGGAAGGGCATCACAGATTTAGGAACAGAGGTGGAGTGAGGAGACAGCTTGCCTTGGGCCATACATCTCTGTAGTTCAGAATCTTCACCCCCCACCCCCAATTCCTTGAGAGGATCTAAGCCATCCTCCCTAAGTGGGGGCGGAAGTAGATGATATCCTATTTCTCTTTGCTGTAAACAGACTCTTCCCAGCTGCTCAAATGATTTTCAATCTCTCTCAACAGAAAATCTGAAGTATGCTCACACCTTCAATGAAACCAACAGACACAAAAGCAGAAACCTGGTCAGGACCCTCTTGAACTCCCTATTTGAATATGCCTTTCTAAACAACTCCCCTAATCCTGGGTCCTTCATTCCTGTCATTCACCTTTATCTCACTTGGCATAAACCCCCATCTTCTGACATCTTTTCTAAAACTCTTATTCCTATCCAGCTCAGTGTTGTTCTTCTTGAAACCTGGTCTCCTCTGCTAATTCGATTCTTTCCCTCCTTCATTGTATTCATTAGACCCGCTCCCCAGCTTTCTACTATTAAAACATTTGCCTGCAATGTGAAGACAAAATACAAAGAAAGGAAAGAAAGAAAGAAAGAAAGAAAGATAGGAGGGAGGGAGGGAGGGAGGGAAAGAAAGGAAGGAAGGAAGGAAGGAAGGAAGGAAGGAAGGAAAGAAAGAAAGAAAGAAAGAAAGAAAGAAAAAAAGAGAAGAACCCGAATTTAAATCACATTTCTGTCACTTATCATATCCAAATAGGTCACTTCAATCTCTTTTGAGTTTCAAATTCTCCATGTAAACAACCATTGGGCAAGGAGGTTAAACATAGTTTGAAGTACCAGAGGGTATTTTGATGAATTAATCTCTGAGGTTCCCTCAATCTTGACATTCTAATTGCTTTTGATTTGGCCTCTGGAAAAATGGAGAGTACTTAGATGGCATAAGTGGAAAAATTAATGGTAAAAAAAGAAATACCAAGAAAACCAGAGAAGAAAGTAAAAAGGCAAAAACACAGTACAGAAAAGTCATGGGAAAAAACATCTCCAAAAAGGGAAAAAGCTTCCTAGAACAAGTCAAGGGTACTGGCCCAAAGGGAAACCAGACTGGGAACTTAGGCAACAGAGAATCATAGAGCAATATCCTCCAAATAAAGGCTGAATTTAATTAACGAAACATGGTCTACAACTAGATATCCTTCCCTTACAGAAAACTCATTTGTCTCAAGAAGAGGGATATCACCACATCTAAGGAGATGCCTGGCTAGAACTTATTATGTAAAAGCCGTGACACCATGGCCATAGCTGACATCCACCCTAAAATCTCTGATGGTAAAAACAAGGAACTAGTTACCACTGCACTAATTACTTTTGTTAGCACTAGTGTTCAAACATATAAGGGCAAATGCTTGGACTAACCTGGTTTCTTAAGAAAACCCTAAATTAGAGTTCCGACATCATTACCTTTGACATTCTGAGTTGATCTGCCCTAGGATCTGTGTCTTCATCTCAGTGCTGCTGAGGAACCAGAGAATGGATGTGGAAGCTACACAGGCTGATGGGCAAACCCCCGGGTCAGCTACTCATTAACTGTGGAATCATGGGTCGAGTATTCAACCTCCCTGAAACACAGCTGCCAAAGTAATAAAAAGTAGGCTATAATAACATAGCTACTTTGCAAAGCTATGCAATGACTGTATAACTAAACAGATGTTCTGCATAGGATATAGTGTCTCGTCCAGGGTAGAACACTCAACAAATGCTTTTGTTGTCTGCGTTCCCTGAGGAAACACATAATTTTCAGTTCATTCATTTCATTCCCTTTCCTTTCATTTTCCATTTCCTTTCATTTCATTCCTTTATATTTTGAGAGTGAGTGCACACAGAAAGAGGGAAAGATACCCCGAGGAGGCTGTCAGTGCATAACCCGACGTTGGGCTTGAACTCACAAACCTGAGTTGAAATCAAGTGTCACACCCTTAACCGACTGAGCCACCCAGGTGCCCCAACAAATGTCATTTTTACAAATCCATAAAAATCCTATCTGGTTATAGAGTCTTCTTCAGCATTCTTATCTGCTCCTAAAGAAGAAAGCAAAATACATGTTAAATCAACAATCGAAATATATAGGAAATTACAAGTGTACGGCTAATGATTTGTTAAAAAGTATTCCTTTGGGACCACACCTGGAAACCACACTACACTGAATGGTAACTATGCCATTGGTAGGCTTAAAACACTAAGAAATCTTACCCTCTCCTCTATATTGACCAAAAGCAAGAATAGGTTTTATTGGAATTTGACACCTACAGGTGAACTGATGTTTACAATGACCATCACTGACCGACTCTATGATGCTGGAGGAAAATGGTATCGTTAGGAGAATGATTATCCTAAGCTGACAATGTGAAACTGAAACTAGCATGATTTTTCTGGACTTCCACTACTAGAGGAGTTAAAAGAGAGTATGTTTATTTTTGCTGTAACACGACAGAACTTCCCCAGTTCTTTAGTACAGACTGTTCAGTTTTAGGACGAAACACCCCCTCACAAAGTGTGCTCTATAGCTGTTGTACTTTGCAGCATGGCCAAACCATAGCAAACAGACTCTCCCTGGCATTATTTCCAATGGGAAGTTAAGGAAGAAGGATTTGGCATTCCAGTTTGATAAAGTTCTAACCTCTTGAGACTGTCTCCTTCCATTGCTAGAGACTCTATCTAGTCCCACCATACATCACAGAGGAGGATGATCCCAATGTGAATGCTATGTAGTCATTTTTCTCAACCCTCCCCATTAGGTGACACACATCTAGAGAAATCATGCTTTTTTTCATGGAAGGCATATATCATCAAATCCTCTACTGATGAGCAACAAAACAAAATAAAGGGCAAAGAATATCTTGAATGCCTACATTCAATTACGGGGATTTTTAATTTTCTAAACATTCAAAGATATCCACTGTATAATTCTAACTATATGACACTCTGGAGAGAGCAAGACTATGGAGGTAAGGGTTGGGGTGAATGTAGGGATAAAGGGGCACAGCACAGAGGACTTTTAAGGCAGTGAACTCTTTGACACGATACCACAAAGGTGGATTCACATCATTACACATTTGTTAAAACTCATAGGATGTATAACACCAAGGCTGAACACTAATGCAAATTAGAGACTTTGCCTGAAAATGATGAGTTAGTGTCCGTATAAAATGCACCACTGTTGTCAGGGTGCCTGGGTGGCTCAGTTGGTTCAGCGTCCAAGTCTGGATCTGAGCTCAGGTCATGATCTCACAGTTCATGGGATCAAGTCCTGCATCAGGCTCTGTGCTGACAGCACAGGATTCTTTCTCCCCTCTCTCTCTTCCCCTTTTCTGCTCACACACGTGCATGCTCTGTCGCTCAAAACTAAAGGAACTGAAAAATATATACTACTAAAAATGGACCACTGTCATGCAAGATGTTGACAACAGGGGAGGCTAGGTGTGTACGGGAGCATGGTATGGCATATGGAGACTCTCTGTACTTTCTATTATATTTTGCTGTGAACTTAACACTGCTGTAACAATAAGGCTCATTAAATGTAAAAAACAACAACAACAAAACACGGTATCCCTTGAAGTTACTCTTGCCATATATTAACGCATGATACAGTCACCTTGAAAATTAAGATAGAGATCAAAGTAACACAATAGGGGTACTGTCTCCCATATGGAAGCATATGAAAAACATAAAGCAAAATACAAAAATACAAAAGTTATTTGTATACTTAGGAAAGAAAACAATTGGTGAATAGGATCAAATATCTTATAAACAGGGACTCAGCACTATAGGAATCAAACCTGGGTTTTCCATATAATTAAGAGATTTTATTCTAATTTTAAATCAAAAATCATTATGTTGATTGTATCTAAGAATCATAATGAAAACTTAATCACATCAAAGAAGATTATAATGACCTAATATTGCCCTAGTCTTTTTTGTACAAATACCTACTTCATATGCATGATGAAACTGAAACCAGTACCATCGTAACCGTCATATTACTTGCTAGTAAAATAAAATTTTAAGATACCACCAAATATTAAGTCAGGGCTATAATTCCTATGCAGAACAGGTTTCATCCAGCAGGCCAAAGATGGCTACCCTCAGAACATCCTACTTGAATGACTGGCCCTTGGTTGTTCCCTGGGATCGTGGATTTAAGGAGGGTTCCCACCATTCCCTACCTGGTCAAGAGTGGCTCACTGTGCCTAAGTGCTGGTAAAATCAATGTGCTTAAGGCCGTACACTTGATTTCCTTCTGGAAACCTGGAACTTTGGGACATGCTAAGGAGAAGATGCCTATGTGATTAGCATTTGATGAAAACCTTGGGCACGGAGTATCCATAAGCCTCGTACTGGCAGACAACATTTCACTTGCGCTGTCCTAATTTCGTGCTGGAGGAATTAAGCACATCCTGCTAACTCCATAGAGAAAGAATTTTTGGAAGCCTGCGCTTGGTCTCCTCTGGACTTCACCCCATGCACCTTTTCTCTGTGCTGATTGGCCTTTCTAGCCTGTCCCCATACCAAACCACAGGCATGAGTGCAACTATATGCTGAGTCCTGTGAGCTCTTCTAGTGAATAATCAAATCTGGGTGTCGTTGGGGTGCCTCTAACACAACTACGTTATATGAAATTGTTATTATTTGTGTTGATATCTTACACGTGGTAACAGTCAGAAGGTTATGTCACAGAATACCTTTCCTGGAAACTCTTTTTCTTGGTATTTGGCTGGAAAATTCCTACATTCCTATATATCCATTTGAAGAAAGGTTTGAAAGCAATAGATGAAATCATGATGTCAGAAAGTGTGAAACAAGCAACAATCCTATTTTACCAGAAAAAAAAGAGAATCCTGGTGACTGCCACTATGTTCTATCATATAAAAGTTCCTCTCAAATATGAAAAATCTGTTAATTTTCTCCAACTCACTAGGACTTAGTTCATTTTTCTGGCCAATAGGAATCAAGAAGTAACAGGGATTGTTCTAGAAAAAACAGAACTATCAGACCCAGTATAAAAACATACTACTGATTACAGGTTTTTTTTTGTTTTTGTTTGTTTCTTTTCCTTAATTTCTTAGAAAATTAAAAATATAGTTCACCTGTTAAAGGCACTTACTGCCAAAATAATCAAAAAGTCATAATTACTGTGTCTTCATTCCTGCTGCTCCTCTGTTCATCTGATAAAGTCCTACTCATTCTTCATGTCCAATTTAAATGCCGGCACACAACCTGGAAACCTCTGAATCTTCTGAGAGTTCTCTCTCACCCCCTAACTTTTTATATTCAGGAATCACAAATTCGTATTAACTATACTGTTTCTGTCTCTGCTTTATCTTTCCCCTGCCACTGCCCTAGTCAAACACAAGTTCTTAACTGATGATTTTCGCAGGGAAAAAAAAACACCAAATATTAATGTTATTTCTTAAGTGAATAGAAAAAAATTTCAGCAAAACAAATGAGAAAGACACAAGGCCCAGAAAAAAAATTAATGGAATAATTTGAACCCCCTGACGTTTTCAATCTACACAGCTGAAAGTTTCACAATGGACTAATACCAGGCTAAGAAAACAAGAGCTTCCTTTGCCTCCCAGTCTCTTTATGTGGTTTCCTATAACCTATCCTCCATATGAGGGTTCAGCAAACTACAGCCACAGGCCAAATCCAACCTGCCATCTGGTTCTGTAAGTAATGTTTTATTGGGGCCTAGTCCCATGTCTTCACTTACATATTGCTACGGCTGCTTTTACACTACAAGGGCAGAGCTGAGAGACCACATCACCTAAAATATTCACTGGCTCTTTAGGAAAAAGGCTTGGTGATCTGTATTTTATGCCATAACCAGAGTGTCCTAACTCAAATCTAATCTTCTTAGTCTTCTGCTTCAAATTCTCCAAAATCCCTGCATCAAATACTGCTGCCTCCCTCCCTAAGAGCCATTCCATATTCTTCATTCTTGCTAGAGAATCACAACTTTATTTGGACATTACTGTCTCCATACACAAAGAAGGTGGCCTCACCCTGGCTTCAAAAAGAGAAAGGATTATTCTAAGCTAATCACAGTACCTGATTTCCCAGGGACCAGTTTAGGAGTGAGTATGTGATGTAACCTAGTCTTTAAAATGCTAGAGGAAGTCTACTGCAAGACTCTTCCTAGTGAAAAGAAACACCTAAAGAAAAGCAGTCCTTCCCACCCACTGGATGTTGCCATGTGAGAATATGATACCTGGAGCAGTTGCTAATTAGCCACCCCGGAAAGGAGAAACAAAAACACCACCAGCTCCAAAACTGAACAAGAGACGACGGGCATCCTGATGACATCACCGAACCATCAAAACATTTCTGGTTCCTACTGTTTTCGTCACTGTTAGAAGTCACCTATATTTGCCGCTAAAAGCATTCTACCGAAGAAACTTCCCAAGGCCTATCGGGTAAGATCTACTCCTCTCTATAGCACTGACAAACTTCCATAAGCTTGTCTTACGTAGGTATTCACCTCATTCCCAACCATTCCCATAGCACACGTTTTCTACCAGCAAAACCCAACTGCTCATAAATCCTGCTAAGTTCACTCATACACCTTCGCCTCTGCACTGCTGTGTATTCAGCCAAACACGTAATCGTGATAGTTTACAAACATTGTCAAACATACAAATGTTGGTCCTGCCAAACATTGTCATTCTGCCTCTCTACCTGGCAAACTGAACTACTCACCCTGCATGCTTACTGTAGATTCTACCCAGTCTTTGAAAACTCTGATTCTTCACCATGAACTTACTGTAACTGGAACAAATGCCAGTACAAAGTAACAATGATAATTATAAGCTCCACGAGACTCTGGCACCTAGTAAGCACGAAAGGGAGTAATACAAATGACAGGGATAACAACAAACTCCTGGGGCGCAGAGACTGGTTTTTGAATGTTTGTATTCTACAACAACAGGATCACACTTAGTAGCTAAAAGGCACTTAAGAGTGACTTGTGAAGTGAACAAATGGACGTGAATAAAAATGCTTCCTTTGAAAATTATTTTTAAAAACCACAGAAACTTTTCTGTTTCAAAAACCGCAGGGACAGCTCTATTCTGTTACGAGCACCTTCATGATCCAAACGCTGTCTGCTCGATCTTTGCCTTTCCTGTAACTTCCAAAACTAACCTACAGAAGGTCTTTGGTAACAGTCTACCAAGTTAAAGCTTTCTTCCTACTTTTCAGATTGTACAGTGCACTAGTGTCTGGCTTTGGCTCAGGTCATCATCTCACAGTTTGTGGGTTTGAGCCCCACATCGGGCTCTGTGCTGACAGCTTAGTGCCTGGAGCCTGCTTCGAATTCTGGGTCTCTCTCTCTGCTCCTCCCTCGCTCATGCTCTCTCTTTCTCCTTCAAAAATAAAGAAAAACATTAAAAATATTTTTTAAATAGAAAAAATAAAAACCACTGACAAGCCAACATTTCCAGAAAGAAGGGTGGGAGGTGTCTCTGGACAAGGCTGTGACAGGCAGGGATGTGGCTCCTCTGAACCCAGAAAATGGGGAGAAGGAAGAGTTGACTTGACTCCTGGATTTCTAGGCAAAGAGCTTCCCTATGCCACTCCACTGGAGCCTGGCTCTCTGATACTGGGGGGAGATGCTCCCTAAAGAGGTGGGCAGAGAAAGGGAAGGAGAGAGGAAGTCGGCTTTAGTGGGACAGGGGCTTGTCGCCATGCCCTCAGGGGTCACCCGTGCTGAACAAAGGGCTCACAGACAGAAGACCTGAACTTGTCCTTTACTGGTTCTGTGCCCTTGGGACATCATTTATTCTCTCTGGGCCAGTTTTCACATCCGTGTGATGGAAATCATGGCACCACACGTGCTGACATTGCAGTGCTGTGTAGACGTGGATGGACACATTTGGGTTATGACAGGTAAAAGCCTGGCTCTGATGTCATACAGACCTGGGGGTGAAGACCCTGGCTCCACACCCGTCGGCTGTGTGCTCTTGAGCAACTCACGCCTCCCCTCCAAGCTCGGGGTCTCTGTGTGTAAAGTGGGACCATCGCACTCTCCTCAGAAAGTTACCTGTACACACAGGGTACGGCACAGAGTAGCCCCCAGGAAATGGAAGTTCTGATTCCTGAAACGATGTGCCCCACGAAATACAGAATTCAGAATCAGCCACCAACTCATTACTGTAAGCTGTGCCTTCTGACTGCAGATCCGGAGTCAATGGGCGCGAGAGGCCTTTTGCCCAAATTTGCAAGGTTCTGTCCCTGCCCCACTGAGGCACCAAGTAGGATGCCACACAGGTCCCTCTGATCAGGCGATGGCCTTGGCCTCATGTCAGGCAGAAAGCTCATTCGATGCCCCAAACTCGGCTGCTCCCAGGAGAGAGGATGCAGGCCCACACCTCTGGTCACCAGGGGCAAAGTATACCCACCCCACCACCCCAGTCCCCCACCCCGCAGCCAATAATCCAAACTAGACTGATATGGGTGGGATCTCCAAGGACGCTCCTTCTCCACATGTGGAAACTGAGTCCTCGAGAGGGGAAAGGACTTGTACAGGGTATCGAGGGAGCTGTTGGCAGAGCTGGGACCAGGGTCCCAGCTGGAGCCCTGCCCAGAGGCAGATGCCTTGTTCACACATTCTTCTGCCTGTGGCCCCCCACTCCCAGTTGAACAGCCAACCATTTCCTTGAAAACACAGCCATTCCAGTTGCAAACATCTGCAGAGCACATATTACAGCTAGGTTGGTTAAACAATGAACAAAGAGTCTGCAGGTTTTTAACCTGAAGGCATTTGGGGGAGGTGCTAGAGACACCCTCCCCTAACACAGTCATCAGAATACTGTAGGTCTGTATGTTTTGTTGGAAGGTGGTCTATCTACATAGAGCTTTCTTCAGGTCCCCACAGGGCCTCTAAGAGGGCTAAACTGAAAACATCTGGGCCTTTCTGAGGAATTCCACACATCCCACCTTATTGAGAAATGCTAGAATGAGGGGTGCCTGGGTGGCTCAGTCGGTTAAGCGTCCGACTGTGGCTCAGGTCATGATCTCACGGTCTGTGAGTTCCAGCCTCGCGTTGGGCTCTGTGCTGACGTCTCAGTGCCTGGACCCTGCTTCAGATTCTATGTCTCCCTCTCTCTCCGACCCTCCCCCATTCGTGCTCTGTCCCTCTCTGTCTCAAAACTAAATAAACGTTAAAACAAAAAAAAAGAAATGCTAGAATGTACAGTCAGCCCTGGAGCTGATTCTTTCAACAACGCGAGACATGCCACACCTGGAGACCTATACGTAGACATATGCCCGAGCTTTCTGAGCAGGCAGGGGCAGCAACAGGTCCAGGCTTCAAGCCTGTCCTTTGGTGGCTGTCTGCCACCAGGCGGGGAGGGGCTTCTTGGTGCTCAGTGCTGACACCACATGTGGACACCCTCAACACACATACACAGGCACAGATATGAGGCCAGCCCCCAAGGTCTGAGGGCATTTGTGGTCTCAGGCTGAGGACTCAAGATACAGGGGTGAGGCAGCTCAGCAGTGACGGGGTCCCAGGATGTGAAGTGACATAAGGAAGGCGATAGACACACATACAATCACACATACATGGTCACAGCCTCACCAATGTACACAGAGACTCATGCATCACACAGATACACCTCATACTCACGAAAACACATAAACACACAGACCCATGTACACGCAATAAGAAGATATACTTGGATATCTCCAGACCGATGCACAGACATGCTCAGAGGCACTCACAGCCACATGTCCTCGCCCACATAGGCGTGTGCATGCTTTACACACATGCACACACATATTCCAAGCATCTAAACGCTCCCCGGGAACCAACCACTATGGATTCTCCCCTCTGCGGGCAGTCCAGGGCTAGAAAGGCTGGACTGGGTTCCCAGTTGGCCCCAAGGAGAGGGAAGGGGCAGAGGGACAGTTGAACCTTGCTTGCTCCTCACTCTACTGCATGTGGGGGCAGGGTAGGGGGTAAGGGAAACCCACCTGCCAGAACAGCAGGGGACAAGCCCACAAATGGAGTCACCCACTTGCCAGGGGCTTTCAGGGATGGGGGGCGGGGGGAGTCTCTTGGCTCCTGGGGGTGGCTCCAAGCACTGAGAATTTGCGGGAAAGGGGAGATCTGGGACGAGGGGCATTTTTCCACAGTGAACCTTTCCTCCCTTCCGAAGTCTGGTCTTCCTTCTGCAGCTCCATTCAGCCCCCCACCACCCAATACGCCCTGTCAGCACCCCCAGGCACTTGCCTCACCTTCCTGAGATGCAACCACCGGCTCCTCCACAAGAGGAGGTCCTACCCAGACATATCCAGGGGTGCCCCACACCCAGGGGGCCCTCCCGCTGCACCCGCCCCTCACACAGCATAAAAAAATCCAGAGTCCCCCTATACTCCAACCCCCAAACTCACCCGCCTCCAGTTCCACGGGAGGTAAATACCCAGCCAGGTGAGCCCCAAACTGGAAATGGCTGTCCCCGCCGCCGCCACCGGCCACCTCTCCTTTGGAGACCCTTCCCCGGGTGCTTGAAAGCCCCCTCCCACAGGATCGTGACCCCGCCCCCACCTCCAGCACCCACCTCCTTCTGGATGGTGCGCAGCAGCCTCTGTCGAGTGTCTGCCACTGTGGGAAGACACGAGGGGGCAGCCGGTCAGCCAAGCACTGGGGGCGGGGCCCGGGGCTGCCCTCCCGCCGCTCCCGCGGCTGCGCCGGCTTAGCCGAGGTGCTAGAGGCCATGGCTGCATGCGCTGTGTTCTCAGCCCAGACTGCATGGGTGCCCGCTCTCTAGCTCTGCAGCTGCAGCCGTGGGGGCCGGGCCTAGCGCCCGGTGATGTCAGGCCCCGCCGCGCATCCGCCACGCACAGCCGCCCCGCACCTCCGGCCAGCAGCCACCGCACGCCGCCACTGTCGCCACCGCGCAGCCTGGCCCCTGGCAGGAAGGTCCTCAGGGCCTATGCATGCTCTGGGCCCCTACTACCAGCAGCCCTGCCTCCGTGGGAAGCCCCGCCTCCCACGCCTGGCGCCCCAGGTCCCACTCCCCCCCTATTGGGCAGGGCGGAAATGCATCGTTCATTCCCAGATCCGCTCCTTGCCAGGCTGCAGGGAAGTGGCCTGAGGCGGTGGGGCCTGTCACTAACATGCTGCAAGCCTCAGGGTTCTCATCTTTAAAATGGATGTAATAGGGGCGCCTGGGTGGCTCAGTCGGTTGAGTGTCCGACTTCGGCTCAGGTCATGATCTCATGGTTCATGGGTTCGAGCCCTGCATCGGGCTCTGTGCTGACTGCTCAGAGCCTGGAACCTGTTTCCGATTCTGTCTCCCTCTGTCTCTGCCCCGACTCTGCTTGTGCTCTGTCTGTCTCTAAAATAAATAAACATTAAAATATATGTATATGTATAAAAGGGATGTAATAGGGCCACCTCATCAGAATGATACGAGACATAAAAGACATAGTGAGGGTTGGAAGATGGCGGCATAGGAGGACACTGGGCTCACCGCGCGTCCTGCTGATCACTTAGATTCCACCTACACCTGCCTAAATAACCCAGAAAACCTCCAGAGCATTAGCAGAATGGAGTCTCTGGAGCCAAGTGCAGATGAGAGGCCCACGGAAGAGGGTAGGAAGGGCGGCGAGGCGGTGCGCGCTCTATGGACTGGCGGGAGGGAGCCGGGGCTGAGGGGCGGCCTGCCGGCCAAGCAGGGCCCCCGAGTCTGGCTGGCAAAAGCGGAGGGGCCGGACGGACTGTGTTCCGACAGCAAGTGCGACTTAGCGTCTGGGAGGTCATAAGTTAACAGCTCTGTTGAGAAAGCGGGAAGGCTGGAGGACAAAGGGAGGGAGAGCTGCTGAGCCCCCGGACGACAGAGCTCAGTTTGTTGGGGAACAAAGGCCCTCGCCAGCGCCATCTCCCTCGCCCAACCCCCAGCCAAAATCCCAAAGGGAAACAGTTCCTGCCAGGGAACTTGCTCGCTCCACGCAAACACCCAACTCTGTGCTTCTGCAGAGCCAAACCTCCGGCAGCAGATCTGACTCCCTCCCACTGCCACAGGGCCAATCCTGAAGTGGATCCCCTAAGGAGAAGCGAGCTAAGCCTTCCCCTCCTGCCCCCGTGCACCTTGCCTACCCACCCCAGCTAATACACCAGATCCCCGGCACCACAAGCCTGGCAGTGTGCAAGTAGCCCAGACGGGCCACGCCACCCCACAGTGAATCCCGCCCCTAGGAGAGGGGAAGAGAAGGCACACACCAGTCTGACTGTGGCCCCAGCAGTGGGCTGGGGGCAGACATCAGGTCTGACTGTGGCTCCACCCACCAGCTCCAGTTATACACCACAGCACAGGGGAAGTGCCCTGCAGGCCCGCACCACTCCAGGGACTATCCAAAATGACCAAACGGAAGAATTCCCCTCAGAAGAATCTCTAGGAAATAACAACAGCCAATGAACTGATCAAAAAGGATTTAAATAATATAACAGAAAGTGAATTTAGAATAATAGTCATAAAATTAATCGCTGGGCTTGAAAACAGTATAGAGGACAGCAGAGAATCTCTTGCTACAGAGATCAAGGGACTAAGGAACAGTCAGGAGGAGCTGAAAAACGCTTTAAACGAAATGCAAAACAAAATGGAAACAACGACGGCTCGGATTGAGGAGGCAGAGGAGAGAATAGGTGAACTAGAAGATAAAGTTATGGAAAAAGAGGAAGCTGAGAAAAAGACAGACAAAAAAATCCAGGAGTATGAGGGGAAAATTAGAGAACTAAGTGATACACTAAAAAGAAATAATATACGCATAATTGGTATCCCAGAGGAGGAAGAGAGAGGGAAAGGTGCTGAAGGGGTACTTGAAGAAATAATAGCTGAGAACTTCCCTGAACTGGGGAAGGAAAAAGGCATTGAAATCCAGGAGGCACAGAGAACTCCCTTCAGACGTAACTTGAATTGATCTTCTGCACGACATACCATAGTGAAACTGGCAAAATACAAGGATAAAGAGAAAAGTCTGAAAGCAGCAAGGGAGAAACGTGCCCTCACATATAAAGGGAGACCTATAAGTCTCGTGACTGATCTCTCTTCTGAAACTTGACAGGCCAGAAAGGATTGGCACGAGATCTTCAGTGTGCTAAACAGAAAAAATATGCAGCCGAGAATCCTTTATCCAGCAAGTCTGTCATTTAGAATAGAAGGAGAGATAAAGGTCTTCCCAAACAAACAAAAACTGAAGGAATTTGTCACCACTAAACCAGCCCTACAAGAGATCCTAAGGGGGATCCTGTGAGACAAAGTACCAGAGACATCGCTACAAGCATAAAACATACAGACATCACAATGACTCTAAACCTGTATCTTTCTATAATAACACTGAATGTAAATGGATTCAAAGCACCGACCAAAAGACATAGGGTATCAGAATGGATAAAAAAAACAAAATCCATCTATTTGCTGTCTACAAGAGACTCATTTTAGATCTGAGGACACCTTTAGATTGAGAGTGAGGGGATGGAGAACTATTTATCATGCTACCGGAAGCCAAAAGAAAGCTGGAGTAGCCATACTTATATCAGACAAACTAGACTTTAAATTAAAGGCTGTAACAAGAGATGAAGAAGGGCATTATATAATAATTACAGGGTCTATCCATCAGGAAGAGCTAACAATTATAAATGTCTATGCGCCGAATACCGGAGCCCCCAAATATATAAAACAATTACTCATAAACATACGCAACCTTATTGATAAGAATGTGGTAATTGCAGGGGACTTTAACACTCCACTTACAGAAATGGATAGATCCTCTAGACACACGGTCAATAAAGAAACAAGGGCCCTGAATGATACATTGGATCAGATGGACTTGACAGATATATTTAGAACTCTGCATCCCAAAGCAACAGAATATACTTTCTTCTCGAGTGCACATGGAACATTCTCCAAGATAGATCATATACTGGGTCACAAAACAGCCCTTCATAAGTTTACAAGAATTGAAATGATACCATGCATACTTTCAGACCACAAGGCTATGAAGGTTGAAATCAACTACAGGAAAAAGTCTGGAAAACCTCAAAAAGCATGGAGGTTAAAGAACACCTTACTAAAGAATGAGTGGGTCAACCAGGCAATTAGAGAAGAAATTAAAAAATATATGGAAACAAAGGAAAATGAAAATACAACAATGCAGACGCTTTGGGATGCTGCGAAGGCAGTCCTGAGAGGAAAATACATCGCAATCCAGGCCTATCTCAAGAAACAAGAAAAATCCCAAATACAAAATCTAACAGCACACCTAAAGGAAATAGAAGCAGAACAGCAAAGGCAGCCTAAACCCAGAAGAAGAAGAGAAATAGTAAAGATCAGAGCAGAAATAAACAATATAGAATCTAAAAAAATGGTAGAGCAGATCAACGAAACCAAGAGTTGGTTTTTTGAAAAAATACACAAAATTGACAAACCTCTAGCCAGGCTTCTCAAAAAGAAAAGGGAGATGACCCAAATAGATAAAATCATGAATGAAAATGGAATTATTACAACCAATCCCTCAGAGATACAAACAATTATCAGGCAATACTATGAAAAATTATATGCCAACAAATTGGACAACCTGGAAGAAATGGACAAATTCCTAAACACCCACACTCTTCCAAAACTCAATCAGGAGAAAAGAGAAAGCTTGAACAGACCCATAACCAGCGAAGAAATTGAATCGGTTATCAAAAATCTCCCAACAAATAAGAGTCCAGGACCAGATGGCTTCCCAGGGGAGTTCTACCAGACGTTTAAAGGAGGGATAATACCTATCTTTCTCAAGCTATTCCAAGAAATAGAAAGGGAAGGAAAACTTCCAGACTCATTCTATGAAGCCAGTATTACTTTGATTCGTAAACCAGACAGAGACCCAGTAAAAAAAGAGAACTACAGGCCAATATCCCTGATGAATATGGATGCAAAAATTCTCAATAAGATACTAGCAAATAGAATTCAACAGCATATAAAAAGAATTATTCACCATGATCAAGTGGGATTCATTCCTGGGATGCAGGGCTGGTTTAACATTCGCAAATCAATCAACGTGATACATCACATTAATAAAAAAAAAAGAGAAGAAAAAAATTAAAAAAAGAGAAGAATCATATGATCCTGTCAATCGATGCAGAAAAGGCCTTTGACAAAATCCAGCATCCTTTCTTAATAAAAACCCTTGAGAAATTCGGGATAGAAGGAACATACTTACACATCATAAAAGCCATTTATGAAAAGCCCACAGCTAACATCATCCTCAATGGGGAAAAACTGAGAGCTTTTTCTCTGAGAGCAGGAACACGACAGGGATGCCCACTCTCATCTCTGTTGTTTAACATAGTGTTGGAAGTTCTAGCATCAGCAGACAACAAAAGGAAATCAAAGGCATCAAAATTGGAAAAGATGAAATGAAGCTTTCGCTTTTTGCAGATGACATGATATTATACATGGAAAATCCGATAGACTCCACCAAAAGTCTGCTAGAACTGATACATGAATTCAGCAAAGTTGCAGGATACAAGATCAATGTACAGAAATCAGTTGCATTCTTATACACTAACAATGAAGCAACAGAAAGACAAATAAAGAAACTGATCCCATTCACAATTGCACCAAGAAGCATAAAATACCTACGAGTAAATCTAAGCAAAGATGTAAAAGATCTGTATGCTGAAAACTATAGAAAGCTTATGAAGGTAATTGAAGAAGATATAAAGAAATGGAAAGACATTCCTGCTCATGGATTGGAGGAATAAATATTGTCAAAATGTCAATACTAACCAAAGCTATCTACACATTTAATGCAATCCCAATCAAAATTGCACCAGCATTCTTCTCCAAACTAGAACAAGCAATCCTAAAATTCTTATGGAACCACAAAAGGCCCCGAATAGCCAAAGTAATTTTGAAGAAGAAGACCAAAGCAGAAGGCATCACAATCCCAGACTTTAGCCTCTACTACAAAGCTGTCATCATCAAGACAGCATGGTATTGGCACAAAAACAGACACATAGACCAATGGAATAAAATAGAAACCCCAGAACTAGACCCACAAACGTATGGCCAACTAATCTTTGACAAAGCAGGAAAGAACGTCCAATGGAAAAACGACAGTCTCTTTAACAAATGGTGCTGGGAGAACTGGACAGCAACATGCAGAAGATTGAAACTAGACCACTTTCTCGCACTATTCACAAAAATAAACTCAAAATGGATAACGGACCTGAATATGAGACAGGAAACCATTCAAACCCTAGAGGAGAAAGCAGGAAAAGACCTCTCTGACCTCAGCTGTAGCAATCTCTTACTCGACACATCCCCAAAGGTAAGGGAATTGAAAGCAAAAATGAATTACTGGGACCTTATGAAGATAAAAAGCTTCTGCACAGCAAAGGAAACAACCAACAAAACTAAAAGGCAACCAACGGAATGGGAAAAGATATTTGCAAATGACATATTGGACAAAGGGCTAGTATCCAAAATCTATAAAGAGCTCACCAAACTCCACACCCGAAAAACAAATAACCCAGTGAAGAAATGGGCAGAACACATGAGTAGACAGTTCTCTAAAGAAGACATCTGGATGGCCAACAGGCACATGAAAAGATGGTCAACGTCACTCCTTATCAGGGAACTACAAATCAAAACCACACTCAGATATCACCTCACACCAGTCAGGGTGGCCAAAATGAACAAATCAGGAGACTATAGATGCTGGAGAGGATGTGGAGAAACGGGAACCCTCTTGCACTGTTGGTGGGAATGCAAATTGGTGCAGCCGCTCTGGAAAGCAGTGTGGAGGTTCCTCAGAAAATTAAAAATAGACCTATCCTATGACCCAGCAATAGCACTGCTAAGAATTTCCCCAAGGGATACAGGAGTACTGATGCATAGGGGCACTTGTACCCCGATGTTTATAGCAGCACTCTCAACAATAGCCAAATTATGGAAAGAGCCTAAATGTCCATCAACTGATGAATGGATAAAGAAATTGTGGTTTACAGCAAAGGAAACAACCAACAAAACTAAAAGGCAACCAACGGAATGGGAAAAGATATTTGCAAATGACACATCGGACAAAGGGCTAGTATCCAAAATCTATAAAGAGCTCATCAAACTCCACACCCGAAAAACAAATAACCCAGTGAAGAAATGGGCAGAAAACATGAATAGACACTTCTCTAAAGAAGACATCCGGATGGCCAACAGGCACATGAAAAGATGTTCAACGTCGCTCCTTATCAGGGAAATACAAATCAAAACCACACTCAGATACCACCTCACGCCAGTCAGAGTGGCCAAAATGAAGAAATCAGGAGACTATAGATGCTGGAGAGGATGTGGAGAAACAGGAACCCTCTTGCACTGTTGGTGGGAATGCAAATTGGTGCAGCCGCTCTGGAAAGCAGTGTGGAGGTTCCTCAGAAAATTAAAAATAGACCTACCCTATGACCCAGCAATAGCACTGCTAGGAATTTATCCAAGGGATACAGGAGTACTGATGCATAGGGGCACCTGTACCCCAATGTTTATAGCGGCACTCTCAACAATAGCCAAATTATGGAAAGAGCCTAAATGTCCATCAACTGATGAATGGATAAAGAAATTGTGGTTTATATACACAATGGAATACTACGTGGCAATGAGAAAAAATGAAATATGGCCTTTTGTAGCAACATGGATGGAACTGGAGAGTGTGATGCTAAGTGAAATAAGCCATACAGAGAAAGACAGATACCATATGGTTTCACCCTTATGTGGATCCTGAGAAACATAACAGAAACCCATGGGGGAGGGGAAGGAAAAAAAAAAAAAAGAGGTTAGAGTGGGAGAGAGCCAAAGCATTAGAGACTGTTAAAAACTGAGAACAAACTGAGGGTTGATGGGGGGTGGGAGGGAGGGCAGGGTGGGTGATGGGTATTGAGGAGGGCACCTTTTGGGATGAGCACTGGGTGTTGTATGGAAACCAATTTGACAGTAAATTTCATATATTAAAAAATAAAAAAAAAAAAAAAAAAAAAGAAATTGTGGTTTATATACACAATAGAATACTACGTGGCAATGAGAAAGAATGAAATATGGCCTTTTGTAGCAACGTGGATGGAACTGGAGAGTGTGATGCTAAGTGAAATAAGCCATACAGAGAAAGACAGATACCATATGGTTTCACTCTTATGTGGATCCTGAGAAACTTAACAGAAACCCATGGGGGAGGGGAAGGAAAAAAAAAGGTTAGAGTGGGAGAGAGCCAAAGCATAAGAGACTGTTAAAAACTGAGAACAAACTGAGGGTTGATGGGGGGTGGGAGTGAGGGGCGGGTGGGTGATGGGTATTGAGGAGGGCACCTTTTCGGATGAGCACTGGGTGTTGTATGGAAACCAATTTGACAATAAATTTCATATATTAAAAAAAAAAAGACAAAAAAAAAGTGATAGTGAATGTAAAGCACTTAAAAGACACCTAGGAAAAAAGACCAGCAACCATAAAAGCTGCCATTTTTATTATTATTATTATTATTATTATTATTATTATCATTGAGTCTTCTAAGATACAGTGGCTCTCCACCCAGATTGGCCTGGCCTTATGTTACTCCCTCCCCCACACACAGGTCACTGGGAGAGTGGCAGAGTGGGATCCTTCCAGGACCCCAATAGGGCACTTGTCAGCAAGGATCTCCAACACTCTTTGGGACCAACGCTTATTCCACCAAGTTCCTGACCACGTCCACCCAGACTGCAACACGGGTTTACAAACGTTTATCGAGCACCTACTACATGCCAGGTTACTGTACTGAGGATACGGAAGTGAGCAAGATGGGCAAAAGCCTGCCCTCACAGGGCATAGGACGTAGACAGAAAAATAAATAAGCAGATGATGTGGTATGTTGGAAGTTTCTGGAGAAAAATGAAGTAGGCAAAGGAGACAGGTGGGGTTTGTATTTTTGAAGTAGGGTGCTTGAGGGAGGGCGCATGAGGAGATGCCATTTGAACAAAGAAGAGAAGACTATATTGGGGGATTTCTGGAGGAAGAGCATTCCAGGCAAAGTGAACAGCAAGTGCAAAGGCCCTAAGGTAGGAGTGTGCCACTGGGTATGACAAATAGCTAGGAGGCCAGTGGGGCTGGAGTGGCATGAACAAGAAGGGTTGGCAGTCTTCCAAGGTCCTGTTAAGGTCTTGGAGTCCACCTAAAGGACTCGCATCCTGCCCTCAAGTGCCCCCTGGGTTTCAGCCCTCCTGTCACAGCACAGAGAATGCCCTCTTGCTGAGGGGATTTAGAGTCCCCTTTTCTCCATTTGTCAGTGCCATAAGCCAGAGAAGATGATTTTGACTAGCTTAGGGGAAAAAAAATTAAGCTGGAACGATAATGGGCACTCCCAGAGTCCAAGGAGTGCCTGGAGGACTGGGTTGAAAGCAAGGTAGCTCCAGAAAGAGAGACCCTTGGGAATAGTTGCCTGGCAAGGACAGAGTGGTTAGGGTGCCACCACTCAGGTGGAAGGAGCTCCAGCTGTTGGAGGTTCCTGTTCCAAGGAGGGAGCGTCCTACTGGCCTGTCCTGAGACTTATGCCTGCTTCTTGCTGGGCAAGGGGAGTCTCAATCACAACCCACCGCCCCACTATCTCCAGTGAGAGTCCCCGGGGACCCCAGAGTTGTGAAATGGTTGCTTGGTAGCCACCCCCCCCCCCCCCATATCTTAGAACCATATATTTAGGACCTATTGTGTGCCAGCCACTGCATTAAGGGCTTTAGGGTTTGGGTTGCCTGCTTTAAACACAACATGGACATAAGTCCAAGCTTCACTTTTGGCTTCCTAATATTATCTTCTTCAATATATTACATTGTGAAAGGTGAAATGAAATAGTCACTTATGTCAACAGGTTTTCAAACGGTGGAGTCCATTTCCACAGAATATGAATATTAGTTGGGGGGGACCCCAACTTTTAACTGTTCCCTCTGTGGCTGCCGATTCTAGCTGTTGCCTTAGATGTTCTGAGGAAGCTATTACAAATGCTTTCCGGTACAGGTAGCTTGTGTGGCTCCTTCTACAGGATGCTGTATAGTCCAGATTTTGCAGTGATTTGGGCCCAGATGATGAGCCATGTCTTCCACTGGGAGCTGGAGGGATTTCCTTAAAGCTGCAGACTATGAAAATGTTTCATACAGCCTCCTAAGATTGTGAGATTGCTGTTTCAACTGCCTGATGACAACATGCATGTTGGCTACCCCAGATTCAAAACTGCAAACCCAAGCTCCTCTGCCAAATTCTTGGGATTCTTCCCAAGTCTCCAGGCTTCCTAGAATGGGCAGATCCAACCACTTATGCTGTTTACGCTGTCTCAATAGTGCAAAGATGGAAGAATCTTTTGATGGACATCATCAGAAGTAACTTAATGAGGCCTGCTATTCCCACTGAAGATTTCAGTGTGGCCACTGTTGCCTTTCACTGATCCAAGTTTCAGACCAGGAGCCCCCTATGGCTTGTTTCTTCCAGTGGTGTTTGCCAAGCAGGGTGTCCAATTCAGTGAGGTCTCCAGCAGACATTCCAATGCTGTGAGCCTCGATGTGCTGCACTCTTAATGGCTCAACAGGAGTCAAACAGATGCTCTATAGGAGCCTTCCCTGCTGCCTCTGAGATGGTCTGGTGATGAGAGGAGCTGATCATCCATCTTGACTGACAATCATCTTGATGATTCCCCAGACTGTGGTTTGGCCTTCTAGTGCTTCATAAAGGAAATAATAAAAAGCATTTCAGCTTTCATTTTCAAAATTAATTTGTAACGGTGACAGTGATGATAACTAAATAACGTAACAGTTTGTAATGAGTGTCAATATGGTGAATTGTGCTAACTCAGGATCAACAAAACATGGTTCTTACCTTCTCCCTTCCTTCCTATCTAGCATAATCATTCACAAATTTTGGAGTGAATTTAAGATCTGGGAAACTTGGGAGTGATGTCGCCAAAATAACAACGTAGGAGACCTCCATCCCATCACAACGATCAACAGACAGCTATCCATGAAAAAACAACAAAAAAAAATGGCTCTGGAAGAGCCCAAGAGTCCTCCTAAGAAACTTCAGCGACACAGTGGGGCAAAACAAAACAAAAACAAAAACAAAAACAAAAACAAATTGAGAATAACTACACAAAAAGAAAAGAACACTTCATCTTGCCTGCATCATCTCATCCCTCAAGTTGGCACTGCTCAGTGCCAAGAGGGAAGTTCCCAGCTAACAAGAGTCCCACTTACCAGAAAAAGAAGAGCAGGGTGAGTGACCAGTTTCCCTTGCCTTTTGGAAGGTCCCACTTCAGTTTCACCCCACCCAGAGACCAATAGAGCTGACATGTACAGAGGAACAAGAAAGGCGTGCAGGAACTACTCATAGAAGCCACTCAGCAGGACCTACACTCCAGAAAAACCCAGCAGCTTTTGCCACTGAAGAAATCAATGACCAACTTAGCTTCCATGGAACCCCTGCAGTTTTCATCAGGTTTCACCCACAGGTGCTGGCATTCGCTGCTACCAGTTTCCTGAGTCTCTTGCCACTACCTCCCCGCTCCTGTTCCCATAAGGGCCTGGTAACTGCACCGGCAGCCATCCCAGGTCTCTGTGGTTGCACAAGTGTAAGATGCCAGCCAGCCTAGGCCCCTGAGGCTGACCCACCACCAGGTGTGTAGTTGGGGCTAGCCCACTCGGCTGTGCACTTGCACACAGCCAGCCTGCCAACTGTCACCGTCCTCCACTGTAGTGTGCATGCCTTGGGGGAAGGCTGTGGAGGCACAGGATAGGACACCAACAGCCAGGGCTTCTGCAACTGCTTGTGGGCCTGAATTAGGCCCTGTCTTCTGTCACTTGCCTGTGCCACTATCATCACCTGCAGCTAGTCTCTCCAGCTGTGCACCCACACACCGCAGGCTTGATTTCTGTCAACAGTCTAGACTGTTGTGCACCCATGGCGATACCCAGCAGCCACAGTAGCGCATGCCAGTGACCTGTAGTGAGGTCCGCCTTTCATGCCTACCCTGACCCCACCACTACATTGCATGTCCGAGTGGTACATGACACTACACAGGCACTTACAGATGGACCCTGAAGCCAAGTATCTCACCACAAGCTCTGGCCACCACCACTACCTGCCTGCTCCCTAACCACGATATGTGGAGGTGCCACTGAGAACCCCAAGTGCCCTTTAAGCCACTATGGACCCCTCGAACGCTTGCCAAGGACCACAGGGTTGTAGATTCTGTGGATCCCAGTGGCCTGAGCCAAAGACCCAGTGTCATCCACACCCTACACTTGGGGTCCTGCATCAACATGCCCCCACTCTGAGGTGAAAGTCTTACCTTATCAAAGTCAGGCCATAAAGTCCAGAAGAGGTGACTACTTCTTCAAATGCACAGATGTACAAAATGCAATAAGAATCACAAAGAATTAGGGAAACATGACTCCGCCAAAAGAATAGAGTAAACTTCCAGTAACTGGCCCCAAAGACATGGAGATCCAAGCATTGTTCAACAAATCATTCAAAGCAGTTGTTCTAAAGATGTTCATGGAGCTATAAGAAAAGACATATAAACAATTTAACAATATCAGGAAGACAACACAAGAAGAAACTGAGAAGGTCAACAAAGAGTTAGACACTATTTTTAAATACAGCAATAAGAACTGTGGGACCTGGTAGAATGCAGTAACTGAATAGTTCAGTAGAGAGCTTCACTCTCAGACTTAACAAAGCAGAGTAAAGAATCAGTGAGCTGAAACACAGATCATTTGAAATTATCCAAATAAGGAGGCGTCTGGGTGGCTCAGTCAGTTAAATTTCCGACTTCGGCTCAGGTCATGATCTCGCAGTTTGCGAGATCCCCCATCGGGCTCTGTGCTGACGACTCAGAGCCTGGAGCCTGCTTTGGATTCTGTGCCTCCCTCTGTTCCTGCCCCTCTCCTGCTCGTGCTCTGTCTCACTCTGTAATAAATAAACATTAATTTTTTTTTGAGAAATTATCCCAATAGGAGAGTAAAAGGAAAAAAGAATGGCAAAGAATAAAGAAAACCTATGAAACTTAAGGGCCCCACCAAAAAAACGAAAACAAACAAACAAACAAACAAACAAACAAACAATGTAAGTATCATTGGAGTCCCAGGAGGAGGCGAGAAAAAGGGATAAAAAAGCTTATTCAGAGAAATAGTGGCTAAGAACTTCCCAAACCTGGGGAGAGATTTGGACGTCCAAGTTTATGAAGCTACTAAATCACCACGAAGTTTCAATCCACAATAATCCTCTCCAAGACACATTATAATAAAACTGAATAAATCGAAGTCAAAGAAATAAGTTAAAAAGCAATGGGAGAGAAAACAAAACAAAACAAAGCAAAACAAAACTCCCATACCAGGTAAACCCCATAAAGCTAAAGCAGATTTCTGAGCAGAGAGCTTGCAGGCCAGGAGAGAATGCAGTGATATAGTCAAAGTACTACAGGAAAGAAACTGCCAACCAGGAAGACTTAACTGGCAGAGTTGTCTTCAGAAATGAAGGCAGAATAAAGACTTTCCCTCACAAAGAAAAGCTGAGGGAGCTCACCACCGCTAGACCTGTCTCGTAAGAAATGCTGAGAGGAGTCCTTCACGCTGGAATGAAAGGATGCTTATTACTAACATTAAAACACATGAAAATATAAAACACACTGGTAAAGACAAACATACTCTGATTCAGAATACTCCTACTCCAATATGATGGTGTGTTAACTACTTAATTCTAGTTTAAAGGTGAAAGGACAAAAGTGTTTAAAAAAATAGCTATAGGTACAATAATTTATTAATGAATATACAATATAAAAAGAAGTAAACTTTGACATCAAGAATATAAAAGGAGGAGGCAAAAGGGTAGGGTTTCTGTATGTGATTGAAATTTAATTGTCATCAGTATGAAATAGACTGTTATATATGTAAGATGCTTCGTGCAAGTCTCATGGTAACCAGAAAGCAAAAACCTACAATAGGTTCACAATAAACAGAAGAGAATCAAAGCATACCACTAAAGAAAAACATCAGTTCAGAAAGGAAGGCAGCAAAAGAGGAAGAAAGGTAGAAGGGAACCACAAAACAGCCAGGAAACAATACGATGGCTTAAGCAAGTCCTTACGTATCAGTAAGTACTCTAAGTGAAAATGTATTGAAAGGATTCCTGGGTGGCTCAGTTGGTTAAGTGCCCAACTCTTGATTTCATCTCAGCTCACGATCCCAGGGTCGTGAGATTGAGCCCCACGTCAGGGGCTCCATGCTCGCCATGGAGCCTGTTTGAGAGTCTCTCTCTTTCTCCCTCTACCTCTCTCCCCCCCATCTCAAATAAAAGTTGTTTAAGAAATGCATTAACTTCTCCCATGAAAAGACGTAGAGTGACTGAATGGATAAATATATATAAGACCCAAAGTATGCTTCCTACAGGAGATTTACTTCAGCTTTAATGTACATAGTCTAAAAGGGAAGGGATGGAAAAAGATATTCCATGCAAGTGGAAACCACAAGAAAGCAGGCAGGGGTAGCTATACTTACATGAGACAAAATAGACTTGAAGCCAAAAATAGTAACAAGGGGCAAAGAAGGTCATTATACAATGATACAGGAGTCAATTGATTAAGAAGATATAACACTCATAAATATATACACACGCAACATGAAGAACACCTACCTATATTAAACAAATACTAATAGACCTGAAGAGAAAAACAAACAATACAATAATGGAAGACTTTAATACCCTACTTACCACAGAGGATAGGTCATCCAGACAGAAAATCAATGAGTAAATATTGGAAAAGAAGGGAAATAATAAAGATCAAAGCAGAAATAAAGACAGCAGATGGGGCACCTGGGTGGATCAGTTGGTTAAGCATCTGACTCTTGATCTCATCTCAGATCATGTTCTTGTGGTTCGTGAGACTGAGCCCCATGTCGGGCTCTGACAGTGCAAAGCCTGCTTGGGATTCTCTCCCTCTCTCTCGGCCTAGATAGTTAGATAGATAGATAGGTAGGTAGATAGATAGATACATAGATAGATAGATCAATAGATTAGATAGATAAACAAACAGCAGACAAACAAACCTGAAAGAAAGAAAGAAAGAAAGAAAGAAAGAAAGAAAGAAAGAAAAGAGAAGCCAGAAAAGCAATAGAAGAGATGAACAAAACTAAAAGCTGGTTTTTAAAAGAAAGGGTTGAGGAAACTTTGCACTGAAAAGAAAACAAAAGAAGACTCAAACAAAATCAGAAATGAGTTTCTATTTCTTCCTGATTCAGTTTTGGAAGATTACATGTTTCTAGGGATTTATCCATTTCTTGAAGGTTGTCCAATTTGTTGGCATATCATTGTTCATGGTATTCTCTTATACTTTGTATTACTGTGATGTCTTTTGTGACTTCTCCTATTTGATTTCTGATTTTATTTATTTGGGTCTGTCTCTTTTTTTCTTGATCACAATGGATCTGAAATAACTAAAGCAATCTTGAGAAAGAAAAACAAAGCTGGAGGTGTCACCATTCCAGAATTAAAGATATACTACAAAGCTGTAGTAATCAAAACAAGATGGTCCTAAAAAAGAAAAATAAATAAAAGCAGACAGACTCTAAAGTTAAAAGGAAGAAAAAGAAATAACAATGAGAATATAAAAAGTAAAAAAAAATAAACACAACAGTATGGTGTTGGCACAAAAAAGACAGACAGATCAATGGAACAGAAAGTGCTCAGAAATAAGTATACACTTATTAGGTCAACTCACCTATGACAAAGGAGGCAAGAATCTAAAATGGGGGAAAAGATAGTCTCTTCAATACATGGTGATGGGAAAACAGGACAGCCAATTGTAAAACAATAAAACTGAGCCACTTACTGAAACTATACACAAAAATGAACTCAAAGTAGATTAAAGATCCAAATGTGAGACCTGAAACCATCAATATCCTAAAAGACCACATAGGCAGTAATTTCTCTAACATCAGTCATATCAACATTTGTTGAGATGTATCTCCTAGAGCAAGGGAAGTAAACATTCAAAAAAGAACAAAATCTTGCCATTACATGGATGAAACTAGAGACTATAATGCTAAGTAAAAGAGAGAAAGACAAATACTCTGATTTTACTCATATTTGGAATTTAAGAAACAAAGCAAATAAGCAAAGGGAAAAACAGAGAGAGACACCAAGAAACAGACTCTTAACTACAGAGAGCTGATGGTTACCCGAAGGGAGGTGGGTGGAGGGGATTGGTGAAATAGGTGATGGGGATTAAGGAAGGCACTTGTTATGATGAACACCGGCTCATTAAAATAAAAACTTTTTATTTTATTCTTTAATGCTTATTTTTGAAGAGAGAGGGAGAGAGAGAGAGAGAGAGAGAGAGAGAGGCAGAGCACAAGAAGGAGAGGAGAGGGGCCGAGAGAGAAGGAGACAGAATCTGAAGCAGACTCCAGACTCTGAGCTGTCAGCACAGAGCCCAGTGCAGGGCTCAAACCCACGAACCCTTGAGACCATGACCTGAGCCAAAGTTGGATGCCCAACCAACTGAGCCCAAATAAAAACGTTTTTAAAAAGGCAACTTATGAAATGGGGAGAAAATATTTCCAAACCATAACCAATAAGAGGTTCATATCTAAAAACATATACGGAACTCATACAATGCAATAGCTAGCTAGAAAACTCAATTGAAAGATGGTCAAAAGACCTGAATAGACCTTTTTCCAAGACATAAAAATGGCCAACACATACATGAAAATGTGTTCAACATCGCTGATTAACAGAGAATGAGACACAACTTTATACTTGTTAGGATGTCTATTATCCAAAAAACAAGAGGAGAGAAGGAAACGCTCATATGCCTTTGGTGGGAATGTAAAGTGGTCCTGCTACCACTAAAAACACTATGGAGGTTCCTCAAGAAATTAAAAATAGAACTACATTGGGGCGCCTGGGTGGCTCAGTCATTTGAGCACCCGACTCTTGATTTCAGCTCAGGACATGATCTCAGGGTCCTGGGATGTAGCCTTGCATTGAGCCTGCTTAAAGATTCTCTTTCGCTCCTTCTGCCCCTCCTCCATCTCTCTCTCTCTCTCTCTCTCTCTCTCTCTCATAAAAAAAAATATAGAACTACTATATGACCCATCAGCCCCATTTCTGAGTATATTTATCCAAAAGAAATTAAATTATTATTTCAAAGAGATATCTGCACTCCCATGTTCACAACAGCACTGTTTGCAATAGCCAAGGTATGGGAAAAAAAACATGCTTCCATTGATGGACTGAGGGATAAAGTAAATGTTACACACACACACACACACACACACTATGCATATATATGCACATCCCTGGTTGCCACGGATTAGAGAGTGGGGAAAATGGGTAGAGGTTGATAGAAGCAGATAAGCTTTTGTTATAACATGAACAAGGTTTGAAGATCTAATGTATGACATGGTGGCTATACTTGATAATTCTGTGTCCTATAATTGAAATTTGCTACCAAACTAAAACTTAAGTGTTTTCATATATATATATATATATATATATATATATATATATATATAGGGATTGAATATATATATATATATATATATATATATATATATATATATATAGGGATTGAATATATTAATTGCTCAGCCCATGGAAATCCTCTCAGAATGTATACATATATCAATTCATCACATTGCACACTTTAACACTGAAAAACAAAAAAGGAACTAAAGTGTAGTCATTCCCATTTTCTGACTTGTGATCCCTACCCTTATCCTTTACATCTTGTTAAAAGCACGTTTTTAGTAAATGATATAAAAACTATATTCTTCACAGAGTAAAAACCTATATTATTTTAATAGATTTTTAAATAAAGTTTACTTATTTATTTTGAGAGAGGGAGCATGAGCAGGGGAGAGGCAGAAAGAGAGTGAGAAAAAGAATCCCAAGCAGGCTCCATGCAGTCAGCCCAGAGTCCCACCCAGGGCTCAAACCCACACACTCTGAGATCATGACCTGAGCTGGAATCAAGAGTTGGATGCTTAACTGACTGAGCCACCCAGGCACCCCTTTAAGACCCCAAGAAAACTGTTTTAAAGATGCAACAACCAAAATTTCTATAGGGAGTAGATTGGATACAGCATAAATGACAATTAACAAGGAAAATAGAAGAAATAATTGAGAATATAAGAAAGAGACCAAAAAAAAAAAAAAATACAACCATGGACACACGAGAGAGGTTAAGTAACAGGGAAGCTAGATAAGAAAGTCTAAATATATTTAATCTGAGACACTAAATCACAGAATCAAAAAGCCAAATGAATTCAAATTACAAAATATTCATTGTTTATTAAGGGAAATAATAAGACATCAAAACCTAGACACATAATAACATAACTGCAGTAAACCCAAAACCAAGGTGGCTAAGTCAGTTGAGCATCCGACTTCGGCTCAGGTCATGATCTTGCGATCCGCGAGTTTGAGCCCCACGTCGGGGCTGTGTGCTGACAGCTTGGACCTGGGGCCTGCTTCAGATTCTGTGTCTCCCTCTCTCTCTGCCCCTCCCCCACTTATGCGCGAGCGCGCGCGCTCTCTCTCTCTCTCTCTGTCTCTGTCAAAAATATGTAAACACTAAAAAAAAAAAAAAGTAAAATCGTAAAAGTAACCGAAGATTGTGCAGGAAAGGCGCATGGTGGGGAATAAATTATGTTCAAAGGAGAAACAGGTAGACAGCTAATTTCTCAATAGCAACTAGGAAAGACAAAGGACAGTGGAATGACACTTCCTATATGATCAAAGAAAATAACTACCCACCTAGAACTGTCTATTCAGTGAAAATGAGTAGACAGTAAGAGGAAATAAATACATTTCTTAAACAGAGATTCATTACCAGGCCATTCTCACTCATGAAAATTCTGAAGTATGTACATAAATGAACAGAAGAAAAATGGTCCCAGATAGAAATTCTGAGATGCAAGGAGAGGAAAAAAATAATTAAATATATAGGTAAATTGAAATGAACATTGGACGTGTCATATCAGTTACAAAAATGTTGAGTATTTTTAAAAGACACAAGACAGAATTAAAACACAAAGCAACAACACACATAAGTGCAGAGCGATGTTAAGTGAAGTTAAAGTGTTCAAAATTGCTTGCATTATTATTATCCATAAATAGAGACAAGAAAATCCTCACCAAGATATTAGCATATGGAGAGTAGCAATGTATAAAATCAACGAATGAGGCAGAAGGAACTTCCAGAAGGGCGGGAAGCGCGTGGGGGCCGCCTGGGAGGCCGAAGCAAGATCGTGAGGGGCCAGAGTGTGAAGTGGTGGGCGCTTGGAGAACCGCTGGTGGCCAGATGGCAGGAGAGGAGACTCAAGAGGTGGGGAGAGCGACGACCATGGGAGTTTTAGTGCCCGCTGAGGGGGGCGAGGGAGGGGGAGGTTTACGCCCTGGACTTCCAGGGCCAGGAGTCACGGGGCCACGATGACTCTGGGCATATACAGCGATGGAGGGAGTCAGAAGGATACAGGTGGACAAAGCCCGTGCTCCAGTGGCGGTATACTCTGGCCACCTGCACGGACACAGACCTGTGTAGACTCGGTAAAAGGCCTAGCGCCATGCACGCGCCACAATAGAAGCCCAGGCCTCTGCACACGATCATGGATGGGTGTACACGTAAGCACAGCTGCCCAGAGCCACGCACGCATACAGGCCCCAGAGGCCTCTCCACGCGGTCACGGACACGTGCACATAACCCCGGCTCAGGTACAGGCAGGAAGGGCCGCCAGGACCTGGCACACACCTTAACACAGATGTACACGCCCATGCACTCCCGGGAGCTGTAGGTCACACATTCCCATGCACACAGCAGAACACGGGCGCAAACATCCACGCACACACCAGAACCGGACACGCGGACCCTGGCACACGCCAGACAGACACACACACACACACACACACACACACACACACACACACACTTGATCGCGCACGCGGGAGGCGCGAAGCTGTGTCCAGAGACTGCAGCCAGAGGCGCCCCCAGGCCCTGGGCAGCGCAGCGAACGGAGGGGAGGCGGATCCGGCGGGGGGTGGGGCAGGGGCCTGAGACGCCAAGCCCAGCGGGAGCCTGCACCTCTGCTCGCCGCGCTCGGGCCTCGCCTCAACACACCTCTTTCCCCCGACGCGCGCCTCCCGGGGGGCCCCTCCCCCGCGCCCGTGCGCTCGCCGGCCCCCCGCCGCGGCCCCGGGGTGCAGCCAGGCGGCCGTGCCTGGACCGCGGGACGGGGTGGAGGTGGGGGTGTGGGGCGGAGATAGGGGCCGGGCCCGGGCCGCGCCGCCCTCGTTGCCTGCCGCCCGCCGCAGCCGCCGCCTGAGCCCGGGATGGGGCGAGAGGCTGCGGCGGACGCCAGCATCTCTCCGCTGGGGGCGGCGGAGCCACCGCCGCCGCCGCCGCCCCCGCCGCCGCCGCTGCTGCCCCTGCTGCTGAGACGCGGTGGGAGATGGGTGAGTTGACCCTGGCGTCCTGGGGAGCCCGCGCCGCAGCCCCTGCATCCCCGTACTCCTGGCCCTCCGCCTCCATCTCCCGGCTCGCAGCGCACCAACCGCCCCCCGACCACGCCGTCACGGCTCGCACAGTCCCCTCCCTCCTGAGCGTGACTCTAGGGGTGGGAGTGGGAGCCCCGGGACCGGGGGTTGTGGGCGTCGAGACAGGGAGGTGGGGACGGGATTCCAGGGAGACTACTGGGCTCTGACGCCCCCTTCCCCAACCTGGCTGGCCCCAGGACGTTTCCCAGGCCCCAGAGGGCAAAGCCTCATGCTTAGATGCCCTGCCTAGGCCTGGGCGGGGGGCGTCCCGGAGGCGCGGGGCTCAAAAGGCACTTTGTGCGCTGTGCCCCCCACCACCCAAGCCTCAGGCGCGGTTCCAGAACAGGGCGGGTGCGGAGGCTGGGAATGGGGCTGCTTGTGGGGACCAGGCGGAGGGGCGTGGGGAGAGCACCCCTAGTTCTTTCCTTGGGGTTGGGACGGGGGCGGAGCGCGGCGAGGCTCAGGCGCTTTTCACTGCACTGCCCAGGGTGGGGAAGGGAACCTGGCTGGGGGAGGGCTCTATCAGTATCTGCAGATAGTGAGTTCTAGAAGCTGGGGTGGGGAGGAGAGCTTGGGTGTAAATGGGAACGGTGGCGTCTGAGCTGGGTGGCGTGCCACGAGAAGCAGAGGTGGGTCTCAGCCAGCCCTAGTAGCGGGAGGTCAGGTGACTCTCCTGGCTCTGGAAGACTCCCTAGAAGGCCTGTGGGCAGGAATACTACCCCAGAGAGACCCCCTCCATGGCCCCCCAGAACTGGCACTGCCCCATCCCCATAGCACTCCTTGGCACTCCTGGGACACCAGTCCTGACCTGCCTTGATGGGAGCTGTGGATACTGGCAGGTCACCTCCCCGGGCAGGGCAGGTGCTGAAGATCCAGGCCTCCGGGTGCTGAGGAGATAGGCACAGGGTCTTGGGAAAGTTTGGAAGAGGTTCTGGCAGCCCAGGGAGGAGAGAGAAGTTGCTGGAAGAGTTGGCTTGCTCAGCACAGAAGGGAAGGGTACTCTAGGTAGAGGGAATGGCTGGAGCAGAAGCTGTGAGATGTGAGCGCCTGGCCAGGGTGGAGAGTTGTGGAAGGGGGGGGGGGCTGGTCAGGCATGGGAGTGACCCACGTGAACAAAGGGAAGGAGGGCCAGGTGGAGGTGAGGTGTCAGGCCATCCCAGCGAGCTGGCACAAGCAAGCTCCCAAGGACAGCGAGACGCGGATGGGGCGGGCAGTGCTGGCATCTGGCACAGCAGGCCCTCTGGGAGTCTGCCCAGGGTCCCTGCTGTCGTCAGGGCTGCTTGGCCCACATCTGCCGGTGGCTGGATCACCCCAAGCAAGTCTGCTTTCTGAGTCTCAGTGTCCACATCTGTCAAATGGGGAGACTCCTCCACAGGGTTGTGGGGAGGTCTGCATGAGGTGATGAGTGTAGGGAGCCCAGCACCTGAGAAAGCCTCGGGAAATCCTTGGCCGCTGTGCCAGTTTGCATACCTGAAACGGGGCCTTGATGTCAGCTGGTGGGCCAGGCTCACTTTACCCAGTGGCGATGAGGATCCTGTGAGGGCTGGATGTGACCCGGGGAAGCCAGGGGCTGGGGGCACTGCAAGACCTTGTGCTCATGCTATTCTGGAAGAAGAGAGAAGCAGTGGGCGGTGGCCGGGGCGGGGTGGTCCTCCTTGTGCCCCCATGGGCACCTTAGCCATGGCATTCAACGGACCCTGCTGTGTTCCCCAAGGCCAAAGCCTCTTTGTTCTCCATGCTGCACGATGCACCCCTTCCTCCTAGTCAGCCCTAGCCCTGCACATGGGGGACCAGGGCTCCCTTCCAGAAGGGTCTTCAGACACTGAGACCAACAAACACAATATCTTCCTGTGAGGGGCACTGTCATGGGCAGCCGGGTGGAGAGGACACAGACCTTAGCCCCAGGAGAATGGAATGTAGTTGGGCAGCAAGACCGGTCAGGTCTCCATGGTCTTGCGTAGCCCTGTGCTGGCTGCTTAGGGGTGTGTGTGGCGGAGGGCGGTGGTGGGGGGTGGGGGGTTGGGAGATGCAATAATTGCACCATGGGACAGTCAAGGGCAGAAGTGAAAAGCAAGGACTCCAGATCCAGTGGCCCAGGTTCAAATCTCAACTCTGCCACTTCTTACTGTGTGAACGTGGACTGGTGACTCTGCCTCTCCGTGCCTCTGTTTCCTTGCTTCTGAAATGGGAACGAGGCACACTAGTGCTATTTGAACAGCTTGGTTCAGTTTCTAGTGGGCATTTACACCACCTTTTCCAGAATGGGTCTCCCAGTTCACCCCTGCCTCCTGGAAGACTACACAGCCTGCTCCAGTAGGCTATCGTCTTCCTTTTGTGTGTGAGTCCCTATAGGCGGGGGCCTGCCTTTCTGTGTCCGTTGCTTGGGCAGGGGACAATGGTGTGCTGGCAACAGGCCCTCTGGGAGAAAAAGGTACCTGATCAACAGCGTTGGCAGGTTTCCATGGTGCAAATCTTCCAGCAAGGCCCATTTGAAGCTATCAACAGCTTCAACATCTCACAGTGGGAGCTGGTCCAAGCCAGCTTTAGCACCCAGGCATTCAGTAGTTGCTTAATAAATGATGGTTGAATAAGGACAGAAGGCTCCAAAGACTTGGAGAGCTGCCAGGCCATACTGTAGCTGAGAGAGGGAGGCATCAGACAGGCTGAGGCCAGGACAAGAGACCACTCTGAACAAGTAACCCGTGGTGAGATGGAGGGCAGAGGGGAAGGAGGACTGATGTCCTCCCTTCCTGGGAACCTCTGTACCTCTGACCCTGCGTCACTTCTGCTCTGGATCCTCTTGACCTTGGCCTGGTTTGGGCTGTCTGCACAGAAGGACCTAGCTGGATCCCAAGCATTAACCTGACAGAGCTCTGAGAAATGGTCCAGACGGGTCTCAAACGTCAGATTCTATTTCCTTGCTTATGCTGTTCCCTCTGCCTGAATGTCTGTTCCACCCACCTCTTCCTATGAGCCCTGAAACTCTGTCACCCTTCAAAAGCCTCCTCCACCCCAAATCCCACAGACCCTTCTCCCCTTCTGCTGTTCCTCTGGCCTTACAGCCCCTCTCGTGTGCACCCTGCCTGCCCATAAAAATATTAGTAGCTAACATTGCATCTGTACAGCAACCTGTGATGGAGGTACCGTGATAATCCCTTTTGTAGATGGGGGAATGGAGGCTCTGTCTTGTTAACGATCACCCATCCTTTGCCTCTCGGCTTGAGCATCCGTTCGTTGTGCAAGGAGGCTCCTTGCTGTGGGCTGGGCAGAGCACCACTTCTCTTTCTTCAGTGTGTTTGCTGTGGCGTGTTCCACTTGGCCGTGTGTTCCCTATCCTATAGGAGCTCGAATGAATGAATGAATGAATGAGTGAATGAGTGAATGAAAATGAATGAGTGAGTGAATGACTTTCAGCCCCAGGGAGCATCCCTGTTCTTTTACCCATTCCTTCTCCCTTTTCATCCCTGTGGGAAGAGACAGACTCTTCAGAGGACAGCCTCACACCATGGAGGGATGGTCACAGGGACCCTGCTTGGCAACACCTGCCAGAAGGGAAGGGGAAGTGAGGCTTTGGCGGGGCCGAAAGCAGGCATGGTAGAAGGGTAGTGGACCACCCTCCTGTGGTCTAGAGTGGGGCTGACATGGGCCCACAGCCCTGCCTGTAACCCAGGAAGTTAACGGGGTCCCCAAATACTTTTACTTGCACAGCCCCAAGTGGAAATTCCCCTGTTGGCCCCACTTATTTTCGTTTTATCTAGAAAAATAAAGTTGGAAATAATCATTCACACACCCTAATTACTCCGTTGTTTTCTGAATTTAGAGCCGGTTTGGCTCTAGATTTTGGCTCCTGCTGAAGGAGGAATCCCCTGGGAGGGGCAGGGTGAGGGCCAAGGCAGGAGGCCAGAGTCTGCGCTGACACTGGGGCCTCCTCAGGGTCTGCCCTCCAGTTGCCCTCTCCTAGCAGGCTGGGAACTTCCCAGAAGCAGCAGCCCAGATGGGGGTCGGAGCGAGGGAGGGTGGCCAGAGGCAGTCTGTAGGATTCTGGTTGACCGAGACCCATAATGGATGACTTCCCAGGCTGTTCTACCCCACCTCGACCTCTGAGTCATGATAATTTGCTGCTGTATCGAGCACTTACTATGTGCTGGGCGCTGGGCCAAGCACTTTGTCTGCATCATCCCAGCTATGCCTGCTAACTTCCCTGAAGCAGGTACTATTATTCTCCCTATTTGGCAGTTTGAGGGTGCCTGGGGGCTGGGGCTCAGGGCCGGGAAGTGGTGGGGCTGGGATTGTATCCAGACTGTAGAACCCCCAGAGCCCGAAGGGGCCCCTCGGATAGGCCCCTCAGTCACTCAAAAGGGAACGGTCTCTGAAGCCTGGACGCCCGAGACAACCACGTCACTGGTGTCCTGGCCTCCAGGCCACCCTCCTTATGGCCCTGATTGCCACTCCCTTCTTCCCCAAAGTCCTGGGGCTCTGTCTCTGGAAGCCCCGTGTAGCCTCACCTGGGCGGCTTGGGGAAAATACAGATTTCCCAGGCCCTGCCACACCCCGCTGAGTCAGAATCCCACTGCGGGAGAGGGGGCTGGAAACCCAGATTTTAAAATGTTGTCCTGGGCATACAGAGGCCTGCGGACTCCCAGAACCACTGCCCGGCCCAGTGGTGTTCAGGCTGCTTTAAGAGACTCTCTTGCCCTTAACCCAGATCCCTATGACCCTGCTCCCACTTGTGTTCTCAGCCTCTGCCCCCTCCTACCCTACCCCAGCTCTGCACACACCACACCACACTGATCCCCCACGCCCCAATTTGCCTTTATCCAGGTACCTGCTGCCGCTGTTTCCTTCTGGAAACAGGTCCCAGCTGGCCACAGACCCCACAGAGCTTGTGTAATACTCTGGACCGGTCGATCGCGGCCCCGCTCTTGCTAGCCTGGGCCTGGCACACAGCCTGGGGGAATCGTGGTGGGTGAGCGATGGTGGCCGGGGAAGGCGGAACAAGGGAGGGCTGCCCATGACAGGTGGGCCTTCTAGGCTGGGCGCACAGGCACTCTCTGGGGGCTGGCACCTTGCCTAGCATGCAAAAGGCATTTGATGACTGTTTCTTAACTGCTTAATATACGGTGATGGGTCGTGTGACAGGTGAGAGCCACTTTCGGCAGCAGTGCAGATTGGCCGGTTTAGGCAAAAGATGGAGAAGGTGCCTTCCGGGCCATCTCTGAGGACCGTGAATATTAATGGTCCGAACTCATTTATGGCTCGGATGGGAGTGGGGCTGGTGCTTTCTTGCTTGATTTCATTTCAGTATCTCAGGAGCCCTGGGAGGGGGTGCTGATGTAATCCTTATTTCGTTCAATGGAAACTGAGCCCTAGACAGGTGACTTAGTAGGGTCACACAGCTGGGAGGGGGTCCTGCAGAACGGAGCCTTGCCCGTTGTGCAAAAAAAAAATCAATGAGTCTGTACTCTACAGTTTATGAAGCAGTAACACCTTATCTCAGTTGGTTCCAGCTGTGGCTTGGAGGTGTGGCTCTACGTTTTCACCTATGCCCACATCCCAGCATCAGAAAACCTGCATCCAGGGGCCTTCTGTGTCTGTAAGGGGCGGTGGTGGGAAGAGATCCCGCCTCTGCACTGGCCGGAGAGAGAAACAAAGAGGCAGTGTTGGGGGCTCTGGCACATAGTAGGTGTTTGGGGACCCCTGTGGTCAGTTCAGGCAGAGCCAGCTCTGGTCCCATCTGGACCTTGGAACAGCCCAGATCAGTCTTCAGTCTTTGAGCCAAGGCCCACAGGGTGTGGGTGACGGGTCCAAGGTCATACCTGCCATAAGGACTAGAGCAGAGGGTGTGAGGCTCCTCCACCATGGCCGAGAGGTCCAGGGAATGGGTCAGGGGGATTCTGTCTGTGCGGGATGACCTCTGTCAGAGCCAATAAACCACAGAGCCTGGCCCCAAAGGGTCCCCAGGCAAACCCCTCTCAGGGGTGTCCAGGACTGCTGTGGGGCCTGGCGTGTTATTGCTGTCACGGAAGTTCGGGACCATACCTGAGTAGGGGCAGTGGTCCTGCAGCCACCAGTGGGGGATGTAACAGACTCTGTGGTCTCCTCCAGGCACTGGCATGTAGGGAAGGCGAAATGCACCAGCACCCCACCCAGACTAGAAATCCAGGTGCTGGCTTCCCCCACACACACCTCCCTCACCCCCGCCCTGCCCTGCCACTGGGTCTTTGCAGATGCTATCCCTCTGTCTGCAGTGGCCTTCCCCTCCTCTCCTGGAAGGTGCTGGCTCATCCTTTAAGACCCCTCCAGGAAGCCCTGCCTGACTCCCACCCCAAGGGCCAGGCTGACCCACCCTGCCAGGATTTCCATCTGGCTGCTCCACAGGATGCTGAAAACTTGAGGGCCTGGTCTGAGATGCCAGTGGAGTGGACAGGGAAAGCAGCTGTAAGGTGCAGCCCAGTTCAGGCGACTGTCCCTGCAGCCCAGAGAGGAGACCAGGCTGGGGAGCCTTGAGGCCAGATAGCTAGCCAAACATGCCCATTTCACAGAGGGAACGTTGAAGGCCCGAGGTCCTTGGGACTGACCTAGAGCACCCTGGGGAGTGGTTGGTAGTCCCTTTGTGGCTTGTAAGAGGAGAGCCCAGGGCTATGTGGCCGTACCCCTGCCCCACTCCGGTCCCCAGCTGGAGCATTTGTCTGCAGGATCCAGGTCAGGTCTGGGGGGGATGGGAAGAAGCCCAGGAGAGCAAAGTCCCCAGGGCTCAGGCCTGCACTCGGTCTTCCCATGTGGAGGACAAAGCTCCTTAGAGAAAATGCTTGCTGTCCTAAAGCTGGCAGGAAATGCACATTGATAGCTCATTCCAGCAAGAAGGTGCATGGTGGGGGGGGGGGGGGGGGAAAGCCTGTGAGAACTTAGGCCAAAATGTTAGCCCCGGGGATGGTGGGCGATATTAGCCTTCTTTTGCTGTGATTTTCACATTTCCTAGGTTGTAGGTGAAACCTTTATAACCAGAAAAATGAAGTTACCATGGAAAGGAGAGAGGTCTAAGAAAAGGTGCCCTGAAAACAGCCAGCTCCCCATTCATGAGACTCTGGGGTCACCATGTGTGAGTGGCTTCCAGAGGGACCCTGGCCCCGGGGCCCATCCCCCAGAACAGGCGTGCCTAGGGCAGACAGCTTAGCCCGTGTGTCTCTCTTTCTCGGAATTTGGGTCAGCGAGAGTCCAGACCTGGGGCTACTGGGATGTAGCACACCCAGAATTCCATTCAAACCTCTGCTGTCCTTCCTGTCGTGCTGGTTAGGCCTCAGGGCCCTCGCCTTCCCACCTCCACCTGGAAAGCCACCCCACCCCAACACACCCCAGGCTGCCCTCTGCCCCTCCCAGCCAGAGGTGGCCCTAGGGCTATTTGCTTCACCTCCATCCGGGTGCCCAGGTGGGTGCGTAGCACTGTTGACTGCCTTCCTTACCGACTCCGGCCCCAAAGTGCCTTTCCAGGGGGTCCTCCTACAATGTAGTCAAGTTCGACCTCGTGGAAATGGTCTTTGGAATCACAGCTGAGCCTTGATCCTGGGTGAGGATTCAATCTCCGTCTCCCCCATGTACCTAGTACAGAGCACCCATTCATTCGGTCAGCTGTTATTCAGCCAAGTGCCAGGGCCCAGGCTACGTGCCAGGGGCACAGATCTGCTGACTTGAGGGTGTGACGTGTGTGTGTTTTTGAGCACGTGTTTTGTGCACATCACCTGCACGCACACACAGCGTGAGCATCTCTGTCATATGTGAACTCTGGTCTTTGAGACTGTGACAGTGTGTAATCCTGCCGGGACTCTGGGCACACCTGGTTGATTCATTCTGCAAGTGTTTAACAGACACCCACTAAGGAAGTACCAGGCTCTGACCCCGAAGAAACATGACCCAAGGTCTCTGTCCTCGGGAAGTGCCGTGTTGGGGGCTGTCGCAGTGCGGGCTGGTGGGGGCAGAGGCCGGCAGGGCTGGGGGTGGTCAGAAACGTGGTCCTGGAGACACGGGGAAGGGTGTTCCTGCCCAGCTGTGAGGATGATCTCCAGTATCCCCTTCAGCCCAGTGATCTGGGGCCTGGGACAGGCCTCCCCGGCCATTTTCATGCCCTAAAGCAGCCCCGAGGGCCGACGGAACCGGAGCTCCAGGTGGTGACCCGTGGGCCCCGACTGCTGGGGGCTGGGAGAGAATACAGGAAATGAAAATGAAGCCTGTTGGCTGGAGAACCTGCCTGGGCTGCAGACCTTTCTAGAGGCGAACTTGGGGACCAGGCACCAGAACACAGCACCTGGAAAGTAGAACCCCGTGATCCAGACCAGAGAAGCGGGATCACGGAACTTAGAGGAGGAAGACGGAGCAGCAGACCTAGAATGTGGGCCTTCTAGAACCTGGAACACTCACGTCGGCTGGAAGCTGGAAGACCCAGTCTGTGCCCCCGGTGGTCAGTGGGGGAAACTGAGGTCCGGCAGGAACGGGGAGGCCTTGAGCATTGGTGAGCTGCAGTGGCACGCACGTGGTCTCTGCTGAGCCAGGACCTCCCCACAGCTCGCTGCTGCCTGACCTCGGGCGAGTCCCGTCCCCTCTCCAAACCTCAGTTTCCCCCTCTGTGAAATGGTCACGTGACGGTGAGGCAAGATGGAGCACTTCACCTGGTGCTCAGGCTCTCCCGGCAAGCTAGTGGCATGGCTAAGGCCTGGACCCTGGCCACCTGACTCCTGAATGACTCTGTCCCCTTGTGGTGATGGTCTGGTCACTGCTGTTCCTTTCTCTTCTTTCTCACACTCAGTGGGACATTTGGGCACTTGCGGCCCTTTTCCGGAATGCTCTCGGGGTCTAGCAGAGGGAAAAGACTAACTAATCAGAGGAGCAAGAACAGACTGGCGGCTCCATATGAAGGAGCAGGGGCCCGGTGCCCACAGCCCTTCATGGTGCCCTGTGCCATTTGGTGAGGGCTTCTTGAGTGTCCCCCGGTGGAGACGGTCGGGTCCTGAGCCGAGGACGCCGCAGCCCCTCGAAGTCAGGGGTGGGCAGAGGTGGATTGGGAAGGGAAAAGAGAAAGGGCTCATTGTTCCAGCTCCACGGAGGCTCCCCAGGTGCACCTGCTCCAGGCCACCTCTCCTGAAGGAGGTGGACGACCTTGCTCGGGCTCCCAGAGAGCTGGAGCTGTAGGATCTGGGCCAGGAGCAGCCTGGTCACTTCCCCAGGTCCCTGTGAGGCGGCGTTACCAGCCCCCGCTTTTCTGCCTCCAAGAGAGCAGGATTCCAGAGTTGCGGGCGGGGGGCATTGGAGCCAGGGTTCCAGCCCATGCTTTGAGTCAGCAGCAGCCGGGCATGGTGCCAGGCACTGAGCACCCAGGGGGGAACTGAGATCCCTTCCTGTTTCCCCTCCTTCCTTGCCGGGTCTCCTCCGGACCATCAGCCATCCTGCTCAGAGAGCTTGGAAGGCTGGAGTCCTTCCCCGTGTCTCCGCTCTCCACCACTTCCCTCCCATTGTGGGGGACCCGTCGAGTTCCTGTACATGAGCCACCTCATCGGGGTGTGCCTTGCCCAGGCAGGACTAGACGTTTTCGAACCCCAGACCAGTTCTGAGAGCCCAGCAGCACTGACTGCAGGTGCAGGTGTGTGGATTTGGGGGCGGAGGGGGGGTGTCGTTTATTCATTCAACAGGCCAAGGTCAGCGCCTCCTTTGCATCAGGCTCTGTGCTGGGGCCCCAGGAGAGTTGGGCAGCACTGCCCAGTGTAGGGTGAGGCAGCTCAGTCCTTCCTCAGCCTGGGGGAAGTGCAGTTCAGCTGAGCCTCCCTGGGCAAGGAGTGAAAGATTACACAGAAACTTGGAGCCTCCTAGAGGATTTGGACTTTATCCTGGGAGCAGGTGTTCGAAGCTGAGAGGGGCAGCATCAGATGTGGCTTTTGCTTGGCTCGTGGGGCTCAAGCCAGGAGCCCCTTCCCTGGCAAGGCTGCTGCTGTTGTCCAGGTGAGCGTAGATGGTGGCGCAGGCAGCGTGGGACAGTGGCACAGGGGGCCGGGTGGGACGACAAGTACCTGGGCATGGAAGTGACATGCCTAGCGATGGGGAGCACGAGGTCAGCGAGAAGCCAGATTCAGGATGACTGCCGGGCTCCTGGCCTGGGAGACTGGGTGGATGGTCACATCTCGGGTTATCAGCTCAGGTTTCAGGAAGCACTATTTGAGCGAGTTCTTTGTGGCCGGTCTTGCGGCAGAGGGTCCCAGGCAGAATGGGAGCCGACTCTGTGCCCAGGCCTCTGCCCTCCAGCTTGGCCCAGACCCCGCCGGGTCTGCTCCTCTCTCTCCCTTAACCCTACAGGCACTTTAGCCTCTTGAGTGCAAGGCTGCACCTCGCAACTGTGCCCTGTCCACATGGGGGAGCGCCACTCCACTCCTGCTGCCTGGGTCCACGGGGACCACCCTCTGACCCGGCATGCCAACCCTGTTCTTTGATGTGTCTCATCCCCTCCTTGTGCAAGGGCATCCCCCCCACGCCTCAAGGCGCAGCTCCTGGAACAAAGCCTCTCCCCGCTACAGCTTGAATCTGTCACCCTCCTGGCCCTGTGCTAGAGCAGGCTCCTTGAGGACAGGAGAAGGCTGGGGCACACCCTCCCCTCCCCTCCCCCACCTCAGGCCTGTGGGCTAGAGATGGAGCTGAAGCTGCGTGCTGAAGTGGCCCTTTGTACATTGTCCCCCTGGGGGAGGGGGGAGTCTGGTGGGAGGGGCTGGCACTGCCCGACACCCTGTGCTGATCTCAGGGGCACTGAGGATCCAGGTGGGGAGTGCGGGGTGCGGGGGCGGGGCGGGTTCTCTGGGCCTGGGATCAGGGGAGAACACCCTGCCAGGTTGGGCTCGCACTGGCCGGGCCTGCCGCCCCACACTAGATGGTACTTGGCACTCAGAGTCTGTCATCACTTCTCAGGCAAGGTGTGTCTTCACGCAACAGTTGTTTAGGGAGCGCTGCTCTGGGCCAGGCTTTGTCCTAGGAGGTTGGGGGTGGGGCGCCACCGAGACCAGTGACCTGTGACTGAGGCTTATAGGCTTAAGATGACCCTGCTCTCCTGTTGACATTCTGAGCGCCAGGGTGTGGGTGGGGGAGACAGACCATGAACAGGTAAACAAGGAACCGGCTAGCTTCCGCTGTGAGTGCTGGGGAGCAGAAGACCCAGGCAGGGGACAGCCGCTGTAGCTGGAGGGCCAGGAGGGCCCCTCTGAGCAGGCAGCCACATTCCAGGCCAAGGAGCAGCCAGTGGGAGGACCCTGCGACTGAAAGGTGCGGACTGTGACTGGAGCCCTGTGGACGAGGTCGGGAGGGCAGCAAAGATTCGAGGACCAGCTTGGCGGGGTCTGTGCGCCCAGAGAGGAGTTTGCATTTCATTCTGAGGGAGACTAGTGTGCGGGTGGGATTGAGGGGAGGGGGGAGGTGGCCTGGTGGGGACTTTGCAGTGACAGAATTTGTGGGGCCCAGTGCCAAATGAAAATGTAGGCCCCCAGGAGCGCCTGGGTGTCTCAATGGGTTAAGCATGCGACTCTTGATTTCTGCTCAGGTCAGGAGTCCAGGGTTATGGGATTGAGCCCTGCGTCTGGCTCCACATCGAGCCCGGAGCTTGCTTAAGAATCTCTCTCTCTCCCTCTGCCCCCCTCCCCCACTCTTGTTGTGTGCTCGCTCTCTCTCTCTCTCTTTCCCCCAAAGAAAATAAAATAGGGGCACCTGGGTGGCTCACTTGGGTGACCACTTCTGCTCAGGTCATGATATCGAAGTTCGTGAGTTTGAGCTCTGCGTCGGGCTCTGTGCTGACAGCTCAGAGCCTGGAGCCTGCTTCAGATTCTGCGTTTCCCTCTCTCTCTGCCCCTCCCCTGCCCACGCTCAGGCTCTCTCTCTCTCAGAAATAAACATAAAAAAATAAAATAAAATAATGAAAAAAAAACGAATGAAATGACAACTATATTCAGTTAATCTGAGAAATGCAAAGTTGGTTTAACATGAGCAAATAATGTAATTCCCCACAGTAACAAATACTTTATTTTATTTTTTTATTTTTACTTTTTTAGCTTAATTTTTTATTTTTTAGCATTTACATGCAAATTAGTTAGCATAGAGTGAAACAATGATTTCAGGAGTAGATTCCTTAGTGCCCCTGCCCATTTAGCCCATCCCCCCTCCCACTACCCCTCCAGCAACCCTCAGTTTGTTCTCCATATTGGTGAGTCTCTTCTGTTTTGTCCCCCTCCCTGTTTTCATATTATGTTTGTTTCCCTTCCCTTATGTTCATCTGTTTTGTCTCTTACAGTCCTCATACGAGTGAAGTCATATGATTTTTGTCTTTCTCTGACTGACTAATTTCACGTAGCATAATACCCTCCAGTTCCATCCACGTAGGTGCAAATGGCAAGATTTCATTCTTTTTGATTGCCAAGGAATACTCTGTTGTATCTAGATACCACATCTTCTGTATCCTTTCATCCATCGATGGACATTTGGGCTCCTTTGCATACTTTGGCTATTGTTGATAGTGCTGCTATAGACATGGGGTGCATGTGTCCCTTCGAAACAGCACACCTGTATCTCGTGGATAAATGCCTAGTAGTGCAATTGCTGGGTCGTTGGGTAGTTCTATTTTTCGTGTTTTGAGGAAACTCCATACCGTTTTCCAGAGTGGCTGCACCAGCTTGCAGTGCCACCAACAATGCAAAAGAGATCCTCCTTCTCCACATCGTCGCCAACATCTGTTGTTGCCTGAGTTGTTAATGTGAGCCATTCTGACAGGCGTAAGGTGGTAGCTCGGTGTGGTTTTGATTTGTAGTTCCCTGATGATGAGTGATGTGGAGCATTTTTTCATGTGTCGGTTGGCCATCTGGATGTCTTCTTTGGAGAAGTGTCTACTCATGTCTTTTGCCCATTTCTTCACGGGATTATTTGTTGTTTGGGTGTTGAGTTTGAGACGTTCTTGGTAGATTTTGGATACTAACCCTTTATCTGATATGTCATTTGCAAATACCTTCTCCCCTTCTGTCAGTTGCCTTTTCGTTTTGCTGATTGTTTCCTTCGCTGTGCAGAAGCCTTTTAGTCTGATGAGGTCCCAGTAGTTCATTTTTGCTTTTGTTTCCCTTGCCTCCGGAGACGTGTTGAATAAGAAGTTGCTGCGGCCAAGATCAAAGAGGTTTTTGCCTGCTTTCAACTCGAGGATTTTGATGGCTTCCTGTCTTGCATTGAGGTCTTCCATCCATTTTGAGTTTATTTTTGTGTATGGCGTAAGCAAGTGGTCCAGGTTCATTCTTCTGCATGTCGCTGTCCAGTTTTCCCAGCACCGCTTGCTGGAGAGACTGTCTTTACGCCGTTGGATATTCTTTCCTGCTCTGTGAAAGATCAGTTGGCCATACGTTGGTGGGTCCATGTCTGGGTTCTGTATTCTGTTCCATTGATCTGAGTGTCTGTTCTAGTGCCAGTACCATACTGTCTTGATGATTACAGCTTTGTAGTATAGCTTGAAGTCTGGGATTGTGATGCCTCCTGCTTTGGTTTTCTTTCTCAAGATTGCTTTGGCTCTTCGGGCCCTTTTCTGGTTCCATACACATTTTAGGATTATATGTTCTAGCTCTGTAAAGAATGCTGGTGTTACTTTGATAGGGATTGCATTGAACATGTAGATTGCTTTGGGTAGTATCGACCTTTTAACAATATTTGTTCTTCCTATCCAGGAGCATGGACACTTTTTCCATTTTTTTGTGTCTTCTTCCATTTCTTTCATAAGCTTTCTATAGTTTCCAGTGCATACGTTTTCCACCTCTTTGGTTAGATTTATTCCCACGTATTTTGTGGCTTTCTGTGCAACTGTAAATGGGATCGATTCCTTGATTTCTCTTTCTGTTGCTTCATTGTTGGTGTATAGGAATGCAACCGATTTCTGCGCATTGATTTTATATCCTGCAACTTTGCCGAATTCATGAATCCATTCGAGCCTTTCTGTGGTGGCATCTTTGAGGTTTTCCATATAGATTAGCGTGTCATCTGCGAAGAGGGAAAGTTTGACCTCCTCCTGGCCGATGTGGATGCCTTTTATTTCTTTGGGTTGTCTGATTGCAGAGGCTAAGACTTCCAATGCTATGTTGAGTAACAGTGGCGAGAGTGGACATCCCTGTCTTGTTCCTGACCTTAGGGGGAGACTCTCCCATTTTTCCCCACTGAGGATAATATTAGCGTCGGGTTGTTCATATATGGCTTTTAGGATCTCGAGGTATGCTCCTTCTCTCCCTACTTTCTTGAGGGTTTTTATCAAGAAAGGATGCTGTGTTTTGTCAAATGCTTTCTCTGCGTCTATTGAGAGGGTCCTATGGTTCTTGCCCTTTCTTTTCTTGACGTGATGAATCACGTTAATTGTTTTGCGGATATTGAACCAGCCCCGCATCCCAGGTATAAATCCCGCTTGGTCGTGGTGAGTAATACTTTTCATGTATTGTTGGATCCGGTTGGCTAATATCTTGTTGAGAATTTTTGCATCCATGTTCCTCAGGGAAAGTGGTGTATAGTTCTCCTTTTTAGTGGGGTCTCTGTCTGGTTTTGGAATCAAGGTAATGCTGGCTTCATAGAAAGAGTTTGCAAGTTTTCCTTCCATTTCTATGTTTTGGAACACTTTCAAGAGAATAGGTGCTAACTCTTCCTTAAATGTTTGGGAGAATTCCCCCTGGAAAGCCATCTGACCCTGGACTCTTGTTTTTTGGCAGAGTTTTGATTACTAATTCGATTTCCTGACTGGTTATGGGTCTGTTCAAATGTTCTATTTCTTCCTGTTTCAGTGTTGGTAGTGTATATGTTTCTAGGAATTTGTCCATTTCTTTCAGATTACCCATTTTATTGGCATATAATTGCTCATACTATTCTCTTATTATTGTTTTTATTTCTGCTGTGTTGGTTGTGATGTCTCCTCTTTCATTCTTGATTTTATTTATTTCGGTCCTTTCCTTTTTTTCTTTTTTGACCAGACTGGCTAGTGGTTTATCAATTTTGTTAATTCTTTCAAGGCACCAGATTCTGGCTTGATTGATCTGTTCAACTGGTATTTTTGTGGGGTTGTTTGTTTGTTTGTTTCTTTCGATAGCATTGATTTCTGCTGTAATCCTTATTATTTCCTGTCTTCTGCTGGTTTGGGGTTTTATTTGCTGTTCTTTTTCCAGCTCCTTAAGGCATAAGGTTAGGTTGTGTATCTGAGATCTCTCTTCCTTTTTTAGGAAGGCCTGGATTGCTATCTATTTTCCTCTTATGACCACCTTTGCTGCGTCCCAGAGGTTTTGGGTTGTGGTGTGATCCCTTTCATTGACTTCCATATACTTTTCAATTTCCTCTTTCACTGCTTGGTTGGCCCATTCATTCTTTAGTAGGATGTTCTTCAGTCTCCAAGTATGTGTTACCTTTCCCAATTGTTTCTTGTGGTTGATTTCGAGTTTCATAGTGTTGTGGTCTGAAAATATGCACGGTATGATCTCGATCTTTTTGTACTTACTTAGGGCTGATTTATGTCCCAGTATATGGTCTATTCTGGAGAACATCCGTGTGCACTGTAGAAGGATGTATATTCTGCTGGTTTAGGATGAAATGTTCTGAATATATCTGTTAAGTCCATCGGGTCCAGTGTGTCATTCAAAGCCATTGTTTCCTTGTTGATTGTTTTGATTAGATGATCTGATCTGTCCATTGCTGTGAGTGGGGTGTTGAAGTCTCCTACTATTATGGTATTACTATCGATGAGTTTCTTTATGTTTGTGATTAATGGATTTACATATTTGGGTGCTGTCACATGTGGCGCATAAATGTTTACAATTGTTAGGTCTTCTTGGTGGATAGACCCCTTGATTATGACATCATGCCCTTCTGCATCTCTTGCTACAGTCTTCATTTTAAAATCTAGATTGTCTGATATAAGTATGGCTACTCTAGCTTTCTTTTGTTGACCATTAGCATGATAGATGGTTCTCCATCCCCTTATTTTCAATCTGAAGGTGTCTTTAGGTCTAAACTGGGTCTCCTGGAAACAGCATATAGATGGACCTTGTTTCCTTAACCGTTCTGTTACCCTATGCCTTTTGATTGGAGCATTGAGTCCATTGACATTTAGAGTGAGTACTGAAAGATATGAATTTATTGCCATTATGATGCTTGTACACGTGGAGTTTCTGGTGGTGTTCTCTGATCCTTTCTAATCTTTGTTGCTTTTGGTATATATATACGGATACATATATGTATCTGTGTGTATATATATATGTATATGTATATATATGTATGTATGTATATGTAATTTTTTTCATCTTTTCTTCCCTCGGAAAGTCCCCCTTAAAATTTCTTGCAGGGCTGGTTTAGTGGTCACAAATTCCTTTAATTTTTGTTTGTCTGGGAAACTTTCTCTCTCTCCTATTTTGAGTGACAGCCTTGCTGGATAAAGAATTCTTGGCTGCATTTATTTTTTATTTTATTTGTTTAATGTTTATTAATTTTTGACAGAGAAAGAGAGCAAGAGAGAGAGAGAGACAGCATGAGCAGAGGAGGGGCAGAGAGAGAGGGAGACACAGAATCCGAAGCAGGCTCCAGGCTCTGAGCTGTCAGCACAGAGCCTGACTGGGGGCTCAAACTCACAGACCGTGAGATCATGACCGGAGCAGAAATCGGATGCCTAACCGACTGAGCCACCCAGGCGCCCCCGCATATTTTTCTGATTCAGCACACTGAATATATCCCGCCACTGCTTTCTGGCCTGCCAAGTTTTTGTGGGTAGGTCTGCTGCAAACCTGATCTGTCTTCCCTTTTAGGTTAGGGAACTTTTTTTTTCCCCTTGCTGCTTTCATGATTCTCTCCTTGCCTGAGTATTTTGTGAATTTGACTATGATATGCCTTGTTGGTCGGTTTTTGTTGAATCTAATGGGGGTCCTCTGTGCTTCCTGGATTTTGACGTCTGTGTCTTTCCCCAGCTTTCGTACATGTTTTCCGCTATGATTTGCTCACATTACCCTAATGCCCCTATCTCTCTCTCGTCTGCTTCTGGGACCCCTATGATTCTGATGTTGTTCCTTTTCAATGAGTCACTGGTTTCTCTAATGCTTAAATCGTGCTCTTCTGCCTTAATCTCCCTCTTTTTTTTCTGCTTCGTTATTCCCTATAACTTTGTCCTCTATATAGCGGATTCTCTGTTCTGCCTTGTCCCTCCTTGCCGCCACTGCATCCATCCGTTATTGCAGCTCAGTGGTAGTATTTTTAATTTCATTCTGGCTATTTTTTACTTTTTTTATCTCTGCAGAAAGGGGTTCTAATCTATTTTGGACCCCAGCTAATATTCTTCAGCTTGCTTCTATCTGTGTTGGTTAAATCCCTGGCTGTCGTTTCTTCATGCTCATTCTTTTGGGGTAAATTCCTGATGAATTCTGTGGTTCAGCTTGTGCAGATTGTTGTGTTAGTCCTCCAATCAGTGTTCTAGGTGTGTAGGATGGTTTCGTGTTGGCCTGGCTGTATTTCATGGGTGTGAGACACGCACAAAACTTCCATGCTGTTCCGCCATCTTGGCCCCTCCCCCCATTCACAAATATTTTAAAAACTTATCACGGGGTGCCTGGGTAGCTCAGCCGGTTAAGTATCCAACTTAGGCTCAGGTCATGATCTGACAGTGTGTGAGTTTCAGCCCCACGTGGGGCTCGCATTGGGCTCGCCACTGTCAGTGCAGAGCTTGCTTCAGATCTTGTCTCCCTCTCTCTCTGCCCCTCTCCTGCTGGCTTGCTTGGTCTCTCTCAAAAATAAACAGTTAAAAAAACCTATCTCAATAGATGTGAAATAAACATCTGTTAGCATTCAATAGTCTTTCATGACAAAACTTAGAAAACTAGTATTATAAGGGAACTTCCTCAATATACTTGTAGCAGAAAGACCCTAAGTGACCCCATAATATCTGCCCTTTAGCGTTGTCACCTTTTCTTTATAATTCTTTTCTCTTAAGATCTGTGACTTGACTTTAGCTATTAGAATATGGCAAATGTAAAGGACTGTTGCAGACATAATTAATTCAGTTAATTCAAAGTCAACCAAAAGGAGGATTATGCTAGGCAAACCTGATCTGATCACGTGAACACCCTTTGAGGAGGACTGAGCCTTCTCTGAAGTGACATTCCCCTTGCTGGCCTCCTAAACTCAGTGGCCATATCGAGGAAGTCTACGTGGCCACGAACAAGGAACAGCCTTGCTCTAGGCTGAATATTTGTGTCCCCACTCACCGAAACTCATGTGTTAAATCTTAATGTTCAACGTGATAGTATTTAGAAGTGGGGGATTTGGGAAGTGATTAAGTCATGAAGGTGGAGCCCTCATGAATGGGATTAGTGCCCTTATAAAGGAGGGCTGTGAGAGCTCCCTTGGCCTGCGCCAAGCAGCAAGACCAGCGTCCATGAACCAGGAAGCAGGCCATCGCTGGACACTGAATCTGCCAGTGCCTTCATTTTGGACTTCCCAGCCTCCAGAACTGTGAAAGATAAAATTTTTTTCATAAGCCTATGGCATTTTGTTAGAGCAGCCCAAAAGGACTAAGACAAGTGTCTGGGAACGCTTAGGACCTAAGCCTCCAACTAGCCGACTAGCAAAGAGCTGTGGAAATGAGTCCAGTCATACAGTCACAAGGAAATTCTCTTAAAAACAAACGCAATGGGCTTGGAAGCAGATTCTTCCCCATCGAAGCACCTAAATGGGGAAGGGCCGTCTAGCGGACACCTTGGGTACAGCCTTGTGAGAACCTGAACAAAGGACCCAGCTAAGCCATTGCTCAGCTTCTGACCCATAAAAATGTGAGATACATGTGTGTGGCTGTAAGACACTGTGTTGAAGGTGATCTGTTGTAAACGGCAAGAGCAAACTAAGAGACTGATAAAAGATATACACTTTTAAAAACCCCACTATCTACATAGTTGTAGAAAACTACTTTTACATGTTGCAATTTCAAGAAGACATGAACACTCACTATCCTCACATTTACTCAACGTCATTCTTGTAGTAGGAAAGAAAAAAAAAATGAAAGCTCTAGGAATTGGAAAGAACCCCAAATGCCACTATTTATAGATTATATGTCGCTGCATGCCCCAAATCCAAAGGAATCTGCAGATAAAACACTCGAGTAAGAAACAATATATTGTGGGGAATAAGCTTAGACAATTAAAAGACTAGTTGTTTGGAAAAATCAGTATAAGAAATGTCTTTCCTTACAAACTATTGGCAGATTCAATGCAATTCCAATGAGAAACGGCTTTGGAGAGCTTGCCAAGTTGATTAAAGAAGACCTGTGGAGCCCTTCCTTCCTTTCTTCTTTCTCATCCCCAACAGTTTAGTTTCCAGTCCTAGAAACAGAGGCATGGAGTTGTGGGGGTCGAGAGTGAGGTGCTGGAGCTTAGAATGGGGAAGGCATTACGTGTGGGACAGTCACCCTGCACAGTGTTGGAGCTCAAGTGAGAGCATCCCTGAAAAGTGAATGATATAGAATAATGAAGTATCACAGACTGGACAGGGTGGGGAGGCATCTGCACAGGGGAAGAATAGCCCAGCGTGGGTTTTCAGAACCTGCAGGGGGGCAAACCATCTGCAGAAGAGGTGGCCTGGCACAGGGTGTCTGAGAAAGGATATGTGTACATGTCTCAAAGTACTTCCCCACAAAATACTAATTGGAAAGTGGAAAGTTAACATTCCAGGCGAGAAACCTGGCAGATACTACCTCCGCTGGCCAACATTAACATCACCAGTATTGGGACAAATCAAAATTGTAGGTCACATGAGAGGATGCAATGAAAAGAGTAGGTTGTAGTGGTACTCTTGCTAAAAATGTATGATCTGAATTTTACCGTAAGGAAACCTAAGAAAAATCCACATTGAAAGACATTCCACATTCCTGGAATTTAGTCGTCAAAAGGTTAAAAGTCATGAAAGTCAAGGAAAGACAAAGGAACTGTTCTAGACTGAAAGAGACAAAGACACACAACTGCATTCAATACATGGCTCTGAACAGGACCTTCCTTGGTATTACGTATACTACAGATAAGTGAGCAAACTTAGAATTATGAGGAATAAATGATAGAATTATACTGAACCCTGGAACAAAAGAGTTTTGATGGGTGCACTGACTACACACAGATTTTCTTCAGTACTGGAAATGTATTTTCTAATGTTCTTCATGGTATTTTTTTCTGTAGCTTACTTTAAGAATATAGTACAATACATATCATATAACAAGATCATTGGTAGTAGCAGTGGTTAAGTCTCTGGGGGTCAAAAGTTGTTCATGGCTTTTTGACTGTGGGGGGCAGGGGTCAGAGCCCTTAACCCCATTGTTCAAGCGACAAGTGTATTAGAGTTAATGTTCTGATTGTGAAGGTTGTATGGTAGTTATGTGGAATATACTGACTTGTAGGATTTAAATGCTACAGGAATCAGGCATCCCATTAGCAATTTACTTGCAAATGGATCTGGGGCGGGGGGGGAGGAGTTCATTTTTTTTTGTTTCTCTATTTTTTCTTTTCTCTAACTTTGTTTCCAAAAAGTAAATAAAATATAACTAACTAACTAAATAAATAAATAGAAAAGGTGAAAAGCCTTAGGCAAATTATATTTCTCCATGTGGAAAGAGCTAATAATCAGTGTTGACAACTAAAATTATAAATAGGTTTTATGGCACTATAAAAAATTGTAATATGTACAGACATTGGCAATAGCCATAGCAGGAATACATCAAACTAATGTCTAAATCTTTAGGCCCACATATAGTGATAAAAATTGGAAAATACAAAAAAGCCATCCATGAACACTACTGAAGTATTAATGACAACTTGTTTGTTTGCGTGCTGTTCAAACTGCAGGGAGTGGAACAGTCTGATGTATGTCAAACCCTCTAGTGCTGCTTTCCACGTACAAAATGTGCTTAAAATTTAATGAGATGCCAAGAAACATAGTTTAAAATATTATACAGATTTTCATTACACACATATGACACAAAAACATTTTCCTTTAATCAAGATTTTTCCATATAGTGGACAATGTTTTGTAAGCATCCAGTAAATTTTTTCTATTTATTTTTCAAATCATATAATTTTTGTTCAAAATCTGTACATATTCTCGTGACGCTTTCCGTACTGGATCTTGATTTAGAATTGAATCATCAGTAGATACTAAAGGAGTTCTACAGGATCCTCGTTCAAATTCGGTAGCAGCTGAAAAGGAAAAGAAAGAATTATCTTCTTTCTCCAAAATACTTTTCACTACAAGTCCTTAAAAAAAAAGAAAGAAAAGAAAAGAAGAAAAGAAAAAGAACAAAAGAAAGTTGGGGCCTTTATGAAAAGGTGTTAAGAAAATTGAAAAATAACTACGTACAACTGCAATATGAAACCCAAGATTAGTATTAAATATATTTTGCTCAGGGTTGCACACTGAATTAATTGCTATTGTGGATAAATATCAGAGTTTCTGGTTTTTTCATTACAAGGTGAAATTACAAGATGAGGACACAGTCCACCCTGAACAATCATAAACTATAAACTGAAACATCAAACAGGCATTTCCCAACATTTCTGAACAGGACCTTCCTTGATATACAGATGTAAGTGACAGGTATAAAACACAGCACTACTGGAACATACAGAAGGGACATCCCAGTTTTGCGTCAATATTGTCTGCTTTTTGGTGAAGGTGATATGTAATCTGACACCTGAAGGACAAGGAAAGAGTATGCTAGGTAGAGGGAAGAAGCACATACAAAGAGCTAGAAGTGAGGAAGAACACTTGTGCAATTATGAGTAGTTTAGTTTGAGAAGGTGCTAGAGCAAAGCAGCAGAGTAGGGAAATAGTGAGACAAGGCTGAATAATCTGGCAAGAAGCAAACTGATTTGGGTGTTTTCATTCCATGCTAAGGAATTTAAAGTTTTTCCCAAGGGCAAAAGCAATGACAAAGTCAATGAGTGAAGATTGAAACCCGTTACCTGTCAAGTGACAGCTATATGACCTCTAATTACTTAACCAAGCATTACTAAGACGACTTTGGCTTTTTGGGTCTTCTATCACTAGCGGAAACAACAATTTGATAAAGCACACCTTTTCTGAGACTTGTGCAGGTTGACAGTTCCATAGGGATGGCACCAGTGAAGGAAGATTATCGCCAGAAATAATAACAGATATATAGATTTAGGGAGATTGAAAAAAACTTCTTTAACGTTTATTTATTTTTGAGAGAGAGACAAACCACAAGCGGGCAGGGGCACAGAGAGAGGGAGACACAGAATATGAAGCAGGCTCCAGGCTCCGAGCTTTCAGCACAGAGCCCTGTGTAGGGTCTGAACCCACCTGAGCTGAAATCAGTCGCCCAACCGACAGAGCCACCTGGGTGCCCCTAGACTTTTGGGAGATTTTAAAAGAGCTATGAAACATGAGGACTAAATGAGGAAGAAGTGTGTTCTTCATTATGCTCATGTTTTTACATTTTTTATTAGATATGTACAAAAAAAATGTGAATGCAGTATCCATTATCCAAACAATGGAAAGGGATGCCATTTACTATTTATAGTTTATTTCAGAAATCAATGATATCTAACTTCATACATTTTTGGCAACATACCTTCTTCTGGTGCTCTGGTTACTGCTTTCTCCAACTCCCGCTGCATCTGAAATAAGTCAAATATTATTTAGAATGTGTAAGGTAAACAAAAGACATTGTAGGAATTATATATAGCTTACGACATGTGGTCTTGAAACAATACTTGTAGAGATTAAACCGAAGTTAAGGATTGCTTACATAGAAAGACAATCACATGAATAAAATAAATTCCTACCTATTTTATGTTAGTTTTAGATAATTGAGAACAGATACATACATACATACATACATACATACATACACACACACGTATATATGTGTGTATATGTGTGTGTGTGTGTGTGTATACATATATATAATGCCATTTAAGTGAATCTGATAAAAAGTACAATTAATATTGATCTATTGAATGTGTATAATCTCTGAAAGGTGATGTTTGATCTTACTGGTACAAAAAAGTTTAAACAAGAATCATATTGTATACTGAATTATTACTTGGAAATGATTAGAAAACCTGCCATTTATGAAAGTTCAATCAGTTTTTTACCTTAATGAATTGTTCCTTAAAATGGGCTTTCCATTCTTTCACTTTTAGAAAAACAAAATTTGAAGGAATGCTTTTGCTATTAATTTTTCAGGACTGACTCTTAAATACATATAAAATGAAGAATGTGGGACTGTCATACTGTCATGTGGAAATTCTACTGGCAAAATATTGAGTAATAATATTTTGCTGTCTGTATTATGACTAAAACACTTATTTCTTTTCATATGGACACAAAGATTTCAGAAAATCTCTTTGAAGAAAGGAAAAATAGAGGGTTACAACAGTTTTCAAACTTAGCTTCTGATTTATAACTTTCTCAATTAGAGACAAGGAAAACAATATGCAATTTTCAATTGTAACTTTGTTTCCTTTCTCCAAATTAGGACCAAGTTTGGAAACACTTGACTTATTAAAGTTATGGTTATCTACTTACTTATGAAATGTGTACGAATATTTCCAACTGCAGGTGACCCTTAAATAACACAGAGGTTGCAGTGCAGTCAAAAACCTGCATATAATTTTTCATCCCCCCAAAACTTAATTACTAATAGCCTACTCTTGACCAGAAGCCTTACCGGTAACAGAAACAGTCGATCCATACATGTTTTGTACAGTAGAATAAGCCAGGGCAAAAAAATGACATTGAGAAAAACAGAAGGAAGAGGAAATACACTTACAGTACTATACAGTATCCAAAAATAATCCATGTGTAAGTAAAGTAGACCCGCACAGTTCGAAACCATGTTGGTCAATGGTCAACTGTATATTACAACTGTTCCTGTCTAGAATGTTCTTATTTAGATCTTTCTTATATAAGGTAGCCTCTCCCTGAATGCCCCAAACGGGCTCCAAAATAGTGTACTGAACATAATCAACACTGGTGATAAGGATTCCAATGTCTTTACAAATGTAGGTGTGAGGACAAATGTTTTGGCTGACATGTTTCCCAATATTTTCAGAGACTATTTTCCCTAATACCTTTTTTTAATTGAAGTATAGTTGACAGACACTGTTACACTAATTTCAGTATACAAATTCAGATTGGACAATTGTAGACACTATGCTATTCTCACTACCGTATGTGTAGTTACCCTCTGTCACCATACAACATTAATACAATATTATTGAGGATATTTCATATGCTGTATTCTTCATTCCTGTGACTTACCTATTTTATAACTGGAATTTGTACCTCTTCCTCCTCTTCACCTATTTTGTCCTTACTCTCTACCCACCTCCCCCCTACCAACCACCAATGTGTCCTCTGTAGTTATGATTCTGTTTGTTGACTTGTTTAGTTTTTTTATATTCCACATGTAAGTGAAATCAGATGGTATTTATTTGTCTTTCTCCGATTTATTTCACCTAGCATAATACCCTCTAGGTCTATCAATGTTGTCACAAATGGCAAGATCTCATTCTTTTTGATGGCTGAGGTATATTTCATTGTATACATATTACACATCTTCTTTATCCATTCATCTATCGATGGACACTTAGGTTGCTTCCATATTTTGGTTATTGCAAACAATGTCTCAATAAACATAGGGATGCACACAGCTTTTCAAATTAGTGTTTTCATTTTCTTTGGGGAAATACGCAGTAGTGGAATTAATGAATATCTATTTTTAAGTTTTTGAGGAACCATAACACTTTTTTGACAATAGCATTATATTCTGGCAGTATAAAATGAATGGGACAACTTTACTATACCAGACTTATAAAATTAATAACTCAATACCAGATGATGGGGGAAGGCTTTATTCAAACAACTTTATATTACCATTAATAAATACGATATAAAATATAAACCACGTTTTTTACATGACATGACTTAAGGAACTACCAAGGTAATGTTGCATCTTTTCCCCAAAAGCTCTTTTCCTAAATATTTACCTCTGTGACCTTTATGTTTATTTCTAGGTGAAAACTGTGTTTCGATGGTGAAAATAGCTTTCAAGTCCATGAATAAGGACACATGTGTACTTTTATGTATACCTTTCCATTTATCAGAAATATAAGAGGGTGAGAAAATTATACACAGAAAAACTATATATCAGCAAATTTTAATTCAAAGAACATTTTTAAAGAATTTTTAATTAGAAGGATTTTCTCATTACTGTTAGCATTCAAATATGGCCCATAGAAATCTAAGGTTCAGTTGGGGACACTGCAGGATTGAGGGACAAGGAAGTCACAGCCATAGTCTCCATCTCTCCTTTAGACAGCTCTACTTCTCTCTGTTTTACACAATACAGTTTAATGCAAAAAAAAAAATTACATTCTATTATTTGAAAACAAAATTATTTTGAAGGTATAAAAGTCACTAATTTAGTCAAAATCCCGAATTTTGCGTAATAGACAAAAAGGACTCAGAGAGAGTGTACTTTGCCTGAGGTCATGAAACCAACTAGATGCAGACCAGGAATAAATACACTTCTGGTCTTACCAAGCCTAGAGTTCTATGCCAGTTACTTCCTCATAGTCAGGAAAAATATGTATATTTTAAGTATAACTCAGAGAAAATGAATACATAAAACTTTGTCATGTGGCTCAATAATGTTTAGGTATGAGGCACACAATAGTAGCTCTCTAACTAAATTACAAATTTTAAAGTCATGAATAAAAATAAAGGAACAGAAATTATGTTAACTCCTTTTAGTAGCAGTCAGTTTTTAAGCACAACTTTTTTAAACCACAGGACAGAGAACTTGAGAGAGAGAAGCTTTAGGTGAAGCAAGCAAGCTGAAACTGAGGAAATTCTTCCTGAAAGAATGATTTATTTCTTCCCAAGAAATTTTGGTTTATCAAAATCAATCAACAAATGAGGGAACCCATGGTGTGGTTATTTACAGCAAAATTTAAAACCCAACAGATTTCTCTTTCCCATCTAGCATGCTTCTGTCTAACCTCTCATCATTAGTTGGTATGTACAAAAGACACAATTCACTTTATTTATGATTTAAATCCGGTCAGAAATAATAGGTGAACCTTCACTTCTCACATTTGGACTTATCTCTCTCTCCCTCCCGACAGGAAGGGAGACTTACCTAACGGGTGAATTTGGGAGAAGGAGCTAAGCAGTGCTTATGTGTTTCTGAATCTCCTCTTTGAAAAGATGTGCCTGCCCACAGTAACATGAATTTGGGTCTGCGCTCAGCTCTGGGGTAAGCACCCGGCCCCCGGGGTGGGGGTCAAGCATTTGTTTCCTCAATTTACAACTGTGTGGGGAAGTGCCCAATTTGGGAGGAAGCCCAATGTGGCTAACATAACCTAAATCATATCCTCCAATTTGTTAGTGTGTATTAGTAATAAAGCTACTAAGTTTCTCTCCATCTCCCTGTCTCCTGTGTTCTGAATTTAGAAAGAGAAGAGCAGTGTTACTTGCCGCCTACCCAGTGTCACCTGTCACAGCTCCACCAAGAAAAATGACTAGACAACACTTACAGAAACATTCTCTTCTTCCTTGACTTCATAACTAATGTACATTGTTCAAAAGCAACCCCCACTCAAAAGAGAGCAAAAGTTGAAAGAAACCATTTTAGAAACAAACATAGAAAGTCAGACAAACTGAGGACACAGAGGAATACCTTCCAAATGAAAGAACATGACAACACCTAAGAAAAAAAAACTAACAAAACTAAGAAAAAAAACTAAGAAAAAAAAACAGAGATAAGTGATGTACCTCATAAAGAGTTCAAGGTAAAGGTCATAAAGATGCTCAGTGAACTTGGGAGGAGAATGAATGGATCCAGTGATAACATCAACAAAGAGATAGAAAATATAAAAAAGAACCAATCAGAGCTGAAGGATACAATAACAGAAATGACAAATACACTAGAGGGAATCAGCAGCAGGTAGAAAGATGCAGAAGAACAGATCAACAATTTGCAAGACAGGGTAGTAGAAATCATCCAAGATGAAAAACAAAAAGAAAAAAGAACTTTAAAAGTGAGACTAGGTTAAGGGACCTGTGGGACAACATCCAGTGTAATAATACTTGCATTCAAGGGGTTCCAGAAAAAGAAAAGAGAAAGGGGCAAAGAACTCATTTGAAGAAATAAAAGCTTCATTTTAAAAATTCAAATAGGGGCGCCTGGGTGGCGCAGTCGGTTAAGCGTCCGACTTCAGCCAGGTCACGATCTCGCGGTCCGTGAGTTCGAGCCCCGCGTCAGGCTCTGGGCTGATGGCTCGGAGCCTGGAGCCTGTTTCCGATTCTGTGTCTCCCTCTCTCTCTGCCCCTCCCCCGTTCATGCTCTGTCTCTCTCTGTCCCAAAAATAAATTAAAAACGTTGAAAAAAAAAATTTAAAAAAAATAAAAATTCAAATATTTTCTTGATTTAGCTATTTATAAAATGCTCTACAATCGTTCATCAAGAGCGATTCAATAAAAATTGAAACAAAGGTGCTATAAGTCAAAAAAAAAGGAAAAAGAAAAAAGAGTGCCATAAGTAAGAAAGCAATGTGTTGTATGGAAACCAATTTGACAGTAAATTTCATATATTAAAAAATAAAAAAAAATAAAATAAAAAAAAAATAAATAAAGATGTATTCTCATGTAAGAAAATAGCAAAAATTTAACTTAAAAGAGAAATTAACCATTTTAGTGTTACAAGTTGATTTAATTCATAAAAAGGACTTACTGTGGATTTTTTTTTTAAAGTAGCCTCCATGCTTAGTGTAGAGCCCAATGCAGGACTTGAACTCATGACCCTGAGATCAAAACTGAGCTGAGATCAAGAGTTAGATGCTGAAATGACTGAGCCACCCAGGCACCCCCTTGGATTCTTTTAAATAGTAAACATTCATATGTCGTTAAGTGTTTGGAGGACGATCATTCACTGACATACAGGGGTGCAAAAACTGGATGATAGCAAAACCTTCAAATGTTTATGAACCACTGCCAACTGAAAATAAGTCCAAGCATCTAAGTGTACCTGTGGTCAGCAGGCAATAACATTTACTTTCTAAAATCAAATTTAAATGAAAGCTTTTCAAGAAATTTAACATGGGTCAGTTTAGTTATATTTATTGAATACAGTTAATACTAGGTGTCTCTTGTGGCGCACCTGGGTGGCTCAGTTGTTTTCAGTGTCCAAATCTTGATTTTGATTCAGGTCATGATCTCATGGTTTTGAGACTGAGCCCCACATTGGGCTCTGTGCTGAGCATGAAACCTGCTTGGGATTCTCTTTCTCCCTCTCCTTTTGCCCCTCCCCTGCATGCACTCACTCATTCTCTCGCTAAAATAAAATAAAAATAAGTATCTCTTGGAAATGAGACAACAAGGGACTAAAATATATATATATATATATATATATATATATATATATATATATATATATATATATAATTTACCTCAATTCTTTCTTAGCACATATAATTATGACTTTTACTTCGTATGTATTAGTTACTTAAACAACTCAGAATTTCACCAAATTAAAAGCAACAATTATATCAGATATCTGAAACCCAAAGTAAAACAGATAATATAACTAACCTTCCACAAGGAAGTCTCCCAGTAGTCATATGACGGCCGTGGTTTTAAGGTAGGAATCACCAAGTTTCCTCTTGGAGTAAGGTTTCCATTGAGCACTGAATTATTTTCAAAATGTCCACAATAAGGTGTTTCCAGGCCTGGGCTCATAGTAAGAGTCCTGAGTAAAGTTTGATGCTGCTGTCTCTCCGCAAGAAGTTTTGTATTGTTCTCTGACAGCCTCTCATTAGTCCTGTGAAGATTAAAAAACACAAATACATTTTCTTTTTCCCTAAATCATTCCTAAATGACTTACATCTTTTTAAGTTTCCATAATAGTAAATAGCATTTGCCATTGAACAGTGTTTTAACACTGAACATGTGACAGAGCACACCTACTATCTAAAATTATACTTTTAAAATTGTTCTAAAGAAATACTTATGTTTCCAGCGGGACCCCTAACGAACAATTCAAATGAGGGAAGGGAGAGAAGTGGCTATCAGTGATGTACACGGCTTAATGAATAATACTTGCTGTCTTCTGGAATGGCTGTACCGGCAGGATCCTTCAGGATGCCATTATATATACATACTTATATTTCGTAAACCTGTTTACAGATATAAAAATAAACCATCCCTCAAAGTCATTTTCAAGCATTTGCTTTCACCACTCTTGCACATTTCACTTACTATCTCAAAGAAACTGAGCATTTGACACTGAGGAGTCAGTGAGACCAACAAGCTCTAGGGGAGATAGTAGATGGCAGAGGTGTGATCAGAAAGAACTAAAACAGCTACAGAGGCAATTAGCTTATAACAGTTACCAAGGCACTGGAGGCAGAATCTGCCCTTTCTGTCTCCCTCCCACCATGGTGCTCGTTTTAGCCACTTTGGGAATTATACTCCCCTTCAGCCCTGTGTGAGTCTTTCTGTATTTCACATATATGCCATTATGTAAAGTAGAAAAAACATAAAGGATACTTTGTCTCAAGGCCCACTCTAGTAATAATACCAAAGTTCACAATCAAGAGAATAAATGTACCAAGCTGCCAGGATGAGTAGTAGTAGTAGTACTTGAGCTTTTAGGTTAAAGATGTCATCTTCCAAAAATGAACTCATCGACATTTCTATTTAGGGTACTTCTGGCAAGCAATTTTATAATAATATACTTCTAAATGAGAAAGCTTCAAACAATGCACTTAAAGACTAGCAGATCCGATCAATGGAAAATATACAGGGCGGGGGGTGCGGGGGGGGGGGCGGTGGGTGGGGGAAGAGGTCCTGTAAAACCAAAAAGAACCAAAAAGAAGAGGAGGGATGCAAACTGTCCTGGACTAACATTTCAAAGGTAAGTTCACTTAGAAACATCATTTTCCAAAATTACACGATCTAGTTGGCTTTCACTTCCTACTCATCTCATGATCTTGGCTCCACAGAAATTATGCTTTAGAGGCAAATTAATAAGCTAAATTTCTTGTCTATGATTCTGTTTTGGCTTACCTGTTCAGCTTATTTCTCAAGGACTTTCTAACTTTTAATTCTTCTAGGTAGAGTTGCCTGTAGGTTTCCAACTCTGTTTTAGTAGATTCTTCTTGAGACGTCTTCATTGTAGAGACCTGAGATTCCAGATCTTTAATTCTAAGTTCCATTTGACTTCTCGTTGAAGCATGAGCATTTTCTCTTAACTGGTCCAAGTTTTCTTGAGCTGCTGCTTGTGCCTAAAGCAAATTAACGGGATAGTTTTAAAATAGCTATAATCTGAATAATTAATTATACCTGTTTCCTTTAGTTCTGAGTCAATGATTCAGAGAGCAATTTTAAATGAAAAAAAAGCTCAAGTGTAAAATATTTATCATCAATGTCAACTGAATTAAATATGATTTATAAAATTAAAGTTCAATCATTCTTGTATTAGTATTCACGCAATCTGATAATTCAAATAATAGAATCAATGACAAAATTTTTAAAGTCGACAATAACCTTAAGAATAATCCAAGTACAGTGCAATTTTTAAATCATAATTTTTCTTTTCCTCTTAATAGTGAGACTAGTTGTTTAAGTCATCATTTTTTCTTATCCTCTCGATTTAGTAGGAACAATGATGAAAACTGAACTCGTTCAAGGGACGAACAAATGCCTCCAGAAGTCTACAAATTACCATAAAGCAAGTAGAGGAAACCCATACAACACATCTATCCAAAATGGAATTTGCAGTGAAATGAATGAAAGCACATTACAGATGAATCAATTAACCTGTAAAAACAGGTTGACTTCGTGTAATTTTTCTACTATGTCCAGTCGTGCTCTTTCTTCAATCTCCCGTTTATACTGTTCCACTTGACTGTGCTCTACCATATTCATTTCCATAAATTGTTTCAATTTTACTACTTCTTGTTGTAACTTCTTGTTATCGCTCTCTAGTTTTTCACGTTCTTCTTCGAAAGCTTTCATTGATAATAACTCTTGTTGAAGAATTTGATTTTTTGCATCCAGGTGTAGACATTTTGAAGATGTAGTTTCCAGTTGTGTTGTAAGGACATCAGCCTGCATGAATAAAACACTATAGTTTGGAAGTGGAGTGAAAAGACTCTAACCCAAAACTACTATCAAATTTTTTTTCAGATTTTAAGTAACCTCTAAGCCCAGTGTGAGGCTTGAACTCACAATCTCAACATCAAGGGTAACTGAACCAACCAGGCACTCAAAATGTTAAATAAACTCATTTGCAATAAAATGTTCCCTGTCTTAGAATGTGGACCCTTAAACAACTCAGAAAATCAAGAGCAAAGTTAAAGCCATCAGGTGTTACTGAAATAGATCTTTGCTATCATTGTCTTTACTACACAACATTTGCACTTGATTCTATACTTTTATTTTTCTATCATTCTTTCATATCTTTCTTTCATAAAATAAGTCCCCTCTTAGGAGAAAGTCTCTTAGCCCTTCCCCGATCTTAACACTCCATAATTTTTAAAGAAGTTTTAGCAATATCATATTGACTTATGTATGCCCGAGTTCAAAAATACGTCCCAAGATAAGACTCTGAAAATAAGACTCTAATTCATGAATCTACAAGTAATGTTTCTAATGCCACGGCCTTTTTCGGAGCTGCAAATGTTTTAATGCTAATTTGAACTGCGTTCCCGGGAGAAATAATTCTCCAGGTTAAGAAATCACATCTCCCAGTATAAAACTTTAATTGGATAATCCACATATTTTTTTGAGACAAAAACAAAATTAATTCAATACTGTTATCTTGTAATCCTTTGTTACTTTCTAGGAAATAAGAGATCATACTAAACAACAACAACAACAACAACAACAACCACAACAACAACAAAACTGGCTGGAGTTTCAGTGATGCTGAGTTGGGAAGGTCTTCCATCCATTATATATGATTGGTAAGACAAGGTGAGTGGATGTGGTCGTTTTATAAATTTGTTGATACTTCTGTGAAAATCCTGCCCCTTAAATATATGCTGGCTTCAGTAACTGGTTTCTAGTGAGCAGAATATGCAGAACTGCTGTGATTTTTAACGTTTTATTTATTTTTGAGACAGAGAGAGACAGAGCATGAACGGGGGAGGGGCAGAGAGAGAGGGAGACACAGAATCGGAAGCAGGCTCCAGGCTCTGAGCCATCAGCCCAGAGCCCGACGCGGGGCTCGAACTCATGGACCGCGAGATCGTGACCTGAGCCGAAGTCGGCCGCTTAACCGACTGAGCCACCCAGGCGCCCCACTGCTGTGATTTTTAAGGCCAGCTTGGAAAATGTGATACAGCTTCCATCTCACTTTCTTTCTCTAGGGAAGCTCACCCTTAGAACCCAGCCACCACGTTTTGAGGAATCCCAGGCTACCTAGTGAGTCTTCATGTAGATACTCCAGCTGAGACTAGCCAACGTCCTAGCCAAAGGCCAGCTTCAACAGCCAAACACGTGCATGAACAAGCCTTTAGATGATTCTAGTCTCCAGCTTCCAGTTATGCCAGCTGATGCCAAACGAAGAAGAAATGAGTTGCCCTACTCTGCTTTGCCTAAACTAAAGATTGGTGAACAAGATAAATGATGTTTTGAACTACTAGGCTTTGAGGTGGCTTATTATGCAGCAGTAAATTACTACCACAGATACTGATACTAAAAATGGTGTGCTGCTATTCAAAAAACCTAAAACTAAACTTCCTTTGAACCAGGAGGTAGGTGGAACATGGAAAGATGTAGAAAAGCATAAGAATGAGACCCAAAAAGGGCCTCCACGAGACTCTTAGTGGAAGCCTGATGGCCTGTGAAGAGGCTGACAGCAAGGGTTTCTAAGCAAGTGAAGAAAATGACACTGGAGGAAAGGGAAGTTATGCTACAAAATACCTGAGAGTAAACAGATAGGAAAGAGAAACTAAAGAAAGACTATGCAACTGAAAGGAACCAGGACTTAGTGGGTTCAAGTATCTGTTTCTCATTTACAGCCTCTCTACATGTGGAACTATCAAATAATGCTGACATGAAGAAATGGCTTTTGGGTTACGAGAAAATCCAGGGTGCTACCAGGAAAACAGAAAGATTTAAGGTATGCCTCCAATTTCTTTAGGGATCTTAAGAGTATAAGATTTTTTTTTTTTAAAGTAGGTTCCACACCCGACATGGGGCTTAAACTGAGCACCCAGAGATCAAGTGTCACATGCTCTACCAACTGAGCCAGCCAGGAGCCCCAAGAGTAGACGAATTTTAAAGGCATCGTCATATAAGAGCTTCACAGGAAACCTGAAGCGCAAAGCTGATCTCAAAAGGACTTGGGAGGGTCGCTTTGCTAAAACACGGCATGAAATCCAGTAATAATTACAGAAAACTAAAAAAAGGTAAGAGATTTATAGTAGCAAACATACTATTTGCTAGCTTGGACTAAAAGAGACCAAATCGTGCAAAATGAAAAGAGGCCTTTGGGTCTTAGAAGTCCCACAGGGAGGAAGCAGGAAGAAAAAACAGCTGCAAATACAGGTCATTCCTTATGAAAAGGAAGGAACCAAGAGCTCAAAGAGTAAAGAAAGGGAAGAGACATGGAGAAAGTATTCCCGTGGTTAGGACTAAGTCCTAGCTTAAGAACTGACAGCATGCATCAGGCTATATTTCAAAACTCTTATGGACTAGGGTGCTTCCCATCTTCTTTTTCTGAATGGGAGAGTCTTCAGCAGTTGACCAGAATGTTGCATTTGTGAGTGGTAAATAACTGTCTCTTTTGTTCTCAAGTCCTCATATTGAGAACACTTGCACTCAAGGGGCTATACTTTAGATACCATAACCCAGGCAGCTTATCCCCACTGCACCTGATTAAGATGGTAAGATCTTGGACTCAAGCCTTGAACCTGATGCCATGATAACTGAAACTTGCAGGAGGTATTGGAGGGGGAGGGGAGTGAATGTATTTTTCAGGTGGGAGGAATACAAACATTTGTGGCCAGTGGGTAAATTATACTGCTTTTTAAAGGTGTCCATAGGTTTCAAATATTAATTCCATAAAAAAAAGACCATGGTACAACCTTAGTGACTTGCTCCTAATGAACAGAATATGTGACTATGATGCTGTGTGTATTCCAAGCCTAGGTGACAAAAGGCGATACAGCTTCTGCCTTGCTCTGTATCTCAGGCTGCTTACTTGGAATCTAGCTCCCCATCTAGTGAGGAAGTCTAGGCCACAAAGAGGGTCTAGGTGTGTCAGTTTAAGTGCTTCTGCTGCCTCCTGAACTGCAGTCCCAGGCAACAGCCAGCATCAACAACCAGAAGTTAGTGAACAAGTCTTCAAATGGATCCAGCCCCAAATCTTTCAGTTGCCCCACCTGAAGCTGAGCGGGGCAGACACTAGCTGTCCTGGCACACTTTTCCTAACAGATTTGTGAACAAAAGAAATCTAACCTTAGGGGAGTTTGTTAAGAAAGAAACAAAAATGATAAATGGAACAGTGGATGAAAAAAAAGAGATAAGACACATAAACTTGTATAGGAGAAGTTGGTCTCCATTAAAGTAGGATGTAATAAATGTTAAGATTAATTTATTAACAACCAACAGTGCTAATGAGAAGAAGCAGATAACTAGAAGCAAGATCTAAGAAGTTTTTCTCTCAGTTTTTCCCCAGTTAGGATCATATTAGCTGTTCATTTTCCATATATGGCCTTTATTATGTCGAGGTATGGTTCCTCTAAGCCTACTTTGTTGAGGTGTGCTGCTATTCAAAACATCCATCATGACCATATGGTCCTGTCAATCGATGCAGAAAAGGCCTTTGACAAAATTCAGCACCTTTCTCAATAAAAACCCTTGAGAAAGTCGGGATAGTGGGAACATACTTAAAGATCATAAAAGCCGTTTATGAAAAGCCCACAGCTAACATCATCCTCAATGGGGAAAAACTGAGAGCTTTTTCCCTGAGATCAGGAACACGACAGGGATGCCCACTCTCACCGCTGTTGTTTAACATAGTGTTGGAAGTTCTAGCATCAGCAATCAGACAACAAAAGGAAATCGAAGGCATCAAAATTGGCAAAGATGAAGTCAAGCTTTCACTTTTTGCAGATGACATGATATTATACATGGAAAATCCGATGGACTCCACCAAAAGTCTGCTAGAACTGATACATGAATTTAGCAGAGTTGCAGGATACAAAATCAATGTACGTAAATCAGTTGCATTCTTATACACTAACAATGAAGCAACAGAAAGACAAATAAAGAAACTGATCCCATTCACAATTGCACCAAGAAGCATAAAATATCTAGGAATAAATCTAACCAACGATGTAAAAGATCTGTATGCTGAAAACTATAGAAACCTTATGAAGGTAATTGAAGAAGATATAAAGAAATGGAAAGACATTCCTGCTCATGGATTGGAAGAATAAATATTGTCAAAATGTCAATACTACCCAAAGCTATCTACACATTCAATGCAATCCCAATCAAAATTGCACCAGCCTTCTTCTCGAAACTAGAACAAGCAATCCTAAAATTCATATGGAACCACAAAAGGCCCCAAATAGCCAAAGTAATTTTGAAGAAGAGGACCAAAGCAGGAGGCATCACAATCCCAGACTTTAGCCTCTACTACAAAGCTGTCATCATCAAGACAGCATGGTATTGGCACAAAAACAGACACATAGATCAATGGAATAGAATAGAAACCCCAGAACTAGACCCACAAACGTATGGCCAACTAATCTTTGACAAAGCAGGAAAGAATATCCAATGGAAAAAAGACAGTCTCTTTAACAAATGGTGCTGGGAGAACTGGACAGCAACATGCAGAAGGTTGAAACTAGACCACTTTCTCACACCATTCACAAAAATAAACTCAAAATGGATAAAGGACCTGAATGTGAGACAGGAAAGCATCCAAACCCTAGAGGAGAAAGCAGGAAAAGACCTCTCTGACCTCAGCCGTAGCAATCTCTTACTCGACACATCCCCAAAGGCAAGGGAATTAAAAGCAAAAATGAATTACCGGGACCTTATGAAGATAAAAAGTTCTGCACAGCAAAGGAAACAACCAACAAAACTAAAAGGCAACCAACGGAATGGGAAAAGATGTTTGCAAATGACATACCGGACAAAGGGCTAGTATCCAAAATCTATAAAGAGCTCACCAAACTCCACACCCGAAAAACAAATAACCCAGTGAAGAAATGGGCAGAAAACATGAATAGACACTTCTCTAAAGAAGACATCCGGATGGCCAACAGGCACATGAAAAGATGCTCAACGTCACTCCTTATCAGGGAAATACAAATCAAAACCACACTCAGATATCACCTCACACCAGTCAGAGTGGCCAAAATGAACAAATCAGGAGACTATAGATGCTGGCGAGGATGTGGAGAAACGGGAACCCTCTTGCACTGTTGGTGGGAAGGCAAATTGGTGCAGCCACTCTGGAAAACACTGTGGAGGTTCCTCAGAAAATTAAAAATAGACCTACCCTATGACCCAGCAATAGCACTGCTAGGAATTTCCCCAAGGGATACAGGAGTACTGATGCATAGGGGCACTTGTACCCCGATGTTTATAGCAGCACTCTCAACAATAGCCAAATTATGGAAAGAGCCTAAATGTCCATCAACTGATGAATGGATAAAGAAATTGTGGTTTATATACACAATGGAGTACTACAGGGCAATGAGAAAGAATGAAATATGGCCCTTCGTGGCAACGTGGATGGAACTGGAGAGTGTGATGCTAAGTGAAATAAGCCATACAGAGAAAGACAGATACCATATGTTTTCACTCTTATGTGGATCCTGAGAAACTTGACAGAAACCCATGGGGGAGGGGAAGGGAAAAAAAAAAGAGGTTAGAGGGGGAGAGAGCCAAAGCATGAGAGACTGTTAAAAACTGAGAACAAACTGAGGGTTGAGGGGGGGTGGGAGGGAGGGGAGGGTGGGTGATGGGTATTGGGGAGAGCACCTTTTGGGATGAGCACGGGGTGTTGTATGGAAACCATTTTGACAATAAATTTCATATATTGAAAAAAAATAAAATAAAATAAAAATAAATAAAATGAAAAAAAAAACATCCATCATGAATGGATGTTATAGTTGGTTATAGTTTGTCAAATTATTTTTCTGCATCTATTGCAATGATATGATTTTATGCTTTTTTTGAAAATTAATATGAGGTATCACATTCATTGATTTGCAAATATTGAACCACCCCTGCAAACCAGGGATAAATCCCATTTGGTTACACTGAATGATTTTTTTTAATGTTTATTTATTTTTGAGAAAAAGCACAAGCAGGGGAGGGACAGAGAGAGATGGAAACACAGAATCTGAAATAGGCTCCAGGGTCCAAGCTGTCAACAGAGCCTGAAACTGGGCTCAAACCGACGGACCATGAGATCGTAACCTGAGCTGAAGTTGGATGCTTACCTGACTAAGCCACCCAGCTGCCCTTGCCCCTGGTGAATGATTTTTTAATGTATTGTTGGATTCAGTTTGCTTATTTTCTTGAAGATTTTTGCATGTCCAGCAGAGATGCTGGCCTGTAATTCTCTTTGCGGTGTCTTTATCTGGTTTTGGTATCAGGGTAAAGCTGGCATAGAATGAATTTGGAAATTTCCCTTCCTTTTATGTTTTTCTGGAACAATTTGAAAAGGACAGGTTAAACTTTTTCTTTTTTCTTTCTTTCTTTCTTTCTTTCTTTCTTTCTTTCTTTCTTTCTTTCTTTCTTTCTTTTTTGGTATTAGCTCTTCTTTACATGTTAAAATTTACATCTGAAGTCATCTGGTCCTAGACTTGTGTTTGTTGAGAGTTTTTTGATTCCTGATACAGTTTCCTTGCTGGTTATTGATGTTTTTTTTTTTTCAAATTTCTATTTCTTCTTGTTTTAGTTTGGTAAGTTATATGTTTCTAGGAATTTATTCATTTCTTCTAAGTTGTCCAATTTGTTGGCATACAGTTTTTCACAATATTCTCTCATAAATGTTTGTATCTCTGTGGTGTTGGTTCTTATTTCTACTCTCACATTTGTGGTTTTATTTATTTTGGTCTTTTCTATTTTCTTGTTGATTACTCTGGCTAACGCCTTATCAGTTTTATTAATTTTCACAAAGAACCAGCTCTAGGTTTCATTGATCTGTTCTAGTTTTATCTGTTTTTTGTTTGTCTATCATTCATTTCTGCTTTAATCTCTTTTTTTAATTTTATTTTGAGAGAGACCATACATGAGTGGGGGATGGGCAGAGAGAGAGAGAGAGAGAGAGAGAGAGAGAGAGAGAATCCCAGACAGGTTCCATGCTGCCAGCAGAGAGCCTAACACGGGGCTCGATCTCACTACTGTGGGATCATGACCTGAGCCAAAATCGAGAGTCAGACACTTAACCAGTGAAGCCACCCAAGGGCCCCCTGCTCTGATCATTATTACTTGCTTTCTTCTGCTGGCTTCAGGCTTCATTTGTCGTTCTTTTTCTAGCTCCTTTAGGTGTAAGGTTAGGTTGTTTGAAATTTTTCTTGCTTCTTGAAGTAGGCTTATATTGCTTTGTACTTCCCTCTTAGGACTACTTTTGCAGCATCTCAAAGGTTTCAGACCATTGTTTTCTCATTTCCATTTGTATACATGTATTTTTTAAAATTTCTTCTTGTATTTCCTGCTTAACCCATTCCAGTGTAGTAGCACGTTATTTAACCTGCCTGTATTGTTTTTTAATAATTAAGGCCTGTTTTTTGTTTGTGATCCATTCTTGAGAATATTCCATGTACACTTGAAAACAACGTGTATTCTGTTTTAGGATGGAACGTTCTGAAAATATCTCTTAAATCCAATCTGGTCCTCTCTGCCATTCAAAGCCATTCTTTCTTTCTTTTTTTTTTTTAATATATGAAATTTATTGTCACATTTGCTTCCATACAACACCCAGTGCCCATCCCAACAGGTGCCCTCCTCAATACCCATCACCCACCCTCCGCTCCCTCCCACCCCCCATCAGCCCTCAGTTTGTTCTCAGTTTTTAAGAGTGTTTTATGCTTTGGCTCTCTCCCACTCTAACCTCTTTTTTTTTTCCTTCCCCTCCCCCATGGGTTCCTGTTAAGCTTCTCAGGATCCACAAAAGAGTGAACACATATGGTATCTGTCTTTCTCTGTATGGCTCAAAGCCACTCTTTCTTTGGTGATTTTCTGTTAAGATGTATTTTTTGGTGATTTTTTTAACTAAGATCTATTGATGTAAATGGGGTGTTAAATTACCCTAGTACTGTATTATTATCAATTAGTTCTTTTATGTTGGTTATTGTTTTATGTACTTGAGTGCTCTCATGGTGGGTGCATAAATATTTACAATTGTTAGATCTTCCTATTGGAATTATTATGATATAGTGGGTGGGTGCATAAATATTTACAATTGTTAGATCTTCCTATTGGAATTATTATGATATAGTAGCATTCTTTGGCTCTTGCTACAGTCTTTGTTTTTGGTTAAGTTTATTTATTTTGAGAGAGACAGAGTTGGGGAGGGACATTGAAAGGGGGGGAGAAAATTTCAAGCAGCCTCCATGCTGTCAGCCTGGAGCCCAACATGGGGCTCAAAGCCACCAGCCATAAGATCATGATCTGAGCCAAGACCTAGTCGGTCGCTCAAATGACTGAGGCACCCAGGTGCCCCACAATGTTTGTTTTAAGGACTCTTTTGTCTAACAAAAGTATCGCTTCTTTTTCTTTTAACGTGATAAATTTTTCTCCATCCCCTCGTTTCCATTTTTTTTGAATAGAATTTATTGTCAACTTGGCTAACATACAGGGTGTACCGTGTGCTCTTGGTTTTGGGGGTAGATTCCTGTGGTTCATCACTTATAGACAACACCCAGGGCTCATCCCAACAAGTGCCCTCCTCAATGCCCACCACCCACTTTCCTTTCTCACCCACCGCTCCCCCCATCAACCCTCTATTTGTTCTCTGCATTCAAGAGTCTCCTATGGTTTGCCCCTCTCCTTCTCTGTTTGTAACTACTTTTCCCCTTCCCTTCCCCCACGGTCTTCTGTTAAGTTTCTCAAGTTCCACATATGAGCGAAAACTTATGATATCTGTCATTCTGTGACTTATTTCATGTAGCATAATACCTTCCAGTTCCATCCACATTGCAACAGATAGCACGATTTCACCCTTTCTCCTTGCCAGGTAGTATTCCAGTGTATATATAAACCACATCTCCTTACCCACTCATCAGTTGATGGGCATTTAGGTTCTTTCCACAATCTGGCTGTTGTTGAAAGCACTGCTTTAGACATTGGAGTACACGTGCCCCTATGAATCACCACTCCTGTATCCTTTGCATAAATTCCCAGTAGTGCTATTGAGGGGTCATAGGGTAGTTCTATTTTCAGTTGTTTTGAGGAACCTCCGCACTGTTTTCCAGAGCGGCTGCACCAGTTTGCATTACCACCAACAGTGCAAGCATCCCCTCACTTTTAATCTGCAGGTGTCTTTATGTCTAAAATGAGGTTTTTATAGGCAGCATACAGATGGGTCGTGTTTTTTAATCCATGCTGTCACCCTAGGTCTTTTGGTTGGAGTGTTTATTGCATTTATATATAAAATAATTATTGACAGGTATCTATTTATTGTCATTTTACTACTTGTTTTGTGTTTGTTTCTGGAGATTTTCTCAAATCCTTTATTGTTTTTCTCTCTTTGATGTCTTTCTAATTTGCTTTAATGATATATTTGGATTTTTTTCTCTTTATTCTTTGCATGTTTATTAGTGGGTATTGGTATATGATAAGCATTAATTTGTATATCACCTCCTCTGCGTGTAGCAGTCTATATTAAGTTGATGGTCAATGAAGTTAGAACTCATTTTCTTTATCCTCCCCATGGTTTAGATAAGCTATTATATTGTACATCCTTTTTGGGGGCATTCCTTGACTGATTTTTTTACAGAAATATACATTTTTACTGCTTTTACATTTTCTGCCTTTATACTGTCACTTTTGATCTCTCCTTTCCACTCAGAGTTCCCGATAATATTTCTTACAGGCTGATTTAGTGGTCACAAACTCCTTCCATTTTTGTTTGTCTGAGAAGTTCTTTATCTCTCCTTCTATTATGAATGATAGCCTTACTGGCTAGAGTATATTTGGCTGCAGATTTTTCTCATTCAGCACTTTGAATATATCATGCCTTTTCCTTATGCCTTGCAAAGTTTCTATTGAAAAATCTCCTGCTAGCCTTGTGGGTTTCTCCTTGGAAGTTAATGACTTGTTTTGCTGCTTTTAAGATTTGTAGCAGTGGGGCGCCTGCGTGGCTCAGTCGGTTAAGCATGACTTGATCTTAGCTCAAGTCGTGACCACGCAGTTCCTGGGTTCAAGCCTCCAGTGGGCTCTGCACTGACAGCACAGAGAGAGTGCTTGGGATCCTCTCTCTCTCTCTCTCTCTCTCTCTCTCTCTCTCTCTCTCTCTCTGCCCCTCCCCTGCTTGTGTCTGCGTTCTGTCACAGAATTATCAAAAGCAAAAACAAAACAAGACAAATAACAAAACACTAAAAAAAAAGATGTTAGCAGTATATTTTGCAAATTTAATTACAACATGTCTTGGGTGTTGATTTTGATGGAAGTTCTCTGTGTCTCCTAGATCTCAATGTCTGTTTTCTTCTCCACATTAGGGAATTTTTCAGTTATTTTCTCTTCAAATCAATTATCTGTCCCCTTCTCTCTGTCTTCTTCTTCTGGGACTCCTATCATATGAATGTTTTTACATTTGACGGAGACACCGAGTTCCTTAAGTCTACTCTTCATTGGATAATTCTTCTTTGTCTTCTTCAGCTTCATTGTTTTCCATTACTTTGTCTTCTAGGTCATTAATTTGCTCCTCTGCTTCTTCCAGCTTGCTGTTCATTTTACTGCACTCTTCATCTCTGATCCTTGAACTCTTTTATGTCTGTGGTAAGGGTCTCACTGATGTCTTCCATTCTTTTCTCAAGTCCACTGAATATCCTTATGATCATGGTTTTAAATTCTCCATTAGGCGTGTTATTTACATCTGTCCCATTTCGGTGTCTGGCCATGGCCTTATCCTGTTCTTTCATTTGGATAAATGCCTCTGTCTTTTCATTTTGTCTAAGTATCTGACAGCTTCTGTGTCTTAAAGAAGCCAGTTATGTCACCTGCTCCCGAAAGTAATGGACTGAGGAAAAAGACGTCATGTAATGCCTAGGGTCTAGCACTTCAGGGAGTGTCACCAGTGTGTGCTGCATGTGTCCTGCTGTTGTGTTCTGGCTATGCTATCCTTCAGGCCAGTCGTCTGCAGAGGCTCTCCTTGCCTGGTCTGGTGAGTGTTTGGTCCCTGGCCTGAATGTAGTGAGTTTTAACTAGGTGTGCTCTGGTCTGCTTAGGAAATGAGACCTGTCACCACCTCTACTGGAACTGAGGCCAAGGGAAACTCTCTGGTTGGGAGATGTAGTGTGGGCAGGTGTTTGTCCTGGTCTTTTGGGGGAGGGGTCTGCTGTGCTGCAACTCAAGCAAGAGTGATTGAGAAGGGTAGTTCCACCAGAGGGCAAGGGGGTGGTGCTTGGTGTAAGCAAGTTAGGTAGCCAGTGTTAGCAATGCACTGCTTCCTGCAGGTGGCTTTATGTTTGTGGTGAGGGGCAGGAGAAGGAGATGGTGCCAGCCAGCGGCTTTGTTCCTACAGACAGGTCTCTCTGAACTTTGCCTCTGAGGGACGTGCTCTGAGAAGAGCAAATAATCTCCCCACTGTGTGCCCCAGGCACTCTTCAGATCACTGTATCCATGCTGTATGCTCCCACGTTGTTTGCCTGCCCTCTGCCCAAGAGCAGTGCAGTACCTCAGGGCTCTATCCCAGCTAAACCGGATGCCCTTTAAAACTCCAGACTTTAAGCGCTACTGGTGGCAAGAACTCACGCAATTCAGTCCCTCTTGTTTTCCAAGCCAGTGGGTATGGGGAAATGTTCTCTTTGTGCGTTCCCCTGTGCGTTCCTCTCTCTCTCACCCTTATCCACAACCTCGACTCCCTCCCCTCTGCAGCAGCCAGGATCGGTTTCTCTTCTAGATGACATTTCTGCATCAAGGACCTTCTTTGATGTGGCCTTTTCTCTCCCTTTTGTTGTGGAGTTTGTTCTGTCAGTCTTCAGGTCGATTTCTGGGGTATTTAGGGTGAGCTGATTGTTATCTAGTTGTATTCGTGGGATGAGGCAAGCCTAGAGTCCTCCTACTCCTCTGCCATCTTCCTGTGTCTAAGATAGTTTCCTAAGATTCCCTTCACTTACAACAATTCTTACAAGGAGGCAGGAATGCCTGTTTAGAATTTCCCCTCAAGTGAAGGTAGAAGCACAGAGACATATGATTTGAAGCACAATAGTTGAAAAACTAGAAAGAGTCAATCTGATAACCAAAATTGGGCCTTTGATCTGATTTCAATTAAAGGGAATAGGCAGCTTTGAGTATTTTTTAATCCATTGAATACTCAATCTTCATTCTCCTTCCCTCAGTGAGGAAATAAAGAGAATGTTATGAAATCATTTTTCATCTTCTCAGTAGCACAACAAATGTACTGTCCTTTAGCACTACTTCAATTAACTGCACATTCTCCTTTACCTTACTCCAACCTTGTCTGTGGGGGGAGGTAAGACCATTTCATCTTTGTGTTGTCCCACAATGCTTCTCCATATCATACAAGTTGGCTTCAAAAATTTTTTGTCATTCAAATTACCAATCTACTATTTGTCTCTGATAAATCAACATAATACTACCTCACTTTGTACAGCTGAATTATTTGAATGATGTAATGTATATTCCATTAATTATACGCTGAGCTATAACGCATAGCTATGCATATCTTTCTATTTAAGTGAAAGAAAGCCATACAGGCTACTGTGTTTTCCAAGAATGTAGGATCTGTGCCAAGAATAGGATTAACACCAGTGTTACACACAAGAACCAGGTCAGAAGAGGATCTCATTGTGAATTGCAAGATGATGGATTAGCAAGATTGCTTAACAGGAAAGAGGAATAGCCCAGAGTTAATCTTTTCCTTCCTAGATGGTGAAAAGTATGGGTGAGTCTATGCATTATAATGAGAGAATAAAGTATAATGAAGTAAACGGTAGACTGAGTCAAGACATCCTATGGCCAAGATTTGATGGAAATGAAAGTTGGCAGCACTGACTGAGAGACTAAAAGTTGGCACAGGCAGGGAACATGGGTGGCTCAGTCAGTTGAGCCTCAACCTCTCAGGTCATGATCCCAGGGTCATGGGATCAAGACTCCTGTCAGCCTTCACACTAAGTGTGAAACCTGCTAAAAATTATCTCTCTTCTCTCTTCTCTCTCTCTCTCTCTCTCTCCCACACACACACCCACATCCTGCTTGTGTATGCTCTAAAAAACAATAAAACAAATAAAATAAAAATATAAAAATAAATAAGTAAATAAATAAATAATTAAATAAATAAAGTCTGAACACACTAAAGAAAGAGCATTTTCACTTTTTGAGCCTGACTTCACATCGAGTCATGGGGTCAGCAAGGCATAGGCTGGCGAAAGGGTCCTTCAGGAAGCAAAAATCTCTATAGGAGCAAAGTTAAGTTCTACTACATTGACTTTTTATTATTACATAAGTGACTGGTAATTTGCAAGATAACTAGGAAAAAGTTTTCATAAAATTTGATACGGTACTGGCATAAGGACAGACATATAGACCAATGTATTAACATTGAGAATCTAAAAATAAACTCTCACGTTACAGTGAACTGATTTACCACAAGGGTGCCAGACAATTAAATGGAATGAGAATAGTTACAGTATTGTAACAATTGTAACAAATGGTACTGGGACAAATGGATATCCACATGCAAAGTAATAAAATCAGACCTCTACCCCATAGCATATATACAAAATTAACTTAAAATCTAAGAGCTAAAATGATAAAATTCTTAGACAAAAGCTGACGTGTATATGTTTGTGACTGGATTTGGCAATGATTTCTTAGACATGACACCAAAAGACAAAAGCGGATTAAGTTTACTTCATCAAAATTAAAAACTTCTATGCTTCAAATATCACCATCAAGAAAGTGAAAAGGCAAGTGACTAAATAGGAGAAAATACCTGACAATCCCATATCTGCTAAGGGATTGGTATGTAGGCTATTTAAATAACTCTTCCAATAATGAAAAGACAATCCAATATAAAAACGGGCAAAAGAATAGATTAGTTCTTTCAAGATGATATAGAAATGGATAATAATCACGTTCAAAGGGAGATGTTCGGGGTGCCTGGGTGGCTCAGTCAGTTAAGCTTCTGACTTGGGCTCAGGTCATGATCTCACTGTTCGTGGGTTCGAGCCCCGCATCGGGCTCTGTGCTGACAGCTCGCAGCCTGGAGCCTGTTTCAGATTCTGTGTCTCCCTCTCTCTCTGTCCCTCCCCTGCTCACACTGTCTCTCTCAAAAATAAAAGAGACATGTTCAACATCATTAGTTATAAGAAAATGCAAACCAAAAACCACAAGATGCCATTTCATACCCACTAGAATTGCTATCATAAAAGCAACAGATAATGACAAACATTGGCAAGAACCAGGAAAACGGGAACTCTCAAAAACTGCTGATGAAAATGTAATGTTGCTGCCACTTTGGAAACAGTCTGGCAGTTCCTCAAAAGGTTAAACTAGAAAAACAATTTTTCTAAACATATTTGAGAGAGAGTGCACAAGTGGGGTAGAGGGACAGAGGAGAGGGAGGGAGAGAATCCCAAGCAGGCGCCAGGCTCAGGGCAGAGCCCAATGTAGGGCTCGATTCCACAACCCTGAGATCATGACATGAGCTGAAATCAAGAGCTGGCCACTCAACCGGCTGAGCTACCCAGGTGCCTGCCCCTCCTCAAAAGGTTGAAAAAACAAAACAAAAACAAACAAACAAAAAAGGTTTATTTAACAGAGTTACCATATGAACCAGCAACTGTATTTATAGGTATATACCCAAGAGAAATCAAAACATGTTCACATAAAAAGTTGTTCATTACACAGAAAATAACCTCAAAATGGATGAAAGACCTCAATGGAAGACAGGAAGCCATCAAAATCCTCGAGGAGAAAGCAGGCAAAACCCTCTTAGATCTTGCCTGCAGCAGCTTCTTATTCAAAACGTCTCCGGAGGCAAGGGAAACAAAGGCACAAATGAACTAGGGGGACCTCATCAAAATAAAAAGCTTCTGCACAGCGAAGGAAACAATCACCAAAACGAAAAGGCAACCGACAGAATGGGAGAAGGTATTTGCAAATGACATATCAGATAAAGGGTTAGTATCCAAAATCTACAAAGAATTTCTCAAACTCAACACCCGAAACACAAGTAATCCAGTGAAGTAACAGGCAAAAGACATGAATAGACACTGCTCGAAAGAAGACATCCAGATGGTCATACAAATCAAAACCACACTGAGATACCACCTTGCGTCTGTCAGAATGGCTCACATTAACAACTCAGGCAACAACAGATGTTGGCGAGGATGCAGAGAAGAGGATCTCTTTTCCATTGTTGGTGGCAATGCAAGCTGGTGCAGCCACTCTGGAAAACAGTATGGAGTTTCCTCCAAAAACCAAAATTAGACCTACCCTACCACCCAGCAATTGCACTACTAGGCATTTATGCAAGGGATACAGGTGTGCTGTTTCAAAGGGACACATGCACCGCCATGTTTATAGCAGCACTCTCAACAATAGCCACAGTATGCAAAGAGCCCAACTGTCCACTGATGGATGAATGGATAAAGAAGATGTGGTATGGGGCGCCTGGGTGGCTCAGTCGGTTAAGCGGCCAACTTCGGCTCAGGTCATGATCTCGCGGTCCGTGAGCTCAAGCCCGGCGTCGGGCTCTGTGCTGACAGCTCAGAGCCTGGAGCCTTTTTCAGATTCTGTGTCTCCCTCTCTCTGACCCTCCCCTGTTCATGCTGTCTCTCCCTGTCTCAAAAATGAATAAAACATTACAAAAATTAAAAAAAAAGAAGATGTGGTATATAGATTCCATGGAGTATTACTCGGCAATCAAAAAGAATGAAATCTTGCCATTTGCAACTACGTGGATGGAACTGGAGGGATTACGCTAAGTGAAATTACTCAGTCGGAGAAAGACAAAATTCATAGGACTTGCCTCGTATGAGGACTTTCAGAGTCAAAACAGATGAACAAAAGGGAAGGGAAACAAAAATAATATAAAAACAGGGAGGAGGACAAACAGAGGAGACTCATAAATATGGAGAACAAACTGAGGGTTGCTGGAGGGGTTGTGGGAGAGGGGATGTGCTAAACGGGTAAGGGGCACTAAGGAATCTACTCCGGAAATCATAGCTTCACTAAATGCTAACTAATTTGGATGCAAATTTAAAAAAAATAGAAACTAAAGATACAACAAAAAGAATAACGCCCCCCGCCCACCAAAAGTTTCTCAACCCAGGAAGCCTCTGGTTTGGGGATTCAGGAGATAAGGACCTTCTAGAGAAGTGAGAGCTATGGAATGAGTTGGCTGAAAGCTATCTAAGTTTTTGTTTCACAGGGAAGACTTTAAAGTGGCAGATAATTTCATGCCATAACCCTAATTCCTTTCTATAGGCATCTACAGAAAATCCCTCATTATTCTTTACTAAGCTTCATCAGTATCGGATATTCTTACAAATTTTATTTTAGAGACCTTAAAGATTTCTTTAGGACACAGCAGCAGGACAACGCCTGGCACTCTCATTCATAGAAGACTGATCAACAGAGTGTCATGTTACTCACATGAGAAGTTCCCTAATACAATGTGACTCATTGATAAGAGGTCTAGAAAAGAAAATAATTTTCAATGTCTCTTCAGCCACAAAAAGGACCAGTCAACAGAATGTTCTAGTTCCCCTGACGGGTGTAGCTGTCCAATGAAACTTGCATGTATATTATATAGCTTTTGTGACTGACAGAAACGAGTTGGTCAGTGTATCTACCTCATTGCTCCCACTTAGGATTTACAATGTGAGTCCTACAAAGGAGGGTGAGAGTGGGATGACATTAACTGTTCTGCTTGGAAAACATTTGGGGTTTCACTACATATCGATAAATTAGAATCCTGAATGGCACATTAGTCTTTTCTGAGATTGAATTGTGAAATCTCTGAAAGGCTGATCAACTCAAGTGAATGGAAAAAAAAAAAAAGAGCTTCTGAACTTGCAATGGTAGGAGCCCTATGTTTCTAGGTAAGGCCCTGACTGAGCAGCCATTTCTAGTTTTTCACTGGCATTTCTTTTCCTTTACAAAATCCAACAAGGAGAAAAGTCCATTCCTTTGAGAAGGACGTTTGCGTAATGACCTCTAGTCATTGTTGATGAAGAGAATAAATTGCAAATTTGTAATTACAAATTACAACAAATCATCATTAAAATAACCCAACTCAAACTCTCACAGAAGGGATGAGATTACAAGAGGAAGTCAGAATTCAAGATGAAATGATCACTCAAAGATTGGGGACGTTTGAAACACGCAGAGAAATATTACCAGGGACTCACACATCTGTATGCCAACGTTCACAGCAGCATTATTAACAGTAGCCAAAGGTGGACTAAACCAAATGCTCACTATGGTATATACAAAATGTTGGTTTTTTTAGACTCTCACAATGTTTTTTTATGAAAATCTCACTATAAATATCATTACTTTATGAATTCAATCAACTTCATCTATATAGAAGAATTACATCACTAGTAGCAAGTAGGAACAATATGAACCTACTGTTTTGATCTGTGAGATTTTTCATATGACCCAAAACATTCTTATGTACCACTAGTGAAATAAGGATTCCTTTTCAGTAGGATAGACATTAAGAGATCGACTTACCAAACTTGTCTTTATCACGTTGCTCTCAAGATCTTGAATTTGGGCCGCTTGATGTTTGATGGTTTCTTCTTGCCTGGCATTTTTCACCTGTAGCCTAAAATGCAGATCTTAAGATAATTATGCTCACACATAAATTTAAAACAACACCGTATAATTTCTGAACAAATGAGGGTATTACATAAATTCTTAAAATGGTGTCAAGAGGAAGATTTGGGAATTGTGCCATTTTTCTCATTGTGTTTTGTGGACAAGGTGCAACATTGAGAGATGAGATGCCACAATTCTGCATTTCAAAATAGCTCAAAGCTGGAATTTGTATCCAGCTGAACAATGATATACTGGCATAAGTAATACATTTCCCATACTACACTGCTTATCTGCTTTATAAGTAAACAAGTTATTTTCTGTGAGGTTTAAATTATACTTTTGCATATGATCTTTCATCTCCTCAGCATATCTTACGGCCTCTGCATGTCGTTCCTGTGCTTCTTGCAACTAAAATAAAGAAAAAAAATAATTTTAACTTCTGAAAATCTCGTAGAACACCATCACCTGTTTCTGTAACTAAACGTTTTTTTTTTTTTTGACTTGACTTGACTTGAGAGAGAGACAGAGAGAGAGCATGCAGAAGTGGAGAAGAGAGGCAGAGGGAGAGACAGAGAAAATGGTAAGCAGGCTGCAAGCTCAGGGTGAAGACTGATGTGGGGCTTGGTCTCATGACCGGTCTCATGACCGGTCTCATGATGTGGGGTTTGGGATCATGACCCGAGTGGAAATTAAGAGTCAGGATGCACAAACAACTAAGCCGCCCAAGTGCCCCTGTAACTAAAATCTTTTTGGAGCCAGCCACACTCTCCTCTACATGCTGATTGATGGCTACTCTGAGGTCATAACAGGAGAGTTGAACTGCTACACAGAGACTATGGCCGACAAAACGAAATGTTTCAATACTCTTACAGAATAGTTTACTAACCTTACTCTCCTACAAAACATAACATTGTTAATGTTTTTAAATTATATATGATCAGATAAATGTACAAATGTGTCTATTGGTCAAATGGAGGAAATATAGGAATTTACCTTGTGGTAAACATTTCTATTTTCATATTCGAAGCACCACATCAACTATGATTTTATATATTCACATAGGTGTTGACGTTGCTATTCTCATGATTATAAAACTGAACATGCTGCCTTCAGTGACAACAAGATATTTCATGGAAGAATTTGAGAAGCAATATCCTAGTAGGGGCCAGAATGCCTGGGTCTGAATTCCCAGTTCTGCTCGTTATGAGCTGTATGACCTTGAGCACACTACCTAAAACTTCCATGTCTCAGTCTCTGCATCTGTAAAATGAAGGTAGTAATAGCACCTACTGGGACACCTGAGTGGCTCAGTCGGTTCAGTGTCTGGCTTTTGATGTCAGCTCAGGACATGATCTCAGGGTCATGTAATTGAGCCCCACATTGAGCTCTGCATGGACAGCGAGGAGCCTGCTTGGGATTCTCTCTCCCTCTCTCTCCCTCTCTCTCTTTCTCTCTCTCCCTTTTTCTCTCTCTCCCCACATGCCCTTCCCCACAATCTCTCTGTCTTTCTCTCTCTCAAAACAAAGGCCCTTAAAAAAGTGATCTCAAAATAAATACTAATAGTATCTACCCCACTGGGATGTTGGGAAGATTAAATTAGGAAATAACAGATGAACAACTTAGAAGGGTACGTGGCACATAGTCAGCTCTAAGTGTCTGCATTTAGCATGATTACTGTTGCTGTATTTTGCGTTCCAATACAATGTGATAGTTTAGGCAGGTGGCCTGCCAACACAAGTGTTCCCCTATACAAATTATATTGAAGTTATTCTTCATTCCGCCGCAAGTGGCAGCAAATGGGGAGCATGAGGCCCAGAATCTCTCCTCAGTACTTCACACAACTTTCGCCAATGCCACTAGCCAACAGTACTTTTTCCGTTTATAATCCTTTTAACTTACTTCCTCTCTATACCATTCAGTGGACAATGCTCACAGACCAAGGTACAAATAGCACCTCCTTGACTGAGTAGTAGATCCTTTACATGACCATCAGAGGCAAGGGAAAGCCACTGACATAGAAATAATCGAGTCTTGCTAAACTAAAGTTCCTCAATCATTTCATGTCCGTATATACTGTTTACGTTAGGCTGCTTTAACATGTACTCTGATGAAGACATTAAGGCTTTGTGGTAAAAGCATATCAGAAAAGCTGTACCCAGATCTTTGCAGTTGGTAAAGTGTTATAAATCTGTAAATCCCAGTTCTGGCTGTGTAAGGAAGAAAGACAAATTTAGAGAGCTTTCTCATAGTGAGAGGGAAAAAAAACCCAAACATTTGATTGAACATTTCTCCTCTATTTGATTAAGTGCTTTTATTAATAATTTTACTTATATAAGTGTGTGTGTGTGTGTGTGTGTAGATATACACACATTTTTTTAACATTTATTTTTTGATAGAGAGCACGAGTCTGAGTGACGCAGAACGTGAGGGACACAATGGATCCAACGCAGGCTCTGCTGACAGCAGAGAGTCCGATGCAGGGCTCAGTCTCAAGAACGTGGAGATCATGACCTGAGCCAAAGGCAGACTCTGATAGGACTGGAGACAGCCAGGCACCCCTCAATTTTGTATTTCATTTCTTAGCATACATTTAGAATAAAAGCTTTGTTATACCAATGTTTCCAAGAAGAATTTATTGATACGGTATAAAGTACTTAATTTTATCGGAAAAACTGTTAAGTTAAAATATTTTCAATTTATACAAGGATAAGTACCACACGTATCAAATATTATTATCCCTTAAATTTATACTTAGGAAGACGAAATTACCTGTCATAAAAAAATAAAAACAACATCGAATAAAGGACTAAATTGTTCTGCGCAGGCTAGATGACAAGTGTCAAGAGAGTTAAGGCTAATGGGAGTTAGAACAGTCAGAGAAAGTTCATAGGAAAGGAGACTGTGAGACAAGTCTGAATAACATAGGTTTAGGCAAGAGGAACAGAAACTAAAAAGACAGCATGAGTAAACGGCAGAGAGATGGTGAAATCAACTCAGTTAACTCGGAGGATAAAATCTGATGACAGAGACATTAAAAACAGGTGTCCACACAAGAACTACGTGAATGTTCATAAGCAGCAGTATTAACAGGCAAAAAGTGGACACAACCCAAAGGTCCATCAAGTGATGAATGGACAAGGGCCTTAGCTCACAATGGAGTACTGTTTGACAATAAAAAGAAATGAAGCACTGATATAAGCTGTAACCAACACAGATGAACCCGGAAAACATTAAGTGAAGCTAGCTAGTCCCAAGGGACCACACGTTGTGTGACTCCATTTATATGAAATATTCACAAGAGGCAACTCCAGTGAGAGGCCAAGTAGTAGACTGGTGGTTGCCTGAGGCTGGGGGCAACGGGTAAGGGTTTCCTTTCAGGGTGAGGAAAGCATTCTACGTGATGGCAGTGATGGTTGCACGAGCGTACACAGAGACAGTGAACTGTGCGTGTCAAATGGGTGACTTTTATGGGATGTGTATTGGACCTCAAAAAGGCTTTAAAAAAACCCAATGGCAGGACACAGATAATGTTCTTAATTCTCGCTTTTGGGCGTACATACTATACATGATCTGAATATTTCCATGCTTTGACAACATGTCTAAAAGGCAAAGAAAATGAAGGAAATGCCTAAGTTCAAGTGGTTTGTTAAGTGATCTTTCTGTACAAGTCATCCTGAAATCAATACAGAGTCTTCCCGAAAGTGAAGATGAGAACTAAGACAATTATCTGAAACATTCCATTAAACATTTTCTTCTGATTTTATCCAGCTTGCCTCATCATGGTAATAGAGATATCATTAAAAAACATTGTTTAGCAGGGGACAAAATCTCTTGGGGCATCTGGGTGGCTACGTCAGTTAAGCGTCCAATTCTTGCTTTCAGCTCAGGTCATGATCTCACGGTTCATGAGACTGAGCCCCACCTTGGCTCTACACTGACAGCATGGAGCCTGCTTGGGATTCTCTCTCTCTCTCCTCTCTCTGCCCCTCCCCTGTTAACATGCACGCACACACTCTCTCTCGCTCTTTCTCTCTCAAAATAAATAAATCAACTGTAAAAAAAGTTTTACATTAAGGAAAGAAAGAAAAAAGTCTCTCAATTTCTGTGAGGAAGGATACAAAAGCCTCAACTTTCCTAAGTATGATAAGAAAAAAACGTATAACGCAAATAGTAGAATGAAAGTCAGAGTTTACGAAATAAATGTATTGGAAAGATACTAAAATCATAATAAATTAATTATAATGAAAATACAAAAGAAAGCGGTCCATGGAAATTAGTATCCTAAAACACCTTATATTATTTAACCAGCTATAAGTTAACTGTTGACAGGTTACATTTACTACATACCTGACTTCTGATTCGACCTAATTTCTTCTTGAGATCCCGTGTCTCATCTTCCAGACGAAGATGTGATGTAACCTCGGGGGAAGCCTCTGACATAGACTGTTTCTTCAGAGTATCAGCCAGTCCTTGTTGAAGTTGTCTCACAACTACCTAATAAGACATTTCTGTTACTGATTTTCTAAATCATCTTATTATTAAATTATGTTAATAATAGACAACTCTAACATGCGTACTTTGAGAAATATCACCACATACATCAATTCACCTTCTTTTATTTTTTTTTAATTTTTTTTAACGTTTATTTATTCTTGAGACAGAGAGAGACAGAGCATGAACAGGAGAGGGGCAGAGAGAGAGGAAGACACAGAATCTGAAACAGGCTCCAGGCTCTGAGCCGTCAGCACAGAGCCCGACGTGGGGCTCAAAATCACGGACCGTGAAATCATGACCTGAGCCGAAGTTGGACGCCTAGCCGACCAAGACACCCAGGCGCCCCAATTCACCTTCTTTTAGCGACACATACACTTTCCTGTTCACTGAATTCAGTTAAAGAACAAAAAGTGTTATCTCCCTGCCTAGTCAGGATGATGTCACTTAGATAATGAATTCAGCCTCACTATCCATTCTCCACTGGTGAATTTGCAAAGCTTCATAACCTATGGAAGTCTCAAAAAGAAATGGGGACATAGTGGGCACAGCAGTCATAAATTCTTTATTATGAAAGGTTTTCTCTCTTTTTTTTATGGCAGGCTTAAGTTACCATCAGAGTTCCTCACATATCCAATCCTCTGCTCTTATCCTTCTAATAGACTCCTATCTCGGAACCAAAGTAAAGTCATTCCAATGGCCCCTGCTTCCACCCCCCTCCCCTGACCTCAGCTCCTACAGCTCTCTCCCCTACTCACTCCATTCCTGCTAAGCAAGAATCCTGCAACCCCTCCTTGGTCTGAAAATGGAGATCCAATGCCAAATTAATAAATCACAGAGAGATACAATTCTCTTTGTACTGGACAAACTTATGCCCACATGACAGTAACTGAGCTTTGAAATGAGCAAATTATTTGTAAAAATATTTAAAATAAGTTATAAACAGCAGTGGGAAGATTACTCAAACATGGCTTTCCTGACACTCACCACAGTTGTCCCAAATTATGATTTAGTGAAAAGTAGATACCTTTAAAGAATTAGGAGGTTGTAGGAACACATGATTTGAGACTGAAAATTGAAATTTATGTGAATAAAAATAAAATCATACCAACTTAAAATGTATAAAAAGCTACCAAAGGAAAAGTACTACCAGAAAGAGCACCTACACTTCATTTCATCTGGGAAATCTGAAGTGACTGTCCAGTTAACTCAATTAATTGAATCTACGTTTCAAAATACTCATTTTACCTTTCAGCATTTTCATTTACCAGCTCACCACAGTAATAAAATGCGGTGGCAAAGATTACAATTATTATTGTAGGGATGCCTGGGTGGCTTTCTCGATTAAGCAAGCAACTCTTGATTTCGGCTCAGGTCATGAATCTCACAGCTCCTGACTTTGAGAGTCCTGTGTCGGGCTCCACGCTGGCAGTGCAGAGCCTCCTTGGCATTCTCTCTCTCTGCCCTCCCCAGCTCATGTTCTCTCTCCGACTCTCTCTCAAAAGAAACTTAAAAAAATATTATTATAGCAGTATAAGACTAGTAACAGTGTATAACTTAACCTCTTAAAGTTTCATAGGTGACAGAGTATCTGTACTCAAATCAAAACACCTCTTAGGTCTAATTTTTATTTGCTGCATACGAGTTATGCTTTTTGTTGATTTATAGTCTTTTTTTTTAATATTCAACTAGATTCACAAGTCAGCCATAATCAAATATTACCTGAGTTTTCTTTCTGAAAATCTGAAAAATTTTTATCTTTCTGGATACTTACTTTTAATTTTGCTTTCTCATTTTTATACTTATACATTCTTTCTTTTAAGTGTTTACATTCATCGATTAACTCTTTATTTCTTTCTCCCAGCATAAGACCTTGTTCTCCACGTTTAGCTTTAAGGTTTTTTTGGATATTCTGAAACGGGTCTTGGATATTAATCCCTAGCTTTTCTTTACTGTCAGCTTCGTTGTGAGCATCATCTAGTTGCTGTCTAAGCAACATATTTTCACTTTGTAGTTGAGATAACCTTTCCTCGAAGGATTCCTGCTTTGCAATGTAGTTATTCACTTTACTTTGTTCCTTCTGATACATGTGTTCAATTTCCATCTTCTGGCATTGTGTTTGGCTTAGGTCCCTTTGTACACATTCTAAAAGTAAAGTCTTTTCTCGGAGAGCATCTTTTATGTGACGGAGCTCAATTTCCAGGGCATTGAATTTACTTTCATCTTGAGAAAGTTGCCGAGAAAGAACTTCATTGTTATCTTGTAGTTTAGACACATCAAAATTCATCTTGTCCTGTAAGTGAAACCATTCATCTCTTGCTCTCTGGAAAGCAAGTTCTAGGTCTCTTCTTGATGTCTGACTCTGATCATGATCGTGTACAGCAGTAGCCAGTCTAGCACGGTATGATTCAACTTCTGCTTCCAGGCTCTCTTTATTTTGTTTTTCATTCTCCAGTTTAGACTTTAGCATCGTAATCTCAGCAGTCAGAACATTAAGCTGTCCACTATATTGGAATATTGTTTTTGATAATGTTTCCTCATTCTGTTTTATGGTCTTTTGAAGGTTGTCATTCTTTTCCTTTATACTTTCAATGTCTTCACAATATTTCGTTTCCTTTCTCTGGTTCTGATTTTTTATGGTGTCTCTTTCCAGTCTTAGCATGGCGATTTCATCCTGCAACATGTAGTTTTTATGCAACAGATCTTGTATTTTCTCACGACTATCAGAAAGCTAAGTAAAACAAAGGACATTTTCAGATCACGTTCAATAAAATGACATTATCATGCTTTTCTTTGAAATTAAAGCATAATCTATGTTTAAACAATGAAAGGGTTACAGGAGGTGCCAGGGTGGCTCAGTTGGTTAAGTGTCTGACTCTTGATTTTGGCTCAGGGAATGATCTCACATTCTGTGGGTTCAAGCCCCACGTCAGGCTCTGTGCTGACAGTCAGGAGCCTGCTCAGGATTCTCGCTCTCCCTCTCCCTGCCCCTCCTCTGCTTGCATTCTCTCTCTCTCTCTAATGAAAAAAGAATCATAGGAAGGAAGGAAGGAAGGAAGGAAGGAAGGAAGGAAGGAAGGAAGATTACAGTAAGTGAATATCCAACTGGAAAAAATGAAGTTGGCTCCAAATCTCAAATTTTATACAAGCATAAGTTCCCAAAAGTTCAGAACTTTAACTGAAGATAATGAAGGCATAAAAGTAAAAAAGAATTCGTGAGAAGTTTTCAGAATCTCAGAATTGGAAAAGCCTTTCTCTGATTTACAACAAACCAGAAGGCCTGAAATAAAAGATTAATAACTCTGACTACACTTAAAAATTGAGTTTACAGTAGATATCAAAAACACAGCTACCCCACAGTAAAATCGTTAGCTCTGCATCTACTTGGACAGATTACATTTCCTAAAATTCTTTTCTTCCTGAGAATATTTCATAGATATCTACTTTGCTAACATTTCTATAGTCAGTTATAAGAATAGATCTATTGATAACTGACAAATCTAGGCAATGTATTATAATATAAACACTTCTCCATATATCAAAGAACTCATTTGGTTATCACAATTCTAGAATGGAGAGATTAAAACGGTGAGCTGCAGGACTCTCCCCAGGTCTTCTCACTCCACAACTAGTGCTCTTGCACCAACCACTGCTACTTCTCTAGTGTAAATACACAAATATGAAAGAAGTCTTGGATTTCAAACTGCTGACAGGAAATAAGGTGAAATTTATACATCTCTTAGAAAATCATGAAATTATTTACTGCTGCAATACCTTGTATTTCCTCTTCATGTTGAAAATAGTAATAAATATAAAAGAGGGGAGAGACACTCCACTATTTTATTAGGAATAAAATACCTATCAATAAATTGTCATCAAGTGTATACTGTAGCATACCATTGTTTTCAAAAGTTCCTTGTAATGAAAGAGGATGCTACTTGAAGCAAACTGTTACTTTTCTCAAAAGTAGGAGACTTGATACCGAAAATATGATCTGGGAACTGGCTATATTCATCCTCCTGTCCATTAGCGGAAGTGTTCAACTGATCTATTAATATATCAAGGCAGTGAAGTAACTGTTCAAAACCAAAACACATGTTGCTAGTAGCAATAGTTTTGAGATTAGGGAAAGCTCATCGATTCCTACAGAAAGTAATAAAAGCCTCTCCTTTGGGTGAGGACATTATGAATGTCACTAGTTGTTGCAGACAAATGCATTTAATCAAGAAAATTATTTTATCCGATGAAACAAAAATGCCACCGTCCCCCATGCCCCTCCCCAAAAATATATGTGCTCTTAAAACCCTCTGTAGTTTCCATGATGTACAGTGTTGGGTTTTTAAAATTTATATATACATACATGGAGAAAAAGTAATAATAATTAAAAAATAGAATGTATACAAATACATACACACATGTACTTCAAAATGACTAAAGAAGATATTTCAGAATTCGTTTTCTTATGAGCCATTTCTAGCACCTTTTGCTTGTAAAAGTGATTGTTTAGACTTCCATCTTGTAATACTCTGGCCTTCTGATCTGGAGAAAGTTGCCACTGTCACTGCGCTTTTCTACAACCTGGAGATACATTTCATCACGATTTTGGTCTCATACCGTTAAAAAAAAAGTCAAAAGCTGAAGAGGAAACCTTTAAACAAATGTTCCAAGGAACATGATCCCATGTTTTAATTTATTTTAAACCTAAATAATATATATTGAATCAAAGGGATACCATAAAATATACGTATAATACACTATATAATATTGATGGAAATATACAATTTTTTATCAAAAACTAATTTACCTGATTCAAATTATCTTTTGCGGCCTTCAATTCCATGTTTAGTGTTCTAAGAGTGAGTTCAAATTCTTGTTTTACTTCAACTTCTTCCTTATATTGGTCTTCTATTCTTCTTAACTTCTCCCTAATTTTTTCATACAACATATCAGCATTTCTTCTTTTTTCTTCCTCTTGTTTTAAAGTAAATCTGCAATTAAATGTGCTTATTTTAAAATTTGTTTTGATAGAAATAAAAAGTTCCTCTCATGATCTGGTTCCACACATGTTGGCTTACTGTCCAAATGAAATTTCTATGTTCTCAAGTTTTTTGTTTTTTTTTTCCTTTCTAGGGCTCATGTTTTTAATTTGTCACTTCAATCTCTTCCAAAACATATATACCATTGGAAAGAAGCAAGGACAAAGCATTATGCAACTTAGTTACTTTTAGTCAGTAATAACTCTGGTAGATGTTGTAGGAAAGAAGTTTGAAATTATTCAAGAAAGTGAGAGTTGAAAATTACCCCTTTTCCCACAGGTATAATTATTCCTCCACAGGACAGATAATTCAGTTACTCATTAAAAAGAGAAGTTGCTGTTTATAAACAAGTTTATCAATTCACTGGAAATACAATTTCCACTTGACGAAACATTACAGGTACCTCCAAAAATGGTGTGCAGTGTAAGAGAGCATCTGCAGATGTTGTTTACACAACATACACATGCAGATTACTGTCATCCAAGTCTAGGCTAGCAAGTCTAATATCTGTTGCCCTATACATTTTGTTTCTTCTTACCCAACACTTGCAACTTACCTTGTTGATGATTACCTACTTTATGAATCACTTAAAAATCCCTTCTAGAACAACACAGGATACATATCAATTAAGTAAACAATAGAGAGTAATATGAGCTTTCAGCATACACTTTTGAATTAATTTTATCTACCTATGATAGACATGTTGGAAAAACTTATCAGTAATCACTTTCCGTATTACTTTTTTTAAAAATGTTTATTCATTTTTGAGAGAGAAAGGGAGAGCCCATGCAAACAAAGGAGGGGGAGAGAGAGAGAGAGAGAGAGAGAGAGAGGGAGACAGAAAATCCAAAGTGGGCTCTGCACTGACAGCAGAGAGCTCAATGCGGGGCTCGAACTCACGAACCCTGAGATCATGACCTGAGCCGAAGCCAGATGCTTAACCAACTGAGCCACCCAGGCACCCCCACTTTACCTTTTAACCCCTGCATGTTAAGAATCAAATGGAATCAATTTTCGGGAATTTTACTGTCTTGAGAAAAATGACCATTTTATACTCTGTTGGTAGGTACAGAAATTAATATAAGGTTTCCTGAGAACAATTTAAAAATATGGATCAAAGAACTTTTTTAAAATTTTTATACTTTAACCAAATTATATTACATTGAAGAATTTATTCCAAGTAACCAGAAATGCAGAAACAGATTTATATAAAAGACATTCTTGACAGCACTAATTAAAATACAGAAAGATGAAAAACAAGCAGAATTCAATCGGTTAAATAATGATGTTTCTTGGACTATGGTGGACTTTTCCATGGCCATTAAAATTGTGATTTGGAATAGACATTAAATTATTAGAAGTATTCACTGTTAAGAACGTGCTGTGTTATTTCCAAGAATCTCACACTTCACAACACTAAAGAAGGTTTCTTTCCTGGAAAATCCTATAAGGTTAAGTTTGCAGTTAAAAAACTGCCCCTACACATCTGTCGTACAAAAGTAAAGAGTTCATATATTTCTTTAAAACTGACATGCTATACCTCAAACTGCATACTTCATGTTCCCATTCCACTTTTTGATGCTCTAACCGTGATATCACGTCTTTGGCTTCTCGTAGCTCGTTTTGTAGTGCACTAACCGTTTTTTCCATTTTTTTAATTTTTCTGGTAAGTAGTTTACAGTGATTTTTGTTACGTTTCTTTAATCTTTCATAGGAAACAAGTATATTTTGGATATTTAAGAAGCCAGCAGAATCTGCATCAGAGGAGAAACAGAAACAGAAATAAAATATATGAGTACTTCTTGCATATACAGGACGGTGCATCTTCAATTCACTCATCCACACGTTGAATAAATATATACCTTCAATGGAAGACATTATAGTCAGCTCTACACATACACTAGAGAAGACCCCTGGTTCTCGATTAGCTTAAAGTTTAGTGAAGGAGAAAGACAACTCAAATGATAAGTCTAAATTCAGATAGTTCCTATTAGAAAACAGAGTTTTGTGATCATAACTTGATCCAGATTGGGCCCAAGAAAGATAGATTTTCCTGAAGAAGAGGTAACTATACTGAGGAATGAAGGATGAGCAGGAGGCAATTAAGCAAAGGAGGAAGACAAGCACTCTCGACAGTCTAGAGCATGTGCCGAAGTTCCACTGTAACTTGCTTCTGGCCGACATGGAGTAACACGTACTGATTGATCTTCCTACCTGAAGCAGGCAAAACCAAAACAGACAAATTACAATTTTAACATGATTTTCAAGACACAGAACTTCAGACAATGAAGGACAATGATCCCTGAAAACAAAACACGTTAGCCTAACACATGCCCAAGCTCACTGCCTTGAGAGAGTTTTCAGGCTATGACCCAGGAGACATAAATGATTTAAATAGACTCCACCAGACTCCTTGAGTCGAGGTGATGAAACTGAGAGTCTCGTGAATTCAAGGCACATAGAGATGACAGGTCAGCATCCAGGAGAGGAGAAAGCAGAACACAGAAAGAACCCTGGACATCTGCAGAGGGTCCCCTTTGGCTACTCAGCAGAGTAACAACCAATGCATACATGGAAGGAAGTCATCAAGGGAAAAAAATCTGAAAAGATAGAGGAAACACTGCCTGGTGCTCCCACAGCACTAGAGACAGTATCTATTCACATTAGCTAGGATAGAAAAACTCATAATTTGCTTTAGGCTGATCACCTCTTTGGATTCATCCAATAATTTGTAATAGCAACACTAAAGGATCCATCTGTTTGTAAGTAACCTAACTATATCTCCAAACAAAGCATGAAAAGATAACTAGAGGCATAGAAGCTACTGTTTTAAAAACCAAATAGCACTTACAGAGATGTAAATTATGTCAGACATGAACAATACGATGGACAGGAATAAACACATGTTAGACATCACAAAACAAAAGACTGAAGTTTAACATTGGAAACCTGGAAGAAAACTTCAAGGGGGAAATACACAATTGCCCAAAGAGGCAGGGGAAAGGGACAGGGAAAAAAATGGCCCAAATATTCCTAAACCTCATGAAAACGATAATCCCACCAACCCAGGAAGGATCTGTCTAGGAAAGAAGAAATGGAAGTCAACTCTTGTAATTTTCCTAAACTATATACGATGTGGTATAACATTAATGGAAGCTAGACTGTGTTGTTTAACCCACAGACTATAAAACCTAAACCAACCACCACAATAGCAAAACTGAAAAGTTCTAGCTAGGAAACCTAAATAAATAAGTGAATAAGTGAATAAATAAATAAATAAATAAATAAGAAATGGATAAAACTGAATCATAAAAATGACTCGATTAAAAGAAAGCGGAAAAAGAAGAGAACAGGAACAAGGAGCAGATAGGACAAATGCAAATGCATTCAAACAGCATGATGACAGATTCAAATCAAACAAATGCAAATCAAACAGCATGATGACAGATTCAAATCAACTATATCAATAACCACAGCAAATGAAAACGGTCTAAAAGCCTCAACTAAGACGCAGAGTGTCAGAATGGATAAAAAAGGAAGACTCAGCTATATGCTACCTATACAAAATGCACTTAAAATGTCAAGACGGAAATTTGTTCAAAAGACAGAAATATGATATAGCACACTAACACTTGACCAAAGAAGGCTGAGCTAGAGTGGCTATATGAATACCAGACAAAACAGTTTCAAAACAAAAAATTATTACCAGCAATAAACAACAGGTCATTGTATAATCATAAAAGGGTCAATGAATAGCAATCTTAAATGTTCATGGATCTGTTAATAGCTTTAAAGTACCTGGAGCAAAAATTGATAGAACTGAAAAGCAAAATAGGCCAATTCACAATTATAGTCTGATATTTCAATAGGCACAACATCAGCAAGGACACAGTAGATTTGACCACCACAATTCTTCCCAAGGATCCATGGAACACTTACCAAAAGAGACTATACTCTGGGTCATAAAATAAATCTTAATAAAAGGAAGAAGAGGCCTGAAGTCATAAAAGTGTGTCCCCTGACCACAAAGCAATCAAATCAGAAATCAAGAACAAAAATATCTCTGGAAAATACTCAACTATTTGCGAACTACACAACACATCGAAATATCCCCTGGGTCAAAGAAGTAATGAAAAGAGAACAAAATTAGAAAGGATTCTGAACTGAATGAGAATGAAACCACAGTAGAATTTGTAGAGTCCTGCTTTAGTAGCACTCACATGAAGACTGATGGCACTGAATGTATACATTAAAAAAGAAGAGGGAAGTGCGATGCTCCTTGCTGCCTTTGTGGCTCCTCCGCTGCTTCCCAGGCGCCCCTCCCCACCCTGCCCCTGTGGCAGCTGGAGAGCTAGAACTTTGTTCACCTGCCCACAGAGCTGGCTTTCAGCCTGGTGGGGGCGGGGTGCGCCACCTGCCCGGAATTGAAGGTGGGGGAGTAGCTGCAGGAGGCGACCACCCTACCCTGAGGTGGGCAGGGGACGGACCCCCCCGCCCCCCACTCCACCAGGCCCCGCCACTCCCCCACCACTCCCCACCCCCCACCACCCCGCCAGCGCCAACGCCCGCCCCCGCCACCCTCCCCGCTTCTGCTGGAGCCCAGGCGGCGACAGTGGCAGAGGCATGGGCCCTTCTGGAAGGGAGAGCCCAATGTCTGTGCACCTGTCTCCCCTCCCTTCCTCTCCACCCCTGCCATGGGTTTTGTGTTCTAGCTCCCATCTTTTTCTGATTACCTACATCATCACCCTTCTTCCAGCCGGCCTCGTTTCCCAGCTTCTTGCCACAGTTTCTCTCACTTAAGCCTCAGTTACTCAGGCTCTTTTTACCCTAGTCCTGCCAGAGACTTCGCACAACCAGCAGCACTTAATAGTCTCTTTCATGGGATGTCCCCGTCCTTCCCCTCTCCCCACATCCTATTCGGGGCTGATGGCAGCCAGGAACCCTTCCTATTGCATTTACCGGCAGTTTCCACCTGGCCCTGAGGCTTGGCGCAGATCAAGTCCACCACGCCCACGCCCACGCCGCCAAGGACCCCTAGGAGAACCACTTGTCCCATGGTGGTATTGGACAAGATGTTCTCTGTTTTCCTGGGGTTGTTTATTTTAGTCTGAATACTTGTTACTCTCCACCGCTATACTTTACAAAGGTATGTTCTGGTTGCATGACAAGGAGTTAGAAATGAGCCAGAGACCATTTGCAGGCAAGGAGAAGACTTCGACATTTAGGATTAAAGGAAGAAAGGAGAAACAGAATGTTAAGAAGGTTAGATTTCTCAAAGTATTTTGATATCTTTTGTGATCTGAGGAAGTGCAGATTACTGACCCTACACAGATTGACACTTTGGGAGAAAATTTCATGATGCTTGATTCGCTCTTGGAGTAACGTAAACACAAGTTCTCAAACCTGCATATTCTCTCAGCTGGAACCAGCTGTATATCTGAATGTTCACTTCCATCAGAACTTGTATAAGAGAAAGAATGGGAGTCTGGTTCAACAAAAATGACTACGTCCGGGACCTGAAAAGGGTCATTCTGGTTCCTAATAGTGTATATGGACATTTTAGTGGGCACAGATCGGGATTTTTACAGTTTACTTGGAGTATCCAGCACTGCAAGCAGTAGAGAAATAAGACAAACTTTCATGAAATTGGCATTGAAGCTACATCCTGATTAAAAAAAGAAAAAAAAAACCACAAATAACCGGGGGCGCCTGGGTGGCTCAATCAGAGTGTCCACCTCCTGCTCACTCGGGTCATGATCTCACAGGTCGTGGGTTGGAGCCCCGCGTCCTGCTCTGTGCTGATGCCTTGGAGCCAGGGGCCTGCTTTGGATTCTGTGTCTCCGTCTCTCTCTGCCCCAACCCACTTGCATTCCGTCTCTGCCTCTCTCAAAAGTAAATAAACATTAAAAAAATAATAAATAAATAAATAAATCAACCATACAAACAAATGAATAACCCTAAAGTACGGAGTGATTTTTCAAAAATAAATAGAGCATATGAGGTACTCAAAGATGAAGATCTGTGGGAAAAGTATGACAAATATGGAGAAAAGGGACTTGCAGATAATGCAGAAAATGGCCCGTATGAAAGCTGGGATTATGGTTGTTATGACTTTGGTATTTATGACGATGATCCTGAAAGCAGAACATTGGATAGAAGAGAACTGGATGCTGCTGTTAATTCTGGAGAACTGTGGTTTGTGAACTTTTACTCCCCAGGATGTTCACACTGCCATGAATTAGCTCCCACATGGAGAGACTGTGCTACAGAAGTAGATGGATTACTTCGAATTGGTGCTGTTAACTGTGGTGATGATAGACTGCTTTGCCGAATGAAAGGAGTCAACGGATCTCCCAGCCTCTTCCCTTTCAGGTCTGGAATGGCCACAGTGAAATATCACGGTGACAGATCAAAGGAAAGTTTGGTGAGTTTAGCCATGCAGCGTGTTAGAAGCACAGTGACGGAATTATGGACAGGAAATTTTGTTCACTCCATAGAAACTGCTTTTGCTGCTGGCGTTGGCCGGCTGATCATTTTTTGTTGCAAAGGAGGAGATTGTTTAACTTCATAGACACGACTCAGGATCAGGGGCATGTTGGATAGTGTTGTTAATGTAGGACAGATGGACTGTGCCACCCAGGACAAACTGTGTAAAAGTTTGGTATTATGACAAGTATTACTGCCTATTTTCCTCCTGGCGCCACATTAAATAACAGAGAGAAAAGCAGCGTTTTGTTCCTTAATTCATTGGATGCTAGAGAAATATATTTGGAAATCGTGCATCGTCTTCCAGATTTTGAACTGCTTTCGGCAAATACACTAACGGGTCGATTGGCTCGTCATTGGTGGCTCTTATTGTTTAGTTTTGGAAAACATGAAAATTCAAGTGATCCTGAGTTGAAGAAACTCAAAACTCTACTCCAAAGTGAACATATTCAAGTTGGCAAGGCTGACTGTGCCTCTGCACCAGACATCTGTAGTAATCTCTCTGTATTTCAGCCATGTCTAGCAGTATTTAAAGGACAAGGAAGCAAAGAATATGAAATTCATCACGGAAAGAAGATTCTATATGATATACTGGCCTTTGCCAAAGAAAGTGGTAATTCTCATGTTGCCACGCCTGGACCTCAAATTTTTCCTGCCGATGACAAGGAACCGTGGCTTGTTGATTTGTTTGTGCCATGTTGTCCACCATGTCGAGCTTTATTGCCAGAGTTACAAAAAGCCTCAAAGCATCTGTGTGGTCAGCTTACGTTTGGTACACTAGATTGTACGGTTCACGAGGGACCCTGTAACACATAAAGCATTCAGGCGGATCCAACAACAGTGGTATTGAACCAATCCAAGGTTCATGAATATGAAAGACATCACTCTGCTGAACAACAGATCTTGGAATTCATAGAGGATCTTAGGACTCCTTCAGTGATCTCCCTGACGCCCACCACTTCCAATGAACTAGTTAAACAAAGAAAACATGATGAAGTCTGGATGGTTGACTTCTACTCCCCATGGTGTCATCCATGTCAAGGCCTAATGCCAGAATGGAAAAGAATGGCCCGGACACTAACTGGACAGTTACTGTGGGCAGTATAGACTGCCAACAGTATCGTTCTTTTTGTGCCCAAGAAAATGTTCAGGGATACCCTGAGATAAGATTTTTCCCCCCAAACCAAATAAAGCTTTTAAGTATCACAGTTACAATGGTTAGAAGAGAGACTTGGTGTCTAGGATTTCTACCTCAAGCATCCACAGATCTAATGCCTCAGAATTTCGATGAAAAAGTTATGCAAGGGAAAAATCACCGGGGGATTGAATTCTATGCTCCTTGGTGTGGACCTTGCCAAAATTTTGCTCCCGAGTTTGAGCTCTTGGCTAGGATGATGAAAGGAAAAGTGAAAGCTAGAAAAGTTGACTGTCAGGCTTACGCTCAAACATGCCAGAAAGCTGGCATCAGAGCCTATCCAACTGTTAAATGCTATCCCTACGCAAAAGCAAAGAGAAACATTTGGGGAGAGCAAATAGATGCCAGAGATGCAAAAGCGATCGCTGCCTTAATATATGAAAAACTGAAAAATCTCCACACTCATGGAAAGAGAGATAAGGATGAACTTTAATGATGTGAAGATGAAGAAAAAAGAGAAAAGGAATTCTAACACATGACATCAGAAGATCAACTTTGTAGGATGTTGCTACATTCTGGGTCGGAATAAAGGAACATTATCTCAGAAGTGGAATCACACCATCTGAATTCTGTACAACATTGGTATAAATGAAGGGTCTGCAAGCTTTTTCTGTAAAAGGCCAAACTGCAAATATTTTAGGCTTTGTAGACCATGTACATTTGTCACATAGTCCTTTGTTTTTGCTTTGTTTACAAGCCTTTAAATAGTCTGAAAACTTTTCTTGGCTCAGGGCCATACAAACAGGCCAAGCCACATTCAGTCCATGGGCCATAGATTGCTAAGCCCTGGCAATGATACTAAAACTGCCTGGCTCAAACAGGAGCCTGCTCTGTCATGTACATATACGTCTAGGGTCTATTCCTTAAAGTTTTGTGGCTGGCCTGAAAGGAAATAACTTGGTATTTAGTTACCTGTCTTAAAAATTGTGTGAAATGGCCACCATGTGGCCAGCAGATACCTGATTTTCATGCTGTATTTTAGTGAAGAGATTTTCTTCTTCCTTCTTTCTAAAGGTTGAAGAACTGAATTTAATTTTTCACAATTGAGAAAAATTTTGGTAACATAACTCCAATAGATTTCTACAGCATCTGGAAGAAGAAGGAGAAGAAAGAAGAAGAAGAAGAAGAAGAAGAAGAAGAAGAAGAAGAAGAAGAAGAAGAATGGGAGGCGGACGAAGAAGGAGGGGAGGAAGAAGGAGAGGAAGAAGAGGAAGAAGAAGAAGAGGATGAGGAAGAAGAGAGGTCTGTTGGTTCCACCTTTAGAAACTAGAAAAAGAAAACAAATTAAAGCCAACCAAGCAGACAAAAGGAACTAATAAAACTCAAAGACAAAATCACATGAAAGAAAGCAGAAAAATGATAGAGAATAACCGATGAAACTAAATGCTTTCAGGAGGTGAAAAAAGGGATAAATTTCTACCAAGACTGATCCTGAAATGAAGAGAAACAAAGGAAATATTAACAATATATGAGAAATTAGTAATGTACCATTACTAGAGATTCACAGATACTAAAAAAATAACAAAGTAATATTATGAACTTTATATAATTAATTCGACAACTCAGATGCAGTGGGTAAATCCCGTGGAAGACAGAAATTAGCAAAGCTCAATCAAGAATAAGGGGTACCTGGCTGGCTCAGTTGGTAGAGCATGTGACTCTTGATCTCTGGATTGTGAGTTCAAGCCCCATGTTGGGTATAAAGATTGCTTAAAAATAAAATAAAGTAAAATGAAATGAAATGAAATGAAATAAAAAATAGAATAAAGGAAAAAAAAGAATAGATTAGCTAACTAACTCTATAACTATAAAAGAAACTAAAGTCTTAGTTAAAGATCTTTCCACACAAAACAATTCCAGGGCCATGTGGCTACTCTGGTAAATTCAACCAACATTTTAGGAACAGATGTCATCTATTCTACACAAAGTCTCCCCCCAAAATGGAGGGGAGAAATATTTCTCCCCTCATTCTATAATGCTAGCATTACCTGAAACCAAAACTAGACAAAGATACTATAAGAAAGAAAATTCTGTCATAAACATGGGAGTAAAATTTCTGAAGAAACCATCCACAAATCAAATCTAACACTACATTAAAGAGGGGGTGAGTCAGCATGACAGAGAAGTAGGGGGACGTGAAATTACCGCATCCCTCAAACACAGCAGTGAGGCAAGAAGATGTGGAAATATAGGAATCCGGGCTACAGAGTGACATAAACATCTCCAGGGGCCCAGGGGGACAACTTGCCAGGTCATGGAGATTTTTAATCTATATTTTCTGCACCTCTTCTGTATCTCCTTCTTCTTTACTTTTCTCTCTCTCTCTCTCTCTCTCTCTCTCTCTCTCTCTCTCTGTGTGTGTGTGTGTGTTTGTGTGTCTCTCTCTTCCCTCCTTGGATTAAGTTGTATAGTTTCTCTGATTCTCTGCCTGGTCAATTTTTTGTCTTCTTCTCTTTTCCCTTGCCCCTGTCATTTCTCCCTTTGTATGGGATAAGACATCTTCCATCACCACCGCCCCCCCCCCACTCTTTAAATTCTTTTCCAAGGTTACATTATGAAGAAATCTAAGCACACCTAGTGGAATGGCCAACCCACCAATAGGAGTAGGGAAATAAAGCAACCAGAGTCACAACAACAGAGAGTATGAAACACACTCCAAAAATACCTGTTGAAGGGCCAGGCCCTGGACAGTGTATGACCCCTTTTTAAAATAGTAGTGCTTTCAGGTGCAGGACACATGACAAGTAGGAAAACACATAAAGTACTGAACACTGATGAAATGGAAGAATTCTCATCAAAAGAAACTCCAGGAAGAAATGACAGCTAGAGAACTGCTCAAAACAGATATAGACAATAAATATATTGGTTCAAGAATTTAGAATAATAGTTGTAAGATTAACAGCTGAGTTTACAAAAAAGCATAGAAGACAGCAGAGAATCTATTGCTGCAGGGATCAAGGAACTAAGAAATAGTCACAACAATTAAGAAATATTGGAAATAAGATGCAAAATAAACTAGATGCAGTAATGGCAAGGATGGAGGAAACAGAGGGGAGAATAAGTGACATAGAGGATGAAATTACGGAAAATGATGAAGCCAAGAAAAAGGGTGATAAGAAAATATTAGACCATGAGGGGAGTATTAGAAAACTAAGTGATTCAATGAAATGTAATAATATCCATATCATCAAAGTTCCAGCATAAGAGAGAGAGAAAAGGGCAGAAGGTTTACTTGAACAAACTATAGGTGACAACTTCCTTAATCTGGAGAAGGAAGCAGACATCCAAATCCAGCAGGCACAGACAACTCCCTTCAGATTCAACAGGAATAGGTCTTCTCCACAGCATATCATAGTGAAACTGGCAAGTTACAAAGAGAAAGAGAGAATTCTGAAAGCAGCAAGGGACAAACGGGCCTTAACATACAAGGGTAGACACATATGGGTAGTAGCAGACCTGTCCACTGAAACTTGGCAGGCCAGGAGGGGATGGTAGGAGAAAGTCCATGTGCTGAATAGGAAAATATGCAGCTAAGAATCCTTTCTCCAGCAAGGCTGTCATTCAGAATAGGAGAGATGAGCTTTCCCAGAAAAACACTAAAAGGGCTCATGACCACTAAACCAGCCCTGCAGGAGATCCGCAGGAAGACTACGTGAATGGAATGTTGCCAAGTCTACAAAGGACCAGAAACATCACCACAAGCATGAAACCTACAGACAACACAATGACACTAAATCCATATCTTTAAATAATCACTCTGAATGTGAATGGACTAAATGCCCCTATCAAAACACACAGGGTATCAGAATGGATTAAAACAACAACAACAACAGCAACAAAATCCATCTATATGCTGTCTACAAGAGACTTATTTTATTTTATTTTATTTATTTTTTTTAATTTTTTTAAAATGTTTATTTTTGAGACAGAGAGAGACAGAGCATGAACGGGCGAGGGGCAGAGAGAGAGGGAGACACAGAACCGGAAACAGGCTCCAGGCTCTGAGCCATCAGCCCAGAGCCCGACGCGGGGCTCGAACTCACGGACCGCGAGATCGTGACCTGAGCTGAAGTCGGACGCTTAACCGACTGAGCCACCCAGGCGCCCCAAGAGACTTATTTTAGACATGAGGACACCATTAGATTGAAGGTTAGGGAATGGAGTACCATGTATTATGCTACTGGAAGTCAAAAGAAAGCTGGAGTAGCCATACTTAGATGAGACAAATGAGATTTCAAACTACAGACTCTAACAAGAGATGAAGAAGGGCAATATGTCATAGTTGAGGGATCTATCCATCAAGAAGAGCTAACAATTGTAAATGTTGGTGGCCCCAACTTGAGACCCCACAAATATATAAATCGATTAATCACAAACATAAGCAATCTTATTGATAATCATATGGAAATTGTAGGTGACTTTAATACTCCCTTACAACAATGGACAGATCATCTAGGCAGAAAATCAAGAAAGAAACAAAGGCTTTGAAGGATACACTGGACCAGATGGATTTGACAGATCTATTCAGAACTTTTCATCCAACAGCAGCAGAATACACATTCTTCTCGAGTACACGTGGAACATTCTCCAAAACAGGTCACACAGCGGGTCACAAAACAGCCCTTAATAAATATAAAAGAACTGAGATCATACCATGCATATTTTCAGATCACAACACTATGAAACTTGAAATCAAACAAAAGAAAAAGTTTGGAAAGCCTCTGAACGCATGGAGGTTAAAGAACATCCTATTGGAGAAAGAATGGGTCGACCAGACGATGAAAAGAGAAATTTAAAAAATATGGAGGCAAATGAAAATGAAAACATGACAGTCCAAACCCTTTGGGATGCAGCAAAGGCATCCCTAAAAGGAAAACACATTGCAATCCAGGCATTTCTCAAGAAATAAGAACAATCCAAAATACAAAATCGAACCTCACACCTAAAGAAACTAGAAGAAGAAGAGCAAAGAAACCCTACAGCCATTAGAAGAAATAATAAAAATTAGAGCAGAAATAAACACTATAGAATCCAAGAAAAAACCCAAAAAACAAAACACAAAACACAAAAGGGTAGAACAGATCAGTGAATCTAAGAGCTGCTTTTTTTTTAATGAAGAAATAAACTTGATAACCCCCTAGCCAGCTTTCTCAGAAAGAAAAGAGAATCCAAAGAGATGAAATCATGAATGAAAGAGGAGAGATCACAATCAACACCACAGAAATTCAATTATTAGAGAATACTACGAAAATTTATATGCCAACAAACTGGACAACCTGGAAGAAATGGACAAATACCTAGACAACCACACACTACCCAAACTCAAATGGGAAGAAATAGAAAATTTGAACAGACCCATAACCAGCGAAGAAATCCAATCAGTTATCAAAAATCTCCCAATAAATAGGAGTCCTGGGCCAGAAGTCTTCCCAGGGGAATTCTACAAGACATTGAAAGCAGAGTTAATACCTATACTTTTCAATCTGTTGAACAAAGAAATGGAAGAAAAGCTTCCGGACTCACTCTGTGAAACTAGCATTCCCTTGATTCCCCAACAGATAGAGACCCCACTAAAAAGGAGAATGACAGGCCAATGTTCCTGATGAACATGGATGCCAAAATTCTTAACAAGACACTAGCAAATCCAATTAGGCAGTGCATGAAAGAATTCTTCACCATGATCAAGTGGGATTCATTCCTGGGCTACAGGGCTGGTTCAATATTCGCAAATCAATCAAAATGATACATCACTTTAATAGAAGAAAGGATACGATCATCCATATGATCCTGTCAATAAATGCAGAAAAAAACATTTGACAAACTACGGCATCCTTTGTTAAGAAAAACCTTCAAGAAAGTTGGGATAGAAGGAACATACCTTAACATCATAAAAGCCATATATGAGAAGCTCGCTGCTAATAGCATCCTCAATGGGGAGAAACAGAGAACTTCCTGCCCCACCCCCACCGGAGATAAGGAACATGAAAGGGATGTCCACTCTCACCAGTGTTGTTTACCATAGTGTTGGAAGTCCTAGCCTCAGCAATCCCAACAAAATGAAATAAAACTCATCCAAATTGGCAAAGAAGAAGTTAAACTTTCACTTTTCGCAGATGACATGATACTCTACATGGAAAACCTGAAAGACTCCACCAAAAAGCTGCTCGAACTGATACATGAATTCAGCAAAGTCACAGGATACAAAAATCAACACACAGAAATTGATTGCACTTCTATATACCAATAATGAAGCCACAGAAAGAGAAATCAAGAAACTGAGCTCATTTACAATTACACCAAGAACCATAAAATACCTAGGAATCAACCTAACCAAAGATATAAGAGATTTGTATCCTGAAAACTATAGAAAAATATCAAAGAAATTGAAGAAGACACAAAGAAATGGAAAAACATTCCATGCTCATGGACTAGAAGAAGAAATATTATGAAAATGTCGATACGACCCAAAGCAATCTACACATTCCATGCAATCCCAATCAACATTGCACTGGCACTCTTCTCAGAGCTAGAACAAACAATCCTAAAATTTGTATGGAACCACAAAAGATCCCAGATAGCCAAAGTAATGTTGAAAAAGAAAACCAAAGCTGGAGGCGTCACAATCGCAGACTTTAGCCTCTACTACAAAGCTGCAATCATCAAGAGAGTATACTATCGGCACAAAAAGAGACACAAAGGCGAATGGAACCGAATAGAGAATCCAGAAATGGACCCACAAATGTATGGCCAACTAAACCTTGGCAAAGCAGGAAAGAGTATCCAATGGAAAAAAGATAGGTTCTTTAGCAAATGGTGCTGGGAGAGCTGGACAGCACCATGCGGAAGAATGAAACTGGACCAGTTTCTTACGCCATACATAAACTCATAATGGATGAAAGACCTCAATGTGAGAGAGGAAACCATCAAAACCCTAGAGGAGAACACAGGCCACAACCTCTTTGACCTTGGCCACAGCAACTTCTACTCAACACATCTCTGAAGGCAAGGGACATAAAAGCAAAATTGGACTATTGGGACCTCATCAAGGTAAAAAGCTTCTGCACTGCAAAGGAAACAATCCACAAAATTAAAAGGCACCAATGGGACGGGAGAAGATATTTGCAAATGACATAAAGGATTAGTATCCATACTCTATAAAGAATTTACCAAACTCAACACCTGAAAAACAAATAATCCAGGGAAAGAATGGGCAGAAGACATGAATAGACACTTTTCCAAAGAAGACATCCAGATGGCCAACAGGCACATGAAAGGATGTTCAACGTCGCTCATCATCAGGGAAATACAAATCAAAACCACATTGAGATACCACCTCACACCGGTCAGAGTCGATAAAATTAACAGCTCAGGAAACAACAGATGTTGGTGAGGATGTGCAGAAATGGGAACTCTCTTGTACTGTCGATGGGAATGCACAGTTGGTGCAGCTGCTCTGGAAAACAGTGTGGAGGTTCCTCAAAAAAATAAAAATAGAATTACCCTACAACCCAGGAATTGCACTACTAGGCATTTATCCAAGGGATACGGGAGTGCTGATTCAAAGGGGCACATGTACCCCAACGTGTATAGCAGCACTATCAACAATTGCCATATTATGGAAAGAGCCCAAATGTCCATCCACTGATGAATGGGTAAAGAAGACATGGTTCATATATACGATGGATATTACTTGGCAGTGAGAAAGAATGAAATCGTGCCATTTGCAACAACATGGATGGAATTGGAGGGTAGTATGTGAAGTGAAATAAGGCAGTCAGAGAAAAACAGATACCATGTTTTACTCATATGTGGATTTTGAGAAATGTAACAGAAGAACATGGGGGAACAGAAGAGGGAAAAATCATTTCAGACAGGGAGGCAAACCATGAGAAACACTTAAATGCAGAGAACAAACTGAAGGTTCATGGAGGGTTGGGTAAAGGGGAGAATGGGTGATGAGCATTGAGGAGGGCACTTGTTGGGATGAGCACTGGGTGTTGTATGTAAGTAATGAATCATGGGAATATACTCCCAAAGCCAAGAGCACAATGTATACACTGTATGTTAGCTAACTTGACAATAAATTATATTTAATTAATTAATTAATTAAACTATAGCCATGTGTGTGTGTGTGTGGGGGTGGGGGTGGAATCTAACAATACACTAAGGGAAAATTTGTTATGACCAAATGGTTTTTATCCAAGAAATGCAGAGTTGGTTTAAGATTCAAAAACCAATTAGTGTTATTCACCATATTAACAAACTTTTAAAAAAGGAAAATTATATGATCATCTCCGTAGGTTAAATAAGTCCCTTGTCAAAATTCAACATCGCATTCCAGATAAAAACTTTCAGCAGTCCTGGAATACAAGGGAACTTCAATATGATTTAAAACAAAACAAAACAACTCATGATAACTCTACAGCTAACGTTACATGTAATGGTAAAAAACTGAATGCACTTAGAAGATCAGGAAGAAGACAAGTAGGACATTCACTGAATGACTTCTTCTCTTCAGCACTATACTAGCAGTTCTAGCCAACGCAATCAAACAAGAGGAAGCAACAAAGGACATCCAAATAGAAAATGAAGTGAAACTGTCTCTATAGCAATGCCATGGTCACAAAATAGAAGTTGGCAAACTCCCACCTGTGGGCCACGTTACTTGTTTTGGTAAATTAAATTTTATCACAATACAGCCATGTCCATTAATGTATGCAGTATCTATTGACTAACCTTATAGTACAATGGCAAAGCTGTTTAGTTGCGACAGAGAATGTATTAGCTACAAGTCTACAATATTTACCATTGTTAGTAAAATAGTAATTAAAAATGAATTTTAATGAACTTTGCTTATGTAGAAAATCTGACAGAATTAAGAAAAATGCTACTAGAATTAATGAATTTATAGCGGTACATGGATGACTCAGTCGGTTGAGTGTCTCTTGATTTCAGCTCAGGCTATGATCCCAGAGTCATGGGATGGAGCCCTATGACAGGCTCGCACTGAGCATGGAGACTGCTTAAGATTCTCCCTGTCTCTCTCTCTCTCTCTGTCTCTCTCTCTCTCTCTCTGCCCCTCTCCCCTGCTCATGTACTCTCTCTAAAATTAAATATATGTATACATATAAATTTATCAAGGTTGGAAGATACAGAATCATTACACAAAAATCAACTGTATTTCTATATACTAGCTATAAAGAATCAAAAATTAAAATTTCACGGCGCCCGTGTGCCTCAGTTGGTTAAGCGCTGGGCTCTGGCTAAGGTCATGAGCTCAACGTTGGTGAGTTCAAGCCCCACGTCGGCTCTGTACTGACAGCTTGGAGCCTGGAGCCTGCTTCAGATTCTGTCTCCCTCTCTCTCTGCCCCTCCCCAACTCATGCTCTGTCTCTCTCTCAAGGGTAAACAGTACAAAAAAATTTAAATTTAAGATATATTATTTACAACTGCACTGAAAATAAAAAATAATCACAGTTAATATCATAAAAGACAGAAAGACCTATACATTAAAAACTACAAAATATTACTGAGAAAATTTTAAAAGACCTATATCAAGGGAGAGATACATCCTCTGTTCAGGGGTTAAAAAATTCAATATTGTCAAGAAGTCAATTCTCCCCAAATAAATCTGTAGATTCAACATAATCTAAACTTCATTTCCCGGAGACCACCAGAGTTGGGGGTTTTTTTTGTTTGTTTGTTTTTTTAAGAAACTGACAAACTATTCTAAAATTCACATGGAAATGCAAAGGATCCAGTGTAGCAAAAGAACACTGAAAAGAACCAAGCAGGACGACTAACACTACCTGATTTCAAAAATTCTTATAAGCTGGCAGTGATTAAAACAGCATAATATTGGTCCAAAGATGGCCAAAGAGATCAATGAGACAGAATAGAGCCCATAAATAAACCCACACATATATGGCCAACTGATTATGACAAAGGAGCAATGGCATAAAGTGGAGAAAACACAGCCTTTTCAATAAATGGTGCTGGAACAACTGGATATCCATATGCAAAAGAATGAACTTGTATCCATACTTTATATCATAAAAAAAGAATATAAAATGGGTCATAGATCTAAATGTGAGACCTCAAACTATAACACTTCTAAAAGAAAGCATGAGAGAAAAACTTTGTGACCTTGTGCTAGGCAAAGATTTCTTAGATATGGAAACCAAAACCTACAATCATACAAAAACAAATGAATGCGTACACTGGACTTCACCAAAAAGAAAAACTGCTCTTCAAAAACACTGTTGAGAGAAGGAAAAGTCACAGACTGGGACAAGAAAAACCTTGCAAAAAAAAAAAAAGAGAGGTGATAAAGGAACTGTATCTAGCTCTTTCCACCATCTTTCTGTGCCACCATCATGATGCATGTGAATGTCATGGCAGATGCTCCCCAAAGCATAACAATACTGAAAAGAGAAGCAAACGCCAGGTTCTTACTAGGCCGTGCTCCAAAGACATTGTCCACTTTCTAACTGTGATGATGAAGCATGGTTACACTGGTGAATTTAAAATCATTGATGATCACAGAGTTGGGAAAATTGTTGTGAACCTCACAGGCAGGTTAAGCAAGCATCGAGTGACTGGCCCCAGAACTGATGGACAATGCAAAGATCTAGAAAAATGGCAGAATAATCTGCTCAGTTTGATTTCATTATACTGACCACCTCAGCTACAGTCATGGACCATGAAGAAGCAAGATGAAAACACACAGAAGGAGAAATCCTGGGATTCTTTTTCTAGGGATGTAATACGTATGTGCAAATAAAATGCCTCAATGGAAAACAAAAACAAAAACAACCACACAAAAAAAAAAGAAAACAAAATAAGAAGGAACTGTGTCTAGAATATACAAAGAATTCTGAAAACTCAACAAGTAAGAAAACAAACAAATTTTTAAAATAAAAAACGATTTGGACAATTCAAAGAAGATATACAGATGGCAAGCAAGCATGTGAAAATATGGTCAACATCGTCAGTTATTAGGAAAATGTATATTCAAACCATAATGATATATAAAATATCCATCCGAATGGCTAGGATTTAAAAAGCTGACAATATTAAGTGTTCATGAATATGTATGTAGGAATTGGTGCTCTCACAGACTGCTGGTGGGAATGGAAAACGGTACAACTCCTTTAGAAAACGATTTGGCAGCTTCATAATAAGGGAATATAAAGGGACATGAGATTTTTAAGGGTGATGAATATGTTAATTGTCTGGATTGCGGTTATCGTTTCATACGTGTAAACATATGTCAAAACTATCAAATGACACACTTCATATATGTGCAGTTTACCTAACTAAAGCTGTTGGAAACGAAAAGCTCTTTCACAGGAAGAAACGTCTAAAACAGTGGATAAGACACAGACGGAAAGAAGGATGTCAAACAATGCAAGATGAAGCCAGAGGACTGTGGCCTTTTAACCTAATAGCGATGAGAAGTAACAGCTAAGCTTTAAGCAAGGAGGTAACATGAAGAAATACACATTTTTTAAAAAATATATAATAATTATGGTTGCAGTGCAGACCAAGGTCCTGGGAGGTTGAAAGGCAGGGAAAACGGTCCTGAGGTTATCTCAGTCATCTAGGAGAAAAATAATGACCTGACCTGGGTGAAGGCACAGAAGAGAAGCAGAGTTAACAAACACGTTAGATGTGCCATTTCCACTAAGAAAGGTACAGTAGAAATGATGACTCTTTGGCTGAGAGGATACAATAGTTCTCCTTTTATTTTAATATAAAACATATTTCTGAGATGAGCAGCTCTACAATACAGCAGTGTTCTATGGTGCAGTACTAGGCAAGGTGTGCACATATCACTACAGCCATATACGTAAAAAGGCTTCCTACCTTTACAATCCATGCCAAGTTGTTCAATCAGCAACATGAAATTCTTAGAGTAAGGCAACTCACAATCCTCTGAGGCTGTTTCAGATTCAGATGACTGAATGAAGTCGACAAGGTCATCCATAGAAGTAATTTGCTTTTTGACCTACAAATAAAGAATACCATTTCAAAATGTCCCCCAAATATTTATAAAATATACAGGGTGTAGAGAAGCGATAAATACCCATCTTTTTATAAAAGCAAACACAGGGGCACCTGAGTGGCTCAGTCGGTTGAGCATCCGACTCCATTGTGGCTCAGGTCATGACCTCAGGGTTCCTGAGTTTGAGTCCCACGTTGATCTCCACAATGTCAGCATGGAGCCTGCTTGGGATTCTCTCTCCCCCTCTCCCCCTGCCCCTCCCCCCCTTGTGCATGCTCTCTCTCAAAATACATTTTAAAAATAAGTGAATAAACATTTAAAAGCGAAATCACAGAGACTTTTTAAAAGAACGGATTTTTATCAAACAGACACCGTTATCAATAGCTAGTATTTCTAAGTAACTTTTTCACAGCAAATGTCTCTACAACAAAGGAAGATTTTCTATTTTTTCACTACATCTTTCATAAAGTATTTTTTTTACCACCGAACAATATCTCTAATAAATATTTATCAAAATAATATAATAAAATAAAAATAAAATAAATAAATAAAATAAAATTACATTGTCTATTTTTCTTACCTTGTTCTTTTTCTTAGAAATTTTCTTTGCAGGTCTGAAAAAAACCCAACAATTCTTTTCAGGCAAATATTAAATACTTAAAATACAAAGAATACTTAAACCTATTGTTTCTGATATAAAATCTCTGCATTTGAAACTAATTTTCTACAAAGGGGATTAAACAATAGAGTAACATTAAACAGCATAGAAAATATACTACTACTAATATTAACAAAGGATTAGACGTATCCAGTTGTAATATATGTGCTGCTGAAGCGAGAACAACAAAGTACTAAATTTAGATAAAAACTAACAAAAGCAAAGGAAAATCCTAAGGCTACTTGCATTATTTGATAGGCATGATACCATTGTTTTTGTTGTGGCCATTTTTACTAAAAATAAGCTTTTACAAGCACTAAAACCTATTTGGAAAGTGCAAGTTAAGTCCCTATATGAAAGGACCCCTTTTTAACAATCGTGATATTAACGTGTTGAAGACTCACTGTGCAACTACTCTCTAGGCATTACTATGAGCACTTTACATGTCTTCAAGGTATTTGAAGCCCCACAACAATCTTATGAAGTAGGTTATTATAGTCGGTATTGTACACAGGAAGAAAATGAGGCACAGAAAGTCGAAGTGACTTGCCCAAGAAGCCCTAATCGCTGGCCAAGAACACACCCTGAATTCAAACCCAGGAATGTGCCTTCAAAGCAGTGTTTGATAACATGTGGTTAAAGTAATACTTAAGTGTTTCTAACTAATATAATAGCAAATGAATCTACATTATTATTCTATTTCTAGCTATAGCTGTACATAACAATTTCTGAATCTTACACATTCTTTTAAGAGACTTTATGCCTAGGCAATATTGGAAATCTACTTTCAATAAACTGCAGATTTGCTTCTTCTACAGAAGTTCATCAACAGGCATTCATTTGTTCATTCAACTGTTTATTCCCACATTCAACACATACTTCTTGAACATATAATCTGTGTCAATGACACTGTTGGTACAGGAAGCATGGCTTTTGTAATTTAGAGCTTTCCAGTCCAAAAGGAATAATCTGTCATGGGTTACTAGTTTATTTTCCAATCGTAAAGAAACAAAATCTTCCCCTTTCCCCAGAAAGTAAATAAATATTAACTTGATATAACCAGATACTTTCAAGTCCCTAACAAAATCATAGCTATTCATGACGCTATCAAAGGCACTGAATATCTAAAATCATCAAGGAAGGATTAGTTCTGTTCAGAATGGCCTCAGTGTTTGCATACATTTATTATAAGTGTGAGTGTGTGTGTGTGTGTGTATATATATATATATATATATACATACATACACACATATACTTATATATACATATAGAATTTATACACAGGTATACTATATATATATATATATATATATATATATATATATATATATATACTTGCATACATACATATATATATTTTTAAATCTGCACATTCAATTATAGGAGAATACCCCATTGTGGAACCAATTCTGAATAAACCAACTTCTTCCACAAAATTACATGAATAGGAGTACTAAAGACAGTTACTATAATCTTTAAAAGATACTGTAATACACTCAACAAACTTCCTAATGTTTGGAAACGCAAACAAAATTAAATTAACTAACCATGTCTATCTCTATTGATCATTTCCAACAGCATACATACTCTAAAAGCTCCCATCTTAAAATAAAAAGAGCAAGAAAATGCCTTTGCAACTCACATTCTTTTTCAGTTATCATCCATTTCTCTATTACCTTTCCCAATTAAAATGCTCTAAGGAGTTGTTTACACTTACTCATCTTCCACGCTTCCATGGTGACTACTGAAACTGCTCCTTGACAAAGTCACTTACCCTCATCACAACTTTTCAAGCAGTGTGTTTGATATGTTGAGTTATTTCTTGCTTTAGCTTGGACCTACCTACACTACAGCATCTTATTTCCACAAAAGGTAATCACTGCTAAAATTCCTTCACAGGCACATAAAGAATTTATAGATTTTACCTGCTTTCATGCTGATCCTTTTCACTGAAATGGCTGCCATCATTCTTTTGTAGTGGACCACCAGTTAGGGAATCAGCCTTCTTCAACACTGGTGTGATCACAGATCCTTTTGATGTCCCTTTTTCATTTTCACCTTCCTTTAACTTCTTCATATGTAAACCAGTTTCACTCCTTAAAAAAAAAGCCATTAAAAAGCCATAAAAAAGCCAAAGTTTTCTAATAATTTTGCTGATAAAGAATAAAAAGACAATTTTCATCAAGTTCTGAATTTTACCATTCTGACTTAATTTATTAATTCAGAGGACAGTGCTGAAATACCAACCACATACAAGGAAATACTCATCTGTTGCTTCAAACACAGATAAATATACAATTATAATACAATGTGATTTGTAAGAATTGACATGTGAAAAGCTGTAAGTGAGAACAAGAAAGGCTTTATTGAAGAGGGAAAGGAAACAGGAGAGGTCACCAGGAAAAGAAACGGGAGAAAACCATTTTCTTAGAGATTAGAATGTAAGCACAAAGATTACATAGATGTCATCTAGGTGCCTTGAAAGGAAAAGTATACTTTTAGGAACCTGGAAAAAAAGCATAAGATACATGGAACCAAGTAGTAAGAGTCAGGAAAGAAATTCTGACTCAGACATGGGAGTAATAACTAGATTTGTGCTATATTTTCGGCTTTTGTTTTAAATATAAAAATGCTTCATTTCAACAAAGTTTTGAAATAGCATGAGGTCCATATAACATGAAAGAAGAAATCAGGGAAATATCTTAGGGGCAAAACTACTTTTAAAATACCCAATATGTCAGAGTGATATCAGTATCATAGCTGAGTAAGATGTACCTTGTTGCGTCTCCCCACCTGCAACAAACTGGCATCTTATCCACCCAAGGGCAAAACTACCTTTGCAGGAGCTGTGGGAATGTAGCACCATATTCCGAGGGACCGAGGAAAAGTCTTGCCTACCCGTGCATCAGGTAACAGGCATACATACTACAGTCTAAACTGTGGACCTAGCAATAGCCCATAAAGTGCCTCCAGTCCCTCCCTCTCAGCCACATCTGGGAGTCCCTCCCTAGAAAACACTGTCTAGGATAATCACCCGCGGATGAGAGAGCCTTTTTTGGAAAACCAGGTGTCCTGCAGAGAATTTCCAGCATACCACTGGAGCAAAAAAATCAGGGTTGGACACACTGAAGAGGTAGTCATTAAAGACTGGAGGAGGTGACTGCTACTTCAAATGCAAAGACAGCAATGCAAAATTGCAAAGAATATAAAATATCAAGGAAATATGATACCATCAAAGGATCACAATAATCTTCCAGTAATCAATCGGAAACACATGGAGATCTGTAATTTATTCAAAAGAGAATTCAAAAACAGCAGTTTTCAGGAAACTCAGTGAGCTACAAGAAAAACACAAAAAGCCAACTCATTAAAATCAGAAAAACACTCTATGAATAAAATGAGAAGCTTAACAAAGAGCTGGAAATAGTAAAAACTGACTAAACAAAAATCCTGGAGCTGAAGTGTATAATGAAGGAGATGAATAAAGCAAGAGTGATCACTGACAGGAAATGGATCAAGCAAAAAAAAAATGTGAATTTAAAGACAGGAACTATCAAATTATCCAGTCAGCAGAAAACAAAGTGAAAAGAATGAAAAAGAGTGAGGGAAGACTATGTGACTACAAGTGAACCCTCATAAGGCTACTAGCAATTTCTCAGCAGAAACCTTACATACCAGGAGGCAGTGGGATTATACATATTCAAAGTGCTAAGAGAAAAAAGACTACCAATCAAGAATACTTTACTCAGCAAAATTACCCTTCGGAAATCAAGTCAAATAAATACATTTGATACACTGCATTAACAGGATAAAAAAAATCATATGATCATCCCAGCATGTGAGGAAAAAGCATTTGACAAAATTCAACATCTTTTCAGGATAAAAACTCTCAATAAAGTGGGTACTGAATTATCACACCTGGACATAGTGAAGTCCAATATGATAAGTCCATGGCCAACATCATATGCAGTGGTAAAAAACTGAAAGCTTTTACTCTAAGTTCAAGAACAAGGCAAAGTTGCCCACTAGACCACTCCTATTCAACAGGATACGGGAAGTCCTAGCCAAAGCAGTCAGGCAAGAAAAGGAAATGAAAGGCATCCAAATCAGAAAAGAAGACATAAAACCGTCTTTGTTTGCAGATGATATGTTCTTATATATAGAAAATCCTGAAGATACCACCAAAAAGCTTTTCTTTTCAAAGGATGAAGCATACAAAATTAACATAAAGATGCAGGGGTGCCTGGGTGGCTCAGTCAGTTAAGCTTCTGACGTCGGCTAAGGTCATGATCTCGTGGTTTGCGGTTCAAGCCCTCTATTGGGCTCTGTGCTGACAGCTCAGAGCCTGGAGCCTGCTTTGGATTCTCTCTCTCTCTCTCTCTCTCTCTCTCTCTCTGCCCCTCCCCTGTCCACACTCTGTCTCTTTAGCCTCTACTACAAAGCTGTGATCATCAAGACAGTATGGTATTGGCACAAAAACAGACACACAGACCAATGGAATAGAATAGAGACCCCAGAAGTCTCTATTCTGGGGTCACAAATGTATGGCCAACTAAGCACTGACAAAGCAGGAAAGAGTATCCAACGGAAAAAAAAAAAAGACAGTCTCTTTCTTCTGGGAGAACTGGACAGCAACATGCAGAAGAATGGAACTAGACCACTTTCTTACACCATACACACAAATAAACTCAAAATGGATGAAGGACCTGAATGTGAGACAGGAAACCATCAAAACCCTAGAGGAGAAAGCTGGAAAAACCTCTTTGACCTCCGCTGCAGCAATTTCTTACTCAACACATCTCAAAAGGCAAGGGAATTAAAAGCAAAAATGAACTATTGGGACCTCGTCAAGATAAAAAGCTTCTGCACTGCAAAGGAATCAATCAACAAAACCAAAAAGTAACCGACAGAATGGGAGAAGATATTTGCAAATGACATATCGGATAAAGGAAGGGCTAATGTCCAGAATCTGTAAAGAACTCACCAAACTCCACACCCACAAAACAAATAATCCAGGGAAGAAATGGGCAGAAGACATGAATAGACACTTTTCCAAAGAAGACATCCAGATGGACAACAGACACATGGAAAGATGCTCAATGTCACTCCTCATCAGGGAAATACAAATCAAAACCACACTGAGATACCACCTCACGCTGGTCAGAGCGGCTAAAATGAACAAATCAGGAGACTATAGATGCTGGCGAAGATGTGGAGAAACAGAAACCCTCTTGCACTGTTGGTGGCAATGCAAACTGGTGCAGCCACTCTGGAAAACAATGTGGAGGTTCCTCAAATGATTACAAATAGAACTACCCTATGACCCAGCAATAGCACTGCTGGGAATTTACCCAACGGATAAGGAGTGCTGATGCATAGGGGCACATGTACCCCAATGTTTACAGCAGCACTTTCAACAATCGCCAAATTATGGGAAGAGCCTAAATGTCCATCACCCGACGAATGGAGAAAGAAGATGTGGTTTATATATACAGTGGAATACTACTTGGCAATGAGAAACAGTGAAATCTGACCATTTGCAACAACGTGGATGGAACTGGAGGGTATTATGCGAAGTGAAATAAGTCAGGCAGAGAAAGACAGATACCATATGTTTTCACTTATATCTGGATCCTGAGAAACTTAACAGGAGACCATGGGGGGGTGGGGCAGGGGGAAAATGTTACAGAGAGGGAGGGAGGCAAACAATAAGAGACTCGTAAACACTGAGAATCAACGAAGGGTTGATAGGAGATGGGGGAGAGGGGAAAGTGGGTGATGGGCATTGAGAAGGGCACCTGTTGGGACGAGCAGTGGGTGTTGTATGGAAACCAATTTGACAATAGATTATATTTAGTAAAAAAAATTACGAAATCAACATCAAGAAATCAGTTGCATTTCTACACACTAACAATGAAATAGCTGAAAAAGAAATATAAGGAAAAAATCCCCTTCCCCCAAACATCAAAAAGAACAAAATACTTTGGAATAAATTTAATCAAGGACTTTCTGAAAGATAGGTACAGTAAAGACTACAAGACATTGGAAAAGAAACAGCAGAGACACAAACAAATGGGAAGATACCCCGTTGTTTATGGATTAGAAAAATTAGTATCATTAAATATCCACATTACCTGAAACCACCTACAGAGTCAATGCAATCCTTGTCAAAATTCCAATGACCTTTTTCACAGAAATAGGAAAAGCATTCCTCAAATGTGTAAGGAACAAAAAAGACCCCAAATAGCCAAAGCAATCCTAAGAAAGAAGAACAAAGCTGGAAGCATCACACTTGCTGGTGTCAAACTATTACAAAGTTATGGTAATAAAAACCATATGAAGTTGCACAAAAACAAACACAAACATGAATGAAACAGAATCAAGAACCCAGAAATAAACCCATGCATGAAGTCAACTAAAAACCCATGCATAAAGTCTCTTTGTTAAGAGACCCGAGAATACTCACAAGAGAAAAGGTAATCTCTTCAATACATGATGCTGAGAAAAGTGGACATTAACATGCAACAGAATAAAACTGTGCCTCTACCTTACACCACTCACAAAAGTTAACCCAAACTCAAATAACGACTTCCATATAAAATCTTAAATCATAAAACTCCTAGAAGAAAACACAGGATAAAAGCTCCTTGGCATAGATCTTACGAATGATTTAGGATAGGACATCCAAAGTACAAGCAATAAAAGCAAAAACAACCGATGCAATCAACAATGTTTCCGCACAGCAAAAGAAACAAGCAACATGACGGAAAGGCAACCTATGGAAAGGATGAAAACATTCGCAAGCTACAAATATGAAAAACGTCAATATCTAAAATGTGTAACGAATTCGTACAACTCAACAGCTAAAAACAAATATAATTAAAAACTGGGCAAGGCACCTTCATAGACGTCTCTCCTCAGAACATATTCAGATGGCCAAGGGTACACAAGAAGGTGCTCGATATCACTATTCATCAGGGCAATGCAAATCAAAACTGCAGTATATAGATATCACTTTGCCCTATTAAAATGGCTATTGTCAAAAAGACAAGAGATATCGTTGGCAAGGATGTACAGGAAAGGAATTCCTTGTACTGCTGCAGGACTGTAAATTGGGACAGCCACTATGTAAAACAGTATGGTGGCTCCTCAACACACTAAAAATAGAACCTCCATATGAGCCAATAATCCAATTTCTGGGTATATATCTTAAAGACATGACACCCTTACCTTGGAGAGATAGCTGCAGCCCTCTGTTTATTGCAGCATTATTTACAATAGTCAAGAAACAACCTAAGCATCCATCAATGGATCCATGCATTAAAAAATATGGTATATATTTACAATGGAATACTTTCAGCCACAAGCAAGAAGGAAATCCTGCCATTTGTGACAACATGAGTGAAACTTGAGGGCTTTATGCTTAGTGAAAAGAAGTCAGACACAGGAAGACAAATACTGTATGATCTGACTTATATGTGGAATTAAAAAAAAAAAATGCACGGAAAACAGAACAGACTGGTGTTGCCAGGGTTAGGAGGCTGTGAGAAATGGGTAGATATTGGTCAAAGGGTACAAACTACCTGTTACAAGATTAACAAATTCTGGGGATTTAATGTGCAGGATGGTGATTACAGTGGACAATACTGTATCATATCATTTGAAAGTTGCTACAAGAGTAGATCATCACAAACAAGAAAGGATAATTATGTGAGCTGATGGAAGTATTAACACTATTGTGGTAATCATTTGACAATATAAAAATGTATCAAATTAATACACGTATACCTTACAGTTGCACAGATGTATGTTACTTATATCTCATAAATCTGGAAAAACTTCAAAAATTCAAAAGTACTCATATTGGCTGAGTCCATTAAGTGTATGACTTTGGCTCAGTTTGTGATCTAAGGGTTTGTGGCTTCAAGCCCCACATCGGGCTGTGTGCTGACAGCCCAGAGCCTGGAGCCTGTTTCGGAACCCTCTCTCTGCCCCTCTCCCACTCTCACTTTGTCTCTCTCCAAATGAATAAACGTTTAAAAAAAATTAAAAAAAATGATTTGGTAACTTTTGTATACTTTTAGCCTAATATCTAGTCCTGATAGAAAATACTGGGAGATTCACCAAAAAGAAAATTATAATTCTTTTTTCATGGGATAAATGCATGCAACAGAATATTATTACCATACAGCTACGTACATTTCCAAAAAGAATGAAATTTCCCACAGATTATTTAGGACTTAAACATGAGCCCCGAAGAGCACCAAAAACAAAAACAAAACTAGCAATTGCATTTTTTTCAAAAAAACTGTTATACAGATAACTTTTCTTGTTGAAATAACATCCAAGAAAAGAAGAATCTTTCTGAAAGCAATTATCAAACAATTCCTCTCGACCCAAACATCAAAAATGAATCTGTAATTATAGAATTTAAAATGGCTTTCATTTTGAACCCAGTCAATACAAGCAACTTTTAAGTAGAAAACATCTGGTGAAAGCCACCGCAAACTTAGAAAAAAACAAAACAAAACAAAACAAAACAAAACCTCCCTAACACGTAGCCATGGTAACAAGAAGCCACCAGAATCAGTTTTAAACGTGTTAATCAATGCCCACCAGCCCTACTCACCAACCAATCCATTTCAGCTCCTTCCTTCTGAAAGACAGCCAATAAAGGACAAAAATCACTCCAAAGCACATGCTTCAGCCTGCCAACCAATCCACACCAGTCTCCAAGCACCCGAATAAGCATGGTGCTTCAAATGATGACAAACCATTTAATTTTCTGAAAGTCCCCCAATCCTTAAACTCCACTCTTCCCCAAACCCTGTATAAGAATAGCAGACTCCTCTGTTAGAAAAGACTATACCTAACCAGCATAGCTCGCTCTTATTTGTAAGCGATAAATTCCAACTTCATCTTTTTATTTCAGATCTTGAGGGCTCAGAATCCTTTGGCAAGAATCTTTAAAGTCGTATAATAATTTGCCACCATATTTTAGTTTCCTTAATAAATATAAAGGAAGTTTGCTATTCCTTTGATACATTTCACTATAATTAAAACTAACATAAATACAACTAAAAGAATAAGTAGCAAGTAAACACAATATTGGGCCGCCCAAACCCCCCCCCCAAAACATGTATACAACTGGCAGGTTTAGTTGTCAGAATGAACCCATGCCAAACTTTGTAAAAGTGAGGACTAGTATTATGTTAGAAACAATACACACAGGTTAAACTCCGTTCACTCAATAAACATTACCGAATAAGTACTATATAGACTAGAACATTTTCTAGGCACTGAGGACATGGCAATGAACAGATAACAATCCTACTCATGAGTGAAGTAAACTTACAATAACAATAAGCTACACAGGCCAAACATACAGTATTAGAGGAGAAAAACTAAAGCAGAGAAATCACATTTTGAGGTGTTATAGGGAAAAGGGGAGTTGCAGTACTAGTCAGGATGGCCAAGAAAGGCCTTGCTGAGAAAGTGACTTTTAAGCAAAAACCTGAAAGAAAAAACAAACAAAAAAGGAAAAAGCAAGCCATGAGGTATCTGAGGGAAAGCATTCCAGATAGAGTCAACAGCAAGTACAGAAGTATGTCCAAAGTACTGAAAGAGTAGTGAGAAATTCAGTATGGCTGGACAGAATGAAAGGGGTAGAAAAAAGTTCAAATCAGAGAGAGAGAGGAGGAGACACCTGATCATATATAGGCCTTGTCGGCATTAGGAAGAGTTTTGGCATGTACTCTGAGTGAAATGGGAGGCAATTAGGCTTGAGCAGAGGAAGGACACAATCTGACTTACGTTTTACTAGATCCAATGTGTTTAGAATTAACGGAAACAGAGGAAAAACAAAAGAAGAAACAAACAAACAAGAAGACCAGTTAGTTACCTAGTACTCCAATATAAACAACAGATGATAGTCTCTTGGCCATGGAAGATGTGTTTGGATTCTGGATATATTTGAAGGAAGACCGGACAAGATTCGCTGACAGATGAGATGTGGTGTGTATGAAAAAGAGAAAGAAAAATAGAAAGAAAAATAGAAAGAAAAAGAAAGACAGGACTCAAAGATAATACCAAGTTTTTTAGCAGAGCAACTCATAGAACTGTTATTAACCCAATTAGGAAAGACATGAAAGGCAAATATTAAGAAAGAATATCAGGAGTTCAATTTGGGACATGTTAAGTTTGCAATAGCTATCCAGAAAGAGGTATCAAGTAGGCAGTTTGATATGCGGGCCTGGAATTATGGAGAGAGAACCGGGCTGGAGATATAAACTTGAGGATCATTAGAATATACAAGATAGTAAAAGTCAAGAGAAGGAAAATCAAAGGCCAATTCCTGGAAGACATCAATGGGTTAAAAGGTGGGGGACGAGGAGAAACAAGCAAATCAGGCTGAGGTGTACAGACTAGAAAGGCAGCGGCAAAATCAGGTGAGTGAGTGATATCCTACAAGCAACATGGAGACAGAACTTGGGAGGAGAGAGTTTTCCATTGGGTGTAATATTTCTGAAAGGTTAAGTCAAATGAGATGTATGAAATTAGGTTTAGATTTAGTAAAGTGAAAATCGGTGGTAACCTTGAAAAAACAATTCTGGAGGAGTGAGAGGGAAAATTGCTACAATGAATTCAAGAGTGGATGGGAGGGAGGGAAATCAGGATCAAAGAGTGAAGAAGGCTCTTGAAGGATTTCATAGCTAAGTGGAATGGTCATGGTTGATCTAATTTTCTATTATTGCTGTAGTTTTCAATTGTTACATAATGATTAGGTAGTAATTTGCAATATTTGGAAGTCTTAAAATTGCATATATGTGACACTAGTTTTTTGTGTGTGTGTTTTGCTTTTTTTAAATGCCACACCAAGGTACTAAATAACTCACAAAATTATACAATGAGAAGAATCCTTAAAATTTTTCTAGATATATAATATTATATAAGCTGATTACCATTTTTCTCATGCTTAGAAAGACCACGGAAAAACTAAGTTTCAAGGGCAGTATTTTGTGCTTGATAAAAATTATGGAACTCTAAGGGCACCTGGGTGGCCCAGTCCATGAAGCATCCAGCTCTTGATTTCGGCTCAGGTCATGATCTCTAGGATCTCTAGCATCGAGCTCTGCACTGACAGCACGGAGCCTCCTTGGGATTCTCTCTCTCCCTCTCTCTTTGCCCCTCCCCCACTCATGTGTGCATGCTCGCTCACTCTCTCTCTCAAAATAAACAAACACTTTTAAAAAAGTCACCTAACTCCAGGCTATTACATACTATCCAAAGTAATTAGTCCCATTAAAATTTTATACACAGAAGTAAAAGGGGGTGGGAATGCAGAAAATAGTCCTACTTTGGGAACTGAATTGTCATCAATTGTATAACATGAAGGCACTGTTGAAAAATTGGTGTGGGGCATGTTGAAATATATTCTCTAAAAAGGCAGGATAATGGAATGCAAGCAAGGTACCTTTATGAAAACGATTCATTGCATTATCAGCATCTTGGTTTATAGCACAGGGGTCATGAAATGTTTATATAGAATATGAGACATGTTGCCACGTGAAACCTCTTGGCAATATTCAGATTAAGCTGAGGGTCCAACATTGGAGCACTCATGCACTGGGAAACAAAACCAAAAATCTAATAGCTAGCAATTTTGTTGGTAATGAAGTAGACTGCCAGTGTAGCAGGGAACTTCCTTTTGCAATTCAGTAGATATTAAAAGTATTCTAACAAAATGTGCATAAGACATGACATCAAACCAAACCAAATGCTTTAAATATACTTTGTTAAACCAGCAGGACACATAGACCTAAATTCATTTTTTAAAATGGTCACCTATTCCATTACTTTAGAGAAGTGAAACTTAACTTCCTTATTAATGAATGGATATTTCGCCTATCTCTGGGGCACCTAGGTGGCTCAGTCTGGTGAGCATCCGACTGTTGATGTTGGCTCAGGTCATGATCTTGTGGTCGTGAGATCGAGCCCTGTGTTGGCCTCTGCACTGTTAACGTGGAGTCTCCTTGGGATTCTCTCTCTCTCCCTCTCAGTCTCTGCCCCCCCTCGATGCTTGGGCTTCTGAGTGTGCACATTCTCTGTCTGTCTCTCAAAAGAAGTAAATAAACATTTAGACTGTCTCCAAATGTTTGATATGGGAATGCTATAATAAATATCCTTCACATATACATGTAACATATTTATATAAGTAACCTTAATATATCTGTCCTATTTTGTATATGTAATAATATATAATAAATGCCCTTACAGTGTGTGTGTGTGTGTGTGTGTGTGTGTGTGTGTGTGTGTTTGCACGCAGAGGCGCACGCCCTTGCTTACAGAAGTCACGTATTTCAGAAGGACCCAGTCCTGGCAACGAAACCATTGGAATAAAGGGATGACCTACCTGAAATATTTTTCTCATGTTATATTATTTATTTTTGACAGTGACAGAGACAGAGCACAAGCAGGGGAGGGGCAGAGAGAGAGGGAGACACAGAATCTGAAGCAGGCTCCAGGCTCTGAGCTGTTAGCACAGAGCCTGACGCAAGGCTCAAGCTCGTGAAGTGCAAGATCATGACCTGAGCCGAAGTTGGACGCTTAACCAACTGAGCCACCCAGGTGCCCCGACATATTTGAAATTTTGAAATACACCGTTAAATCACCTTTCCAAAAGGAGTTACCAATTTCATCCAGCCACAGTGTCTAAGAATGTCATTTTCCTCACATTTCGTAACTTTGGTTATTTTTTTAATAAAATATTTATCACTATGACTGCAAAAAATGGTATCTCGTTGGTATTTACATTTTTCTCATTAGCACGTAGGATGAAATATCTCCACGAAAAATACGAAATTTGTTCATCGTGAACATTAGCTCAAACTAGAAAAGTTTGTTGCATAGGAAAATAACAATGACCTACTATTTAAATATTGCTATAGGCTTACCTATCGGAATCTTTTTTTTCTCCAATAGGCAATTGATGGTTATCAGTTTTTCCATTCTGTCTTTGTGGAATTAATCCAGCAGCCGCAGCATCATGTATGTTTTCTGATACTTCCGTGTCACTTCCTCTGTGCTTCTTTTTTTCTTCAACCTTTAATGGAACTTGATACTAAAGGTAATTGTTACTTTAGTCAATAAAAAGAAGTTTTTTCATTAGTTTCATCAGTTGACACTTAGTTTGTCATAAATTCAATGGAGGAAAATATTTTGTGTTTACTTTATCATTACAAGTAACTGTAATTTTTATAAACTCTGCTTCATTTCTGTTGAAATTTAAAAAAAGCAAAAGTTACCAATATTTCTAAAAGGGCTTTCTTAATTTTGTACTCTTATTCATATCCACACTTTGCTACCGAGAATTCCCCACCCACCCCCACCCCATCTGACCAAGAGATACAAAGAAATAAAAAGACAAAAGACAAAATTTGTCCTTTTCTATCCTTACCACCTGGGTTTTACACAACAGCCAGATTTAAAACATGGGACATGGAGGTGCTCCAGTAACAAAAACAGGGAGCTTTCCTCTTTCTGCACGGAGCTATTCTTTCCCTGACTGCCTTTTACAATTCTTTTTCTTTCGGATCCTAAGGTTCTCAAAAACAGTGACAGTGTCCCCTAAAATTTATGAACCAAAGTTTGCCACAACACAAAAGGAACAAAGTGAAACGGACGTTAGGGTGGAATTCTGGGACATTAGTAATGCTCTCCGAATCTCACATTCAATAACCATAACATTTTATAGGGAGAGGGTATAAACGTAATGGTCACCTTTAATTCCATTTGCTACTGATAACGCGAGTAAAACTCGAAAAGGTTAAATGATTTGTCCCAAGTTCCTAAAGTGGCATTACCTAGCATTCTATGGCGCCAAAAGAGATGATACAATTCTTGAATGCTGACTCAGAGAAATGACCACAAATTCATTAAATTAATCAGACGCATGAAAAGTGTGCCTTTGGCACAGTAAATTAATACCTTGATAGGGCACGAGGGGATTAGCTACTTATTCTTCTAAAGGAGGGTATCTCTAGGTTTTGTCTATTTCTAAACTCCACACATCTCAAAACTCAGTTTTCTCCCTTGGAGTTCAATACTGAAGCTTTGCTGAAGGTTTGTGCTACCTACATGGTAAAAATCATACAGGCCAAAAGGTATCATACTTTATTGAACATAAAGTGAAGGGTTGACTCAACAGAAACATCTGAGAATGATGATTTTAAAAATGTGGGGAAAAAAGCAGTGATAATACAAATAGCTGTTATTGAGCCTATCTCAAAGGGGTCATGTTGAAATTCTAAGTTCCAAGATTGTGAGTAAAGCAGACAAGACTGCATATATTTGTGGGCAATAAGCTTAGGAATTCCCTGAGCCAGCACTGATGGGTGAACCAGGCATAAAATATTACAAAGCCATAGGATGCTCACACCCAAGTTTGGGTAAACAAGATTAGGTAACTAAGTAGAGAGAGGGCGGGGCAAAGGCTCCAAGACAAAGGTGTGTGAGGGAAACCAGATTAGATATGCAGGAGGACACACTCCCCAATTTAGTACTATGGCAGGAAGCTGCTTTCACAGGAAGGAAGGACCAAATTAGGTAGACAGGTAAATAGGGCTATAGGCTGTAGGCTGCAGGGTGAAGATGCCCAGAGGGGAGCTAATTAGCAAAAGAAAGGTGCCTTGTGGATCCTGAGGTAGCATCCCTCTTCTCCCCTAGACTAGCTAAGATAAACAGAGAAGCTGCCTCAGGTCTGCTGTTAACAACCATCTGCCAGGCGCCAGGATTTTGTTTTATATTGACCCAAACCCCCAACACCCTGTATCTTCAAACCCCCTTTCCCTCATGCCCATGAGTTCATGTTCACAGATTGGTTGTCTCTTTGTGCACGTCCATCACCATGTTTGGAAGCCTTCTGATCCTAATAAAAACAGAGCAAGGACCCTTAATCCGGGCTCCTGTGTTCTCGGGGACATTAGCTGTCTCTCCCATTGTAACCCTCCATCCCGCTGCTGTCTTGCTAGACAAGCAAGAACCCTAGACCCAGAGTCTACAGACACATACTGAAGCAATAAATAGACTGCTTTAGCTGGGAACATTTGTGTATATTCCTTCTCTTAGTTATTGCTTCTTTCCCATTTTATTGTTTATGGAAATGCAATTTATATTTAAGCCAATATGTTTTGTAAAAAACCTGGAGATTATTATGTTTTTTAAGCAGTTTCTTTATTGGTTATTCTGCTTCATGAGGTCACATGGTACTTACATAGCTAAGTTGGTTTCCCAGTTCATATACTACTTGGAAGACTGACACAGAAACTTTAAGGAAAACAAATCATAAGAATGTTTTCCTGAACTCCTATTTGTTAGATAGCAGAAATAATCTATTTCCAGACACAATTACTTATTTAGACAATTCCATTGTATGCACACTCTTGTTCTCTTGAGTGGAAAATCAGAATGGATCAGATAATTGCTAAAGAGAAAAAACAAGAGTAACAGCAAGGCGGACCTCTATCTCTTTTGGAGGTTGAACTTTCTCTCTTTCCAAAGACAGGAACTCTACTTGTGACATGCCTATCTCATTCTTAAACCTTTGCATATCTTGATGTAATTCTTCACTTAGATATACTTCAGATGCTGGAAAACGAGATGCTGAAGAAGAACTCACAATTTCTAATTCAGAATCAATACTTTTATAGTTATGAGTACTGGCATTATCTGTATATAATGGCTTCTGGAAAAAAGTCTTGTACTGGTTTGTTTTCTCGTAAGTGTTTGTGACAGCAGAAATATCATCCCTTTTTGTTTGAACCGTGCGTTTCATCACATCGCAGCAGGCAAGCCACAAATCAAAAAGGCTCTCTGAATCACTAGACTGAGGTCTAATTTACAATCGGTGGTGTTTGGGTCCATATTTTTTGCCATTTGCATGTCAAACTCTTGGCCTTCTTTCACTTTAAATGTAACTAGTGGGTTCCTTGCTTTTTTTATTTTCTATATCATTTTAAAAATCCTCATTGTTGTTAAAAAGATGCTCAATGTCTGGTTTGTTCTCATTTTCATAGTCTGATTACTTTCTTTCTTTCTCTTTTTTTAATATGAAATGTATTGTCAAATTGGTTTCCATACAACACCCAGGGTTCATCCCAACAGGTGCCCTCCTCAGTGCCCATCACCCACCCTTCCCTCCCTCCCATCCCCCATCAATCCTCAGTTGATTCTCAGTTTGTAAGAGTCTCTTATGGTTTGGCTCTCTCCCTCTCTAAGGTTGTTTTTGTTGTTTTTTTGTTTTTGTTTTCACTTCCCCTCCCTCATGGTCTTCTGTTAAGTTTCTCAGGAACCACAAAAGAGTGAAAACGTACGGTATCTGTCTTTCTCTGTATGGCTTATTTCACTTAGCATCACACTCTCCAGTTCCACCCACGTTGCTACAAAAGACCATATTTCATTCTTTCTCATGGCCAAGTAGTATTCCATTGTGTATATAAACCACAATTTCTTTATCCATTCATCGGGTGATGGACATTTAGACTCTTTCCATAATTTGGCGATTGTTGAAAGTGCTGCTATAGGGGCACCTGGGTGGCTCAGTCGGTTAAACGTCCGACTTCAGCTCAGGTCATGATCTCACAGTCTGTGGGTTCGAGCCCCACGTCAGGCTCTGTGCTGACAGCTCAGAGCCTGGAGCCTGCTTCGCATTCTGTGTCTCCCTCTCTCTCTGCCTCTCCCCTGCTCATGCTCTGTCTCTCTCTGTCTCAAAAATAAATAAAAACGTTAAAAAAAGAAAAGAAAAGAAAAAGAAAGTGCTGCTATAAACATGGGGTTACAAGTGCCCCTACGCATCAGCACTCCTGTGTCCCCTGGGCAAATTCCTAGCAGTGCTATTGCTGGGTCATAGGGTAGATCTATTTTTCATTTTTTGAGGAACCTCCACACTGTTTTCCAGAGTGGCTGCACCAGTTTGCATTCCCACCAACAGTGCAAGAGGGTTCTTGTTTCTCCACAATCCTCGCCAGCATCCATAGTCTCCCGATTTGTTCATTTAGCCACTCTTGACCGGTGTGAGGTGATAGCTCAGTGTGGTTTTGATTTATATGTCCCTGATGATTTGCTTTCATTTAAAGAAAGCTTAGAAGATGACTGGCAAGCATATTCTGGGGACCCAGAGTATGAATGAGAGAGAATGACATTTTCAAGACTAGGCTCTTTTTGTTCAGGAAATGCCTGAAATACTACCGAGGCAGACACTCCAAATGCATCTTCTTCCGTATTTGTCCAATTCGAAGGTATTTCCTTTCAGTTGGTTCCTTGTTAGAGTGACCCTGTGGTGGTTCTTCTTCAAGATGAGTAGGAATGCTGTATTGTTAACAAATTTCACCAAACCTCTGCTTTCACTCACTGGCGATGAGTTTTAAGCTCTTTTTCCAGTCTAATTTGCCTTATTTGATCCACATTTCCTCAAAGTTTTGCACAGAAGCATGTCTTAAATATACAGATATATCATTCTCCCTATCACATTCCTTATCCATTGCTGGTCCTTGAGTCACTTTTTGCAGTTGCAAAAATGGATGGTTAACTTCCTTGTTTTGACTTTCACATGAATTTTCTGCCAGGATACATGTTTGTAAAAACACCTTATCCTTAAGTAATCAAGTACGGACAAAGAAAAATGAGAAAATAATTACAATTTTACTGTTAACTTTCTTAATCTATGTTCAGTTGTTCCCAAGTCACTGGATTGTAACTTCCTGTAAGAAGTGAAAACTAACTTGCCTCAGCCTAAGACAGAAGAAAAATATGAACTCATAAACTTAAGCTTGTCAGTTTTTGGAATTGAACAATTCATTACATGTTAAATCGACCAAAAAATTAAGTTAGGTGGTTTTTAATGTTACAAACCTTAAAAACTATTTAGCTTACCATCCCTTATAACAAGCACTAAAGTGCATTTGAGTACTTTTTAAAGATTAATAACGAGAGAATTGGATAACTTTAAATTATTAGCAGCCAAATCAATTAATATCAAAGAGAAAGAAATGCGCTGGCAGTGTGAATCGGCTTAAGATTCTCTCTCTCACCCTGCCCTCACCTACCCACGTGCTCTGTCCTCACTCTCTCTCTCAAAAGAAATAATGAAAAGAAAAAGAAATCATAAGGCACAGAAAATACATTTACAGGATGGCACTCTATTTACTGAAAAATATCTGTGTGTAAGTGGACTCCCACAGTCCAAACCCATCTGGTTCAAGGGTCAACTGTATACCTATATGATGTCTCCACTAAGAGACTACAGGAACTTCACATAGCCCCAGATTAGAAAATCAAACACCCATTCCTACTTTCCCATTCTTTTCTGGACACTACTGCCATTTTATTGGCCTTCAGACATCTTCACATTTAAGACAAGTATTCTTGGCGGGCCTGGGTGACTTAGTCACTTAGGCGCCCAACTTTGGCTCAGCTCGTGTTCTCACAGTTCATGAGTTCAAGTCCTGCACTGGGCTCCTTGCTCTCAGTGCAGAGCCTGCTTCGGATCTTCTGTCCCCCCACCCCCTCTCAACACTAAACAAACATTCACCAAAAAAAAGTATCCTCAATATTTACTAAGTCAATATATGCCACTGTGATCATTTTGTCTTCTATTTCTATAGCACCCTTTACAGGTTACAAAACGTTGCCACATTTGTTCATTACACATAACCAAGAGGTGGGTATTAGTGCCATTTTTAGGAACGAGGTCATTGACATTCAAGCAAGTTTTTCCAAGGTCCCACAGCTAGGAAGTGACGGAACCAAGATGCTAGCATGTCTTTTGATTTCAAATACAGTGCTTGCAGCATTATGCAGCAGCTGCCTGGGCCTAAGAGATCAGGACCTTTTTACCTCCTTCCCTAGTTGTCACCTTAGAATAGGTCATCATTACTTTACTTATATTACTACAAGTATGACTGCGATGTTATTTTAATTATCCAAAAGTCAAAGTCAAAGCACCTCGTGGACGTTTTACCATCACTCCTCCATGCTTATACTTAAAAATAAGAAGAAGACAGTACCTCAGGAAGAGAAGGTGATTCTACATCTTCCTCTTCTCCCAATTCTAATGCTGACATCATATCTATAGGATACGGTCACAGATAAATTAATGTGTTACAGGAAAAATATGTGTTACTATGAATTTTAAACACAGACACATGTCTATCTCCGTTCATGACTATTTCAATAAAATAAAAGCAATAGCAGAAAAGATGTTCAGGGGGTTCAAGATTTTCCGGAAGCAAAAGGGGGCAGTACCTGGGATACTTATAAAGAAAGATAGCAACAGAAAAATATCTTCAAGAAAAAAGGATAATATATTTGGATCTACATACTTTCAGATTTTTCTCATACTGGCATTTAATCATAGGAAAACAACTCACAGAGATTCACTAGCTTACCACTTCTGTAATTTTCATGCACTCCACCAGCAGAAGTCAAACTGTCATTAACTGTTTGCTCTGGTGGCACATTTTCAATAATACCAACACCATCTTCCTTTGCTTCCATTGCTGACTTTGCTGTTCCTTCCTAGAAAAACAGCACAAAACAAAAACCCAACTTCAGAAAAACATCACATTAATTCTTTTTCACGCACTCACCCACTCAGAAAGACAAGCACACACTGTATCTGTCAAGTCATAGCCACGATCCGGGGACGAGCTGGAAATATAAATAAAAGACAGAGTCTGTTCTATATGCTAGTAGCGGTAGACATGCATGAAAACAGGTAAGGACAGAACAATACCATCCACTAGTTCTGCAAGGGAAGTGAATCACGTACAGTGAACGCACAAAGGAGAAAACACTTACATTTGGGAAGCTCAGCAAACTTCCCAGCTCAGCTGGGAAGATAGGGCTGTATCTTAAAAGACAGACAAAGTACACGGGGAGGGTGTGAAGGGCATTCTAGAATGAGCAAAAGGATCAACTATGAAATAATATAGTAAGTGACAACACCTATGCAATATGGCAAAACTGGAACAGAGTTATTGGGAATGGGATAGATAGAGAGATATTACTGGAACATCAGGACGAAACCAAAAAAAAAAAAAAAACAAAGAGCAGTGTTATGCTAGAACATGAATTTTCTCCTTCAGGTAATGGGGATGCATTGAACAAGCAGAGGAGTGACATCGTCACAAGTATATTTTAGAAAGGTCACCCTGGCAGCAATGTAGGATGAACGTAAAGGAAGCAAAACCAGAAGAGCACTGCAAAATTATAGGTGAGCGAGTGAATTACAGGAATAACATATGAAAAATGGTCAGCAGGTACAAAATATCGAATGTGGTGAGTGACTGGATGCGGTCATTTCAGGGCAGTTCAGAGTCCAGGACTTTTCCTGTTTCAGGGCTGCTATTTTTTAGGCTAGGGAACACAAAGGACAGAGCAGATTACAGTCAGGAAAGAGGAAAGGGAAAGGGTCAGAAACAATGTCTTGAAACTAGGGCATATTAAATTTAAAGTGCCCAGGGGACTTCCAAAGAAAATGTTAGGGCCGCCTGAATGCCTCATTCAGTTAGCACCTGACTCTTGATTTTGGCTCCAGTCATGATCTCACAGTTCAAGGGTTCAAGGCCCCCGTCTGGTTCTGCGCTGACAGTGCAGGGTCTGCTTGCGATTTTCTCTCTCACCCTCTGTCTCTCTACCCCTCCCCACGTGTGCTCTCTCTGTCTCTCTCTCCAATTAATAAATGAATAAACTTTAAAAAAACAAAAAGAAAGTTCAGATCAATGAATTTCAAGTAAGAAAAGGCCATCTGAAATATCTATAAAACATATTAAACTGATATAATAATGCAATCCTACACAGAACTGTGAAATTGTGAAACGGAAAGTAAAAGGAGGCGAGAGGAGTTAGGATGGCAGAGGAGGGGGATCAGAATTTCCCTTGTCCCTCAAACACAGCAGTATTGAGGTCACAACACTTGGAATACCAGCAATACAGGCTGCAGAGGGACAGGAAAATCTCCACAGGTGCAAAGAGACAGCGTGGCAGGACAGAAGGGTGTGTATGCGAATTGGCAGAAATAAAATGGACAGCTCAGGCATGGAGTGGGGGAAGTCCTTTGGTGGAACAACGAAAGGAAGAGAGAGAGAGGCTGTGGGAAGTGTATTTGGATATGAGAAAACCTGTCCGGGCCACAGACCAAGGAGATGTCCAGAGAGCCAGTTTCTACTTTGCAAAACAGCCTTAGAAGCTAAAAAAAAAAAATTTTCAAGGCTGCCAGACTTTCTCTGGACCAGAGCTGCCACCTCCCATGCCTGGTGGGGAGGGAGTCGCCCGTAGGCTCTCAGGGCAACACTGGGAGAGAACACCTTGAGTATGGTGGAAAGAGGAGGTATTGCCCTCCCCAAGGGAAAAAGAACCTGCAGGCACGACCCAGAGGCCCTTTGTCCACTGCGCAGAGTGGCGCTATTCCAGAACCAGGTCTGAGCAAAGCGGGATCCTACAGGGTTTTGAATTCCAGCTCAGCGCTCAGGGAGCACAGGAGACTGTGCAGCAAGGCAAGCTGGCCCCCCAGGCTATTCTGTGAGGACGGCCTAAACAGTGAGTTTTGAGACACCTTGTGTGGGCAGGAGAGACTGGGGTGTCGCCATTTCTCTCCCCATGACCAACATCGTGGGGCTTCAGGGGATGGACAGTGAGCCTCAGTGGAGGCAGGCCCATTACACCAAACCTTGCCTCTCTGTGCCTGGTAACTGCTTCTCTATGGGAGTGAGACTGACACTGATGGGACCAGACAGCCCCTCCCCTAGACCAGCACAGCCACCAGTCCCAGGCACCAATAGACAACGCTCCTCTGGTTTTCTATCTTAGTTAGTTAGTTTGTTTGTTTGTTTTCATTTGAATTATTATTCTTTTTTCTTTTCGTTTTGAATGTTTATTTCTTTATTTGGAGAGAGAGAGAGACAGTGATCAAGCAGGAGAGGTGCCGACAGAGGGAGAGAGAGAGAATCCGAGCAGGATCCATGCTCTCACTGCAGAGCCCGATGGGGGTTTCGAACCCACCTACAGCGACAACATGACCTGAGCCAAATTCAAGAGTCAGACGCTTCACCAACTGAGCCACCCAGGAGCCCATCTTTTCTCTCCTTTTCTTTCCCTTTCTTCTCTTTTCCCTTTTTTCTCTTTCTACTCTCCTCTTTCCTCTTCTCCCTTGGGAATCAGCCCAGTAGTCTCGGGTTGACTTTGGGTCAAAGCTATTTATATGTATTTATATTTCCCCTCTGTTCTTCTGTTCTGGTTCTTTGTTTGTTGGTTTCATCGGGGACGTTCTCTATACTTTTCCAGATCTCCTTCTTCATTTTCCTCCCTCTGTTTCTGGATTAAGCCCTATAGCTCCTTTGAGTCACTGCCTGGTCTCTTTTTCCACTCCTGTCATTTCTCTCTTGTTTGGGCTAAGGATTCTTCACCACCCTCTTCTCCTTTTTTCCAAGATTACTTCAACAAACAAATCAAAGCACACTGGGTGGAAGGCCCAAACCACCACTCCAAGTAGCGAGAAAAGCAGCCAAAGACGCACCAACAGAGTGCACACGACACACTCCAAAAACACGTGTTCAACTGTCAGGCCCTGGAGAGTGTAGGACCCCTTTGTAATATAATAGTACTCGCAGGTGTGGGACACAGAACAAGCTAGTAAAACACATAAAGGACAGGAAACTAGCCAAAACGACAAATCAGAAGAATTCTCCTCAAAAAAAAAAAAAAAAATTCCAGGAAGAAAGACAGCCAGAGAAGTGCTCGAAAGAGACAGAAACAATATATCTCATCAAGGTTTTGGAATAACACTCAGAAGACTCATAGCTGGGCTTGAAACCAAGCTGCTTCAGAGATCAAGGACCTAACGAATCATCACGATGAATGCTGAAAATGAAATGTTGTAAAGGAGATACAAAATAAACTAGATGCAGTGACAGCAAGGATGGGAGAAGCAGCAGACAGAATAGGTGAAATAGAAGATACAATTATGGACAAAGATGAAGCAGAGAAAGGAAAGAAAGGAAATTACTAGACTACGAGGCAGGTACCAGAGACCTAAGTGATTCGGTGAGATGAAATAATAGCCACATCACAGGAGCCCCAGAAGAAGAAGAGTGAGAGAAAGGGGCAGAAGGTTTATTTGAACAACTTATAGCTGAGACCTTCCCTCATCTGGGGAAGGAAACAGGCATCCAAGTCCTGGCGGCACAGAGAATTCCCTTCCAAATCAACAAAACCAGGTCAACACCACGACATGTCATAGCGAAACCGGAAAACTACAAAGATAAAGAGCGAATTCTGAAAGCAGCTAGGGACAAACGGGTCTTACTTAATCTACAAGGGAAGACACATAAGGGTAGCAGGAGACCTGTCCCATGAAACTTGGCAGGGCAGAAGGGAGGGGTAGGAAACGGTCAATGTGCTGAATGGGAACATATGCAGCGAAGAATCCTTTCCCCAGCGAGGCTGTCGTTTAGAATCGAAAGAGAGAGAAAGGCTCTCCCAGACAGACAAAACCTAATGGAGTTCATGACCACTAAACCAGCCCTGCAGGAGATCCTAAGGGGCGACTCTGTGAGTGGAAAGCAGCAGAGACTAAGAAGGACCAGAGGCCTCACCTAAAGCATGAAACCTTCAGATAACACAATGACACTAAATCCGTATCTTTCACTAATCACTCTGCATGTGAATGCACTCAATGCCCCAATCAAAAGACACAGGGAATCAGAATGGATAAAACACAAAACAAAACCAAAGAACAAGATCCATCTACATGCTGTCAACAAGACACTGATTTTTGACCCCAGGACACCTCCAGATTCAAAGTGAAGGTAATGGGAGCCACCTATCATGCTACTAGAAGTCAAAAGAAAGCTGGAGTCGCCATACTTCCACCAGACAGACTAGATTTTAAACCAAAGACTGTAGTAACAGATTCAGAAGGGCATTTAATCATAATTAAGGGGTCTATCCATCAAGAGGAGCTAACAATTGCAAATGTTTATGTCCCCAAAGTGAAAGGCCCACACAGATGAATCCATTAATCACAAACATGAATAAATGTATACATACAAATACCATGGTTGTAGCCGACTTTAAGACTCCACGCATGGCAACAGGCGGATCATCAAGGTAGAAAATCAGTAAGGAAACACAGATCCAATGTGTCATTGGACCAGATGTATTCAGATATACATAGATATATATTGGACTTAACATATGCATTTAGATACATGGATATCAATACAGATGTAGTGAGATCTTTTCATTTAACAGCAGTAGAATGCACATTCTTCTTAAGTGTACATAGAACATTCTCCAATATCAATGACATCCTGGGTCGCAAAACAGCCCTCCATAAATATAAAAGGACTGAGACCATACCTTGCATATTTTCAGATCACAACAACGAGCACTTGCTCATTCTTTCCCTCTCTCCCTCCCTTTCCAAGAGAAATACAAACATTACAAAAACATTTAGCTCAGCTCCTTCCAACAAAGAGGAAAAAAGAATAATAAACCTTGTGGGGCAATGAGTCATGGACGAAAACCACACACAGACCGTAGAATTCCATAACCAATATGTTGACAAGGGAGTTGACAGAAAGTGATGTACTAAAAGAACAGACACTAAAGAAATGGTTTCTGCAAGGAAACATTAGGCTACGGGTAAACGATTAAAAAAGAGCATGGTGGGGGAAACACATAGGTGGCTCAGTCAGTTCAACGTCCACCTTCAGCTCATGAGTCATGATCTCACGGATTGTGGGTTTGAGCCCCATATATATATATATATATATATATATATATATATATATATATATATATATATATAGTGTATACATAAAACAGAGTCTTTGATTCACAGAATACCCCTGATAATACTGACTTTTATCACTCTACAGTTATCTGGTTATAAATACTGTAATAAAGAATTTAATTTTTTTCACTCTAAAAGAAATTGTTCAATTACTGGCATCTATCACTTCCTAAGAGCTATAAATTATTACTACACTAACAAAAGAACAGAACAAGAAAGGTTCCTAACACATCAACTTTCACTATGGAGAAAGAATTGGGAATGAGAATTCTAGGAAGAAATGTGAACCTTCAAAGGATGTATGTAATGGGACACAGATGGGGTTAACAAAACAAAGGCTGAGGAGTTTTTCTCTGCAATTCTAAGCTCACAATGGGAGGATACTACAAATATACTGTAACCTTCTTTCTTATGTAACTGCTGATTTCCTCAATAGAATTCATTTGCGTTTTTACATATAAAACACCGAAACGGAATATAAACTGAAGGCTTACCTTTTAAATTCACATATTTAATTGTGATATATCACGTGTATTTCGTTACTTTTCAAATTCCATTCTACGGAATTCCATTTCCCTACTCATTTATTCACATTCAAAAACTATGACATTGCTTCTTCCAAGCAAGACTTTATTCTAGGAGCTCCACGAGTCAAACAAGTATGTTTCCTAACCTGCAGTAGCTTCTAATGATTTCGGGGCTTTGCAATGAATATTTAAATAAATATCAGATGTCTGAAACTTTAAATTTTAGAATCTGACACAAGGACTAGGAGGAGATAGTTTTAAAAGCTAGAATAGGAAAGATTTCTGAAATTAGAAATTTGACAACTTGGCTATGAAGAGCCTCTGCTCATAGAGCTACTCTCTTCAGCAAAATACATATTCTTCAGGGAGATGCACAATTGTAACTTACTCTTCGTGGAGTTATTTCAAAAATACAGGGGAACACTTTTGTAAGGTAAATGTTGAGAAATAAGGTAAACACCTAAATTTCTACATTTTCTAATATTATTTTAGTCTAAATGTAGAACAAAGGATAGAGACAAGGGAAGATCCTGTATCTCGCCAAAATAAAAATTGCCTGGGGCGGAGCGCAACCTACAATACATACTTAGATCCAATAAGTTTTCATTTAGTCATGAGTATTATCAGTCATGTTAGTATCACAGTAAGAATCCTTATCCTTAACCAAATGTCATATTTCCTCCATTATGGGAAAGCTTTTCCCAATATAATTGCACGGTCATTATATATTTTCCAGCCCATTCTTTGATCAGCCTCCACCTCTAGGATTTACCAAAGGAAAACCAAACAAAACAAAACATTCAACGCGTCATGTATCTGTAAAGTGGTTTGTTCTTGCTAACTTTCCGTTACACACGCAAAATGATGATACACAGGCTACTGTTAAATTTTCAGAGTAAGTAAGAGAGAAAACTAAATTCAGAGCAGGAAAGTGAGTTTCACAGGAGGGTACTTTACCTCGGTACCAAAATCGAAGTCTTGGCTAGCTGATGTAGGCCATGAATCATCAGGACCAGGTTTCTCGGAAAGCCTTTAGAGCAAAAATATACAACAAAAACATGTTCATTTATTGAAAAACAAAATTTCAAAAATTAAGGGAAAGGTCGGCTACCTGTTTCTTCAACCAAGTTTCTTGGTATAATTAAACGTTGGCCTCTGTTTTCTTCATTAAGTTTTACTTTAATTCCAGTAATAGTAACATCCAGTGTTATATTAGTTTATGAATATAGTGATTCACCAACTCCATACTCACCCTGTGCTCACCATGACAAGGGCACTCCTTCATCTCCATCACCTCTTTCACCCCTCCCACCACTCACCTCCTCTGGGAACCATCTGTTTGTTCTCTGCAGTTAAGAGCCTATTTCTTGGTTTGTCTCTCCCTTTTTTTTCTCCCTTTGCTCATTTGTTGTTTCTTAAGCGCTACATGAGTAAAATCATATGGTATTTTTCTTTCCCTGACTTTGCTTACCATACTACTCTTGGGCTTCAACCAGGTCATTGCAAATGACAAGATTTCATTGTTTTATGGTTGAGTAATATTCCAGTGTGTGTGTGTGTGTGTGTGTGTGTGTGTGTGTGTGTGTGTACGGATATACTTATACACACACATACATAAATATAGGACTTCTTCGTTCACTCGTTTGTCCATGGACACTTGTGCTGCCTATTGGAAATAATGCTGCAATAAACACAGGGGTGCAATGGTCTCATGGAATTCGAGTTTTTGTATTCTTTTGGGTAGTATCCAGTAGTGCAATTACTGGATCATAGGATAGTTCTGTTTTCAATTTTTTGAGGAACCTCTATACTGTTTTCCACAGGGGCCTCACCCATTTGCATTTCCACCAACAGTGCCAGAGGTTTCCTCTGTCTCCACATCCTCGCAAACACTTGCTTCTCGTGTCTTGGAGTTTAGCCATTCTGACAGGTGTGAACGGCGTATCTCGTTGTAGTTTTGGGGAACATCTTTTCATGTGTCTGTTGACCATCTGCATGTTGTCTTTGGAAAAATGTCTGGCTATGTCTTCTGCTCATTTTTAAACTGGGCTTTTTTGGAGGGGGGTATGTTGCCTTGTATCAATTTTTTATACATTGTGGATACTAACCCTTTACAGGATTTGCAAAACATTTGCAAATGTGTTCTCCCATCCCAGAGGTTGCCTTTTAGTTTTGACAGTTTCCTTCACTGTGCGAAAGCTTTGTAGTTTGATGTAGTCCCCATAGTTTATTCTTGCTTTATTTCCCTTGGCTCAGGAGACATAACTAGTAAAATGTTGCTACAGCCAAATGTCAGAGAAATGACGGCCTGTGCCCTCTTCAAGGATTTTTTATGGTTTCAGGTCTCACACTTAGGTCTTTAATTCATTTTGAGTTTATTTCTGTCTATGGTAAAGAAATTGGTCCAGGTTCATTCTTTGGCATGTGGCTTGTCCAGTTTTCCCAGCACCATTTGGTGAAGAGACTGCCTTTTCCCCACTCGATAGTCTTTCCTGTGTGTGGAGGATTAACTGCCCAACAGTTGTGGATTTCTTTCTGGGTTTTCGGTTCTATTCCATTGAGCTGTGTGGCTATTTTTTACACCAGGACCCACCATACTGTTTGGATTACTACAGCTTTGGAATAAAACTTGAAATCTGAGATTGCGATACCTCCAGTTTTCCTCTTTTGCAATATTGCTTTGGCCATTCAAGGTTTTGTGGTTCTATACAACGTTTAGGATTGTTTGTCTAGCTCTGTGGCAAATGCTGTTGGTATGTTGACCGGGATTGCATTACATCGGTAGATCGCTTTGGGTAGTGTCGACACTTTAAAAATATGTATTCTTCCCATCTGTGAGCATCGGATGTCTTTCTCTTTCTTTCCGTCATCTTCAATTTCTTTCGTCAGTGTTTTACGATTTCCAGGGTACAGGTCTTTCATACTTTGGACCCTGTGTTAAAAAAGCTTTCAGTTCGCTATTTTGCCTCCACCTCTCCTAACCTGTGAAATCTCCAGGAAAGACCCAGTCTGAGTTTCCATAACCAAGTGTGACAGGCAGGGAATTTTCTGAAATGGTTGAGAATTAAATGTATAAAAGTTACCACAATGACTTCTCACCTCACATCTGTCAGAACGGCTCAGTTTCAACACACAGGAAACAACAAGGGTTGCTCAGGGTGTGGAGAAAAAAAACCCTTGTGCACTGGTCATGGGATGTAAATTGGTATCGCCACAGCGAAAGCCAGTATGGAGGGGCCTCAGCAAATTAAAAACTCAAATACCATAGGATCCAGTAATTCCACTACTGGGTATTTATTTACCCAAGGGAAATGGAAATACTAATTTGAAAAGATATATGCACCCATATATTTATTATAGCATTATTGACAATAGACAAGATACGGAAGCAACCCAAGTGTCCATCAATACATGAACAGACCACGTACACACACACCCATACACACACACACACACACACACACACACACACACACACACACACACTGGAATATTACGCAGCTATAAAACAGAATGAGATCTTGCCATCTGCAACATCATGGACATACCCAGACGGTATGAGGCTAAGTGAAATAAGTCAGACAGAGAAAGACAAATCCTATACGATTTCACTTCTATGTAGAATCTACAAAGGGGAACAAATGAACAAACAGAGAAAAAGCAGAAACAGACCCATAAATGCAGAGAATTGACTGTTGCCAGGAGGGAGGGGAGGAGGGGGGATGGACAAAATGGGTGAAGGGGAAAGGGAAGATCAGGGTTCCAGTTACAGAGTAAATAAATCACAAGGCTCAAAGGTACACCATAGAGAATCTAGTCAGTGATATCGTAATAGCATTATACATTAACAGATGGGAGCGACACTTATGGCGAGCATGGTGGAACATCCAGAGTTGTTGCATCACCTATTACATTGTGTGTCCGGTAGACCTCCGTTTAAGTAAATATGCCAAAGTGAAGGTTTCTATGTTATGAGTGGAAGTACTAACTAGAGATTAAAAGATCAAAAGTTCCCAAGGCCAACTTTGTTCCTACACTGGTCTTGCCTTATTGAGGTCCATAATAACTAGCAAGACCTTCCAAGCCTTCAGGGGCATTCAGCTACCCAAGGAGAGAGACTGCGATCAAAATGGTCCTGGTAGTTGTGCCTCCATTTCTCTCTATGCTGCCTGAATATTTTCTTCCCTGTGAGCTCCCACTCCTCCATCACTCTTTGGCATGGTTCAGTGACATTCTCCAACCTTTCAATCTTTAGCCTAGGAAGGCACAGACTCCTACAACAAGGATGGGCTCAAATGACCGAGGGTAGGAGCCATGTCCTGCTCCTGGGGAACAAGCTAATTGAGAGTCTCAGTCATCCACACAGTCACCTCAACTTAGGCATGTTATCACCTATCCAGATGAAGCTCCCCTACTGATTTGACAAGTCAGTCCTACCCCTGCCCAGCCCTACAGGTACATGGGAAGGGCATCACAGATTTAGGAACAGAGGTGGAGTGAGGAGACAGCTTGCCTTGGGCCATACATCTCTGTAGTTCAGAATCTCCACCCCCCCACCCCCAATTCCTTGAGACGATCTAAGCCTTCCTCCCTTAGTGGGGGTGGAAGGAGAGGATATCATATTTCTATTTGCTGTAAACAGACTCTTCCCAGCAGCTCAAATGATTTTTCATCTCTCTCCTCAGAAAATCGGAGGTATGCTCGCACCTTCAATGAAACCAACACACACAAAAGCAGAAACCTGGTCAGGATCCTCTTGAACTCTCTATTTGAATATGCCTTTCTAAACAACTCCCCTGATCCTGGGTCCTTCATTCCTGTCATTCACCTTTATCTCACTTGGCATAAACCCCCATATTCTGACATCTTTTCTAAAACTCTTATTCCTATCCAACTCAGTGTTGTCCTTCTTGAAACCTGGTCTCCTCTGCTAATTCAATTCTTACCCTCCTTCATTGTATTCATTAGACCCACTCCCCAGCTTTCTCTTATTAAGACATTTGCCTGCAAGATGAAGACAAAACCAAAGAAAGGAAAGAAAGAAAGAAAGAAAGAAAGAAAGAAAGAAAGAAAGAAAGAAAGAAAACCCGAATTTAAATCTCATTTCTGTCAGTTATCATATCCAAATAGGTCACTTCAATCTCTTTTGAGTTTCAAATTCTCCATGGAAACAACCATTGGGCAAGGAGGTTAAACATAGGTTGAAGTACCAGAGGGTATTTTGATGAGTTAATCTCTGAGGTTCCCTACATCTTGAGATTCTAAGTGCTTTTGATTTGGCCTCTGGAAAAATGGAGAGTCCTTAGCTGGCAGAAGTGGAAAAGTTAATGGAAAAAAAAAAAAGAAATACCAAGAAAACCAGAGAAGAAAGTAAAAAGGTAAAACCACAGTACAGAAAAGTCATGGGGAAAGAAATCTCGAAAAAAAGAAAAAGTTTCCTAGAACTAGTCCAGGGTACTAGCCCAAGAGGAAACCAGACTGGGAACTTAGGCAACAGAGAATCTTACAGCAATATCTTCGAGATAGAGGCTGAATTTAATTAACGTAACATGGTCTACAACTAGGTATCCTTCCCTTACAGAAAACTCATTTGTCTCAAGAAGATGGGATATCACCACATCTAAGGACCTGCCTGACTCGATCTTGCTTATTATGTATAAAGCGTGACACCATGGCCATAGCTGACATCCACCCTAAAATCTCTGATGGCAAAAACAAGGGACTAGTTACCACTGCACTAATTACTTTTGTGAGAACTAGTGGTCAAACATATAAGGGCAAATGCTTGGACTAACCTGGTTTCTTAAGAAAACCCCAAATTAGAGTTCCGACATCATTACCTTTGACATTCTGAGTTGATCTGTCCTACGATCTGTGTCTTCATCTCAGTGCTGCTGAGGAACCAGAGAATGGATGTGGAAGCTACACAGGCTGATGGCCAAACCCCCTCAGCTACTCATTAACTATGGAATCATGGGGCGAGTAATCAACCTCCCTGAACCACAGTTGCCAGAGTAATTAAAAGTAGGCTACAATAACACAGCTACTTTGCAAAGCTATGCAATGACTATATAACTTAACAGATGTTATGCATATGATATAATGTCCAGTCAAGGGTAGAAGACTCAAAACTGCTTTTGTTCTCTGCGTTCCCTTAGGAAACACATAATTTTCAGTTCATTCCTTTCCTTTCCTTTCCTTTCATTTTCCGTTTCCTTTCATTTCATTCCTTTATACTTTGAGAGTGAGTGCACACAGAAAGAGGGAAAGATACCATGAGGAGGCTGTCAGCGCAAATCCCGATGTGGGGCTTGAACTCACAAACCTGAGTTGAAATCAAGAGTCACACCCTTAACTGACTGAGCCACCCAGGTGCCCCAATAAATGCCATGATTACAAATCCATAAAAATCCTACCTGGTGATAGAGTCTTCCTCAGCATTCTTATCTGCTCCTAAAGAAAAAAGCAAAATACATGTTTAATCAACAATCGAAAAATATAGGAAATTACAAGTGTATGGCTAATGATTTGTTCAAAAGTCTTCCTTTGGGACCACACCTGGAAACCACACTACACTGAATGGTAATTATACCATTGGTAGGCTTAAAGCACTAAGAAATCTGACTTTCTCCTCTATATTGACCAAAAGCAAGAATGGGTTTTATCGGAATTTGACACTTACAGGTGGACTGATGTTTACAATGACCATCACTGACCGACTCTATGACACTGAAGGAAAATGGTATCATTAGGAGAATGATTATCCTAAGCTGACAATGTCAAACTGAAACTAGCATGATTTTTCTGGACTTCCACTACTAGAGGAGTTAAAAGAGAGTATCTTTATTTTGCTCTAACACGGCAGAACTTCCCCAGCCCTTCAGTAGAGACTGTTCAGTTTTAGGATGAAACACCCCCTCACAAAGTGTGCTCTATAGCTATTGTACTTTGCAGCATGGCCAAACCATAGCAAACAGACTCTCCCTGGCCTTATTTCCAATGGGAAGTTAAGGAAGAAGGATTTGGCATTGCAGTTTGATAAAGTTCTAACCTCTTGAGACTGTCTCCTTCCATTGCTAGAGAGTCTGTCTAGTCCCACCGCACATCGCAGAGGAGGATGATCCCAATGATCCCAATGCTATGTAGTGGTTCATGATGTCATTTTTCTCAACCCTCCCCATTAGGTCACACACATCTAGAGAAATCATGCTTTTTTTTCATGGAAGGCATATATTATCAGATCCTCTACTGATGAGCAACAAAACAAAACCAAGGGCAAAGGATATCTGGAATGCCTACATTCAAGTACGGGGGAATTTTAATTTTCTAAACATTCAAGATGCCCACTGCATGATTCTTACTATATGACACTCTGGAAAGAGCAAGACTATGGAGGTAAGGGTTGGGGTGAATGTAGGGATAAAGGGGCACAGCACAGAGGACCTTGAAGGCAGTGAAGCTCTTTCACACGATACCGCAAAGGTGGATTCACATCATTACACATTTGTTAAAACTCATAGAATATATAACACCAAGGCTGAACACTAATGCAAATTAGAGACTTTGCCTGAAAATGATGAGTTAGTGTCCGTATAAAATGCACCACTGTTGTCAGGGTGCCTGGGTGGCTCAGTTGGTTCAGCGTCCAAGTCTGGATCTGAGCTCAGGTCATGACCTCACAGTTCATGGGATCAAGTCCTGCATCAGGCTCTTTGCTGACAGCACAGGATTCTTTCTCCTCTCTCCTTCTGCCCCTTTGCTGCTCACACGCATGCATGCTCTCTCACTCAAAACTAAACAAAGGAACTGAGAAAAAGATACTACTCAAAATGGACCACTGTCATGCAAGATGTTGACAACAGGGGAGGCTAGGCGTGTACGGGAGCATGGTATGGCATATGGAGACTCTCTGTACTTTCTATTATATTTTGCTGTGAACTTAAAACTGCTGTAACAATAAGGCTCATTAAATGTAAAAAACAACAACAACAACAACAACAACAACAAAACACGGTATCCATTGAAGCTACTCTTACCATATATTAACGCATGATACAGTCACCTTGAAAATTAAGATAGATATGAAAGTAACACAGTAGGGGTGCTGTCTCCCATATGGAATTATATGAAAATACATAAGGCAACATACAAAAATACAAAAGTTATTTGTATACTTAGGAAAGAAAACAATTGGTGAATAGGATCAAATATCTTATAACTATACACAGGAATTCAGTACTATATGAATCAAACCTGGGTTTTGCATATAATTAAGAGATTTTATTCTAATTTTAAATAAAAAATCATTATGTTGATCGTATCTAAGAATCATAAGGAAAGCTTAATCCCATCAAAAAAGATTATAATGACCTAATATGGCCCTAGTCGTTTTTGTACAAATACCTACTTCATATGGATGATAAAACTGAAACCAGTACCACGGTAACCATCATATTACTTGCTAGTAAAATAAAATTTTAAGACACCACCAAATATTAAGTCAGGGCTATAATTCCTATGCAGAACAGGTTTCATCCAGCAGGCCAAAGATGGCTACCCTCAGAACATCCTCCTTGAATGACTGGCCCTTGGTTGTTCCCTGGGATCTTGGACTTAAGGAGGGTTCCCACCATTTCCTAGCTGGTCAAGAGTGGCTCACTGTGCCTAAGTGCTGGTACAATCAATGTGCTTAAGGCCGTACACTTGATTTCCTTCTGGAAACCTGGAATTTTGGCACATGCTAAGGAGAAGATGCCTATGTGATTAGCGTTTGATGAAAACCTTGGGCACTGAGTATCCGTAAGCCTCGTACTGGCAGACAACATTTCACTTGTGCTGTCCTAATTTCATGCTGGAGGAGTTAAGCACATCCTGCTAACTCCATAGAGAAAGGATTCCTGGAAGCCTGCGCTTGGTCTCCTCTGGACTTCACCCCATGCACCTTTTCTCTGTGCTGATTGGCCTTTCTAGCCTGTCCCCATACCAAACCACAGGCATGAGTACAACTATATGCTGAGTCCTGTGAGCTCTTCTAGTGAATAATCAAATCTGGGTGTCGTTGGGGTGCCTCTAACACAACTGTGTTATATGACATTTTTATTATTTGGGTTGATGTCTTACACGTGGTTACAGTCAGAAGGTTATGTCACAGAATACCTGTCCTGGAATCTCTTTTTCTTGGTATTTGCCTAGAAAATTCCTACATTCCTATATATCCATTTGAAGAAAGGTTTCAAAGGAATAGGTGAAATCATGATGTCAGAAAGTGTGAAACAAGCAACAATCCTATTTTACTCAGAAAAACAAAAGAGAGAGAATCCTGGTGGTTGCCACTATGTTCTACCATATACAAGTTCCTCTCAAATATGAAAAATCTGTTCATTTTCTCCAACTCACTAGGACTTAGTTCATTTTTCTGGCAGATAGGAATCAAAGAAGTAACAGGGATCGTTCTAGAAAAAACAGAACTATCAGACCCAGTATAAAAACATACTACCGATTATATTTTTTTTGTTTCTTTTCCTTAATGTCTTAGAAAATTAAAAATATAGTTCACCTATTAAAGGCAATTTGATTATTGCCAAAATAATCAAAAAGTCATAATTACTGTGTCCAAATTGTCAGGGGAATTATCCACTCCACCCTGAAAACAGCAGATTTGAGAATTAAAGATCAATAGGACCCTTTTGGGGGAAGGCAAAGTGAGTTATCTTATATATAATTGGTTCAAAACTTGGTATTCCAATTGGGCATGTATTCTTGTTAAGTCACAGCTTACCAATTTCTGAAAAAAATATTAAAGCAGTTCACTTTAAAACTGTACCCTACAAAAATTTCTACCTGACGATCCAGAAAATGCTTTCACTCCTGACAGAACATCATCACTGACACTATCACTATCACTGTGTGTACAGGTAGAAAGTCGTTTTGCCTAAGAAACTCATAAAGATGACACAACCTTGAGATTAGGTAGACCAATGCCTTAGAAGGAAACATACATATACGTTCAACATGCATATGGTGGAAATGTATTCTAATAGTAGTAGATTCCAAGACAATCTTCCTTAGAGCTTTCTTTAGGGATGAGATTCAGAAAGGCAGACTAAAAGGAGAGATATCAGAAGAAGGCCAATCAAAAGAAAATAAAGAGAGACAGCACTAACAAAATACAGTCAGGTATTCCAACATAACAAAAAAGACACAAGCAAAAATAATCCCGTATTGACTTTTTTACTGACATCACTAGAATTCCCAAACTACTGAGAACTAGTAGGTTCAGCGCATCACCTGACATTTTCTCCTTGTTATGACATTAGTTTTCTGCAATAACATATTGACACGAGGTCAGTTTCTCCAACCTGCTGCTCTGGAAACTATTTCTGATCAAAACTTCAAACTATTAAAAATACAGCTGTCTCGGGATTCCATTCCAGAGACAGGGCCTGACAGTGGCTTCCAGCTGTTGCTGCCAGATTTTTGTCTCAGTATTCATCCAGAAGAGTTATTCAAAGACTTGAGGAAAACCTCAAGTACTCCCACAAGAAGCATGTAAGAACGACAACACTTTTCCTCACACTTGACTCCTAGGTTTTGACGATTATGGAAAAACGCTGGGCAAGTATACTCACCAGGCTAGACCATTTTCCCTTGACCCTACCTGGGTAGGTGTTGCATTTACAAAAAGTTAGATAGGACCTTGGTGGATATGTTATTTTTCCACATTTGGACACCGAAAGCACCAACCACGTAAATAAAAGGCCTTACAACTCACAAATTGTTCTTTTGAAAAGGTTACCACCAGAGAACTTTTAAAAGTTAAATCCAACTTTCTTGGTAGTAATTTGATAAAATACTCCTGCTTGAAATTTTTAAAAATTTTCTCAACATCACTTCCTCTAATTCCTCGCCTACTTTTTCCCTAGCACTCCTCAGTCTTCTTTACTAACTGCCATTCTTCCATCCATTCTCTCTAAATTGGTATTCCCAGGGTTTGTTCACTGGCCTTCGCATTCTCCATGTTCTCCATCATGGACAAGCTCAATCTTTATCCAAGCTATGACTCTGCCTAATAATTCTCAGCAGATTATTTCAAATCTGCACCTCCAATCTTGAAGGTCTATCTCCAGCTGGAAACTCCTATTATTCAATTATCCAATGACTGAGAATATCCTACATGGATATTCCATCAAAGTCAACATATACAGAAAACTACTGGTCTTCCTCATTCCTGCTGCTCTCCTCTGTTCATCTGATAAAGTCCTACTCATTCTTCATGTCCAATTTAAATGCTGGCGCACAACCTGGAAACCTCTGAATCTTCTGAGAGTTCTCTCTCACCCCCTAACTTTTTATATTCAGGAATCACAAACTCATATTAACTGTACTGTTTCTGTCTCTGCTTTATGTTTCGCCTGCTACTGCCCTAGTCAAACATGAGTTCTTAACTGATGATTTTCACAGGGAAAAAAAAGCCACCAAATATTATTGTTATTTCTTAAACGAATAAAAAATTTTCAGCAAAACAAATGAGAAAGACACAAGGCCCAGAAAAAAAAAATTAATGGAATAAACTGAACCCCCTGACGTTTTCAATCTACACAGCTGAAAGTTTCACAATGGACTAATACCAGGCTAAGAAAACAAGAGCTTCCTTTGCCTCCCAGTCTCTTTATGTGGTTTCCTATAACCTATCCTCCATATGAGGGTTCAGCAAACTACAGCCACAGGCCAAATCCAACCTGCCATCTGGTTCTGTAAGTAATGTTTTATTGGGGCCTAGTCCCATGTCTTCACTTACATATTGCTACGGCTGCTTTCACACTACAAGGGCAGAGCTGAGAGACCACATCACCTAAAATATTCACTGGCTCTTTAGGAAAAAGGCTTGGTGATCTGTATTTTATGCCATAACCAGAGTGTCCTAACTCAAATCTAATCTTCTTAGTCTTCTGCTTCAAATTCTCCAAAATCCCTGCATCAAATACTGCTGCCTCCCTCCCTAAGAGCCATTCCATATTCTTCATTCTTGCTAGAGAATCACAACTTTATTTGGACATTACTGTCTCCATACACAAAGAAGGTGGCCTCACCCTGGCTTCAAAAAGAGAAAGGATTATTCTAAGCTAATCACAGTACCTGATTTCCCAGGGACCAGTTTAGGAGTGAGTATGTGATGTAACCTAGTCTTTAAAATGCTAGAGGAAGTCTACTGCAAGACTCTTCCTAGTGAAAAGAAACACCTAAAGAAAAGCAGTCCTTCCCACCCACTGGATGTTGCCATGTGAGAATATGATACCTGGAGCAGTTGCTAATTAGCCACCCCGGAAAGGAGAAATAAAAACACCACCAGCTCCAAAACTGAACAAGAGACGACGGGGATCCTGATGACATCACCAAACCATCAAAACATTTCTGGTTCCTACTGTTTTCGTCACTGTTAGAAGTCACCTATTATTTGCCGCTAAAAGCATTCTACCGAAGAAACTTCCCAAGGCCCATCGGGTAAGATCTACTCCTTTCTATAGCACTAACAAACTTCCATAAGCTTGTCTTACCTAGGTATTCACCTCATTCCCAACCATTCCCATAGCACACGTTTTCTACCAGCAAAACCCAACTGCTCATAAATCCTGCTAAGTTCACTCGTACACCTTCGCCTCTGCACTGCTGTGTACTCCGCCAAACACGTAATCGTGACACTTTACAAACATTGTCAAACATACAAATGTTGGTCCTGCCAAACATTGTCATTCTGCCTCTCTACCTGGCAAACTGAACTACTCACCCTGCATGCTTACCGTAGATTCTACCCAGTCTTTGAAAACTCTGATTCCTCACCATGAACTTACGGTAACTGGAACAAATGCCAATACAAAGTTAACAATGGTAATTATAAGCTCCACGAGACTCTGGCACCTAGTAAGCACTAAAGAGAGTAAATAATACAAATGACAGGGATAACAACAAACTCCTCGGGTGCAGAGACTGGTTTTTGAATGTTTGTATTCTACAACGGGATAACACTTAGTAGCTAAAAGGCACTTAAGAGTGACTTGTGAAGTGAACAAATGGACGTGAATAAAAATGATTCCTTTGAAAATTATTTTTAAAAACCACAGAAACTTTTCTGTTTCAAAAACCGCAGGGACAGCTCTCTTCTGTTATGAGCACCTTCGTGGTCCAAACGCTGTCTGCTCGATCTTTGCCTTTCCTGTAACTTCCAAAACTGACTTACAGAAGGTCTTTGGTAACAGTCTACCAAGTTAAAGCTTTCTTCCTACTTTTCAGATTGTACAGTGCACTAGGTGCCACAACTAGGGAGCAACAGTAGCATTTGTGTGTGTGTGTGTGTGTGTGTGTGTGTGTGTGTGATTGTGAAACATCTTTGTGCTTTTATTATAATTCCTGGAGCCCAAGTTGCCCTACTTGAATACTTATGAAGATAAAATTTTGACTAATGGCAACGGAGTATCTGATTCTAACAAAATTACAGTGTCATGACAATTCTCCAAGAAACAGAAGAAAACATTGTTCTAATGAAGTCAACATATCTCATTCTGGATTTGTTGTTGTTGTTGTTGTTTTTAAATGTTTATTTATTTTGAGAGAGACAGAGCATGCATGTACGGGGGGGGGGGGGGGCAGAGAGAGAAGGAAAAGGGAAAATGCCACACAGGCTCTGAGCTGTCAGCAAAGAGCCCGACAGAGAAGTCTGACACAGGACTCCAACTCACCAACTGTGAGATGATGATGACCTGAGCTGAAATCAAGAGTTGGACACCTAACCGGCGCAGCCACCCAAGCACCCCTCTCTTTCTGTTTTGATTTATGAGGAGTGAAGTTGATAATGGTGAGACCTTGTTGATACAGTATGTGAAATAACCTATGCCTCTCCACAGGGCATTGCTTTTCTTCGGTACTACTGGCAGCCATCTGTAAAAAACAATCTCGTTGGCATTGCTGCACACTAGCTAAGTTTTGCAGTTCTTATGATTTGCCATGTGTTTATGGTACCAGGAAAGTACTGTAGAATTCCCAGTTTTAGGGCTGGTTCATTTTTTAATGAGACAAATCACTAGGTAACAATATTTACTAAATATAATCCATTTGTAAACATTTTATAAAAGATCCATTTTTATAGCAAGTGCAATTTGTTATAATATGTTTATGGAGGAAACATAAAACATACTAACTTAAAAATCTTTTTTCCTCTGGGCACCTGGATGGCTCAGTTGGTGAAGCATCTGACCTTGGCTCAGGTCGTGATCTCGCAGCTCACGAGTTCGAGCCGCACATTGGTCTCTCTGCTGTCAGTGGTGGAGCCTGCTTTGGATCCTCTGTCTACCTCCCTCTGCCCCACTCCTGCTCTCTCTCTGTCTCTCTGTCTCTCTCTGTCTCTGTCTCTCTGTCTCTCTCTCTCTCTCTCAAAATTAAATACACAGTTAACAAAGCATTTTCGTATTTACTACACAAAGATGTCACATGGTATTTTAGGGGTCATGACTAAAATAATGAATTTCTTCTCAGATAATACTGCCTCATATTTTCAATTACCTACAGTTAACTTCTTAAATCATTCTGAACATTAGACTCTAAAGAAAGAAATTAAGAAAGAAAATAAATACACATGCAATTTACACATTGGTGTTCTTTTCTTCATTGTTCTTTCATTATCAAAACACCCTTACTCTGACTTTACCTATGTTAGGACCACCAAGAGCAATTCACTATGTAAAGTCTTACCTGGGTTGCTATTTTGCAAAGAATTTTTAAGCATGATTTCTTCTTTATGGTGGCAAATTATTTCGTAACTGCTATGTATAAAAAAGGGTGATAAATAATATTACTATTTTAATGCTGACATGAAAAACATTTACCAAATACATCAAATTCTTAGAGTATTTCAAATAATATCAGAGCAAATACCAAAACTTGAATTACCCCATATACTTCAAATTTGTACATTCTAGAAGCTTTTCATTAAGTCTGTACTTAAAGAAGAAAAAAACAGGAAGATGAGCCAGTCATGAATTGAGGGCATTCTAGCTTAGTAAATTAGAACTAGCTTGCCCGGGGCACCTGGGTAGGTAAGCGCCCAACTTTAGCTCAGGTCACGATCTCACGGTTTATGCCTTTGAGCCCCACGTTGGGCTCTGTGCTGATAGCGCGGAGCCTGGAGCCAGCTTTGGATTCTGTGTCTCCCTCTCTCTCTGCAACCACCCCCCACCCCAGCTCGTACTCCATCTCCCTCTATCAAAAGTAAATACACATCAAATAGTAATGAGAATAATTAGAATTCGCTTGCCAGAATGGAAAGTGTTTGGAACTCAGAAGTCCTAGCTCTATAACCTATAGCTATTTGTTCTTGGAGAAGCCACTTCTCTTTGGCTCAAAATCTCCCTCTATAAAGCAAGGGAAATTACTGCCTTAGTTTACAAGGTTGATAAGAGGATTTAATGAGATATTATACCCAAAACATGGCCTGTCAGGCCATGGCCTCTTAGGTGATGCTCTTTACTCTGGGAAGGGCAAGATGAGACCTTCCATGACCTCAGAAAAGATGCTCCACAGGATTTAAAGCGGTGGTCCAGGGGCACCTGGGTGGCTCAGTCTGTTGGGCATCCAACTCTTGATCTCAGCTTGGGTCTTGATCTCAGGCTCGTGAGTTCGAGCCCCATGGTGGACTCCACGCTGGGCATGGAGCCTACTTAAAAAAAAAAGGCAGGTGTACAGATCTACTAACAAAGGAGAAAGGGAAGTCCGATCTCTTCCTGCAGCATCATTTGAACCTCTCTGACAGCTTAGAATGGTCCCAACTAACATCTTCTGGCCAAAAAAAGACAAACAAGATCCTCAAAGGGTAACTCATAAGGAAAGTCTAGGCTAAGGTATGGGTTCCACGTAAGGTCTTTGAGCGTGGAGGGACAGGGGTGTATGGCAAAAGCCAGGAGGCCCAGCTGCCCCAACAGGGTGCTGGTGCTTTGGGATAGCTGCTGAGCATATGTGCATGTGCAGTGAACAAAAGAAACTTTGTAACTTTGAAATCTAAGTGTGGATCACCATGAAGACTGAAAAATCTGGATCAGCCAGGGAATCCTGGGAGCAAAGGTCAATCACGACCAGACTGCAGCACCAGTTTCAACAGCAATGCCGCAGAAACAGAATCAAACAAAACTGTAGAATGATCAGATGCCCTTTTGTCCCCTCCAAATGACTTGTGAAAGAGGACTGTCTCTTTGGCCTTACGGTGCTCCTTAGGTTCTTGGAAAATTCAAGGGACAGAGTACAGGAGATAGCCCTCAAAGGAAAGTATAGGGTCTTCTACAAAACTGAACGTTTCAAGACCCAGGTTACTAGTTAGAGAACACAGAGATGTAACATTATTTGTGCCCCATGCAGAGGGGTTATACCTGAAATGAAATGCATAATCCTGGAGGATAAAGGTCTCAAAAGTCCTGAGATAAAGAATCCTGCACACATTCCTACTTCCAACTAGTCTAGTCCTTTGCTTGATTTCTGGCTCATGTTGTGGACTAGCCGACTGCCATTCCAAAACTGCCTGACCAAACTACGAAATCCCATCTGTTACATACGAAGATAACAGTTAAATTATTTTAAACCTCAGTTTAGTAATAACTAGCATTGTAATACAAACACTTACAGATTAAAACCCTTAATATAAGCATATTCATCTGCAGCCCATCCATATACATCTTGAGGAAAAGGGTCAATACCTTGCTGAAGAAGAAGCCTGACTACATTTGTTGAGTCATAATTTACAGCAAGCACGAAGGCTGTTCTAAAATAACAGAGATAACTCCACTCTTAGGAATCTAGAGTTGTTTAAACAGCTAATTTGATACACTCTATCAGGTTAACATCTTGCCTCTCTGTTCAGAATCGACCATTTACATGTTTCAGTGTTCATCTTTGTAAATGATCTCCAAGGCTAAAATGAAGGGACAAAAAGGAAGCTTCTTGTCCCACTTGGGTGATGTATTATAGAGCTGCTAATTTAAAGTCCTTTGATAAACAAGAAACTATGCTGAGGTCACTTATCCGAATAGGTAAAGATTTTAAAAACGAATTCCCCATGTCTTCCTTAATCTGATACAGTGCACTTCAAAGCCATCTAGAGGTCACGTAAGTATAGAAACTATCTGCAGGCTTAAAATGATAATATTTTAATGCGAATGCTAACAAAATAGGCATAATTATAGTTAACAATGCTGATAAGCGTATGGTAGGCACTAAGTTAAATGCTATGTATATAAAATGTTATTTACGCACAACCACCCTTGAAGGATATATTATCATCATCCTTTTCATATCAGGAAACATATCTAGTGATGATACGTAACTCTCCCAAGGTCACAACACCTAGCCAGTAGGAAAGCTATGAATCAACCTAGTCTTGTGTGAATCTAAAGCACATCTCTTCCTTCTTTATCACCCACCTATAACTTATCCTCATTAAAGGAAAAGTCTATTCAGTTAAAGTTATCTTTCATCTTTCTACTCCTACCAATTAAAAATAAAATCAAAAATACATATACTGGACATGAAAAAGGGTAAAACCTGATGAGACCTGGTAATAGCAATTAATCATCACTTAGAGATCACCTAACGACATCAGTATTCCTCAAAAAAGAAAAAAAAAGCAATTTAAAGAAAAGCGTCATCCAAAAGACAAAACAACTCCTATTTATATTTAATACGCATCTTTTTTCAAACATTTATTTGCTTTTGAGAGACAGAGCTCAAGCAAGGGAGAGGGAGAGAGAGAGAGGGATACACAGAATCCAAAGCAGCTCCAGGCTCCGAGCCGTCAGCTCAGAGCCCGACGTGGGGCTCGAACCCACGAACCATGACACCATGACCACAGCCAAAGTCATAGACTTAACCAACTGAGCCACCCAGGCACCCCAACATACATCTTTGAAGGAAAAATCTATATGAAGTAGAAGTTCTTTTTGTTTTAAGTTTATTTACGATTTATTTTGAGAAAGAGAGAGAGTGCACGCGAGAATGTGGGCAAGGGGCAGAGACAGAGAGAGAGATAGAGAGACAGAGAGACAGAGAGAGAGACTGAGAATCTGAAGCAGGCTCTGCACTGTCAGCACAGAGCCTGATGTGGGGTTCAACCCACGAACCATGAGATGATCACCTGAGCCAAAGTTGGATGTTTACCTAACTGAGCCACCCAGGTGCCTCTATGAAGTAGAAGTTTAAAACAATACCATAAAAGGGTTAAGAAGGCCAATATTGTGTCATAAAGTAAATTAAGAGCTGAGAGTCCACCCTTTGTAAAACTAATATGAAATCCCTTTAGTTAACACAAAATCATGTGGCAGAAAAAACAAACACACAAACAGAAAAACCCACTGCAGGAGCAACTGGGGGACTCAGTTGGTTGAGCATCAGACTCCTGACCTCAGCTCGGGTCTTGATCTCAGAGTCATGAGTTCAGGCCCAGCGTTGGACTCCAGGCCGAGCATGGAACCTGCTTAAAAATAAACACTGCAAATGACACGAGTCAACATCATCAAGGAATATGAATTCTGCTATACCCTGTTCTTCATGTGGCCCAGTCAGAATAATTGCTTTCTGTCTAACTGGTGATGTGTTGACAGTTTTCACTATATAATTATAAATTAATCTTCTTCTTCTGAAGTTAATCTTCCTGACTTGAGTAATTATTACCACTCTAGAACCATACTAAGGTTTAAAAGAAAACTACTGCACCTTTTTGATTTATCCTCTGCATGTATATTTGCTGCCTTTTCTACTAAAACTTCCACTATTTGCTGTTTGTTTTCATTTACAGCAACTAGAAGTGGTGTGAAGTTATCCTGTAAAAGAGCAAAAACAATTTAGAATTTACAAAATTACACCTTTCCATACGGAATTTTAAAACATACAAAAGATCCTCTAAACTTAAACATATAATACAAAAAGTAAATAAAAAATGGCCTCTTCCTTCCCACCCCTGTGCTTTCACCCGCTGCTGCTCCTCTTTAAAATAGCCCTCCTCCACTGGGGCACCTGGGTGGCTCAGTTGGTTAGGTGACCAACTGCAGCTCAGGTCATGATCTCAGGGTTTGTGAGTTTGATCCCTGCATTGTGCTCTATGCTGACCACGCACAGCCTGTAGCATGTTCCAGATTCTGTGTCTCCCCCGCCCCCGCTCTCTCTCTCTCTCTCTCTCTCTCTCTCTCTCTCTCAAAAAGAAATACACATTAAAAATTGTTTTTAATAAAATAGCCCTCCTCCACCTTCTTCAACAGATTATATGCAGTCATTCTCCCAAACTCACTTCAAACACTGACTGGTTCCAAGATCGTTGCTTCTATCACAGTACTTATGATGGTATACTGTAGTTATTGTTCCCTGTCTAAACCAAGAGCTTCTTGAGAGCAGGGGCTATTTCTTATCTCTATATCTCCAAACTCCAAAACACAGCAGTAAATGCTTTAAGTACTTTTACTGAACTAATAACCTAAATGATGATCTTTGGAGTTGTGTTTCTTAAATTATCTTCCAAAGAATACATACTTTGCCAGAAGGTAAGTACTATGTCCCAATGGAAAGATTTCATGATCACCTATGTTTGAGAAATATTATAAAACTGCATTGTATGTCTGGCATTACAGAAATCCATTTAAATCTGCCCAATCCCCATTTGACAATCCTTTTTGTGGCAAACATTCACATTTGAGGAATCAGAGTTTCAGGGATATAGTTTGGAGGGCTTTCCGATAAAGGTGAAGCTTTTCCCCAAGTTATACAAACTTGCTTGTCTTCTGTCAGCGGTATCAGGATCCACTGACATCCGAGATGTCAACGTAAGGCATTCCTGCTCCAAATGGGTCACTAAGGAGATGGGCTCAGAACTCCAAGAGATAAGCTTCAAATGAACTTTGATTCCTTAACATTAAGTAGCCCCTGGGCTTTCTCCTATTATAAAATGCTAAAGTTTTATCTTAACTGTTAGGAAGCTCAATATGAAATTTTATTCTCAATTATAATAATCCTGGGGCCCTAACGCATATCTACTTCTAAAAAAAAACTGTTTGTATCCTAGCGGTATTCCAGTTTCCACTGGAATAGCTACTTACTTTATATTTTAGGCAAAATATAAATCGGAAATAAAAATATAATGGCTTATCAATAAAAATTCAAACACTGGTTTCTACAGATCATTTTTAGCATAATGAAAGTGACTACATTATTTGCATTTTTAGGGAACAATGATGAGGAGAAAGAGAATATTGCCTGCAATAGGCATAACCTATTCAACTGTAACCATGATTAATGTAATACGGTTTGCAAATATTCCAATAGGAATACGATTATTCAAATTTTGTTTCTGTTAATGTTTGTTTATTTTTGACAGAGAGAGAGAGACAGAGCATGAGCGGGCAAGGGGCAGAGAGAGAGGGAGACACAGAATCCAAAGCAGGCTACAGGCTCTGAGCTGTCAGCACAGAGCCCCACACGGGGCTCGAACTCACAGACCACGAGATCATGACCTGAGCCGAAGTCGGACGCTCAACCGACTGAGCCACCCAGGCGCCCCAGGAATACGATGATTTACAGTACACAGAAGTAAAAAGTGTCTTGTTTTCAAACTGACTTATGGGGCACCTGGGTGGCTCAGTCAGTTAAAAGGCCGACTTTGGCTCAGGTCATGATGTCATGGTTTGTGAGTTCAAGACCTGCATTGGGCTCTATGCTGACAGCTCAGCCTGGAGCCTGCTTGGGATTCTGTGTCTCCCTTTCTCTCTGCCCCTCCCCCACTCATGCACGTGCTCTCTCTCCTTCAAAAATCAATAAACATTAAAAAAATAAATACAATCCAAAAACAACTTAGAAAGTCTAACTTGGAAAATTCAATCCTATTCCGAAGACATTAACATAAAATACAAAATATATATTAGAAATCAATATGGATTGCCTTGAAAACCTTGAAATCTTTATCAAAATAGACCATAAAACAGAGGCGCCTGGGTAGCTCAGGCGCCTGGTAGCTTAGATATATACATATACATGTATATGTATATGTATATAAATATACATACATATACATGTATATGTATATATGTACATATATATGTATATATGTATATACGTATATATATGTATATGTGTGTGTATATGTATATGTATATGTAGATAGATAGATAGATCATAAAACAGTAATTGCAAACGCAATGCTTATGGAGGCAAAGTAGGTGACTCGAGTAAGTGAAGAACCTAAGTGGGGACAGTAGCAAACTGGAGACACACACGCCTCATATAAAAAGGCAGCCACTGGAATGCATACCAAACAGTAGTATGGGCTCAAAGTACCAGGTATAATTCTATAAGAAAAGTCTGAAATCCAGATTTCTGCATGAGTGCCATAATTTGTAACGTTGACTCAATTTATGGAGGAAACTAAACACATCCAGGGGCCAAATTTAGTCAATAGCCCACGGGTATTTTGGTTATGCATAAAGTAAATATTTGTATGTAAATCTTTCCTGAAGTATCAGTATCACGTTTTACCAAACACTTAGGCCCCAACATGTAATAAAAATTGCTATTCAGACTCATAAGAGGGGAGCCTGGGTGGCTTAGTCAATTGAGCATCTGACGCTTGACTTCAGGTCAGGTCATGATCCCAGGATTGTGGGCCTGAGTCCTGCATCAGGCTTGGCACTGAGCTTGGAGCCTGCCTGAGGTTCTCCCTCTCTCCCTCTGCCCCTCTCCCCCACTCACACTCTCTCTGTCTAAAAGAATCACAACAAAAAGACTCGCAACACCCACTTTAAGATTTTTTCCAACGCTTATTAAAACTGCAATCTATCTGTGTTTAATTCTCCCAGACTGTTAAATAGACAAATTAGTTCACAACTATGCTGAAACTAAATTATTGAAACAATTCCCAACTCTATTGTCACTAACTACATTTCCATGTTTAAAACTACCATTTGGATTATGCCAGGGCTATATGAACTTAACAGACATCATAAGACAGTCTGTCACATAACTTCACCTAAAAAAAGGATTCAAGATTTTCTCCTATTGCAGTCATGAAAACACTGCTTGTAATAACCAAATGGCTATGAATATGAGAGAGAGAGAGAGAGAGAGAGAGAGAGCAAGTGTGAGCGAGTGGGGGAGGGGCAGGGAGAGAGACTCATGTGTCTCTGCACCATCAGTGCAGAGCCCAATGTGGGGCTCAAACTCACAAACCATGAGATCACAACCTGAGTGGAAGTCGGATGTTTAATCAACCGAACAACCCGGGTACCCCTCCCTTCAGTAGTTAGCTTTTTTTTTTTCTTTTTTAAATGTCCACTTATTTGTGAAAGAGAGAGAAAGAGCATGAGCAGGGGAGGGGCAAAAAGAGAGGGAGACTACAGAATATGAAGCAGGCTCCAGGCTCTGTCTAAGCTGTCAGCACAGAGCCCAACACGGGGCTAGAACTTGTGAACCGTGAGATGATGACCTGAGCCTGAAGTCAGACGCTTAACCGACTGAGCCACCCACACACTCCAGTAGTTCTTAACCAAGAGTTGTAGCACAGTCTCAAAAAAAAATATTTCTAAATATCCATGTCTATGTATACATGTTACGAGATTTACTCAAACTCTTCAGGGGAGAGTTTAGGCTTGTAAAAAAAAAAAAAATGCAACTTCCCCAGGGCACTGGGATTCACCACCACGATTCTAGGTGAGAGCTGGTGCAGCAGCCAATCACATCAGTCTCATCTATGTGGCCAACTCCCTCTATCATTTGAAGATTTAGCCAAAAGAATGACTTATCAAAACTGCCTTTAATTTCCCTGAGCAGAGGTAGAACAGGGACTAAATGTAAAGACAAAATGCAACTTGATTTCATTACTTTTAAACTTCTTACTTCCCACCAAGATATTCTAGATTTCAGAACAGAGTTTAGACTCTTATCTAAGTGGCTGTTTCTGCCAGAATAGGATTATATGACAGTTAATTATTTGTTCTTTCCTCTCCTTGCCCACTTCATCAACCACCTGCTCACTGCCAATCTGATTTCCTCTGAGTCCTCTTACACTTGGTCTCTAGGCAGGTTTACAACTCACTCTTTCCCTAAGTAACAATTATTCCCCTCGAAAATTGAAGACTCCTTGACTAAACATATAAACTGAAGGGAAAAAAAATAATAAAACAAACAGCCTCTTCTTGTTATTTTCTCTCACTTGCCAAATTTCCAAATTGGCCCACTTAGTTCTTACTGCTCCCTCCTTTCCCCTTTTTCCTCTTAAGCCTTGGCCAATAAAAGATAAATCCCATTTTTATAAATCACTTTTTTATCAAATGTGAACTTGTCAACAGCAGCAATATTTTTTATTGTAAAATGCATTTGTTTTCTTTGAGTTTTAAGACAAAGCCTAGGGCAAATTTTGCTTTCCTGTGTTGTTTTTCACTAATAAAAAAAAATTGGATGGGAAAAAATATTTGAAAACAAAATAAGTTTTACCTTTAGCAAATATATTGTTTTCATAAATATTTGCCATAAACACATAAAACAAAGCAGTATTCTCTAATGTTTCTTTAGAAGTATCCTTATTTAAAATGAAATCTTAGGGGTGCCTAGGTGGCTCAGTTGGTAGAGCATCCAACTTTGACTCAGGTCTTGATCTCATGGCTCATGAGTTCATGACCTGCATTGGGCTCTGTGCTGACAGCTGGGAGCCTGCAGCCTGCTTCTGATTCTGTGTCTCCCTCTCTCTCTCTGCCCCTCTCCCACTCTTGTTCTGTCTCTGTCTCTCTCTCTCTCAAAAACAAATAAAAAATAATAAGAAGAAAGAAAGAACAAAAGAAAGAATGAAAGAAAGAAGTAGAGAGAGGGCGGGGCAAAGGCTCCAAGACAAAGGTGTGTGAGGGAAACCAGATTAGATATGCAGGAGGACACACTCCCCAATTTAGTACTATGGCAGAAAGCTGCTTTCACAGGAAGGAAGGACCAAATTAGGTAGACAGGTAAATAGGGCTATAGGCTGTAGGCTGCAGGGTGAAGATGCCCAGAGGGGAGCTAATTAGCAAAAGAAAGGTGCCTTGTGGATCCTGAGGTAGCATCCCTCTTCTCCCCTAGACTAGCTAAGATAAACAGAGAAGCTGCCTCAGGTCTGCTGTTAACAACCATCTGCCAGGCGCCAGGATTTTGTTTTATATTGACCCAAACCCCCAACACCCTGTATCTTCAAACCCCCTTTCCCTCATGCCCATGAGTTCATGTTCACAGATTGGTTGTCTCTTTGTGCACGTCCATCACCATGTTTGGAAGCCTTCTGATCCTAATAAAAACAGAGCAAGGACCCTTAATCCGGGCTCCTGTGTTCTCGGGGACATTAGCTGTCTCTCCCATTGTAACCCTCCATCCCGCTGCTGTCTTGCTAGACAAGCAAGAACCCTAGACCCAGAGTCTACAGACACATACTGAAGCAATAAATAGACTGCTTTAGCTGGGAACATTTGTGTATATTCCTTCTCTTAGTTATTGCTTCTTTCCCATTTTATTGTTTATGGAAATGCAATTTATATTTAAGCCAATATGTTTTGTAAAAAACCTGGAGATTATTATGTTTTTTAAGCAGTTTCTTTATTGGTTATTCTGCTTCATGAGGTCACATGGTACTTACATAGCTAAGTTGGTTTCCCAGTTCATATACTACTTGGAAGACTGACACAGAAACTTTAAGGAAAACAAATCATAAGAATGTTTTCCTGAACTCCTATTTGTTAGATAGCAGAAATAATCTATTTCCAGACACAATTACTTATTTAGACAATTCCATTGTATGCACACTCTTGTTCTCTTGAGTGGAAAATCAGAATGGATCAGATAATTGCTAAAGAGAAAAAACAAGAGTAACAGCAAGGCGGACCTCTATCTCTTTTGGAGGTTGAACTTTCTCTCTTTCCAAAGACAGGAACTCTACTTGTGACATGCCTATCTCATTCTTAAACCTTTGCATATCTTGATGTAATTCTTCACTTAGATATACTTCAGATGCTGGAAAACGAGATGCTGAAGAAGAACTCACAATTTCTAATTCAGAATCAATACTTTTATAGTTATGAGTACTGGCATTATCTGTATATAATGGCTTCTGGAAAAAAGTCTTGTACTGGTTTGTTTTCTCGTAAGTGTTTGTGACAGCAGAAATATCATCCCTTTTTGTTTGAACCGTGCGTTTCATCACATCGCAGCAGGCAAGCCACAAATCAAAAAGGCTCTCTGAATCACTAGACTGAGGTCTAATTTACAATCGGTGGTGTTTGGGTCCATATTTTTTGCCATTTGCATGTCAAACTCTTGGCCTTCTTTCACTTTAAATGTAACTAGTGGGTTCCTTGCTTTTTTTATTTTCTATATCATTTTAAAAATCCTCATTGTTGTTAAAAAGATGCTCAATGTCTGGTTTGTTCTCATTTTCATAGTCTGATTACTTTCTTTCTTTCTCTTTTTTTAATATGAAATGTATTGTCAAATTGGTTTCCATACAACACCCAGGGTTCATCCCAACAGGTGCCCTCCTCGGTGCCCATCACCCACCCTTCCCTCCCTCCCATCCCCCATCAATCCTCAGTTGATTCTCAGTTTGTAAGAGTCTCTTATGGTTTGGCTCTCTCCCTCTCTAAGGTTGTTTTTGTTGTTTTTTTGTTTTTGTTTTCACTTCCCCTCCCTCATGGTCTTCTGTTAAGTTTCTCAGGAACCACAAAAGAGTGAAAACGTACGGTATCTGTCTTTCTCTGTATGGCTTATTTCACTTAGCATCACACTCTCCAGTTCCACCCACGTTGCTACAAAAGACCATATTTCATTCTTTCTCATGGCCAAGTAGTATTCCATTGTGTATATAAACCACAATTTCTTTATCCATTCATCGGGTGATGGACATTTAGACTCTTTCCATAATTTGGCGATTGTTGAAAGTGCTGCTATAGGGGCACCTGGGTGGCTCAGTCGGTTAAACGTCCGACTTCAGCTCAGGTCATGATCTCACAGTCTGTGGGTTCGAGCCCCACGTCAGGCTCTGTGCTGACAGCTCAGAGCCTGGAGCCTGCTTCGCATTCTGTGTCTCCCTCTCTCTCTGCCTCTCCCCTGCTCATGCTCTGTCTCTCTCTGTCTCAAAAATAAATAAAAACGTTAAAAAAAGAAAAGAAAAGAAAAAGAAAGTGCTGCTATAAACATGGGGTTACAAGTGCCCCTACGCATCAGCACTCCTGTGTCCCCTGGGCAAATTCCTAGCAGTGCTATTGCTGGGTCATAGGGTAGATCTATTTTTCATTTTTTGAGGAACCTCCACACTGTTTTCCAGAGTGGCTGCACCAGTTTGCATTCCCACCAACAGTGCAAGAGGGTTCTTGTTTCTCCACAATCCTCGCCAGCATCCATAGTCTCCCGATTTGTTCATTTAGCCACTCTTGACCGGTGTGAGGTGATAGCTCAGTGTGGTTTTGATTTATATGTCCCTGATGATTTGCTTTCATTTAAAGAAAGCTTAGAAGATGACTGGCAAGCATATTCTGGGGACCCAGAGTATGAATGAGAGAGAATGACATTTTCAAGACTAGGCTCTTTTTGTTCAGGAAATGCCTGAAATACTACCGAGGCAGACACTCCAAATGCATCTTCTTCCGTATTTGTCCAATTCGAAGGTATTTCCTTTCAGTTGGTTCCTTGTTAGAGTGACCCTGTGGTGGTTCTTCTTCAAGATGAGTAGGAATGCTGTATTGTTAACAAATTTCACCAAACCTCTGCTTTCACTCACTGGCGATGAGTTTTAAGCTCTTTTTCCAGTCTAATTTGCCTTATTTGATCCACATTTCCTCAAAGTTTTGCACAGAAGCATGTCTTAAATATACAGATATATCATTCTCCCTATCACATTCCTTATCCATTGCTGGTCCTTGAGTCACTTTTTGCAGTTGCAAAAATGGATGGATGGTTAACTTCCTTGTTTTGACTTTCACATGAATTTTCTGCCAGGATACATGTTTGTAAAAACACCTTATCCTTAAGTAATCAAGTACGGACAAAGAAAAATGAGAAAATAATTACAATTTTACTGTTAACTTTCTTAATCTATGTTCAGTTGTTCCCAAGTCACTGGATTGTAACTTCCTGTAAGAAGTGAAAACTAACTTGCCTCAGCCTAAGACAGAAGAAAAATATGAACTCATAAACTTAAGCTTGTCAGTTTTTGGAATTGAACAATTCATTACGTGTTAAATCGACCAAAAAATTAAGTTAGATGGTTTTTAATGTTACAAACCTTAAAAACTATTTAGCTTACCATCCCTTATAACAAGCACTAAAGTGCATTTGAGTACTTTTTAAAGATTAATAACGAGAGAATTGGATAACTTTAAATTATTAGCAGCCAAATCAATTAATATCAAAGAGAAAGAAATGCGCTGGCAGTGTGAATCGGCTTAAGATTCTCTCTCTCACCCTGCCCTCACCTACCCACGTGCTCTGTCCTCACTCTCTCTCTCAAAAGAAATAATGAAAAGAAAAAGAAATCATAAGGCACAGAAAATACATTTACAGGATGGCACTCTATTTACTGAAAAATATCTGTGTGTAAGTGGACTCCCACAGTCCAAACCCATCTGGTTCAAGGGTCAACTGTATACCTATATGATGTCTCCACTAAGAGACTACAGGAACTTCACATAGCCCCAGATTAGAAAATCAAACACCCATTCCTACTTTCCCATTCTTTTCTGGACACTACTGCCATTTTATTGGCCTTCAGACATCTTCACATTTAAGACAAGTATTCTTGGCGGGCCTGGGTGACTTAGTCACTTAGGCGCCCAACTTTGGCTCAGCTCGTGTTCTCACAGTTCATGAGTTCAAGTCCTGCACTGGGCTCCTTGCTCTCAGTGCAGAGCCTGCTTCGGATCTTCTGTCCCCCCACCCCCTCTCAACACTAAACAAACATTCACCAAAAAAAAAGTATCCTCAATATTTACTAAGTCAATATATGCCACTGTGATCATTTTGTCTTCTATTTCTATAGCACCCTTTACAGGTTACAAAACGTTGCCACATTTGTTCATTACACATAACCAAGAGGTGGGTATTAGTGCCATTTTTAGGAACGAGGTCATTGACATTCAAGCAAGTTTTTCCAAGGTCCCACAGCTAGGAAGTGACGGAACCAAGATGCTAGCATGTCTTTTGATTTCAAATACAGTGCTTGCAGCATTATGCAGCAGCTGCCTGGGCCTAAGAGATCAGGACCTTTTTACCTCCTTCCCTAGTTGTCACCTTAGAATAGGTCATCATTACTTTACTTATATTACTACAAGTATGACTGCGATGTTATTTTAATTATCCAAAAGTCAAAGTCAAAGCACCTCGTGGACGTTTTACCATCACTCCTCCATGCTTATACTTAAAAATAAGAAGAAGACAGTACCTCAGGAAGAGAAGGTGATTCTACATCTTCCTCTTCTCCCAATTCTAATGCTGACATCATATCTATAGGATACGGTCACAGATAAATTAATGTGTTACAGGAAAAATATGTGTTACTATGAATTTTAAACACAGACACATGTCTATCTCCGTTCATGACTATTTCAATAAAATAAAAGCAATAGCAGAAAAGATGTTCAGGGGGTTCAAGATTTTCCGGAAGCAAAAGGGGGCAGTACCTGGGATACTTATAAAGAAAGATAGCAACAGAAAAATATCTTCAAGAAAAAAGGATAATATATTTGGATCTACATACTTTCAGATTTTTCTCATACTGGCATTTAATCATAGGAAAACAACTCACAGAGATTCACTAGCTTACCACTTCTGTAATTTTCATGCACTCCACCAGCAGAAGTCAAACTGTCATTAACTGTTTGCTCTGGTGGCACATTTTCAATAATACCAACACCATCTTCCTTTGCTTCCATTGCTGACTTTGCTGTTCCTTCCTAGAAAAACAGCACAAAACAAAAACCCAACTTCAGAAAAACATCACATTAATTCTTTTTCACGCACTCACCCACTCAGAAAGACAAGCACACACTGTATCTGTCAAGTCATAGCCACGATCCGGGGACGAGCTGGAAATATAAATAAAAGACAGAGTCTGTTCTATATGCTAGTAGCGGTAGACATGCATGAAAACAGGTAAGGACAGAACAATACCATCCACTAGTTCTGCAAGGGAAGTGAATCACGTACAGTGAACGCACAAAGGAGAAAACACTTACATTTGGGAAGCTCAGCAAACTTCCCAGCTCAGCTGGGAAGATAGGGCTGTATCTTAAAAGACAGACAAAGTACACGGGGAGGGTGTGAAGGGCATTCTAGAATGAGCAAAAGGATCAACTATGAAATAATATAGTAAGTGACAACACCTATGCAATATGGCAAAACTGGAACAGAGTTATTGGGAATGGGATAGATAGAGAGATATTACTGGAACATCAGGACGAAACCAAAAAAAAAAAAAAAAACAAAGAGCAGTGTTATGCTAGAACATGAATTTTCTCCTTCAGGTAATGGGGATGCATTGAACAAACAGAGGAGTGACATCGTCACAAGTATATTTTAGAAAGGTCACCCTGGCAGCAATGTAGGATGAACGTAAAGGAAGCAAAACCAGAAGAGCACTGCAAAATTATAGGTGAGCGAGTGAATTACAGGAATAACATATGAAAAATGGTCAGCAGGTACAAAATATCGAATGTGGTGAGTGACTGGATGCGGTCATTTCAGGGCAGTTCAGAGTCCAGGACTTTTCCTGTTTCAGGGCTGCTATTTTTTAGGCTAGGGAACACAAAGGACAGAGCAGATTACAGTCAGGAAAGAGGAAAGGGAAAGGGTCAGAAACAATGTCTTGAAACTAGGGCATATTAAATTTAAAGTGCCCAGGGGACTTCCAAAGAAAATGTTAGGGCCGCCTGAATGCCTCATTCAGTTAGCACCTGACTCTTGATTTTGGCTCCAGTCATGATCTCACAGTTCAAGGGTTCAAGGCCCCCGTCTGGTTCTGCGCTGACAGTGCAGGGTCTGCTTGCGATTTTCTCTCTCACCCTCTGTCTCTCTACCCCTCCCCACGTGTGCTCTCTCTGTCTCTCTCTCCAATTAATAAATGAATAAACTTTAAAAAAACAAAAAGAAAGTTCAGATCAATGAATTTCAAGTAAGAAAAGGCCATCTGAAATATCTATAAAACATATTAAACTGATATAATAATGCAATCCTACACAGAACTGTGAAATTGTGAAACGGAAAGTAAAAGGAGGCGAGAGGAGTTAGGATGGCAGAGGAGGGGGATCAGAATTTCCCTTGTCCCTCAAACACAGCAGTATTGAGGTCACAACACTTGGAATACCAGCAATACAGGCTGCAGAGGGACAGGAAAATCTCCACAGGTGCAAAGAGACAGCGTGGCAGGACAGAAGGGTGTGTATGCGAATTGGCAGAAATAAAATGGACAGCTCAGGCATGGAGTGGGGGAAGTCCTTTGGTGGAACAACGAAAGGAAGAGAGAGAGAGGCTGTGGGAAGTGTATTTGGATATGAGAAAACCTGTCCGGGCCACAGACCAAGGAGATGTCCAGAGAGCCAGTTTCTACTTTGCAAAACAGCCTTAGAAGCTAAAAAAAAAAATTTTCAAGGCTGCCAGACTTTCTCTGGACCAGAGCTGCCACCTCCCATGCCTGGTGGGGAGGGAGTCGCCCGTAGGCTCTCAGGGCAACACTGGGAGAGAACACCTTGAGTATGGTGGAAAGAGGAGGTATTGCCCTCCCCAAGGGAAAAAGAACCTGCAGGCACGACCCAGAGGCCCTTTGTCCACTGCGCAGAGTGGCGCTATTCCAGAACCAGGTCTGAGCAAAGCGGGATCCTACAGGGTTTTGAATTCCAGCTCAGCGCTCAGGGAGCACAGGAGACTGTGCAGCAAGGCAAGCTGGCCCCCCAGGCTATTCTGTGAGGACGGCCTAAACAGTGAGTTTTGAGACACCTCGTGTGGGCAGGAGAGACTGGGGTGTCGCCATTTCTCTCCCCATGACCAACATCGTGGGGCTTCAGGGGATGGACAGTGAGCCTCAGTGGAGGCAGGCCCATGACACCAAACCTTGCCTCTCTGTGCCTGGTAACTGCTTCTCTATGGGAGTGAGACTGACACTGATGGGACCAGACAGCCCCTCCCCTAGACCAGCACAGCCACCAGTCCCAGGCACCAATAGACAACGCTCCTCTGGTTTTCTATCTTAGTTAGTTAGTTTGTTTGTTTGTTTTCATTTGAATTATTATTCTTTTTTCTTTTCGTTTTGAATGTTTATTTCTTTATTTGGAGAGAGAGAGAGACAGTGATCAAGCAGGAGAGGTGCCGACAGAGGGAGAGAGAGAGAATCCGAGCAGGATCCATGCTCTCACTGCAGAGCCCGATGGGGGTTTCGAACCCACCTACAGCGACAACATGACCTGAGCCAAATTCAAGAGTCAGACGCTTCACCAACTGAGCCACCCAGGAGCCCATCTTTTCTCTCCTTTTCTTTCCCTTTCTTCTCTTTTCCCTTTTTTCTCTTTCTACTCTCCTCTTTCCTCTTCTCCCTTGGGAATCAGCCCAGTAGTCTCGGGTTGACTTTGGGTCAAAGCTATTTATATGTATTTATATTTCCCCTCTGTTCTTCTGTTCTGGTTCTTTGTTTGTTGGTTTCATCGGGGACGTTCTCTATACTTTTCCAGATCTCCTTCTTCATTTTCCTCCCTCTGTTTCTGGATTAAGCCCTATAGCTCCTTTGAGTCACTGCCTGGTCTCTTTTTCCACTCCTGTCATTTCTCTCTTGTTTGGGCTAAGGATTCTTCACCACCCTCTTCTCCTTTTTTCCAAGATTACTTCAACAAACAAATCAAAGCACACTGGGTGGAAGGCCCAAACCACCACTCCAAGTAGCGAGAAAAGCAGCCAAAGACGCACCAACAGAGTGCACACGACACACTCCAAAAACACGTGTTCAACTGTCAGGCCCTGGAGAGTGTAGGACCCCTTTGTAATATAATAGTACTCGCAGGTGTGGGACACAGAACAAGCTAGTAAAACACATAAAGGACAGGAAACTAGCCAAAACGACAAATCAGAAGAATTCTCCTCAAAAAAAAAAAAAAAAATTCCAGGAAGAAAGACAGCCAGAGAAGTGCTCGAAAGAGACAGAAACAATATATCTCATCAAGGTTTTGGAATAACACTCAGAAGACTCATAGCTGGGCTTGAAACCAAGCTGCTTCAGAGATCAAGGACCTAACGAATCATCACGATGAATGCTGAAAATGAAATGTTGTAAAGGAGATACAAAATAAACTAGATGCAGTGACAGCAAGGATGGGAGAAGCAGCAGACAGAATAGGTGAAATAGAAGATACAATTATGGACAAAGATGAAGCAGAGAAAGGAAAGAAAGGAAATTACTAGACTACGAGGCAGGTACCAGAGACCTAAGTGATTCGGTGAGATGAAATAATAGCCACATCACAGGAGCCCCAGAAGAAGAAGAGTGAGAGAAAGGGGCAGAAGGTTTATTTGAACAACTTATAGCTGAGACCTTCCCTCATCTGGGGAAGGAAACAGGCATCCAAGTCCTGGCGGCACAGAGAATTCCCTTCCAAATCAACAAAACCAGGTCAACACCACGACATGTCATAGCGAAACCGGAAAACTACAAAGATAAAGAGCGAATTCTGAAAGCAGCTAGGGACAAACGGGTCTTACTTAATCTACAAGGGAAGACACATAAGGGTAGCAGGAGACCTGTCCCATGAAACTTGGCAGGGCAGAAGGGAGGGGTAGGAAACGGTCAATGTGCTGAATGGGAACATATGCAGCGAAGAATCCTTTCCCCAGCGAGGCTGTCGTTTAGAATCGAAAGAGAGAGAAAGGCTCTCCCAGACAGACAAAACCTAATGGAGTTCATGACCACTAAACCAGCCCTGCAGGAGATCCTAAGGGGCGACTCTGTGAGTGGAAAGCAGCAGAGACTAAGAAGGACCAGAGGCCTCACCTAAAGCATGAAACCTTCAGATAACACAATGACACTAAATCCGTATCTTTCACTAATCACTCTGCATGTGAATGCACTCAATGCCCCAATCAAAAGACACAGGGAATCAGAATGGATAAAACACAAAACAAAACCAAAGAACAAGATCCATCTACATGCTGTCAACAAGACACTGATTTTTGACCCCAGGACACCTCCAGATTCAAAGTGAAGGTAATGGGAGCCACCTATCATGCTACTAGAAGTCAAAAGAAAGCTGGAGTCGCCATACTTCCACCAGACAGACTAGATTTTAAACCAAAGACTGTAGTAACAGATTCAGAAGGGCATTTAATCATAATTAAGGGGTCTATCCATCAAGAGGAGCTAACAATTGCAAATGTTTATGTCCCCAAAGTGAAAGGCCCACACAGATGAATCCATTAATCACAAACATGAATAAATGTATACATACAAATACCATGGTTGTAGCCGACTTTAAGACTCCACGCATGGCAACAGGCGGATCATCAAGGTAGAAAATCAGTAAGGAAACACAGATCCAATGTGTCATTGGACCAGATGTATTCAGATATACATAGATATATATTGGACTTAACATATGCATTTAGATACATGGATATCAATACAGATGTAGTGAGATCTTTTCATTTAACAGCAGTAGAATGCACATTCTTCTTAAGTGTACATAGAACATTCTCCAATATCAATGACATCCTGGGTCGCAAAACAGCCCTCCATAAATATAAAAGGACTGAGACCATACCTTGCATATTTTCAGATCACAACAACGAGCACTTGCTCATTCTTTCCCTCTCTCCCTCCCTTTCCAAGAGAAATACAAACATTACAAAAACATTTAGCTCAGCTCCTTCCAACAAAGAGGAAAAAAGAATAATAAACCTTGTGGGGCAATGAGTCATGGACGAAAACCACACACAGACCGTAGAATTCCATAACCAATATGTTGACAAGGGAGTTGACAGAAAGTGATGTACTAAAAGAACAGACACTAAAGAAATGGTTTCTGCAAGGAAACATTAGGCTACGGGTAAACGATTAAAAAAGAGCATGGTGGGGGAAACACATAGGTGGCTCAGTCAGTTCAACGTCCACCTTCAGCTCATGAGTCATGATCTCACGGATTGTGGGTTTGAGCCCCATATATATATATATATATATATATATATATATATATATATATATATATATATATATAGTGTATACATAAAACAGAGTCTTTGATTCACAGAATACCCCTGATAATACTGACTTTTATCACTCTACAGTTATCTGGTTATAAATACTGTAATAAAGAATTTAATTTTTTTCACTCTAAAAGAAATTGTTCAATTACTGGCATCTATCACTTCCTAAGAGCTATAAATTATTACTACACTAACAAAAGAACAGAACAAGAAAGGTTCCTAACACATCAACTTTCACTATGGAGAAAGAATTGGGAATGAGAATTCTAGGAAGAAATGTGGACCTTCAAAGGATGTATGTAATGGGACACAGATGGGGTTAACAAAACAAAGGCTGAGGAGTTTTTCTCTGCAATTCTAAGCTCACAATGGGAGGATACTACAAATATACTGTAACCTTCTTTCTTATGTAACTGCTGATTTCCTCAATAGAATTCATTTGCGTTTTTACATATAAAACACCGAAACGGAATATAAACTGAAGGCTTACTTTTTAAGTTCACATATTTAATTGTGATATATCACGTGTATTTCGTTACTTTTCAAATTCCATTCTACGGAATTCCATTTCCCTACTCATTTATTCACATTCAAAAACTATGACATTGCTTCTTCCAAGCAAGACTTTATTCTAGGAGCTCCACGAGTCAAACAAGTATGTTTCCTAACCTGCAGTAGCTTCTAATGATTTCGGGGCTTTGGAATGAATATTTAAATAAATATCAGATGTCTGAAACTTTAAATTTTAGAATCTGACACAAGGACTAGGAGGAGATAGTTTTAAAAGCTAGAATAGGAAAGATTTCTGAAATTAGAAATTTGACAACTTGGCTATGAAGAGCCTCTGCTCATAGAGCTACTCTCTTCAGCAAAATACATATTCTTCAGGGAGATGCACAATTGTAACTTACTCTTCGTGGAGTTATTTCAAAAATACAGGGGAACACTTTTGTAAGGTAAATGTTGAGAAATAAGGTAAACACCTAAATTTCTACATTTTCTAATATTATTTTAGTCTAAATGTAGAACAAAGGATAGAGACAAGGGAAGATCCTGTATCTCGCCAAAATAAAAATTGCCTGGGGCGGAGCGCAACCTACAATAGATACTTAGATCCAATAAGTTTTCATTTAGTCATGAGTATTATCAGTCATGTTAGTATCACAGTAAGAATCCTTATCCTTAACCAAATGTCATATTTCCTCCATTATGGGAAAGCTTTTCCCAATATAATTGCACGGTCATTATATATTTTCCAGCCCATTCTTTGATCAGCCTCCACCTCTAGGATTTACCAAAGGAAAACCAAACAAAACAAAACATTCAACGCGTCATGTATCTGTAAAGTGGTTTGTTCTTGCTAACTTTCCGTTACACACGTAAAATGATGATACACAGGCTACTGTTAAATTTTCAGAGTAAGTAAGAGAGAAAACTAAATTCAGAGCAGGAAAGTGAGTTTCACAGGAGGGTACTTTACCTCGGTACCAAAATCGAAGTCTTGGCTAGCTGATGTAGGCCATGAATCATCAGGACCAGGTTTCTCGGAAAGCCTTTAGAGCAAAAATATACAACAAAAACATGTTCATTTATTGAAAAACAAAATTTCAAAAATTAAGGGAAAGGTCGGCTACCTGTTTCTTCAACCAAGTTTCTTGGTATAATTAAACGTTGGCCTCTGTTTTCTTCATTAAGTTTTACTTTAATTCCAGTAATAGTAACATCCAGTGTTATATTAGTTTATGAATATAGTGATTCACCAACTCCATACTCACCCTGTGCTCACCATGACAAGGGCACTCCTTCATCTCCATCACCTCTTTCACCCCTCCCACCACTCACCTCCTCTGGGAACCATCTGTTTGTTCTCTGCAGTTAAGAGCCTATTTCTTGGTTTGTCTCTCCCTTTTTTTTCTCCCTTTGCTCATTTGTTGTTTCTTAAGCGCTACATGAGTAAAATCATATGGTATTTTTCTTTCCCTGACTTTGCTTACCATACTACTCTTGGGCTTCAACCAGGTCATTGCAAATGACAAGATTTCATTGTTTTATGGTTGAGTAATATTCCAGTGTGTGTGTGTGTGTGTGTGTGTGTGTGTGTGTGTGTGTGTACGGATATACTTATACACACACATACATAAATATAGGACTTCTTCGTTCACTCGTTTGTCCATGGACACTTGTGCTGCCTATTGGAAATAATGCTGCAATAAACACAGGGGTGCAATGGTCTCATGGAATTCGAGTTTTTGTATTCTTTTGGGTAGTATCCAGTAGTGCAATTACTGGATCATAGGATAGTTCTGTTTTCAATTTTTTGAGGAACCTCTATACTGTTTTCCACAGGGGCCTCACCCATTTGCATTTCCACCAACAGTGCCAGAGGTTTCCTTTGTCTCCACATCCTCGCAAACACTTGCTTCTCGTGTCTTGGAGTTTAGCCATTCTGACAGGTGTGAACGGCGTATCTCGTTGTAGTTTTGGGGAACATCTTTTCATGTGTCTGTTGACCATCTGCATGTTGTCTTTGGAAAAATGTCTGGCTATGTCTTCTGCTCATTTTTAAACTGGGCTTTTTTGGAGGGGGGTATGTTGCCTTGTATCAATTTTTTATACATTGTGGATACTAACCCTTTACAGGATTTGCAAAACATTTGCAAATGTGTTCTCCCATCCCAGAGGTTGCCTTTTAGTTTTGACAGTTTCCTTCACTGTGCGAAAGCTTTGTAGTTTGATGTAGTCCCCATAGTTTATTCTTGCTTTATTTCCCTTGGCTCAGGAGACATAACTAGTAAAATGTTGCTACAGCCAAATGTCAGAGAAATGACGGCCTGTGCCCTCTTCAAGGATTTTTTATGGTTTCAGGTCTCACACTTAGGTCTTTAATTCATTTTGAGTTTATTTCTGTCTATGGTAAAGAAATTGGTCCAGGTTCATTCTTTGGCATGTGGCTTGTCCAGTTTTCCCAGCACCATTTGGTGAAGAGACTGCCTTTTCCCCACTCGATAGTCTTTCCTGTGTGTGGAGGATTAACTGCCCATACAGTTGTGGATTTCTTTCTGGGTTTTCGGTTCTATTCCATTGAGCTGTGTGGCTATTTTTTACACCAGGACCCACCATACTGTTTGGATTACTACAGCTTTGGAATAAAACTTGAAATCTGAGATTGCGATACCTCCAGTTTTCCTCTTTTGCAATATTGCTTTGGCCATTCAAGGTTTTGTGGTTCTATACAACGTTTAGGATTGTTTGTCTAGCTCTGTGGCAAATGCTGTTGGTATGTTGACCGGGATTGCATTACATCGGTAGATCGCTTTGGGTAGTGTCGACACTTTAAAAATATGTATTCTTCCCATCTGTGAGCATCGGATGTCTTTCTCTTTCTTTCCGTCATCTTCAATTTCTTTCGTCAGTGTTTTACGATTTCCAGGGTACAGGTCTTTCATACTTTGGACCCTGTGTTAAAAAAGCTTTCAGTTCGCTATTTTGCCTCCACCTCTCCTAACCTGTGAAATCTCCAGGAAAGACCCAGTCTGAGTTTCCATAACCAAGTGTGACAGGCAGGGAATTTTCTGAAATGGTTGAGAATTAAATGTATAAAAGTTACCACAATGACTTCTCACCTCACATCTGTCAGAACGGCTCAGTTTCAACACACAGGAAACAACAAGGGTTGCTCAGGGTGTGGAGAAAAAAAACCCTTGTGCACTGGTCATGGGATGTAAATTGGTATCGCCACAGCGAAAGCCAGTATGGAGGGGCCTCAGCAAATTAAAAACTCAAATACCATAGGATCCAGTAATTCCACTACTGGGTATTTATTTACCCAAGGGAAATGGAAATACTAATTTGAAAAGATATATGCACCCATATATTTATTATAGCATTATTGACAATAGACAAGATACGGAAGCAACCCAAGTGTCCATCAATACATGAACAGACCACGTACACACACACCCATACACACACACACACACACACACACACACACACACACACACACACTGGAATATTACGCAGCTATAAAACAGAATGAGATCTTGCCATCTGCAACATCATGGACATACCCAGACGGTATGAGGCTAAGTGAAATAAGTCAGACAGAGAAAGACAAATCCTATATGATTTCACTTCTATGTAGAATCTACAAAGGGGAACAAATGAACAAACAGAGAAAAAGCAGAAACAGACCCATAAATGCAGAGAATTGACTGTTGCCAGGAGGGAGGGGAGGAGGGGGGATGGACAAAATGGGTGAAGGGGAAAGGGAAGATCAGGGTTCCAGTTACAGAGTAAATAAATCACAAGGCTCAAAGGTACACCATAGAGAATCTAGTCAGTGATATCGTAATAGCATTATACATTAACAGATGGGAGCGACACTTATGGCGAGCATGGTGGAACATCCAGAGTTGTTGCATCACCTATTACATTGTGTGTCCGGTAGACCTCCGTTTAAGTAAATATGCCAAAGTGAAGGTTTCTATGTTATGAGTGGAAGTACTAACTAGAGATTAAAAGATCAAAAGTTCCCAAGGCCAACTTTGTTCCTACACTGGTCTTGCCTTATTGAGGTCCATAATAACTAGCAAGACCTTCCAAGCCTTCAGGGGCATTCAGCTACCCAAGGAGAGAGACTGCGATCAAAATGGTCCTGGTAGTTGTGCCTCCATTTCTCTCTATGCTGCCTGAATATTTTCTTCCCTGTGAGCTCCCACTCCTCCATCACTCTTTGGCATGGTTCAGTGACATTCTCCAACCTTTCAATCTTTAGCCTAGGAAGGCACAGACTCCTACAACAAGGATGGGCTCAAATGACCGAGGGTAGGAGCCATGTCCTGCTCCTGGGGAACAAGCTAATTGAGAGTCTCAGTCATCCACACAGTCACCTCAACTTAGGCATGTTATCACCTATCCAGATGAAGCTCCCCTACTGATTTGACAAGTCAGTCCTACCCCTGCCCAGCCCTACAGGTACATGGGAAGGGCATCACAGATTTAGGAACAGAGGTGGAGTGAGGAGACAGCTTGCCTTGGGCCATACATCTCTGTAGTTCAGAATCTCCACCCCCCCACCCCCAATTCCTTGAGACGATCTAAGCCTTCCTCCCTTAGTGGGGGTGGAAGGAGAGGATATCATATTTCTATTTGCTGTAAACAGACTCTTCCCAGCAGCTCAAATGATTTTTCATCTCTCTCCTCAGAAAATCGGAGGTATGCTCGCACCTTCAATGAAACCAACACACACAAAAGCAGAAACCTGGTCAGGATCCTCTTGAACTCTCTATTTGAATATGCCTTTCTAAACAACTCCCCTGATCCTGGGTCCTTCATTCCTGTCATTCACCTTTATCTCACTTGGCATAAACCCCCATATTCTGACATCTTTTCTAAAACTCTTATTCCTATCCAACTCAGTGTTGTCCTTCTTGAAACCTGGTCTCCTCTGCTAATTCAATTCTTACCCTCCTTCATTGTATTCATTAGACCCACTCCCCAGCTTTCTCTTATTAAGACATTTGCCTGCAAGATGAAGACAAAACCAAAGAAAGGAAAGAAAGAAAGAAAGAAAGAAAGAAAGAAAGAAAGAAAACCCGAATTTAAATCTCATTTCTGTCAGTTATCATATCCAAATAGGTCACTTCAATCTCTTTTGAGTTTCAAATTCTCCATGGAAACAACCATTGGGCAAGGAGGTTAAACATAGGTTGAAGTACCAGAGGGTATTTTGATGAGTTAATCTCTGAGGTTCCCTACATCTTGAGATTCTAAGTGCTTTTGATTTGGCCTCTGGAAAAATGGAGAGTCCTTAGCTGGCAGAAGTGGAAAAGTTAATGGAAAAAAAAAAAAAGAAATACCAAGAAAACCAGAGAAGAAAGTAAAAAGGTAAAACCACAGTACAGAAAAGTCATGGGGAAAGAAATCTCGAAAAAAAGAAAAAGTTTCCTAGAACTAGTCCAGGGTACTAGCCCAAAAGGAAACCAGACTGGGAACTTAGGCAACAGAGAATCTTACAGCAATATCTTCGAGATAGAGGCTGAATTTAATTAACGTAACATGGTCTACAACTAGGTATCCTTCCCTTACAGAAAACTCATTTGTCTCAAGAAGATGGGATATCACCACATCTAAGGACCTGCCTGACTCGATCTTGCTTATTATGTATAAAGCGTGACACCATGGCCATAGCTGACATCCACCCTAAAATCTCTGATGGCAAAAACAAGGGACTAGTTACCACTGCACTAATTACTTTTGTGAGAACTAGTGGTCAAACATATAAGGGCAAATGCTTGGACTAACCTGGTTTCTTAAGAAAACCCCAAATTAGAGTTCCGACATCATTACCTTTGACATTCTGAGTTGATCTGTCCTACGATCTGTGTCTTCATCTCAGTGCTGCTGAGGAACCAGAGAATGGATGTGGAAGCTACACAGGCTGATGGCCAAACCCCCTCAGCTACTCATTAACTATGGAATCATGGGGCGAGTAATCAACCTCCCTGAACCACAGTTGCCAGAGTAATTAAAAGTAGGCTACAATAACACAGCTACTTTGCAAAGCTATGCAATGACTATATAACTTAACAGATGTTATGCATATGATATAATGTCCAGTCAAGGGTAGAAGACTCAAAACTGCTTTTGTTCTCTGCGTTCCCTTAGGAAACACATAATTTTCAGTTCATTCCTTTCCTTTCCTTTCCTTTCATTTTCCGTTTCCTTTCATTTCATTCCTTTATACTTTGAGAGTGAGTGCACACAGAAAGAGGGAAAGATACCATGAGGAGGCTGTCAGCGCAAATCCCGATGTGGGGCTTGAACTCACAAACCTGAGTTGAAATCAAGAGTCACACCCTTAACTGACTGAGCCACCCAGGTGCCCCAATAAATGCCATGATTACAAATCCATAAAAATCCTACCTGGTGATAGAGTCTTCCTCAGCATTCTTATCTGCTCCTAAAGAAAAAAGCAAAATACATGTTTAATCAACAATCGAAAAATATAGGAAATTACAAGTGTATGGCTAATGATTTGTTCAAAAGTCTTCCTTTGGGACCACACCTGGAAACCACACTACACTGAATGGTAATTATACCATTGGTAGGCTTAAAGCACTAAGAAATCTGACTTTCTCCTCTATATTGACCAAAAGCAAGAATGGGTTTTATCGGAATTTGACACTTACAGGTGGACTGATGTTTACAATGACCATCACTGACCGACTCTATGACACTGAAGGAAAATGGTATCATTAGGAGAATGATTATCCTAAGCTGACAATGTCAAACTGAAACTAGCATGATTTTTCTGGACTTCCACTACTAGAGGAGTTAAAAGAGAGTATCTTTATTTTGCTCTAACACGGCAGAACTTCCCCAGCCCTTCAGTAGAGACTGTTCAGTTTTAGGATGAAACACCCCCTCACAAAGTGTGCTCTATAGCTATTGTACTTTGCAGCATGGCCAAACCATAGCAAACAGACTCTCCCTGGCCTTATTTCCAATGGGAAGTTAAGGAAGAAGGATTTGGCATTCCAGTTTGATAAAGTTCTAACCTCTTGAGACTGTCTCCTTCCATTGCTAGAGAGTCTGTCTAGTCCCACCGCACATCGCAGAGGAGGATGATCCCAATGATCCCAATGCTATGTAGTGGTTCATGATGTCATTTTTCTCAACCCTCCCCATTAGGTCACACACATCTAGAGAAATCATGCTTTTTTTTCATGGAAGGCATATATTATCAGATCCTCTACTGATGAGCAACAAAACAAAACCAAGGGCAAAGGATATCTGGAATGCCTACATTCAAGTACGGGGGAATTTTAATTTTCTAAACATTCAAGATGCCCACTGCATGATTCTTACTACATGACACTCTGGAAAGAGCAAGACTATGGAGGTAAGGGTTGGGGTGAATGTAGGGATAAAGGGGCACAGCACAGAGGACCTTGAAGGCAGTGAAGCTCTTTCACACGATACCGCAAAGGTGGATTCACATCATTACACATTTGTTAAAACTCATAGAATATATAACACCAAGGCTGAACACTAATGCAAATTAGAGACTTTGCCTGAAAATGATGAGTTAGTGTCCGTATAAAATGCACCACTGTTGTCAGGGTGCCTGGGTGGCTCAGTTGGTTCAGCGTCCAAGTCTGGATCTGAGCTCAGGTCATGACCTCACAGTTCATGGGATCAAGTCCTGCATCAGGCTCTTTGCTGACAGCACAGGATTCTTTCTCCTCTCTCCTTCTGCCCCTTTGCTGCTCACACGCATGCATGCTCTCTCACTCAAAACTAAACAAAGGAACTGAGAAAAAGATACTACTCAAAATGGACCACTGTCATGCAAGATGTTGACAACAGGGGAGGCTAGGCGTGTACGGGAGCATGGTATGGCATATGGAGACTCTCTGTACTTTCTATTATATTTTGCTGTGAACTTAAAACTGCTGTAACAATAAGGCTCATTAAATGTAAAAAACAACAACAACAACAACAACAACAACAAAACACGGTATCCATTGAAGCTACTCTTACCATATATTAACGCATGATACAGTCACCTTGAAAATTAAGATAGATATGAAAGTAACACAGTAGGGGTGCTGTCTCCCATATGGAATTATATGAAAATACATAAGGCAACATACAAAAATACAAAAGTTATTTGTATACTTAGGAAAGAAAACAATTGGTGAATAGGATCAAATATCTTATAACTATACACAGGAATTCAGTACTATATGAATCAAACCTGGGTTTTGCATATAATTAAGAGATTTTATTCTAATTTTAAATAAAAAATCATTATGTTGATCGTATCTAAGAATCATAAGGAAAGCTTAATCCCATCAAAAAAGATTATAATGACCTAATATGGCCCTAGTCGTTTTTGTACAAATACCTACTTCATATGGATGATAAAACTGAAACCAGTACCACGGTAACCATCATATTACTTGCTAGTAAAATAAAATTTTAAGACACCACCAAATATTAAGTCAGGGCTATAATTCCTATGCAGAACAGGTTTCATCCAGCAGGCCAAAGATGGCTACCCTCAGAACATCCTCCTTGAATGACTGGCCCTTGGTTGTTCCCTGGGATCTTGGACTTAAGGAGGGTTCCCACCATTTCCTAGCTGGTCAAGAGTGGCTCACTGTGCCTAAGTGCTGGTACAATCAACGTGCTTAAGGCCGTACACTTGATTTCCTTCTGGAAACCTGGAATTTTGGCACATGCTAAGGAGAAGATGCCTATGTGATTAGCGTTTGATGAAAACCTTGGGCACTGAGTATCCGTAAGCCTCATACTGGCAGACAACATTTCACTTGTGCTGTCCTAATTTCATGCTGGAGGAGTTAAGCACATCCTGCTAACTCCATAGAGAAAGGATTCCTGGAAGCCTGCGCTTGGTCTCCTCTGGACTTCACCCCATGCACCTTTTCTCTGTGCTGATTGGCCTTTCTAGCCTGTCCCCATACCAAACCACAGGCATGAGTACAACTATATGCTGAGTCCTGTGAGCTCTTCTAGTGAATAATCAAATCTGGGTGTCGTTGGGGTGCCTCTAACACAACTGTGTTATATGACATTTTTATTATTTGGGTTGATGTCTTACACGTGGTTACAGTCAGAAGGTTATGTCACAGAATACCTGTCCTGGAATCTCTTTTTCTTGGTATTTGCCTAGAAAATTCCTACATTCCTATATATCCATTTGAAGAAAGGTTTCAAAGGAATAGGTGAAATCATGATGTCAGAAAGTGTGAAACAAGCAACAATCCTATTTTACTCAGAAAAACAAAAGAGAGAGAATCCTGGTGGTTGCCACTATGTTCTACCATATACAAGTTCCTCTCAAATATGAAAAATCGGTTCATTTTCTCCAACTCACTAGGACTTAGTTCATTTTTCTGGCAGATAGGAATCAAAGAAGTAACAGGGATCGTTCTAGAAAAAACAGAACTATCAGACCCAGTATAAAAACATACTACCGATTATATTTTTTTTGTTTCTTTTCCTTAATGTCTTAGAAAATTAAAAATATAGTTCACCTATTAAAGGCAATTTGATTATTGCCAAAATAATCAAAAAGTCATAATTACTGTGTCCAAATTGTCAGGGGAATTATCCACTCCACCCTGAAAACAGCAGATTTGAGAATTAAAGATCAATAGGACCCTTTTGGGGGAAGGCAAAGTGAGTTATCTTATATATAATTGGTTCAAAACTTGGTATTCCAATTGGGCATGTATTCTTGTTAAGTCACAGCTTACCAATTTCTGAAAAAAATATTAAAGCAGTTCACTTTAAAACTGTACCCTACAAAAATTTCTACCTGACGATCCAGAAAATGCTTTCACTCCTGACAGAACATCATCACTGACACTATCACTATCACTGTGTGTACAGGTAGAAAGTCGTTTTGCCTAAGAAACTCATAAAGATGACACAACCTTGAGATTAGGTAGACCAATGCCTTAGAAGGAAACATACATATACGTTCAACATGCATATGGTGGAAATGTATTCTAATAGTAGTAGATTCCAAGACAATCTTCCTTAGAGCTTTCTTTAGGGATGAGATTCAGAAAGGCAGACTAAAAGGAGAGATATCAGAAGAAGGCCAATCAAAAGAAAATAAAGAGAGACAGCACTAACAAAATACAGTCAGGTATTCCAACATAACAAAAAAGACACAAGCAAAAATAATCCCGTATTGACTTTTTTACTGACATCACTAGAATTCCCAAACTACTGAGAACTAGTAGGTTCAGCGCATCACCTGACATTTTCTCCTTGTTATGACATTAGTTTTCTGCAATAACATATTGACACGAGGTCAGTTTCTCCAACCTGCTGCTCTGGAAACTATTTCTGATCAAAACTTCAAACTATTAAAAATACAGCTGTCTCGGGATTCCATTCCAGAGACAGGGCCTGACAGTGGCTTCCAGCTGTTGCTGCCAGATTTTTGTCTCAGTATTCATCCAGAAGAGTTATTCAAAGACTTGAGGAAAACCTCAAGTACTCCCACAAGAAGCATGTAAGAACGACAACACTTTTCCTCACACTTGACTCCTAGGTTTTGACGATTATGGAAAAACGCTGGGCAAGTATACTCACCAGGCTAGACCATTTTCCCTTGACCCTACCTGGGTAGGTGTTGCATTTACAAAAAGTTAGATAGGACCTTGGTGGATATGTTATTTTTCCACATTTGGACACCGAAAGCACCAACCACGTAAATAAAAGGCCTTACAACTCACAAATTGTTCTTTTGAAAAGGTTACCACCAGAGAACTTTTAAAAAGTTAAATCCAACTTTCTTGGTAGTAATTTGATAAAATACTCCTGCTTGAAATTTTTAAAAATTTTCTCAACATCACTTCCTCTAATTCCTCGCCTACTTTTTCCCTAGCACTCCTCAGTCTTCTTTACTAACTGCCATTCTTCCATCCATTCTCTCTAAATTGGTATTCCCAGGGTTTGTTCACTGGCCTTCGCATTCTCCATGTTCTCCATCATGGACAAGCTCAATCTTTATCCAAGCTATGACTCTGCCTAATAATTCTCAGCAGATTATTTCAAATCTGCACCTCCAATCTTGAAGGTCTATCTCCAGCTGGAAACTCCTATTATTCAATTATCCAATGACTGAGAATATCCTACATGGATATTCCATCAAAGTCAACATATACAGAAAACTACTGGTCTTCCTCATTCCTGCTGCTCTCCTCTGTTCATCTGATAAAGTCCTACTCATTCTTCATGTCCAATTTAAATGCTGGCGCACAACCTGGAAACCTCTGAATCTTCTGAGAGTTCTCTCTCACCCCCTAACTTTTTATATTCAGGAATCACAAACTCATATTAACTGTACTGTTTCTGTCTCTGCTTTATGTTTCCCCTGCTACTGCCCTAGTCAAACACGAGTTCTTAACTGATGATTTTCACAGGGAAAAAAAAGCCACCAAATATTATTGTTATTTCTTAAACGAATAAAAAATTTTCAGCAAAACAAATGAGAAAGACACAAGGCCCAGAAAAAAAAAAATTAATGGAATAAACTGAACCCCCTGACGTTTTCAATCTACACAGCTGAAAGTTTCACAATGGACTAATACCAGGCTAAGAAAACAAGAGCTTCCTTGGCCTCCCAGTCTCTTTATGTGGTTTCCTATAACCTATCCTCCATATGAGGGTTCAGCAAACTACAGCCACAGGCCAAATCCAACCTGCCATCTGGTTCTGTAAGTAATGTTTTATTGGGGCCTAGTCCCATGTCTTCACTTACATATTGCTACGGCTGCTTTCACACTACAAGGGCAGAGCTGAGAGACCACATCACCTAAAATATTCACTGGCTCTTTAGGAAAAAGGCTTGGTGATCTGTATTTTATGCCATAACCAGAGTGTCCTAACTCAAATCTAATCTTCTTAGTCTTCTGCTTCAAATTCTCCAAAATCCCTGCATCAAATACTGCTGCCTCCCTCCCTAAGAGCCATTCCATATTCTTCATTCTTGCTAGAGAATCACAACTTTATTTGGACATTACTGTCTCCATACACAAAGAAGGTGGCCTCACCCTGGCTTCAAAAAGAGAAAGGATTATTCTAAGCTAATCACAGTACCTGATTTCCCAGGGACCAGTTTAGGAGTGAGTATGTGATGTAACCTAGTCTTTAAAATGCTAGAGGAAGTCTACTGCAAGACTCTTCCTAGTGAAAAGAAACACCTAAAGAAAAGCAGTCCTTCCCACCCACTGGATGTTGCCATGTGAGAATATGATACCTGGAGCAGTTGCTAATTAGCCACCCCGGAAAGGAGAAATAAAAACACCACCAGCTCCAAAACTGAACAAGAGACGACGGGGATCCTGATGACATCACCGAACCATCAAAACATTTCTGGTTCCTACTGTTTTCGTCACTGTTAGAAGTCACCTATTATTGGGGCGCCTGGGTGGCGCAGTCGGTTAAGCGTCCGACTTCAGCCAGGTCACGATCTCACGGTCCGTGAGTTCGAGCCCCGCATCAGGCTCTGGGCTGATGGCTCAGAGCCTGGAGCCTGTTTCAGATTCTGTGTCTCCCTCTCTCTCTGCCCCTCCCCCGTTCATGCTCTGTCTCTCTCTGTCCCAAAAAATAAATAAACGTTGAAAAAAAAAAAAAAATTAAAAAAAAAAAAAAAAAAAAAAAAAGAAGTCACCTATTATTTGCCGCTAAAAGCATTCTACCGAAGAAACTTCCCAAGGCCCATCGGGTAAGATCTACTCCTTTCTATAGCACTAACAAACTTCCATAAGCTTGTCTTACCTAGGTATTCACCTCATTCCCAACCATTCCCATAGCACACGTTTTCTACCAGCAAAACCCAACTGCTCATAAATCCTGCTAAGTTCACTCGTACACCTTCGCCTCTGCACTGCTGTGTACTCCGCCAAACACGTAATCGTGACACTTTACAAACATTGTCAAACATACAAATGTTGGTCCTGCCAAACATTGTCATTCTGCCTCTCTACCTGGCAAACTGAACTACTCACCCTGCATGCTTACCGTAGATTCTACCCAGTCTTTGAAAACTCTGATTCCTCACCATGAACTTACGGTAACTGGAACAAATGCCAATACAAAGTTAACAATGGTAATTATAAGCTCCACGAGACTCTGGCACCTAGTAAGCACTAAAGAGAGTAAATAATACAAATGACAGGGATAACAACAAACTCCTCGGGTGCAGAGACTGGTTTTTGAATGTTTGTATTCTACAACGGGATAACACTTAGTAGCTAAAAGGCACTTAAGAGTGACTTGTGAAGTGAACAAATGGACGTGAATAAAAATGATTCCTTTGAAAATTATTTTTAAAAACCACAGAAACTTTTCTGTTTCAAAAACCGCAGGGACAGCTCTCTTCTGTTATGAGCACCTTCGTGGTCCAAACGCTGTCTGCTCGATCTTTGCCTTTCCTGTAACTTCCAAAACTGACTTACAGAAGGTCTTTGGTAACAGTCTACCAAGTTAAAGCTTTCTTCCTACTTTTCAGATTGTACAGTGCACTAGGTGCCACAACTAGGGAGCAACAGTAGCATTTGTGTGTGTGTGTGTGTGTGTGTGTGATTGTGAAACATCTTTGTGCTTTTATTATAATTCCTGGAGCCCAAGTTGCCCTACTTGAATACTTATGAAGATAAAATTTTGACTAATGGCAACGGAGTATCTGATTCTAACAAAATTACAGTGTCATGACAATTCTTCAAGAAACAGAAGAAAACATTGTTCTAATGAAGTCAACATATCTCATTCTGGATTTGTTGTTGTTGTTGTTGTTTTTAAATGTTTATTTATTTTGAGAGAGACAGAGCATGCATGTACGGGGGGGGGGGGGGGCGCAGAGAGAGAAGGAAAAGGGAAAATGCCACACAGGCTCTGAGCTGTCAGCAAAGAGCCCGACAGAGAAGTCTGACACAGGACTCCAACTCACCAACTGTGAGATGATGATGACCTGAGCTGAAATCAAGAGTTGGACACCTAACCGGCGCAGCCACCCAAGCACCCCTCTCTTTCTGTTTTGATTTATGAGGAGTGAAGTTGATAATGGTGAGACCTTGTTGATACAGTATGTGAAATAACCTATGCCTCTCCACAGGGCATTGCTTTTCTTCGGTACTACTGGCAGCCATCTGTAAAAAACAATCTCGTTGGCATTGCTGCACACTAGCTAAGTTTTGCAGTTCTTATGATTTGCCATGTGTTTATGGTACCAGGAAAGTACTGTAGAATTCCCAGTTTTAGGGCTGGTTCATTTTTTAATGAGACAAATCACTAGGTAACAATATTTACTAAATATAATCCATTTGTAAACATTTTATAAAAGATCCATTTTTATAGCAAGTGCAATTTGTTATAATATGTTTATGGAGGAAACATAAAACATACTAACTTAAAAATCTTTTTTCCTCTGGGCACCTGGATGGCTCAGTTGGTGAAGCATCTGACCTTGGCTCAGGTCGTGATCTCGCAGCTCACGAGTTCGAGCCGCACATTGGTCTCTCTGCTGTCAGTGGTGGAGCCTGCTTTGGATCCTCTGTCTACCTCCCTCTGCCCCACTCCTGCTCTCTCTCTGTCTCTCTGTCTCTCTCTGTCTCTGTCTCTCTGTCTCTCTCTCTCTCTCTCAAAATTAAATACACAGTTAACAAAGCATTTTCGTATTTACTACACAAAGATGTCACATGGTATTTTAGGGGTCATGACTAAAATAATGAATTTCTTCTCAGATAATACTGCCTCATATTTTCAATTACCTACAGTTAACTTCTTAAATCATTCTGAACATTAGACTCTAAAGAAAGAAATTAAGAAAGAAAATAAATACACATGCAATTTACACATTGGTGTTCTTTTCTTCATTGTTCTTTCATTATCAAAACACCCTTACTCTGACTTTACCTATGTTAGGACCACCAAGAGCAATTCACTATGTAAAGTCTTACCTGGGTTGCTATTTTGCAAAGAATTTTTAAGCATGATTTCTTCTTTATGGTGGCAAATTATTTCGTAACTGCTATGTATAAAAAAGGGTGATAAATAATATTACTATTTTAATGCTGACATGAAAAACATTTACCAAATACATCAAATTCTTAGAGTATTTCAAATAATATCAGAGCAAATACCAAAACTTGAATTACCCCATATACTTCAAATTTGTACATTCTAGAAGCTTTTCATTAAGTCTGTACTTAAAGAAGAAAAAAACAGGAAGATGAGCCAGTCATGAATTGAGGGCATTCTAGCTTAGTAAATTAGAACTAGCTTGCCCGGGGCACCTGGGTAGGTAAGCGCCCAACTTTAGCTCAGGTCACGATCTCACGGTTTATGCCTTTGAGCCCCACGTCGGGCTCTGTGCTGATAGCGCGGAGCCTGGAGCCAGCTTTGGATTCTGTGTCTCCCTCTCTCTCTGCAACCACCCCCCACCCCAGCTCGTACTCCATCTCCCTCTATCAAAAGTAAATACACATCAAATAGTAATGAGAATAATTAGAATTCGCTTGCCAGAATGGAAAGTGTTTGGAACTCAGAAGTCCTAGCTCTATAACCTATAGCTATTTGTTCTTGGAGAAGCCACTTCTCTTTGGCTCAAAATCTCCCTCTATAAAGCAAGGGAAATTACTGCCTTAGTTTACAAGGTTGATAAGAGGATTTAATGAGATATTATACCCAAAACATGGCCTGTCAGGCCATGGCCTCTTAGGTGATGCTCTTTACTCTGGGAAGGGCAAGATGAGACCTTCCATGACCTCAGAAAAGATGCTCCACAGGATTTAAAGCGGTGGTCCAGGGGCACCTGGGTGGCTCAGTCTGTTGGGCATCCAACTCTTGATCTCAGCTTGGGTCTTGATCTCAGGCTCGTGAGTTCGAGCCCCATGGTGGACTCCACGCTGGGCATGGAGCCTACTTAAAAAAAAAAGGCAGGTGTACAGATCTACTAACAAAGGAGAAAGGGAAGTCCGATCTCTTCCTGCAGCATCATTTGAACCTCTCTGACAGCTTAGAATGGTCCCAACTAACATCTTCTGGCCAAAAAAAGACAAACAAGATCCTCAAAGGGTAACTCATAAGGAAAGTCTAGGCTAAGGTATGGGTTCCACGTAAGGTCTTTGAGCGTGGAGGGACAGGGGTGTATGGCAAAAGCCAGGAGGCCCAGCTGCCCCAACAGGGTGCTGGTGCTTTGGGATAGCTGCTGAGCATATGTGCATGTGCAGTGAACAAAAGAAACTTTGTAACTTTGAAATCTAAGTGTGGATCACCATGAAGACTGAAAAATCTGGATCAGCCAGGGAATCCTGGGAGCAAAGGTCAATCACGACCAGACTGCAGCACCAGTTTCAACAGCAATGCCGCAGAAACAGAATCAAACAAAACCGTAGAATGATCAGATGCCCTTTTGTCCCCTCCAAATGACTTGTGAAAGAGGACTGTCTCTTTGGCCTTACGGTGCTCCTTAGGTTCTTGGAAAATTCAAGGGACAGAGTACAGGAGATAGCCCTCAAAGGAAAGTATAGGGTCTTCTACAAAACTGAACGTTTCAAGACCCAGGTTACTAGTTCGAAAACACAGAGATGTAACATTATTTGTGCCCCATGCAGAGGGGTTATACTTGAAATGAAATGCATAATCCTGGAGGATAAAGGTCTCAAAAGTCCTGAGATAAAGAATCCTGCACACATTCCTACTTCCAACTAGTCTAGTGCTTTGCTTGATTTCTGGCTCATGTTGTGGACTAGCCGACTGCCATTCCAAAACTGCCTGACCAAACTACGAAATCCCATCTGTTACATACGAAGATAACAGTTAAATTATTTTAAACCTCAGTTTAGTAATAACTAGCATTGTAATACAAACACTTACAGATTAAAACCCTTAATATAAGCATATTCATCTGCAGCCCATCCATATACATCTTGAGGAAAAGGGTCAATACCTTGCTGAAGAAGAAGCCTGACTACATTTGTTGAGTCATAATTTACAGCAAGCACGAAGGCTGTTCTAAAATAACAGAGATAACTCCACTCTTAGGAATCTAGAGTTGTTTAAACAGCTAATTTGATACACTCTATCAGGTTAACATCTTGCCTCTCTGTTCAGAATCGACCATTTACATGTTTCAGTGTTCATCTTTGTAAATGATCTCCAAGGCTAAAATGAAGGGACAAAAAGGAAGCTTCTTGTCCCACTTGGGTGATGTATTATAGAGCTGCTAATTTAAAGTCCTTTGATAAACAAGAAACTATGCTGAGGTCACTTATCCGAATAGGTAAAGATTTTAAAAACGAATTCCCCATGTCTTCCTTAATCTGATACAGTGCACTTCAAAGCCATCCAGAGGTCACGTAAGTATAGAAACTATCTGCAGGCTTAAAATGATAATATTTTAATGCGAATGCTAACAAAATAGGCATAATTATAGTTAACAATGCTGATAAGCGTATGGTAGGCACTAAGTTAAATGCTATGTATATAAAATGTTATTTACGCACAACCACCCTTGAAGGATATATTATCATCATCCTTTTCATATCAGGAAACATATCTAGTGATGATACGTAACTCTCCCAAGGTCACAACACCTAGCCAGTAGGAAAGCTATGAATCAACCTAGTCTTGTGTGAATCTAAAGCACATCTCTTCCTTCTTTATCACCCACCTATAACTTATCCTCATTAAAGGAAAAGTCTATTCAGTTAAAGTTATCTTTCATCTTTCTACTCCTACCAATTAAAAATAAAATCAAAAATACATATACTGGACATGAAAAAGGGTAAAACCTGATGAGACCTGGTAATAGCAATTAATCATCACTTAGAGATCACCTAACGACATCAGTATTCCTCAAAAAAGAAAAAAAAAGCAATTTAAAGAAAAGCGTCATCCAAAAGACAAAACAACTCCTATTTATATTTAATACGCATCTTTTTTCAAACATTTATTTGCTTTTGAGAGACAGAGCTCAAGCAAGGGAGAGGGAGAGAGAGAGAGGGATACACAGAATCCAAAGCAGCTCCAGGCTCCGAGCCGTCAGCTCAGAGCCCGACGTGGGGCTCGAACCCACGAACCATGACACCATGACCACAGCCAAAGTCATAGACTTAACCAACTGAGCCACCCAGGCACCCCAACATACATCTTTGAAGGAAAAATCTATATGAAGTAGAAGTTCTTTTTGTTTTAAGTTTATTTACGATTTATTTTGAGAAAGAGAGAGAGTGCACGCGAGAATGTGGGCAAGGGGCAGAGACAGAGAGAGAGATAGAGAGACAGAGAGACAGAGAGAGAGACTGAGAATCTGAAGCAGGCTCTGCACTGTCAGCACAGAGCCTGATGTGGGGTTCAACCCACGAACCATGAGATGATCACCTGAGCCAAAGTTGGATGTTTACCTAACTGAGCCACCCAGGTGCCTCTATGAAGTAGAAGTTTAAAACAATACCATAAAAGGGTTAAGAAGGCCAATATTGTGTCATAAAGTAAATTAAGAGCTGAGAGTCCACCCTTTGTAAAACTAATATGAAATCCCTTTAGTTAACACAAAATCATGTGGCAGAAAAAACAAACACACAAACAGAAAAACCCACTGCAGGAGCAACTGGGGGACTCAGTTGGTTGAGCATCAGACTCCTGACCTCAGCTCGGGTCTTGATCTCAGAGTCATGAGTTCAGGCCCAGCGTTGGACTCCAGGCCGAGCATGGAACCTGCTTAAAAATAAACACTGCAAATGACACGAGTCAACATCATCAAGGAATATGAATTCTGCTATACCCTGTTCTTCATGTGGCCCAGTCAGAATAATTGCTTTCTGTCTAACTGGTGATGTGTTGACAGTTTTCACTATATAATTATAAATTAATCTTCTTCTTCTGAAGTTAATCTTCCTGACTTGAGTAATTATTACCACTCTAGAACCATACTAAGGTTTAAAAGAAAACTACTGCACCTTTTTGATTTATCCTCTGCATGTATATTTGCTGCCTTTTCTACTAAAACTTCCACTATTTGCTGTTTGTTTTCATTTACAGCAACTAGAAGTGGTGTGAAGTTATCCTGTAAAAGAGCAAAAACAATTTAGAATTTACAAAATTACACCTTTCCATACGGAATTTTAAAACATACAAAAGATCCTCTAAACTTAAACATATAATACAAAAAGTAAATAAAAAATGGCCTCTTCCTTCCCACCCCTGTGCTTTCACCCGCTGCTGCTCCTCTTTAAAATAGCCCTCCTCCACTGGGGCACCTGGGTGGCTCAGTTGGTTAGGTGACCAACTGCAGCTCAGGTCATGATCTCAGGGTTTGTGAGTTTGATCCCTGCATTGTGCTCTATGCTGACCACGCACAGCCTGTAGCATGTTCCAGATTCTGTGTCTCCCCCGCCCCCGCTCTCTCTCTCTCTCTCTCTCTCTCTCTCTCTCAAAAAGAAATACACATTAAAAATTGTTTTTAATAAAATAGCCCTCCTCCACCTTCTTCAACAGATTATATGCAGTCATTCTCCCAAACTCACTTCAAACACTGACTGGTTCCAAGATCGTTGCTTCTATCACAGTACTTATGATGGTATACTGTAGTTATTGTTCCCTGTCTAAACCAAGAGCTTCTTGAGAGCAGGGGCTATTTCTTATCTCTATATCTCCAAACTCCAAAACACAGCAGTAAATGCTTTAAGTACTTTTACTGAACTAATAACCTAAATGATGATCTTTGGAGTTGTGTTTCTTAAATTATCTTCCAAAGAATACATACTTTGCCAGAAGGTAAGTACTATGTCCCAATGGAAAGATTTCATGATCACCTATGTTTGAGAAATATTATAAAACTGCATTGTATGTCTGGCATTACAGAAATCCATTTAAATCTGCCCAATCCCCATTTGACAATCCTTTTTGTGGCAAACATTCACATTTGAGGAATCAGAGTTTCAGGGATATAGTTTGGAGGGCTTTCCGATAAAGGTGAAGCTTTTCCCCAAGTTATACAAACTTGCTTGTCTTCTGTCAGCGGTATCAGGATCCACTGACATCCGAGATGTCAACGTAAGGCATTCCTGCTCCAAATGGGTCACTAAGGAGATGGGCTCAGAACTCCAAGAGATAAGCTTCAAATGAACTTTGATTCCTTAACATTAAGTAGCCCCTGGGCTTTCTCCTATTATAAAATGCTAAAGTTTTATCTTAACTGTTAGGAAGCTCAATATGAAATTTTATTCTCAATTATAATAATCCTGGGGCCCTAACGCATATCTACTTCTAAAAAAAAACTGTTTGTATCCTAGCGGTATTCCAGTTTCCACTGGAATAGCTACTTACTTTATATTTTAGGCAAAATATAAATCGGAAATAAAAATATAATGGCTTATCAATAAAAATTCAAACACTGGTTTCTACAGATCATTTTTAGCATAATGAAAGTGACTACATTATTTGCATTTTTAGGGAACAATGATGAGGAGAAAGAGAATATTGCCTGCAATAGGCATAACCTATTCAACTGTAACCATGATTAATGTAATACGGTTTGCAAATATTCCAATAGGAATACGATTATTCAAATTTTGTTTCTGTTAATGTTTGTTTATTTTTGACAGAGAGAGAGAGACAGAGCATGAGCGGGCAAGGGGCAGAGAGAGAGGGAGACACAGAATCCAAAGCAGGCTACAGGCTCTGAGCTGTCAGCACAGAGCCCCACACGGGGCTCGAACTCACAGACCACGAGATCATGACCTGAGCCGAAGTCGGACGCTCAACCGACTGAGCCACCCAGGCGCCCCAGGAATACGATGATTTACAGTACACAGAAGTAAAAAGTGTCTTGTTTTCAAACTGACTTATGGGGCACCTGGGTGGCTCAGTCAGTTAAAAGGCCGACTTTGGCTCAGGTCATGATGTCATGGTTTGTGAGTTCAAGACCTGCATTGGGCTCTATGCTGACAGCTCAGCCTGGAGCCTGCTTGGGATTCTGTGTCTCCCTTTCTCTCTGCCCCTCCCCCACTCATGCACGTGCTCTCTCTCCTTCAAAAATCAATAAACATTAAAAAAATAAATACAATCCAAAAACAACTTAGAAAGTCTAACTTGGAAAATTCAATCCTATTCCGAAGACATTAACATAAAATACAAAATATATATTAGAAATCAATATGGATTGCCTTGAAAACCTTGAAATCTTTATCAAAATAGACCATAAAACAGAGGCGCCTGGGTAGCTAGGCGCCTGGTAGCTTAGATATATACATATACATGTATATGTATATGTATATAAATATACATACATATACATGTATATGTATATATGTACATATATATGTATATATGTATATACGTATATATATGTATATGTGTGTGTATATGTATATGTATATGTAGATAGATAGATAGATCATAAAACAGTAATTGCAAACGCAATGCTTATGGAGGCAAAGTAGGTGACTCGAGTAAGTGAAGAACCTAAGTGGGGACAGTAGCAAACTGGAGACACACACGCCTCATATAAAAAGGCAGCCACTGGAATGCATACCAAACAGTAGTATGGGCTCAAAGTACCAGGTATAATTCTATAAGAAAAGTCTGAAATCCAGATTTCTGCATGAGTGCCATAATTTGTAACGTTGACTCAATTTATGGAGGAAAATAACACATCCAGGGGCCAAATTTAGTCAATAGCCCACGGGTATTTTGGTTATGCATAAAGTAAATATTTGTATGTAAATCTTTCCTGAAGTATCAGTATCACGTTTTACCAAACACTTAGGCCCCAACATGTAATAAAAATTGCTATTCAGACTCATAAGAGGGGAGCCTGGGTGGCTTAGTCAATTGAGCATCTGACGCTTGACTTCAGGTCAGGTCATGATCCCAGGATTGTGGGCCTGAGTCCTGCATCAGGCTTGGCACTGAGCTTGGAGCCTGCTTGAGGTTCTCCCTCTCTCCCTCTGCCCCTCTCCCCCACTCACACTCTCTCTGTCTAAAAGAATCACAACAAAAAGACTCGCAACACCCACTTTAAGATTTTTTCCAACGCTTATTAAAACTGCAATCTATCTGTGTTTAATTCTCCCAGACTGTTAAATAGACAAATTAGTTCACAACTATGCTGAAACTAAATTATTAAAACAATTCCCAACTCTATTGTCACTAACTACATTTCCATGTTTAAAACTACCATTTGGATTATGCCAGGGCTATATGAACTTAACAGACATCATAAGACAGTCTGTCACATAACTTCAACTAATAAAAAAGATTCAAGATTTTCTCCTATTGCAGTCATGAAAACACTGCTTGTAATAACCAAATGGCTATGAATATGAGAGAGAGAGAGAGAGAGAGAGAGAGCAAGTGTGAGCGAGTGGGGGAGGGGCAGGGAGAGAGACTCATGTGTCTCTGCACCATCAGTGCAGAGCCCAATGTGGGGCTCAAACTCACAAACCATGAGATCACAACCTGAGTGGAAGTCGGATGTTTAATCAACCGAACAACCCGGGTACCCCTCCCTTCAGTAGTTAGCTTTTTTTTTTTCTTTTTTAAATGTCCACTTATTTGTGAAAGAGAGAGAAAGAGCATGAGCAGGGGAGGGGCAAAAAGAGAGGGAGACTACAGAATATGAAGCAGGCTCCAGGCTCTGTCTAAGCTGTCAGCACAGAGCCCAACACGGGGCTAGAACTTGTGAACCGTGAGATGATGACCTGAGCCTGAAGTCAGACGCTTAACCGACTGAGCCACCCACACACTCCAGTAGTTCTTAACCAAGAGTTGTAGCACAGTCTCAAAAAAAAATATTTCTAAATATCCATGTCTATGTATACATGTTACGAGATTTACTCAAACTCTTCAGGGGAGAGATTAGGCTTGTAAAAAAAAAAATTGCAACTTCCCCAGGGCACTGGGATTCACCACCACGATTCTAGGTGAGAGCTGGTGCAGCAGCCAATCACATCAGTCTCATCTATGTGGCCAACTCCCTCTATCATTTGAAGATTTAGCCAAAAGAATGACTTATCAAAACTGCCTTTAATTTCCCTGAGCAGAGGTAGAACAGGGACTAAATGTAAAGACAAAATGCAACTTGATTTCATTACTTTTAAACTTCTTACTTCCCACCAAGATATTCTAGATTTCAGAACAGAGTTTAGACTCTTATCTAAGTGGCTGTTTCTGCCAGAATAGGATTATATGACAGTTAATTATTTGTTCTTTCCTCTCCTTGCCCACTTCATCAACCACCTGCTCACTGCCAATCTGATTTCCTCTGAGTCCTCTTACACTTGGTCTCTAGGCAGGTTTACAACTCACTCTTTCCCTAAGTAACAATTATTCCCCTCGAAAATTGAAGACTCCTTGACTAAACATATAAACTGAAGGGAAAAAAAATAGTAAAACAAACAGCCTCTTCTTGTTATTTTCTCTCACTTGCCAAATTTCCAAATTGGCCCACTTAGTTCTTACTGCTCCCTCCTTTCCCCTTTTTCCTCTTAAGCCTTGGCCAATAAAAGATAAATCCCATTTTTACAAATCACTTTTTTATCAAATGTGAACTTGTCAACAGCAGCAATATTTTTTATTGTAAAATGCATTTGTTTTCTTTGAGTTTTAAGACAAAGCCTAGGGCAAATTTTGCTTTCCTGTGTTGTTTTTCACTAATAAAAAAAAATTGGATGGGAAAAAATATTTGAAAACAAAATAAGTTTTACCTTTAGCAAATATATTGTTTTCATAAATATTTGCCATAAATACATAAAACAAAGCAGTATTCTCTAATGTTTCTTTAGAAGTATCCTTATTTAGTGTGATGCTAAGTGAAATAAGCCATACAGAGAAAGACAGATACCATATGGTTTCACTCTTATGTGGATCCTGAGAAACATAACAGAAACCCATGGGGGAGGGGAAGGAAAAAAAAAAAAAAAAAAGAGGTTAGAGTGGGAGAGAGCCAAAGCATTAGAGACTGTTAAAAACTGAGAACAAACTGAGGGTTGATGGGGGGTGGGAGGGAGGGCAGGGTGGGTGATGGGTATTGAGGAGGGCACTTTTTGGGATGAGCACTGGGTGTTGTATGGAAACCAATTTGACAGTAAATTTCATATATTAAAAAATAAAAAATAAAAAAAAAAAAAAAAAAAAAAAAAAAAAAGAAGTATCCTTATTTAAAATGAAATCTTAGGGGTGCCTAGGTGGCTCAGTTGGTAGAGCATCCAACTTCGACTCAGGTCTTGATCTCACGGCTCATGAGTTCATGACCTGCATTGGGCTCTGTGCTGACAGCTGGGAGCCTGGAGCCTGCTTCCGATTCTGTGTCTCCCTCTCTCTCTCTGCCCCTCTCCCACTCTTGTTCTGTCTCTGTCTCTCTCTCTCAAAAACAAATAAAAAATAATAAGAAGGAAGAAAGAACGAAAGAAAGAACGAAAGAAAGAAAGAACGAAAGAAAGAACGAAAGAACGAAAGAAAGAACGAAAGAAAGAACGAAAGAAAGAAAGAAAGAAGAAATCTTAGATAAATAAGTTGTTTCCAAATAGTTTCACTCAGGGAATACTTGAACTTCCAAATACGTAAAATTGACCCTACCCGTGTCAACCAAGGGTGTTCCTTCAGGGGCTTCAGCAGTGAGAGGTAATGCATGTCAAAGAAAAGGCAGGTGGGCCAGCAAGTATGGCCATCATCTACTCCCCATGTACAGCTACAACCCTGCTGAGGAGCTACACAAGGTTGAGCGGGAGCTACTCTCTGAAGTGGGACACCCCAACATGGTACATGGCTGGCCGAGTGGCTACCAACACAAGTAGATGCCTTGCTGGATGTCAAGACATGACCTGACCCCAATGCCCTCATCTTCAGAGCACCGGGGCCTGCAGTGCCCAGCACCTACAACCTGTTGCTTTCTCCTCCCGCTTGCACACATCCAAGCTCTCCCTGCTGGGTCTGGGTCTCCATTCCTCCTCCCACCTATCCCCAGCAGCACCCCTTGCCTAAGCCCCTGCATAGCACCCAGCCTCCATCATCACCTCACTCCCCTCACTAGACCTTTAGTCCTTTATGGGCTCTGAGACTACCATCCACTTATAGGCACTAATGGAAACATTTTCTTTCTGGGGTGGAACGGTGGCTGGGAGATACAACTTTGCCCTTTCTGTGGGCACTACCTTTTTCTAGCCCTCCCTGACTTGGCATTGGAGTTATTTCTATGATGACAGGGCCTGATGGATAGAATTCAGTGAGTGAGTGTGTATGTGTGTGTGTGTGTGTGTGTGTGTGTGTGTGAAATAAAACATTTTGAGGGTAAAATATTCATGTATATATATATATATATAAAATTTCAAATAACGTATAAATTAGTTCTTTACCTTATTTCTTGCTTCAGTATTCGCATTGTATAGCAGCAGCGTCTCTATTATGGATATATTATCACCAAAGGCCGCATAGTGGAGAGCAGTGTTGCCACTCACATCCCTAATATTTGGATCGGCACCATTTTCCAATAGTATGTTTACACATTTCTCTTCCTGGCACTGTACGGCCTGTCAGTGATATGCCAAGAAACAGAGAATTTATTTTTTTTTTATTTTTTTTTTTTAATTTTTTTTTCAACGTTTTTTATTTATTTTTGGGACAGAGAGAGACAGAGCATGAACGGGGGAGGGGCAGAGAGAGAGGGAGACACAGAATCAGAAACAGGCTCCAGGCTCCGAGCCATCAGCCCAGAGCCTGACACGGGGCTCGAACTCACAGACCGCGAGATCGTGACCTGGCTGAAGTCGGACGCTTAACCGACTGCGCCACCCAGGCGCCCCTGAAACAGAGAATTTAAAGTAAGCATGCCACAGGTTTCACCGATTCGTTTTGTTTCAAGGCAATAAGTTCATTTCATTCCAAGTAATGACATCAAATCCATCTCAGGCAGACATAGCTGCTACTACACACCTTCATGAGAGCTGTCCTGTTTTCATGATCACAGAGGTTAAGATGGCATTTCCTCTCTACTAGGAGGGTCACCACTTCTGGATGGCCATTGGCACAGGCCAAATGGAGAGCAGTCCTAAAAAAGTGAGAGGACTTTTTAGGAAATGATAGTGCACTCTCTCAAAACATGCAGTTAATTCAGGAAATTGTAAACGTTAAGTAGCATGTTATTCCTATGCCTCCAAAACAAAGATTCAGTTTTCCTCTGGAGAAAGTACAATATTTAGTAGTGATGACTCCTCACACTAATAAAAGAGCAGCCTGTTTGAAGAGAAAGAGCATGACCTCGGGATTCAGCTCCACTAGGGTTTCAGTCCTAGTTTAACTCTGCCACTCACTAGTTATTGCTTAGACTTATCCTCAATGGCCTCAACAAAAGGGGATAAAAACAGTCGTTGTCTCGGGTCACCTGGCTAGCTCAGTCTGAAGAGCATGTAACTCTTGATCTCAGGGTCGTGAGTCTGAAGCCCCACGGTAGGTGTAGAGATTACTAAAAAAATAAAAATAAAAATAAATAACAAAATAAAATAAAATAAAATAAAATGAAATGAAATAAAATAAAATAAAATACATAGTAGTTATCTCACAAGACCTCGTTGTGATGCTTAAGTGAGGATCTATGCAAGTATTTAGAACACTTCCTAGCACAAATAACATCTCAATAGTTGTTGGATAATATAATTTTTACCATTACTACTGCTTTACATAGACAACACTTCAATTAGGTACCTTGATACAATTACACCTACTTTGCAGACATGTTTTAAGGATTAGCAAGAATACTGCATTCCAATGATTCTAAGATGCTCATTTTGTCACATTTTAATATCTCTGACATTGGAATGCAATTTATAACTCACAATGTCTTACAACTGTAACTGGCAGGACTTTAAAAAAAATTTATTGGTACATAGAATAGTGGGACACCATAGAATCTTGGTGCCTTCCATTATGTGAAATGATGGTATATACAATAGGTCTATTGCAGTTCTAGTCATATGATTGGCATTTAAATAAATTTTAGTTCTGAAAAGCATTATAGGAAAAGAGGACTAAATTAACAAAAGGAAAACATTTTTAAGGACTTCTTACTTTGCCTCTCAAGAAAGTTTAAGCCAAAGGAAACTCAGGATTCCAATGACCAGGAAGAGCTCATTTTATTAAATATTGAGGTCTACAGATTGTACGAAAATCAAGTATTTCCAATGATCAATATTAGTACTTACTCCTCTCATAAATTTCAAAAGGGCAGGTAAAGGTTATCTTTTACAATTTCCTAGCTTCAGAAACTTTGAAAGGAAGGAGGAAAACTTCCATTGAGATTAAGTCCTAATACTTCAATGTAAAATTTCTCATCTTAGGGGTGCCTTGCCGGTTCAGTCAGTAGAGCATAGGACCTTGATCTCAGGGTTGTAAATTCGCCCCACGATGGGTACAGACATTACTTAAAAATAAAATCTGGTGCAGAGCCTGCTTTCGATGCTCTGTCCCTCCTCTCCCTGTCCCCCTCCCCCTGCTCATACTTTCACCCTCAACAATAAACAACACTTAAAACATAAAGTAAACAAGATAAAAGCTGGGGCACCTGCTGGGTGGCTCAGTCTGTTAAGCGTGCAGCTCTTGATTTGGGCTCAAGTCACGAGCTCATGTTCACTGGCTCAAGCCCTGTGCTGGGACTCTTTGAAAAGTGTATTGGAAAAGTTCCTGCTTTCAGCATGGGGTCTGCTTGGCATTCTCTCTCTGTCCCTCCATTCCCCCCACCCCCCACCCCCACCCCACCCCTCTCAAAAAATAAATAAATAAATAAACTTACAAAAATAAAATCTTTAGAAAATAAATCAATAAAATTTCTCATCCTGCTCATACTGTGCAAAATGAAGTCTTTGAGAACAAAAGGATCTCGGGTAGAGCATGTCCGCTATATAATATATGTGCAGGTTCTAGTTGATAAATAAATGGATGGAAAGAGTGGATAAATACAGTTGGAGAGTTCAATAGTTTTAAAGAAAATGTATATAAAGGAAAGCATACTTCTGAAACAGTAAATAATCACTTATATTTGCTAGGGCTTATTTTTTTTCATAAGCACACAACTAATATATTTTATTTTCATGATTAATATAAATCATTTACCTATTACATGTAATAAAGCTACCTATAACAGAAAACATATGTATATGCTTAATATATGCATAATAAAATCTGCAAGTGCAAATAAAAATACTCCCTTTACTTCTGAAGAGGCCAAAAGTTGTCCAGATATGCCAATCCTCAAAAGACATTTTAATTAACTCATTTTTCTTATTTTACATCCAAAAATATTTTGTAACACAAAGTGAGAAATTATTTTTATGTATATAAGATTCATATTCTTGCTCTTCTCCAGGATTACTTCAACGATAATAAACCCTTTCTGTTGATAATAAACTTTTAATAGGACCTTTATACACCTTTTCCTGTAGAAAGCACAGATTTTCTTTGAAGGAAAAGACAAATGCATGTAAATACAAAGGTTCAGAAATCACAAATGTCATCACATTTTGTGCATTTTTGGGCTTAACATAAAACCATAGTCTGCTTGTGTGTACCTATGATCACACTGATTTTTGTTCTCACTTGATGATCAACTAAAGCACAGCTCTGCGTCTCTGTGTATATCTATTATCTATGCCACCTTCAATGATCACATATCCATCTTATGGATGTAATGCCATTTACTTATAAAAGCCATTAGACGAGTTCTTCTTAATACATTGCTACTTTAAATAGTGCTGAGAAAAGCAAAGTGTATGTCATTTATCCCTAGTGATTTCTTAAAGATATTTTAGTAGAAATAAAATTGATGGGTAAAAGGAATACATATTTTTTAAATGTGGTACTTACGCCAAATTGTCTATTGGAAAGCCGAAAACAACTTAAACTTTAAGCGGCAGTATAAGCACCATCACTCTATTTTCACAAAGGTTGTAGATGGAAAACGGTATTTCAGTCCCTTTTTAACTTAAATTTCTTTTTTCCCAGGGACACTATATTTCCCTATGTCCACTGGCCCCTTGTAGATATGCAAAGAAGTACTTTGCACGATTTCAAATTACAGATTTTTTGTTCGTTTTGATTTCAAAGACTTCCCTGTAAAACGAAGATATATCCTGTTGTCTGATACAAATATGTTGTAAATATTTGCAAGTGCATTGTCTTTTATTTTAATAATATTATTTTCTGATAGAGGCTTTTAGGTTTTTATGTTGCTAAACCAATCTCCAGAATTCTTGATTTAAATTTTTTTTAATATTTATTTATTTTTGGGAGACAGAGACACAGCGTGCAAGCAAGGGAGGGGCAGAGGGAGAGGGAGACACAGAATCTGAGCTGTCAGCACAGAGCCTGAAGCGGGGCTCGAACCCACAAAGCACGGGATCATGACCTGGGCCAAAGTCAGACCGCTCAACCGACTGAGCCACCCAGGGGCCCCGATTTTTTTTTTTTTTTTTTGAGAGAGAGAAATAGAGAGAGAGAGAGAGAGAGTGGGAGGGAGAGAGAGAGAGAGAGAAGGAAAGAGAGAGAGAGAGAGGCCAAACAGAATCCCAAGCATGCTCCACATTGACAGCAGGGAGCTCGGTGAAGGGCTTGAACCCACGAACCCCTGAGATTATGACCTGAGCCGAAATCAAGAGTCAGAGGCTTAACTGACTGAGCCACCCAGGCACCCCCCGAAAGTCTTGCTTTTCAAGTCATTTTTAGGATGGGTAAAGAGGCATTTGTGGGTGTTTTTTCTGTTACTTTTCTTATTTTGCATATTACAATTTTAAATTTATATCCCATCTGGAACCTATTTTAGGGAGATAAAATTCTAACAAGTTTTCTCCAAATCGGCTGTTTTTCCACTACTTACGAATAATTCACCTTTTCCTACTAATATGAAAGGTCACCAGTATCAAATTCTAAAGTCTTATGTATATTTGAGCGTTGGTCATGTTCTACTCTGCACCACTCCTTTATCTGTCTTTTCAGCTGTTTGTAAATGAATAATTTGTGGAAATTTCAGGTACATTTGGATATCTGGAAGGGCAAATCTACCTCCTATATAAAAACATAAGTTCTTAGGTTAATTCCAGTTCGTTAACATACAGTGTTCTATCAGTTTCAGATGTACAAGACAGTGAGTCCAAAAATTTCCTTAATGACATCACAAGAAGAGCCTGTGTAGCTCAAAATTCTTAAAACCAGGATGCTTTCATTTGCTTTACCTAAAACTGACAAATACAGGAAGGGTACACATTTTGAGAAAAAGGAGTCCTCCTAGTCAGAGCCATCTTCCACTTCAAAAGGTCCTTCCAAGGCCCCTCAGTAAACAGCACACATACCTAAGTGTACACAGACATAAACTGGATACTGGATTCTGTCCCAAGAATTTCTAGCCCAGAAGTTGATTACAGGAATTATTTCTCCCATTACGCACTTTTCTATGTATGACATTATGGTATGAAAATGAGTCCATTAAAAACAACATGTTGCCGACACTTAATTTCGTGTGTATTACTATTGAAATTTGGGTAAATCACGTCAAACTTGAGAGTCAAGTGGTCTACTCAGGAATTAACGTGTACGCGCCAGGGCAGCTGAAGATTTTGTTTTTGCCGCTCACGCTGTCGGCCTGGGTGCTAGACCACGTAGGGTTCCCACGACCGAGGGGCAGCAGGACCTCAGGAGGGAAGAGAACCCAGATCCCCGAGGGAGGGCTCGGACGCACAGGCAGAGCTAGGCCAGGTGTGCTCTTCTCCCAGGTCCGTCCCGCCTCCTCCCTGCCAGCCTCCAAGCCCCTATTACCTGTTCATCTTGTCTCTATCATCCACGCCATTTTCCCCCAAGAACAGAATCTGCTGCACTTGCGCTACGTTGCCCACGCAGGCAGCCTTGTGGATCTTTCTGAGATCTCTGTCTCGGACGTGGTAACCCAGCAGCGAGTTGTCAATTCTATTATTCTTCTGCCCAACGCCCCCGCCCTGCCTCGGCAAGCCAGAAGCGGAGCCCAAGGGCGACGGGCCTTTCTCCCTCCCGAACCCCGAAACCCTCTTCATTGCGAAGCCTGCGGGCTCCCCAGAGACTTCACCCCGCCCTCCCTTTCCACTACCTCCCGAGCCCAACACTAGCGCAGGAGATAGGCCAAACCCGCCTGGCCACAACACCCCAGCAGTGAGGAGCCGCGTTTGGGTAGCTGCCACTTCTCAGAAACCCGCCGCAAGCAATACCGCCAAACACAAGCGCGCTTGCGCACTTCAGAAGAGGCAGTCACTGCGCGTGCGCACAGAGGCCTAACTGTCAACGGTACCCACAGCCCCGACGCCCACCCCCCCACGCCCAGCGCGGCGCAGCGAACGGAGGGGAGGGGGCTCCGGTGGGGAGTAGGGGGTGGGGCGGGGGCCCAGGCCGCGGAACCGAAGCGGGAGCCAGCACCTTGCTCGCTACGCTCCGGTGTCACCTCGGCACAGTTCTCGCCCCACGCGCGCCTCCGGGGGGCCCCTCCCCCGCGCCGCAGCCCGGGGTGCAGCCAGGCGGCCGTGCCCGGACCGCGGGAAGGGGTGGAGGTGGGGGCGTGAGGCGGGGATAGGGACCGGGCCCGGCGATGCCCGCGAAGCCTGGAGCCCGCTGCAGCCGCCACCGGATCCCGGGATGGGGCGAGAGGCTGCGGCGGAAGCCAGCATCTCCCAGCCTGGGGCTCCGGGGCCGCGGAGCCAACGATGCCGCCGCCGCCGCCGCCGCCGCCGCCGCCTCCACTGCTGAGACCAGGCTGGAGATGGGTGAGTTGACCCTGGCGTCCCGGGGGACCCGCGCTGCAGCCCCTCCATCCACGCACTCCTGGCCCTCCGCCTCCATCTCCGTGCTCCCGGCACAACCCCCACCCCACGCCGTCAGGGCTCCCACAGTCCCCTCCCTCCCTGAGAGTGACCCCAGGTACGGCAGCGGGAGCGGGAGTCCCAGGCCCTAGGGTTGGGCGCTTCGAGACAGGGAGGTGGGGGCGGGATGCCAGGGAGACTACTCAGCTCCGACGCGCCCCCACCCAGGCCCAGCGCAGTGCAGCGAACGGAGGGGAGGGGGCTCCAGTGAGGGGGGGGGGGGCAAGCGGCGGAACCCAGCGAGAGCCAGCACCTCTGCTCGCCGTGCTCGGGTCTTGCCTGGGCACCCTTCTCGCCCCACGCTCGCCTCCCAGGGGGCCCCTTCCCCACGCCGCGTCCCGGGGTGCAGCCAGGCGGCCGTGCCTGGACCGCGGGAAGGGGTGGAAGTGGGGGCGTGTGACGGGGATAAGGGCCAGCCCGGGGCCGCGACGCCCGCGATGCAGGGCGCCAGACGCAGCCGCCACCAGAGACTGAGATGGGGCAAGAGGCGGTGGCAGATGCCAGCATCTCTCTGCCGGGGGCCCTGGGGGCTGCGGAGTCGCCGCCGCCCCCGCCGCTTCTGCCTCGGCTGCTGAGACCAGACTAGAGATGGGTGAGTTGACCCTGGCGTCCCGGGGGACCCGCACTGCAGCCCTTCCATCCAGGCACTCATGGCCCTCTGCTTCCATCTCAGCGCTCCGGGCCCAACACCCACCCCGCCAAGCCGTCAGGGCTCCCACAGCCCCCTCCCTCCTGAGCGTGACTCTAGGGGTGGGAGTGGGAGCCCCGGGACCGGGGGTTGTGGGCGTCGAGACAGGGAAGTGGGGACGGGATTCCAGGGAGACTACTGGGCTCTGACGCCCCCTCCCCCAGCCTGACTGGCCCCAGGAACTTTCCCAGGCCCCAGAGGGCAAAGCCTCATGCCTTAGATACCCTCCCTAGGCCTGGGCGGGGGGCGTCCCCGAGGCGCGGGACTCAAAAGGCGCTTTGTGCGCTGTGCCCCCCACCACCCAAGCCTCCGGAGCGGTTCCGGAACAGGGCGGGTGCGGAGGCTGGGAATGGGGCTGCTTGTGGGGTCCAGGCGGAGGGGCGTGGGGAGAGCACCCCTAGTCCTTTCCTTGGGGTTGGGGCGGGGGCGGGGCGCGGCGAGGCTCAGGCGCTTTTCACTGCACTGCCCAGGGTGGGGAAGGGAACCTGGCTGGGGGAGGGCGCTATGAGTATCTGCAGATAGTGAGTTCTAGAAGCTGGGGTGGGGAGGAGAGCTTGTGTGTAAGTGGGAACGGTGGCGCCTGAGCTGGGTGGGGTGCCAAGAGAAGCAGAGGTGGGTCTCAGCCAGCCCTAGTAGCGGGAGGTCAGGTGACTCTCCTGTCTCTGGAAGACTCCCTAGAAGGCCTGTGGGCAGGAATACTACCCCAGAGAGACCCCCTCCATGGCCCCCCAGAACTGGCACTGCCCCATCCCCATAGCACTCCTTGGCACTCCTGGGACACCAGTCCTGACCTGCCTTGATGGGAGCTGTGGATACTGGCAGGTCACCTCCCCGGGCAGGGCAGGTACTGAAGATCCAGGCCTCCGGGTGCTGAGGAGATAGGCACAGGGTCTTGGGAAAGTTTGGAAGAGGTTCTGGCAGCCCAGGGAGGAGAGAGAAGTTGCTGGAAGAGTTGGCTTGCTCAGCACTGAAGGGAAGGGCACTCTAGGTAGAGGGAATGGCTGGAGCAGAAGCTGTGAGATGTGAGCGCCTGGTCAGGGTGAAGAGTTGTGGAAGTGGGGCGCTGGTCAGGCACGGGAATGACCCTCGTGAACGAAGGGAAGGAGGGCCAGGTGGAGGTGAGGTGTCAGGCCATCCCAGCGAGCTGGCACAAGCAAGCTCCCAAGGACAGCGAGGCGCGGATGGGGCGGGCAGTGCTGGCATCTGGCTCAGCAGGCCCTCTGGGAGTCTGCCCAGGGTCCCTGCTGTGGTCAGGGCTGCTTGGCCCACATCTGCCGGTGGCTGGACTACCCCAAGCAAGTCCGCTTTCTGAGTCTCAGTGTCCACGTCTGTCAAACGGGGAGACTCCTCCACAGGGTTGTGGGGAGGTCTGCATGAGGTGATGAGTGTAGGGAGCCCAGCACCTGAGAAAGCCTCGGGAAATCCTTGGCCGCTGTGCCAGTTTGCGTACCTGGAAAACGGGGGCCTTGATGTCAGCTGGTGGGCCAGGCTCACTTTACCTGGTGGCGATGAGGATCCTGTGAGGGCTGGATGTGACCCGGGGAAGCCAGGGGCTGGGGGCACTGCAAGTCCGTGTGCTCATGCTATTCTGGAAGAAGAGAGAAGCAGTGGGCGGTGGCCGGGGCGGGGTGGTCCTCCTTGTGCCCCCATGGGCACCTTAGCCATGGCATTCAACGGACCCTGCTGTGTTCCCCAAGGCCAAAGCCTCTTTGTTCTCCATGCTGCACGATGCACCCCTTCCTCCTAGTCAGCCCTAGCCCTGCACATGGGGGACCAGGGCTCCCTTCCAGAAGGGTCTTCAGACACTGAGACCAACAAACACAATATCTCACTGTGAGGGGCACTGTCATGGGCAGCCGGGTGGAGAGGACACAGACCTTAGCCCCAGGAGAATGGAATGTAGTTGGGCAGCAAGACCAGTCGGGTCCCCATGGTCTTGCGTAGCCCTGTGCTGGCTGCTTAGGGGTGTGTGTGGCGGAGGGCGGTGGTGGGGGGGTGGGGGGTTGGGAGATGCAATAATTGCACCATGGGACAGTCAAGGGCAGAAGTGAAAAGCAAGGACTCCAGATCCAGTGGCCCAGGTTCAAATCTCAACTCTGCCACTTCTTACTGTGTGAACGTGGACTGGTGACTCTGCCTCTCCGTGCCTCTGTTTCCTTGCTTCTGAAATGGGAACGAGGCACACTAGTGCTATTTGAACAGCTTGGTTCAGTTTCTAGTGGGCATTTACACCACCTTTTCCAGAATGGGTCTCCCAGTTCACCCCTGCCTCCTGGAAGACTACACAGCCTGCTCCAGTAGGCTATCGTCTTCCTTTTGTGTGTGAGTCCCTATAGGCGGGGGCCTGCCTTTCTGTGTCCGTTGCTTGGGCAGGGGGCAATGGTGTGCTGGCAACAGGCCCTCTGGGAGAAAAAGGTACCTGATCAACAGCGTTGGCAGGTTTCCATGGTGCAAATCTTCCAGCAAGGCCCATTTGAGGCTACCAACAGCTTCACCATCTGGCAGTGGGAGCTGGTCCATGCCAGCTTTAGCACCCAGGCATTCAGTAGGTGCTTAATAAATGATGGTTGAATAAGGACAGAAGGCTCCGAAGACTTGGAGAGCTGCCAGGCCATACTGTAGCTGAGAGAGGGAGGCATCAGACAGGCTGAGGCCAGGACAAGAGACCACTCTGAACAAGTAACCCATGGTGAGATGGAGGGCAGAGGGGAAGGAGGACTGATGTCCTCCCTTCCTGGGAACCTCTGTACCTCTGACCCTGCGTCACTTCTGCTCTGGATCCTCTTGACCTTGGCCTGGTTTGGGCTGTCTGCACAGAAGGACCTAGCTGGATCCCAAGCATTAACCTGACAGAGCTCTGAGAAATGGTCCAGACGGGTCTCAAACGTCAGATTCTATTCCCTTGCTTATGCTGTTCCCTCTGCCTGAATGTCTGTTCCACCCACCTCTTCCTATGTGCCCTGAAACTCTGTCACCCTTCAAAAGCCTCCTCCACCCCAAATCCCACAGACCCTTCTCCCCTTCTGCTGTTCCTCTGGCCTTACAGCCCCTCTCGTGTGCACCCTGCCTGCCCACAAAAATATTAGTAGCTAACATTGCATCTGTACAGCAACCTGTGATAGAGGTACCGTGATAATCCCTTTTGTAGATGGGGGAATGAAGGCTCTGTCTTGTTAACGATCACCCATCCTTTGCCTCTCGGCTTGAGCATCCGTTCGTTGTGCAGGGAGGCTCCTTGCTGTGGGCTGGGCAGAGCACCACTTCTCTTTCTTCAGTGTGTTTGCTGTGGCGTGTTCCACTTGGCCGTGAGTTCCCTATCCTATAGGAGCTCGAATGAATGAATGAATGAATGAGTGAATGAATGAGTGAATGAATGAAAATGAATGAGTGAGTGAATGACTTTCAGCCCCAGGGAGCATCCCTGTTCTTTTACCCATTCCTCCTCCCTCTTCATCCCTGTGGGAGGAGACGGACCCTCCAGAGGACAGCCTCACACCATGGAGGGATGGTCACAGGGACCCTGCTTAGCCACACCTGCCAGAGGGAAGGGAAATGAGGCTTCGGGCGGGGCCGAAAGCAGGCATGGTAGAAGGGTAGTGGACCACCCTCCTGTGGTCTAGAGTGGGGCTGACATGGGCCCACAGCCCTGCCTGTAACCCAGGAAGTTAACGGGGTCCCCAAATACTTTTTCTTGCACCGCCCCAAGTGGAAATTCCCCTGTTGGCCCCACTTATTTTCGTTTTATCTAGAAAAATAAAGTTGGAAATAATCATTCACACACCCTAATTACTCCGTTGCTTTCTGAATTTAGAGCCGGTTTGGCTCTAGACTTTGGCTCCTGCTGAAGGAGGAATCCCCTGGGAGGGGCAGGGTGAGGGCCAAGGCAGGAGGCCAGAGTCTGCGCTGACACTGGGGCCTCCTCAGGGTCTGCCCTCCAGTTGCCCTCTCCTAGCAGGCTGGGAACTTCCCAGAAGCAGCAGCCCAGATGGGGGTCGGAGCGAGGGAGGGTGGCCAGAGGCAGTCTGTAGGATTCTGGTTGACCGAGACCCATAATGGATGACTTCCCAGGCTGTTCTACCCCACCTCGACCTCTGAGTCATGATAATTTGCTGCTGTATCGAGCACTTACTATGTGCTGGGCGCTGGGCCAAGCACTTTGTCTGCATCATCCCAGCTATGCCTGCTAACTTCCCTTGAAGCAGGTACTATTATTCTCCCCATTTGGCAGTTTGAGGGTGCCTGGGGGCCGGGAAGTGGCGGGGCTGGGATTGTATCCAGCCTGTAGGACCCCCAGAGCCTGAAGGGGCCCCTCAGATAGGCCCCTCAGTCACTCAAAAGGGAACGGTCTCTGAAGCCTGGATGCCCGAGACAACCACGTCACTGGTGTCCTGGCCTCCAGGCCACCCTCCTTGTGGCCCTGATTGCCACTCCCTTCTTCCCCATAGTCCTGGGGCTCTGCCTCTGGAAGCCCCGTGTAGCCTCACCTGGGCGGCTTGGGGAAAATACAGATTTCCCAGGCCCTGCCACACCCTGCTGAGTCAGAATCCCACTGCAGGAGAGGGGGCTGGAAACCCAGATTTTAAAATGTTGTCCTGGGGATACAGAGGCCTGTGGACTCCCAGAACCACTGCCCGGCCCAGTGGTGTTCAGGCTGCTTTAAGAGACTCCCTTGCCCTTAACCCAGATCCCTATGACCCTGCCCCCACTTGTGTTCTCAGCCTCTGCCCCCTGCTACCCTAACCCAGCTCTGCACACACCACACCACACTGACCCCCCACGCCCCAATTTGCCTTTATCCAGGCACCTGCTGCCCCTGTTTCCTTCTGGAAACAGGTCCCAGCTGGCTACAGACCCCACAGAGCTTGTGTAATACTCTGGACTGGTCGATCGCGGCCCCGCTCTTGCTAGCCCGGGCCCGGCACACAGCCTGGGGGAATCGTGGTGGGTGAGCGATGGTGGCCGGGGAAGGTGGAACAAGGGAGGGCTTCCCATGACAGGTGGGGCTTCTAGGCTGGGCGCACAGGCACTCTCTGGGGGCCGGCACCTTGCCTAACATGCAAAAGGCAGTTGATGACTGTTTCTTAACTGCTTAATGAATGGTGATGGGTCCTGTGACAGGTGAGAGCCACTTTCGTCAGCAGTGCAGATTGGCCGGTTTAGGCAAAAGATGGAGAAGGTGCCTTCCGGGCCATCTCTGAGGACCGTGAATATTAATGGTCCGAACTCATTTATGGCTCGGATGGGAGTGGGGCTGGTGCTTTCTTGCTTGATTTCATTTCAGTATCTCAGGAGCCCTGGGAGGGGGTGCTGATGTAATCCTTATTTCGTTCAATGGAAACTGAGCCCTAGACAGGTGACTTAGTAGGGTCACACAGCTGGGAGGGGGTCCTGCAGAACGGAGCCTTGCCCGTTGTGCAAAAAAAAATCAATGAGTCTGTACTCTACAGTTTATGAAGCAGTAACACCTTATCTCAGTTGGTTCCAGCTGTGGCTTGGAGGCTTGGCTCTACGTTTTCACCTATGCCCACATCCCAGCGTCAGAAAACCTGCATCCAGGGGCCTTCTGTGTCTGTAAGGGGCGGTGGTGGGAAGAGATCCCGCCTCCGTGCTGGCGGGAGAGAGAAACAAAGAGGCAGTGTTGGGGGCTCTGGCACGTAGTAGGTGTTTGGGGACCCCTGTGGTCAGTTCAGGCAGAGCCAGCTCTGGTCCCATCTGGACCTTGGAACAGCCCAGATCAGTCTTCAGTCTTTGAGCCAAGGCCCACAGGGTGTGGGTGACGGGTCCAAGGTCATACCTGCCATAAGGACTAGAGCAGAGGGTGTGAGGCTCCTCCACCACGGCCGAGAGGTCCAGGGAATGGGTCAGGGGGATTCTGTCTGTGCGGGATGACCTCTGTCAGAGCCAATCAACCACAGAGCCTGGCCCCAAAGGGTCCCCAGGCAAACCCCTCTCAGGGGTGTCCAGGACTGCTGTGGGGCCTGGCGTGTTATTGCTGTCACGGAAGTTCGGGGCCATACCTGAGTAGGGGCAGTGGTCCTGTAGCCACCAGTGGGGGATGTAACAGACTTTGTGGTCTGCCTCCAGGCACTGGCATGTAGGGATGGCAAAATGCACCAGCACCCCACCCAGACTAGAAATCCAGTTTCTGGCTTCCCCCACACACACCTCCCTCACCCCCGCCCCCGCCCCGCCCCGCCGCTGGGCCTTTGCAGATGCTATCCCTCTGTCTGCAGTGGCCTTCCCCTCCTCTCCTGGAAGGTGCTGGCTCATCCTTTAAGACCCCTCCAGGAAGCCCTGCCTGACTCCCACCCCAAGGGCCAGGCTGATCTGCCCTGCCAGGATTTCCATCTGGCTGCTCCACAGGATGCTGAAAACCTTGAGGGCCTGGTCTGAGATGGCAGTGGAGTGGACAGGGAAAGCAGCTGTAAGGTGCAGCCCAGTTCAGGCGACTGTCCCTGCAGCCCAGAGAGGAGACCAGGCTGGGGAGCCTTGAGGCCAGATAGCTAGCCAAACATGCCCATTTCACAGAGGGAACGTTGAAGGCCCGAGGTCCTTGGGACTGACCTAGAGCACCCTGGGGAGTGGTTGGTAGTCCCTTTGTGGCTTGTAAGAGGAGAGCCCAGGGCTATGTGGCCGTACCCCTGCCCCACTCCGGTCCCCAGCTGGAGCATTTGTCTGCAGGATCCAGGTCAGGTCTGGGGGGGATGGGAAGAAGCCTAGGAGAGCAAAGTCCCCAGGGCTCAGGTCTGCACTCAGTCTTCCCATGTGGAGGACAAAGCTCCTTAGAGAAAATGCTTGCTGTCCTAAAGCTGGCAGGAAATGCACATTGATAGCTCATTCCAGCAAGAAGGTACGCGGGGGGGGGGGGGGGGGGTGAGGCCTCAGGGCCCTCGCCTTCCCACCTCCACCTGGAAAGCCACCCCACCCCACCCCAGGCTGCCCTCTGCCCCTCCCAGCCAGAGGTGGCCCTAGGGCTATTTGCTTCACCTCCATCCGGGTGCCCAGGTGGGTGCGTAGCACTGTTGACTGCCTTCCTTACCGACTCCGGCCCCAAAGTGCCTTTCCAGGGGGTCCTCCTACAATGTAGTCAAGTTCGACCTCGTGGAAATGGTCTTTGGAATCACAGCTGAGCCTTGATCCTGGGTGAGGATTCAATCTCCGTCTCCCCCATGTACCTAGTACAGAGCACCCATTCATTCGGTCAGCTGTTATTCAGCCAAGTGCCAGGGCCCAGGCTACGTGCCAGGGGCACAGATCTGCTGACTTGAGGGTGTGACGTGTGTGTGTTTTTGAGCACGTGTTTTGTGCACATCACCTGCACGCACACACAGCGTGAGCATCTCTGTCATATGTGAACTCTGGTCTTTGAGACTGTGACAGTGTGTAATCCTGCCGGGACTCTGGGCACACCTGGTTGATTCATTCTGCAAGTGTTTAACAGACACCCACTAAGGAAGTACCAGGCTCTGACCCCGAAGAAACATGACCCAAGGTCTCTGTCCTCGGGAAGTGCCGTGTTGGGGGCTGTCGCAGTGCGGGCTGGTGGGGGCAGAGGCCGGCAGGGCTGGGGGTGGTCAGAAACGTGGTCCTGGAGACACGGGGAAGGGTGTTCCTGCCCAGCTGTGAGGATGATCTCCAGTATCCCCTTCAGCCCAGTGATCTGGGGCCTGGGACAGGCCTCCCCGGCCATTTTCATGCCCTAAAGCAGCCCCGAGGGCCGACGGAACCGGAGCTCCAGGTGGTGACCCGTGGGCCCCGACTGCTGGGGGCTGGGAGAGAATACAGGAAATGAAAATGAAGCCTGTTGGCTGGAGAACCTGCCTGGGCTGCAGACCTTTCTAGAGGCGAACTTGGGGACCAGGCACCAGAACACAGCACCTGGAAAGTAGAACCCCGTGATCCAGACCAGAGAAGCGGGATCACGGAACTTAGAGGAGGAAGACGGAGCAGCAGACCTAGAATGTGGGCCTTCTAGAACCTGGAACACTCACGTCGGCTGGAAGCTGGAAGACCCAGTCTGTGCCCCCGGTGGTCAGTGGGGGAAACTGAGGTCCGGCAGGAACGGGGAGGCCTTGAGCATTGGTGAGCTGCAGTGGCACGCACGTGGTCTCTGCTGAGCCAGGACCTCCCCACAGCTCGCTGCTGCCTGACCTCGGGCGAGTCCCGTCCCCTCTCCAAACCTCAGTTTCCCCCTCTGTGAAATGGTCACGTGACGGTGAGGCAAGATGGAGCACTTCACCTGGTGCTCAGGCTCTCCCGGCAAGCTAGTGGCATGGCTAAGGCCTGGACCCTGGCCACCTGACTCCTGAATGACTCTGTCCCCTTGTGGTGATGGTCTGGTCACTGCTGTTCCTTTCTCTTCTTTCTCACACTCAGTGGGACATTTGGGCACTTGCGGCCCTTTTCCGGAATGCTCTCGGGGTCTAGCAGAGGGAAAAGACTAACTAATCAGAGGAGCAAGAACAGACTGGCGGCTCCATATGAAGGAGCAGGGGCCCGGTGCCCACAGCCCTTCATGGTGCCCTGTGCCATTTGGTGAGGGCTTCTTGAGTGTCCCCCGGTGGAGACGGTCGGGTCCTGAGCCGAGGACGCCGCAGCCCCTCGAAGTCAGGGGTGGGCAGAGGTGGATTGGGAAGGGAAAAGAGAAAGGGCTCATTGTTCCAGCTCCACGGAGGCTCCCCAGGTGCACCTGCTCCAGGCCACCTCTCCTGAAGGAGGTGGACGACCTTGCTCGGGCTCCCAGAGAGCTGGAGCTGTAGGATCTGGGCCAGGAGCAGCCTGGTCACTTCCCCAGGTCCCTGTGAGGCGGCGTTACCAGCCCCCGCTTTTCTGCCTCCAAGAGAGCAGGATTCCAGAGTTGCGGGCGGGGGGCATTGGAGCCAGGGTTCCAGCCCATGCTTTGAGTCAGCAGCAGCCGGGCATGGTGCCAGGCACTGAGCACCCAGGGGGGAACTGAGATCCCTTCCTGTTTCCCCTCCTTCCTTGCCGGGTCTCCTCCGGACCATCAGCCATCCTGCTCAGAGAGCTTGGAAGGCTGGAGTCCTTCCCCGTGTCTCCGCTCTCCACCACTTCCCTCCCATTGTGGGGGACCCGTCGAGTTCCTGTACATGAGCCACCTCATCGGGGTGTGCCTTGCCCAGGCAGGACTAGACGTTTTCGAACCCCAGACCAGTTCTGAGAGCCCAGCAGCACTGACTGCAGGTGCAGGTGTGTGGATTTGGGGGCGGAGGGGGGGTGTCGTTTATTCATTCAACAGGCCAAGGTCAGCGCCTCCTTTGCATCAGGCTCTGTGCTGGGGCCCCAGGAGAGTTGGGCAGCACTGCCCAGTGTAGGGTGAGGCAGCTCAGTCCTTCCTCAGCCTGGGGGAAGTGCAGTTCAGCTGAGCCTCCCTGGGCAAGGAGTGAAAGATTACACAGAAACTTGGAGCCTCCTAGAGGATTTGGACTTTATCCTGGGAGCAGGTGTTCGAAGCTGAGAGGGGCAGCATCAGATGTGGCTTTTGCTTGGCTCGTGGGGCTCAAGCCAGGAGCCCCTTCCCTGGCAAGGCTGCTGCTGTTGTCCAGGTGAGCGTAGATGGTGGCGCAGGCAGCGTGGGACAGTGGCACAGGGGGCCGGGTGGGACGACAAGTACCTGGGCATGGAAGTGACATGCCTAGCGATGGGGAGCACGAGGTCAGCGAGAAGCCAGATTCAGGATGACTGCCGGGCTCCTGGCCTGGGAGACTGGGTGGATGGTCACATCTCGGGTTATCAGCTCAGGTTTCAGGAAGCACTATTTGAGCGAGTTCTTTGTGGCCGGTCTTGCGGCAGAGGGTCCCAGGCAGAATGGGAGCCGACTCTGTGCCCAGGCCTCTGCCCTCCAGCTTGGCCCAGACCCCGCCGGGTCTGCTCCTCTCTCTCCCTTAACCCTACAGGCACTTTAGCCTCTTGAGTGCAAGGCTGCACCTCGCAACTGTGCCCTGTCCACATGGGGGAGCGCCACTCCACTCCTGCTGCCTGGGTCCACGGGGACCACCCTCTGACCCGGCATGCCAACCCTGTTCTTTGATGTGTCTCATCCCCTCCTTGTGCAAGGGCATCCCCCCCACGCCTCAAGGCGCAGCTCCTGGAACAAAGCCTCTCCCCGCTACAGCTTGAATCTGTCACCCTCCTGGCCCTGTGCTAGAGCAGGCTCCTTGAGGACAGGAGAAGGCTGGGGCACACCCTCCCCTCCCCTCCCCCACCTCAGGCCTGTGGGCTAGAGATGGAGCTGAAGCTGCGTGCTGAAGTGGCCCTTTGTACATTGTCCCCCTGGGGGAGGGGGGAGTCTGGTGGGAGGGGCTGGCACTGCCCGACACCCTGTGCTGATCTCAGGGGCACTGAGGATCCAGGTGGGGAGTGCGGGGTGCGGGGGCGGGGCGGGTTCTCTGGGCCTGGGATCAGGGGAGAACACCCTGCCAGGTTGGGCTCGCACTGGCCGGGCCTGCCGCCCCACACTAGATGGTACTTGGCACTCAGAGTCTGTCATCACTTCTCAGGCAAGGTGTGTCTTCACGCAACAGTTGTTTAGGGAGCGCTGCTCTGGGCCAGGCTTTGTCCTAGGAGGTTGGGGGTGGGGCGCCACCGAGACCAGTGACCTGTGACTGAGGCTTATAGGCTTAAGATGACCCTGCTCTCCTGTTGACATTCTGAGCGCCAGGGTGTGGGTGGGGGAGACAGACCATGAACAGGTAAACAAGGAACCGGCTAGCTTCCGCTGTGAGTGCTGGGGAGCAGAAGACCCAGGCAGGGGACAGCCGCTGTAGCTGGAGGGCCAGGAGGGCCCCTCTGAGCAGGCAGCCACATTCCAGGCCAAGGAGCAGCCAGTGGGAGGACCCTGCGACTGAAAGGTGCGGACTGTGACTGGAGCCCTGTGGACGAGGTCGGGAGGGCAGCAAAGATTCGAGGACCAGCTTGGCGGGGTCTGTGCGCCCAGAGAGGAGTTTGCATTTCATTCTGAGGGAGACTAGTGTGCGGGTGGGATTGAGGGGAGGGGGGAGGTGGCCTGGTGGGGACTTTGCAGTGACAGAATTTGTGGGGCCCAGTGCCAAATGAAAATGTAGGCCCCCAGGAGCGCCTGGGTGTCTCAATGGGTTAAGCATGCGACTCTTGATTTCTGCTCAGGTCAGGAGTCCAGGGTTATGGGATTGAGCCCTGCGTCTGGCTCCACATCGAGCCCGGAGCTTGCTTAAGAATCTCTCTCTCTCCCTCTGCCCCCCTCCCCCACTCTTGTTGTGTGCTCGCTCTCTCTCTCTCTCTTTCCCCCAAAGAAAATAAAATAGGGGCACCTGGGTGGCTCACTTGGGTGACCACTTCTGCTCAGGTCATGATATCGAAGTTCGTGAGTTTGAGCTCTGCGTCGGGCTCTGTGCTGACAGCTCAGAGCCTGGAGCCTGCTTCAGATTCTGCGTTTCCCTCTCTCTCTGCCCCTCCCCTGCCCACGCTCAGGCTCTCTCTCTCTCAGAAATAAACATAAAAAAATAAAATAAAATAATGAAAAAAAAACGAATGAAATGACAACTATATTCAGTTAATCTGAGAAATGCAAAGTTGGTTTAACATGAGCAAATAATGTAATTCCCCACAGTAACAAATACTTTATTTTATTTTTTTATTTTTACTTTTTTAGCTTAATTTTTTATTTTTTAGCATTTACATGCAAATTAGTTAGCATAGAGTGAAACAATGATTTCAGGAGTAGATTCCTTAGTGCCCCTGCCCATTTAGCCCATCCCCCCTCCCACTACCCCTCCAGCAACCCTCAGTTTGTTCTCCATATTGGTGAGTCTCTTCTGTTTTGTCCCCCTCCCTGTTTTCATATTATGTTTGTTTCCCTTCCCTTATGTTCATCTGTTTTGTCTCTTACAGTCCTCATACGAGTGAAGTCATATGATTTTTGTCTTTCTCTGACTGACTAATTTCACGTAGCATAATACCCTCCAGTTCCATCCACGTAGGTGCAAATGGCAAGATTTCATTCTTTTTGATTGCCAAGGAATACTCTGTTGTATCTAGATACCACATCTTCTGTATCCTTTCATCCATCGATGGACATTTGGGCTCCTTTGCATACTTTGGCTATTGTTGATAGTGCTGCTATAGACATGGGGTGCATGTGTCCCTTCGAAACAGCACACCTGTATCTCGTGGATAAATGCCTAGTAGTGCAATTGCTGGGTCGTTGGGTAGTTCTATTTTTCGTGTTTTGAGGAAACTCCATACCGTTTTCCAGAGTGGCTGCACCAGCTTGCAGTGCCACCAACAATGCAAAAGAGATCCTCCTTCTCCACATCGTCGCCAACATCTGTTGTTGCCTGAGTTGTTAATGTGAGCCATTCTGACAGGCGTAAGGTGGTAGCTCGGTGTGGTTTTGATTTGTAGTTCCCTGATGATGAGTGATGTGGAGCATTTTTTCATGTGTCGGTTGGCCATCTGGATGTCTTCTTTGGAGAAGTGTCTACTCATGTCTTTTGCCCATTTCTTCACGGGATTATTTGTTGTTTGGGTGTTGAGTTTGAGACGTTCTTGGTAGATTTTGGATACTAACCCTTTATCTGATATGTCATTTGCAAATACCTTCTCCCCTTCTGTCAGTTGCCTTTTCGTTTTGCTGATTGTTTCCTTCGCTGTGCAGAAGCCTTTTAGTCTGATGAGGTCCCAGTAGTTCATTTTTGCTTTTGTTTCCCTTGCCTCCGGAGACGTGTTGAATAAGAAGTTGCTGCGGCCAAGATCAAAGAGGTTTTTGCCTGCTTTCAACTCGAGGATTTTGATGGCTTCCTGTCTTGCATTGAGGTCTTCCATCCATTTTGAGTTTATTTTTGTGTATGGCGTAAGCAAGTGGTCCAGGTTCATTCTTCTGCATGTCGCTGTCCAGTTTTCCCAGCACCGCTTGCTGGAGAGACTGTCTTTACGCCGTTGGATATTCTTTCCTGCTCTGTGAAAGATCAGTTGGCCATACGTTGGTGGGTCCATGTCTGGGTTCTGTATTCTGTTCCATTGATCTGAGTGTCTGTTCTAGTGCCAGTACCATACTGTCTTGATGATTACAGCTTTGTAGTATAGCTTGAAGTCTGGGATTGTGATGCCTCCTGCTTTGGTTTTCTTTCTCAAGATTGCTTTGGCTCTTCGGGCCCTTTTCTGGTTCCATACACATTTTAGGATTATATGTTCTAGCTCTGTAAAGAATGCTGGTGTTACTTTGATAGGGATTGCATTGAACATGTAGATTGCTTTGGGTAGTATCGACCTTTTAACAATATTTGTTCTTCCTATCCAGGAGCATGGACACTTTTTCCATTTTTTTGTGTCTTCTTCCATTTCTTTCATAAGCTTTCTATAGTTTCCAGTGCATACGTTTTCCACCTCTTTGGTTAGATTTATTCCCACGTATTTTGTGGCTTTCTGTGCAACTGTAAATGGGATCGATTCCTTGATTTCTCTTTCTGTTGCTTCATTGTTGGTGTATAGGAATGCAACCGATTTCTGCGCATTGATTTTATATCCTGCAACTTTGCCGAATTCATGAATCCATTCGAGCCTTTCTGTGGTGGCATCTTTGAGGTTTTCCATATAGATTAGCGTGTCATCTGCGAAGAGGGAAAGTTTGACCTCCTCCTGGCCGATGTGGATGCCTTTTATTTCTTTGGGTTGTCTGATTGCAGAGGCTAAGACTTCCAATGCTATGTTGAGTAACAGTGGCGAGAGTGGACATCCCTGTCTTGTTCCTGACCTTAGGGGGAGACTCTCCCATTTTTCCCCACTGAGGATAATATTAGCGTCGGGTTGTTCATATATGGCTTTTAGGATCTCGAGGTATGCTCCTTCTCTCCCTACTTTCTTGAGGGTTTTTATCAAGAAAGGATGCTGTGTTTTGTCAAATGCTTTCTCTGCGTCTATTGAGAGGGTCCTATGGTTCTTGCCCTTTCTTTTCTTGACGTGATGATTCACGTTTATTGTTTTGAGTTAATTGCTTGAGTCCAAGATCTTACCATCTTTTTTTTAAAATTTTTTTTAACATTTATTTATTTTTGAGACAGAGAGAGACAGAGCATGAACGGGGGAAGGGCAGAGAGAGAGCGAGACACAGAATCGGAAGCAGGCTCCAGGCTCTGAGCCATCAGCCCAGAGCCCGACATGGGGCTCAAATTCATGGACCATGAGATCGTGACCTGAGCTGAAGTCAGACGCTTAACTGACTGAGCCACCCAGGCACCCCATGATCTTACCATCTTAATCAGGTGCAGTGGGGATAAGCTGCCTGGGTTATGGTATCTAAAGTATAGCCCCTTGAGTGCAAGTGTTCTCAATATGAGGACTTGAGAACGAAAGAGACAGTTATTTACCACTCACAAATGCAAGATTGTAGTCAACTGCTGAAGACTCTTCCATTCAGAAAAAGAAGATGGGAAGCACCCTAGTCCATAAGAGTTTTGAAATATAGCCTGATGCATGCTGTCAGTTCTTAAGTTAGGACTTACTCCTAACCACGGGAATACTTTCTCCATGTCTCTTCCCTTTCTTTACTCTTTGAGCTCTTGGTTCCTTCCTTTTCATAAGGAATGACCTGTATTTGCAGCTGTTTTTTCATCCTGCTTCCTCCCTGTGGGACTTCTAAGACCCAAAGGCCTCTTTTCATTTTGCACGATTTGGTCTCTTTTAGTCCAAGCTAGCAAATAGTATGTTTGCTACTATAAATCTCTTACCTTTTTTTAGTTTTCTGTAATTATTACTGGATTTCATGCCGTGTTTTAGCAAAGCGACCCTCCCAAGTCCTTTTGAGATCAGCTTTTCGCTTCAGGTTTCCTGTGAAGCTCTTATATGACGATGCCTTTAAAATTCGTCTACTCTTGGGGCTCCTGGCTGGCTCAGTTGGTAGAGCATGTGACACTTGATCTCTGGGTGCTGAGTTTAAGCCCCATGTCAGGTGTGGAACCTACTTTTAAAAAAAATCTTATACTCTTAAGATCCCTAAAGAAATTGGAGGCATACCTTAAATCTTTCTGTTTTCCTGGTAGCACCTTGGATTTTCTCGTAACCCAAAAGCCATTTCTTCATGTCAGCATTATTTGACAGTTCCACATGTAGAGAGGCTGTAAATGAGAAACAGATACTTGAACCCACTAAGTCCTGGTTCCTTTCAGTTGCATAGTCTTTCTTTAGTTTCTCTTTCCTATCCGTTTACTCTCAGGTATTTTGTAGCATGACTTCCCTTTCCTCCAGTGTCATTTTCTTCACTTGCTTAGAAGCCCTTGCTGTCAGCCTCTTCACAGGCCATCAGGCTTCCACTAAGAGTCTCGTGGAGGCCCTTTTTGGGTCTCATTCTTATGCTTTTCTACATCTTTCCATGTTCCACCTACCTCCTGGTTCAAAGGAAGTTTAGTTTTAGGTTTTTTTGAATAGCAGCACAACGTTTTTAGTATCAGTATCTGTGGTAGTAATTTACTGCTGCATAATAAGCCACCTCAAAGCCTAGTAGTTCAAAACATCATTTATCTTGTTCACCAATCTTTAGTTTAGGCAAAGCAGAGTAGGGCAACTCATTTCTTCTTCGTTTGGCATCAGCTGGCATAACTGGAAGCTGGAGACTAGAATCATCTAAAGGCTTGTTCATGCACGTGTTTGGCTGTTGAAGCTGGCCTTTGGCTAGGACGTTGGCTAGTCTCAGCTGGAGTATCTACATGAAGACTCACTAGGTAGCCTGGGATTCCTCAAAACGTGGTGGCTGGGTTCTAAGGGTGAGCTTCCCTAGAGAAAGAAAGTCAGATGGAAGCTGTATCACATTGTCCAAGCTGGCCTTAAAAATCACAGCAGTGGGGCGCCTGGGTGGCTCAGTCGGTTAAGCGGCCGACTTCGGCTCAGGTCACGATCTCGCGGTCCGTGAGTTCGAGCCCCGCGTCGGGCTCTGGGCTGATGGCTCAGAGCCTGGAGCCTGCTTCCGATTCTGTGTCTCCCTCTCTCTCTGCCCCTCCCCCGTTCATGCTCTGTCTCTCTCTGTCTCAAAAATAAATAAAACGTTAAAAATCACAGCAGTTCTGCATATTCTGCTCACTAGAAACCAGTTACTGAAGCCAGCATATATTTAAGGGGCAGGATTTTCACAGAAGTATCAACAAATTTATAAAATGACCACATCCACTCACCTTGTCTTACCAATCATATATAATGGATGGAAGACCTTCCCAACTCAGCATCACTGAAACTCCAGCCAGTTTTGTTGTTGTGGTTGTTGTTGTTGTTTAGTATGATCTCTTATTTTCTAGAAAGTAACAAAGGATTACAAGATAACAGTATTGAATTAATTTTGTCTCAAAAAAATATGTGGATTATCCAATTAAAGTTTTATACTGGGAGATGTGATTTCATAACCTGGAGAATCATTTCTCCCGGGAACGCAGTTCAAATTAGCATGAAAACATTTGCAGCTCCGAAAAAGGCCGTGGCATTAGAAACATTACTTATAGATTCATGAATTAGAGTCTTATTTTCAGAGGCTTATCTTGGGAAGTATTTTTTGACTCGGGCATACATAAGTCAATATGATATTGCTAAAACTTCTTTAAAAATTATGGAGTGTTAAGATCGGGGAAGGGCTAAGAGACTTTCTCCTAAGAGGGGACTTATTTTATGAAAGAAAGATATGAAAGAATGATAGAAAAATAAAAGTATAGAATCAAGTGCAAATGTTGTGTAGTAAAGACAATGATAGCAAAGATCTATTTCAGTAACACCTGATGGCTTTAACTTTGCTCTTGATTTTCTGAGTTGTTTAAGGGTCCACATTCTAAGACAGGGAACATTTTATTGCAAATGAGTTTATTTAACATTTTGAGTGCCTGGTTGGTTCAGTTACCCTTGATGTTGAGATTGTGAGTTCAAGCCTCACACTGGGCTTAGAGGTTACTTAAAATCTGAAAAAAAATTTGATAGTAGTTTTGGGTTAGAGTCTTTTCACTCCACTTCCAAACTATAGTGTTTTATTCATGCAGGCTGATGTCCTTACAACACAACTGGAAACTACATCTTCAAAATGTCTACACCTGGATGCAAAAAATCAAATTCTTCAACAAGAGTTATTATCAATGAAAGCTTTCGAAGAAGAACGTGAAAAACTAGAGAGCAATAACAAGAACTTACAACAAGAAGTAGTAAAATTGAAACAATTTATGGAAATGAATATGGTAGAGCGCAGTCAAGTGGAACAGTATAAACGGGAGGTTGAAGAAAGAGCACGACTGGACATGGTAGAAAAATTACACGAAGTCAACCTGTTTTTACAGGTTAATTGATTGATCTGTAATGTGCTTTCATTCATTTCACTGCAAATTCCATTTTGGATAGATGTGTTGTATGGGTTTCCTCTACTTGCTTTATGGTAATTTGTAGACTTCTGGAGGCATTTGTTCCTCCCTTGAACGAGTTCAGTTTTCATCATTGTTCCTACTAAATCGAGAGGATAAGAAAAAATGATGATTTAAACAACTAGTCTCACTATTAAGAGGAAAAGAAAAATTATGATTTAAAAATTGCACTGTACTTGTATTATTCTTAAGGTTATTGTTGACTTTTAAAATTTTGTCATTGATTCTATTATTTGAATTATCAGATTGTGTGAATACTAATACAAGAATGATTGAACTTTAATTTTATAAATCATATTTAATTCAGTTGACATTGATGATAAATATTTTACACTTGAGCTTTTTTTTTTCATTTAAAATTGCTCTCTGAATCACTGACTCAGAACTAAAGGAAACAGGTATAATTAATTATTCAGATTATAGCTATTTTAAAACTATCCTGTTAATTTGCTTTAGGCACAAGCAGCAGCTCAAGAAAACTTGGACCAGTTAAGAGAAAATGCTCATGCTTCAACGAGAAGTCAAATGGAACTTAGAATTAAAGATCTGGAATCTCAGGTCTCTACAATGAAGACGTCTCAAGAAGAATCTACTAAAACAGAGTTGGAAACCTACAGGCAACTCTACCTAGAAGAATTAAAAGTTAGAAAGTCCTTGAGAAATAAGCTGAACAGGTAAGCCAAAACAGAATCATAGACAAGAAATTTAGCTTATTAATTTGCCTCTAAAACATAATTTCTGTGGAGCCAAGATCATGAGATGAGTAGGAAGTGAAAGCCAACTAGATCGTGTAATTTTGGAAAATGATGTTTCTAAGTGAACTTACCTTTGAAGTGTTAGTCCAGGACAGTTTGCATCCCTCCTCTTCTTTTTGGTTCTTTTTGGTTTTACAGGACCTCTTCCCCCACCCCACCCCCGCACCCCCCACCCTGTATATTTTCCATTGATCGGATCTGCTAGTCTTTAAGTGCATTGTTTGAAGCTTTCTCATTTAGAAGTATATTATTATAAAATTGCTTGCCAGAAGTACCCTAAATAGAAATGTCGATGATTTCATTTTTGGAAGATGACAACTTTAACCTAAAAGCTCAAGTACTACTACTACTACTCATCCTGGCACCTTGGTACATTTATTCTCTTGATTGTGAACTTTGGTATTATTACTAGAGTGGGCCTTGAGACAAACTATCCTTTATGTTTTTTCTACTTTACATAATGGCATACATGTGAAATACAGAAAGACTCACAGAGGGATGAAGGGGAGTATAATTCCCAAAGTGGCAAAAAAGAGCACCATGCTGGGAGGGAGGTTGTGGAAGACTGAAGACAGAAAGGGCAGATTCTGCCTCCAGTGCCTTGGTAACTGTTATAAGCTAATTGCCTCTGTAGCTGTTTTAGTTCTTTCTGATCACACCTCTGCCATCTACTATCTCCCCTAGAGATTGTTGGTCTCACTGATTCCTCAGTGTCAAATGCTCAGTTTCTTTGAGATAGTAAGTGAAATGTGCAAGAGTGGTGAAAGCAAATGCTTGAAAATGTCTTTGAGGGATGGTTTATTTTTATATCTGTAAACAGGTTTACGAAATATAAGTATGTATATATAATGGCATCCTGAAGGATCCTGCCGGTACAGCCATTCCAGAAGACAGCAAGTATTATTCATTAAGCCGTGTACATCACTGATAGCCACTTCTCTCCCTTCCCTCATTTGAATTGTTCGTTAGGGGTCCCCCTGGAAACATAAGTATTTCTTTAGAACAATTTTAAAAGTATAATTTTAGATAGTAGGTGTGCTCTGTCACATGTTCAGTGTTAAAACACTGTTCAATGGCAAATGCTATTTACTATTATGGAAACTTAAAAAGATGTAAGTCATTTAGGAATGATTTAGGGAAAAAGAAAATGTATTTGTGTTTTTTAATCTTCACAGGACTAATGAGAGGCTGTCAGAGAGCAATACAAAACTTCTTGCGGAGAGACAGCAGCATCAAACTTTACTCAGGATTCTTACTATGAGCCCAGCCTGGAAACACCTTATTGTGGACATTTTGAAAATAATTCAGTGCTCAATGGAAACCTTACTCCAAGAGGAAACTTGGTGATTCCTACCTTAACCCCACGACCGTCATATGACCACTGGGAGACTTCCTTGTGGAAGGTTAGTTATATTATCTGTTTTACTTTGGTTTTCAGATATCTGATATAATTGTTGCTTTTAATTTGGTGAAATTCTGAGTTGTTTAAGTAAGTAACACATACGAAGTAAAAGTCATAATCATATGTGCTAAGAAAGAATTGAGGTAAATTATATATATATATATGTATATACATGTATGTGTATATATATATATATATATATGTGTGTGTGTGTGTATATATATGTGTGTGTATATATATATATATATATATATATATATATATATATATATATGTTAGTCCCTTGATCTCTCATTTCCAAGAGATACTTATTTTTATTTTATTTTAGCGAGAGAATGAGTGAGTGCATGCAGGGGAGGGGCAAAAGGAGAGGGAGAAAGAGAATCCCAAGCAGGTTTCATGCTCAGCACAGAGCCCAATGTGGGGCTCAGTCTCAAAACCATGAGATCATGACCTGAATCAAAATCAAGATTTGGACACTGAAAACAACTGAGCCACCCAGGTGCACCACAAGAGACACCTAGTATTAACTGTATTCAATAAATATAACTAAACTGACCCATGTTAAATTTCTTGAAAAGCTTTCTTTTAAATTTGATTTTAGAAAGTAAATGTTATTGCCTGCTGACCACAGGTACACTTAGATGCTTGGACTTATTTTCAGTTGGCAGTGGTTCATAAACATTTGAAGGTTTTGCTATCATCCAGTTTTTGCACCCCTGTATGTCAGTGAATGATCGTCCTCCAAACACTTAACGACATATGAATGTTTACTATTTAAAAGAATCCAAGGGGGTGCCTGGGTGGCTCAGTCATTTCAGCATCTAACTCTTGATCTCAGCTCAGTTTTGATCTCAGGGTCATGAGTTCAAGTCCTGCATTGGGCTCTACACTAAGCTTGGAGGCTACTGAAAAAAAAAAAAAAAAAGAATCCACAGTAAGTCCTTTTTATGAATTAAATCAACTTGTAACACTAAAAAGGTTAATTTCTCTTTTAAGTTAAATTTTTGCTATTTTCTTACATGAGAATACATCTTTAATTGCTTTCTTACTTAAGGCACTCTTTTTTCTTTTTCCTTTTTTTTTACTTATAGCACCTTTGTTTCAATTTTTATAAAATATCTTGCTGAGCGATTGTAGAGCATTTTATAAATAGCTAAATCTAGCAAATATTTGAATTTTTACAATAAAGCTTTTATTTCTTCAAATGAGTTCTTGCCCCTTTCTCTTTTCTTTTTCTGGAACCCCTTGAATGCAAGTATTATTACACTGGGTGTTGTCCCACAGGTCCCTTAAACTTGTCTCATTTTTAAAGTTGTTTTTTCTTTTTTGTTTTTCAGCTTGGATGATTTCTGCTACCCTGTCTTGCAAATTGTTGATCTGTTCTTCTGCATCTTCTTATCTGCTGTTGATTCCCTCTAGTGTATTTGTCATTTTTGTTATTGAATCCTTCAGCTCTGATTGGTTCTTTTTTATATTTTCTATCTCTTTGTTGATGTTATCACTGGATCCATTCATTCTCCTCCCAAGTTCACTGAGCATCTTTATGACCTTTACCTTGATCTCTTTATGAGGTACATCACTTATCTCTGTTTTTTTTTTTCTTAGTTTTTTTTTTCTTAGTTTTGTTAGTTTCTTTTTCTTAGGTGTTGTCATGTTCTTTCATTTGGAAGGTATTCCTCTGTGTCCTCAGTTTGTCTGACTTTCTATGTTTGTTTCTAAAATGGTTTCTTTCAACTTTTTCTCTCTTTTGAGTGGGCGTTGCTTTTGAACAATGTACATTAGTTATAAAGTCAAGGAAGAAGAGAATGTTTCTGTAAGTGTTGTCTAGTCATTTTTCTTGGTGGAGCTGTGACAGGTGACACTGGGTAGGCGGCAAGTAACACTGCTCTTCTCTTTCTAAATTCAGAACACAGGAGACAGGGAGATGGAGAGAAACTTAGTAGCTTTATTACTAATACACACTAACAAATTGGAGGATATGATTTAGGTTATGTTAGCCACATTGGGCTTCCTCCCAAATTGGGCACGTCCCCACACAGTTGTAAATTGAGGAAACAAATGCTTGACCCCCACCCCGGGGGCCGGGTGCTTACCACAGAGCTGAGAGCAGACCCAAATTCATGTTACTGTGGGCAGGCACATCTTTTCAAAGAGGAGATTCAGAAACACATAAGCACTGCTTAGCTCCTACTCCAAATTCACCCGTTAGGTAAGTCTCCCTTCCTGTCAGGAGGGAGAGAGAGATAAGTCCAAATGTGAGAAGTGAAGGTTCACCTATTATTTATGACCAGATTTAAATTATAAATAAAGTGAATTGTGTCTTTTGTACATACCAACTAATGATGAGAGGTTAGACAGAAGCATGCTAGATGGGAAAGAGAAATCTGTTGGGTTTTAAATTTTGCTGTAAATAACCACACCATGGGTTCCCTCATTTGTTGATTGATTTTGATAAACCAAATTTTCTTGGAAAGAAATAAATCATTCTTTCAGGAAGAATTTCCTCAGTTTCAGCTTGCTTGCTTCACCTAAAGCTTCTCTCTCTCAAGTTCTCTGTCCTGTGGTTTAAAAAAGTTGTGCTTAAAAACTGACTGCTACTAAAAGGAGTTAACATAATTTCTGTTCCTTTATTTTTATTCATGACTTTAAAATTTGTAATTTAGTTAGCGAGCTACTATTGTGTGCCTCATACCTAAACATTATTGAGCCACATGACAAACTTTTATGTATTCATTTTCTCTGAGTTATACTTAAAATATACGTATTTTTCCTGACTATGAGGAAGTAACTGGCATAGAACTCTAGGCTTGGTAAGACCAGAAGTGTATTCCTGGTCTGCATCTAGTTGGTTTCATGACCTCAGGCAAAGTACACTCTCTCTGAGCCCTTTTTGACTATTATGCAAAATTCGGGATTTTGACTAAATTAGTGACTTTTATACCTTCAAAATAATTTTGTTTTCAAAGAATAGAACGTAATTTTTTTTTTGCATTAAACTGTATTGTGTAAAACAGAGAGAAGTAGAGCTGTCTAACTAAAGGAGAGATGGAGACTATGGCTGTGACTTCCTTGTCCCTCAATCCTGCAGTGTCCCCAACCGAACCTTAGATTTCTATGGGCCATATTTGAATGCTAACAGTAATGAGAAAATCCTTCTAATTAAAAATTCTTTAAAAATGTTCTTTGAATTAAAATTTGCTGATATATAGTTTTTCTGTGTATAATTTTCTCACCCTCTTATATTTCTGATAACTGGAAAGGTATACATAAAAGTACACATGTGTCCTTATTCATGGACTTGAAAGCTATTTTCACCATCGAAACACAGTTTTTACCTAGAAATAAACATGAAGGTCACAGAGGTAAATATTTAGGAAAAGAGCTTTTGGGGAAAAGATGCAACATTACCTTGGTAGTTCCTTAAGTCATGTCATGTAAAAAACGTGGTTTATATTTTATATAGTATTTATTAATGGTAATATAAAATAGTTTGAATAAAGCCTACCCCCATCATCTGGTATTGAGTTATTAATTTTATAAGTCTGGTATAGTAATGTTGTCCCATTCATTTTATAAGCCTGAATATAATGCTATTGTCAAAAAAGTGTTATGGTTACTCAAAAACTTAAAAATAGATATTCATTAATTCCACTACTGCGTATTTACCCAAAGAAAAAGAAAACACTAATTTGAAAAGCTGTGTGCATCCCTATGTTTATTGAGACATTGTTTGCAATAACCAAAATATGGAAGCAACCTAAGTGTCCATCGATAGATGAATGGATAAAGAAGATGTGTAATATGTATACAATGAAATATACCTCAGCCATCAAAAAGAATGAGATCTTGCCATTTGTGACAACATTGATAGACCTAGAGGGTATTATGCTAGGTGAAATAAATCGGAGAAAGACAAATAAATACCATCTGATTTCACTTACATGTGGAATATAAAAAAACTAAACAAGTCCACAAACAGAATCATAACTACAGAGGACACATTGGTGGTTGGTAGGGGGGAGGTGGGTAGAGAGTAAGGACAAAATAGGTGAAGAGGAGGAAGAGGTACAAATTCCAGTTATAAAATAGGTAAGTCACAGGAATGAAGAATACAGCATATGAAATATCCACAATAATATTGTATTAATGTTGTATGGTGACAGAGGGTAACTACACATACGGTAGTGAGCATAGCATAGTGTCTACAATTGTCCAATCTGAATTTGTATACTGAAATTAGCGTAACATTGTCTGTCAACTATACTTCAATTAAAAAAGGGTATTAGGGAAAATAGTCTCTGAAAATATTGGGAAACATGTCAGCCAAAACATTTGTCCTCACACCTACATTTGTAAAGACATTGGAATCCTTATCATCAGTGTTGATTATGTTCAGTGCACTATTTTGGAGCCCGTTTGGGGCATTCAGGGAGAGGCTACCTTGTATAAGAAAGATCTAAATAAGAACATTCTAGACAGGAATATACAATTGACCCTTGACCCACATGGTTTCGAACTGTGCGGGTCTACTTTACTTACACATGGATTATTTTTGGATACTGTATAGTACTGTAAGTGTATTTCCTCTTCCTTCTGTTTTTCTCCATGTCATTTTTTTGCCCTGGCTTATTCTACTGTGCAAAACATGTATGGATCGACTGTTTATGTTACTGGTAAGGCTTCCGGTCAACAGTAGGCTATTAGTAATTAAGTTTTGGGGGGATGAAAAATTATATGCAGGTTTTTGACTGCACCGCAACCTCTGTGTTATTCAAGGGTCACCTGTAGTTGGAAATATTCATACACGTTTCATAAGTAAGTAGATAACCATAACTTTAATAAGTCAAGTGTTTCCAAACTGGGTCCTAATTTGGAGAAAGGAAACAAAGTTACAATTGAAAATTGTATATTGTTTTCCTTATCTCTAATTGAGAAAGTTATAAATCAGAAGCTAAGCTTGAAAACTGTTGTAACCCTCTATTTTTCCTTTCTTCAAAGAGATTTTCTGAAATCTTTGTGTCCATATGAAAAGAAATAAGTGTTTTAGTCATAATACAGATAGCAAAATATTATTACTCAATTTTTTGCCAATAGAATTTCCACATGACAGTATGACAGTCCCACATTCTTCATTTTATATGTATTTAAGAGTCAGTCCTGAAAAATTAATAGCAAAAGCATTCCTTCAAATTTTGTTTTTCTAAAAGTGAAAGAATGGAAAGCCCATTTTAAGGAACAATTCATTAAGGTAAAAAACTGATTGAACTTTCATAAATGGCAGGTTTTCTAATCATTTCCAAGTAATAATTCAGTATACAATATGATTCTTGTTTAAACTTTTTTGTACCAGTAAGATCAAACATCACCTTTCAGAGATTATACACATTCAATAGATCAATATTAATTGTGCTTTTTATCAGATTCACTTAAATGGCATTTTATATATGTATACACACACACACACACACACACACACATATATATATATACACACATATATACGTGTGTGTGTGTATGTATGTATGTATGTATGTATGTATGTATCTGTTCTCAATTATCTAAAACTAACATAAAATAGGTAGGAATTTATTTTATTCATGTGATTGTCTTTCTATGTAAGCAATCCCTAACTTCGGTTTAATCTCTACAAGTATTGTTTCAAGACCACATGTCGTAAGCTATATATAATTCCTACAATGTCTTTTGTTTACCTTACACATTCTAAATAATATTTGACTTATTTCAGATGCAGCGGGAGTTGGAGAAAGCAGTAACCAGAGCACCAGAAGAAGGTATGTTGCCAAAAATGTATGAAGTTAGATATCATTGATTTCTGAAATAAACTATAAATAGTAAATGGCATCCCTTTCCATTGTTTGGATAATGGATACTGCATTCACATTTTTTTTGTACATATCTAATAAAAAATGTAAAAACATGAGCCTGATGAAGAACACACTTCTTCCTCATTTAGTCCTCATGTTTCATAGCTCTTTTAAAATCCCCCAAAAGTCTAGGGGCACCCAGGTGGCTCTGTCGGTTGGGCGACTGATTTCAGCTCAGGTGGGTTCAGACCCTACACAGGGCTCTGTGCTGAAAGCTCGGAGCCTGGAGCCTACTTCGTATTCTGTGTCTCCCTCTCTCTGTGCCCCTGCCCGCTTGTGGTTTGTCTCTCTCTCAAAAATAAATAAACGTTAAAGAAGTTTTTTTCAATCTCCCTAAATCTATATATCTGTTATTATTTCTGGCGATAATCTTCCTTCACTGGTGCCATCCCTATGGAACTGTCAACCTGCACAAGTCTCAGAAAAGGTGTGCTTTATCAAATTGTTGTTTCCGCTAGTGATAGAAGACCCAAAAAGCCAAAGTCGTCTTAGTAATGCTTGGTTAAGTAATTAGAGGTCATATAGCTGTCACTTGACAGGTAACGTGTTTCAATCTTCACTCATTGACTTTGTCATTGCTTTTGCCCTTGGGAAAAACTTTAAATTCCTTAGCATGGAATGAAAACACCCAAATCAGTTTGCTTCTTGCCAGATTATTCAGCCTTGTCTCACTATTTCCCTACTCTGCTGCTTTGCTCTAGCACCTTCTCAAACTAAACTACTCATAATTGCACAAGTGTTCTTCCTCACTTCTAGCTCTTTGTATGTGCTTCTTCCCTCTACCTAGCATACTCTTTCCTTGTCCTTCAGGTGTCAGATTACATATCACCTTCACCAAAAAGCAGACAATATTGACGCAAAACTGGGATGTCCCTTCTGTATGTTCCAGTAGTGCTGTGTTTTATACCTGTCACTTACATCTGTATATCAAGGAAGGTCCTGTTCAGAAATGTTGGGAAATGCCTGTTTGATTTTTCAGTTTATAGTTTATGATTGTTCAGGGTGGACTGTGTCCTCATCTTGTAATTTCACCTTGTAATGAAAAAACCAGAAACTCTGATATTTATCCACAATAGCAATTAATTCAGTGTGCAACCCTGAGCAAAATATATTTAATACTAATCTTGGGTTTCATATTGCAGTTGTACATAGTTATTTTTCAATTTTCTTAACACCTTTTCATAAAGGCCCCAACTTTCTTTTGTTCTTTTTCTTTTCTTCTTTTCTTTTCTTTTCTTTCTTTTTTTTTTAAGGACTTGTAGTGAAAAGTATTTTGGAGAAAGAAGATAATTCTTTCTTTTCCTTTTCAGCTGCTACCGAATTTGAACGAGGATCCTATAGAACTCCTTTAGTATCTACTGATGATTCAATTCTAAATCAAGATCCAGTATGGAAAGCGTCACGAGAATATGTACAGATTTTGAACAAAAATTATATGATTTGAAAAATAAATAGAAAAACTTTACTGGATGATTACAAAACATTGTCCACTATATGGAAAAATCTTGATTAAAGGAAAATGTTTTTGTGTCACATGTGTGTAATGAAAATCTGTATAATATTTTAAACTATGTTTCTTGGCATCTCATTAAATTTTAAGCACATTTTGTACGTGGAAAGCAGCACTAGAGGGTTTGACATACATCAGACTGTTCCACTCCCTGCTGTTTGCACAGCACACAAACAAACAAGTTGTCATTAATACTTCAGTAGTGTTCATGGATGGCTTTTTTGTATTTTCCAATTTTTATCACTATATGTGGGCCTAAAGATTTAGACATTAGTTTGATGTATTCCTGCTATGGCTATTGCCAATGTTTGTACATATTACAATTTTTAATAGTGCCATAAAACCTATTTATAATTTTAATTGTCAACACTGATTCATAGCTCTTTCCACATGGAGAAATAAAATTTGCATAAGGCTTTTCACCTTTTCTATTTATTTATTTATTTAGTTAGTTAGTTATTTTTTATTTGCTTTTTGGAAACAAAGTTAGAGAAAAGAAAAAATAGAGAAACAAAAGAAAAAAGAACTGCCCCTCCCCCACCCCAGAGCCATTTGCAAGTAAATTGCTAACGGGATGCCTGATTCCTGTAGCATTTAAATCCTACAAGTCAGTACATTCCACATAACTACCATACAACCTTCACAATCAGAACATTAACTCTAATACACTTGTCGCTTGAACAATGGGGTTAAGGGCTCTGACCCCTGCCCCCCACAGTCAAAAAGCCATGAACAACTTTTGACCCCCAGAGACTTAACCACTGCTACTACCAATGATCTTTTGTATATGATATGTATCGTACTATATTCTTAAAGTAAGCTACAGAAAAAAATACCATGAAGAAAATTATAAAAGAAAATACATTTCCAGTACTGAAAAAAATCTGTGTGTAGTCAGTGCACCCATCAAAACTCTTTTGTTCCAGGGTTCAGTATAATTCTATCATTTATTCCTCATAATTCTTTTTAAGTTTGCTCACTTATCTGTAGTATACGTAATACCAAGGAAGGTCCTGTTCAGAGCCATGTATTGAATTCAGTTGTGTGTCTTAGTCTCTTTCACTCTAGAACAGTTCCTTTGTCTTTCCTTGACTTTCATGACTTTTAACCTTTTGACGAGTAAATTCCAGTAATGTGCAATGTCTTTCAATGTGGATTTTTCTTAGGTTTCCTTACGGTAAAATTCAGATCATAATTATTAGCAAGAGTATCACTACAACCTACTCTTTTCATTGCATCCTCTCATGTGACCTACAATTTTGATTTGTCCCAATACTGGTGATGTTAATGTTGGCCAGCGGAGGTAGTATCTGCCAGGTTTCTCGCCTGGAATGTTAACTTTCCACTTTCCAATTAGTTAGTATTTTGTGGGGAAGTACTTTGAGACACGTACACATATCCTTTCTCAGACACCCTGTGCCAGGCCACCTCTTCTGCAGATGGTTTGCTCCCCTGCAGGTTCTGAAAACCCACGCTGGGCTATTCTTCCCCTGTGCAGATGCCTCCCCACCCTGTCCAGTCTGTGATACTTCATTATTCTATATCATTCACTTTTCAGGGATGCTCTCACTTGAGCTCCAACACTGTGCAGGGTGACTGTCCCACACGTAATGCCTTCCCCATTCTAAGCTCCAGCACCTCACTCTGGACCCCCACAACTCCATGCCTCTGTTTCTAGGACTGGAAACTAAACTGTTGGGGATGAGAAAGAAGAAAGGAAGGAAGGGCTCCACAGGTCTTCTTTAATCAACTTGGCAAGCTCTCCAAAGCCGTTTCTCATTGGAATTGCATTGAATCTGCCAATAGTTTGTAAGGAAAGACATTTCTTATACTGATTTTTCCAAACAACTAGTCTTTTAATTGTCTAAGCTTATTCCCCACAATATATTGTTTCTTACTCGAGTGTTTTATCTGCAGATTCCTTTGGATTTGGGTTTGGGGCATGCAGCGACATATAATCTATAAATAGTGGCATTTGGGGTTCTTTCCAATTCCTAGAGCTTTCATTTTTTTTTCTTTCCTACTACAAGAATGACGTTGAGTAAATGTGAGGATAGTGAGTGTTCATGTCTTCTTGAAATTGCAACATGTAAAAGTAGTTTTCTACAACTATGTAGATAGTGGGGTTTTTAAAAGTGTATATCTTTTATCAGTCTCTTAGTTTGCTCTTGCCGTTTACAACAGATCACCATCAACACAGTGTCTTACAGCCACACACATGTATCTCACATTTTTGTGGGTCAGAAGCTGAGCAATGGCTTAGCTGGGTCCTTTGTTCAGGTTCTCACAAGGCTGTACCCAAGGTGTCCGCTAGACGGCCCTTCCCCATTTGGGTGCTTCGATGGGGAAGAATCTGCTTCCAAGCCCATTGCGTTTGTTTTTAAGAGAATTTCCTTGTGACTGTATGACTGGACTCATTTCCACAGCTCTTTGCTAGTTGTCGGCTAGTTGGAGGCTTAGGTCCTAAGCGTTCCCAGACGCTTGTCTTAGTCCTTTTGGGCTGCTCTAACAAAATGCCATAGGCTTATGAAAAAAATTTTATCTTTCACAGTTCTGGAGGCTGGGAAGTCCAAAATGAAGGCACTGGCAGATTCAGTGTCCAGCGATGGCCTGCTTCCTGGTTCATGGACGCTGGTCTTGCTGCTTGGCGCAGGCCAAGGGAGCTCTCACAGCCCTCCTTTATAAGGGCACTAATCCCATTCATGAGGGCTCCACCTTCATGACTTAATCACTTCCCAAATCCCCCACTTCTAAATACTATCACGTTGAACATGAAGATTTAACACATGAGTTTCGGTGAGTGGGGACACAAATATTCAGCCTAGAGCAAGGCTGTTCCTTGTTCGTGGCCACGTAGACTTCCTCGATATGGCCGCTGAGTTTAGGAGGCCAGAAAGGAGAATGTCACTTCAGAGAAGGCTCAGTCCTCCTCAAAGGGTGTTCACGTGATCAGATCAGGTTTGCCTAGCATAAAACTCCTTTTGGTTGACTCTGAATTAACAGAATTAATTATGTCTGCAACAGTCCTTTACATTTGCCATATTCCAATAGCTAGAGTCAAGTCACAGAACTTAAGAGAAAAGAATTATAAAGAAAAGGTGACAACGCTAAAGGGCAGATAATATGGAGTCACTTAGGGTCTTTCTGCTACAAGTATATTGAGGAAGTTCCCTTATAATACTAGTTTTCTAAGTTTTGTCATGAATGACTATTGAATGCTAACAGATGTTTATTTCACATCTATTGAGATAGGTTTTTTTAACTGTTTATTTTTGAGAGAGACCAAGCAAGCCAGCAGGGGAGGGGCAGAGAGAGAGGGAGACAGGATCTGAAGCAAGCTCTGCGCTGACAGTGGCGAGCCCAATACGAGCCCCACGTGGGGCTGAAACTCACTGTCAGATCATGACCTGAGCCTAAATTGGATGCTTAACCGACTGAGCTACCCAGGCACCCTGAGATAAGTTTTTAAAATATTTGTGAATGGGGGGAGGGTCCAAGATGGCGGAACAGCATGGAAGATTTGTGCGTGTCTCACACCCATGAAATACAGCCAGGCCAACACGAAACCATCCTACACACCTAGAACACTGATTGGAGGACTAACACAACAATCTGCACAACCTGAACCACAGAATTCAGCAGGAATTTACCTCAAAAGAAAGAGCATGAAGAAACGACAGCCAGGGATTTAACCAAGACAGATAGAGGCAAGCTGTCTGACCCAGAATTTAGAATCACGATAATAAGAATGTTAGCTGGGATCCAAAATAGATTAGAACCCCTTTCTGCAGAGATAAAAAAAGTTAAAAAATAGCCAGAATGAAATTAAAAATACTATCACTGAGCTGGAATCACAGATGGATGCAGTGGCGGCAAGGGTGGACAAGGCAGAACAGAGAATCCGCTATATAGAGGAGAAACTTAGAAGGAATAACGAAGCAGAAAAAAAAGAGTGAGATTAAGGCAAAAGAGCACGATTTAAGCATTAGAGAAACCAGTGACTCATTAAAAAGGAACAACATCAGAATCATAGGGGTCCCAGAAGCGGACGAGAGAGAGATAGGGGCATTAGGGTAATGTGAGCAAATCATAGCGGAAAACATGTACGAAAGCTGGGGAAAGACACAGACGTCAAAATCCAGGAAGCACAGAGGACCCCCATTAGATTCAACAAAAACCGACCATCAACAAGGCATATCATAGTCAAATTCACAAAATACTCAGGCAAGGAGAGAATCATGAAAGCAGCAAGGGGAAAAAAAAAGTTCCCTAACCTAAAAGGGAAGACAGATCAGGTTTGCAGCAGACCTACCCACAAAAACTTGGCAGGCCAGAAAGCAGTGGCGGGATATATTCAGTGTGCTGAATCAGAAAAATATGCGGGGGCGCCTGGGTGGCTCAGTCGGTTAGGCGTCCGATTTCCACTCTGGTCATGATCTCATGGTCTGTGAGTTTGAGCCCCCCGTCAGGCTCTGTGCTGACAGCTCAGAGCCTGGAGCCTGCTTCGGATTCTGTGTCTCCCTCTCTCTCTGCCCCTCCCCCGTTCATTCTCTCTCTCTCTCTCTCTCTCTCTCTCTCTGTCAAAAAAAAAATAAACATTAAACAAATAAAATAAAAAATAAATGCAGCCAAGAATTCTTTATCCAGCAAGGCTGTCACTCAAGATAGGAGAGAGAAAATGTTTCCCAGACAAACAAAAATTAAAGGAATTTGTGACAACTAAACCAGCCCTGCAAGGAATTTTAAGGGGGACTCTCTGAGGGAAGAAAAGATGAAAAAAAATTACATATACATACATACATATATATACATATACACATATATATATACACATATACATATATATGTACGCGTATGTATCTATCTATATATATCTATAGAGATAGATAGATATATACCAAAAGCAACAAAGATTAGAAAGGACCAGAGAACACCACCAGAAACTCCACGTGTACAAGCATCATAATGGCAATAAATTCATATCTTTCAGTACTCACTCTAAATGTCAATGGACTCAATGCTCCAATCAAAAGGCATAGGGTAACAGAACGGATAAGGAAACAAGGTCCATCTATATGCTGTTTCCAGGAGACCCAGTTTAGACCTAAAGACACCTTCAGATTGAAAATAAGGGGATGGAGAACCATCTATCATGCTAATGGTCAACAAAAGAAAGCTAGAGTAGCCATACTTATATCAGACAATCTAGATTTTAAAATGAAGACTGTAGCAAGAGATGCAGAAGGGCATGATATCATAATCAAGGGGTCTATCCACCAAGAAGACCTAACAATTGTAAACATTTATGTGCCACATGTGACAGCACCCAAATATGTAAATCCATTAATCACAAACATAAAGAAACTCATCGATAGTAATACCATAATAGTAGGAGACTTCAACACCCCACTCACAGCAATGGACAGATCATCTAATCAAAACAATCAACAAGGAAACAATGGCTTTGAATGACACACTGGACCCGATGGACTTAACAGATATATTCAGAACATGTCATCCTAAACCAGCAGAATATACATCCTTCTCCAGTGCACACGGAACGTTCTCCAGAATAGACCATATACTGGGACATAAATCAGCCCTAAGTAAGTACAAAAAGATCGAGATCATACCGTGCATATTTTCAGACCACAACACTATGAAACTCGAAATCAACCACAAGAAACAATTGGGAAAGGTAACACATACTTGGAGACTGAAGAACATCCTACTAAAGAATGAATGGGCCAACCAAGCAGTGAAAGAGGAAATTGAAAAGTATATGGAAGTCAATGAAAGGGATCACACCACAACCCAAAACCTCTGGGACGCAGCAAAGGTGGTCATAAGAGGAAAATAGATAGCAATCCAGGCCTTCCTAAAAAAGGAAGAGAGATCTCAGATATACAACCTAACCTTATGCCTTAAGGAGCTGGAAAAAGAACAGCAAATAAAACCCCAAACCAGCAGAAGACAGGAAATAATAAGGATTACAGCAGAAATCAATGCTATCGAAAGAAACAAACAAACAAACAAACAACCCCACAAAAATACCAGTTGAACAGATCAATCAAGCCAGAATCTGGTGCCTTGAAAGAATTAACAAAATTGATAAACCACTAGCCAGTCTGGTCAAAAAAGAAAAAAAGGAAAGGACCGAAATAAATAAAATCAAGAATGAAAGAGGAGACATCACAACCAACACAGCAGAAATAAAAACAATAATAAGAGAATAGTATGAGCAATTATATGCCAATAAAATGGGTAATCTGAAAGAAATGGACAAATTCCTAGAAACATATACACTACCAACACTGAAACAGGAAGAAATAGAACATTTGAACAGACCCATAACCAGTCAGGAAATCGAATTAGTAATCAAAACTCTGCCAAAAAACAAGAGTCCAGGGTCAGATGGCTTTCCAGGGGGAATTCTCCCAAACATTTAAGGAAGAGTTAGCACCTATTCTCTTGAAAGTGTTCCAAAACATAGAAATGGAAGGAAAACTTGCAAACTCTTTCTATGAAGCCAGCATTACCTTGATTCCAAAACCAGACAGAGACCCCACTAAAAAGGAGAACTATACACCACTTTCCCTGAGGAACATGGATGCAAAAATTCTCAACAAGATATTAGCCAACCGGATCCAACAATACATGAAAAGTATTACTCACCACGACCAAGCGGGATTTATACCTGGGATGCGGGGCTGGTTCAATATCCGCAAAACAATTAACGTGATTCATCACGTCAAGAAAAGAAAGGGCAAGAACCATAGGACCCTCTCAATAGACGCAGAGAAAGCATTTGACAAAACACAGCATCCTTTCTTGATAAAAACCCTCAAGAAAGTAGGGAGAGAAGGAGCATACCTCGAGATCCTAAAAGCCATATATGAACAACCCGACGCTAATATTATCCTCAGTGGGGAAAAATGGGAGAGTCTCCCCCTAAGGTCAGGAACAAGACAGGGATGTCCACTCTCGCCACTGTTACTCAACATAGCATTGGAAGTCTTAGCCTCTGCAATCAGACAACCCAAAGAAATAAAAGGCATCCACATCGGCCAGGAGGAGGTCAAACTTTCCCTCTTCGCAGATGACACGCTAATCTATATGGAAAACCTCAAAGATGCCACCACAGAAAGGCTCGAATGGATTCATGAATTCGGCAAAGTTGCAGGATATAAAATCAATGCGCAGAAATCGGTTGCATTCCTATACACCAACAATGAAGCAACAGAAAGAGAAATCAAGGAATCGATCCCATTTACAGTTGCACAGAAAGCCACAAAATACGTGGGAATAAATCTAACCAAAGAGGTGGAAAACGTATGCACTGGAAACTATAGAAAGCTTATGAAAGAAATGGAAGAAGACACAAAAAAATGGAAAAAGTGTCCATGCTCCTGGATAGGAAGAACAAATATTGTTAAAAGGTCGATACTACCCAAAGCAATCTACATGTTCAATGCAATCCCTATCAAAGTAACACCAGCATTCTTTACAGAGCTAGAACATATAATCCTAAAATGTGTATGGAACCAGAAAAGGGCCCGAAGAGCCAAAGCAATCTTGAGAAAGAAAACCAAAGCAGGAGGCATCACAATCCCAGACTTCAAGCTATACTACAAAGCTGTAATCATCAAGACAGTATGGTACTGGCACTAGAACAGACACTCAGATCAATGGAACAGAATACAGAACCCAGACATGGACCCACCAACGTATGGCCAACTGATCTTTCACAGAGCAGGAAAGAATATCCAACGGCGTAAAGACAGTCTCTCCAGCAAGCGGTGCTGGGAAAACTGGACAGCGACATGCAGAAGAATGAACCTGGACCACTTGCTTACGCCATACACAAAAATAAACTCAAAATGGATGGAAGACCTCAATGCAAGACAGGAAGCCATCAAAATCCTCGAGTTGAAAGCAGGCAAAAACCTCTTTGATCTTGGCCGCAGCAACTTCTTATTCAACACGTCTCCGGAGGCAAGGGAAACAAAAGCAAAAATGAACTACTGGGACCTCATCAGACTAAAAGGCTTCTGCACAGCGAAGGAAACAATCAGCAAAACGAAAAGGCAACTGACAGAAGGGGAGAAGGTATTTGCAAATGACATATCAGATAAAGGGTTAGTATCCAAAATCTACCAAGAACGTCTCAAACTCAACACCCAAACAACAAATAATCCCGTGAAGAAATGGGCAAAAGACATGAGTAGACACTTCTCCAAAGAAGACATCCAGATGGCCAACCGACACATGAAAAAATGCTCCACATCACTCATCATCAGGGAACTACAAATCAAAACCACACCGAGCTACCACCTTACGCCTGTCAGAATGGCTCACATTAACAACTCAGGCAACAACAGATGTTGGCGACGATGTGGAGAAGGAGGATCTCTTTTGCATTGTTGGTGGCACTGCAAGCTGGTGCAGCCACTCTGGAAAACGGTATGGAGTTTCCTCAAAACACGAAAAATAGAACTACCCAACGACCCAGCAATTGCACTACTAGGCATTTATCCACGAGATACAGGTGTGCTGTTTCGAAGGGACACATGCACCCCATGTCTATAGCAGCACTATCAACAATAGCCAAAGTATGCAAAGGAGCCCAAATGTCCATCGATGGATGAAAGGATACAGAAGATGTGGTATCTAGATACAACAGAGTATTCCTTGGCAATCAAAAAGAATGAAATCTTGCCATTTGCACCTACGTGGATGGAACTGGAGGGTATTATGCTACGTGAAATTAGTCAGTCAGAGAAAGACAAAAATCATATGACTTCACTCGTATGAGGACTGTAAGAGACAAAACAGATGAACATAAGGGAAGGGAAACAAACATAATATGAAAACAGGGAGGGGGACAAAACAGAAGAGACTCACCAATATGGAGAACAAACTGAGGGTTGCTGGAGGGGTAGTGGGAGGGGGGATGGGCTAAATGGGCAGGGGCACTAAGGAATCTACTCCTGAAATCATTGTTTCACTCTATGCTAACTAATTTGCATGTAAATGCTAAAAAATAAAAAATTAAGCTAAAAAAGTAAAAATAAAAAAATAAAATAAAGTATTTGTTACTGTGGGGAATTACATTATTTGCTCATGTTAAACCAACTTTGCATTTCTCAGATTAACTGAATATAGTTGTCATTTCATTCGTTTTTTTTTCATTATTTTATTTTATTTTTTTATGTTTATTTCTGAGAGAGAGAGAGCCTGAGCGTGGGCAGGGGAGGGGCAGAGAGAGAGGGAAACGCAGAATCTGAAGCAGGCTCCAGGCTCTGAGCTGTCAGCACAGAGCCCGACGCAGAGCTCAAACTCACGAACTTCGATATCATGACCTGAGCAGAAGTGGTCACCCAAGTGAGCCACCCAGGTGCCCCTATTTTATTTTCTTTGGGGGAAAGAGAGAGAGAGAGAGCGAGCACACAACAAGAGTGGGGGAGGGGGGCAGAGGGAGAGAGAGAGATTCTTAAGCAAGCTCCGGGCTCGATGTGGAGCCAGACGCAGGGCTCAATCCCATAACCCTGGACTCCTGACCTGAGCAGAAATCAAGAGTCGCATGCTTAACCCATTGAGACACCCAGGCGCTCCTGGGGGCCTACATTTTCATTTGGCACTGGGCCCCACAAATTCTGTCACTGCAAAGTCCCCACCAGGCCACCTCCCCCCTCCCCTCAATCCCACCCGCACACTAGTCTCCCTCAGAATGAAATGCAAACTCCTCTCTGGGCGCACAGACCCCGCCAAGCTGGTCCTCGAATCTTTGCTGCCCTCCCGACCTCGTCCACAGGGCTCCAGTCACAGTCCGCACCTTTCAGTCGCAGGGTCCTCCCACTGGCTGCTCCTTGGCCTGGAATGTGGCTGCCTGCTCAGAGGGGCCCTCCTGGCCCTCCAGCTACAGCGGCTGTCCCCTGCCTGGGTCTTCTGCTCCCCAGCACTCACAGCGGAAGCTAGCCGGTTCCTTGTTTACCTGTTCATGGTCTGTCTCCCCCACCCACACCCTGGCGCTCAGAATGTCAACAGGAGAGCAGGGTCATCTTAAGCCTATAAGCCTCAGTCACAGGTCACTGGTCTCGGTGGCGCCCCACCCCCAACCTCCTAGGACAAAGCCTGGCCCAGAGCAGCGCTCCCTAAACAACTGTTGCGTGAAGACACACCTTGCCTGAGAAGTGATGACAGACTCTGAGTGCCAAGTACCATCTAGTGTGGGGCGGCAGGCCCGGCCAGTGCGAGCCCAACCTGGCAGGGTGTTCTCCCCTGATCCCAGGCCCAGAGAACCCGCCCCGCCCCCGCACCCCGCACTCCCCACCTGGATCCTCAGTGCCCCTGAGATCAGCACAGGGTGTCGGGCAGTGCCAGCCCCTCCCACCAGACTCCCCCCTCCCCCAGGGGGACAATGTACAAAGGGCCACTTCAGCACGCAGCTTCAGCTCCATCTCTAGCCCACAGGCCTGAGGTGGGGGAGGGGAGGGGAGGGTGTGCCCCAGCCTTCTCCTGTCCTCAAGGAGCCTGCTCTAGCACAGGGCCAGGAGGGTGACAGATTCAAGCTGTAGCGGGGAGAGGCTTTGTTCCAGGAGCTGCGCCTTGAGGCGTGGGGGGGATGCCCTTGCACAAGGAGGGGATGAGACACATCAAAGAACAGGGTTGGCATGCCGGGTCAGAGGGTGGTCCCCGTGGACCCAGGCAGCAGGAGTGGAGTGGCGCTCCCCCATGTGGACAGGGCACAGTTGCGAGGTGCAGCCTTGCACTCAAGAGGCTAAAGTGCCTGTAGGGTTAAGGGAGAGAGAGGAGCAGACCCGGCGGGGTCTGGGCCAAGCTGGAGGGCAGAGGCCTGGGCACAGAGTCGGCTCCCATTCTGCCTGGGACCCTCTGCCGCAAGACCGGCCACAAAGAACTCGCTCAAATAGTGCTTCCTGAAACCTGAGCTGATAACCCGAGATGTGACCATCCACCCAGTCTCCCAGGCCAGGAGCCCGGCAGTCATCCTGAATCTGGCTTCTCGCTGACCTCGTGCTCCCCATCGCTAGGCATGTCACTTCCATGCCCAGGTACTTGTCGTCCCACCCGGCCCCCTGTGCCACTGTCCCACGCTGCCTGCGCCACCATCTACGCTCACCTGGACAACAGCAGCAGCCTTGCCAGGGAAGGGGCTCCTGGCTTGAGCCCCACGAGCCAAGCAAAAGCCACATCTGATGCTGCCCCTCTCAGCTTCGAACACCTGCTCCCAGGATAAAGTCCAAATCCTCTAGGAGGCTCCAAGTTTCTGTGTAATCTTTCACTCCTTGCCCAGGGAGGCTCAGCTGAACTGCACTTCCCCCAGGCTGAGGAAGGACTGAGCTGCCTCACCCTACACTGGGCAGTGCTGCCCAACTCTCCTGGGGCCCCAGCACAGAGCCTGATGCAAAGGAGGCGCTGACCTTGGCCTGTTGAATGAATAAACGACACCCCCCCTCCGCCCCCAAATCCACACACCTGCACCTGCAGTCAGTGCTGCTGGGCTCTCAGAACTGGTCTGGGGTTCGAAAACGTCTAGTCCTGCCTGGGCAAGGCACACCCCGATGAGGTGGCTCATGTACAGGAACTCGACGGGTCCCCCACAATGGGAGGGAAGTGGTGGAGAGCGGAGACACGGGGAAGGACTCCAGCCTTCCAAGCTCTCTGAGCAGGATGGCTGATGGTCCGGAGGAGACCCGGCAAGGAAGGAGGGGAAACAGGAAGGGATCTCAGTTCCCCCCTGGGTGCTCAGTGCCTGGCACCATGCCCGGCTGCTGCTGACTCAAAGCATGGGCTGGAACCCTGGCTCCAATGCCCCCCGCCCGCAACTCTGGAATCCTGCTCTCTTGGAGGCAGAAAAGCGGGGGCTGGTAACGCCGCCTCACAGGGACCTGGGGAAGTGACCAGGCTGCTCCTGGCCCAGATCCTACAGCTCCAGCTCTCTGGGAGCCCGAGCAAGGTCGTCCACCTCCTTCAGGAGAGGTGGCCTGGAGCAGGTGCACCTGGGGAGCCTCCGTGGAGCTGGAACAATGAGCCCTTTCTCTTTTCCCTTCCCAATCCACCTCTGCCCACCCCTGACTTCGAGGGGCTGCGGCGTCCTCGGCTCAGGACCCGACCGTCTCCACCGGGGGACACTCAAGAAGCCCTCACCAAATGGCACAGGGCACCATGAAGGGCTGTGGGCACCGGGCCCCTGCTCCTTCATATGGAGCCGCCAGTCTGTTCTTGCTCCTCTGATTAGTTAGTCTTTTCCCTCTGCTAGACCCCGAGAGCATTCCGGAAAAGGGCCGCAAGTGCCCAAATGTCCCACTGAGTGTGAGAAAGAAGAGAAAGGAACAGCAGTGACCAGACCATCACCACAAGGGGACAGAGTCATTCAGGAGTCAGGTGGCCAGGGTCCAGGCCTTAGCCATGCCACTAGCTTGCCGGGAGAGCCTGAGCACCAGGTGAAGTGCTCCATCTTGCCTCACCGTCACGTGACCATTTCACAGAGGGGGAAACTGAGGTTTGGAGAGGGGACGGGACTCGCCCGAGGTCAGGCAGCAGCGAGCTGTGGGGAGGTCCTGGCTCAGCAGAGACCACGTGCGTGCCACTGCAGCTCACCAATGCTCAAGGCCTCCCCGTTCCTGCCGGACCTCAGTTTCCCCCACTGACCACCGGGGGCACAGACTGGGTCTTCCAGCTTCCAGCCGACGTGAGTGTTCCAGGTTCTAGAAGGCCCACATTCTAGGTCTGCTGCTCCGTCTTCCTCCTCTAAGTTCCGTGATCCCGCTTCTCTGGTCTGGATCACGGGGTTCTACTTTCCAGGTGCTGTGTTCTGGTGCCTGGTCCCCAAGTTCGCCTCTAGAAAGGTCTGCAGCCCAGGCAGGTTCTCCAGCCAACAGGCTTCATTTTCATTTCCTGTATTCTCTCCCAGCCCCCAGCAGTCGGGGCCCACGGGTCACCACCTGGAGCTCCGGTTCCGTCGGCCCTCGGGGCTGCTTTAGGGCATGAAAATGGCCGGGGAGGCCTGTCCCAGGCCCCAGATCACTGGGCTGAAGGGGATACTGGAGATCATCCTCACAGCTGGGCAGGAACACCCTTCCCCGTGTCTCCAGGACCACGTTTCTGACCACCCCCAGCCCTGCCGGCCTCTGCCCCCACCAGCCCGCACTGCGACAGCCCCCAACACGGCACTTCCCGAGGACAGAGACCTTGGGTCATGTTTCTTCGGGGTCAGAGCCTGGTACTTCCTTAGTGGGTGTCTGTTAAACACTTGCAGAATGAATCAACCAGGTGTGCCCAGAGTCCCGGCAGGATTACACACTGTCACAGTCTCAAAGACCAGAGTTCACATATGACAGAGATGCTCACGCTGTGTGTGCGTGCAGGTGATGTGCACAAAACACGTGCTCAAAAACACACACACGTCACACCCTCAAGTCAGCAGATCTGTGCCCCTGGCACGTAGCCTGGGCCCTGGCACTTGGCTGAATAACAGCTGACCGAATGAATGGGTGCTCTGTACTAGGTACATGGGGGAGACGGAGATTGAATCCTCACCCAGGATCAAGGCTCAGCTGTGATTCCAAAGACCATTTCCACGAGGTCGAACTTGACTACATTGTAGGAGGACCCCCTGGAAAGGCACTTTGGGGCCGGAGTCGGTAAGGAAGGCAGTCAACAGTGCTACGCACCCACCTGGGCACCCGGATGGAGGTGAAGCAAATAGCCCTAGGGCCACCTCTGGCTGGGAGGGGCAGAGGGCAGCCTGGGGTGTGTTGGGGTGGGGTGGCTTTCCAGGTGGAGGTGGGAAGGCGAGGGCCCTGAGGCCTAACCAGCACGACAGGAAGGACAGCAGAGGTTTGAATGGAATTCTGGGTGTGCTACATCCCAGTAGCCCCAGGTCTGGACTCTCGCTGACCCAAATTCCGAGAAAGAGAGACACACGGGCTAAGCTGTCTGCCCTAGGCACGCCTGTTCTGGGGGATGGGCCCCGGGGCCAGGGTCCCTCTGGAAGCCACTCACACATGGTGACCCCAGAGTCTCATGAATGGGGAGCTGGCTGTTTTCAGGGCACCTTTTCTTAGACCTCTCTCCTTTCCATGGTAACTTCATTTTTCTGGTTATAAAGGTTTCACCTACAACCTAGGAAATGTGAAAATCACAGCAAAAGAAGGCTAATATCGCCCACCATCCCCGGGGCTAACATTTTGGCCTAAGTTCTCACAGGCTTTCCCCCCCCCCCCCCCCCACCATGCACCTTCTTGCTGGAATGAGCTATCAATGTGCATTTCCTGCCAGCTTTAGGACAGCAAGCATTTTCTCTAAGGAGCTTTGTCCTCCACATGGGAAGACCGAGTGCAGGCCTGAGCCCTGGGGACTTTGCTCTCCTGGGCTTCTTCCCATCCCCCCCAGACCTGACCTGGATCCTGCAGACAAATGCTCCAGCTGGGGACCGGAGTGGGGCAGGGGTACGGCCACATAGCCCTGGGCTCTCCTCTTACAAGCCACAAAGGGACTACCAACCACTCCCCAGGGTGCTCTAGGTCAGTCCCAAGGACCTCGGGCCTTCAACGTTCCCTCTGTGAAATGGGCATGTTTGGCTAGCTATCTGGCCTCAAGGCTCCCCAGCCTGGTCTCCTCTCTGGGCTGCAGGGACAGTCGCCTGAACTGGGCTGCACCTTACAGCTGCTTTCCCTGTCCACTCCACTGGCATCTCAGACCAGGCCCTCAAGTTTTCAGCATCCTGTGGAGCAGCCAGATGGAAATCCTGGCAGGGTGGGTCAGCCTGGCCCTTGGGGTGGGAGTCAGGCAGGGCTTCCTGGAGGGGTCTTAAAGGATGAGCCAGCACCTTCCAGGAGAGGAGGGGAAGGCCACTGCAGACAGAGGGATAGCATCTGCAAAGACCCAGTGGCAGGGCAGGGCGGGGGTGAGGGAGGTGTGTGTGGGGGAAGCCAGCACCTGGATTTCTAGTCTGGGTGGGGTGCTGGTGCATTTCGCCTTCCCTACATGCCAGTGCCTGGAGGAGACCACAGAGTCTGTTACATCCCCCACTGGTGGCTGCAGGACCACTGCCCCTACTCAGGTATGGTCCCGAACTTCCGTGACAGCAATAACACGCCAGGCCCCACAGCAGTCCTGGACACCCCTGAGAGGGGTTTGCCTGGGGACCCTTTGGGGCCAGGCTCTGTGGTTTATTGGCTCTGACAGAGGTCATCCCGCACAGACAGAATCCCCCTGACCCATTCCCTGGACCTCTCGGCCATGGTGGAGGAGCCTCACACCCTCTGCTCTAGTCCTTATGGCAGGTATGACCTTGGACCCGTCACCCACACCCTGTGGGCCTTGGCTCAAAGACTGAAGACTGATCTGGGCTGTTCCAAGGTCCAGATGGGACCAGAGCTGGCTCTGCCTGAACTGACCACAGGGGTCCCCAAACACCTACTATGTGCCAGAGCCCCCAACACTGCCTCTTTGTTTCTCTCTCCGGCCAGTGCAGAGGCGGGATCTCTTCCCACCACCGCCCCTTACAGACACAGAAGGCCCCTGGATGCAGGTTTTCTGATGCTGGGATGTGGGCATAGGTGAAAACGTAGAGCCACACCTCCAAGCCACAGCTGGAACCAACTGAGATAAGGTGTTACTGCTTCATAAACTGTAGAGTACAGACTCATTGATTTTTTTTTTGCACAACGGGCAAGGCTCCGTTCTGCAGGACCCCCTCCCAGCTGTGTGACCCTACTAAGTCACCTGTCTAGGGCTCAGTTTCCATTGAACGAAATAAGGATTACATCAGCACCCCCTCCCAGGGCTCCTGAGATACTGAAATGAAATCAAGCAAGAAAGCACCAGCCCCACTCCCATCCGAGCCATAAATGAGTTCGGACCATTAATATTCACGGTCCTCAGAGATGGCCCGGAAGGCACCTTCTCCATCTTTTGCCTAAACCGGCCAATCTGCACTGCTGCCGAAAGTGGCTCTCACCTGTCACACGACCCATCACCGTATATTAAGCAGTTAAGAAACAGTCATCAAATGCCTTTTGCATGCTAGGCAAGGTGCCAGCCCCCAGAGAGTGCCTGTGCGCCCAGCCTAGAAGGCCCACCTGTCATGGGCAGCCCTCCCTTGTTCCGCCTTCCCCGGCCACCATCGCTCACCCACCACGATTCCCCCAGGCTGTGTGCCAGGCCCAGGCTAGCAAGAGCGGGGCCGCGATCGACCGGTCCAGAGTATTACACAAGCTCTGTGGGGTCTGTGGCCAGCTGGGACCTGTTTCCAGAAGGAAACAGCGGCAGCAGGTACCTGGATAAAGGCAAATTGGGGCGTGGGGGATCAGTGTGGTGTGGTGTGTGCAGAGCTGGGGTAGGGTAGGAGGGGGCAGAGGCTGAGAACACAAGTGGGAGCAGGGTCATAGGGATCTGGGTTAAGGGCAAGAGAGTCTCTTAAAGCAGCCTGAACACCACTGGGCCGGGCAGTGGTTCTGGGAGTCCGCAGGCCTCTGTATGCCCAGGACAACATTTTAAAATCTGGGTTTCCAGCCCCCTCTCCCGCAGTGGGATTCTGACTCAGCGGGGTGTGGCAGGGCCTGGGAAATCTGTATTTTCCCCAAGCCGCCCAGGTGAGGCTACACGGGGCTTCCAGAGACAGAGCCCCAGGACTTTGGGGAAGAAGGGAGTGGCAATCAGGGCCATAAGGAGGGTGGCCTGGAGGCCAGGACACCAGTGACGTGGTTGTCTCGGGCGTCCAGGCTTCAGAGACCGTTCCCTTTTGAGTGACTGAGGGGCCTATCCGAGGGGCCCCTTCGGGCTCTGGGGGTTCTACAGTCTGGATACAATCCCAGCCCCACCACTTCCCGGCCCTGAGCCCCAGCCCCCAGGCACCCTCAAACTGCCAAATAGGGAGAATAATAGTACCTGCTTCAGGGAAGTTAGCAGGCATAGCTGGGATGATGCAGACAAAGTGCTTGGCCCAGCGCCCAGCACATAGTAAGTGCTCGATACAGCAGCAAATTATCATGACTCAGAGGTCGAGGTGGGGTAGAACAGCCTGGGAAGTCATCCATTATGGGTCTCGGTCAACCAGAATCCTACAGACTGCCTCTGGCCACCCTCCCTCGCTCCGACCCCCATCTGGGCTGCTGCTTCTGGGAAGTTCCCAGCCTGCTAGGAGAGGGCAACTGGAGGGCAGACCCTGAGGAGGCCCCAGTGTCAGCGCAGACTCTGGCCTCCTGCCTTGGCCCTCACCCTGCCCCTCCCAGGGGATTCCTCCTTCAGCAGGAGCCAAAATCTAGAGCCAAACCGGCTCTAAATTCAGAAAACAACGGAGTAATTAGGGTGTGTGAATGATTATTTCCAACTTTATTTTTCTAGATAAAACGAAAATAAGTGGGGCCAACAGGGGAATTTCCACTTGGGGCTGTGCAAGTAAAAGTATTTGGGGACCCCGTTAACTTCCTGGGTTACAGGCAGGGCTGTGGGCCCATGTCAGCCCCACTCTAGACCACAGGAGGGTGGTCCACTACCCTTCTACCATGCCTGCTTTCGGCCCCGCCAAAGCCTCACTTCCCCTTCCCTTCTGGCAGGTGTTGCCAAGCAGGGTCCCTGTGACCATCCCTCCATGGTGTGAGGCTGTCCTCTGAAGAGTCTGTCTCTTCCCACAGGGATGAAAAGGGAGAAGGAATGGGTAAAAGAACAGGGATGCTCCCTGGGGCTGAAAGTCATTCACTCACTCATTCATTTTCATTCACTCATTCACTCATTCATTCATTCATTCATTCGAGCTCCTATAGGATAGGGAACACACGGCCAAGTGGAACACGCCACAGCAAACACACTGAAGAAAGAGAAGTGGTGCTCTGCCCAGCCCACAGCAAGGAGCCTCCTTGCACAACGAACGGATGCTCAAGCCGAGAGGCAAAGGATGGGTGATCGTTAACAAGACAGAGCCTCCATTCCCCCATCTACAAAAGGGATTATCACGGTACCTCCATCACAGGTTGCTGTACAGATGCAATGTTAGCTACTAATATTTTTATGGGCAGGCAGGGTGCACACGAGAGGGGCTGTAAGGCCAGAGGAACAGCAGAAGGGGAGAAGGGTCTGTGGGATTTGGGGTGGAGGAGGCTTTTGAAGGGTGACAGAGTTTCAGGGCTCATAGGAAGAGGTGGGTGGAACAGACATTCAGGCAGAGGGAACAGCATAAGCAAGGAAATAGAATCTGACGTTTGAGACCCGTCTGGACCATTTCTCAGAGCTCTGTCAGGTTAATGCTTGGGATCCAGCTAGGTCCTTCTGTGCAGACAGCCCAAACCAGGCCAAGGTCAAGAGGATCCAGAGCAGAAGTGACGCAGGGTCAGAGGTACAGAGGTTCCCAGGAAGGGAGGACATCAGTCCTCCTTCCCCTCTGCCCTCCATCTCACCACGGGTTACTTGTTCAGAGTGGTCTCTTGTCCTGGCCTCAGCCTGTCTGATGCCTCCCTCTCTCAGCTACAGTATGGCCTGGCAGCTCTCCAAGTCTTTGGAGCCTTCTGTCCTTATTCAACCATCATTTATTAAGCAACTACTGAATGCCTGGGTGCTAAAGCTGGCTTGGACCAGCTCCCACTGTGAGATGTTGAAGCTGTTGATAGCTTCAAATGGGCCTTGCTGGAAGATTTGCACCATGGAAACCTGCCAACGCTGTTGATCAGGTACCTTTTTCTCCCAGAGGGCCTGTTGCCAGCACACCATTGTCCCCTGCCCAAGCAACGGACACAGAAAGGCAGGCCCCCGCCTATAGGGACTCACACACAAAAGGAAGACGATAGCCTACTGGAGCAGGCTGTGTAGTCTTCCAGGAGGCAGGGGTGAACTGGGAGACCCATTCTGGAAAAGGTGGTGTAAATGCCCACTAGAAACTGAACCAAGCTGTTCAAATAGCACTAGTGTGCCTCGTTCCCATTTCAGAAGCAAGGAAACAGAGGCACGGAGAGGCAGAGTCACCAGTCCACGTTCACACAGTAAGAAGTGGCAGAGTTGAGATTTGAACCTGGGCCACTGGATCTGGAGTCCTTGCTTTTCACTTCTGCCCTTGACTGTCCCATGGTGCAATTATTGCATCTCCCAACCCCCCACCCCCCACCACCGCCCTCCGCCACACACACCCCTAAGCAGCCAGCACAGGGCTACGCAAGACCATGGAGACCCGACCGGTCTTGCTGCCCAACTACATTCCATTCTCCTGGGGCTAAGGTCTGTGTCCTCTCCACCCGGCTGCCCATGACAGTGCCCCTCACAGGAAGATATTGTGTTTGTTGGTCTCAGTGTCTGAAGACCCTTCTGGAAGGGAGCCCTGGTCCCCCATGTGCAGGGCTAGGGCTGACTAGGAGGAAGGGGTGCATCGTGCAGCATGGAGAACAAAGAGGCTTTGGCCTTGGGGAACACAGCAGGGTCCGTTGAATGCCATGGCTAAGGTGCCCATGGGGGCACAAGGAGGACCACCCCGCCCCGGCCACCGCCCACTGCTTCTCTCTTCTTCCAGAATAGCATGAGCACAAGGTCTTGCAGTGCCCCCAGCCCCTGGCTTCCCCGGGTCACATCCAGCCCTCACAGGATCCTCATCGCCACTGGGTAAAGTGAGCCTGGCCCACCAGCTGACATCAAGGCCCCGTTTCAGGTATGCAAACTGGCACAGCGGCCAAGGATTTCCCGAGGCTTTCTCAGGTGCTGGGCTCCCTACACTCATCACCTCATGCAGACCTCCCCACAACCCTGTGGAGGAGTCTCCCCATTTGACAGATGTGGACACTGAGACTCAGAAAGCAGACTTGCTTGGGGTGATCCAGCCACCGGCAGATGTGGGCCAAGCAGCCCTGACGACAGCAGGGACCCTGGGCAGACTCCCAGAGGGCCTGCTGTGCCAGATGCCAGCACTGCCCGCCCCATCCGCGCCTCGCTGTCCTTGGGAGCTTGCTTGTGCCAGCTCGCTGGGATGGCCTGACACCTCACCTCCACCTGGCCCTCCTTCCCTTTGTTCACGTGGGTCACTCCCATGCCTGACCAGCCCCCCCCCCCTTCCACAACTCTCCACCCTGGCCAGGCGCTCACATCTCACAGCTTCTGCTCCAGCCATTCCCTCTACCTAGAGTACCCTTCCCTTCTGTGCTGAGCAAGCCAACTCTTCCAGCAACTTCTCTCTCCTCCCTGGGCTGCCAGAACCTCTTCCAAACTTTCCCAAGACCCTGTGCCTATCTCCTCAGCACCCGGAGGCCTGGATCTTCAGCACCTGCCCTGCCCGGGGAGGTGACCTGCCAGTATCCACAGCTCCCATCAAGGCAGGTCAGGACTGGTGTCCCAGGAGTGCCAAGGAGTGCTATGGGGATGGGGCAGTGCCAGTTCTGGGGGGCCATGGAGGGGGTCTCTCTGGGGTAGTATTCCTGCCCACAGGCCTTCTAGGGAGTCTTCCAGAGCCAGGAGAGTCACCTGACCTCCCGCTACTAGGGCTGGCTGAGACCCACCTCTGCTTCTCGTGGCACGCCACCCAGCTCAGACGCCACCGTTCCCATTTACACCCAAGCTCTCCTCCCCACCCCAGCTTCTAGAACTCACTATCTGCAGATACTGATAGAGCCCTCCCCCAGCCAGGTTCCCTTCCCCACCCTGGGCAGTGCAGTGAAAAGCGCCTGAGCCTCGCCGCGCTCCGCCCCCGTCCCAACCCCAAGGAAAGAACTAGGGGTGCTCTCCCCACGCCCCTCCGCCTGGTCCCCACAAGCAGCCCCATTCCCAGCCTCCGCACCCGCCCTGTTCTGGAACCGCGCCTGAGGCTTGGGTGGTGGGGGGCACAGCGCACAAAGTGCCTTTTGAGCCCCGCGCCTCCGGGACGCCCCCCGCCCAGGCCTAGGCAGGGCATCTAAGCATGAGGCTTTGCCCTCTGGGGCCTGGGAAACGTCCTGGGGCCAGCCAGGTTGGGGAAGGGGGCGTCAGAGCCCAGTAGTCTCCCTGGAATCCCGTCCCCACCTCCCTGTCTCGACGCCCACAACCCCCGGTCCCGGGGCTCCCACTCCCACCCCTAGAGTCACGCTCAGGAGGGAGGGGACTGTGCGAGCCGTGACGGCGTGGTCGGGGGGCGGTTGGTGCGCTGCGAGCCGGGAGATGGAGGCGGAGGGCCAGGAGTACGGGGATGCAGGGGCTGCGGCGCGGGCTCCCCAGGACGCCAGGGTCAACTCACCCATCTCCCACCGCGTCTCAGCAGCAGGGGCAGCAGCGGCGGCGGCGGGGGCGGCGGCGGCGGCGGTGGCTCCGCCGCCCCCAGCGGAGAGATGCTGGCGTCCGCCGCAGCCTCTCGCCCCATCCCGGGCTCAGGCGGCGGCTGCGGCGGGCGGCAGGCAACGAGGGCGGCGCGGCCCGGGCCCGGCCCCTATCTCCGCCCCACACCCCCACCTCCACCCCGTCCCGCGGTCCAGGCACGGCCGCCTGGCTGCACCCCGGGGCCGCGGCGGGGGGCCGGCGAGCGCACGGGCGCGGGGGAGGGGCCCCCCGGGAGGCGCGCGTCGGGGGAAAGAGGTGTGTTGAGGCGAGGCCCGAGCGCGGCGAGCAGAGGTGCAGGCTCCCGCTGGGCTTGGCGTCTCAGGCCCCTGCCCCACCCCCCGCCGGATCCGCCTCCCCTCCGTTCGCTGCGCTGCCCAGGGCCTGGGGGCGCCTCTGGCTGCAGTCTCTGGACACAGCTTCGCGCCTCCCGCGTGCGCGATCAAGTGTGTGTGTGTGTGTGTGTGTGTGTGTGTGTGTGTGTGTCTGTCTGGCGTGTGCCAGGGTCCGCGTGTCCGGTTCTGGTGTGTGCGTGGATGTTTGCGCCCGTGTTCTGCTGTGTGCATGGGAATGTGTGACCTACAGCTCCCGGGAGTGCATGGGCGTGTACATCTGTGTTAAGGTGTGTGCCAGGTCCTGGCGGCCCTTCCTGCCTGTACCTGAGCCGGGGTTATGTGCACGTGTCCGTGACCGCGTGGAGAGGCCTCTGGGGCCTGTATGCGTGCGTGGCTCTGGGCAGCTGTGCTTACGTGTACACCCATCCATGATCGTGTGCAGAGGCCTGGGCTTCTATTGTGGCGCGTGCATGGCGCTAGGCCTTTTACCGAGTCTACACAGGTCTGTGTCCGTGCAGGTGGCCAGAGTATACCGCCACTGGAGCACGGGCTTTGTCCACCTGTATCCTTCTGACTCCCTCCATCGCTGTATATGCCCAGAGTCATCGTGGCCCCGTGACTCCTGGCCCTGGAAGTCCAGGGCGTAAACCTCCCCCTCCCTCGCCCCCCTCAGCGGGCACTAAAACTCCCATGGTCGTCGCTCTCCCCACCTCTTGAGTCTCCTCTCCTGCCATCTGGCCACCAGCGGTTCTCCAAGCGCCCACCACTTCACACTCTGGCCCCTCACGATCTTGCTTCGGCCTCCCAGGCGGCCCCCACGCGCTTCCCGCCCTTCTGGAAGTTCCTTCTGCCTCATTCGTTGATTTTATACATTGCTACTCTCCATATGCTAATATCTTGGTGAGGATTTTCTTGTCTCTATTTATGGATAATAATAATGCAAGCAATTTTGAACACTTTAACTTCACTTAACATCGCTCTGCACTTATGTGTGTTGTTGCTTTGTGTTTTAATTCTGTCTTGTGTCTTTTAAAAATACTCAACATTTTTGTAACTGATATGACACGTCCAATGTTCATTTCAATTTACCTATATATTTAATTATTTTTTTCCTCTCCTTGCATCTCAGAATTTCTATCTGGGACCATTTTTCTTCTGTTCATTTATGTACATACTTCAGAATTTTCATGAGTGAGAATGGCCTGGTAATGAATCTCTGTTTAAGAAATGTATTTATTTCCTCTTACTGTCTACTCATTTTCACTGAATAGACAGTTCTAGGTGGGTAGTTATTTTCTTTGATCATATAGGAAGTGTCATTCCACTGTCCTTTGTCTTTCCTAGTTGCTATTGAGAAATTAGCTGTCTACCTGTTTCTCCTTTGAACATAATTTATTCCCCACCATGCGCCTTTCCTGCACAATCTTCGGTTACTTTTACGATTTTACTTTTTTTTTTTTTTAGTGTTTACATATTTTTGACAGAGACAGAGAGAGAGAGAGAGAGCGCGCGCGCTCGCGCATAAGTGGGGGAGGGGCAGAGAGAGAGGGAGACACAGAATCTGAAGCAGGCCCCAGGTCCAAGCTGTCAGCACACAGCCCCGACGTGGGGCTCAAACTCGCGGATCGCAAGATCATGACCTGAGCCGAAGTCGGATGCTCAACTGACTTAGCCACCTTGGTTTTGGGTTTACTGCAGTTATGTTATTATGTGTCTAGGTTTTGATGTCTTATTATTTCCCTTAATAAACAATGAATATTTTGTAATTTGAATTCATTTGGCTTTTTGATTCTGTGATTTAGTGTCTCAGATTAAATATATTTAGACTTTCTTATCTAGCTTCCCTGTTACTTAACCTCTCTCGTGTGTCCATGGTTGTATTTTTTTTTTTTTTTGGTCTCTTTCTTATATTCTCAATTATTTCTTCTATTTTCCTTGTTAATTGTCATTTATGCTGTATCCAATCTACTCCCTATAGAAATTTTGGTTGTTGCATCTTTAAAACAGTTTTCTTGGGGTCTTAAAGGGGTGCCTGGGTGGCTCAGTCAGTTAAGCATCCAACTCTTGATTCCAGCTCAGGTCATGATCTCAGAGTGTGTGGGTTTGAGCCCTGGGTGGGACTCTGGGCTGACTGCATGGAGCCTGCTTGGGATTCTTTTTCTCACTCTCTTTCTGCCTCTCCCCTGCTCATGCTCCCTCTCTCAAAATAAATAAGTAAACTTTATTTAAAAATCTATTAAAATAATATAGGTTTTTACTCTGTGAAGAATATAGTTTTTATATCATTTACTAAAAACGTGCTTTTAACAAGATGTAAAGGATAAGGGTAGGGATCACAAGTCAGAAAATGGGAATGACTACACTTTAGTTCCTTTTTTGTTTTTCAGTGTTAAAGTGTGCAATGTGATGAATTGATATATGTATACATTCTGAGAGGATTTCCATGGGCTGAGCAATTAATATATTCAATCCCTATATATATATATATATATATATATATATATATATATATATTCAATCCCTATATATATATATATATATATATATATATATATATGAAAACACTTAAGTTTTAGTTTGGTAGCAAATTTCAATTATAGGACACAGAATTATCAAGTATAGCCACCATGTCATACATTAGATCTTCAAACCTTGTTCATGTTATAACAAAAGCTTATCTGCTTCTATCAACCTCTACCCATTTTCCCCACTCTCTAATCCGTGGCAACCAGGGATGTGCATATATATGCATAGTGTGTGTGTGTGTGTGTGTGTGTAACATTTACTTTATCCCTCAGTCCATCAATGGAAGCATGTTTTTTTTCCCATACCTTGGCTATTGCAAACAGTGCTGTTGTGAACATGGGAGTGCAGATATCTCTTTGAAATAATAATTTAATTTCTTTTGGATAAATATACTCAGAAATGGGGCTGATGGGTCATATAGTAGTTCTATATTTTTTTTTATGAGAGAGAGAGAGAGAGAGAGAGAGAGAGAGAGAGAGATGGAGGAGGGGCAGAAGGAGCGAAAGAGAATCTTTAAGCAGGCTCAATGCAAGGCTACATCCCAGGACCCTGAGATCATGTCCTGAGCTGAAATCAAGAGTCGGGTGCTCAAATGACTGAGCCACCCAGGCGCCCCAATGTAGTTCTATTTTTAATTTCTTGAGGAACCTCCATAGTGTTTTTAGTGGTAGCAGGACCACTTTACATTCCCACCAAAGGCATATGAGCGTTTCCTTCTCTCCTCTTGTTTTTTGGATAATAGACATCCTAACAAGTATAAAGTTGTGTCTCATTCTCTGTTAATCAGCGATGTTGAACACATTTTCATGTATGTGTTGGCCATTTTTATGTCTTGGAAAAAGGTCTATTCAGGTCTTTTGACCATCTTTCAATTGAGTTTTCTAGCTAGCTATTGCATTGTATGAGTTCCGTATATGTTTTTAGATATGAACCTCTTATTGGTTATGGTTTGGAAATATTTTCTCCCCATTTCATAAGTTGCCTTTTTAAAAACGTTTTTATTTGGGCTCAGTTGGTTGGGCATCCAACTTTGGCTCAGGTCATGGTCTCAAGGGTTCGTGGGTTTGAGCCCTGCACTGGGCTCTGTGCTGACAGCTCAGAGTCTGGAGTCTGCTTCAGATTCTGTCTCCTTCTCTCTCGGCCCCTCTCCTCTCCTTCTTGTGCTCTGCCTCTCTCTCTCTCTCTCTCTCTCTCTCTCTCTCCCTCTCTCTTCAAAAATAAGCATTAAAGAATAAAATAAAAAGTTTTTATTTTAATGAGCCGGTGTTCATCATAACAAGTGCCTTCCTTAATCCCCATCACCTATTTCACCAATCCCCTCCACCCACCTCCCTTCGGGTAACCATCAGCTCTCTGTAGTTAAGAGTCTGTTTCTTGGTGTCTCTCTCTGTTTTTCCCTTTGCTTATTTGCTTTGTTTCTTAAATTCCAAATATGAGTAAAATCAGAGTATTTGTCTTTCTCTCTTTTACTTAGCATTATAGTCTCTAGTTTCATCCATGTAATGGCAAGATTTTGTTCTTTTTTGAATGTTTACTTCCCTTGCTCTAGGAGATACATCTCAACAAATGTTGATATGACTGATGTTAGAGAAATTACTGCCTATGTGGTCTTTTAGGATATTGATGGTTTCAGGTCTCACATTTGGATCTTTAATCTACTTTGAGTTCATTTTTGTGTATAGTTTCAGTAAGTGGCTCAGTTTTATTGTTTTACAATTGGCTGTCCTGTTTTCCCATCACCATGTATTGAAGAGACTATCTTTTCCCCCATTTTAGATTCTTGCCTCCTTTGTCATAGGTGAGTTGACCTAATAAGTGTATACTTATTTCTGAGCACTTTCTGTTCCATTGATCTGTCTGTCTTTTTTGTGCCAACACCATACTGTTGTGTTTATTTTTTTTTACTTTTTATATTCTCATTGTTATTTCTTTTTCTTCCTTTTAACTTTAGAGTCTGTCTGCTTTTATTTATTTTTCTTTTTTAGGACCATCTTGTTTTGATTACTACAGCTTTGTAGTATATCTTTAATTCTGGAATGGTGACACCTCCAGCTTTGTTTTTCTTTCTCAAGATTGCTTTAGTTATTTCAGATCCATTGTGATCAAGAAAAAAAGAGACAGACCCAAATAAATAAAATCAGAAATCAAATAGGAGAAGTCACAAAAGACATCACAGTAATACAAAGTATAAGAGAATACCATGAACAATGATATGCCAACAAATTGGACAACCTTCAAGAAATGGATAAATCCCTAGAAACATGTAATCTTCCAAAACTGAATCAGGAAGAAATAGAAACTCATTTCTGATTTTGTTTGTTTGAGTCTTCTTTTGTTTTCTTTTCAGTGCAAAGTTTCCTCAACCCTTTCTTTTAAAAACCAGCTTTTAGTTTTGTTCATCTTTTCTATTGCTTTTCTGGCTTCTCTTTTCTTTCTTTCTTTCTTTCTTTCTTTCTTTCTTTCTTTCAGGTTTGTTTGTCTGCTGTTTGTTTATCTATCTAATCTATTGATCTATCTATCTATCTATCTATCTACCTACCTATCTATCTATCTAACTATCTAGGCCGAGAGAGAGGGAGAGAATCCCAAGCAGGCTTCGCACTGTCAGAGCCCGACATGGGGCTCAGTCTCATGAACCACGAGAACATGATCTGAGATGAGATCAAGAGTCAGATGCTTAACCAACTGACCCACCCAGGTGCCCCATCTGCTGTCTTTATCTCTGCTTTGATCTTTATTATTTCCCTTCTTTTCCAATATTTACTCATTGATTTTCTGTCTGGATGACCTATCCTCTGTGGAAAGTAGGGTATTAAAGTCTTCCATTATTGTATTGTTTGTTTTTCTCTTCAGGTCTATTAGTATTTGTTTAATATAGGTAGGTGTTCTTCATGTTGGGTGTGTATATATTTATGAGTGTTATATCTTCTTAATCAATTGACTCCTGTATCATTGTGTAATGACCTTCTTTGCCCCTTGTTACCATTTTTGGCTTCAAGTCTATTTTGTCTCATGTAAGTATAGCTACCCCTGCCTGCTTTCTTGCGGTTTCCGCTTGCGTGGAATATCTTTTTCCATCCCTTCCCTTTTAGACTATGGACATTAAAGCTGAAGTAAATCTCCTGTAGGAAGCATACTTTGGGTCTTATGTATATTTATCCATTCAGTCACTCTATGTCTTTTCATGGGAGAAGTTAATGCATTTCTTAAACAAGTTTTATTTGAGATGGGGGGAGAGGGGTAGAGGGAGAAAGAGAGAGACTCTCAAACAGGCTCCATGGCAAGCATGGAGCCCCTGACGTGGGGCTCAATCTCACGACCCTGGGATCGTGAGCTGAGATGAAATCAAGAGTTGGGCACTTAACCAACTGAGCCACCCAGGAATCCTTTCAATACATTTTCACTTAGAGTACTTACTGATATGTAAGGACTTGCTTAAGCCATTGTATTGTTTCCTGGCTGTTTTGTGGTTCCCTTCTACCTTTCTTCCTCTTTTGCTGCCTTCCTTTCTGAACTGATGTTTTTCTTTAGTGGTATGCTTTGATTCTCTTCTGTTTATTGTGAACCTATTGTAGGTTTTTGCTTTCTGGTTACCATGAGACTTGCACGAAGCATCTTACATATATAACAGTCTATTTCATACTGATGACAATTAAATTTCAATCACATACAGAAACCCTACCCTTTTGCCTCCTCCTTTTATATTCTTGATGTCAAAGTTTACTTCTTTTTATATTGTATATTCATTAATAAATTATTGTACCTATAGCTATTTTTTTAAACACTTTTGTCCTTTCACCTTTAAACTAGAATTAAGTAGTTAACACACCATCATATTGGAGTAGGAGTATTCTGAATCAGAGTATGTTTGTCTTTACCAGTGTGTTTTATATTTTCATGTGTTTTAATGTTAGTAATAAGCATCCTTTCATTCCAGCGTGAAGGACTCCTCTCAGCATTTCTTACGAGACAGGTCTAGCGGTGGTGAGCTCCCTCAGCTTTTCTTTGTGAGGGAAAGTCTTTATTCTGCCTTCATTTCTGAAGACAACTCTGCCAGTTAAGTCTTCCTGGTTGGCAGTTTCTTTCCTGTAGTACTTTGACTATATCACTGCATTCTCTCCTGGCCTGCAAGCTCTCTGCTCAGAAATCTGCTTTAGCTTTATGGGGTTTACCTGGTATGGGAGTTTTGTTTTGTTTTGTTTTGTTTTGTTTTGTTTTGTTTTCTCTCCCATTGCTTTTTAACTTATTTCTTTGACTTCGATTTATTCAGTTTTAGTATAATGTGTCTTGGAGATGATTATTGTGGATTGAAACTTCGTGGTGATTCATTAGCTTCATAAACTTGGACGTCCAAATCTCTCCCCAGGTTTGGGAAGTTCTTAGCCACTATTTCTCTGAATAAGCTTTTTTACCCCTTTTTCTCGCCTCCTCCTGGGACTCCAGTGATACTTACATTGTTTGTTTGTTTGTTTGTTTGTTTGTTTTGGTTTTTTTGGTGGGGCCCTTAAGTTTCATAGGTTTTCTTTGTTCTTTGCCATTCTTTTCTCCTTTTACTCTCCTATTTGGATAATTTCTCAAAAAAAATTAATGTTTATTTGTTACAGAGTGAGACAGAGCACGAGCAGGAGAGGGGCAGGGACAGAGGGAGGCACAGAATCCAAAGCAGGCTCCAGGCTCTGAGTCGTCAGCACAGAGCCCAATGGGGGATCTCGCAAACTGCGAGATCATGACCTGAGTCGAAGTCGGACATTTAACTGACTGAGCCATCCAGACGCCTCCTTATTTGGATAATTTCAAATGATCTGTGTTTCAGCTCACTGATTCTTTATTCTGCTTTGACAAGTCTGAGAGTGAAGCTCTCTACTGAACTATTCAGTTACTGCATTCTACCAGGTCCCACAGTTCTTATTGCTGTATTTAAAAATAGTGTCTAACTCTTTGTTGACCTTCTCAGTTTCTTCTTGTGTTGTCTTCCTGATATTGTTAAATTGTTTATATGTGTCTTCTTATAGCTCCATGAACATCTTTAGAACAACTGCTTTGAATGATTTGTTGAACAATGCTTGGATCTCCATGTCTTTGGGGCCAGTTACTGGAAGTTTACTCTATTCCTTTGGCGGAGTCATGTTTCCCTAATTCTTTGTGATTCCTATTGCATTTTGTACATCTGTGCATTTGAAGAAGTAGTCACCTCTTCTGGACTTTATGGCCTGACTTTGATAAGGTAAGACTTTCACCTCAGAGTGGGGGCATGTTGATGCAGGACCCCAAGTGTAGGGTGTGGATGACACTGGGTCTTTGACTCAGGCCACTGGGATCCACAGCATCTACAACTCTGTGGTCCTTGGCAAGCGTTCGAGGGGTCCATAGTGGCTTAAAGGGCACTTGGGGTTCTCAGTGGCACCTCCACATATCGTGGTTAGGGAGCAGGCAGGTAGTGGTGGTGGCCAGAGCTTGTGGTGACATACTTGGCTTCAGGGTCCAGCTGTAGGTGCCTGTGTAGTTTCATGTACCACTCAGACATGCAATGTAGTGGTGGGGTCAGGGTAGGCATGAAAGGACGGACCTCACTACAGGTCACTGGCATGCGCTACTGTGGCTGCTGGGTATCGCCATGGGTGCACAACAGTCTAGACTGTTGACAGAAATCAAGCCTGCGGTGTGTGGGTGCACAGCTGGAGAGACTAGCTGCAGGTGATGATAGTGGCACAGGCCAGTGACAGAAGACAGGGCCTAATTCAGGCCCACAAGCAGTTGCAGAAGCCCTGGCTGTTGGTGTCATCTCCTGTGCCTCCACAGCCTTCCCCCAAGGCATGCACACTACAGTGGAGGACGGTGACAGTTGGCAGGCTGGCTGTGTGCAAGTGCACAGCCGAGTGGGCTAACCCCAAGTACACACCTGGTGGTGGGTCAGCCTCAAGGGCCTAGGCTGGCTGGCATCTTACACTTGTGCAACCACAGAGACCTGGGATGGCTGCCGCTGCAGTTTCCAGGCCCTTATGGGAACAGGAGAGGGGAGGTAGTGGCAAGAGACTCAGGAAACTGGTAGCAGCGAATGCCAGCACCTGTGGGTGAAACCTGATGAAAACTGCAGGGGTTCCATGGAGGCTAAGTTGGTCATTGATTTCTTCAGTGGCAAAAGCTGCTGGGTTTTTCTGGAGAGTAGGTCCTGCTGAGTGGCTTCTATGAGTAGTTCCTGCACGCCTTTCTTGTTCCTCTGTACATGTCAGCTCTATTGGTCTCTGGGTGGGGTGAAACTGAAGTGGGACCTTCCAAAAGGCAAGGGAAACTGGTCACTCACCCTGCTCTTCTTTTTCTGGTAAGTGGGACTCTTGTTAGCTGGGAACTTCCCTCTTGGCACTGAGCAGTGCCAACTTGAGGGATGAGATGATGCAGGCAAGATGAAGTGTTCTTTTCTTTTTGTGTAGTTATTCTCAATTTGTTTTTGTTTTTGTTTTTGTTTTTGTTTTGTTTTGCCCCACTGTGTCGCTGAAGTTTCTTAGGAGGACTCTTGGGCTCTTCCAGAGCCATTTTTTTTTTGTTTTTTCATGGATAGCTGTCTGTTGATCATTGTGATGGGATGGAGGTCTCCTACGTTGTTATTTTGGCGACATCACTCCCAAGTTTCCCAGATCTTAAATTCACTCCAAAATTTGTGAATGATTATGCTAGATAGGAAGGAAGGGAGAAGGTAAGAACCATGTTTTGTTGATCCTGAGTTAGCACAATTCACCATATTGACACTCATTACAAACTGTTACGTTATTTAGTTATCATCACTGTCACCGTTACAAATTAATTTTGAAAATGAAAGCTGAAATGCTTTTTATTATTTCCTTTATGAAGCACTAGAAGGCCAAACCACAGTCTGGGGAATCATCAAGATGATTGTCAGTCAAGATGGATGATCAGCTCCTCTCATCACCAGACCATCTCAGAGGCAGCAGGGAAGGCTCCTATAGAGCATCTGTTTGACTCCTGTTGAGCCATTAAGAGTGCAGCACATCGAGGCTCACAGCATTGGAATGTCTGCTGGAGACCTCACTGAATTGGACACCCTGCTTGGCAAACACCACTGGAAGAAACAAGCCATAGGGGGCTCCTGGTCTGAAGCTTGGATCAGTGAAAGGCAACAGTGGCCACACTGAAATCTTCAGTGGGAATAGCAGGCCTCATTAAGTTACTTCTGATGATGTCCATCAAAAGATTCTTCCATCTTTGCACTATTGAGACAGCGTAAACAGCATAAGTGGTTGGATCTGCCCATTCTAGGAAGCCTGGAGACTTGGGAAGAATCCCAAGAATTTGGCAGAGGAGCTTGGGTTTGCAGTTTTGAATCTGGGGTAGCCAACATGCATGTTGTCATCAGGCAGTTGAAACAGCAATCTCACAATCTTAGGAGGCTGTATGAAACATTTTCATAGTCTGCAGCTTTAAGGAAATCCCTCCAGCTCCCAGTGGAAGACATGGCTCATCATCTGGGCCCAAATCACTGCAAAATCTGGACTATACAGCATCCTGTAGAAGGAGCCACACAAGCTACTTGTACCGGAAAGCATTTGTAATAGCTTCCTCAGAACATCTAAGGCAACAGCTAGAATCGGCAGCCACAGAGGGAACAGTTAAAAGTTGGGGTCCCCCCCAACTAATATTCATATTCTGTGGAAATGGACTCCACCGTTTGAAAACCTATTGACATAAGTGACTATTTCATTTCACCTTTCACAATGTAATATATTGAAGAAGATAATATTACGAAGCCAAAAGTGAAGCTTGGACTTATGTCCGTTTTGTGTTTAAAGCAGGTAACCCAAACCCTAAAGCCCTTAATGCAGTGGCTGGCACACAGTAGGTCCTAAATATATGGTTCTAAGATATGGGGGGGGGGGGTGGCTACCAAGCAACCATTTCACAACTCTGGGGTCCCCGGGGACTCTCACTGGAGATAGTGGGGCGGTGGGTTGTGATTGAGACTCCCCTTCCCCAGCAAAAAGCAGACATAAGTCTCAGGACAGGCCAGTAGGATGCTCCCTCCTTGGAACAGGAACCTCCAACAGCTGGAGCTCCTTCCACCTGAATGGTGGCACCCTAACCACTCTGTCCTTGCCAGGCAACTATTCCCAAGGGTCTCTCTTTCTGGAGCTACCTTGCTTTCAACCCAGTCCTCCAGGCACTCCTTGGACTCTGGGAGTGCCCATTATCGTTCCAGCTTAATTTTTTTTCCCCTAAGCTAGTCAAAATCATCTTCTCTGGCTTATGGCACTGACAAATGGAGAAAAGGGGACTCTAAATCCCCTCAGCAAGAGGGCATTCTCTGTGCTGTGACAGGAGGGCTGAAACCCAGGGGGCACTTGAGGGCAGGATGCAAGTCCTTTAGGTGGACTCCAAGGCCTTAACAGGAGCTTGGAAGACTGCCAACCCTTCTTGTTCATGCCACTCCAGCCCCACTGGCCTCCTAGCTATTTGTCATACCCAGTGGCACACTCCTACCTCAGGGCCTTTGCACTTGATGTTCACTTTGCCTGGAATGCTCTTCCTCCAGAAATCCCCCAATATACTCTTCTCTTCTTTGCTCAGATGGCATCTCCTCATGCGGCCTCCCTCAAGCACCCTACTTCAAAACTACAAACCCCACCTGTCTCCTTTGCCTACTTCATTTTTCTCCAGAAACTTCCAACATACCACATCATCTGCTTATTTATTTTTCTGTCTACGTCCTATGCCCTGTGAGGGCAGGCTTTTGCCCATCTTGCTCACTTCCGTATCCTCAGTACAGTAACCTGGCATGTGGTAGGTGCTCAATAAATGTTTGTAAACCCGAGTTGCAGTCTGGGTGGACATGGTCAGGAACTTGGTGGAATAAGCGTTGGTCCCAAAGAGTGTTGGAGATCCTGGCTGACAAGTGCCCTATTGGGGTCCTGGAAGGATCCCACTCTGCCACTCTCCCAGTGACCTGTGTGTGGGGGAGGGAGTAACATAAGGCCAGGCCAATCTGGGTGGAGAGCCACTGTATCTTAGAAGACTCAATGATAATAATAATAATAATAAAAATGGCAGCTTTTATGGTTGCTGGTCTTTTTTTCTATGTCTCTGTTAAGTGCTTTACATTCACTATCTCTTTTTTTTTTGTCTTTTTTTTTTCAATATATGAAATTTATTGTCAAATTGGTTTCCATACAACACCCCGTGCTCATCCGAAAAGGTGCCCTCCTCAATACCCATCACCCACCTGCCCCTCACTCCCACCCCCCATCAACCCTCAGTTTGTTCTCAGTTTTTAACAGTCTCTTATGCTTTGGCTCTCTCCCACTCTAACCTTTTTTTTTTCCTTCCCCTCCCCCATGGGTTTCTGTTAAGTTTCTCAGGATCCACATAAGAGTGAAACCATATGGTATCTGTCTTTCTCTGTATGGCTTATTTCACTTAGCATCACACTCTCCAGTTCCATCCACGTTGCTACAAAAGGCCATATTTCATTTTTTCTCATTGCCACGTAGTATTCCATTGTGTATATAAACCACAATTTCTTTATCCATTCATCAGTTGATGGACATTTAGGCTCTTTCCATAATTTGGCTATTGTTGAGAGTGCTGCTATAAACATCGGGGTACAAGTGCCCCTATGCATCAGTACTCCTGTATCCCTTGGGGAAATTCTTAGCAGTGCTATTGCTGGGTCATAGGGTAGGTCTATTTTTAATTTTCTGAGGAACCTCCACACTGCTTTCCAGAGCGGCTGCACCAATTTGCATTCCCACCAACAGTGCAAGAGGGTTCCCATTTCTCCACATCCTCTCCAGCATCTATAGTCTCCTGATTTGTTCATTTTGGCCACCCTGACTGGCGTGAGGTGATATCTGAGTGTGGTTTTGATTTGTAGTTCCCTGATAAGGAGTGACGTTGAGCATCTTTTCATGTGCCTGTTGGCCATCCAGATGTCTTCTTTAGAGAAGTGTCTATTCATGTTTTCTGCCCATTTCTTCACTGGGTTATTTGTTTTTCGGGTGTGGAGTTTGGTGAGCTCTTTATAGATTTTGGATACTAGCCCTTTGTCCAATATGTCATTTGCAAATATCTTTTCCCATTCCGTTGGTTGCCTTTAAGTTTTTTTGGTTGTTTCCTTTGCTGTGCAGAAACTTTTTATCTTCATAAGGTCCCAGTAATTCATTTTTGCTTTCAATTCCCTTACCTTTGGGGATGTGTCGAGTAAGAGATTGCTACAGCTGAGGTCAGAGAGGTCTTTTCCTGCTTTCTCCTCTAGGGTTTGAATGGTTTCCTGTCTCACATTCAGGTCCTTTATCCATTTTGAGTTTATTTTTGTGAATAGTGTGAGAAAGTGGTCTAGTTTCAATCTTCTGCATGTTGCTGTCCAGTTCTCCCAGCACCATTTGTTAAAGAGACTGTCGTTTTTCCCTTGGACGTTCTTTCCTGCTTTGTCAAAGATTAGTTGGCCATACGTTTGTGGGTCTAGTTCTGGGGTTTCTATTTTATTCCATTGGTCTATGTGTCTGTTTTTGTGCCAATACCATGCTGTCTTGATGATGACAGCTTTGTAGTAGAGGCTAAAGTCTGGGATTGTGATGCCTTCTGCTTTGGTCTTCTTCTTCAAAATTACTTTGGCTATTCTGGGCCTTTTGTGGTTCCATAAGAATTTTAGGATTGCTTGTTCTAGTTTGGAGAAGAATGCTGGTGCAATTTTGATTGGGATTGCATTGAATGTGTAGATAGCTTTGGGTAGTATTGACATTTTGACAATATTTATTCCTCCAATCCATGAGCAGGAATGTCTTTCCATTTCTTTATATCTTCTTCAATTACCTTCATAAGGTTTCTATAGTTTTCAGCATACAGATCTTTTACATCTTTGGTTAGATTTACTCGTAGGTATTTTATGCTTCTTGGTGCAATTGTGAATGAGATCAGTTTCTTTATTTGTCTTTCTGTTGCTTCATTGTTAGTGTATAAGAATGCAACTGATTTCTGTACATTGATTTTGTATCCTGCAACTTTGCTGAATTCATGTATCAGTTCTAGCAGACTTTTGGTGAGTCTATCGGATTTTCCATGTATAATATCATGTCATCTGCAAAAAGCGAAAGCTTGATTTCATCTTTGCCAATTTTGATGCCTTTGATTTCCTTTTGTTGTCTGCTGATGCTAGAAATTCCAACACTATGTTAAACAACAGAGGTGAGAGTGGGCATCCCTGTCGTGTTCCTGCTCTCAGAGAAAAAGATCTCAGTTTTTCCCCATTGAGGATGATGTTAGCTGTGGGCTTTTCATAAATGGCTTTTATGATGTGTAAGTATGTTCCTTCTATCCCGAATTTCTCAAGGGTTTTTATTAAGAAAGGACGCTGGATTTTGTCAAAGGCCTTTTCTGCATCGATTGACAGGATCATATGGTTCTTCTCTTTTTTTAATTTTTTTCTTCTCTTTTTTTTTATTAATGTGATGTATCACGTTGATTGATTTGCGAATGTTGAACCAGCCCTGCATCCCAGGAATGAATCCCACTTGATCATGGTGAATAATTCTTTTTATATGCTGTTGAATTCTATTTGCTAGTATCTTATTGAGAATTTTTGCATCCATATTCATCAGGGATATTGGCCTGTAGTTCTCTTTTTTTACTGGGTCTCTGTCTGGTTTACGAATCAAAGTAATACTGGCTTCATAGAATGAGTCTGGAAGTTTTCCTTCCCTTTCTATTTCTTGGAATAGCTTGAGAAAGATAGGTATTATCCCTCCTTTAAACGTCTGGTAGAACTCCCCTGGGAAGCCATCTGGTCCTGGACTCTTATTTGTTGGGAGATTTTTGATAACCGATTCAATTTCTTCGCTGGTTATGGGTCTGTTCAAGCTTTCTCTTTTCTCCTGATTGAGTTTTGGAAGAGTGTGGGTGTTTAGGAATTTGTCCATTTCTTCCAGGTTGTCCAATTTGTTGGCATATAATTTTTCATAGTATTGCCTGATAATTGTTTGTATCTCTGAGGGATTGGTTGTAATCATTCCATTTTCATTCATGATTTTATCTATTTGGGTCATCTCCCTTTTCTTTTTGAGAAGCCTGGCTAGAGGTTTGTCAATTTTGTGTATTTTTTCAAAAAACCAACTCTTGGTTTCGTTGATCTGCTCTACCGTTTTTTTAGATTCTATATTGTTTATTTCTGCTCTGGTCTTTACTATTTCTCTTCTTCTGCTGGGTTTAGGCTGCCTTTGCTGTTCTGCTTCTATTTCCTTTAGGTGTGCTGTTAGATTTTGTATTTGGGATTTTTCTTGTTTCTTGAGATAGGCCTGCATTGCGATGTATTTTCCTCTCAGGACTGCCTTCGCAGCATCCCAAAGCGTCTGCATTGTTGTATTTTCATTTTCCTTTGTTTCCATATATTTTTTAATTTCTTCTCTAATTACCTGGTTGACCCACTCATTCTTTAGTAAGGTGTTCTTTAACCTCCATGCTTTTTGAGGTTTTCCAGACTTTTTCCTGTAGTTGATTTCAAGCTTCATAGCCTTGTGGTCTGAAAGTATGCATGGTATCATTTCAATTCTTGTAAACTTATGAAGGGCTGTTTTGTGACGCAGATCTATCTTGGAGAATGTTCCATGTGCACTCGAGAAGAAAGTATATTCTGTTGCTTTGGGATGCAGAGTTCTAAATATATCTGTCAAGTCCATCTGATCCAATGTATCATTCAGGGCCCTTGTTTCTTTATTGACCGTGTGTCTAGAGGATCTATCCATTTCTGTAAGTGGAGTGTTAAAGTCCCCTGCAATTACCACATTCTTATCAATAAGGTTGCGTATGTTTATGAGTAATTGTTTTATATATTTGGGGGCTCCGGTATTCGGCGCATAGACATTTATAATTGTTAGCTCTTCCTGATGGATAGACCCTGTAATTATTATATAATGCCCTTCTTCATCTCTTGTTACAGCCTTTAATTTAAAGTCTAGTTTGTCTGATATAAGTATGGCTACTCCAGCTTTCTTTTGGCTTCCAGTAGCATGATAAATAGTTCTCCATCCCCTCACTCTAAAGGTGTCCTCAGATCTAAAATGAGTCTCTTGTAGACAGCAAATAGATGGATTTTGTTTTTTTTATCCATTCTGATACCCTATGTCTTTTGGTCGGTGCATTGAATCCATTTACATTCAGTGTTATTATAGAAAGATACAGGTTTAGAGTCATTGTGATGTCTGTATGTTTTATGCTTGTAGCGATGTCTCTGGTACTTTGTCTCACAGGATCCCCCTTAGGATCTCTTGTAGGGCTGGTTTAGTGGTGACAAATTCCTTCAGTTTTTGTTTGTTTGGGAAGACCTTTATCTCTCCTTCTATTCTAAATGACAGACTTGCTGGATAAAGGATTCTCGGCTGCATATTTTTTCTGTTTAGCACACTGAAGATCTCGTGCCAATCCTTTCTGGCCTGCCAAGTTTCAGAAGAGAGATCAGTCACGAGACTTATAGGTCTCCCTTTATATGTTAGGGCACGTTTATTCCTCACTGCTTTCAGAATTTTCTCTTTATCCTTGTATTTTGCCAGTTTCACTATGATATGTCGTGCAGAAGATCAATTCAAGTTACGTCTGAAGGGAGTTCTCTGTGCCTCCTGGATTTCAATGCCTTTTTCCTTCCCCAGTTCAGGGAAGTTCTCAGCTATTATTTCTTCAAGTACCCCTTCAGCACCTTTCCCTCTCTCTTCCTCCTCTGGGATACCAATTATGCGTATATTATTTCTTTTTAGTGTATCACTTAGTTCTCTAATTTTCCCCTCATACTCCTGGATTTTTTTGTCTGTCTTTTTCTCAGCTTCCTCTTTTTCCATAACTTTATCTTCTAGTTCACCTATTCTCTCCTCTGCCTCCTCAATCCGAGCCGTCGTCGTTTCCATTTTGTTTTGCATTTCGTTTAAAGCGTTTTTCAGCTCCTCCTGACTGTTCCTTAGTCCCTTGATCTCTGTAGCAAGAGATTCTCTGCTGTCCTCTATACTGTTTTCAAGCCCAGCGATTAATTTTATGACTATTATTCTAAATTCACTTTCTGTTATATTATTTAAATCCTTTTTGATCAGTTCATTGGCTGTTGTTATTTCCTAGAGATTCTTCTGAGGGGAATTCTTCCGTTTGGTCATTTTGGATAGTCCCTGGAGTGGTGCGGGCCTGCAGGGCACTTCCCCTGTGCTGTGGTGTATAACTGGAGCTGGTGGGTGGAGCCACAGTCAGACCTGATGTCTGCCCCCAGCCCACTGCTGGGGCCACAGTCAGACTGGTGTGTGCCTTCTCTTCCCCTCTCCTAGGGGCGGGATTCACTGTGGGGTGGCGTGGCCCGTCTGGGCTACTTGCACACTGCCAGGCTTGTGGTGCCGGGGATCTGGTGTATTAGCTGGGGTGGGTAGGCAAGGTGCACGGGGGCAGGAGGGGAAGGCTTAGCTCGCTTCTCCTTAGGGGATCCACTTCAGGATTGGCCCTGTGGCAGTGGGAGGGAGTCAGATCTGCTGCCGGAGGTTTGGCTCCGCAGAAGCACAGAGTTGGGTGTTTGCGTGGAGCGAGCAAGTTCCCTGGCAGGAACTGTTTCCCTTTGGGATTTTGGCTGGGGGTTGGGCGAGGGAGATGGCACTGGCGAGGGCCTTTGTTCCCCAACAAACTGAGCTCTGTCGTCCGGGGGCTCAGCAGCTCTCCCTCCCTTTGTCCTCCATCCTTCCCGCTTTCTCAGCAGAGCTGTTAACTTATGACCTCCCAGACGCTAAGTCGCACTTGCTGTCGGAACACAGTCCGTCCGGCCCCTCCGCTTTTGCCAGCCAGACTCGGGGGCCCTGCTTGGCCGGGAGGCCGCCCCTCAGCCCCGGCTCCCTCCCGCCAGTCCATAGAGCGCACACCGCCTCGCCACCCTTCCTACCCTCTTCCGTGGGCCTCTCATCTGCACTTGGCTCCAGAGACTCCATTCTGCTAATGCTCTGGAGGTTTTCTGGGTTATTTAGGCAGGTGTAGGTGGAATCTAAGTGATCAGCAGGACGCGCGGTGAGCCCAGTGTCCTCCTATGCCGCCATCTTCCAACCCTCACTATCTCTTTTATGTCTCGTATCATTCTGATGAGGTGGCCCTATTACATCCCTTTTATACATATACATATATTTTAATGTTTATTTATTTTAGAGACAGACAGAGCACAAGCAGAGTCGGGGCAGAGACAGAGGGAGACAGAATCGGAAACAGGTTCCAGGCTCTGAGCAGTCAGCACAGAGCCCGATGCAGGGCTCGAACCCATGAACCATGAGATCATGACCTGAGCCGAAGTCGGACACTCAACCGACTGAGCCACCCAGGCGCCCCTATTACATCCATTTTAAAGATGAGAACCCTGAGGCTTGCAGCATGTTAGTGACAGGCCCCACCGCCTCAGGCCACTTCCCTGCAGCCTGGCAAGGAGCGGATCTGGGAATGAACGATGCATTTCCGCCCTGCCCAATAGGGGGGGAGTGGGACCTGGGGCGCCAGGCGTGGGAGGCGGGGCTTCCCACGGAGGCAGGGCTGCTGGTAGTAGGGGCCCAGAGCATGCATAGGCCCTGAGGACCTTCCTGCCAGGGGCCAGGCTGCGCGGTGGCGACAGTGGCGGCGTGCGGTGGCTGCTGGCCGGAGGTGCGGGGCGGCTGTGCGTGGCGGATGCGCGGCGGGGCCTGACATCACCGGGCGCTAGGCCCGGCCCCCACGGCTGCAGCTGCAGAGCTAGAGAGCGGGCACCCATGCAGTCTGGGCTGAGAACACAGCGCATGCGGCCATGGCCTCTAGCACCTCGGCTAAGCCGGCGCAGCCGCGGGAGCGGCGGGAGGGCAGCCCCGGGCCCCGCCCCCAGTGCTTGGCTGACCGGCTGCCCCCTCGTGTCTTCCCACAGTGGCAGACACTCGACAGAGGCTGCTGCGCACCATCCAGAAGGAGGTGGGTGCTGGAGGTGGGGGCGGGGTCACGATCCTGTGGGAGGGGGCTTTCAAGCACCCGGGGAAGGGTCTCCAAAGGAGAGGTGGCCGGTGGCGGCGGCGGGGACAGCCATTTCCAGTTTGGGGCTCACCTGGCTGGGTATTTACCTCCCGTGGAACTGGAGGCGGGTGAGTTTGGGGGTTGGAGTATAGGGGGACTCTGGATTTTTTTATGCTGTGTGAGGGGCGGGTGCAGCGGGAGGGCCCCCTGGGTGTGGGGCACCCCTGGATATGTCTGGGTAGGACCTCCTCTTGTGGAGGAGCCGGTGGTTGCATCTCAGGAAGGGGAGGCAAGTGCCTGGGGGTGCTGACAGGGCGTATTGGGTGGTGGGGGGCTGAATGGAGCTGCAGAAGGAAGACCAGACTTCGGAAGGGAGGAAAGGTTCACTGTGGAAAAATGCCCCTCGTCCCAGATCTCCACTTTCCCGCAAATTCTCAGTGCTTGGAGCCACCCCCAGGAGCCAAGAGACTCCCCCTGCCCCCCATCCCTGAAAGCCCCTGGCAAGTGGGTGACTCCATTTGTGGGCTTGTCCCCTGCTGTTCTGGCAGGTGGGTTTCCCTTACCCCCTACCCTGCCCCCACATGCAGTAGAGTGAGGAGCAAGCAAGGTTCAACTGTCCCTCTGCCCCTTCCCTCTCCTTGGGGCCAACTGGGAACCCAGTCCAGCCTTTCTAGCCCTGGACTGCCCGCAGAGGGGAGAATCCATAGTGGTTGGTTCCCGGGGAGCGTTTAGATGCTTGGAATGTGTGTGTGCATGTGTGTAAAGCATGCACACGCCTATGTGGGCGAGGACATGTGGCTGTGAGTGCCTCTGAGCATGTCTGTGCATCGGTCTGGAGATATCCAAGTATATCTTCTTATTGCGTGTACATGGGTCTGTGTGTTTATGTGTTTTCGTGAGTATGAGGTGTATCTGTGTGATGCATGAGTCTCTGTGTACATTGGTGAGGCTGTGACCATGTATGTGTGATTGTATGTGTGTCTATCGCCTTCCTTATGTCACTTCACATCCTGGGACCCCGTCACTGCTGAGCTGCCTCACCCCTGTATCTTGAGTCCTCAGCCTGAGACCACAAATGCCCTCAGACCTTGGGGGCTGGCCTCATATCTGTGCCTGTGTATGTGTGTTGAGGGTGTCCACATGTGGTGTCAGCACTGAGCACCAAGAAGCCCCTCCCCGCCTGGTGGCAGACAGCCACCAAAGGACAGGCTTGAAGCCTGGACCTGTTGCTGCCCCTGCCTGCTCAGAAAGCTCGGGCATATGTCTACGTATAGGTCTCCAGGTGTGGCATGTCTCGCGTTGTTGAAAGAATCAGCTCCAGGGCTGACTGTACATTCTAGCATTTCTTTTTTTTTGTTTTAACGTTTATTTAGTTTTGAGACAGAGAGGGACAGAGCACGAATGGGGGAGGGTCGGAGAGAGAGGGAGACATAGAATCTGAAGCAGGGTCCAGGCACTGAGATGTCAGCACAGAGCCCAACGCGAGGCTGGAACTCACAGACCGTGAGATCATGACCTGAGCCACAGTCGGACGCTTAACCGACTGAGCCACCCAGGCACCCCTCATTCTAGCATTTCTCAATAAGGTGGGATGTGTGGAATTCCTCAGAAAGGCCCAGATGTTTTCAGTTTAGCCCTCTTAGAGGCCCTGTGGGGACCTGAAGAAAGCTCTATGTAGATAGACCACCTTCCAACAAAACATACAGACCTACAGTATTCTGATGACTGTGTTAGGGGAGGGTGTCTCTAGCACCTCCCCCAAATGCCTTTAGGTTAAAAACCTGCAGACTCTTTGTTCATTGTTTAACCAACCTAGCTGTAATATGTGCTCTGCAGATGTTTGCAACTGGAATGGCTGTGTTTTCAAGGAAATGGTTGGCTGTTCAACTGGGAGTGGGGGGCCACAGGCAGAAGAATGTGTGAACAAGGCATCTGCCTCTGGGCAGGGCTCCAGCTGGGACCCTGGTCCCAGCTCTGCCAGCAGCTCCCTCGATACCCTGTACAAGTCCTTTCCCCTCTCGAGGACTCAGTTTCCACATGTGGAGAAGGAGCGTCCTTGGAGATCCCACCCATATCAGTCTAGTTTGGATTATTGGCTGCGGGGTGGGGGACTGGGGTGGTGGGGTGGGTATACTTTGCCCCTGGTGACCAGAGGTGTGGGCCTGCATCCTCTCTCCTGGGAGCAGCCGAGTTTGGGGCATCGAATGAGCTTTCTGCCTGACAGGAGGCCAAGGCCATCGCCTGATCAGAGGGACCTGTGTGGCATCCCACTTGGTGCCTCAGTGGGGCAGGGACAGAACCTTGCAAATTTGGGCAAAAGGCCTCTAGCGCCCATTGACTCCGGATCTGCAGTCAGAAGGCACAGCTTACAGTAGTGAGTTGGTGGCTGATTCTGAATTCTGTATTTCGTGGGGCACATCGTTTCAGGAATCAGAACTTCCATTTCCTGGGGGCTACTCTGTGCCGTACTCTGTGTGTACAGGTAACTTTCTGAGGAGAGTGCGATGGTCCCACTTTACACACAGAGAACCCGAGCTTGGAGGGGAGGCGTGAGTTGCTCAAGAGCACACAGCCGACAGGGTGCGGAGCCAGGGACTTCACCCCCAGGTCTGTCTGACATCAGAGCCAGGCTTTTACCTGTCATAACCCAAATGTGTCCATCCACGTCTACACAGCACTGCAATGTCAGCACGTGTGGTGCCATGATTTCCATCACACGGATGTGAAAACTGGCCCAGAGAGAATAAATGATGTCCCAAGGGCACAGAACCAGTAAAGGACAAGTTCAGGTCTTCTGTTTGTGAGCCCTTTGTTCAGCACGGGTGCCCCCTGAGGGCGTGGCGACAAGCCCCTGTCCCACTAAAGCTGACTTCCTCTCTCCTTCCCTTTCTCTGCCCACCTCTTTGGGGAGCATCTCCCCCCAGTATCAGAGAGCCAGGCTCCAGTGGAGTGGCATAGGGAAGCTCTTTGCCTAGAAATCCAGGAGTCAAGTCAACTCTTCCTTCTCCCCATTTTCTGGGTTCAGAGGAGCCACATCCCTGCCTGTCACAGCCTTGCCCAGAGACACCTCCCACCCTTCTTTCTGGAACTGTTGGCTTGTCAGTTGTTTTTATTTTTTCTATTTAAAAAATATTTTTAATGTTTTTCTTTATTTTTGAAGGAGAAAGAGAGACAGAGCATGAGCGAGGGAGGAGCAGAGAGAGAGGGAGACCCAGAATTCGAAGCAGGCTCCAGGCACTAAGCTGTCAGCACAGAGCCCGATGTGGGGCTCAAACCCACAAACTGTGAGATGATGACCTGAGCCAAAGCCAGACACTAGTGCACTGTACAATCTGAAAAGTAGGAAGAAAACTTTAACTTGGTAGACTGTTACCAAAGACCTTCTGTAAGTCAGTTTTGGAAGTTACAGGAAAGGCAAAGATCGAGCAGACAGCGTTTGGATCATGAAGGTGCTCATAACAGAATAGAGCTGTCCCTGCGGTTTTTGAAACAGAAAAGTTTCTGTGGTTTTTAAAAATAATTTTCAAAGGAAGCATTTTTATTCACGCCCATTTGTTCACTTCACAAGTCACTCTTAAGTGCCTTTTAGCTACTAAGTGTTATCCTGTTGTTGTAGAATACAAACATTCAAAAACCAGTCTGCACCCCAGGAGTTTGTTGTTATCCCTGTCATTTGTATTACTCCCTTTCGTGCTTACTAGGTGCCAGAGTCTCGTGGAGCTTATAATTATCATTGTTACTTTGTACTGGCATTTGTTCCAGTTACGGTAAGTTCATGGTGAGGAATCAGAGTTTTCAAAGACTGGGTAGAATCTACAGTAAGCATGCAGGGTGAGTAGTTCAGTTTGCCAGGTAGAGAGGCAGAATGACAATGTTTGGCAGGACCAACATTTGTATGTTTGACAATGTTTGTAAACTATCACGATTACGTGTTTGGCTGAATACACAACAGTGCAGAGGCGAAGGTGTATGAGTGAACTTAGCAGGATTTATGAGCAGTTGGGTTTTGCTGGTAGAAAACGTGTGCTATGGGAATGGTTGGGAATGAGGTGAATACCTAGGTAAGACAAGCTTATGGAAGTTTGTCATTGCTATAGAGAGGAGTAGATCTTACCCGATGGGCCTTGGGAAGTTTCTTCGGTAGAATGCTTTTGGCGGCAAATAATAGGTGACTTCTAACAGTGACGAAAACAGTAGGAACCAGAAAAATTTTGATGGTTCGGTGATGTCATCAGGATCCCAGTCGTCTCTTGTTCAGTTTTGGAGTTGGTGGTGTTTTTATTTCTCCTTTCCGGGGTGGCTAATTAGCAACTGCTCCAGGTATCATATTCTCACATGGAAACATCCAGTGGGTGGGAAGGACTGCTTTTCTTTAGGTGTTTCTTTTCACTAGGAAGAGTCTTGCAGTAGACTTCCTCTAGCATTTTAAAGACTAGGTTACATCACATACTCACTCCTAAACTGGTCCCTGGGAAATCAGGTACTGTGATTAGCTTAGAATAATCCTTTCTCTTTTTGAAGCCAGGGTGAGGCCACCTTCTTTGTGTATGGAGACAGTAATGTCCAAATAAAGTTGTGATTCTCTAGCAAGAATGAAGAATATGGAATGGCTCTTAGGGAGGGAGGCAGCAGTATTTGATGCAGGGATTTTGGAGAATTTGAAGCAGAAGACTAAGAAGATTAGATTTGAGTTAGGACACTCTGGTTATGGCATAAAATACAGATCACCAAGCCTTTTTCCTAAAGAGCCAGTGAATATTTTAGGTGATGTGGTCTCTCAGCTCTGCCCTTGTAGTGTGAAAGCAGCCGTAGCAATATGTAAGTGAAGACATGGGACTAGGCCCCAATAAAACATTACTTACAGAACCAGATGGCAGGTTGGATTTGGCCTGTGGCTGTAGTTTGCTGAACCCTCATATGGAGGATAGGTTATAGGAAACCACATAAAGAGACTGGGAGGCAAAGGAAGCTCTTGTTTTCTTAGCCTGGTATTAGTCCATTGTGAAACTTTCAGCTGTGTAGATTGAAAACGTCAGGGGGTTCAAATTATTCCATTAATTTTTTTTCTGGGCCTTGTGTCTTTCTCATTTGTTTTGCTGAAATTTTTTTTCTATTCACTTAAGAAATAACATTAATATTTGGTGTGTTTTTTTTTCCCTGTGAAAATCATCAGTTAAGAACTTGTGTTTGACTAGGGCAGTGGCAGGGGAAAGATAAAGCAGAGACAGAAACAGTATAGTTAATACGAATTTGTGATTCCTGAATATAAAAAGTTAGGGGGTGAGAGAGAACTCTCAGAAGATTCAGAGGTTTCCAGGTTGTGTGCCGGCATTTAAATTGGACATGAAGAATGAGTAGGACTTTATCAGATGAACAGAGGAGAGCAGCAGGAATGAAGACACAGTAATTATGACTTTTTGATTATTTTGGCAATAAGTGCCTTTAACAGGTGAACTATATTTTTAATTTTCTAAGAAATTAAGGAAAAGAAACAAACAAAAAAAAACCTGTAATCAGTAGTATGTTTTTATACTGGGTCTGATAGTTCTGTTTTTTCTAGAACAATCCCTGTTACTTCTTGATTCCTATTGGCCAGAAAAATGAACTAAGTCCTAGTGAGTTGGAGAAAATTAACTGATTTTTCATATTTGAGAGGAACTTTTATATGATAGAACATAGTGGCAGTCACCAGGATTCTCTTTTTTTTCTGGTAAAATAGGATTGTTGCTTGTTTCACACTTTCTGACATCATGATTTCATCTATTGCTTTGAAACCTTTCTTCAAATGGATATATAGGAATGTAGGAATTTTCCAGCCAAATACCAAGAAAAAGAGTTTCCAGGAAAGGTATTCTGTGACATAACCTTCTGACTGTAACCACGTGTAAGATATCAACACAAATAATAACAATTTCATATAACGCAGTTGTGTTAGAGGCACCCCAACGACACCCAGATTTGATTATTCACTAGAAGAGCTCACAGGACTCAGCATATAGTTGCACTCATGCCTGTGGTTTGGTATGGGGACAGGCTAGAAAGGCCAATCAGCACAGAGAAAAGGTGCATGGGGTGAAGTCCAGAGGAGACCAAGCGCAGGCTTCCGGGAATCCTTTCTCTATGGAGTTAGCAGGATGTGCTTAATCCTCCAGCACGAAATTAGGACAGCACAAGTGAAATGTTGTCTGCCAGTACGAGGCTTATGGATACTCCGTGCCCAAGGTTTTCATCAAATGCTAATCACATAGGCATCTTCTCCTTAGCATGTCCCAAAGTTCCAGGTTTCCAGAAGGAAATCAAGTGTACGGCCTTAAGCACATTGATTGTACCAGCACTTAGGCACAGTGAGCCACTCTTGACCAGCTAGGAAATGGTGGGAACCCTCCTTAAATCCACGATCCCAGGGAACAACCAAGGGCCAGTCATTCAAGTAGGATGTTCTGAGGGTAGCCATCTTTGGCCTGCTGGATGAAACCTGTTCTGCATAGGAATTATAGCCCTGACTTAATATTTGGTGGTGTCTTAAAATTTTATTTTACTAGCAAGTAATATGACGGTTACGATGGTACTGGTTTCAGTTTCATCATGCATATGAAGTAGGTATTTGTACAAAAAAGACTAGGGCAATATTAGGTCATTATAATCTTCTTTGATGTGATTAAGTTTTCATTATGATTCTTAGATACAATCAACATAATGATTTTTGATTTAAAATTAGAATAAAATCTCTTAATTATATGGAAAACCCAGGTTTGATTCCTATAGTGCTGAGTCCCTGTTTATAAGATATTTGATCCTATTCACCAATTGTTTTTTTTCCTAAGTATACAAATAACTTTTGTATTTTTGTATTTTGCTTTATGTTTTTCATATGCTTCCATATGGGAGACAGTACCCCTATTGTGTTACTTTGATCTCTATCTTAATTTTCAAGGTGACTGTATCATGCGTTAATATATGGCAAGAGTAACTTCAATGGATACCGTGTTTTGTTGTTGTTGTTTTTTACATTTAATGAGCCTTATTGTTACAGCAGTGTTAAGTTCACAGCAAAATATAATAGAAAGTACAGAGAGTCTCCATATGCCATACCATGCTCCCGTACACACCTAGCCTCCCCTGTTGTCAACATCTTGCATGACAGTGGTCCATTTTTAGTAGTATATATTTTTCAGTTCCTTTAGTTTTGAGCGACAGAGCATGCACGTGTGTGAGCAGCAAAGGGGAAGAGAGAGAGGGGAGAAAGAATCCTGTGCTGTCAGCACAGAGCCTGATGCAGGACTTGATCCCATGAACTGTGAGATCATGACCTGAGCTCAGATCCAGACTTGGACGCTGAACTAACTGAGCCACCCAGGCACCCTGACAACAGTGGTGTATTTTAAACGGACACTAACTCATCATTTTCAGGCAAAGTCTCTAATTTGCATTAGTGTTCAGCCTTGGTGTTATACATCCTATGAGTTTTAACAAATGTGTAATGATGTGAATCCACCTTTGTGGTATCGTGTCAAAGAGTTCACTGCCTTAAAAGTCCTCTGTGCTGTGCCCCTTTATCCCTACATTCACCCCAACCCTTACCTCCATAGTCTTGCTCTCTCCAGAGTGTCATATAGTTAGAATTATACAGTGGATATCTTTAAATGTTTAGAAAATTAAAAATCCCCGTAATTGAATGTAGGCATTCAAGATATTCTTTGCCCTTTGTTTTGTTTTGTTGCTCATCAGTAGAGGATCTGATGATATATGCCTTCCATGAATAAAAGCATAATTTCTCTAGATATGTGTCACCTAATGGGGAGGGTTGAGAAAAATGACATCATGAACCACTACATAGCACTCACATTGGGATCGTCCTCCTCTGTGATGTCTGGTGGGTCTAGATAGACTCTCTAGCAATGGAAGGAGACAGTCTCAAGAGGTTAGAACTTTATCAAACTGGAATGCCAAATCCTTCTTCCTTAACTTCCCATTGGAAATAATGCCAGGGAGAGTCTGTTTGCTATGGTTTGGCCATGCTGCAAAGTACAACAGCTATAGAGCACACTTTGTGAGGGGGTGTTTCGTCCTAAAACTGAACAGTCTGTACTAAAGAACTGGGGAAGTTCTGTCGTGTTACAGCAAAGATAAACATACTCTCTTTTAACTCCTCTAGTAGTGGAAGTCCAGAAAAATCATGCTAGTTTCAGTTTCACATTGTCAGCTTAGGATAATCATTCTCCTAACGATACCATTTTCCTTCAGCATCATAGAGTCGGTCAGTGATGGTCATTGTAAACATCAGTTCACCTGTAGGTGTCAAATTCCGATAAAACCTATTCTTGCTTTTGGTCAATATAGAGGAGAGGGTAAGATTTCTTAGTGTTTTAAGCCTACCAATGGCATAGTTACCATTCAGTGTAGTGTGGTTTCCAGGTGTGGTCCCAAAGGAATACTTTTTAACAAATCATTAGCCGTACACTTGTAATTTCCTATATATTTCGATTGTTGATTTAACATGTATTTTGCTTTCTTCTTTAGGAGAAGATAAGAATGCTGAAGAAGACTCTATAACCAGATAGGATTTTTATGGATTTGTTAAAATGACATTTGTTGGGGCACCTGGGTGGCTCAGTCGGTTAAGGGTGTGACACTTGATTTCAACTCAGGTTTGTGAGTTCAAGCCCAACGTCAGGTTATGCACTGACAGCCTCCTCGGGGTATCTTTCCCTCTTTCTGTGTGCACTCACTCTCAAAATATAAAGGAATGAAATGAAAGGAAACGGAAAATGAAAGGAAAGGGAATGAAATGAATGAACTGAAAATTATGTGTTTCCTCAGGGAATGCAGACAACAAAAGCATTTGTTGAGTGTTCTACCCTGGACGAGACACTATATCCTATGCATAACATCTGTTTAGTTATACAGTCATTGTATAGCTTTGCAAAGTAGCTATGTTATTATAGCCTACTTTAATAAACCTACTTTATTACTTTGGCAGCTGTGTTTCAGGGAGGTTGATTACTCGACCCATGATTCCACAGTTAATGAGTAGCTGACCCGGGGGTTTGCCCATCAGCCTGTGTAGCTTCCACATCCATTCTCTGGTTCCTCAGCAGCACTGAGATGAAGACACAGATCGTAGGACAGATCAACTCAGAATGTCAAAGGTAATGATGTCGGAACTCTAATTTAGGGTTTTCTTAAGAAACCAGGTTAGTCCAAGCATTTGCCCTTATATGTTTGAACACTAGTGCTAACAAAAGTAATTAGTGCAGTGGTAACTAGTTCCTTGTTTTTACCATCAGAGATTTTAGGGTGGATGTCAGCTATGGCCATGGTGTCACGGCTTTTACATAATAAGTTCTAGCCAGGCATCTCCTTAGATGTGGTGATATCCCTCTTCTTGAGACAAATCAGTTTTCTGTAAGGGAAGGATATCTAGTTGTAGACCATGTTTCGTTAATTAAATTCAGCCTTTATTTGGAGGATATTACTCTATGATTCTCTGTTGCCTAAGTTCCCAGTCTGGTTTCCTTTGGGCCAGTACTCTTGACTTGTTCTAGGAAGCTTTTTCCCTTTTTGGAGATGTTTTTTCCCATGACTTTTCTGTACTGTGTTTTTGCCTTTTTACTTTCTTCTCTGGTTTTCTTGGTATTTCTTTTTTTACCATTAATTTTTCCACTTCTGCCATCTAAGTACTCTCCATTTTTCCAGAGGCCAAATCAAAAGCACTTAGAATGTCAAGATTGAGGGAACCTCAGAGATTAATTCATCAAAATACCCTCTGGTACTTCAAACTATGTTTAACCTCCTTGCCCAATGGTTGTTTACATGGAGAATTTGAAACTCAAAAGAGATTGAAGTGACCTATTTGGATATGATAAGTGACAGAAATGTGATTTAAATTCGGGTTCTTCTCTTTCTTTCTTTCTTTCTTTCCTTCCTTCCTTCCTTTCTTTCTTTCCCTCCCTCCCTCCCTCTCTCCTTTCTTTCTTTCTTTCTTTATTTCTCTTTCTTTCTTTCTTTCCTTTGTTTGTATTTTGTCTTCACATTGCAGGCAAATGTTTTAATAGTAGAAAGCTGGGGAGCGGGTCTAATGAATACAATGAAGGAGGGTAAGAATCGAATTAGCAGAGGAGACCAGGTTTCAAGAAGAACAACACTGAGCTGGATAGGAATAAGAGTTTTAGAAAAGATGTCAGAATATGGGGGTTTATGCCAAGTGAGATAAAGGTGAATGACAGGAATGAAGGACCCAGGATTAGGGGAGTTGTTTAGAAAGGCATATTCAAATAGGGAGTTCAAGAGGGTCCTGACCAGGTTTCTGCTTTTGTGTCTGTTGGTTTCATTGAAGGTGCGAGCATACTTCAGATTTTCTGTTGAGAGAGATTGAAAATCATTTGAGCAGCTGGGAAGAGTCTGTTTACAGCAAAGAGGAATAGGATATCATCTACTTCTGCCCCCACTTAGGGAGGATGGCTTAGATCCTCTCAAGGAATTGGTGGTGGGGGGTGGAGATTCTGAACTACAGAGATGTATGGCCCAAGGCAAGCTGTCTCCTCACTCCACCTCTGTCCCTAAATCTGTGATGCCCTTCCCATGTACCTGTAGGGCTGGGCAGGGGTAGGACTGACTTGTCAAATCAGTAAGGGAGCTTCATCTGGATAGGTGATAACATGCCTAAGTTGAGGTGACTGTGTGGATGACTGAGACTCCCAATTAACTTGTTCTCCAGGAGCAGGACATGTCTGCTACCCTCAGTCATTTGAGCCCATCCTTGTTGTAGGAGTCTGTGCCTTCCTAGGCTAAAGAATTGAAAGGTTGGAGAATGGCACTGAACCGTGCCGAAGAGGGATGTAGGAGTGGGAGCTCATGGGGAAGAAAATATTCAGGCCGTGTATAGAGAAATAGAGGCACAACTACCAGGACCATTTTGATCGCAGTCTCTCTCCTTGGGTAGCTGAATGCCCCTGAAGGCTTGGAAGGTCTTGCTAGTTATTATGGACCTCAATAAGGCAAGACCAGTGTAGGAACAAAGTTGGCCTTGGGAACTTTTAATCTTTTAATCTCTAGTTGGTACTTCCACTCATAACATAGAAACCTTCACTTTGGTATATTTACTTAAACGGAGGTCTACCGGACACACAATGTAATAGGTGATGCAACAACTCTGGATGTTCCACCATGCTCGCCATAAGTGTCGCTCCCATCTGTTAATGTATAATGCTATTATGATATCACTGACTAGATTCCCTATGCTATACCTTTGAGCCTTGTGATTTATTCATTCTGTGACTGGAACCCTGAACTTCCCTCTCCGTTTCACCCATTTTGTCCATCCACCCAACTCCCCTCCCTTCGGGCAACAGTCAATTCTCTGCATTTATGGGTCTGTTTCTGCTTTTTCTCTGTTTGTTCATTTGTTCCCTTGTTTCGATTCTACATAGAAGTGAAATCATATAGGATTTGTGTTTCTCTCACTTATCTCACTTAGCCTCATACCGTCTAGGTATATCCATGATATTGCAGATGGCAAGTTCTCATTCTGGTTTATAGCTGCGTAATATTCCATTGTGTGTGTGTGTGCGCGCGTGTGTGTGTGTGTGTGTGTGTGGTGTGTTCATGTATTGGTGGACACTTGGGTTGCTTCCATATCTTGTCTATTGTCAATAATGCTATAATAAAGATAGGGTTGCATATATCTTTTCAAATTAGTATTTCCATTTCCCTTGGGTAAATAAATACCCAGTAGTGGAATTACTGGATCCTATGGTATTTGTATTTTTTTTATTTGTTGAGGCCCGTCTATACTGGCTTTCGCTGTGGCGATACCAATTTACATCCCATGAACAGTGCACAAGGGTTGTTTTTCTCCACACCCTGAGCAACCCTTGTTGTTTCCTGTGTGTTGAAACTGAGCCATTCTGACAGATGTGAGGTGAGAAGTCATTGTGGTAACTTTTATACATTTAATTTTCAACCATTTCAGAGAATTCCCTGCCTGTCACACTTGGTTACGGAAACTCAGACTGGGTCTTTCCTGGAGATTTCACAGGTTAGGAGAGGTGGAGGCAAAATAGCGAACTGAAAGCTGTTTTAAAACAGGGTCCAAATTTTGAAAGACTTGTACTCTGGAAACCGTAAAACACTGATCAAAGAAATGGAAGGTGACGGAAAGAGAAAGACTTCCGATGCTCATAGATGGGAAGAATACGTATTTTTAAAGTGTGTACACTGCCCAAAGGAATCTACCGATGTAATGCAATCCCTGTCAACATACCAATAGCATTTGTCACAGAGCTATACAAACAATCCTAACCGTTGTATAGAACCACAAAATACCTTGAATGGCCAAAGCAATATTGCAAAAGAGGAAAACTGGAGGGATCACAATCTCAGATTTCAAGTTTTATTCCAAAGCTGTAGTAATCCCATCAGTATGGTGGGTACTGGCGTGAAAAATAGCCACATAGCTCAATGGAATAGAACCAAAAACCCAGAAAGAAATCCACAACTGTATGGGCAGTTAATCTTCCACAAACAGGAAAGACTATCCAGTGGGGAAAAGGCCGTCTCTTCACCAAATGGTGTTGGGAAAACTGGACAAGCCACATGCCAAAGAATGAACCTGGACCAATTTCTTTACCATAGACAGAAATAAACTCAAAATGATTTAAGACCTAAGTGTGAGACCTGAAACCATAAAAAAAAATCCATGAAGAGAGCACAGGCCGTCATTTCTCTGACTTTGGCTGTAGCAACATTTTACTAGTTATGTCTCCTGAGCCAAGGGAAATGAAGCAAGAATAAACTATGGGGACTACATCAAACTACAAAGCTTTTGCACAGTGAAGGAAACCGTCAAAACTAAAAGGCAACCTCTGGGATGGGAGAACACATTTGCAAATGTTTTGCAAATCCAGTAAAGGGTTAGTATCCACAATGTGTAAAATATGGATACAAGTCAGCATCCCTCCCCCTCCATAAAAGCCCAGTTTAAAAATGAGCAGAAGACATAACCAGACATTTTTCCACAGACAAAATACAGATGGTAAAGAGACACCTGAAAAGATCCTCCCCAAAACTATAACGAGATACCACATCACACCTGTCAGAATGGCTAAACTCCAAGACACAAGAAGCAAGTGTTTGAGAGGATGTGGAGACAGAGGAAACCTCTTGCACTGTTGGTGGAAATGCAAATGGGTGCGGACCCTGTGGAAAACAGTATGGAGGTTCCTCAAAAAATTACAAACAGAACTCTCCTATGATGCAGTAATTGCACTCCTGGATACTACCCAAAAGAATACAAAAACACGAATTCCATGGGACACACGCACCCCTGTGTTTATTGCAGCATTATTTCCAATAGCCAGCACAAGCGTCCATGGACAAATAGTGAACGAAGAAGAAGTCCTATATGTATGTATGTATGTGTGTGTGTGTATATGTATATTGATACACACACACACACACACACACACACACACACACTGGAATATTACTCAACCATAAAACAATGAAATCTTGCCATTTGCAATGACCTGGATGGAGCCTTAGAGTAGTATGTTAAGGAAAGTCAGGGAAAGACAAATACCATATGCTTTTACTCATGTAGCACTTAAGAAATAATGAATGAGCAAAGGGAGAAAAAAAAGGGAGAGACAAACCAAGAAACAGGCTCTTAACTGCAGAGAACAGATGGTTCCCAGAGAGGAGGTGAGTGGTGGGAGGGGTGAAAGAGGTGATGGGGATGAAAGAGTGCCCTTGTCGTGATGAGCACAGGGTGAACATGGAATTGGTGAATCACTATATTGTACAACTTAAACTAATATAACACTGGATGTTGCTATTACTGGAATTAAAATAAAACTTAATGAAAAAACCAGAGGCCAATTTTTAATTATACCAAGAAACTTCGTTGAATAAACAGATAGCTGACCTTTCCCTTAATTTTTTCCTTAAAGCACTTTTTCGACTCAAAGGTAAGTTACCTAAAACAGAGTAAATTAAAACACAAAAACTTAAAAAAATTAAAAATAAAAATAAAAACTTTAACATGAAGCAAATTTTGCCCATGTAATCAAATTATATGAAATTAGTGTAACTAATTTCTACAAGATCTAACCGATGCTTACATTTCAAATAGTTCTATTTATGCAGGCAATTAAGTACCATCATATGGCCTCACCACAGCAGAAAAAGAAACTTTATGCCTTTTTCTTTCAAACACCCCTACGTAGCAAACAAAAAACCTGTTCAGTATATTCTTACAATTGTGTGTGTGTGTATTTATTTTTATGTCAGAAATAAATACCTTGGGTTATACCTTTGTATCTGTTGCCTCATTCTATTTCTTCTTCTAAGATTCAAATACACATATGCTGAATCTCCTTTTCTGCTTTCCACATCATTTTCTCTAATGTGTTTTAACATTTGTATTCACTTTGATAAATGCAACCCACTTTTTCCATTTCTAGCTTCCCTGTCCTTTATTTTGTTTTCCAGTCTCTACTGTCCCTTGTGATCCTTCTAATTTCACCTTCATTGCAGCGATGGTTTTATTTTCTTACCTTATTTTTCTTTCTGCTCAATCAGCTTACATTGAATTTTCTCATGTGGCTACACTATCTCCTCCCTGACCTCTTCTATCACTGCTTTGTGCTCTCAGTGCTAAATACTTCCAAAAAGTGTTCTAAATTAACAAAATGGTTGGACATGATTTTCAACTCCCTTACAGAAGTATTTTTTCTGTTGAGTATGTTTTATCCGTCCTTGGTTTTTCTGCTACTTTCTTCCTTTTTGATTCTGGAAAGGTAGGAGTGGCCTTCAGCTGAAATCCTTTTGTTCATTCATCTTTAAAGGAGGTTGGGGGTTTTTTGGATAAGCTATTGGTAAGAGGTTCATGAAGAAGGCCATAGTGACTCCAGTTCCTGACCAGAAAAACTTTGGTTTTGGTCTGATAATTTATCAGACTCCCCAGATTCCAATTGCGTTTGAAATGAGGACAGATGGCTTTATATTATATGTGGATCATTCCCTTAGTAAAATTTTAACTCTAGGCAAATTTATTTTCCTGCCAGTTACTACCCTTCTCCTCACTATCCATTGTTAGGCATGTTCTGAGTGAAATGAAGTTTTACTACCAATTTTTTAAAGGAACAAGTAATATATAAAAGCCAAATTAAAATGGATTTTAAGTTACTAGTGTTTTAAATTTTTTTTTAATGTTTTTATTTTATTTTTGAGAGAGAGAGGGAGACACAGAATCTGAAGCAGGCTGCAGGCTCTGAGCTGTCAGCACAGAGCCCGCCGTGGGGCTCGAACTCACGAACCATGAGGTCATGACCTGAGCCAAGGTTCGATGCTTAACCGACTAAGCCACCCAGGTGTCCCTAAATTACTAGTGTTTTAAATGACTCCTTTTCACACACATAAAAGTAAATCGGTAAATGTTAATATGCCACACAAAAGCTAAGTAATGCTTGGTATAAGTGACTAAGCATTTAGAGGCACTGTGAGTACATATTGATAGAGAGAAACAAAAGAGACCTCCTCCTTACAGAATTGTAAATAAGAAATGTAGATGGAATGATGGGATTTGAAAAATCACTGTTTGATAACCACCATAGTTAGAATGACAGAATGACACTTCATAGTAGAGAAATTTGGCATATATCACTTTAAGTAACCTAAATCCCATCACAGGAATGGTACACATATCCACCATGCTCTGAGAAACACTTTGAAGAATTCCTGTCAAAAAGGCATAACCTGAATCTAACCATGAGGATACTCTGGACAAATGCAATTGAAAGATATTCTACAATGTAACTGACCTGTAAGAACTCCAAAAATGTAAAAGCCATGAAAGACAAACAAAGACTGGAGAGAATGACTGGAGAGAAATTGTGTGTCATCCTGGACTGGATCCTGGACCAGAAACAAAACATAGTTTTTTCTTTTTTTTTCTAAATAAGACATTAGGGAGAGAATTAATGAAATCTGTCTACATAGAGTAGAATTGTATCCATCTTCATTTAGGAAATACACACCAGAGTATTTAGAGGTTAATCATGTCTCCAGTTTTAGTCTCAATTAAAAAAACAAAAAAAAAACAAAAAAACAAAAAACCAAGAATACTGGTATGTGTATGTAAAGGAAGAATGATAAAGCATACGTTTAAAGCATAAATATTAATGTTTGGGGTATGCAAAAATTCTTGTACTATTTTTATAAGCTTTCTCTATGAAATTATTTAACATTTGAAAAAAAAGGAAACGAAAGTAAATCCACACACACAATAAATGAAAACATATAAAGCCAGTTAAGAGAAACTCATTTTCCCTAATAATAATGCTAGGATCTTATTTACTACATTCTGCTCATCAGATCATGAAATTTTAGAGCTGTAAGAAAAATGTATTATCGCTCTGAAAACAGTGAAGTTAAAGGACTTGCTCAACATCTAGACAACTGGTTCAAGGCAGAGCCAAGAATACTATTCTGCTCTGATTCAGCTCTTTCACATCCTGCACACTGTCTCTTAATACTTTTCTATTGTCATCTACTCTCTAAACATGTGACACACCAAAATATTTAGCTCTATTTTCTCATGCATTCTAGTAAGCTAGTGTAGCAAACCACTTTCAGGCAATCTAAATTTCATTTTAAAAAGCCACTTAGGTATTAGTGCTTCTAACAATCTTTAACAACTAATATCAATAAACCTGCTGAGTTCAGAACATATGCAGGATACTGTAGCAAACCAGGAGATCATGACCTGAGCCAAAACCAAGAGTTGGATGCTTAACCGACTGAGCCAGCCAGACACCCCTAGAAAATGATTTATATTTATTTGTCTTTGAAGATTTTATGTTTATGTAACCAGCATATGAAACGTATAGGACTCATGAGGTATAAACATAATGCAACTTTATTTTTGTCTCCCTTTGTTCCCTTTAAGTTTGTGGGTAAGAGTAAGATCTTCCTCTGCCCCATGAAAACTCAGACATGCTATGTGACTTTTGTGGTCATTAGCAGGTAGGACAAAATCCTCCAGTCAGAGTTAAAATGTCCATGTCCAGGTCCATGTAATAAACAAAATTGGTAACTTGATTGAGAAATTGGGCTACTATATCCACAACCTCCTCTAAAAGAACATTCACAGTAGCCGGCTACACTCCCTTTCGTGTTTGCCCATCACAATTTCTGCTGGTCATTTCACAGTGACACTCAAGACAGCCCAAACTGAACAATAATGATACGCAGCTTTCTTTTAGATAGAAAAAATATGTTGTGGGGCGCCTGGGTGGCGCAGTCGGTTAAGCGTCCGACTTCAGCCAGGTCACGATCTCACGGTCCGTGAGTTCGAGCCCCGCGTCGGGCTCTGGGCTGACCGCTCGGAGCCTGGAGCCTGTTTCCGATTCTGTGTCTCCCTCTCTCTCTGCCCCTCCCCCGTTCATGCTCTGTCTCTCTCTGTCCCAAAAATAAATAAAAAAAAAAAAAAAAAAAAAAAAAAACGTTGAAAAAATATGTTGTAAAGTAATATAAGCCATCTTTCATCTCATAAATACTGAGCTCCTTTTATATTCTCTTGTTTGGGACTACGGTAATAATAATTGGCAAAAACAGACCTAAAGCACGACCTCGTGGAGCTGGAGTCCAGTAGGGAAGACAGGTATTACTAGCTAACAACAGTAATAAAAACAAATGTCAAATTATCGGTGATAAGGGCCAAGAAAGAGAGATGCAGTGAGGTCCAGGAAGGCAGACTCAAGGAGGTGAAGCTTAAGCCTGTATTGTGGGTAGAGAGAAGCCACCTTGGTAAGCAGTGTTGGGGTAGAAGAGTGACCCAGAAAGAAGGAACAGCATGTGAGAAGGCTCTGTGTCAAGAGAGACACTGGCTAGAGAGGTTGTGCAGGGGAATTTCTGAAATGTCTTATCTAAGGAGTGGTATAATCAGATTTATATTTGAAAGGGTTACTCTGCCAGGGTAAAAGTCAGATGGCACGCAAGAAGGCCACTTTTAAGGCCAAGGTAATACACCACATAAAAAAAATGGTACTCCCTCAGATTAGGGTAGAAACTGACAGAAGAATTCAAAAGATTTTCAGGAGGTAAAAATTTCAGAATTCAGTGATACATAGGATGAGAGATAAGCTAGCACATTCAATGATCGGTGGTACCAGTCAGTGAAAAGGGAACGTACAAAAGGACTTGGGGCAGTCAGGGGGGACATCCAAAATACGTAAATATCTCATATAACTCAATAATAAAACAAAACAAGAAATAGTCTGATTTTAAAATGAACAGAGGCACTGAACAGACATTTTTCCAAAGAAGACATACAGATGACCAACAGGTACATGAAAAGAAGTTCATCACCACTCATCACTAGGGAAATGCAAGTCAAAGCCACAGTGAGAAACCTATCATCTCACATCTGTTAGAATGGCTATGAACAAGAAGACAAGAGATAACAAATGTTGGGGAAGATGTGGAGAAAAGGGAACCCCTGTGTACTGTTGGTGGGAATGTACATTGGTGCAGTCGCTGTGGAAAACAGTATGCATTTGGCATTCCGCATTAAAATAAAATTAAAAATTAAAAATAGAACTACCATATGACCCAGCAATTCCACTTCTGGGTATTTATCTGAAGAAAACAAGAACAGTAATTTGAAAACATAGATGCACCCCCTTGTTCACTGAAGCATTATTTATAATAGCTGAGATATGGAAACAACCTAAGTATCCATTAATGGATGAGTGGATGAAGAAAATGTGGGATAAGTATAAAATGGAAAATTATTCAGCCATAAAAAGGAACAAACCTTTCCCTCTGCCATGACGGATGAGACTTGAGGGCACTATGCTAAGTGAAATAAGTCAGAGAAAGACAAATACTGCATGATCTCACTTATATGTGGAATCTAAAAACTGGTGACTTCAGCGACACGTGTTGAGAATACTTCTGTTGAGGCAGAGGCTAAATGGGAATGGATTGGGCAGTACGTGGAAGGTGAGAAAATGGATGCTGTGACTTCAAATCATCTCTGAAGGAGTTTGAGTGTGGAGGAGAGAGATACAGAAGGATAGCTGGAACGGTGTATGAGAACCAAATATAGTTATTTTAATGAGGGAGTCTTTAACATATTGAAATGCTACCAGGAGGATTCAGTGAGTAGAGACGTTACAAGATGGAGAAGGAGTTATCAATACCATAAAGAACTGGAGGAAAAAAAGAGGAAGATGGAATCCAAAATACAAGTGGGGGGACTGGCCGCTGACAAGAGAGAAATCGAAGTTTGGAATGGTAAAAGGAGAGGCTGGTGCACTGGGAGGAATAGAACGTGAGGAACTTGTCAGAGCCAGTGAAGTTCAAAGTGCCGGAAAGTGATGACCATGTGATCTGGAATAATGGGCGGTTGTGGTCAGAGGGTAAAATGCCATCCCTTCTGACTCTGGAGGTGAGGTTAATGGAATACGCCCTATCTCATTTCCTTAAGACGCATAAGGGGATTTACAGGCTAAAAAATTATGTTTAAAAGCCAGGCTTCTTCTTCTGCTTTTTGGTTCATAACCAATCAATTGGAACCTTTCTTTCCACCGTTTTGCTGTCAAAGTAGATGTTAAATATTCTGAGGATGCTGTCCAAAACAGCATAGAAAATGTCAGTGTGAGACTTGCAATAACCCAGATTCGATTCTTTCAGAACTAAAGCGATCTAGTTTTCATTGTAGGTGGAAAAATGTATTATTAGTATGTTTCCAAGATTTCCACAAGAAAAGCACAGTCATTATGTTAACATAGTGGGTTGAGCTTTTATAAAATAGACTTGGAAAGCCTAAAATATACGAGTATATAATTAATCTTTGCATTATGCTGTTGAGCTCTACAGAAGCTTCCCACACCTGGCACCAGGAGTCTTCTACCCAGAAGAACTCTCCTCTTCACGTATTCATCTCCAGATTTGGTGAGAGCCATCCTCCCAGGCACTCACTACAGAATACTCATTATACTTTGTGAGATGGAACTTAATGGAAGTCAACACTAGTAGCTATATCTAGAGCTCTTGTTATCAGCACTATTATATGACCACACGTCAGTCCAAGGCAGCATCCCCAGGCCCCACTTTGAGCACAAAGATTTTAGACTGAAGATTTCTGTTGAATGCCTCCATTCCAGGCTTCTGAGCAAGTACCATATACAGTGGGTCAAAGGAAATCCAGTCACATTTGGTGACTGGGTGGAAGAGGTACGGAGGGAGAGACAGAGAAAGGGAGAAGGAGAGGGAGAGCTATCGATTTTAGGTTAGGAGGCTCTGAGTCCAGAAATTGTTCTGAATTCAACCTGCCCACCATTAGGCTCACCCATAGAGGTAAACGGCTAAAAGGAACAGGAAATACTGGAGAGTAACAACAGGTCACATATGTAATTCTCTCCATGAGACTTTCCTCCTAAGATGAAGATCTCCAGACTTAGATCTAGTCCTCAACCATAATTATAAGCTGTGCATTTTCACTGCATTTAGTAATGTAGTTCCTACTGCATTGGGAACATTGGCCTGGGGCCATGCTGTAGTCTTGATACTTCCCTAGGAAGATCTAGTGGACACAGGTTACATTTAAAATCTGCCCATAAACCTTTTCTGTTGGTAATTGCACCTTATATGGTCCATATAATTCTTACACAGCTGCCAGTCAAATGGGCACATAACCCAGACCAATCAGTGAGGGTCCTTTATGGGAATACCAGGAGAGAGACTAATGGCTTCTGGTTTGAGGGCTGTGAATATCATGAAAATCTAGTGCTCCTGGGGCAAGCTTTCCTGGAACATGGACAGATATGGAGGAGGATGAGGACAATACAAAGAAAAACAGAGCCAAGAGTGGAGCATCTATATGGAACTGTTTGAAGTCATTCAAGTCCTGAACTTTTAAGTCTCATGAGTTGATAAAATTCACTTTTGCTTAAGATAGTTTGCACTGGGCTTCTATTACTTACAACCAAAAGGGATCAGACTGACGAAGAGGAGGAAAACACGTGGTAAAGGGAGGGAGAGGAGAGGAAGTTCCCAGAACTAGAGCTAGACAACAACTTTACAACAGCATTTAGAACGGGAAGATAGCTGGTTCCCCACTGGGATCCCTTCCTTTGTCTTCTGTAGGCCCAGGATGGTATGCTAAACCAGAAGATGTTAACAGAGTCAGGTCGGAGCTGAGATCTCTTCCTTCTCCTTCCTCAAACACCTTCAGTATGCCTCTCACTTACAAATAGCATTGCTAGGAGAGCTTAACTCTAAGCACAGCTGACATTCCTACTGTCTTTCTCATCCTGCCTGTATTCTCAGCCAACTCGTACCCTTGGCCAGACAGGGAACTCCTGGCCAAGATCACTTTATATCTGACTTCTCCTCACATAACCCAAATTAGGTTACTGAATGCCCGTTCACTTGCAAAATGCCCAGAGACACTCCTTTCCCTCCCACTGCAATTCCAACCATGTATATTCCACCCCTGTAACCAAAGAGGCTTCCATACACCATCGTAGCATTTGCCTTGACAGCATTTGTGAATTCTCATTATGCACACACTTAAGTGGATCACAGCATTTGTATACTAAGGAAAATATAATTTAAAAATGACATGGCCCTTGTATATATTTGGGCAACATTATCTCCTCTCTAAACCTTTTGAGTAAATTATAGACCATATCTGATATTATTTATTATTCTCAATTAGATACGTTCGGACACTTTCTCACTAATCTAACCTTACTTAAATGGAACCAACCACACTTCACTCCCTCTCCTCTCTTTACCAGGACTGGACCATTCAATACCCACAATTGACAGTAATCTCACGTAATCACATTTCACCTATGCAGCCCTTTCTCTTTCTCTGGCACAAGCTATTAGTTCATCCTCTGATCCAGAAAAAAAAAAAAAAAAAAAAAAAGAAAAGAAAACTCAGAGAACACATACTGTTCTGCCCCAAATTATTTTGAGAGTGTAGTAAATAGCTAATGTTGTAAATTATTTTGAGAGTGTAGTAAATAGCTAATGTTGTCCTCAACTACCTCTAAAGAATGAACAAAATAACTAAGAAGGTTTAACATGGCCCAGATAAGGAAATACAATTTGACAAGCACCAAAACAACACTTCACTAGTGACTTTTACATATGGCCTACAGTATTGGCCTTAACCACCACATGCTATAATATTTGAAGATCTATAATTAGGCAGGAAGATTAGGGATTCTTTGTCAGAAGAGGCAGATGTTTCCAAGCTCTGAAAAGCACAAATTGCTGGTCCCATCTCCCTTAAGTTTTAAATCTTTATTATTCCTTCATTCATTTTACCGACATATATTGAGAGCTAACATCAGTCACAGAGATGGATAAAACACATTCCACATAATAAGTTTACAACATAATAAGTCATACAGGCATGCACAGAAGTACTCAATATTATTGGTCATTTTTTGAATTAAAGCATTAAAAATCCAGGAGGTAATATCTAGCGCTTAAATTATACCAAACACAGAATGGTATTCTGGAAAGGTGAGGGTTTTTTTGGCAGGAAGTAAGCAAGTTTGGGGACACACAGGTATGCAGAAGTCTAGGTAACTGATACCTCCACAAAATATATTCAGAAGCATAGAGATCTCCTCTGCATCCAGTACTGCTTTACCTTAGGCTCAGAGCCTTGTAAGACTATTTGAGAGTAAGATCCTGTCACCGCACCCATTCTCATAACAGCCCCCTATTTCAGTCTGGAGATTACTCCTCCCTCAATCTAGTCCACGTACTCTGGGTGGGTTCTACCACTGCTCCACTGGTGGGCCATATGTCTCATATCCACATTCCCCTCCCCATGGAGCTTCGTTCTTGGGTGGGCATATGTGTGATTCCCAGATCTCTCAGTAAAGGGTCTTGTGTTCCCGCTAGGCTTAAATCTTGAACTCATCTGAGTCTAGAACTGATGTAGTCATTTTGCCACGAAGAGGGAGACTCTAAGTCCCAGTGGCCATGACGGGGAAGCTTGCATATAAAGCCAGCCCAGTGCAAGGCAGAGAAGAGGCATGGAGGGGCTGGATGTCAAGCCCTAATGATATTGATCCCAGAATCCAATTGTCCTGGAAGCCAGGTTATCTGTGGACTTTTCAGTTGAATGAGAAAATTTCATTTCTGCTTTATGTCCTTTGGAACAGTTCTAACACTTGTAAACTAATGTGGAAAACAATTATAACAGACCTGCTTTGTCAATGCCTTCTCACCATCTTCTGGGCCCTATCCAAGGTCGCCAGGGCTTAGAGTCTAACAAGGATGTCACAACTTCCAAGTTGCTTTAAAAGCAACATCATAGAAAATGTGATTGTGGAATGTTTAGCCCAAATCTATTTTGTAGGCGTTTTGAGAAATCCCAATTTTATTTATTGGATAATCTACAAAAGCTAGCAGGAAGCAATTAGATACAATATACTTTGATTATTGGTCTTGGCCATCCAAACTCTTCAATGCATTAGAATTATGGTAACAAAGACAAGACATATAGCCAGATCCTGAAGCATGTAAATAGATTTCTAGTATTTATTGCTTTTTAGTAGCTGGTTTGTAGTCATAGATATGAGTTTGTATGAGAAAATGCTAATAAAATTGCCAATATGAGACTTTAAGTTTGAAACTTACTCTGTAATTTAACATTTGTGAGCAAAATTACTGCAGTGTTCCACCTTATTCATTAGTCAGTCCCTCCACATTGAAGCTTTGTTGCAAGCAATGAACATTACAAATCTTATTCTACATACAAATTCTTATTTAATGCAGGAACTCTAGGTCTTATAATCTATGAGCCCATATTTCAGGGAAAGTTATAACCAAACATCACCCAACAGCTTGTAATCTTAGAAAAAAATGTAAAAAATGAAAAACAGCAGTGTCAAACTTTAAAAAATGGTGCCATCTTGTGGTTATAAAGGAGTAAAAAAAAAAATTTTATCTTCCTTTTTTCAATATTTTAAACAAACAATCATTGCCAAAATCAGGCCCACCTTAAACAATTATTTCCCTCAGTGTTCTGAAATACCCAGATAAAGACTCTTGATTCCTCCTTTAGAATATTGTTAATGTGTAGAATTTTCCTTGACAATCAGATTCGTTGCTATCTCAGCCAGGAAAATCTAATTTCCTGAAAAAATAGTTCCCATGATTATACTTTGATCTTTGAATCGGAGACAGATCTAAATCCCAAATGCTAAGGTAATGCACTCATAGAAAAAAGCTCTAAAACAGTTTTTAGGCATTAACATGGTAATCAGCAAATGTCTTTGAGAGATGCTTCCAAACACCAGAAACAGCATGTGATTTGATTTTTAAGAGTCCATAAAAGTGCAGGTTGACTTCCAGAAAACACAGTGCCGTAAGAAGCGTTAAAATACTTCTTCCCAGAAGTATTTGGATTGACCAAAGAGATAAGATGAGCATGAGCCAAAATATCCCAAATGCCCCACATCTTATATGCCAGACTGAAGGAAAATGCCAAGAGCTGACTCATATGCATCCTTACTTTGAATACAAAATGGTGCCAGGAGAAGCAGAAGCAGACCTTCCTCCACATTATAAATGCAGTCTGGTACATCCATGGGCACATCAGTCCATGAAGACTCTAAAGGAATCTCCTCATAAGTGATAATATTTGGGTGATATGCATTTGTGCTAGCATAAAGGACCTCCTAGTCTAAGTTGATATAGGAATTTAAATAGCTATGCTTAAATTTAATAATATACTTCAATAGGAAAGACATTTGTACTTTATAGGACTAGGAAGTAAATATACACATTTGCACTACTTGCCTGGTACAATTATTGATGGGAACAGTGAGAATAGAAATAGCAGCAGACTCAGGGCACCTGGGTGGTAAGCATCTGGCTCTTGGTGTCAGCGCAGGTCAGGATCTCAAGTTTTGTGGGTTGGGTTCAAGTCCTACATTGGGCTCTGAACTACAACAGACAGGACGGAGCTTGCTTGGGATTCTCTCTCCCTCTCTCTCTGCCCCTACCCATCTCTCTCTCTCTCTCTCTCTCTCTCTCTCTCAAAAATAAAAAATGTTTACTTACATGTTAGTTCTTAGGCTCACACACATAATTTAGTTGCACTAAATTCTTGGCCTTGAGACCTGGTTGAAAGTCAACTTGTAAAAACAGTAAATAATTATCCCCAGTCAAGATGCTCTTGTCCTTTTGAATGAATCCCTTGCTTCAGAAGCACTTGTTATTGAGACGCCAACGGCCCACTGTCTGCAGAGACCCTGTAAGGCTATTAAACACCAGTGTCATTCAGAATAAAACTGTAGTAATCCAAATTCTAAAGCCAATCTCTGCTAGGTACCAGGACCAACCACTATTAGCTTAAGGCCAACATCTGTAACACGGGCTATATAGCCACTTCCCTGTGGTCAAAGTGGCCATAACTACAGTGACTCCCCAACGTCAAAATCTCACATTGCCCAAGACTTTAAGTGTTTGCCAGGGGTCATGAGAAGTTAGAAGAAAAAAAAACTATCACAATCACATCGCACACAATAGGCCACTGCAAACTTCTAAAGACATGAATCCTCATGCCTGGCTCTACAAAAGCCAAGTCTGAATATTATTTTCTTCCTGATACACAAACAAATGGATGAAATATCTGTAACTTCCTATGTAACCCAAAGCCGTCAAACCTTAACTAAATACAAAGCTGTCTATATACAATGATCCCAATGGCTTTAAAAATATGCATCAAAACCCTACACTCCAAAACACAATATACAAAAATGGTAATAACAACTGTCTTTAAGTGATTGCGTGATGAATGGTTTTTATTTTCTCTCTTTTTTTTTTAATTTTTTTAAACTTTATTTATTTTTGAGACAGAGAGAGACAGAGCATGAATGGGGGAGGGGCAGAGAGAGAGGGAGACACAGAATCGGAAGCAGGCTCCAGGCTCAGAGCCACCAGCCCAGAGCCCGACGCGGGGCTCGAACTCACGGACTGCGAGATCCTGACCTGAGCCGAAGTCGGACGCTTAACCAACTGAGCCACCCAGGCGCCCCTATTTTCTCTTTTTAACCTCCAAAACTTTTCTATAAAAATTATAATTATTTACACAATCAGAAAACAGACTACCTTTATAAAGTCAAGGGAGAGACACACTTCCTGCTCTCACCTCCAGAAGCAAAGAGATGTTTATAATTCTGACATGTTCTAGAAAGTGTCTAGAAAATGCAGCCTCCAGATATTGGAATGAGTCTGGATCTCACAGTTGTATCACTGCTAGCCTAGCAGCTTCTATTTGTCCCACAAAATTATGGAGTTTAACATAGAATCCCTGAAATTATAAGCAAAACAAAAGTAAAGCAAAGTGGCCAATTATTTGGTTTTTATCTCCAAGTACCAGATAGGCAGGAAGTTCAGGAAAGCCTTGACTGTCTTCCAGAGACAGTCTTAAGAGAATAGAGAACACGCCCTGGTTGCACCTTCTCTAGCTAAACAAGTCCACAAGGTAGGGTTGTGATGATTTCAATGTAAAACATTAGTGGTACAAGGAGAAGAAATCTGAAGCAGGCATTAAACAGCTGCAATGGTAAAGTCTGTAAAGATACATTTTAAAGTAAAAAGAACACATGGCCAAACTAAATCAACTGCTAGAGTGATGAAAAACATGCCTGTGTATAAGTACACAGCCCCCATCCCTGGAACCAACACTTGGCAGTGATTCTCAATGTATGGGTTAAAAAGAAAAAAAAGTGGGCACCTGGGTGGTTCAGTAGGTTAAGCATCCAACTCTTGGTTTCGACTCAGGTCATGATCTCATGATTCCTGATTTCGAACCCCACATTGGGCTCCGCCCCTGATTTTTTTTTTTTTCCTGCTTCTTTCTTACCTCAGATCTCTGCACTTTCTCCATTTACTTCAAAAACTACTTCTCAGGCTCTTTGGCCCTTTCTCAGGCTGGCTGTCTTCTTCTCATCTCTTCTTCTCATCTCATCCTAGTGAAAGTAGCATGATACATACCTTAATTACTCTGTTGCATTACATTGTTTTCTTATTTGTCACAGTGGATATTACAATCCGCAGTCATCCTGTTGCCTGTGCCTCACGTATTTTATATAAACCCTGCCAGACTCTCTACCCATGAGGTCCTTTATCGTGTTGATCTTCTTCATGCCTCTGTTCCCAATACCTCACATAACAAGTCACAAAGCCAATTGTCAATACATATTTGTTAAATGAAATTAATACACATCCATAAAACATCACTTTTTATTTATAATAAAAAATACGTTCACAATAAAAATCTAAACAGATAATTGGTCTGTTATACCTCAATAAAGCTAGAAAAATATATCTCATATACATACAATATTTATACATTATATAAATATAAATTATATATATATTATATATATATATATAATATATATATATAAAGACAGTTGCATACAAAAGAGTAAAAGGATGTCAAAACACTGACAGTAGTTCTTTATGAGCGTGTGATTTGCAATTATTGACCTTCGTTTCCTTCTTTCCATTCCTCAACTTATTTTTTGTAATAGCAGGTATAATTTTTACACACAAGAAAATTTTAGGGGTGTTTGGGGTGGCTCGGTCAGTTAAGCATCTGACTTTGGCTCAGGTCATGATCGTGTGGTTCATGGGTTCTAACCCCACGTCGGGCTCTGTGCTGACAGCTCATAGCCTGGGGCCTGTTTCAGATTCTGTGTCTCCCTCTCTCTCTCTCTCTCTCTCTCTCTTCCTTTCCCCCCCTCGTGCTCGCTCTCTCTCTCTCTCTCTCTCTCTCTCAAAAATAAATCAACATAAAAAACTTATGAAGAAAATTTTAAAGGAAGAAAAGGAGAACAAAGGAGGAAAACAAAGAAGGCTGTTAATCATTGTATTTTCATCTCCTATAATAGGCATCAACTCTTCAAGGCAGAAGCATTAAGGTTGAAGATACTTTGGCTAGAGGTTCACTCCCATTGCATCCAACACTTTGTCAAAGGAATAAACAAAAAACTGAATTTATCCCTTGCAAAGCAAGGGAAAGAGCTGTCCTAGTTAGGAATGGTCTCTTTTAGCAACGCAGAAAGCTGATCTTCAATGGGATTTTGGACGTGTAAAGATCTACTGACTGTAGAGAGAGCATTTAGAGATTGGCTGGTCTTTATCTGTGAAAGTGTAGTTACTGGAGTGCATCTGTTTGGGTTTACTGGCTTCCAGAAGCCTGGGGCTGCCACTGATTGGCTAGTTCTCAGATATGTGCTTATTGATGTAAAGTTGTCATTAATCGAGTGAGACAGGTTTCAAACCAGTTCTGGTGGTTAGTTCCTGCCGTAGCCGAAAACAAAGAATAGGAACCACTCATCCTTAGTATCCCTTATCCAAATCCTCTAAGCCAAAGCTGCAGGAATTGTCCACATTGCATCACTATTGTTGATTCCCCTTGAAGTGAGGTTTTGTTTGTAGAGGGCTGGTTCTCAGTTCGAGAATCAATCAGCGTGATTTTATCCTGTTTTGTCTTCGTATCATCTGTTGATCCATTGGCAGAATAGTGTCTGTGCATGAACATTTAAGATTCTGGACAGCAGATACTGATTATGAGACATATGAAAGTGTTATTAAAGAAAAAAAGTATTGGGGCACCTGGGTGGCTCAGTAGGTGAAGTGTCCAACTCTTGATCTCAGCTCAGTTCTTGATCTGAGTTCAAGCCCAATGTTGGGCTCCGGGCGGGGCTTGGAGCCTCCTTTATTTAAAAAAAAAAAAAGGTATTAAAAAAAAGTACCTGAAAGATACTCCAGAACCATGACCCAGTATTTTCCAGCAATGGCCAATAAAACAAATCCCACACCTACCTGAGGCTATCTTAGTATCAAGTTGCCTTTTTATTTCTTTTTTCTTAAAATGTGGCTTGTTCCATCTTGCTGGCGGTGTTAACCCAGGTACAATAAAGTGTGCTGGCAATGGCAAAGACACCTTCCAGTTTAAAAGAACGCTAAAGCTGATACTAAGATCTATAATATCTTTAGCGAAAGACAACAGCCGGATTCAGTGTGCCCCTGAGCATGAGCTGCATTGTCTATTAGGTCTGCTGACGTCAAGGACAAATACTTGATGACTTCTCCAGTTGCCCAGCTACATGGATGGAATCAGTGTGCTCAGGAGTCTGTTTTTCCTTTTATTGCCTATACCTCCAGGGAAGATTTTGTCCCTTTACATCCTTTGTAAGGAGAGAGAGTCCTCCCAAGAGGTTGGGAGCCATGCACTTGGAATGGGCTAACTATTAGCTCCATATAGAACAACTAGTTTTGGCCCTGGATTAGCATTGACAAGTCTGGTTTCTCAAAGGAAAGAGAACCTAGAAGCACGCTAGGGAGTTGATCTTTTGTGTCAGTGTTGTGACAAAGTCATTGTTATATTACAAGGATATTTATATCTATTTCTTCTAATGTGAGAATATCTTTCTTCACTTATGTGTTGGTCATTTTGATGTAATATACCTTCATACTATGCTCAGTTAGTTCTAGGCATGAATATTTTTAACTTTTGTTCATTTAGTTTGAGTGACTCATGGTCTCAAATGTCTGATTTATAGTACTGCTACCAAGAAGCATGAGCATTGGGACTACAGGCCTGGGTTCACATCCTGACTCTTAGGAGTTCGTGCTCCTGGACACAAGAATCTCTGTGCCTCAGTTTCTCCTCCTTAGAAGTAGGAAGAGTAACAAACCATCACATATGTTTGTGATAGCATTGAATGAATTATTGCATGTAAAGTGTGCGGTGTATGACAAGTGGTCAGAAAGACTCATTAGAGGGTATAGATATTAAATGAGACCTTACAATTTTGCAAGTTCCGGAGGTGGCTTCAAACCTGGGAGTCTGAGTTCCCAAACCGTTGTTCTATGACACACAGCTGCTTTGCTTTGCCGAAAAACTATCATTTTACCTCAACACAGTTTAGTTTTGACAGAATCAGAGGCATCAAAAAAAATAATAATAAAGGAACACAAAAGAAAAGAAAAAAGAAAAAGCTGTTGGTGACCCCTGGATCCTACTCTCTGTGGCCCTTGACCAGAAATATTCATGATTGTTCTCCAGAGTGATCATTGGATCACTCATTGTATACAGTGTAATTCTGGGTAACACCCAAAGGATAAAAGTAAATGTGTGTTTGGGGGCCACAAATTGTTGAAACTCTCATATTGTTAGGGTCTCTTTTGGACAACTCTTTATGTGAATGAAGGAGCACATCTCCCCAAATACTGAACCCAATACCCCTTTTTGGTATAAGGAGTATAGGGAAAGCGTATTAAAAACAATGATGGATACCTTCCATATCAACCATTCTGGATTCACTCTACATTTCTGTAATGAATAATTTGAATACATACTTTTGGAGTTTTAAAAGATCTTACATTACAACAGACATTGCCGTATGTCTTCCCCTAGGAATACCTCGTGGTGACAAGAAAGGGGTGCAGGATGTAGTCCATTTTTCTCAATGGAGAAAAAATACCAAGGGAGCTATCTTGATAGAATAACCGAAAATCAAGAGATAAAACAAAACTGTAAAACATTCATAACTCTGTACGACCAGATAGGGAGAGGACATTTTAAACCAGGGAGAAATATTTTGAGCAACAGCTAACTGTCCAGTTAGTAGCAGACAGTGTTAAGAAGATCTTTATGAACATACCACCGCAGCAACAATTCAGATTGCCCATCTTCGAAGACTCTAGGTACAGATCTGAGAATCCACTCGCTATCAGATTTGAACTGCTCAGCTCAGAGGCTGGCAGTTGGAAAAAAGGGCATCTTACCTCATTTCGTCGCCATGGCAACAGAGCTTTCATGGGGAATGCAGTTGCACACCGTCCAACTTCTGCTGTGTGGACAGGTGCGTCTCTACAGAGACAGGGGCACCATTGGAGATTAAGTGTTTTTGTTTCAAAAGTTGAACCCTGGTCTCACACATTGTCATTCTCTGTGTTGAAAATAAATTACATGTGTTATGCCCAGAATTTGTGATCCCCAAATACTGCCAGGGAGCCGAGTCCGACGTAAAAGCAAAAGAGCCTTTATTTGAGCTAGCCCGAGCTCAGTCCCCTACCTGCACCCATGCAGCGGTGAGATACCAGGGAGAGAGAGGGAGTTTCAAAAGCACAAAGGTTTTATAGGGGCCTAGGGGCAGTTGGTGAGGTAACGGCTGTGGCCTCAGCCGATTGGCTGGGGAAGGGTCGTGGCCTCGGCCGATTGGCTGGGGAAGGGTCGGAGTCCTGTTAGGCGGGTCGCCGGTCGTGTTTTGATCCGGAAGTTTGAATGGGTGGGCGGGAGGTTACTCAAGGGGAGGAGGCACGGTCTGAGGTTTCTGCGATTTTCCCGGGAAAAGGGGTCATGTCGGGGACATAGTCACTCAACGTGGAGGACACAGAACAAGATGGAGTCGGCCGGCGTAGGCCCGCCCTTTCATTCCCCCCTTGTCATATAGCTTAGGGGCCCAATCTTGGGACCGGCTGCATTTATGGTGACAAGGAGAACGGAGTTTGGAGGTTTACGCAAAGTTCTGGGAAGCAAGTGTCCCTGGGGTGGCTCTGGGAGGTCTGATTAAGTATTGTCCCCGAGCTGGTGTCTATGATCTGCCAGGTCATGTTTTGGGGGGCGTGGGAACTCCCGGCAGCATGAGCAATGACAAGCAGAGTTAACAGAGTTACCAATATTAGGTGGGTCAAATGCGCTGGAGCTTGAGCTTGAGCGGGTTGTGTCGGTCCCGACTGATGGCCCATCGCGTGACGAAGTCCTTCCGGATCGAGGAGGGGTCCGCTGGCCGAACGTGGGTGTGATGGACCCAGGTCGCGATGCCGTCTACTTTGAGAGTGGTGGGGGTTGTCAGCACCACGATGTAGGGTCCCTTCCAGCACGGCTCGAGGGTCTCTCGGTCGTGCCTCTTGACGTAGACCCAGTCTCCCAGCCTGTACTGATGAGGCGTCGGGGTCGGGCCAGCCTCGTAGATGGCACGGAGGCGCGGCCAAATGTCCTCGTGTGCCCTCTGGACCCCTCTCAAGGAAAGAAAAAGTTCTTGATCTTTAAACTCAGCAATAAGTTCAGCTCGAAGGCTGGGAATAATAGGGGGTGGCCTGCCAAACATGATCTCGTAGGGAGTAAAACCCAGAGTGTAAGGAGTGTTTCCAACCTGGTAAAGGGCGTACGGTAGGAGAGTCACCCAGTCCCCGCCAGTCTCCATGGTTAATTTGGTAAGGGTCTCTTTTAGGGTTCTATTCATTCTTTCTACCTGTCCTGAGCTCTGGGGCCTATAAGCACAATGTAATTTCCAGTTGGCCCCCACCGCCTTGGCTAATTCCTGTGTTACCTGTGGGATAAAAGCTGGTCCATTGTCTGATCCTACCATGGCAGGAAAACCATACCTGGGTAAGATGTCTTCTAGTAGCTTCTTAGCCACCGTCTGAGCCGTTTTATGCTTGGTTGGGTATGCCTCCACCCAGCCAGAGAAGGTGTCTGTAAATACTTTCCTGGTTTGACTTCAGTGAAGTCGACTTCCCATTGGGCTCCCCGTCTGGTGCCTCTGAGCCTGGTTTCTTTTTTATTTGATGTGGCTCTCGCGTTGGTGAGTTGGCAGGTCTTGCAGGCAGATACAACTTGCTCTATTTTGGTGTCCTGTTGGTGAATCTTGATTCCGGCATGTCGGATTAAGTCTTTTAATTTTCGGGCCCCCGTGTGAGTAGACCGATGCATGTGCTCTAATATTGAGACTCCGAGCCGGTCTGGCAGCACGAGCTCCTTGTTAGGTGCATACCACCATCCCTTTATCTCCTGGGCCATGGGGAGTTTCTTGATCCACTGTAACTCCTCCTGGGAGTATTTGGGCTGGGCTGGTAAAACTGGGTCTCCCGGGTCCGGTAGTTGTATGGTCATGGTGGGGACTGAAGTAAGGGGTACTGCCTTGGCTGCCTGGTCAGCCTTTCGATTACCTCTAGCTACTGGGTCACCAGCTTTTTGGTGCCCTTGGCAGTGGATAATGGCTAGCTTGGCAGGAAGCCATAAGGCCGTAAGCAGGTTAAGTATCTCCTGCTTATTTTTTATAGTCCATCCTTCTGCCGTCGGTAACCCCCTCTCCTGATAAATTGCCCCATGAATATGAGCTGTGGCAAATGCATAACGGCTGTCTGTGTAGATGTTAAGCCGTTTTCTAGCTCCCAGCATCAGCGCCTTGGTGAGGGCTCTGAGCTCTGCTCGCTGGGCTGACATTCCGGAGGGTAGAGCCTCTGCCCATACGGTGTCCGTTTCGGTGACCACCGCTGCACCCGCATACCTGTGTCCGTCTCGCACAAATCTGCTGCCATCAGTGAACCAAGTAGCCTCGACATCGGGGAGGGGCCGGTCGGTCAGGTCCGTCTGGAATCCATGTACTTGTTCCAGGATTCCCGCACAGTCATGTAATGGAGCACCTAGGTCAGGGTCGGGCAGCAGGGTTGCAGGATTGAGGGCTGCACTGGGGTGGAACCGCACTCGTGGAGGGTTGAGTAGGAGGCTCTGGTAATGAGTCACACGTGTGTTGCTCATCCATCTATCAGGAGGCTGTTTCAGGACCCCTTCAATGGCGTGTGGGGTCGTGATCCAGATCTCCTGTCCTAGGGTCAGCTTGTTTGCATCCTTGACTAGGAGTGCTGTCGCCACAATAATTCTTAGGCATGGCGGCCAGCCGGCAGCCACTGGGTCTAGTTTCTTAGACAGGTAAGCCACCGGGCGGTTCCAGGGCCCTAAGGCTTGAGTTAGAACCCCTTGTGCTATTCCCTTATGTTCGTCTACAAAGAGGTGGAAGGGCTTCGTAATGTCTGGTAGGCCCAGGGCTGGGGCACTTAGGAGGGCCTTTTTTAACTGACTAAAGGCAGTTTCTTCTTTTTCAGCCCATTTAAATGTTTTCCCCTCTTTGGTAGCTTCATATAGGGGCCTGGCAATCTCAGCAAAACCTGGAACCCAGAGGCGGCAGTAGCCGGCTGATCCTAGGAATTCCCTCACTTCTCTTCGGGAGGTGGGAGTAGGGACCTTTAGGACAGTTTCTTTTCTGGCATCTGATAACCGCCGCTGTCTGCCCTCCAGGATATATCCCAGGTAACTTACCCTCTCCCTGCATATCTGAGCCTTCTTCACGGATGCCCGGTAGCCTAAGGCCCCCAGGGTAGCCAGCAGGTCCTGGGTCCCTCGCTCACAGTCTTTGGCCGTGTCAGCAGCAATCAGGATGTCATCTACGTACTGTAGAAGGGTGAGGCCAGGGTGCTCCCTTCTGTACTCACCCAGGTCCTCGTGTAGTGCCTCGTCGAAGATGGTGGGTGAATTTTTGAATCCCTGAGGTAGCCGTGTCCAGGTGAGTTGCCCACTGTAGCCCTCCTCCGGATCATGCCACTCGAAGGCGAACAAGGGTTGGCTCTGGGGTGCCAGCGGCAGACTGAAGAAGGCGTCCTTTAAATCTAGTACAGTATACCAGACCCTGGAGGGCGCCAAGGAGCTCAAGAGAGTATATGGGTTGGGAACAGTTGGGTGTATGTCCGCGACCCTCTTATTTACTTCCCGGAGGTCTTGTACCGGTCGGTAGTCATTTGTGTGAGGCTTTTTGACCAGCAGTAGGGGGGTGTTCCAGGCAGACTGGCAAGGAACTAGTACCCCTAGGCTTCGTAGTCTCCGGATGTGTGGCTGGATCCCCTTCCGGGCCTCCTGAGACATGGGGTATTGTTTGATCCTTACCGGACTCTCTCCTGGCTTGAGCTCTACCAGGACTGGGGTCCTGTGAGCGGCTAGTCCCATCCCCCCCACCCCCCACACCCCCCCACCCCCCCCACCCCCCCACCCCCCACCCTCCCACCCCCCACCCCCCCCACCCCCCCACCCCCCCACCCCCGCCCCCGTCGCTGCCCAAACCGAGGGGAATTCTTGTAGCCATCTGTCTATATTATCCTCTCTCGGGAGCGCCTCCTGGTGGAGGCGGTATTCATCCTCCAGTTTCATGGTCAGTACCTGGATGGGGTGGCCCTTGCCATCGGTGACCTGAGGCCCCCCTTGTCTGAAAGTTATCTGAGCTCCAATCTTGGTCAGTAAGTCCCGTCCTAACAGCGGGTAGGGGCATTCTGGTATTACCATAAAGGAGTGGGATACCCGGCCCGTTCCCAAATCTACTGTTCTTCGGGTAGTCCGTGAATACTGGCTCATACCAGTTGCCCCTTGTACCCAGGACTTCTTGCTGGCTAGTTTTCCTTGTGGGGTGCGGAGGACCGAATGTTGTGCTCCGGTGTCGACAAGGAAGGCAACAGGGGTCCCCTCCACCTTAAGAGTTACCCTGGGTCTGGGGAGAGGGTCCGAACCCCGACTCCCCTAATCACTTAGTTCATCTAGCTCTAGGACTTTTACTCGATCGGTCTCGCTTCCCTTCCCGCCAGCCCTTTTTGGACAATCTCGGGCCCAATGCCCTATCTCCTTGCAGTGTGCGCACTGATCCTTCTGCAGCCTCTGCTTCCCCCCCCTCCCCACCCCCACCCCTTGGTGGTTCCTTTACCTTTTCTTGCGTCGTCTGCCAGCTGCCGGAGACGGCGGTCTCGTTCCTCAGGGGAGTCAGCAGTGGTAGCTAGTAGTACTCTGGCCAGGTCTCGAGTCTGCTTACTGCTGGCAGCTGCCATGGCGCGAGCCTGCTTGTCCTCAGGAGGCTCCCAGTTATTATATACCTCTTCGGCTACCACCAGTAAGTCCTGCAGACTTTTTTCTCCTAGTCTATCTATTTTCTGTAATTTTCTCCTAATGTCTATGGCCGATTGGTTTACAAAGGCCATGATAACAGCTGCCTTGCTTTCCGGAGCCTCTGGATCCATGGGGGTATAGGTACGGAATGCCTCCATGATCCGTTCTAAAAAGGCAGCCGGAGATTCATCTTTTCCCTGTTGTATATTTCCTACCTTGGCCAAATTGGTTGGCTTTCTAGCAGCCATTCGGAGACCCCCCCATTAGAGTCTGGCGGTAGACCCGGAGCCTCTCCTTACCTTCTGCCGTGTTGAAATCCCACTGGGGCCGAGTTAAGGGGAAGGAGGCATCTATCTGAGCCTGGTTGGTGGTGGGACTCCCGTCTGCACCCGGAACTAGTTTTCGGGTTACGTAAGCAAAGAGGATAAAACCCCACGCAGTCCTGTTCCTGTAGGTCCTTAGGAAACTCTAATATCACACTCATTTTTCTACAGAGAGTGGGTATGGCTGAACATTTTAAAGAAGGAAGGAGATGTCTCGTCTGCCTCAGTTATCTTGAAAAACCCATGTTCCTAAAATGTGGTGATGTCCACTGCCTCCAGTGTGTCAATTCATGCCAGAAGGAGCCCTGTGAGGATGTTTTGTTGTGCCCATTTTGTCTGTGGTCACTCAGAAAGATAAGATCAAGACAGGTGGTCAGCTGGGGAAGCTGGTGTCCGAGATTGAGGACCTGGAGTGGCCTTGGAGAACTATCCTCATCCTTTTCACAGAAGGATGCTGAAATACCAAGGTGAGGCATCTGTCCTGTCCCAGGTCCTCTGACTCACGTCCGGGGACAGGAGGTAGGAATCGGCCTTGGCTAAGTTAGATGTTGAAACACAAGGTCCAAGCAAACATAGGTAGCCCTTATAGACCGGATCCTTTCCTATGGGCAAGGAAAGCTTTACCACTCTCCCAGGGGGAAGCAGACAAGCTCCTCTCTACACAAAGCTGCAATTGGGGAAGCTAACGGAAACAGTCACAAGAGGAAAAGCCCAAGTCCCACCCTCTGGGCCCTGTGAGGAACAAGAGGTCTAATGATACAGGGTGGTGATAGTGGTGACCCTGCTCCCCACCCCACATGCAATACAGCCTATCATGACACCTGCACAGTCACAATGGACTGTGAAACTCTCCCCTCTTTTCCTCACTCATAATCCTTCTTCCTAACACCCGTCAAACTTTGCCTACAGCTTTCAATTAAAACACAATCCGTACGCGTCCTATTGAAATCATGAATTATATGTCTTTAGCATATTCCAGGAAGGTAAGGTCACAGAAGACACTGATTTTTAAAATATAATACAAGTTCTATTTCTTATATTTATTTACAAAATTGGAAAGAGAAATGTAAGTAACTGGAGAACCTTACTCCTTAACATATTCAAAGTTAGCACCGCATTGAATTTGCTTCAAAATTGTCTGCTCTCTTTGGTTTTTCTGTATATATGACAAATCTGTGGAATCCCAGCCTGAGAAATGGTGCCACAAGGTGACCCAGGGCGTCCAGAGGACTCTGAAGGGTTTGAGGGGACGACTGGCCTTCGGCAACTCCCAGCCCGCACTGGAGGCTGCTGTGGCCCCTACTTAAAGACAGGCTGCTCTATGCCCATGAGGATGCGGAGCTGAGCCAGGGGAACCACCTTACTTGATTCACAGGGAGACCCCCGGCCTCTGTCCTCCTCCCTCTTTCCCCGGGAGCCTGAACTGGGAAAAACCCAGCCCACCCTGCACTATCTCACCTTGTTGAGTGGCTGATGTGCTCCCTGTTTACCTTGAGAGGGCTGGGCAGCATAGGGTCCTGCAGGACTGAGATGCTGAACCCTCCAGGGACACCTTTCCCAAAGAACACAATGTGACCTGCTCCATGTGGCCCTGCAGGGGCCTCCAGCCCCATCGCCCAAACGCAGGAGTCAGTGGAGTCAGGAGTCAGTGGCCCAACAAAGTTAGGGCTGGGCAGGGCATGGCTATCTGCTCCCTGGGATATGTTGTCAGTACACCCTTCACTTGTGGCACGTGGCCATAACCTTCATGTCCTCCTGCAAGGTCACGTGCATTGTGGGCTGCCCCAGCTAGCTCCTGGGTGTTAAGGTTCCCTGAAGGGCACTTGTTTGCCAGAATTCTGCACTTCCTCCTGCCTCTCTGCACTCCATTTCCTCCTCCTGTTCCACTCCATGCCCCTTCGTTCTTGACGCATTCTCTTTCATCCACGACAGGAGGATTTCTGGAATCAGATTCCTGATGGAATAATTCTTGTTTTAAAATTGTGTAATCTTGGTAGCTGAAAGGCAGAAGACAGTCATGTGATTGCAGAGGCCCCCATCCCCGTCTCTGGGGCAGGAGAGCACCAAGATGGGTTCGGCCAGGGCAGACACAGGCTCCCAGGGGGGCCCTCCAGCAGAGCGATCCCAGCCCTCCTCATTCCAGCCTGGTGCCCAACCCACCACACAGGGCTGCTCAGCCCTGGAAAAAGGGTGCTGCTGGGAAAGCTGGTGACGGGATGCTGGGGAGATTATATAGATACTGGAGATGCTAGGCCCTCCTGGGCCTGGATGGGACTGGGTCCTTCAGGATGGGAATCAACCAAAGAGGGAGCAGGGAAGGGTCACACAGGAGACTTAAGCGCCGGAAATAAATAGAAAAGAACCAGAAGTAGGAAGTAAATTATATGCAGATGGCTAGTGTCTGAATCCTAATCCTCAGGATCTGTAAAACAGACTTCTGCTTGCACAAGGGCAGCGACAGTGATGGGGTGGCCGTGGAAAAGAGAGGATGAGGTCAGGGGAGGTGAGAACTCAGGCTGCTGCTTCTGGGATTACATCCCTGACCCCAGATGGCAACTGTGGCCTCACACTACAATCCCCCTGGGGCCCTCTTCCCACCTTTCTCCAATGTGATGAGGAGCAGGTCCAGGGACTCCAGGCCCTTCCTAGTCCTCAGATTCCATAGCTGGGACCAGGAAGCAGCACCTGAGCCACCCCGTCGCTCCAAGAGGCAGTCACTGTCCCTAGGACTTTGTGTGCAATACACTGCCCGCCTCCCAAGTTCCCTCCCCAATGACCACCTGGACTCCTTCCTGCCTCAATTCCTGTCCATTCCCCGTCTCCTGGTCAGCCTCCACCTTTGTATTTTTCTCCAATATGGGGACAGTGTAAACCAAGTGTGCATGCCATGGCTGTACTGCCACTTCCCTAACCAATCGATCCATCCATTAATCAATCCAGCCAAATCCAGGGGCACCTTCATGGTTGTGCTGGGCCGTTGAAGACGACAATCCATTCCCCATACCGTGTGGCTGGCCTGTGCCTGCTCTGACCTTAGGTACCTGGGGGACACTGGACGTTCCCACAGCCCTTTCCTCCACATAAGTCCCAGCCCCTTAGGGACAGTGACCATGACATTAGAGGTAACATAACTTGCCCAAAGTCCCCCAGTCTATAGGTGAAGCGAGGGGAAAACATCAACAGGTGCAGCCATAGAAACACCTGTGCCTGCCAGCCTCTGCCCTGAGCACTGGAAGGAGTGGGGGAGGACCCAGGCAGGCACAAGAAAGATCACACGGAGGGCTGTAACTGTGGTGTGGGGCGCAGGCCCATTGCTGTGTGGCTGGAGAAGTGGGATCTGACAGGGGCAGGAACCCCAGCCCCACTGCCAAGAGCCTCTTTCCTGGGGCTGTTCACTCCCAGGAGACAGCTCGGCTGGGCCTGGAGACCCAGTGTGCGCGAGGGCCCAGCGGCATTCACACAGGCCTCTAGAAATCCTGCCAACCAGGGAGTGTATCAGCGTGTGTGTGTGGTGGGGAGCTGCACAGAGGTCCCTTCCACGTGGAGGCAAGTACAAGATTTATTCGGCTCCAGGGACCCAGGATTTGGGTGAGGAGAGGAGGAGAGAACTTGCTCCAGGGAGCACCTCCCACCTCACTTCTTCAGACAGTCCCAGGAGCACTTGCAGGAGCTGGAGAGGAAACATTCTCTGTGATGCCCACCCAGGGAGCACCCTTTCACCCAGGGGCAAAGCTGAAGGTAGCCCATACAGGTGCTGCTCCGTGACCTGGAGGTGCAGAGGGAGAGGGTCCCCGGGTCCCCAGCACCCAGCTCACATGGAAGCACTTTGTCTCCGTTTCAAGTGTGCATGCCAGAATATGCCTCATCAGACCACCTCTGTCACAGATCACACCAAATCCGACCCAGTAAACTGCCCCTGCTCAAGTCCCAAGACGTGGGAACCTACCGTAACCAAGGCTTTGATGCTTGGCAGAGGCAGAGCAGAAGAGAGCAGGTCTTAGCGGAAAGAGAGACTTTAAATAACAAAGCAAGAAAAGATTGCGAACAGTACACCCTAAGCCAACAGACATAACAGCTCTTATTCCTACAGCATTAAAATATGAGAAGGACGCACATTTCCTTTTCTCTCTGATTTCATACCCAACTCCCTCAGTCTCCAAAGCTGCAGGTAGAACATGACAGCTCCCAGAAACCATTTCCTGATACACCTGAGGGCTGTTCCCTACCTAGGGCTTCTTCATCCTCGCTGCTCGAATCGTAGCATCAGTGGACAATCCAATCTTTACAGACACAAGCATGAGCAAGCAGGGTACTAGAGACAGGGTCTCCCCTGTTCCTGCTGCTCCAGCTGAGGCCATGCTGGCCCACCCGGCATCATGTCCTTCCCTGGGCTCGGTGGAGTCAGAGTCCTTCAATGAGACATTGACCACACTTGCAAACCTTCAAATGAGAGAAAGGATCCACCTTCACCTGGCACTTCCCCAGCTGCACTGGATCGTGATAGCTCTCACCTGGGCACGAACCAACCTGACCTTCCCACTGTGACGGACACATGTTGGGTTAGGTGGGTTCCATGAGCACACCCTGGGCCAGGCTCAGAGCAGCTGCCCAGGAGAGCCGTCTGTCAGGATGGAAATGCTCTGTGTTGTAAACATGCACCTGCTGGGTACCTGAACTGTGGCTAGTGTGATGAGGGATGGAATGTTTAACTTCATTTACTTTAATTAATGTAAACATGGGCCGGCACATCTGGCTAGTGGCTTCCCCCCTGGATAGTGCAGCTGTCGGATCCAAAGATGCAGAAGACATGACGTGCCTGCCCTGGGGGTGCCTGCAGAGGATTTGCTGGCCTGACACGATCTTTCATTAATAGGTTCTCAGGGCTCATACACATGTGCCAGGCACTCCATGGGTCCCTGGGGATGCTCAGAGAGGATGGCCACCACCCAAGCCCTAGAGGAATCCCAGCAGGGGCCCACTTGTAAGCAGAGTGAAGAGCATGACCCCCCACACCTGTGCTGGATGTAATCAGAGCAGCAGGGGGGGGGGCACCTCACTGTCCTCAGGAAACCACCCCCCTCTCTCGGATATGGACTAGAGCCGGGGCAGATCCCCAACTTAGCGAGGGGCCCAACAGGCTGGGACAAGCTGAGGAGGGACCTTTCCACTCCTGAACTAGATCCCAGCCCAGAGGTTTTACAAGAGGCGCTTCCCAGTGCTGAGCACCGTGTGAGACAAAAGTGAGGGAGATGCTGTCAGTGCCCTTGTAGTGACCACCAGGGCTAGGGCTCCTGTGTCCACGAGTGGAAGGAAGGGTTAGAACGGATGGGGTTTGGAACCGAGAATTCCAATACCTGTCAGACAAACTCTCCAACTGATGTCCTCGGAGCCAGGGAAAGGTACAGCCAGGACTACCTTAACCCTGGGATCAGCCCCCACCACTTTGCTGACCTCCCTGTGCACTGGAGCCTGTGCCCCTCTCACCTCCTCTGCAACTAGAATGTTCTACAGCTGCCCTGGTCACGTGGGGTGAGATCCCCTGTGTATGAATGTGTTTCCAGCCAAACATCTCTTGGCCAACAGTGTGTAGACAAGGACTGGTTGTCAGGTGACCCCCAGAAGCAGGTGAAAAGTACAAACTGGTCCCCCCCGGCCCCCAGTAGATCAGGCCTGGGAACCTCCTTGTGTCTGGCGTGGCTCTGGTTCCATCTCTGTGATGTGTCCTGGGTGGGAGAACAGGAGACCTGACTCCACTGTCTGCCCCTCCCCAGTGTCAATGAAGGAAAGAGTCTGGTAGATGGAGAAGAGGCTGGGACAGGAAGGAAGGCCCTCTCCCCAGGCTTTTAGGACGATGTCCATGCGGTGCTCTCACCCGGCACCCCGGCTCGTCCTGCCTCATCCCTGCTCATAAGTGGTACCCAGGCAGGGGATGGGTGAGAGACAGTCCATGGGGCTTAGGGCCGAGGGTCTCGTCGCAGTGCCTGGCTCCCCATCCACAGGCTGTGCTAGTCCCCATAATCCATCACCCTCTCTGGCCTCCCTTTTCTCAGAAGCCAATTAGATACCATTAGGGCTCCTTCTCTTAAATTAGGATTGATCCACCTGCCATGGGGTTAAGGAAACAGCCTGCTCAGAGGTGAGATCTATCATTAAATGAAGTGGTTATTGACCCAATAATGGTGATTCTGAAACAGTTTTGTCCACTTAGAATGCTGGGAACCCTTCCTAGCTGGCAATGGGATTTTCCCCCAAGTTTATTAGCATACAACGAACTGTGCACACTCAAGGTGCAGAATTTGATCATGTTTGAAGTACACATAATTGCAGGAAACAATGGTTATGGGAATTTTCACTTAGAAGCTGATGTTGTCAACTGTGTTTTTGGAGGGGACACCAGTCTAGGGAGACACACACACACACACACACACACACACACACACACTCAGAGCCACACCACCTAGATTCACACAGGGAAGAGCCCACCACCATACACAAACCCTCACCACCCAAAGGGAGCAAAAGTGCTTGTGAAGAAATGGCCATGGTTCTTTCCCTATAGTGTCAGCCTCGTTCCCCACATCCCCAGCCCCCGTTCCCAGCAGGCACCCAGAATCGGGGTGGCACTCCCAATGAAAGCCAGCAGGAAAGCCCCGCGTCTCTCACCACCTAGATCTTTCCCCAGCAAGTGTGGGACTCCGCAGAACTTACTATTTTCACTTAATCCCGAGACCACCTGCAATGGCAGAAAAGCATGAGGATCAGATCGCTCCCATGTGTCCTCTGGGTGACTTTAGAGACCTAGCCGGGAGACCATCCAGTAGAAGCCCCAGTGGCCAGAGTAGAGAACGCTGCTGAAAATTCCTGGATCACGTCCTCTCAAGTCCGTGTCGGTTGCCAATCATGAAATTCTTAATCCGATGAGGGGGGATTTCTGCTAAGGAAAGCCCTGCCCCCCTCAACTCCCCCCCCCCCCCCCACACACACACACAGTCTAGGAGCCGGTGCAACCCTTCACAAACAGCCGCATGAACTAGATGTCACTGGTAGGACTCGGCACCCATCCCCAACAAGAAACTGATAAATATCGACTCTGATGAGCATGCCCACATTTTCACACATGAATCCAACTGAAAGAAAGAAACCTAGAAAGCAGGGTTTGTGTCTCAGACAAAGGCAGGTCAGCTCACCGTGGCATTGGACCGGGCCTTTGCCTCGGCCCTGTCCCAGGATGCTGCTCCGCCAGGCCCTCGGGGGGCAGCCAGGAGGACACAGGGTAACTATCACTCAATGGTGGTGCTGCTGTGCTCACGTAGGGGGTTCTGCTTGACATGACACGGCCCAGCCTGCCTGGCAGCAACGGGTTAACGAGCAAGAACTGAGCTGTTCCGGGCCACCTGTCTTGGTGAAGGAAGGAGGCAAAAGAGAGGGGTGGGAAGGGAGAGAGAGGCAGAGTCCGGGCTGATAACAAAGCACATGTTGAGTTCCTGTTTGTCACTGTCCCCGGCCGTTAGGCTCACACAACCCGACGCTTCCAGGGCTTGTGGTGATCCTCTTATTAAATGCCCTAAAGTATCTCCCTGAGTCTTATCTGCTTTGGGCCAGAGGCTGAGGAGTGAGCCCAGCACTGACAGGTGTTGACCTACATTGTCCGAGGTGGCCTCACACTTCTCAGAAACTGTGAGGCGACCGGGAGCACAGGGCTTGCTACGCGCATTTCACACTCATGACCGTGCCGAAGTCAGCTGAATGCGGGGGGGCTGCGTGACCGATGAGGCCACCTTGTAAGGCTGGCAGGATCTGGGACCTGGGTGGACTCTGGCACTCCAGGCATGTTCCCAGATGCCGTAACTCCCTCGCCCCACGTCGAGTGCGCATGAGGAGTGCAGGTCAGAGTCCAGAGCCGCAGCCACGTGCCTGGGGGCCACATGGTAGCTCCTGAGCTTGGGCCCTTCATCTCTGCACCTCAGCCCCTCTCTCCGAGGGGTGGGGAGAGAAAGCCAACGCCAGCACAGCTGTGGCGAGGGGTGAACAAGACAATGTATGCAAAGCGTGCGGGGTGATGGGGTTCTTTCTGAGAAAAAGGACCAGCGTTGTGACGTCTACATGGGGCATATATCTACTGGGGAAACACATGCTCTTACCCACAGGCACTGCCCGCACCACACGTTCACACCAAGCAGACGCACACAGAGACCCTGCCCCTGAGGCCCATACACACAGACCCACACCGTGTAAGGGAGCGTGGCTATTCCAGGGACTGTAGCAGTGGCCATGGTTCTTATCTGGAAAATCGGTCCTTACAGAAATGTTCCCTTTCCCAACAGGAAGCTGGAAATAGGGTAACCTTCCAGACTAAAACCAGCAAGAAAGCCCACCTTTCCTTTCTTAAGGATTTTTCCTCCATAGGTAAATGATTCTAAAACACATACCATTTTCACGGGGCCTTGAGTCCCCCTGCAATCACAGAAATGAAAACACAGTGAGAGTCAGGTCATACTGTATTCTGCTTGCATGGGGCTTTTGTTCTCTTGGTGAGTCTAGAAAACCAGATGGGAAAAAGCAGTTGACTCAAGGGAACCCAAAAGCAAGAGCAGAGCAAGTGTACTTATGCCAAAAGGCACCAACTTTTCCTGGATAGTAGGTCTCAGGTCCATTTTGATTGGCAATTATAAAATTCTTTTCCAAGGAAGAGAAATGCCAAGATGTTCACTGCTGTCCAGTTTGGAATGGATGCTGTCATTTTTGAGTGCCCTCTTGACTCAGGTATCTGTTGGTAAGAAACCCCCAACTGACACTCTCCCCACCATGGAAACTGCATATGCCATCCGTAATATACATTGTCAGATCGTCCTGCGTGAAATCCATCAAACCTGAAATAAACCGCCAAAGCAACGTATCGATCTCAGACAAAGACAGGAGACTTTACCTTGGCATTAGATGGAGCCTCTTCGTCTGCTGTGTCAGGAGGAATTTCTTCTATAGGCCCGGGGGGGGGGGGGTGTGGATCTAGAACGACGTGCCAGTCATGAGTGGTGCTACTTGGCATTTAGGCAGCTTTGGTCGACTGGGCACGGAAGGGGGCTTATGGAGCCGGTTAGTTAATAACCATGACCAAGGTTTTCCTTGGTGGAAAAGGAAGGCAATGGGAAGAAGCAGAAGAGAAATGAGAAACAGAGCCTTTTGACTTTCCAGTAAAGGCTATTTAAGTCACCGTGAAATGTTCATGATTACAACTATGACATTTTGGAAAGGGCAGATCTGGAGAGACACTAAAAAGACCAGGGGTTTCAAGGAAAGAGGAAGGGGTGAACAGGTGAAACCAGGGGATCATTAGAGCAGTGAGACTCTTCTGGTTGGTTGATAGCAAATGTTCAATATTTTTCCAAAAAAAGGACATAGAAATTGGGGCACCTGGGTGGCTTAGTTGATTATGAAGCATCCGACTCTTGATTTCGGCTCAGGTCATGACCTCACAGTGCATGGCTTGGAGCCCTGCGTCAGGCTCTGCACTGACAGCTTGGGACTCTCTCTCCCCCTCTCTCTCTGCCCCTCCCCCACTTGCACGTGTGCACGCTCTCTTTCCAAAATAAATCTTTCAACAACATAGAAACATACAACACAAGGAGTGAACGTCAATGTCAAGTATCCATCAATATTGGTTCCCTAATAGTGACAGGTATAGCACAAAACGATTAGGGGTGAGTAATAAAAGAAATAGGATGGGGGGAGAGGATAGGGCATAGGAGAACTTTCTCTGTTATCTGCTCCATTTTTATGTTAATCTGAAGAGCAAAAATTACTTTTAAAACACCTGGTTTATTAATTTGAAAATAATCTGGCAGCCCTGTTTCAGGGAGAGATCTAGCTCCGCTAGATGTTCAGCAACCAGTTAATATGCAAACATTAGCTTGAGACATTGTTTCCCATGCAATGTCAACAAGGCTGCGTTGTTAACCCATGTTTACTTCCGTGGTCATAGCGTTACTGTCTGTCTGACGCCGTCCATGAGAACTTTTCACACGTGGAATAAAAGAGCGTATGGCGTAGCATCTTACACTTTTTCATTATATGGGTACACTGAATAAACTTCCATCAGTATTGAATTTGCTTAATGATTGAATTTCCACAGTACCTTCCATTGGTTTGTTTGCGGGGTGCACCCTGGGGTGCGGCAGGATGCTGTTTTTGTTGCCCGCTGCTGGGGGTGAGGTGTGTGTCTTCTTAAATGAGGAACACGTTGTCTTTCCATATCCATCTCATACCATTCTGGGGAATGCATTCACACGAGAGCTAGCGGGCACCTGGCCGGCAGAAGATCACAGTGAAAGTAGTAATGACTTATTCACAGTTCAAACTTTTGATCTCCTGTGCACGAGCTGATCCTGCGCTCCAGGATCTTGCTGTGTGCACTTAAAAAACCCAGCAGAGGGGCGCCTGGGTGGCTCAGTCAGTTAAGCGGCCGACTTCAGCTCAGGTCACGATCTCATGGTCCGTGAGTTCGAGCCCCGCGTCGGGCTCTGGGCTGATGGCTCAGAGCCTGGAGCCTGCTTCCGATTCTGTGTCTCCCTCTCTCTCTGCCCCTCCCCCGTTCATGCTCTGTCTCTCTCTGTCTCAAAAAAAAAAAAAAAAAACCCAGCAGATATGGGTGCCTGGGTGGCTCAGTCGGTTAAGTGCCCTGACTTCAGCTCAGGTCGTGATCTCACAATACCTAGGTTTGAGCCCCGCGTCAGGCCCTGGGCTGACAGCTCAGAGCCTGCAGCCTGCTTCAGAGCAGGGCCCAGGGACCCCTATCTTATAGTTGCCGGCATGGAACCTTAGAGACCTTCAGAGATTCTCAACACCGATGAGCGATGGATCTGGGACAGGAATGCAACGGGTTCCCGGGGACAGAGATCCCTGAACCCCCAAGCAAGTCCTTTGGATCATGCCCTTGACTCCTGAACCAAGGGCTTCCCTCCCTTCAATCCTCAACTCCTCCTGCCCCAACATTCCTCCTGGAGGAGGCGTCTGAGCCAAAAAAGCGGCCTGAATCGCAGCTCAGCCTCTTCTCTGTGTCTACCAATCCCTGACCCAAAACATGACACTGTTTTCCCCAAACCAAGCCCCACTGAAGGAGCAGGGGAAGCCCAGCCGTGCACATCCTGCCCCCACACCTTCACACCATCAGCCACCTCATGTGGCGCCTTCCCCAATGGCCAGTTGAGCACCGTCAGTGGCCAGGCGTCTGCTCGGCTCCCAAGCTGACTCAGAAGCCAGGACGTCCCAAACCAACCGTCACATGATGGCTCTACCAAGAATTAGGTTCCCTTCAACTGGCCAACCCTGGCTGAGCAGCTAATGTGAACCAACTGGGAACGTGGCCTGTTGGGCTGGTGCTTTGGTGGTTTATTGAATGAAGTCTGGGACTCTCAGGTGTTCACTGACTGTTGGTCTGAGTAACCGTCCAAGCAGTCTGGGCTAAGGCCCGCCTGACAGCAGGGAGGGGTTGTACTGGCTCTGAGAGGGCACCTTCCCTGCTCCTTCCTTTCTCTCCAAAATCCAGGCTGTAGGACTCCTCATCCATCCCTAGACCCTTCAGGGACAGGGGACAGAGTCCCATCTCCTCTTAGACGGTCCACTCCTTTCCCACAGCCTGTGACCCCACTCCAGGATTTTCCGAAGGATCCCCAGACCCTCACGACCTCTGCTACCAAATGTTTATTTCATGAACCTGAAAGCACTGTCCCTTCTCACCACTCTCCCAGGCAGACAAGGCCAGGAGAGAACGCTGCTTTGTTCTGGATTCTTTTGGCAGAAGGCAGAGGGGAAGGGCTGTGGGCAGGGGTGTGAGGGAGGGCAGGGGGGTGGTGGGGAAAGGGGAAGGGGCAGCATTCTTGAACATTCCTGTAGAGACCAGCAGAGCCAGGAAGGACCCAAGGAAGGACCTGGTGTCCAGAGGGACACAGGCCCAGCTGCTGACGAGCGGCCCAGAGCCATGGAGACGCCCAGCTGTGCCCTGCACAGAGCCCTCTCCTGCCCGGGCATCCTGAGCGCTGGGGACTTGGGGGCAGCGGAGGCAGTTCCCTTAACTGGACACAGTACAGATAGAGCAGAACAGGGCAGATGGGCCTCTGAGCCCGCGGACCCGGAGACCCAGCACCTGGGGAGGCCAGGAGGGCGGGAGGCAGGGAGAAGGCTGTTCCGGCAATGGCCCTGAGTCTTGGGTCCTGTTAAGGGGACCTTGTCTAACCTCCTGTGCTGAGGCCACCAGCTCATGCGGGTCACATTCCTGGCTTCTGTGCCAACCTCTGTCCCAGCCTCTGAAACTTTCTCTTCCAAATGTCCTTCCCTTCCACTAGATGCTGCTCTACCGTCCCTCACAACACCCCCATTTCTGATTCCTACATCCTCGTGTGGACGAGGCACGGAGGTGATCTGGGGAGTCCTCCCCATTCCCTGGAAGGTGAGTGGAGATCCGAGTGTTTACCTGGGCTCCTTGATATTATGGTGACAATATTAACTCCCAGAGCTAGAGCTGGAAAGGCACTCAGCCTGAGTCAGGCTTTTTTCACCTGTCAGCTTCTTAACCACCCCCAGGCCCCTTGAAGTTAGTTCCTGCCCTACATTTCCAGGAAACTGAACCTCAGAGAGGTGACACGACCTGCCCAGAGTCACACTGCACGTGAGTGGACAGGCTGTGATTCGCACCGAGGTTCCTAGGTTCCAAACACCAGAGACTGAACCACTTTTCTGTCCCATTGTCTAAGGCAGTGGCTAATGATTGAGTGCCTTCTATGTGCTGGACAGCAGCCAAAGCTTAGAGAACGGAGATAAATAAGACAGACTCACTGTGTCCCCTCTCCTGGGAACCTAGCCCCCACATGTCCCCAGCATCTAGCACAGAGCTTGGCACAGACTGAGGCCTCAGTCAGTGACGGATAAATGAACAGGTATTGGTTATACAATAAGCACTCAAGTCTGAAGACTTTTTGTGGTCCATCCGAGGGAAAGTGCAGGACAGACGATGTCCTGGGACCTCACGTTTTTCCCATCCAGGCATCTGTCTGGGTCCTCAGGCATCTGTTCGGGTCTGTCGGCTTAGTCCCACTGGACCATCCCAAAGACTCCTCCCGCTCCTGGAGTGCCGCTCTCTGTAAAACAGTGGTTTAGGATGACTTTCCCAGTGGCACATGCTTCTTCGTTTTTCCCAGTGTTTCTCGATTTCTTGGGGGCCTTAAACAGTATAGAGAATATGGTGAGTTCTGTAGATGCCTCCCCCTGAAAAGCACACATGAGCCTGTAGTTTACATCCAGTTTCAGGGGCTTCCTAGACCCTAAGTTAAGAATCTCGGTTGTAGAGGATCTTGAAGACCACAGACACTCAAAACCAACAGAACCGCACCTCAAAGGGTGCCATGGATTCAATCAGCAAATTCGTATCAAATTCCTGCCATGCGCTGTGTATCATGATGGGTTCTGGGGACCTCAGGGGACAGCTGCAGCATCCAGGGGAGTCAGGAGGCAGCTCCTGGGAAGCAGGAATCCAGTCACCAGCCTCTGGGCTCCCAGGCCACGCCTACAGAGTGGCCTCCAGTGGCTTCCGTAGATTCCCACATCCCTGAGGCGCCTGTGACTTTTCTCCCTCCTGGTCCCTCTCCATTAGCTTATCCAAAGATGAAGGTGGACGATTCTGAATGTAGGCACTGTCTTTAGTGCTTCTGATCCAGAGTATATCCCACAGGTGTGTAAGTTCAGCTGCCAACTTAGTGTTACAAGTTCAAAGCCACCCTCGTCCTAACTTCCTCAACAAAATGTCAGGAACCTCTTCCTCTCCTTTTTGTTGCTAACAATAATCATGACAACCACCAATAATAACAAAAGATTTAGCCATTCATTGGGCACATGTGTATTGCCCCTTTGGGGGCACCTGGGACTATGGGGTGAACAAGATCCCAGGTGCCCAGGTGGCTGAGGGGTAGGGGTGGGGACAGGATGAGTTGATGCCTGGCCACAAGTGCCAATCTACATATCGTAGGGTCTGAAACTGCCAGAATTTTGAAGACGGCTTTGAGGAAAAAATTAAAACTGCAAAAACAAATTTCGGTTCAAAAGTGGCAAACTGCGGCGTTAAGAAAAAGTCAAAATATTGGCGACATTACAAAACCCAGAAAACAATGCTTTCCTGCCAAACGTATAACACTTCTTCTCATTTTTTTTTAAATTAAAAAAAATTTACTTTGATGTCATGGTCTTTGATCGCTTCTCCATAGGGCAATGCTGTTTCTAATATGTTCAAAAGAACAAGTAAGCTAGGATTGCAGTCTTTCTTCTAACATAGAAGATACCAACTTGTTCTTTCTTAGTTTAAAAGGCAATGTCAGTGTTGGGGTGCCTGGGTGGCTCAGTCAGTTAAGCATTCGACTCCTGATTTCGGCTCAGGTCATGATCTCACAGTTTTGTCAGATCGAGCCCCATGTTGGGCTCTGTGCTGACCCTGCGGAGACTGCTTGGGATTCTCTCTCCCTCTCCCTCCCTCTCCCTCTCCCTCTCCCTCTCCGTCTCCCTCTCCCTCTCCCTCTCCCTCTCCCTCTCCCTCTCCCTCTCCCCCTCCCCCTCTCCCCCTCTCCCCCTCTCCCCCTCTCCCTCTCTCCCTCTCTCCCTCCCCTGCTAGTGCTCTGGCTCTCTGAAAATAAATAAACTGAAAAACAAACAATGTCAGTGTCGCATATCATCATTTGTAACACCATCTAAAATTTTGAGATTGTTGCTAAATTTGGGAAGGACTTTCCTGAACTTCTATCATTATGTGATAATGTCCATGATCTGAGCATTTTGAGTGTTCTTTGTGAACTGATTAACTGTTAATACTCTTTGAGGTAATCACATTCAATAACTAATTGGTCATCCATGTAAATTTGTAAAGAGTTTTCTATTATCTTGATTTTGTGTGAAACCAGTCCGTCAGAACTTTTTCTATTCCTTCAATAGGTTAAGATTTACTCCACTTTCCTAAGTTGATTATCAAATAATCCAAGAGCCTAATCTTTGATTCTGTTTGAAATTTATCTCTTCCTCTTCATGAATGGTGACTTTTGATATGAAAACTTTGTGTTAGAATCCTCATTGCTTGGGGCATTTATAACGATATATGCTGCACTATTGAGTTTACTCCAGTAGGAATGGATACCAGCATAATTCTGTTGGCTCAGTATGTCCTAACTGAGCACTCCAACTTGTTCATTAAGGAAAAAGTTCAATCCTGAGTATTTGGGGCCTGAAAACTGTGGCAAAAAGGTATTGGATAGGAAATGTTTTCCCTTGGTGATTAAGGACACACACACACACACACACACACACTACATATGCATTTTCTCCATCATTTCCTAAAAGGGAGGCTATCCTAATACACAGAGTAAGAAGGACATAACTTTAGAAAAAACGAACCACAGCCCTTTCCAGGCAGGGACAGTTGGCAACTTGTAACACTGGTGTATGGATTTCAGTCTTGTTCCATTACCTCCTAGCTGTGTGACCTTGGGTAAGTAACCTGGCCTCTCTGTGCCTCACTGCCTGCTCCAGGTCCTTGGGAGGATGAAGCAATCTAATCAGCCACAAGCTTAAACTACTGCAGCTGGTAGTTGCCTTTGTTGTCATTTACGGGCCAACAGTGCCACTCAGTGTCCTTTCGTTCAGGCTTCAGACAGGCCGCTCCTGCGCAGCAAAAATGAGTGGGAACCTTGTGCATCCGCCAAGGCTGAGGCCCAAGCAGAGGGAAAGGCCATAAATGTTCACAGAATCCGGAATGAAGTTGGACCTCACACTCACACTCAAGGCAGAAGTTACTTCAGGGGTGCCTGGGTGGCTCAGTGGATTAAACATCCGACTCTTGATTTTGGCTCAGGTCATCAGCCCCACACAGCATGGAGCCTGCTTGGGATATTCTCTCTCTCTCTCTCTCTCTCTCTCTCTCTCTCCCCCCCCGTCTCTCTGCCCCGCCCCCCCACTGGCAGCTCCCCCCATCAAAATAAATAAATAAATTTTAAAAAGGATTAAGACGGTAAATTTCATATTATGCGTATTTTAGCACAATTTAAAAAATGAACGCAGCAGTACCACAAAAGACAACACAAAGTTAAAAGTTAAGACACAGACTTTAAGAAAAAACATTTGTGACTCATATGCAAATAAGCCCACAGACTATATAAATAACATTTCTCTATAAATAGGAAATGATTAAAGATCAAGTGACAGAAGAATAAAATACAAATGGCTATTAAATATATGCAAATATATGCAATCTCACTAATAATTTGAGAAAAAGAAGTTAAGAGGAAAAATTATTTCTCAATCACCAAATTGACTAATTATGATTGATCATATTCTCTGCAATCAAGGCTATGGGTAAATAGGAATTCTCATATACTGATGGTGGTACCCTAAATTGGTGATTTCTTTTTGGAACGCCAATCTTTCATTTTTACCAAAATATTAAATATCCACATCTTTTCCTTCGTATTCTAAGATCAATCATTGAAGAAAAAAATATAGCTTATGTAACAACCAATGAATATATAGCTTATGTTCCATTCAGTATTATTGATAATAGTACATAACTGATACCAATGTGTCTCTCAATAATAAATAAACGTTAAAAAATTAAGAATTAAAAAGAAGACATCATTATAGGTACAGCAGAGATAGAAAAGACAACAAATGGATCTTATGAACACATTTATGCCAATACATTTGAAAAATGTGTACCAAATGTACAAAGTCTTTGAAAAACACAAATTTCCCAAATAGATTCTTTTTTTATAACGTTTATTTTTGACAGAGAGAGAGGGGGGAGGGGCAGACAGAGAGAGAGGGAGACCCAGAATCTGAAGCAGGCTCCAGGTTCTGAGCTGTCAGCACAGAGCCTGACATGGGGCTCGAACTCACAGACTGTGAGATCATGACCTGACCCGAAGTCGGAGGCTTAACCCACTGCGCCACCCAGGCGCCCCCAAAACTGATACTTAGAGAAATGTGACCTCTAAATAGTCTTATAGCCATTGAATAAATGTAATCATAGTTTAAAAGCTTTTTTTTTCTGTCTGTTTCTCTCTCTCTCTCTCTCTCTCTCTCTCTCTCTCTCTCTCACACACACACACACACACACACACACACACACACACCAGTCCTTATTGGTATTAATGGCTAAATACCAAAATTTCATTGGAGATGTCATTCTAATCTTATTGTAATAGTTCCATGAAATGGTGAAAAAGGGCTACTTTCCAAACCATTCGATGAGAACACTGTGATCTTAATACCAAAATCAGACAAAAACTAAGTAGAAGAAAGAGTAACTATAGGCCAGTCTTCCTGTGGATCACTGATAGACAAAAGAAACAGGAGGAGAAGACATTGACCCAGTCTTCAAGTCAAAGAACCTAACGCAACCCAAACCAAACCAATTTAGTGTATGGTTGAAGAAAACATACCCTGAAGTGCCAAAAACTGTTAATGCCTTTAAAAATATTAGATAAACAAAGACTGGGGTGGGGGACGGCTGCTGGAGAAATTCTCATGAAGGAAGTAGGATAGGAAATAACCATTTCAATTAACAACGCAGGCAACAACGGATGTTGGTGAGGATGCAGAAAAGGAGGATCTCTTTTGCACTGCTGGTGGGAATGTAAACTGGTGCAGCCACTCTGCAAAACAGTATGGAGGTGCCTCAAAAAGTTAAAAATAGAACTACCTTACGACCCAGCAATTGCACTACTAGGTATTTATCCAAGGGATACAGGTACGCTGTTTCGAAGGGGCACATGCACCCCGATGTTTGTAGCAGTGCTATCAACAATAGCCAAAGTATGGGAAGAGCCCAAATGTCCATTGATGGATGAATGGATAAAGAAAATGTGGTATACACACACACACACACACACACACACACACACACACACACACACAATGGAGCATTACTCGGCAATCAAAAAGAATGAAATCTTGCCATTTGCAACTATGTGGATGGAACTGGAGGGTATTATGCTAAATGAAATTAGTCAGAGAAAGACAAATATCATACGACTTCACTCATACGAGGACTTTACAACACAGAACAATGAACAAAAAGGAAGGAATGCAAAAATAATATAAAAACAGGCAGGGGGACAAAACATAAGAGACTCTTAAATATGGAGAACAAACAGAGGGTTACTGGAGGGCTTGTGGGGGGATGGGCTAAATGGGTAAGGGGCATTAAGGAATCTACTCGTGATCATTATTGCACTATATGCTAACTAACTTGGATGTAAGTTTAAAAAAATAAAAAAATTAAAATCTGGAAAAAAAAAGAAAGAAAGAACCGTTTCAGGGGCACCTGGGTGGCTCAGTCAGTTGAGCGTCCGTTGAGCATCTCGCTCTTGATTTTAGCTCAGGTCCTGATCACAGGGTGTGGGATAGAGACCTGCGTCAGGCTCTGTGCTGAGCATGGAAGCTGCTTGAGATTCTCTCTCCCTCTGTCTCTCTCTCTCGCTCTCTAAAAACTGAAAAAAATAAAAATAAAAAATAAAAGAAATAACTGTTTTAGAAATGTCTTTAAAAAGCAGTCTTTGTTTTCTCTCCACAAGGAAGGAGAAATATGGTATTGCATGTGTGGGGAGCTTGGTATATGTGGGTAAAAGTGAAGAAACCTGCCTGGCTGGAACAGAGGATGTATTAGGGGCATATAGAAATAAGATAGGAGGAGAAGATGGGGTGCCTGGGTGGCTCATGCGGTTAAGCGTCCCACTCTTGATCTTGCCTCAGGTCTTGAACTCAGGGTTGTGAGTTCAAGTCCCATGTTGAGCCTACTTAAAAAAAAAAAAAGATAGGAGGAGAAGATATGATTGTTTAATCACAATCAAATAAGATTGATTTGTTGAACACAGCTGGTGGCTATGGAAGGAGTGTTTGGAACTGTCAGCCCAACAGCTGACACACAGATCCATGGGATCGATGATGGATGGACAGACAGACTCATAGACACACAGATGAGGGGATGGATTTCATCTTTGACAACTTGTTGGGAAGGTAAAATTATGAAGGTCACTTAGCCATAAATCTAACAGATTTTGGGAGCACCTGGGTGGCTCAGTAGGTTAAGCTTCCCACTTTGGCTCGGGTCATGATCTCACAGTTTGTGGGTTCAAGCCCCGCATTGAGCTCTGTAGTGACAGCTCAGAGCCTGGAGCCTGCTTCAGATTCTGTGTCTCCCTCTCTCTCTACCCCTACCCCACTCGTGCCCTGTCTCTCTCTCTCTCAAAAATAAACAAATATTAAACAAAATTTAATCGTTTTTCTCAGAGGCTGAATTTGGTGACATTGAAAGACACACCCCAAGCCAGGCACACAGAGTCCCACCATGAAAACCAATTGTGAACCGGATAGTATTTTCTTCAGGACCATCCTCAGCTTCTTCCTGTTTTTTCTCTTCTGCATCTATATCGATTTATTCCTCTGAACTGTTCTGCAGAGCCCATCCGGCATGGGCGATACAGCTGCCCAGAGACCACAGTCAAGTACGTGAGTGATGGGCAAATGTTTACAGTTCTATAATGTGACCTCCTAAAAAGTCATTCTGAAATTTCCTGATCATTACTAGTGAGGTCATATGCATGATGAAAACGCTGCCATTCCTGTCCCCCCCACCCCCACCAAAGAAGATGTCCTAGCCTGCGACCTCACCCTCCTCCTATCCTTATGAAAACTTCCCATTTGGTACAACTCCTTGGAGCATCTCTCTGCTTGCTAGCTGCAATGCTGCCGGATTTGTGGACTGCTTAATATAGTGAATTAGATCTCCAAATGTACTCCGGATTTTGTTTTGTTGTTATTTTTTTTTAAATTGAGGTAGAGTCGGCATACAATGTTGTGTTTCAGGTATACGACATAATGATTCAGCAATCCCGTACATCACACAGTGCTCCTCATGAATTTGATTTTGAACATCACCAATCAAGATGCCTACAGATCCGAGGTCTGTGGTCACATGATCTCATGGGAAGGAGGATCCCACTGTGCTGCCTTTCCCAGTGTTTATGTACAGTGCAGCTGGTTTGAGATGAAGGATACCCCCCAGAACACACACTTCCTTCCTCCCAGCATGAGACAGATTCAGAGTCTGAGGCTGTGGGTGAAAGTCATTGCCAGTGAGGAGGGGTGGCCTTGACAAGTACATTACAATCTGGTTGTGTTTCACGAGCCATGGTGTAGCTTCTGGAGCCACGTCATGAAAGTCCTGCCATGTGAGAACTCCCTCAGAGAGCTAAGCCTCTTGCTTTAGTTCAGCGGAGTGGGGGGATACAAAGTCCAGAACATTCAGCTCTACAATGGGGGCAGGTGCTCAGGTTGCCCTACTACCAGTCCTCGAGGCTGAGACTTGATCTGCTTGCATCCTCGCAGAAATACCCTCCACTCTTAGCATATGTCATTTTATGGATGTGTTCTGTCTCACAGATATTTCTAGGATGACCTTTCAATACCACTCGAGACCTAAGAATGACTTTATGCCTCAGTATAATGTGAGGTCCTTTATGCCAGTAGCATCCATGCCTAAGGGGTTGCCTCCATCCTTGGAATCAGGAAGTATTCTAATCCAAAAATGCAGCTGTCATCTGAGAGAGCTGCACAGAATTCTCTCAGAAACTCCAGCCTGGTGGTGTCTGGGTGGCTCAGTCAGTTAAACATCTGACTGCAGCTCAGGTCATGATCTCATGGTTTGTGGGTTCGAGCCCCGCATCAGGCTCTGTGATGACAGTTTGGAGAGCTCCCTCTCTCTCTCTAAATAAATAAATAAACTTTAAAAAAAAGAAAGAAACTCGAGCCTGGTGTGGGGGCTTAGTTGCTTACACTAGCATTTGAATCAGAGGGGAGATTTTCCACTGTCCTCTTGGAATACAAAACTCTTTTTTCCTTATATTTTGTTTCGGGAGAGTGCAAGTGGGGGAGGGGCAGAGAGCGATCCTTAGAGGATCTGAGGCAGGCTCCTCGCTGACAGCAGTGAGCTCCATGTGGAGCTTGAACGCAGGAACCACGAGATCATGACCTGAGCTGAAGTCGGACGCTCAACCAACTGAGCCACCCAGGCACCCCCATAACTCTTGAATCTTTACTGCATAGGTGGGCTGAGGCAAAGCAACGGGCTCCCATTTATTATGGGCAAATCAACTGGGCAGAGGATGGTCTTGCCAGTGTTCATCTAAGAGCTGGTGGTCGGACGCTCAACTGACTGAGCCACCCAGGCGCCCCTGACTTATAACTCTTATAGACAACCCCAATTGCCAGAGTTGATCTGATTGTCATTACCTTCCTGATGACATGCAGGAATCTGCCAGGTTCTTTCTGGGCAAAAAAAAAAAAAAAAAAAAAAAAAAAGAGTGGAGGGCAGTGGGAAAGAAGGTGGTATTTAAGTTGGAAAACGGGATACACAGTCAAAAAGCGGTAGACAACTAAATGCAATTTGGATATACAGTTTGTACATATACTGGACCTACACACACATTCTTGCATGAACTTACGTATGTATGTATTTATTTACACACCTGAAATGAGAAGACACAATCACACACCAAAATAAACCTAATGGAAGAGGCTGACAAAATGGAAGGTGAAAAACTAAGGTGGTTCTTTAAGAAATCAAGATAGCAGCTAAGCGGCTAAACCACCAAGAAGCCTAATGAAGACAAAAAGAAAGCGCCGAGAATCTTTGCAAAGATAATGAAGAAATGATCACAGAGAGGGAAAGGATGAGAAGAGGAATAATTTACAGGCCTCTGCAAAGTAATGGAGAAACCTGGGTAAAAGGGATGGTTGTCTACACCACCTTGCATAAAATCACATCAATTGCTCCCTCTCTGCTTCCTTCATGTTTCCCTCCCACACCTTGTTCCCACGCCTCTGCTTCCAGGAGATAGATCACATGCTACACGTTCCTACCCAAAGAAATAAACAACCACGAAAGAACACACATCCATTTCTGGAGGTAATGAATATGTTTAGTACCTTCGTTATAGTGATGGTGTTACAGGTGAGTGCATAGGAGAAAATTCATCAAGATGTATACAATCAATGTGTGCAATTTGTTGTAAAAAAGAGGGAGACAGAGAACATAAAGGTAATGCAGCAAATGTTAACAGTTGATGAATCTCAGTTAACAACTGATGAATTCAGTTGATCAATATATCAAGATGCTTTGTGCTGTGCTTGAATTCGTCCGCCCACCACCCCCACAGGTTTCAAATTGTATCAAAGTGAAGAGGCCTAGAAGCTGTGAAGAAAGCATTTGTGCATTCCTACTTAGCCATGCACAATGTAACTCTGTCAACTGAGAGAAGAGGCAGAGCTGAAATAAAAACAAAGTTATTTATTTGGGGTCTCAGAATTGCAGTTTGGGAAAGACACATTTGGGCAGCAACCAAAGTAGTGCCTCTACCCTCCCCACCCCCATCCAGGGAATAAAAGGAAAACGTTTTTGAAGACAAAACGGAATGCTTGTATATGTCATTTACCAAGAATTCTGATGACCAAGATTGCTGTTGGTGGCAGGAAACTAAACTTGGTGACCGTAACTGGTTTCTAAGGCTATCACTAAGCGGGGTCTCTTACTATAGCAAGCTGCAGGTGTTTGGGCCGAGTCCTGGGAAGGGTTGCAGTTTGGTCCGGTTCCAACATTCGTGGTTCTCCTACTGGTGAGGATGTGCATAAGGCCCATCTCCTTACTGGCCTCTGGCTCCATTTGAAAACCTGTTGACATAAATGACTATTTCATTTCACCTTTCACAATGTAATATATTGAAGAAGATAATATTAAGAGGCCAAAAATGAAGCTTGGGCTTATGTCCGTGTTGTGTTGAAAGCAGGCAATCCAAACCCTAAAGCCCTTAATGCAGTGGCTGGCACACAGCAGGTCCTAAATATAAGGTTCTAATATATAGGAGGGGGGGGGTGGCTACCAAGCAACCATTTCACATTCTCTGGGCTCCCCGGGGACTCTCACTGGAAATAGTGGGGCGGTGGGTTGTGATTGAGACTCCCCTTGCCCAGCAAGAAGCAGGCATAGGTCTCAGGCCAGGCCAATAGGATGCTCCCTCCTTGGAACGGGAACCTCCAACAGCTGGAGCTCCTTCCACCTGAGTGGTGGCACCCTAACCACTCTGTCCTTGCCAGGTGACTATTCCCATGGGTTCTCTTTCTGGAGCTACCTTGCTTTCAACCCAGTCCTCCAGGCCCCCCTTGGACTCTGGGAATGCCCATTATCCTTCCAGCTTATTTTCTTTTCCCTAAGCTAGTCAAAATCATCTTCTCTGGCTTATGGCACTGACAAATGGAGAAAAGGGGACTCTGAATCCCCTCAGCAAGAGGGTGTGCTCTGAGCTGTGACAGGAGGGCTGAAACCCAGGGGGCGCTTGAGGGCAGGATGCAAGTCCTTTAAGTGGACTTCAAGGCCTTAACAGGTCTTGGAAGACTGCCAACCCTTCTTGTTCATGCCACTCCAGCCCTACTGGCCTCCTAGCTATTTGTCACACCCAGTGGCACACTCCCACCTCAGGGCCTTTGCACTTGCTGTTCCCTTTGCCTGGACTGCTCTTCCTCTAGAAATTCCCCAATGTACTCTTCTCTTCTTTGCTCAAATGGCGTCTCCTCATGGGGCCTCCATGAGGAGCCTACTTCAAAAATACAAACCCCACCTGTCTCCTTTGCCTACTTCATTTTTCTCCAGAAACTTCCAACATACCACGTCATCTGCTTATTTATTTTTCTGTCTACATCCTACGCCCCGTGAGGGCAGGCTTTTGCCCATCTTGCTCACTTCTGTATCCACAGTAACCTGGCATGTAGTAGGTGCTCGATAAACGTTTGTAAACCGGTGTTGCAGTCTGGGTGGACGCGGTCAGGAACTTGGTGGAATAAGCGTTGGTCCCAAAGAGTGTTGGAGATCCTGGCTGACAAGTGCCCTATTGGGGTCCTGGAAGGATCCCACTCTGCCACTCTCCCAGTGACCTGCATGTGGGGGAGGGAGTCACGTAAGGCCTGGCCAATCTGGGTGGAGAGCCACTGTATCTTGGAAGACTCAATAATAATAATAATAATAATAATAATAATAATAATAATGAAAATGGCAGCTTTTATGGTTGCTGGTCTTTTTTCTTAGGTCTCTGTTAAGTGCTTTACCTTCACTATCTCTTTTACGTCTGGTATCGTTCCGATGAGGTGGTCCTATTACACCCATTTTATACATATACATATATTTTAATGTTTATTTATTTTAGAGACAGAGCACAAGCAGAGTCGGGGCAGAGACAGAGGGAGACAGAATCGGAAACAGGTTCCAGGCTCTGAGCAGTCAGCACAGGGCCCGATGCGGGGCTCGAAGCCATGAACCAGGAGATCATGACCTGAGCCAAAGTCCGACACTCACTCACCCGACTGAGCCACCCAGTCGCCCCTATTACATCCATTTTAAAGATGAGAACCCTGAGGCTTGCAGCGTGTCAGTAACAGGCCCCACCGCCTCAGGCCACTTCCCTGCAGCCTGGCAAGGAGCGGATCTGGGAATGAACGATGCATTTCCGCCCTGCCCAATAGAGGGGGAGTGGGACCTGGGGCGCCGGGCATGGGAGGCGGGGCTTCCCACGGAGGCGGGGCTGCTGGTGGTAGGGGCCCAGAGCGTGCGTCTGCCCAAGGACCTTCCCGCCAGGTGCCAGGCTGCGCCGCGGCGGCGGCTCGCGCGTGGGGGGGGGGGGGGGGGGGGGGGGCGGTGGCTGCGCGGGCGGCTGCGCGGCGGGGCCTGACGTCACCAGGCGCTTGGCCCCGCCCCCCCGCGGCTGCAGCTGCAGAGCCAGAGAGCCGGCACCGCCGCCGCCTGGGCTGGGAACGCAGCGCGCGCGGCCATGGCCTCCGTCGCCGTGGGTAAGCGGGCGCAGGGCGCGGGGGCGGCGGGAGGGCAACCCCAGGCCCCCGCCCCCAGCGCTCGGCTGACCGGCTGCCCCCCGTCTGGTCCCACAGAGGCGGACACTCGACAGAGGCTGCTGCGCACCGTCAAGAAGGAGGTGGGTGCGGGGGGGGGGGGGGGCGGGGGGCGCGATCCTGGGGGAGGGGGCTTTCAAGCACCCGGGGAAGGGTCCCCGACGAAGAGGTGGCCGGTGGCCCGCGGCGGCTGCGGGGACGGCCATTTCCGGTTTGGGGCTCACCTGGCTGGGTATTTACCTCCCGCGGAACTGGAGGCGGTGAGTTTGGGGGTTGGAGTATAGGGGACTCTGGATGTTTTTATGCTGTGTGCAGGGGCGGGTGCAGCGGGAGGGCCCTCCCCCCTCCCCCGTCCCCCGTCCCCCGTCCCCCCTCCCCCCTCCCCCGGGTGTGGGGCACCCCTGGATATGTCTGGGTAGGACCTCCTCTTGTGGAGGAGCCGGTGGTTGGATCTCAGGAAGGTGAGGCAAGCGCCTGGGGGTGCTGACTGGGCGTATTGGGTGGTGGGGGGCTGAATGGAGCTGCAGAAGGAAGACCAGACTTCGGAAGGGGGGAAAGGTTCACTGTGGAAAAATGCCCCTCGTCCCAGATCTCCCCTTTCCCGCAAATTCTCAGTGCTTGGAGCCACCCCCAGGAGCCAAGAGACTCCCCCCGCCCCCCATCCCTGAAAGCCCCTGGCAAGTGGGTGACTCCATTTGTGGGCTTGTCCCCTGCTGTTTTGGCAGGTGGGTTTCCCTTACCCCCTACCCCACCCCCACATGCAGTAGAGTGAGAAGCAAGCAAGGTTCAACTGTCCCTCTGCTCCTTCCCTCTCCTTGGGGCCAACTGGGAACCCAGTCCAGCCTTTAGTTTGTAGCCCTGGACTGCCCGCAGAGGGGAGAATCCATAGTGGTTGGTTCCCGGGAAGCGTTTAGATGCTTGGACTGTGTGTGTGCGTGTGTGTAAAGCATGCACACGCCTATGTGGGCGAGGACATGTGGCTGTGAGTGTGTGCCTCTGAGCATGTCTGTGCATCGGTCTGGAGATATCCAAGTATATCTTCTTATTGCGTGTACATGGGTTTGTATGTTTATGTGTTTTCGTGAGTATGAGGTGTATCTGTGTGATGCATGAGTCTCTGTGTACATGGGTGAGGCCGTGACCATGTATGTGTGATTGTATGTGTGTCTATTGCCTTCCTTATGTCACTTCACATCTGGGTCCCTGTCAATGCTGAGCTCCCTCACTCCTGTATCTTGAGTCCTCAGCCTGAGACCATAAATGCCCTCAGACCTTGGGGGCTGGCCTCATATCTGTGCCTGTGTATGTGTGTTGAGGGTGTCCACATGTGGTGTCAGCACTGAGCACCAAGAAGCCCCTCCCCGCCTGGTGGCAGACAGCCACCAAAGGACAGGCTTGAAGCCTAGACCTGTTGCTGCCCCTGCCTGCTCAGAAAGCTCGGGCATATGTCTACGTATAGGTCTCCAGGTGTGGCATGTCTCGCGTTGTTGAAAGAATCAGCTCCAGGGCTGACTGTACATTCTAGCATTTCTTTTTTTTTTGTTTTAACGTTTATTTAGTTTTGAGACAGAGAGGGACAGAGCACGAATGGGGGAGGGTCGGAGAGAGAGGGAGACATAGAATCTGAAGCAGGGTCCAGGCACTGAGACGTCAGCACAGAGCCCAACGCGAGGCTGGAACTCACAGACCGTGAGATCATGACCTGAGCCACAGTCGGACGCTTAACCGACTGAGCCACCCAGGCACCCCTCATTCTAGCATTTCTCAATAAGGTGGGATGTGTGGAATTCCTCAGAAAGGCCCAGATGTTTTCAGTTTAGCCCTCTTAGAGGCCCTGTGGGGACCTGAAGAAAGCTCTATGTAGATAGACCACCTTCCAACAAAACATACAGACCTACAGTATTCTGATGACTGTGTTAGGGGAGGGTGTCTCTAGCACCTCCCCCAAATGCCTTCAGGTTAAAAACCTGCAGACTCTTTGTTCATTGTTTAACCAACCTAGCTGTAATATGTGCTCTGCAGATGTTTGCAACTGGAATGGCTGTGTTTTCAAGGAAATGGTTGGCTGTTCAACTGGGAGTGGGGGGCCACAGGCAGAAGAATGTGTGAACAAGGCATCTGCCTCTGGGCAGGGCTCCAGCTGGGACCCTGGTCCCAGCTCTGCCAGCAGCTCCCTCGATACCCTGTACAAGTCCTTTCCCCTCTCGAGGACTCAGTTTCCACATGTGGAGAAGGAGCGTCCTTGGAGATCCCACCCATATCAGTCTAGTTTGGATTATTGGCTGCGGGGTGGGGGACTGGGGTGGTGGGGTGGGTATACTTTGCCCCTGGTGACCAGAGGTGTGGGCCTGCATCCTCTCTCCTGGGAGCAGCCAAGTTTGGGGCATCGAATGAGCTTTCTGCCTGACAGGAGGCCAAGGCCATCGCCTGATCAGAGGGACCTGTGTGGCATCCCACTTGGTGCCTCAGTGGGGCAGGGACAGAACCTTGCAAATTTGGGCAAAAGGCCTCTAGCGCCCATTGACTCCGGATCTGCAGTCAGAAGGCACAGCTTACAGTAGTGAGTTGGTGGCTGATTCTGAATTCTGTATTTCGTGGGGCACATCGTTTCAGGAATCAGAACTTCCATTTCCTGGGGGCTACTCTGTGCCGTACTCTGTGTGTACAGGTAACTTTCTGAGGAGAGTGCGATGGTCCCACTTTACACACAGAGAATCCGAGCTTGGAGGGGAGGCGTGAGTTGCTCAAGAGCACACAGCCGACGGGTGTGGAGCCAGGGTCTTCACCCCCAGGTCTGTATGACATCAGAGCCAGGCTTTTACCTGTCATAACCCAAACGTGTCCATCCACATCTACACAGCACTGCAATGTCAGCACGTGTGGTGCCATGATTTCCATCACACGGATGTGAAAACTGGCCCAGAGAGAATAAATGATGTCCCAAGGGCACAGAACCAGTAAAGGACAAGTTCAGGTCTTCTGTCTGTGAGCCCTTTGTTCAGCACGGGTGACCCCTGAGGGCATGGCGACAAGCCCCTGTCCCACTAAAGCCGACTTCCTCTCTCCTTCCCTTTCTCTGCCCACCTCTTTGGGGAGCATCTCCCCCCAGTATCAGAGAGCCAGGCTCCAGTGGAGTGGCATAGGGAAGCTCTTTGCCTAGAAATCCAGGAGTCAAGTCAACTCTTCCTTCTCCCCATTTTCTGGGTTCAGAGGAGCCACATCCCTGCCTGTCACAGCCTTGCCCAGAGACACCTTCCGCCCTTCTTTCTGGAACTGTTGGCTGAACAGTCAGTTGCTTTTTTATTTTTTCTATTTAAAAAAATTTTTTTAATGTTTTTCTTTATTTTTGAAGGAGAAAGAGAGACAGAGCATGAGTGGGGGAGGAGCAGAGAGAGAGGGAGACCCAGAATTCAAAGCAGGCTCCAGGCTCTAAGCTGTCAGCACAGAGCCCGATGCAGGGCTCAAACGCAGAAACTGTGAGATCATGACCTGAGCTGAAGCCGGATGCTCAACTGACTGAGGCCCCCAGGTGCCCCAACAATCAGTTTCTTTAGGCAAGGTGTGCAAGCTTGGGATAAGCCACTGAAGCCACAAAGGTCAGCAGAGGCTGTGGGGCTGGAAGCTCTGTCCAGTGCTGATTTGGGGAGCCAGTATGACCTAGCACCGTGAAGCAGGTGAAGAAGGAGCTCTGGGTGAGGTTCGAAATTCTGGTGGTTCAAATTCTGGTGTGTGTATTTACTGAGGGGAGTCTGTGTGCCAGACATTAGGCTGGGCTCTGCGGACACAGCAGTGAACAAGATAGTCCTGCCCCCTTGAGGCTGACATCCCAGTATGGTAGGCACACCCTGATAGACCTTCTGAGTGTGATTAAAAGGATCATTACAGGCTTTTTGCACCACAGTGTGAAGGAGAGGCACTTGGCCCCACAAGAATGTGTAACAGGGTGAAGTAACCTCATGCAGGTGGCCCAGGAAGGTTTCCTGGAGGTAGTGATGTTTGAGAAGATAAGGTAAAGGGAGGAGGTGGAAAAAGAAGAACACCGTTCCTGGCAGAGGGAGCTGCGTCTACAAGGACTTTGTGGCTGGAGGGAGCACAATGAACTTGAGGAAGAGAGAGGGCTCGGAAGTGGCTGGAGTACAGAGAAAAGGAGAATGGTGCCAAACACAGAGGGGCAGAGCATGTGGTCCTATCCTAAAAGCACGAGGAAAGGAATGGGGAGGACATGAGCTATGCGGAAGGAGAGAGTGGAGCTAAAATTGATTGCTTGTAAATTGCGCAGTCTCAGGCAAGCATCTGTCTTTCTGTTCATGAGGGTCTGGGTTTCGGTTTATCCATGATCAGGAGGAAAATTACTCACCTATCAGGATGAGCCATGGGCAAACAGCCACCGCATTAGCCTGAGCTGCTTCTGAGCAGGTATCTAATTTTGTCTGTCTCCTCAGTGTCGCCCAGGGAAAGCTGGAGACAGGGTGGCCGCAGCATGATTTCTTCCAGTTGAGATCCAGCCCACTCTCATCCTGGCTCCTGCCAGGCCCGCTTTGCCCTCCCCTCCTTTCCTCTCCCCGCCTCCACCCCTTAATTTTGTTTTGGTTCCCAGAGCAGCAGGGACTGGCTTCTCGTTGCCATGACGACTGCCATTAAAGGAGCCTGCCCATGACACAAATTGATCAGGGAAGCCAAGTGACTAACCGCCTTGTTTTCTTGCCTTGAGCTGGGCCTGGCAGGCCTCTTAATTGGAAGGAAGGCAGGTGCTTGAGGGCCAACCCCCTGGAGGGGGAGTGGGGATGAGGGGAGTGCTAGAGGGCAGGCCACGTGTACCTCTGCAAACTGGAGCCTTTGTCACTGCCACTGAGCTGGGTGTGTTTGGGGAGCTGCACCTCCCAGCCCCTGGGTGTGGGGTGATGGGATGGGGGGAGGAGGGCATCCCATGCTAAGAAGACAGGAGGAAAGAGAGTCAACCAGTGTTTCTACCTCCTAAGAAGATAGGAGGAAAGAGAGTCAACCCCATGGTGCTTCCAGTCTAACCCAGTGGTACTTCATGAACGAGGGGTGGCAATGTTGCCCCCCCGGGTAGGGTTGCCAGGTAACATAGAGGTCACAGAATTAAGTTTGAATTCCAGATAAACAGCAAGTACTTTTGGAGTGTCAGTACGCATTGCTAAATCTGGCAGCCCTACTCCAGGGGGACGTTTGGCAACGTCTGGGGATATTTCTCATGGTGAGAAATGAGAGTGCTGCTGGCATTGAGTGGGTAGTGTCCAGGGATGCTGTTCAACTTCCTGTAATGCCGAGGACAGCCCCCACCACGGAGAAGTGTGCAGCCTGGAATGGCACTGCTGTAGAGGTTAAGAAACCTCTGTGCTAGGCACTGTGCTGAGTGCATGCCAAGCATTCCTTCTTTCGCTCTTCATGACAGCCCTGAGAGGGAGGATAATTATTTCCTTGACTCGATAGAGGAGGAGCTGGAGGTACAGAGATGTTAAGCAGCTCACGTTAAGTTCACACAGCCTGTCCGTGGAGAAGCTAGGATTCAAATCCTGCTTTCTCAGGCTCTGAAGAGTGGCCTCATGGAGGTTCATCAGAGACCCTGGAAACATGGCTTGGGGTCAGGTGTGGGGGTGGGGGCAGATAGATGAGGCAGGAAAGTCATTAGTTACAGCTTACTTTGGGGCTGTGAATGCCAGGCTGCAGCCTTTGCTCTGTCAGGTAGTGGGGAGCTATGGAAGACTTCAGAGCAAGGAGGGTCTTGCTTAGACTTGAACTTCAGAAAGTTTCAGCTGATAGTAGGGGCCAGGATTGACCCTTTCTGCCATTTCTTAGAAGAAAACGTCTTCCTTTCCTTCCTTCCTACCTTCTTCTCTACTCCCTCTCTATCTCCCTCCCTCTATTCCTTCCTTCCTTTCTTCCACAAATATTTACTGAACATCTACTATGTACCAGGTATAGCTTAGGAACTGTAAAGAAGGAACAAAGCAGCATCCTGTTCACATGCTCTCAAGCATAGAATGTAGTTGGGGGACAGATAGATAAACACATTTTAAATATGCGCAGGCACATCTCGGAGACATTGTAGGTTTGGTTCCAGGCCACTGCAAGAGAGCAAATATTGTGATAAATCAAGTCAAAAGGAATTTTTTGGTTTTCCAGTGCATATAAGAGTTATGTTTAGGGGCACCTGGGTGGTTCAGTTGGTTGAGCATACGACTCTTGATTTCGGCTCAGGTCATAATCTTGTGGTTCATGGGATCGAGACTGTGGTCGGGCTCTGCGCTGATGGTGTGGAGCCTACTCGGGATTGTCTCTCTCTGCCCCTCCCTTGTGCTTTCCCTCTCTCTCTGTCTCTTTCAAAATAAGTAAATAAACACTTTTTTAAAAAAGTTATGTTTACACTATGCTGTAGCATTTTGTCTAAAAAACAACGTATGCATCTTAAGGGGCACCTGGTTGGCTCTGTCAGTTAAGCGTCTGACTTGGGCTCAGGTCATGATCTCACAGTTGGTGGGTTCGAGCCCCACATCAGGTTCTGTGCTGACAGCTCAGAGCCTGGCACCTGTTTCAGATTCTGTGTCTCTCTCTCTCAAAAATAAACATTAAAAAAAAATTTTACTACTATGTTATGTCGTATAATTATATTAACTTTATTTTTATTTTATTGTATATGATGTGTAAATTTTTCAAGTTTTTTCATAATTTTCTTAAGTTTACTTATTTATTTTGAGAGAGACAGCATGAGCAGGGGAAGGGCTGAGAGAGAGAGAGAGAGAGAGAGAGAGAGAGAATGAGAATCCCAAGCAGGCTCAGCTCTGTCAGCGCAGAGCCCAATGTGGGGCTCGAACTTACAAGCCATGAGATCATAACCTGAGCCAAAATCAAGAGTCAGATGCTTAACCGACTGAGCCACCCAGGCACTCCTATTATATAAGTTTTTTAAAAGGGAGTGAGAAGTGGAAGCTTCCCTAAAAAACACCTTACTGTTAAAAACGCTAACCATCATCTGAGTTTTCAGTGAGTCATAATCATTGATCACAGATCACCACAACAAATATAATAATAATGAAAAGGTTTGAAATATTGTGAGAATTACCAAAATGTGACCCAGGGACACAAAGTGAGCAATTGCTGTTGGGAAAATGTGCTGATCTAGACTTGCTCGATGCAGGCTTGCCACAAACCTTCAATTTATTTTTTAAAAAAAGGCAGTGTTGGGGCGCCTGGGTGGCGCAGTCGGTTAAGCGTCCGACTTCAGCCAGGTCACGATCTCGCGGTCTGTGAGTTCGAGCCCCGCGTCAGGCTCTGGGCTGATGGCTCGGAGCCTGGAGCCTGTTTCCGATTCTGTGTCTCCCTCTCTCTCTGCCCCTCCCCTGTTCATGCTCTGTCTCTCTCTGTCCCAAAAATAAATAAAAAACGTTGAAAAAAAAAAAAATTAAAAAAAAAAAAAATAAAAAAATAAAAAAAGGCAGTGTCTACTATTAGAAGTCCCAAGTACTGTGAGGAAAATAAAGCTGGAAAGTGGGTAGAGAGGTGTGAGAAGGGCTCTCCAGAGGCGGTGGTCAGGGTTGGGTGACATTTGGACTGAGACCTAAAGGGAAGGAGGGGACCATACTGACATCTGCAAGAAGGGTGTTCCTGACAGAGGGAACAGCATGTGCAAAGGCCCTGAGTGGGGAACAGTGAGTAAGGAAGAGGCTAAGGAGCCTGGAGTGGAGTGAACAAGAATGGAGGAGGAGGAGAGACAAGGTCACAGGGTCTTGTGACCCTCAGAAGTGAGATGGGAGCCATGGGAGGACTTGGCACAAGGGAAGAAACATGGACTCATCCATGTTGTGGACTGCTCAGGCTGCAGGACTGGCAAAAACTGTGGGGGACACCAAGGCGAGAGAGGAAACTTGTTTTCTGAGCTTTCAATTCTTGGGCTAGAAAGCACAGCCCCCCCACTCTTCCCACTTCCCCACTGGCCTGGCCAAGTAGGGGTTCCAAAAATGCTTGCCAGTTGAATGCAGGAATACTGGGTGCAGATATTTTGGGGCTCTCTGATGGTTCTAGGGTTGACTCAGATCAGTTCACATGTGTCGTGTTTTCAGGCTTAAGACGGCAGAAATGCTCTTCGTGAATAACGCAGCCACATCCGTGCGCACTGCGTTTTGATGCTTTTCTCAGGTCTCTGGCAGTGCGGCTTCCGGGAGCTTTTGCTAGTGCAGCGCTTGGGCTTCAGCACCTTGGTTGATGTGAAGAGAGTGGCAGGAGGGGCCCTGGCTTTCTGTGTGGGTGATGTCTCCTGTGCAGTGTGGCTGCGTCTCCCCTGAGGTCACCGCATGAGGGGCTCCGGGAAATGGCGGTAGCGTTTGTTGCCGGTTGGCAGGTAGAAAAGGACATTTTTGTCACCCCAGTGGGCCTGCAGTTCCTGGCCGCAGGTCCCAGGATGGGAACTGAGGACCCCAGAGACCGTGTCCCAGTTCTGCCCCTAACCACGCCCCTCCTCCCTGTGTCGTTCTGCTTTCTACATGGATGAGGGTGGACAGCTCTAGTGTTCTAAGAGCCTCAAGCCATCAGATTTGGCCAGCATCACTCTCTGAGAGCCAAGTCTTCCACGTTTTCTCAGCTCCACATTTGCCAAGCCCATACTTAAGACCCATTAAAACTCAGTAGCTGCTAAGACTATTTTGGAGTGTCCATTCCACTCAGGAAAAACAAGGGCTCAACTGAAGGCTTTCTTGAGGATAGTCTTTTACTTTTTATTTTTATTTTATTTTATTTTTTTAACGTTTTATTTTTTATTTTTGAGACAGAGAGAGACAGAGCATGAACGGGGGAGGGGCAGAGAGAGAGGAAGACACAGAATCGGAAGCAGGCTCCAGGCTCTGAGCCATCAGCCCAGAGCCCGACGCGGGGCTCGAACTCACAGACCACAAGATCATGACCTGAGCCGAAGTCGGACGCCCAACCGACTGAGCCACCCAGGCGCCCCATCTTTTACTTTTTAAACAGCACTTACTGAGCACTTCATACAGATGAGCTCGTTTAATTGTCCCCTTGCCACGACACGGATAAACCACTATCCCTTATAGCTAATGAAATCGATACACACAGATGGCAAATGCCTTGCCAAAGGTCATGGACATTGTCAGTGGTACGGCTTGGGGTTCTGGCTCTAGAACCCTGCTCTGCATTACCCTGGAGCCAAAGCCAGTGACCTGCATATGGTTATGAGCTACTCTGAGAATGTGGAGTTGGGGAAAGGTCCCGCCTTTGCAGCTGGACAGCCTTGAGTTCAAGTTCCAGCCCTGCCATTTGGCAGATTCACGAAACCTTCTGGCTTCCGTTTCCTCATGTATGGGATGGCGGGGGGGGGGTCACGTACCAACACGGCACTGCATTGTGCTATCGCTGCCGAAGATTCACCAGTATTTATGAAGGGACCAGGCACTGTGTTTGGCTTACCCTTTGAGAGTTGAGGGGCACCTGGGTGGCTCAGTCGGTTAAGTGTCCAACTCCTAATTTCAGCTCAGGTCATGATCTCACAGTCGTGAGATCGAGCCCTGCATTGGGCTCCACACTGAGCATGGAGGCTGCTTACGATTCTCTCTCTCTCTCCTCCTCTCTCACCCCCGCCCACCCCTCTCCCCCACTTGCACGCTCTCTCTTGCTCTCTAAAATAAATGAAATAAAAAGAACTCAGTTGCAGAAGGATGTTTTGCTGCCCTGTCTGGTCACATCCGAACTTGCAGATGTTTTAGCACAGGATCTTGCTCTCCCTGGGTAAGCCCTGGGCTGGGGGGCGGGGTGTTGTAGACCTGGAAGGGGGTATTTCTTGGGGTCCAAAGGAATGAGCCCTCAAATGGAGGTCAGGAAGGCTGAGTCTCGCCTGACTGCCTCGCCATCCTGAGGTGGGCAGCTGGATCTCCCCTCTGGGTCTGGTGGGTCACTGGCCCCATGGAAGTAATCCCTCAGCCAAAGAAGGTCCAACACCCTCGTGAGCCTCCTGGCCCTGCCACTTAAGCACTCTGTGCCCCCGGGGGTCAGCAGCTAAGAGTGCTGAACTCCAGTGGGAGGCGGTGTGTTTTTCTTCTAGTAGGTACAGGAAGACAAGTGAATAGATTCTTACACTTTTTTTTCCTCACAGAATCTGGAAGGAACTCGGGTTTATAAAGGATGGGAACAGCTCCCTTTGCAGTGAGCCTCCCTTTAAAAATCAGGTAGCTGAGAGGCACCTGGTGGCTCAGTCAGTTAAGCGTCTGGCTCTTGATTTCAGTTTGGGTCATGATTTCTCAGTCCTGGGGTCAGGCCTGTGCTGACAGCAGGGAGCCTGCTTGGGATTCTCTCTTTCTCACTCTCTCTCTCTCTCTCTCTCTCTCTCTCTGCCCCTTCCTGGCTTGTTCTCTCTCTCCCTCTCTCTCTTCCTCTCTCTCCCCCTCCCCCTCCCTCAAAATAAATAAAACCTTAAATTAAAAACAGTCAGATAGCTGAAACCCCAAGAGTTCAAGGGCTTTGAGTGATGCCTGGGACCTTGAATGAATGGTCCTTTAGTTTGTATTATTTAGTAAGTTATGTTTCATTAGTAAATTCAGATTATAGCAACTATCATTCATTTTTTCCTTCTTTTGTTTTCTTCTCCCTTTTTTGAGAAATAAAGACATTTTACAACCCCCACATATTAACCACTGCTCTAAATCACCAATCCACAAAGCAGGCTTCCTGTCGAGTAGGTACAAGTAGCAACTCCTCTTTACTGATGAAGGAAACCGAAGCTCAGAGAGGTTAAGAGGCTGGACTGAGGTCACACAACTTGAGAAGCAGCACAGCAGGGTGCTGTAGCCAGCTTCACCCATTTCACTGTGGGGAATCCCTTGCAGAGCTAGCTAGAACAATAAAGAAATCTAGAAACACAAAGCCAAAAGGGAAAGAGGCTCAAAAAACTGATTTTATTGGTTCAAGGGTATGGGAAGTTGGTGTGCAGACTGCCAGCTTCAGGTGCAGTTCTGTCCAGGGGTCCCAATGATGTCATCAGGACCTTCTCTGCTTTCTTATCTCTGTGCGGATTTCCTGTGCGTTGGCTTTATGCTTCGCCTGTCTCTGCGGGGAGGGGGAGAGTTGCCCGGCCGCTCTTGGGGTCCAGCCTGCCAGCTTGGCATCAGCAGACAGAGAGTTTCCCCTCCCCCTTGGTTTTGGGGGAAGATGTAGGAGTAGATTTCATCAGACCAGCCCGGGTCACATGCAGCTTTTGCCCCTTTCACTGTGGGACTCGTTGCTCAGATTGATCAAGCCTGAAAGGGCAGTATGGCTTCAGCCCAGTGAGAGTGAGGGAGGGGACCCAGCGGAGAGTCAAGGTGAAATGACCAGACAGGGACATGGGAACTAGGCAGACAAGCCACAGATGTCCAGTGTGACAGGGTGAGGCCGCCAGCATCTGGAACCCAGCCCCTAAGTGTGGAAGTGCTTGGCTGCTGTCCCAAGTGCTGCCTGGGGACCTGCTGTGTGCCAGGTGTCTCTGCCGGGCCACAGATTCGACTCTAGGGGTGTGCAGAACCCTGAAATTGTGCAGACGCTTTGTACTTGCTGTAGGGAGAGCATATCCTCAGTACCGTGAAGGGTCCACAACCCCAAAACCCTAATATGGTTCAGAACCACCCTGAAGATGCTGGGATACCAAGATAAATATGGTTTCTCTGACCTCGGCGTGCTCAGAGATTAAATGCACCCTAACTTCTAACCTGGTGAGCCCTATAATAACAACAACCCCTGATAATAATCATAATTTGTGTTTATTGGGCACCCACTGTGCCTCAGACCCTCGCTGTCCAATGGGAGCCACTAGTCACATGTGCTGATTTACGTTTAAATTAAGCAAAACTAAATTGAATAAAAGATACTGTTCCTGAGTCACATTAGCCAGATTTCAAGGGCACAAGAGCGTGTGGCTAGAGATCCTGTTTTGGACAAATGTACAGGAATAGAGCATTTCCAAAAATTCTGTTGTGTTCTAGACATTGGTGCAAAGTGCTTTACATCCTTTAACATATTTAACCTTTAAAAAAAACCCCAAAGGGTAGGTCCTATTTTACCCCATTTTATCGCTGAGTAAATTGAAGCATAGAGGAAGTAAAGTGACTTGCCCAAGGTCACACAGCTGCCGAGGGGGAGAGCCAGGATTCTAACCCAGCCCTCAGATGCAACACTTGACTGCGTTTCCCCCTAACGTAGGCTAAAGGTGGTTAGTATGTTCTCTGGTTCGCCCTGGGTGTGTTTGAAGCAACCGTCAGGGAATTTTGTTTCTTACCTCCTACAGCGGCCCAGACCCCCAGAGAGAATGTAGGCACGCTCCAGACCCCGTGCGTGCCTTCCTCATCTGTGAGGCCCATGTGGGTCTGTGGAAGTGGGGCGCATTGCCGGGGAGCCGCCTCATGCAGCAGGCAGAAGCACCCAGAAGAAAGCTGGCCGGTCTCCAGGGTGTGGGCTGAGAACGTGAGACACGCAGGCCATTTTCTTTGGGAACGGAGGGGCGGCGGTGGGGACTGTCTTCACAACTGCATCATCTCCAGGGGTGGCTGTGTGCGGGAGTGTTGCTGGAAGGACCTTTTTGCCAAGGTGCCCCCAGGCGAATGCTCCAGAACCAGGCACTGGGGGGACCTCCTTGTCAGGGGCCATGTGAACACCTGTGCAGGGCAGCGACGGGAGTCCTGTGTGTGGGAAACCCATTCTCGAACCCCACAATACCCCCCCTTCCAGGTCAGGGCGGGTTGGCAAGCACTATCCTGTGCCGGAACGATGCCTGGTGCCTATTTATAGCATCCCAGTGAACGATTAACCGGGGCCAGGCTAGCAGCAGCCGAATGAGAGAGGCTTTTGCTTCCCTTGCAAGGCCAACAGCCACATTTAGGGCAGGTTAAGAAGGTCATGCTAGAGGGAGGACTTTTCTAGCACTCAGAAGATCCATGTGCCACGGCTTTATCACTTCTGTCTCCCCTCCCCCCCCCCCCCCCCCGCGCTCTCCCCCACACAGATGGGACTGTGGAATGACCCTCCTGTGTCTCTGCTTTCAGCATCCATCTGTGTGGATGTGGAGGGCAGGGTGGATGTGTGTGGGCGGGAGGGTGGGGCAGGTCTGTTCTGGAACTGCGTGTGAGAGAGAGTGTAGGAAGGAGAGCTTTGATCCGTTGAGCAGTGTCTGCTGAGCTCCTACTGTGTGCCAGACGCCTTCAGGCCCCTTCTTTGCAGCGCATTGCAGGCCCCAATGGGCTGAGGATGCAGAGGAACCGCTCTGGAAGGAGGGCTTCGCCCATGTGCTGGAACGTTGGGCCTACTGACATCCTACATCAGCAGCAGAGCACAGAAAGGATATTTCCATTTTCCTTTCTTTTTAATAGACTTTGTTTATGTTTTTAAAGCAGTGTGAGGCTCACAGTAAAGATTGAGTGCAGAGTACAGACCTTTCTCATACATCTCTTTATCTGCCCTAAAACTCCTCTGTGCTCTGCCTGTTCATCCCTCCCTCCCCCGCAATCCCTGGCAACCAGTGATCTTTTTACCGTCTCCATAGTGTTGCTTTTTCCAGAACGTCCTACAGCTGGAATGGTACAGCACGTGGCCTTTTCAGCCTCTTCATCCAGTAATAGCATTTCAGGTCAGACATTTTCCTTTTGTCGCGGTGATTGTCCTTCGGAGACCGACGTGCAGCATCGGGAGCCGGAAGCAGTGTGGAGCCGGGAGGTGAGGGGTGAAAAGTGATAGCGGGGCACAGGTGGGGCAGCCGGCTGGTGCTGTGGGACCCAGGCTCCGGGAGCAGGCAGTTGGCCGTGGCTGTGACTGTGACTGTGCCCTAGGCTCAGGGAGCAGGTGCGTTGGCCACCGGGACTCCGGAGCAGGAGACCTGGATTCACATCCCAGCCTCTTCACGGACCAGATGGTCTCTGTCCCTCCTAGGTCAGCTGCATCATTGGGAGAACAGAATAATAGCAGTGACACCCACATCGCACACTTGTTGTGAGTCTTTTTTAATATATGTGTTTTTTAAATTTTTTTTAACGTTTATTTATTTTTGAGACAGAGCATGAGCAGGGGAGGGGCAGAGAGAGAGGGAGACACAGAATCTGAAGCAGGCTCCAGGCTCCGAGCCGTCAGCACAGAGCCTGACGGGGCTTGAACTCACAGACCGCGAGATCATGACCTGAGCCAAAGTCGGACGCTCAACCGACTCAGCCACCCAGGCGCCCTTGTTATGAATCTTTGGTGGGAAGCACCAGTAGGTGTCTGTTGAATGAATGAATGAACCCACTGTGTGCCCGCCTCGGTGCAGGGCAGATAGTCATGGGTTTAAGTTCCCACTCTGCCATTCAAAAGCTGTGTGCCCTTGGGCAAGCATTAACCTCACCAAGACTCAGCTTCCTCATCTGTAAAATGAGTGCCAATACCCATCTCTCCTAATTACCCTGTGGATGAGATGGAATCATGCCCCTAACCAAGCCGCCAGGCTAGGGAACACTTTATAAATAAATGTATAAAGCACTGATTGTGTGCCGGCTACTATGTTAAATGCTTTTGATGTATTATGCCTGTGAGGCTAATACAAATATTACCCATTCTACTGATGGGAATGTTGAGGTTCAGAGAAGGGACATGATTTGCCCAAGATCATCTGTGCAAGAGCTGGGGTTTGAATTCTGGAAGTTTGACTCGACAGCCTGGTGCTCATAGCCGACCATAGGGAACTTGGAAGAGAGGGGAGTCATATCAGCTTTGGGGGGGGGGAAGGAGGGGGCTCTCCGGAGGGAGTGAAGAGAAGGGCCTGTTAGTGAGTCCTGGATGATGGGGTGGTTTCCCCAGAGTGGGAGATGGAGGGAGGAGTGGGTGGGGACATCAGTGGAGGCGACCGCACTAAGCAAAGGCAGGGAGTGGCAATCATGTGAGTCACACAGAAGGAACAGCACGTGTGACCGGAGCTGGGTGCGTGCGGGAAACGGGGAGGGGGAACAAGACTTGGCAGGACCACACAGGAAGGTCGGGCCACACGGTGGAAACGGTCACAGCTTGCAGCCCTGCCCCAGCCCTTGCCAACCCACCTCCTGTGCACCCCACCTATAACAAATTAAAAAGTAAAAGCTACCAGCTATTTCCATGTAGGGCTCTTCCCTGCCACTTTGTCCTTACATCTGTTCCTTCCTTTGAGCTCCAGGGTGGCTCTGTAGAGGCAGTTGTAGGGGATGGTATCACCTCCTCCAGGAAGCCCTCCCTGACCTCCTGACCTACCTCCTCAGGTCAAGTTTCTTTGTTACTTGTCCTCATAGAACCAGATTCTTTTGCTGCAGAGAACTGGCCTCACTTGGTCCTAACGTACCCATTCGTGGGACTTGGCTAATGTCTATCTTGATGGACTGGTGCCTGCACAAGGACAGGAATTCTGTCTGCTTGGCTCCCAGTACCAAACTCATAGGAGATGCTCCATAAATGTTGAGTGAATAGGTGACAGTTTTGGCTCCTGTGATAAATGCTGGCAAGGCAAGCATTCACAGAACATGGAAGAGGTACACTGATCCCTGCTCGGGTAGGGAGAGTCCAGGAAGGCTCCCGGGAGGAGGGGACATCTGGGCTGAAGCCTGAATTGCTCTTAGCTGGCTGGAGCATGTAGGGAGGGGCACCTGGCCGGAGGCACAGGTGAGCGAGGGCACAGAGCGGAGCCCATGGCGCCGCCTTTGGGGAGCAGCGTCTGAGGGTCCGTGGTCCAAGGCACAGCAGGAGACGCTGCCTGCTAGGTCCTCAGCACCCAGGGCGCTCGCAGGGGAGGCAGAGCAGCAAAACCTGCCCTCTGCTCTTCCCCTCTCCTCTTCACTTTGCCCAAATGCCGAGAACGATTTTTAAAGCCACCCTGACACCCTCCAGATACCCTGCATTAACCAGCCTCTCTGCTGTGAGTTTCTGGCAGACCAGAGTCAAGGGGCCTCCGTCTCTTTAGGTACTGCTGGCTCAGTGTTACTCGCCCACCTGCACTGCCAGGCGCCGACCACCTGAGACCCCAGCTGGGGTGAGGTACTCCCTGAGTCAGGACTGAGGCAGCAGGCCTCGGAGGAGCAGATGGCAACCAGGCTGGTTTTTATTTTGGCCTCATATGCGCCCCAGGCACAGTGCTGGGGGCTTTATACCAGGGGGTCCCCTGGGCCAAGTCCAGCCTTTTTGTGAAACTGCTCTTGAGCAGAGAAGAATGGTTTTTACATCCTAAAAGAGGGTTATAAAAACAAGAGACAGTGGGACAGAGACTCTGTGTGGCCTGAAAATATGTTTGACAGATGGAGTAAGTGAAAATTCAGATTGCTGGGGTCGGGGGGTGGTGGTGGTGGTGCGGGGCACCTGGCTGGCTCAGTCATTTAAGCTTCAGGCTCTTGATTTCAGCTCAGGTCACGGTCTTGGGGATTGTGAGGTTGAGCCCTGCATAGGGCTCTGTACTAACATGGCGGAGCATGCTTGGGATTCTCTCTCCCTCTCTGCCTCCGCTCTCTAAATAAATAAATAAACTTAATTTTTTTTTTAAAGTTCAGATTGCCTGGTTGAATCTGAATTTCAGGAAAACAAGTAATCTTTTAGCATAGGTATGGTCCATGCAATATTTTGTACATACTTGCACAAAAAAGAAATTCCTTGTGTATCTGAAGTTTAGGTATCGCTGGGCAGCCTGTATTTTATCTGGCAGTCCTATTCCAGAACCTGAAGTGTTTGCTGTCTGACCCTCTCCAGAAGATACTGCCCACCCTGGCCTTAAACACACAGCAGATGAGATCAGACATCCAAGGGACTTAAAGACACTGCCTGGATCAAAACTCAGTGAGCTTTAGCTGCTGGTGTTAGTGCTACTAATATAATCAGAGTGATCACCAAACATATATTGAGCACGTGCTGTTTGTTTGCCTAGTCAGCGTCCTAGAGATGGACACTAAACGCCCTCAGATGTATAGTGGAAGTCAGACCGTGATAAATTCTAAGGAAACGTCTACAGCAGCAGAAGGGGGTCGGGAGTGGAGCTCTCTTTTACACAGGGTGGGTCTGAGCCCCTGCCCCCATTCTGAGCGCTGTGCGTGTGTTTTTATGAAGTCCGCACGTGGCAGCCCAGATGGGTGGTGTGAGTGTCATCTCCATTTCACGAATGAGGAAACTGAGGCCTGAGGTCACCTCGCTAATGGCAGAATTGGAATTTGACCTGGGCCTAGTGGCTCCCTAAACTCAAGTTTTTGCTGACTTCCCTCAGGCGCCTTCCTTTAGATGGTGCCAGCTGCGTGCTGTGAGGCCCTCTGCCCAGATTTTCCATAATCCTTATGACAGCCCTGCACCCTGGGCTGTATTATTCCTCTCCAGGCACAGGAGGGGTGAGCACAGAACCCTGCCGAGAGGCAGGGGGGAGTAGCGGCAGATCTGAAACCTGGCAGGGTTCAAGGTGGGCAGCACGAGGGTACCTTGGTATGGGTGGGCAGGTGGTGGGAGTGAGGAGAGAAGACAAGGCAGGCCCCAGAGGCCCGGGAGCCCTCTCTTCTGGCTTTGCGGGTTGGTCCGGATTTCCCTGCCTGATTCCCTCCTGAGATTACACCTCCTATATGTTGTTTCAATATTTGCAGGTGGAGGGTGGGAGGGCGGGGCTGGTTTCTGAATGGTTGCAGGGTGGGGCTGGAAGTGTGCTGGGGCCTGTGCTCACTGGTGGCACGTGGAGGGGTGGGGTCACAGCCCCAGAGGCCACCTAGGTCCTAAATAACCTGTGGATGAGAAGCTGGGGTGGGTGAACAGAGCCTAAGAGCCCCTTCGCAATTGCCTGTTCACCTAACTCACACTCATGAGCATCCACTGTGGGCCAGGCCGTGAACCCTACGGTCACTGCCCTCTAAGAGTGGCTCCTGCCTGTACAATTCCTGCTACGTGCCAGGTGCTGTCTCATTTGCCGATGACGTGGGGTACTATTATCCAACACCCCATGGTACAGGTGGGGAGACTTGTCCAGCATCATGAGTGGTCAAGGATTCAACACCAGTTCAGTGACCCCACGTTCTGGCTCCTAGCCTCTCAACTGCCTCCTAACATCCTGTCGTTAGAGCTAATAAGCTGGTTTCGAAAGAAGTGAGCTCCCCATCATTTGGAGGAATGCAGGCAGATGTTGGAGGACTCCGAATGGATGCTGGGCAGAGACGAAATCTTTCTGACCACTTTGACCTTTGAAGTTGGCTCCCCCTGCCCAAAGGACCCCCACAGGACATGGTTGTAACAGTCATATCCGGGTGACCCAGGTCTCCTGACTCCCAGTTCAGTGCTGTTTTGGTCCCCACGTTGGGCAAGACTGAGGAACCCCTTCTCATAGGTTTCTTAGCACTTTGGGATTTCACAGGGCCTGACCCATTTCTGGGCAGGTTGGAGGCAGAGCTGACTGTCAGACCTTGAGTTCAAGTCCTGGCTTCGGACTTTCCTGGTTGTGTGCCTTAGGGCAAATCGCATCAATTCAGTTTACCCGTCTTTAAAACGGGGAGGAGAGGGGCACCTGGATGGCTCAGTCAGTTAGGCATCTGACTCTTGATTTCAGCTCAGGTCATGGTCTCATGGTTTGTGAGTTCAAGCCTTGCATCGGGCTCCGTGCTGACAGCACAGAGCCTGCTTGGGATTCTCTCTCTCTCTCCTGCCTTTCTGCCCCTCCCCCACTCACATGCACACATGTGTGCTCGCTCGCTCTCTCTCTCTCTCTCTCTCTCTGGAAAAAAAAACTTTAAAATGGGGATGAGGGGCGCCTGGGTGGCTTAGTCGGTTAAGCATCCGACTTCAGCTCAGGTCATGATCTCGCGGTCCGTGAGTTTGAGCCCCACGTCGGGCTCTGTGCTGACCGCTCAGAGCCTGGAGCCTGTTTCAGATTCTGTGTCTCCCTCTCTCTCTGACCCTCTCCCGTTCATGCTCTATCTCTCTCTGTCTCAAAAATAAATAAACGTTAAAAAAATTTTTAAATAGATAAATAAAATGGGGATGATAATATTTTTGCGAGGATTAAATAAGGTATTCTGTACAAAGTACATGGCACATAGTAGGTGCTCAGTAAACATACTCTCTTACTCTTAAGCTGGGCAGTAACAAAACTATTTCAAATGGTCTCCAGCTTCTGCTTTGAGGCCTTTGTTAGAATAAAGACCCTGGGTCTGAATCCTGCCTCCTCTGCATGACCTTGGGTGGGTTATCTAATAGCTCTCTGCCTCAGTTTCTTCCATCTGTAAAATGGGACTATGTCAGTAATCTGTCTTGGGTTGTCATGCCATAAACAGTCCCAGGAACACCATGAGTGCTCAAAAAAAACGAAAGAAAAGAAAAACAGTGAGCTTTTAGCATCATAAAACTCCTACTATGTGCTAGCCAGGCCTCCTCTTTTGCAAATAACACCCCATTGAATCCTCACCCCTGGACATGAAGGGCTGAGCTGGATGCAAACACAGGTCTCTGTGGCTGCAGTCGCACCACCCATAGCCACTGCCTCTGTGCTACCTCAGTCAGGCATGATTCTGGGGCCAAAGCTTAGAAAATCACATGGGCTTTTGCAAGGAGCCAGGATGCCACACTGTCACCACCATCCCCAGACCACCCCGAGGTTCCTTAAAGCTGTTGACCTCCACAGCAGATCAATTCCAAGCTCATGCCTGGAAGCCTGAGAGGGGAAAGGTGGTTGAGCTGCATTTCAAAGGCCTTCTGTGGCCCTCTACCCCGTGCCCACAGGTGCGGTCGGTTCCCCCGGGGATGGGTCCTCCCCTGGCCAGTTTGGGCCATAGCCTCTTCCTGCAGTGAGACAGTGCCCTCTCCCGTGAGGCAGTAGGGACTGATCTTCCGGGGGAGGCTTTCCCCCCCTGCCTTTTTAATTTCCTCTTCTGGCCTCAGGCTGTCAGCGCATTATTAAGTTCCGGGGAAGTCGGGAGCCAGCAGACAGAACCCTTGTGAGAACCCCTCCCTCAGGCTGAGAACTATGCCCTTGGTGCTGTGTCCCCAGGAGCCTGCCTTCCCTGGGGATTACGCTGTCTGGGTTTCAGGGTCCATAGCTACAAACAGACAACCTTCATTCTGTGGGGTTTGGACTTGAGACAACATGTGTATACAGTCCGGGTAACAATAGGAAACAGATGATTCCTCCAAACGCAGCACATGAAGATGAATTTAATAAGGGTGCTATTGACCAAGGCAGGGTGGGGTGGGTGGGGAGAAGGGTGCAGCACCCCACGGTTGTAATAGTGGGGAGCCGGGAACTGTTGCCTGCCCCAGTCTGATATGGGAAGCAAGGAGAGGTGGCCAGAAGGGACTGGCTGTGTGAGGAAGGTCCCCAGACAGGAGCCGTGACTGCTGAGTGTCTTCCTAAGGATTTTGGCTGCTAGTTTTCTGTCTCCTCTGAAATGCCCCACTGCAATGTGAGCATGCCTGAGAGTAGCTTGGAAAGCTTGATCAACACCCCAGAGTTGCTGCCTCTGTGGCTTCCGAGCATCTGTATCTCCAGCCGGTTCTCAGCTGGTTCTGGTGCTGGTGCTGGGGCTGCTGGGCCCTGCGTCAGCACCACGCTTGCCCTGTACCTGTCCTAGCTTGTCCTACCTTTTGGCTCTTTGGACCGAAAGGTCTTCCAGGGCAGGACTGTCAGACTCCATCCCTGCTGCTCTGTGCACCCCGTGTATCTGGGCCTTTGTCCTGCTGAATTCACCGGTGTTTGAATGGTTTGCAACTTGTCCCTGTTGACTATCGCCCAGATGCACCCATGCTGTATCTTGGCGGTCCCTAAGTGGCAGCTGTCGCCGAGATGGAGGTCAGCATGCAGGTTTATTAGGGTGTGCCTTTGGGATTAACACCCAGCGGAGCCAAGTGAAGCGAGCGGCGGTGGGCCAAGGGAGAAGATGGGTCACGAGGCTTTCATGGAAGCCCCGTGGGGAGTTGCCAGCTTGCTGGGATGGCCCTTCACACTGTCCCAAGTTGGGGGCAAGGATGCCAGACCTTCACAGCCTACACGTTCCCATCACCGGATGGTGGCCTCTGGGGAAGCAGTGAGACCTTGGAGGAGGCTCTCCCTGGGGCTGAAGGGATCCCTGTCCTTTACGGGACTGGCAGCTGAGGGCTCTCCAGGAGCCCTCCTAGCAGCCTCCAGTCCTGAAGCGGTCTGTGTGGCACATTGTGGCACCTGCCACATCATCAGAACCTGCCCACGGAGCCAGGGAGAGGACAGAGGCTTTCTCGTGGCCGCCACTGCCCTTCCTTCCCTATCCCTGAGTCCTGTGACCCCTCGACCCCCGGCCAAGAAACCCTCTTGGATCCCTCAAGTACACAGAACCCCCAGCGAAGACCCCTGCCCATGGTTTTGCCTACAGCTGAGTTCCGAATCTTAGTTTTGTTGGGCCCAGCCATCCTGTGACACGGAGAAGCAGAAGTCCCGCAGACCCTATCCTGGCTCATGCTGAGATGTGGAATAAACGCATCAGTGCTGTTATCCACCACTTGTGGTGATTACAGAGTCCTCCAGGCCTTCTGGAGAGAGGGAGAGGAAAAGGAAGGGATTGTGTCTTCTGTCATGTCCCTGAGGCCGGCAGTCCCAGGGAGTACATCTGACTCCTGTTTCTGGGGCAGAGTGTGGTGGGTAGAGGCTCCCTTTGGAGTCAGATTGACCAGCATATAAACCTCAGCAAGGTGACCTTGGATTTTCTGATGCCCTTGGCTAGGTAGTAACCAATACCTCTGAACTTGTCTGTCAAGTGGGGTGGCGGTGGCCACCTGGGAACTGTGTTGTGAGGATTATGGGGGGCCGGCCCCATGTCTCAGCTCAGGCAGCCAAAGCAGAACACCACAGATGGAGTGGCCTAAACAGACATTGATTTCTTGCAGTTTGGAGGCTGAGAAGTCCAAGGCCAAGGTGCTAGCCCATTCAGTTCCTGGCGAGGGCTGTCTTCCTGGCGTGTAGATGACCTTTTCCCTGTGCTCTTCTCCTCTTCCTCTTTTTTTAAGGACCCCAATCCCATCCTGAGGGCCTCACCTTCATGACCTCATCCAACCCTAATTTCCCCCCAAGGGCCCCACCTGCAAATACCATCACACGGAGGCTGGGTTAGGGCTTCAGCATGTGAATCTTTGGGGACACAAGCATCCAGTCCATGACACCGTGTATGCTTAGCCCAGTGCTGTGCATTTAGCAAGTTGGAGCATTATTATTATTTTCAAAGATAAGCCATTGGCTGAAGCTTCTAGAATAGCATCAAGAGTCTGGGTTGACACTCTGCTTCGGCCTCCTGTTCACTGTGTGACCTCGGGTTTGTGGCTTAATCTCTCTGATCTTAATTCTCATGGTGTGAGAAATCGGTATAAAAGTAGAACCATGGGGTGCCTGGGCGGCTCAATGAGTTAAGCGTCCAACCTCGGTTCAGGTCGTGATCTCATGGTTCGTGGGTTCAAGCCCTGCGTCGGGCTCTCCACTACTCTCAGCATGGAGCCCGTTTCAGATCCTCTGTCCCCCTCTGTCTCTGCCCCTCCCCTGCTTGTGTTTTCTCTCTGTATCTCTCTCAAAAATAAACAAACTTAAAAAAATTTTTTTTTAAATAAAAATAGAACCAAGCCTCACAGAGCTGTGGAGAGGGTATAGTGAGTTAATAACATAGGTAACCCTAGAACTAATTCATCACTCATTCATTCATTCATTCATTCATTCATTCATTCGCTGGCACAGAAGAGCTCATTCAGAGGGATACGGATAGTGAGGATACGGATGGTGGGAGTATCAGTCTGCCCTGGCCGCCATAACAAGGTACCACACACTGAGTGGCTTAAACGACAGAAATGTATTTTCTCACAGTGCTGGAGGCTGGAAGTCCAAGGTCATGATGTCAGCAGGGTTGGCTTCTGCGGGCCACGAGGGAAGGCTCTGTTCCCGGCGTTCCTTGTGGATGGCCCTCTTCTCCCCGTGTCTTCATGTGGCCTTCCCTCTGTAGTGGTCTGCGTCCCAATTTCCTCTTATAAGGACACCAGTCACACCAGATGAGGCCCCACCCTCAGGACCTCATTGTAACATAATTACCTCTGTAAAGATCTTGGCTCCAAATAGATCACATCCTGAGGTCCTAGGGGTTAAGGTTTCAGCATGTGATTGGAGGGCAGGGACACAGTTCAGCCCATCACAGTTGGGGAGGTGAAGGCATCCTGGAAAGTGGGAGTTGGGTAGGTCTTTGAGGCCAGAGGGGTAAACTGAAGCCCCTCAGGGCAGTGCCAGCCTGAGCACACCTACTGGTTGGTAGCACAGCCAGAACTTAGAGCTTAGGGATTTTCCATCCTGGCAACCTTTTGTGGACGGAGCAGGTGGGTCCTGGCGGTGACTGCACTAGCCACGGGGGGGGGGACGCGGGCAGACGGCAGGGCCCCTGCGTCACAGTCACTCTGGCAGGCGACAGGCAGATGGCCCCCTCCGAGGGGCAGGCGGACATTGGCAGGAGGGCTACAAGCTGCCTGAGAGAGGGCTGGCCCCTTCGAAGAGCTGGGGCTGGCCCTGTGTGTGGGGTGGTCAGCTGCGTTAGCGCTCCCCCCCGTGCTGTCCCCTTGTGTGACACCAGGGCGGGCAGCCTGGGCCAGCCCAGTGGTACCAGACATTCTCACGCAGGATCAATGAGTTGGAGAAACACACTCCTGTGTGTTTCTCCTTGATCCCACACTCTTCCTGGACGATACCGCAGACACCAGAGGTGTGTGGGTTTGCTACACCTCAGGCAGTTCTCTGACGCCAGCCGGGTGGCCGCCCCTTAACCGAATTCTGACGCTAGCTGCCTGGAGTCAGTGTCAGGTCCCACAGGTTAGGGGCCCCAGTCCTGCAAGACTGTCTCCCACTTGAGGTGCAAGTCTCAGATTGTCACCTGTACTTCTTTGTTGGTTTTGTTTATCTATTTATTTTTGAGAGAGACAGAGAGCGCGTGTGCACAAATATGGGGAGGGGCAGAGAGAGAGGGAGACACAGAATCCAGAGCAGGCTCCAGGCGCTCAGCTGTCAGCACAGAACCCAATGTGGCTCACGAACTGCAAGATCATGACCTGAGCTAAAGTCGGACGCTTAACCGACTGAGCCACCCAGCCGCCCCACCCCCTGTACTTCTTGATAGCCACATACTGGGGTTCCCCTAGCCCCCTCCTTAGGTTTGATCATTTGCTCATAGGAGTCAGGGAAACACTTAGGTTCACCAGTTCATGACAAAAAGGTACGATACAGGACGCAGATGAACATCCAGATGGAAGAGGTGCGTAGGGCAAGGTCTGGGGGAAGGGCGCAGAGCCTCCGTGTCATCTTGTGATGCCCTTCCGTCACCTCCATGTTCGGCAGCCTGCTCTCCAAGCCTCATACTTGGGGATTTTTATGGAGGCTTCATTAACACAGACATGGTGAAGAGTGAACTCAGTCTGCCTCCCTGTCCCCGTCCGCGAGAATGAGGCATGGCGCTGAAAGTTCCAAGCTTCTCATCATAGCTTGGTCTTTCTGGTGACCAGTCCCCATCCCGAAGCGATCCAGGCACCCGCCAGGCATCACCTCATTAGAACAAAGCACATTCCTCTCACCCAGGAGAGTCCAAGGGATTTAGAAATTGTGTGTCAGGAACTGAGGTCAAAGGTCAAATGGTAGACTAGAAGATGCCCCTAGCACTGTGATCACTTAGAAAATTACCAGGGTTTTAGGAGCTCTGTGCGGGGAACTGGGGGCCAAGACCAACAGGTATATGTTTTTTTATTATTTCGCGGTCAGCAAACTGTTGCCCAAAGGACAAACCCGGCTCTCCACTTGGTTTTGTAAATAAAGTTTTATTGGAACACAGCCACGCTCATTCATTGGCATACGGCTGCTCTCCGGATCCAAGGGTGAAGTTAAATACTTGAGACAGAGACCAGATGGCCAGCAAAGCCAAGAATGCTTACTCCGTAGATCTCTACAGAAACGGTTTGCAGACCCTTGTTTTTGTACTTCTCTGTCTATAGTTCTAGGTACCAGGTTCACCCCTGGAACTTCCTTGTTGTGCTGAGAACAACAGTGTCTGCTGAGAACCCGCTTCCTGGTTCACAGACAGCTGTCTTCTCTCTATGTCCTCACATGACAGAAGAGGGAAGGGAGCTCTCCAGGGTCTCTTTCATGAGGTCACCGATCCTACCCATGACCTCATCACCTCCCACAGGCCCCGCCTCGTAATACCCCCATCACACTGGGGATTAGAATTTCAACATAGGAATTTGGGGGGAACTGAAACATTCAGTCCATTGCAAGGAGTGTCCTCCTCAGAGCCTCAGTTTTCCCCCTCTGTAAATGGGGAGACTATTACCCTGAATTGTTGGGATGATCCCATGGGGCAAGGCAGGCAGGAGAGAACTTCACAAAGTGCCACACTCTCGGGACTTATTCTCTCCATTCTACCTGCTGATAGCCTCCACCTTGCTGTGCGGGCAGCATGGAGCCTGGAGCCTGCTTCCCCCTCTCTGACCCTTTCTCTCTCTCTCTCTCTCTCTCTCTCTCTCTCTCAAAAATAAACAAAATTAAAAAAAAGTCAACTGCAAAATATTTATTTACATTACATTAACACATAGTATCCACACTTGTAAAAATTGTGGTAAAATACACAACATAAAATTTTGCCTTCATCATTTTTAAGTTTGGTAGTGCTGAGTAATTCACATTGTTGTGTGGTCAGTCTCTCTTCGTCTCACAAAACTACAGCTCTGTACCCGCTAAGTAATAATTTCCCTTTCTCTCCTCCCCCCAGCCCCTGGCAACCACCATTCTGTTTTCTGTCTCTATGAACTTGCCTCCTCTAGGCACTGCTTATAAGTATTTTGTCTCTTTGTGACTGGCTTATTTCACTTAGCGTGACATGTTCAAGGTTCACGCATGTAGTGGCAGGTGTCAGAATTCCCTTCCTTTTTTTTTTTTCTTTTTTAACTTTATGTGTATATTTTGAGAGAGAGAGAGGGATGGACAGGCAGAGGGGGAGAGAGAGAGAGAGAGAGAGAGAGAGAGAGAGAGAGAGAGAAAGAAAGAATCCTAAGCAGGCTCCACACCATCAGTGCAGAGCCCGACACAGGGCTCTATCCCACAAACCATGAGACCACGCCCCAAGCCAAGATCCAGGGTCGGACACTCAACCAACTGAGCCACCCAGGTGCCCCAGAATTTCCTCCCTTTTAAGGCTGAGTTATATTCCCTTGAATGTGTCTGCTACATTTTGTTTATCCATTTGTCCATCAATGGACACTTGGGTTGTTTCTGCCCTTGGCTGTTGTGGATAGTGCTGCCATGAACACGGGTGTGCAAATCTCTCTTCAACACTCTGCTTTCAGTCCTTTGGGGTATATACCCAGAAGAGAACTGCTGGATCAGATGCTGATTTTCTGTTTAATTTTTTGAGGACCTGCCATCCTCTTTTCCTTAGGAACCGCACAATTCTACGTGCCCATCAGCAATGCACGAGAGTTCCGATTTCTCCATATGTGCACTCACACTTGTTATTTTCCATTTTTCAATAGGAGCCATCCTAATAGGTGTGAGGCAGTCAGTATCTCATCACGGTTTTGATTTGCACTTCCCTGATGATGAATGATGTTGAGCATCTTTGCGTGTGCTTCTTGACCGTCTGTTTATCTTCTCTGGAGACGTGTCTGTCCAGGTCCTTTGCCCATTTGGGAATCAGGTTGTTTTTTGTTGTTGAGTTGTAGGAACGCATCATACAGTCTAGACATTAGCTCCTTATCAGATACACGATTTGCAGGTATTTTCACCCATTCCATGGGTGTTGCCTTTTCACTCTGTTTATTGTGTCCTTTGATGTACGGAAGTTTGTTTGTTTACTTTGACGTGGTCCAGTTTATTTCATGTTACTTTTGCCTGCTCTGCTTTTGGTGTCACAGCCAAGAAATCGTTGCCAAATCATGGCGCTTCTCTGCTATGCTTTCTTTGAGGAATTCTGTAGTGTTCGCTCTGGTATTTAGGCCTTTGATCCATTTTGAGTTGATTTTTGTGTATGGTACAGGTGAGGGTCTCACTTCATTCTTTTCCATGTGGACATCCAGTTTTCTCAAGAGCATTTGTAGGAGACTGCTCCCCCCCTCAACACTGAATGGTCTTGGCATCTTTGTCAAAATCGTTTCATACGTACTGATAGACGTGAGGGTTTATTTCTGGGCTCTCTGTTCTTCACCACTTGTATTTATGCTGGTACCTCAAACTATGCTAGTATTTTTATTACCATAGTTTTATAATGAAGTTTGAAGTCAGGAAATGCCAAACTTCTAGCTTTGTTCTTCCTTTTCAAGATTGCTTTGCCTATTCATGGGAGTCCTTATGACTTTTAGGATAGATTTTCCTTTTTCTGCAAAAAAAACCCAAAACCAAAAACAAAAAACAAAAACACCACGCCAAAACAACATCAACAAAATGCCATTGGGATTTTGATGGCGATTACACGTAGATTGCTTTGGGTTTTATTGACAACAATATTAAGTCTTTCGATCTCTGAACACATGGGAAGCCTTTCCATTTATTTGCATCTTTAAAAAGTTCTCTCGGGGTTCCTGGGTGGCTTAGTCGGTTGTGCATCCAACTTCGGCTCAGGTCGTGATCTCACAGCTTGTGGGTTCGAGCCCTGCATCGGGCTCTGTGCTGACAGTCCAGAGCCTGGAGCCTGCCTCTCTCTCTGTGCCCCTCCCCTGCTCATGCTTTGTCTCTTTCTCCTTCAAAAGTGAATAAACATTAAAAATAACAACAACAATAATAATAATAATAATAAAGTTCTCTCAGCAGGTTTACTGTAGCTTTCAATATACAGGTCTTTCACCTCCTTGGTTAAGTTTATCCCTAAGTATTTTATTCTTTTGGATGCTACTTTTTTTTTTTTTAGTGTTTCTTTATTTTTGAGACAGAGAGAGAGAGCATGAGCAGGGGAGGGGCAGAGAGAGAGAATCCGAAGCAGGCTCCATACTATCAGCACAGAGCCCGACATGGGGCTCGAACTCCGAAACCGCGAGCTCACGACCTCCACTGAAGTTGGACGCTTAACTGACTGAGCCACCCAGGCACCCCTGTTTTTGATGCTATTGTAAACAGAATATTTAACATTTTGTTTTAGGATTGTTCATCGGTAGTGTTTAGAAATACAGCTAATTTTCACGTTTGGGTTTTGTATCCTGCAACATTGCTGAATTTATTTATGGCTGCTAACAGTTTTCTTGTGGAGTTTCTGGGGTTTTCCGGGCATAAGATCAACCGAGATCATTTTCCTTCTTTCTTTCTGATTTGCATACCTTTGGCTTCTTTTCCTTGTCCTAATTCATCTGGCTAGAGCTTCCAATGCTACGTGAAGTAAAAGAGGCGAGCAGAGGTGTCTTTGTCTTGCTCTTGACTTTGAAGGAAAAACTTTCAGTCTTCCACCATCGCATGGGATGGTAACTCTGGGTTTTTCATACATGACTTTCATACGTGACCGGTAGTTTCTTCCTGTTCCTAGTTTGGTGAGAGTTTTTATGATGAACGGGTGTTGAATTTTGCCACATTCTTTTTCTGTTTCAGCCGCGATGTCCATGTGGTACTTTTCTCTTCGTTATGTTAATGCTGGTGTCTTGCGTTGGTCGGTTTTTGTGCCTTGAACCCTCGCTGCATCTTAGCAGTAAATCCTACTTGGTCATGGCGCTTGTGGAGCTCTCCGGATCCTGCCGAATTCTGTTTGCCAGTGTTTTGTTGAGCCTTCTGACGGAGTCACTCTTTGGAGACATTGGTCTCCAGTGTTCGTGTCATGACTTGCTTGGCTTTGCTTTCCAAGGTAATGTCAGCCTCATGCAACGCAAGTATTCCCTCCTCTTCCATTATTATTATTATTTTAGAAGAATTTGAGGAGGATTGGTGTTAATTCTGATTTTTGTCGAGTCTTTCTCTCTCCCTCTCTTTTATTTTTTGCTCTTAGTCAGTCTGGCTTAAAGGTTTGTCAATTCTGCTGATCTTTTGGAAGACTCAACTCTTGGTTTTGTTAAAACCTACCCTTGTATTTCTTCTCTTTCTTTTGTTTATCTCTGCTGTGACATTGCGATGACCTTCCTTCTGCTAGCTTTGGGTTTTGTTTGTTCCTCTGTAGTTCCTCGAGGTGTCAAGTTAGACTGTTGATTGGAGACCTTCCTTGTTGTTTGAACATAAGCACTTCCAGCTGTAAATGCCCCTTGTACCCTGCTTTCTTTACATCCCCTGGATTTTGATACGTTGCCTTTTCCTTTCCATTTGTCTCAAGATACTTGCTGATTTCTCTTGTGATTTCTTCTTTGACCCGTTGGTTGTTGGAGGCTGTGTATGGTTTGGGGCACCTGGGTGGCTCAGTCAGTTGAGTGTCTCTCTCTTTTTTTTTTTTTAAATATAATTTATTGCCAAACTGGCTTACATACAACACCCAGTGCTCATCCCAACAAGCACCCTCCTTAATGCCCATCACCCATTTAGCCCATCCCCCCACCCACCTCCCCTCCAGCAACCTTCAGTTTGTTCTCTGAATATAAGAGTCACTTATGGGGGCACCTGGGTGGCTCAGTCAGTCGAGGGACTGACTTCGGCTCACGTCATGATCTCACGGTTCGTGAGTTCGAGCCCCACGTTGGGCTTTGTGCTGACAGCTTGGAGCCTGGAACCTGCTTCAGATTCTGTGCCTCTCTCTTTCCCTGTCCCTCCCCCACTCATGCTCTGTCTCTCCAAAAATATATAAGCGTTTAAAAAAAAAAAAAAAGAGTGTCTTAAGGTTCAGGTCATGATCTCACAGTCGTGGGTTCAAGCCCCGCGTCAGGCTCTGTGCTTATCAATCTGATGGGTGTTCGAGAGCAGCCACTGTGGGGACGCTGGAAGCAGGGGAATTTTATTCTCCTGAACAGGTTACTGTTTCAGCCAGAATAGAGAGACCAGGTGAGGTTTTAGGCAAGTAACACTGCAGGCACCCTGTGTGCCAGGCTCTGTGCTCAGCACATGGTGTGCGTTACCTTGTTCAGTCTTCCCGCAGCCCCATGAGGCAGGTGATGTTCCTATACGCCCTTCACCCAGTGAGAAAACTAAGGTTCAGAGAGGTGATGTGATTTGACTGTGGAAACACAATCAGTAGCCACAGTGGCCAGGATATGGCACCTGGAGCTGAGATGGGGGGGAAAAAAAGTCCTAAGCCAAAAGTCCAGCCATGGCTTCCTAGCTTTGTGGCCTTCAGTAGGCCAGTTTGCCTCCCGACCCTCAAGTTTCCACACCTGTAAACAGGGCTGATTCCAGGGGTCTGGCTAGGTAGTTTTCAGACTTGGAAATGCTGCTGACGAAGCCCAGCTTAGAGCTCACTTAGCTCAGAGGTCAGCGCTGTTCACGGGGTGAGTGCTGACTCGGTTGTGTGGGGCAGACACTGCAGGGCATGGCCAGGGATGCTCTGAGTTCTGTTTTCCCCTCCAGGAGGCAACTGCAAGGAAGGGGAGAGGGGCATGGAGAGCCTGCGATCACTCTCCGGTGGGTGCACTGCTGAGATGGCCTGGCTGAGGCCGAGTAGGCCACGGGGCAGCCAGGAAGGGAGTGGCTGCTCATGGAGGGGGTTGGATTCAGAACTGCTCCTGTTACCCCATGTCGCAGCCCTGGCGATGCAGAGCTGGGACCGGCCTTTGAGGTCATCTCTCTTGGCCTCCTCAACCTCAAGGTGGGGAAACTGAGCCTCTAGAGAGGAGAAATGCATGACTAAAGCCCCATGGTGACGCTGGGCAGACTGGGGGCCAGAATCCAGCAAAGCAGAAGGGTGTTCAGGCCACTGGAGAGTCATCTCTGTGAGCAGAGGCACAGCTGCCCTTTCAGCACTGTGTCCCTCACTCCTGGTGCATCAGGGGCGCTCAAAAAAGATTTGTTGAGCGTGTGAGGATAGTAGGAAAACACACCCCCAGGGAGTCAGACAGCCTGGAATTTGGTGTCTGCTCTGGGCCAGCTTTACTTCTCTGGGCAAGTTTGCTTCACTTTGCTGAGCCTCGGTTTCCCAAATTGAGATCACAGACCCAACTGGTAGGTGCCTGAGCAGGGATTGGAACCCAGAGCTGCTAGATTCCAGGCCTGATTTATCACTATACCTTCCCGATTCTTTTATATACTTGTTTCCCCTTCCTTCCTTCCTTCCTTCCTTCCTTCCTTCCTTCTTTTTCTTTCTTTCTTTCTTTCTTTCTTTCTTTCTTTCTTTCTTTTTTTCTTTTTTTCTTTCTTCCTTCCTCCCTCCCTCCCTTTCTTTCTTTCTTTCTTTCTTTCTTTCTTTCTTTCTTTCCCTGCTTCCAAAAATATTTATTGAGCACCTGCTATGTGCCAGGCACTGTTTTGGTCTCCATGGATACAGAAGTGAACAAGATAGGTGAGGCCCTGGCCTCAGGGAATTTATATCTTAGAAGAAGGTAATAGTAAGCAAGCAAACAGGACAGGAATAGCATATGTACCCAGAAGGGACTGTAACGAGGTGTGAGTGGTGTCAGGGGAGGGCTGTGTCAGATAAGGGGCTCAAGGAAGATGACATTTCGTGTGACACCTGAGAAGAACCAGCTAGGCAGAGGGCCTGAAGAAATAATTCAGTAAAACATGATGCTCTCACAGGCCCCAGGCCTCAGACTTACAGAAGGCGCCATGAGGAGGGCATGGAAGGAGAGAAGTTATCAAAGCACCCCAGATGGCCTCAGAGGGCCAGGAAGGACGACACGGCCCTTGGGGATGACCGCACCCTGGGTCGCGTTTGGGTCTCCCCGTCCAACTGCCTCTGCCCTTGCAGGTGAAGCAGATCATGGAGGAGGCAGTCACACGGAAGTTCGTCCACGAGGACAGCAGCCACATCATCTCCTTCTGTGGTGAGTCCGTGGACCCTGACGTGGAAAGGGGCTTTTTTCTCTGTGGGCTGCCTTGGGGGAGTGGTGTCTTTGTGCAAGGATTCTCACACTGTGTTTTGACTTTGTGACTCTGAAGTTATTTTTGGATTCCCGGGGGTCTCTGTGAGGGAATTTGGAACCACGGAGAAGTCGAGAGAAGAAAGGAAGAATGGCCTGTGTACCCAGCAAGAGTTAGTCACTGCTGACGCTGGAGGGACTGCCTTCCCCTCGTGTGGGCTCAGTTCACGGCTACCCATCCCCCTAGTGACGTTGGTCTCGCATCTGACGACAGACTCTGCACCCTTTCCTCACCCTGCCTGTGGCTGTTGCCAAATGAAGGGGGAGGATGGATGGGCCTTAAAGACATAGGGAGTCGGGAGCCATTGATCCATCCTAAGGGATCATGTCCAGCTGGCTCAGCAGAGGAGGCAGGCCTAGGGCTCGGAGCTTAACTTGTATCCTTGAACCAGCTGTGCTCACAAGATTCCAGAAATAAATAACCGTGCTGCCAGGTTCTTAACTGTCCTTCCACAATGGCTACAGACAAATGTTTTACGTGTCCCCACAGTCAGGGTTCAGCTTCTAATCCATGTGTATGTATAAGCAGGAATGTTTCTTTCTGCCTGAAAACCTTTCATTCCATGACTGGAGTGTCTCGCAATGGAGGACGTGCTGTATCTCCCCTCTCGCGCTCTTCGCTCCGAGGAGAGGCCAGAGCGAGGAGACCTGGTCGGCCCTCAGCTTCATCCAGATGGCTGGAGGCACTACCCATGGGAGCACATGCTGTGACCTGGGAGCCCACTGCTATCAGTTTAGCCCCTTTGCAGCCAGGCAGACCTGGGTTCAAATCCCTCCTCTGCCATTTGTTTGTTGGGTGACCTTGGCAAAAAAAAAAAAAAAAAAAAGAAAAATTACGTTTATTTGGAGAGAGAATGTGTGGGCAGAGAGAGGGCAGAGAGAGAGGAAGAGAGACAGAATCTCAAGCAGGCTCTACGCTGTGAGCACAGAGTCTGATGCGGGCCCCGAACCCATGAACCATGAGATCATGACCTGAGCCAAAGTCGGACGCTTAACCGACTGAGCCACCCAGGCGCCCCCAAATTTCTTTTTAAAGTGAGATATGTTTATTTAAATTACATATATATGTGTGTGTGTGTGTGTGTTTATATACTTGTATGTGTATATATAGGTGTATATATATATATATATATAAGTCTGCATGTGTACATGTGTATATACGCATAAATGTTAACATGAGAATGTATATATGCTAATTTTTTTTTTATCCTGGACATCTTTATTTGCAAAGAAAATAGTAGGCATACTTCAGAGTGTGCGACCGTGCTCACCTGTTGAAGATTTAGAGGAATAGAACGGGATAAAAATCATGATTCTCTAAGTCCAGCCCCAGTGTTTGGATGAGGGAGGAAGGGTGATGTTACTGCAGGGTGAGGCCTGCAGGGGCTCCCTGTGGTGTCTCTGCTCCATTGTGCCTTACGAGCCGTTGTCAGAAAGACGCGAGGCATGTCTCCAGTGCTTGAACAGTTCATTAACTTACTGCAGTCTAAACACAAGTGTAGTGTGTGCAAAAGCAGAAATGAAGCTATTTCCGAGAGGCTCACCCAGAATATATTAAACCCAGGGGCAGATGAGGCAGTAGGGTGGGCCTCCGTTCAAAGCCAAGTAATCGCCGGGGCACCTGGCTGGCTCATTCAGTAGAGCACGTGACTCTGGAGCTCAACGTTGTGAGTTCAAGCCCCACGTTGGGCGTGGACCGTCCTTAAAAGAAAAACTATAATCATAACGTTTTGAAAAAAGTCAAATAATTGCCAACAAAAATAAACCAAGACAAGCAATTGCACCAAACCTCTCAGTGTTTCTCCTTGCGTGCAACATAACCTTGGCCAGGCTCTTAACCCTCAGACTGCTGGAGTATTCCTTCTGTGGAGTCACAGTAACTAGAACGCTCACTTCTTGGGTTTTTTCCACAAGGATTAGGTAAGGTAAACCTTAACACTGGTCTCACACCCAGCAGATACCCAATAAGGAGTAGCTCTTATAATATGCTTAGTTTTTCCATCAACATCGATTATGCTCCTATGATATACCAGAGTGAGCTCCCTCCCAGTCTGCTGTGTAAGACAGAAGATAAGAAAATACTCAATAAAGTGCTGCTGAAAGTACCAGAAATAAGACTGGGGCCATCAGAATGGCCTGCACAGGGACTGTTTCCCGGGGGGGAGGGGGGTGGGGGGAAGACACTAAGGCCCAGAGAGGGAAAGCGATTTGCCTGAGGTCACATAGCAAGTTAGTGATAGAGCCCAGGCTACTGCCCAGGTCTCCTGCTCTGAGCAGGGCTGGGCGGGGTGTCCAGGGGAAACACAGACATGGGAAGATGATGACAGTCCTCTGTCTTCAGATCCGTTGTGGCGGCACAAGTGTTGTGAGCACACTTTGGGCTCAGACCTGGGTTTGGATCCCAGCTCGTCTGGGTGGCCCTGGGCAATTCAGTTCCCCTCTTAGGGCCTCAGTTTCCACATCTGAGAAATGGAGATGGCGTTCCTTTCTTCCTTGGCTGTGGCAGAGATGGAATGGCATCCATAATGTTAGCTGTTCCTGGAATCACAATAGTGGTGACGATCATGTGATTCTTCAGCCCAGATAAAGCCCACCAGTCCTGTGGTCAGCCTCCCCTCCCTCACTGACAGGAGTAATAGCTAACATCCCTAAAGCGCTCACTCTGTGCCCAACTATGTGAAGCGCTTGCCATGCATTTTCCCCACCTCGCTTGCTGCAACCATGTCAGATGCCTGTTCGTACTATCCCCATTTCACAGATGAGGATACTGAGACACAGAGAGAGGAAGTCATTGCCCAAGGTCACGCAGCTGGTTAGTGTCTGGGAGAGGATATGAACACAGTCTGACCTCGGGCAGCAAACACAGGTTAACTGCTAAGCTCTCCTGCTCCCTTTTGAGGGAGTGGAAGGCAGAGAGACGTACGTGATTTTCCTTTGATGCTTTCGTGGATTTCGCGATTCTGGGGCGCCCCGCTCTCCAAGGCGCCTCTGTGTGGCTGAAGACCTGAGCTGGGCTGGGTGCTGGGGAGCACGGGTAGGGCAGGGCCTGCTGACCATTGTGTCCCTGCAGCGGCTGTAGAGGCCTGCGTCCTGCATGGGCTGCGGCGGCGGGCGGCTGGCTTTCTGCGCAGCAACAAGATTGCAGCTCTCTTCATGAAAGTGGGCAAGAACTTCCCACCGGCCGAAGAGCTGAGCCGCAAGGTGCAGGACCTGGAACAGCTGATGGAGAGCGCGTGAGTGCGGAGCATGGGGTATGGGCTGGAGCGTTCCCGCAGGGGACAGTCCAGGCTCCTCCCTGAGCTCTGCCAGAACCCGCACCTCCTGGCACTGTCTGCACTCTGCTTTCGCTCCTCAAACCCGCCAGACTCTCCTACCCCGGGGCCTTTGCACATGCTCTACTTACCACCCGGTTCACACGCCTCATCTTCCAGGGCTGGTGCCTTGTCATCATTCAGGCTTTCCCCCAGTTAAGGATAAACTCCAACCCTCACCCCATTTCTCTTACATATCACTCTGTGTATTTCTCTCCTGTGGTTATCATCACCTCTAATTATTCATTCCTTTGTGTACTTTTTACTTGATTGTTGTCTATCTCTCCTCCTTGGCTCTGAACTCCACGAAAACAGGCCACTAAAATCTGTTATTCCCCATTTTGTCCCCAGTGTCTGGACAGTGCCCAGCACCTGGTAAAATGCTCAAGAAATGATTGTTGAATGAGTGTCTGCTGTTAGCCAAACCCATTCCACATGCAGGAAGACCAAGTTTAATGAAACTACTGTGGTCTCCATCTGCATGGACCAGATACTGACACTGAGACAACAAGGGGGACGGTGACTTCACTCACACGGCTGGAGGGCTGATTTCCTGGGGGGAGGGCTCAGGGCCTGAGGGCATGTACGCGAGAACCTCCCACCAGAGTCCCGACCGCACAGTTTGACTCTACGCCAGAGCCGCGGTCTGGAGCCTGGTCAGGGCTGGCAAAGAGGTTTCAGCTTCCGTTGGTGCTAGCAGCCGCCCACAGGACCTTGTTGTGAAAGATCCCGGAGCCGTGATTGGGCTTCCCGGGAAAGAATGTGTGGATTGATTCGCCGTGTGTGTGACGGGCAAGAGAAGGGAGAGAGAGGCGCACATGCTGTGTGTGCCGTGGGTGATCACTCCACCTCAGCGGGTGGGAGATGGTCCTTTCCCTCCCTTGCAGGCTGTGCCGGCCCAGAGCTGCTGGCCAGAACTGTGGGACGGGCAAGGCTGTGGACTTAGCGTCACCGGCTCCCTTTCGGAATCAGACTCCTCAGCCACTTGGTCTTCAAGGTGCCTTCCAGTCCGTATGCTAAATTCCCAAGTGTTTGCTGATAACTTCCGAAAGGGAGCGATTTCCATGGGCCTTCCGTAATATCGGGAATGACTTTCTCATGGAGGAATTAGAGATACCCATGCCAGGTGGTAAGGGAGAGCCATTCATTTCATTCATGCAATCGCTCATTCATGAGAGAGGGAAGGGGATAGAGGGAATGAGAGAGAGAGATGAAGAGAAGTACCGCTATGAGAATCTGGCTTGCCCATCAACAGTATACGAAGGTGTCTGTTTTATCGCATCTTCACACTCACTGGGTGTTCTCATTTTTTCAACATGTCACCCACTTGCCAGGAGCAATGTGGGCTTTTGTTGTTGTTTTAGTTGCCGTTCCTTCATTCCCTAGAGAGGTTGGGCGTTTTGCTGTTTGCACATTGGTCCTGTTGGATCTCCTTTTTTGCAAATATTCCTCCTCCTTCTGTACTGGTCTTGAAGGCGAAACCAGATTCAGGGCCTCCAGGAGAATGTGCGGAAGCTGCCGAAGCTGCCCAGCCTGTCCCCACTTGCCATCAAGCACCTGTGGATCCGCACTGCTTTGTTTGAGAAGGTCCTGGACAAAATTGTGCATTACCTGGTGGAAAACAGCAGGTGAGTGAGAAAGAGCAGCCGCCGTGGCGTGCTCTGGCGCCACCTTCTGGCCATTTTGGGAACTGCACCCTATGGCACAAAGCAACTTTCTTTTCTCTCCTGTTGACGTGCACTTGATTTGAAAGCAGTTAGATAAAGGCCTTCTGGATGTTTGCCTCTAAATGAGCTCAGCTTAGAACCTGGGACTATTCAGGTACTTCCTGATAATATAGGATCTTCAAATTCGGACTGAGGAACAAGGATCTTGCAATCTTAGGGATCTTTTTCCTCCCATGCATTAAGCCTACAGTCTACTTGCTAACTGTGGTCCTAGAAGAGTCATGTAGCTTCTCTGTGTCTCTGCTGCTCTTTTAATAAATGGGATAGGGATTGTTGCCATTCTGGAGAAGAGGTGAGAAGGGGAGTTAGTGAGTACACAGTGTTTTCGGAATGTATGATACTTTTTTTACATTTTCTATTCTAGCTCAGATTAACCTGGTGTAAAGGTTGTAGACCGTGAGTACTCTTGGCAAGCATTCATCCATGCATTCATTCATCCAGTAAATATTTAATGGGCACCTACCATGTGCCAGGCAGTAACTGAGATGTTGGAGATACGTTGGTCTTAACTGTCATGTTAAGAGCTTGGATATTATGCTAAGAGCACAGAGGAGCCAGTGAAGAATGTGGGCTTTTGTATAACCTGAGACCCTTCATGGCTAACACTCCTTCCAGCCATAGACAGATGGGGAGAGAGAGATAGACAGGGGGAGTGGGAAGGAGAAAACACGATGAGGGAAATATCTGAGAATCTCCTCATCTCCCGGTATATGAAAGTGCCTGTTTAACCACATCTTCACATGCAGTGGGTATTATGATTACCTTTTATTCTTTGCCTGTTTGCTAGGAAAATACATATGAAAGGAGAGAGCAGAGTCCTTCCTCTCACAAACCTCACATAGTTGCAGGGAAAACAGGAAAATAGTAATTGTGGTAATATGTGGTGAGTATTCCAAGTCAGGTGGGTGGTGTTTAACTTCCTCTGGGTGGTCAGGAAAAGAATCCTAGAAGACATGGCAGTTAATCATCAGTTTGAAGGGCACGTAGGCATTAACCCGGTGAAGTGGGTAGGGAAAAGAGTGTTCCCAGCCAAGGGAATAGCAGGTGCAAAGCCAGGAGGCAGGAGACAAATTGGAAGAAATCCAGGCTCTGGAGTCCAATTAATCTCTTCACCTTCTAGTAAAATGTGATACGTCTCTGCCCCGTGCCCTCGCATGGGTGCAGGCCTCCGGAGCTCTTGCCTTTGGCATATGACCTTGTGTTTTCTGCTGAATGAGTCGGTAGAAGGAATGAGTAATTTATTTGAGCAGCAATGCCAAACTATCTCTTTATTTTTTTTTTTTGTCTAAACTTTTTATTTTTTTGATTCACATAGAAGTTGTAACATTAGCGCAAAGAGTTCTCGCCTGCCCTCAGTGATCACATCCTACATAACCATAGTACAAATACCAAAACAGGAAATTGACATTGGTACAATACTGTTAACTAAACTACATGCTTTATTTGGATTTCACTAGTCTTTATGTACACTCATTTTTTTCTGTCTAGTTCTATGGAATTTTAGCATAGTTAAATTCAGTATAAATACATATATGTATTATTTAATTAAATATATATTATTTAACTATTTGATAAAAATTACATATGTATATGTATTATACTCATAGTATAAATACAGTCTGTAATTCTGTATAACCAACACCACAGTCACAACATAGAACTGTTCCAGTGAAACCTACCACCCCAAAGAAGCTCCCTCGAGCTACCCTCGATGGTCACATCTTGCCCCCAGTCCCCCCTGCTAGTTTTTAAGGTACTATTTCCAGGGTTTATGATCATGCAACGGTGCTGGTTTTCAGCATAGAGACTGAGTGGCAGAGTGGAAAGTGCCTTGAAGTTTTACCTTCAGATCTGACACCAAAATGGATAAACTTGCTGCTGAGGATGCACAGAGCATGTCCGTTCGGCTTCAGCCAATATCCTGGTGGATAGAAGATTCCTCTGGGGTCAAATTACAGTGATGTTGCCACCCCTTAGCAAGAACTCCCTGGTGTCAGAGTCTGTGCTGTTGCTGTAAAAGCAGGTCAATATTTAATCCTCCCAACAACCTGGGCAGGTGAGTTCTGTCATTCTTGTCATTTTATAGCTGAGGACACTAAAGCTCAGAGAGGGTAGTCGTCACATGCCCAGGGACACACAGTGAGAGTGGGAGTGGCTGACCTGGGCTCCCACTCAGTCTGCCTCGCTGCAGATCCTGTGTTCTTCGACCCCTGCTGTAGGATGGGAACACCCAAGCTGGCTGGGTATAGCTTGCATCCACCTGCTCTGTGGCCTCCAAGAAGTCACTTACCCTCTCTGAGCCTGACATCCCTTGGGAAGGTAGAACAAGGTCCTTTCCAACTCTAAAATTCGGTTCCTAGCTTGTAGGAGTTTGCAGAGAATTAGGAGGCACTACACAACAACTCAAACAAAGAAGCAAAACCCAAAAACACTCAGCACAAACATTGTCTTGCCCATATGACAAGTGATTTTGAAGAGCCAGAAGCCAGGGGGCGCTTGCGAGCACGTCAGGCCAGCGTCATCCACATAGTTATCCACGCAGGAAGTCCTGTTAATATAGCTTTTCCGTACACGCCACAGCTAAAAAGCCTTTTATTGCCTCAATAATATTAGAAGAGCTGACATCATCTGAGCTCCCAAGCCACTTGGCGCCTGAAATGGAAGACGTGATAGAAGCTGATAGAAGCAGCCAGAAGCAGCCTTCTAATTACTATTCCCGTTACTCTCATTAAGGCTGTATCACAGCCATGTATTAAGCAGTTAGTGCCAAGCATGGTACTAAGTGCCCACATCTGTTGTCTCTTTCAAAAGTCCCTTTTTCTTTTTTTTAAATTTAAGTAAGCTTCACACCCAGCATGGAGCTCAACGTGAGGTGTGAACTCACGACCCTGAGATCAAGACCTGAGCTGAGATCAAGAGTCAGACACTTAACTGAACCATGCAGGTGCCCCTCTAAAGTCCTTCTGACGGCCCTAGGATATATGTTTTTATTACCCCCATTTTACAGATGGGACATTTGAGGCTTACAGCGTTAACTGGGTAACAAGAGGGAGGCTGAACTCAGTCTGCTCTTAAGCATCAGGTCAGTGTCAATTGTGCGCCCTCTGCTGGTTACCATCCAGACCTGCCTGTCCTTTTCTCTTACTAGTAAATACTATGAGAAGGAAGCCCTCCTGATGGACCCGGTAGATGGCCCCATCCTTGCGTCTTTGTTGGGTAAGTGGTCCAGGGCTCTGAGCTTCATCTGGATCTCTGATGTTGGCTCACTGGTGCATCTCCTAAGGGCCTCTCTCGTTTCCCTCTAGCCTTCTCCATCAAAACTTACCTGTTCCCTGGCTCTTGCTCTCAGGGTCTTGTGCTGGACTCTCCTTAGCAGGACCCTGGGGCATACTCACTGGCTGGAGGGGAGAGGCAGTGAAGGTGGTGGCCCATCTGGGGGTAGACAGGAGGGTGGACTTTCAGGGCTATGGATTCCCAGCCCCTGTATGCTCCACAGTGGGGCCCTGTGCCCTGGAGTACACCAAGATGAAGACTGCAGATCACTTCTGGACTGACCCCTCAGCCGACGAGCTTGTCCAGAGGCACCGCATCCACAGCTCGCACCTGCGGCAGGACTCACCCACCAAGCGTCCAGCCCTCTGTGTGAGTAGGGGTGGACTCTGGGGCCCTGGGAGGGAGTTGGGCTCAGTGCCAGATTTGGTGTGGAGGTGGAGAATGCAGTGGGACATTGAGGGTCACCGCAGGCCTCACCCTCCACCTCCCCTCACCCTGCCAGATCCAGAAGAGACATTCAAGTGGCAGCATGGACGACCGACCATCCCTTTCTGCCCGTGACTATGTTGAGTCCCTGCACCAGAACTCCCGGGCCACGCTCCTCTATGGCAAGAACAACGTTCTGGTTCAGCCGGTGAGAGAGATCTGGGACCCAGATCTTCCACAGGGGGTCTGGCTTCCGGTTGTACAGGAGGAGTTCCCTCTGGTTCCAGGCTGCTGATCCATTCATCCATCCATCTATCCACATCTCCATCTCTCCATCCATTCATCCATATGACAACATTTGCTTCTATCCATCCATCCATCCATTCACCTACCTACCTATCTTTACTTCTACCCATCCATCCATCCATCCACCCACCTATTCATCCATCTTCCTACCCAGGTTTTCATCCATCCATCCATCCATCCATCCATCCATCCATCCATCTCTATATCTACCCACCCACCCATCCATCCATCCATCCATCCACCCATCCACCCATCCACCCATCCATCCATCTTCCTACCCATGTTTACTTCCATCCATCTAAATACCCATCTATCCATCTATCTATCCACCCATCCATCCATCAATCCACCTACCCATCCATCCATCTTCCTACCCATGTTTAATTCCATCCATCCATCCATCCATCCACCCATCCATCCATCCATCCACCCATCCATCCATGCACCCACCCATTCATCCATCTTCCTACCCATGTTTACTTCCATCCATCCAACTACCCATCCATCCATCCATCTATCCATCCATCCATCCATCCATCCATCCATCCATCCATCTTCCTACCCATGTTTTCATCCATCCATCCATCCATCCATCCATCCATCCATCCATCTTTATATCCATCCATCCATCCATCCATCCATCCATCTTCCTACCCATGTTTACTTCCATCCATCCATCTACCCATCCATCCATTTATCCATCCACCCAGCCATCCATCCATCCATCCATCTTCCTACCCATGTTTACTTCCATCCACTCACCCATCCATTCATCCATCCTTTTTTACATCATCCATCCATCCATCCACTCATCTTTATATCCATCCAGGCATCCATCCACCCATCCATCCATCTTCCTACCCATGTTTACTTCCATCCACCCACCCATCCATTCATCCATCCTTTTTTACATCATCCATCCATCCATCCACTCATCTTTACATCCATCCACGCATCTATCCATCCATCTTCCTACCCATGTTTACTTCCACCTACCCATCCATCCATCCATCCATCCACCCATCTTTACCTGCATCCATCCATTTGTCCATCCATCTATTTAATTATCCATTTATTTTCCAGTCCATCTCTCCACCCACCTGTCCACCTAGCTGTCCATCCATCCATTCTCTTTTGTTATCACTCACTCATTCAGCAAGTATTTATACTGAACTTTCCTTGTGCTGGATGCTTGGGATATCAGGATAAATATCTTCATGGTTGAGATATTTTTTAAAATGTTTATTTTTGAGAGAGAACATGCATGGGGGAGGGGCAGAAAGAGGGGGACGAAGGATCCAAAGTGAGCTTCACCGTGACAGCAGAGAGCCCAATGCAGAGTTGAATTCACGAGTTGTGAGATCTCAACCTGAGCTGAAGTCAGACGCTCAACCAACTGAACCACCCCGGCGCCCCCTTCACAGTTGATATTTATGGAGTGCTTTCTTTGTGTCAAGCACCATAAGTGCTTTTAACTATATTAACTCATTTAAAGCTCCCAGCAACTATTTGATGCAAGTAGTGTCATCCAAGATGATAACGCTGAGATGTGCACAGGGGGGAGTAAGTGGCAGAGTCATGCTTTGAATTCAGGCTGCCTGATGTGGGAGTTGAATCATTTATCAGTCACCTCTAGGCCTGGCTGGTGCAAGCCCCAGAGATGGGTGGTGAGCCAGGCACACGAAACCCCTACCCTCAAGGAGTAGATACCCCTCTGCCTTTCCCTTCCTGAGACTGTGTGGATCAGTGTGGTGTTTGGGCTCAGCTGGGAGGAAGCAGAGGAAGCTGCCAGTTGCTCTAGCTCTGTGGTCGCAGTTGTGATCACGGGGTGACCCTGAGCGAGTCACTTCTCCCTGCGAGCCTTAATGTCCACATCACAATGGGTACAAGATCCTACCTCCTCACATCTAAGAAGCTATGAATTTAAGATGCTCCATTTTTAAACATAACCATCAGGAAGTGAAAAAACGATACTAAGTTCTAGAAGATGTTTTCTCATTACTTGGAAATTTTGACACTTTTTGAAAGAGTTCTTTGAGCTCTTTGATTTGGATAAAAGGAGTTTTGTTTTTTTTTTAGGGGTGCCTGAGTGACTCAGGTGGTTGAAGTGTCCGACTTGGATTTTGGCTCAGGTCATGGTCTTGTGGTCTGTGGGATCGAGCCCTGCATCAGGCTCTAGGCTGGCAATGTGGAGCCTGCTTGGGATTCTGTCTCTCCCTCTCTCTCTCTGCCCCCTCCCAGCTCACTCTCTCTCTCTCTCGAAGTAAATAAATAAACTTAAAAAAAAAAGTAAAAGGGTTTTTTTTAAATCATACATTGCTTTTTTAACTATGCATAAGGGAACTTATAACTGACATTCATTAGTTAAGACAGTCCTAAAATTTCTTCACATTTCAGGGTTTAATGTTCTATATCAGTTTTTGACTTAGAGTCATCACTGCTTGTATTTTTCTAGTAAATACTGTTTTCTTTTTTTTTCTTTGTGAGAGAGAGAGAGAGCATGTGCACTTGCACACAGAGAGAGAGAGAAAGAGAGAGAGAAAGAGAGAGAGAGAGAGAGAGAGAGAGAGAGAGAATCCCAAGGAGGCTCCGTGCCCAGCACAGAGCCCGATGTGCAGCTTGATCCCATGACCCTGGGATCGTGACCTGAGCCGAAATCAAGAGTCAGACACTTAACTGAACTGAGCCACCCAAGCACCCCCAAATACTGTTTACTGTTCCATCCAAAGAAGGGGTCAACACACTATAACCCATGGGCCCAATGTAGCGCTCCACCTGTTCTTGCAAATAAAGTTTTATTGTAACAGAGCCGTGCCCATTACCTATCGTGTATGGCTGCTTTCACACTGTAACAGCAGAGTTGAGTGGTCGCACCTGAGTCTGTATATCTCACAGAACCAAAATTACTCCCCGTCTGACCCTTTATACAAAAACCTTGCTGACCTCTGATCAGGAGTGTAGGAGGCCCAGCGTTTCTCACAAGTGCATGTCCTTGGTTGTTGCTCTGCAAGGCCATCTGGAATTGTGGGCATGGCTGTAGTGGTGAATAATGTGTCTCCTCTGCCAATATCAAATCAGTGCTCTACTGCTCTGCTGCCCGTGTTTCTGCATACACAAAAACTTTTGAAGTCGAAGATGACTCACCGTCTAATCTTTCTGAAGACGTTTAAAATAGCACCTGTTCTCCGCATGTGAAGTAACAACATAGGAACAACTAGGACCGAGTTTGCAGGAGGTCAGGCAATGACCACTGTGCCACGATGGTGAGATGCCACCTGCTGTAAGATACATCCACACTTCAGGTACAGGAAAACATGGAAAACGTTCATGACCCAGGGCAGCAGTGCTCCGTCATGGGGCTGCAGGCACGAGTGGCTAACTTGAGACAGTGTGGGTAAAGCTGAGACATGCTAGGTGCTCGGTAAATGTTGGCTGTCCATCTCCACATGTCGTTGAGGTGAATTTGCGTCCTTTATTTGTGAGGCTTGGAGAGACCCCCCCCCCCACACCCCACCTGGGATAAAGCAGAGGGAGCCGCTGAGAAGTTCTGCAGGCTCATGGGGAACACAGAGGGTCAGGCTGCTGGGCAGTGAGTATGGTGTGGGTGTTTGGAGGAGGAGATTCAGGATAACGTCTGTGGTTGGGGCATAGAACTCGGCTGCCCTCTTGTTCTCCCTTAAGACTGGCCAAAATGATGCCAGGTAAATGACTCCTGTCAAGGAGAGGGTGGTGTTGGGGCGCCTGGGTGGCTCCGTCAGGTGAGCGTCTGACTTGATTCCAGCTCAGGTCATGATCTCATGGTTGGTGAGCTCAAGCCCTGCGTTGGGCTCTGCGCTGGCAGCACGGAGCCTGCCGGGGATTCTCTCTCTCCCTCTTCTTCTACCCTTCTTCCCTCTCTCTCTCACACACACAATAAATAAATAAGACATTTATTTACTTATTTTAATTTTTTGTCTTTATTTTATCTTGAGAGGCAGAGTGCAAGCGGGGGCAGGGGCAGAGAGAGAGAGGGAGACACTGAATCTGAAGCAGGCTCCAGGCTCCGAGCGGTCAGCACAGAGCCTGATGCGGGGCTCGAACTCATGGACCGTGAGATCATGAACTGAACCGAAGTCCAACGCCCAACCGACTGAGCCACCCAAGCACCCCTAAAACATTATTTTAAAAAGGAGAGCGTGGTATTAAAGAGGGATAGAGCCCCTTCCTGATTCTAAAGAGTCCCCGGCTCTGCCCTTGCAGCAGGGCTTCCTGGACCTTGGTTGGGGGGTGGGTGGGAGTGTGAAAGTGCAGGGGGGCAGCTCTCAGAGCTGCATCTCTAGAACCCATCCTGGGTGGTTGGCTGCAGACTGCTTTGCTTAGCATGGCCCCCTGGAAGGAGGTACAGGATCTTCCAAATGGTCGTAGCCTTGGAGGGCATGACCCAACCCCTTGGATCTGGTTATGCCTCCTTGAGTCAGACGGCCCAGGGCCTATGACCACTGTGACTCTGGCACTTTGACCAAGCCTATGCCCTCCTCTCTCTGCAGAGGGATGATATGGAGGCCGTGCCAGGGTACCTGTCTCTACACCAGACAGCTGACGTCATGACCTTGAAATGGACGCCTAACCAGCTGATGAACGGGTCGATGGGGGACCTGGACTATGAGAAGAGGTAGGGCGCCGGGTCCTTCTCCCCCTTCGGCACAGGGAAGTGTGTGCTCTGTCCTTTGTGTCCTGCCCCAGCCCGCTGCTCTGTCTGGTTGTTGCGGCCACTTGGGCCAGCCCCCCTGCAGCTATGGCCTTATGGGTAACTCATTAGGAGGATCTGGAGACCAACTAGAAGAATCTTAGAATCTAATACGGGAATTAGGCAGGCCCTGGTCAAACACCACCCAAAGGGAAAAATCTTAATTAAGAGCTTGGGAGCCTGCAAATGGCAAATATTCCCCATCTGCTGCCGTCCTTCCCATCACTCCGTAAGGGAGGAAAGCTGGAGGTGATGGTTGGTGGGCATCTGGTCCAGGGTTGTGTCTCCTGTGACCCTGGGATTTTCAAGACTCAGCAAAGGCTTTGGAGTCACACGCCGAAGACACACGGAAACCAAGGGTCCCCTGCTATAATCCTGTGTGTTCCCGCACAATTAGGGATGGCCCTAGGAGGAGCCCAAACACAGGGAAGGCTCAACCTGATTATTTCAGCTTGAGGAGTCTTGGCAGCTTTATATAAAATAAGGGCTCCTTTCAAGGAACATAACCAGAACACTGTTCTTGTGTTCTGTTTCATGTTAAGCTTCAGTGTGAGTAACACGAGGCCTGGGTGTGATTAATACCATTCTCTAAGCCACTTCCTGTGCAGAGGTGGCCATCTGTCTTCAGAGACGGTCAGTGGGAGGTAGAGTTGGTTCTAGGCTGAGCCATATAATTCAGCTCTAGCTAGACTCCAGAGTTTCTGATCAAGAAGCCCTCACCGAGGAACAACGTGGGACCCAGGAGATGCCCTTGGCCTGGGGCATTATTTCCATGGACTCATCTTAAACCTCAGGCCTTCCGCAACCCCTCCCAGCTGAATCTGGATCACACGGAACCCTGAACCTCCTTCGTAGCATTTATAGAATCGCGGACACGTAATAAATCTGTGCCTATTTGTATATCAGCTGTTGCTTCTAGACCTCAGTTCCGTGAAGGCAAGGCACCTGTCTTACTCATGTCTTCTCTTTGGCAGCTGCCACAGATCCTAGCACAAAGTAGGTGCTTAGATAATCTCTGTGAAGCAAAGCAGGGAAGTTACCGGATTCAGTCATCAGATCTGAACAGAGCACCCGCTACATTCCAGGCACTGTACTAGATACAAGAAACATAGCAGATGAACAGAAGGAGAGGAAAATCTTTACCCTCTCGGAGCTTCCACTGTACTTACCTTACACTGAAGGAGACCACAATAAAACAGGTGTATGGATAAGTGTATGTTTTAGGCCCAAGTGCTTGCTTGGTTCTCATCCTGCTGGAAGATTTGGGGTGTGTCTGTCTCTCCCTGTCTCTGGGCTTCAGTCTCCCCTTCTATCAAATGAGAGGCCTGGACAACATGATCTTCCCAGAACTCAAAGGGTTTGCAGGGGCTCTCCATACACAGAAGTGTCTTCTGTCAAATAGCACAACCCAAAGGCCCTGTTTGCTATTTGGACTTACACCCAGGATTGTGTGGGCAGAAACCTTTTTGTTTTTAATTTTTTTTTAACTTTTATTCATTTTTAAGATACAGAGAGAGACAGAGTGTGAAGGGGAGGGGCAGAGTGAGGGAGACACAGAATCTAAAGCAGGCTCCAGGCTCTGAGCTGTCAGCCCAGAGGCCGATGCAGGGCTCAGACCCATGAACCATGAGATCATGACCTGAGCCGAAGTTGGAGGTTTAACTGACTGAGCCACCAAGGTGCCCCAACTTTGTTTTTAACTTGTTTTTTAATGTTTATTCATTTCTGAGAAACAGAGTGTGAACAGGGGAGGGGCCGAGAGAGAGGGAGACACAGAATCTGAAGCAGGCTCCAGGCTCCAAGCCAATGCAGGGCTCGAACCCACGAACAGTGAGATCATGACCTGAGCCGAAGTTGGACGCTTAACCTACTGAGCCACCCAGGCACCCCTGGGCAGAAAACTATTTTTTCTTTAATTTTAAAAAAATTTGTTTTTACATTTATTTATTTTTGATAGAGAGAGACAGAGCACAAGTGGGGGAGGTGCAGAGAGAGAAGGAGACACAGAATCTGAAGCAGGCTCCAGGCTCCGAGCTGTCAGCACAGAGCCCGACGCAGGGCTCAAACTCACAAACCGCGAGATCATGACTTGAGCTGAAGTCGGACGCTTAACCTACTGAGCCACCCAGGTGCCCCTGGGCAGAAAACTTTTAATGTTGATATTTTGGAGAGGCATGGAGCCAAATGATTGCCAAGTACCTCCCACCCCCTCCAGCTCAGATCAGTGGGACTCCATCTTTCATCATTATCTTTTCCTCTGAGAACAGGCATAGCATAGGCGCATCAATATTTACTTCCAACTGAGCCTGTACTTCCCAGGTCACTACTGAGGGGGCTAGAAACTTCCCCAGCCTTGGGTTCTCAACCCCCATCTATCCAGTGAGAGACAAAAAGCCAAGGGTCAGAAACATGGTGGTTAGCCTATAGGATGTGGAGGTGCCCAGGGACTCTGGCATCTCTTTGGGGACCAAGAGACAACAAAGATAAGGGGTATGGTCCTTGTCTGAGGAGCTTCAGTACCTCTTCTCTTGTCCCAGCCAGGGCCCCCCTCGTGTACAACCAGGGTCATAACTCCCCCGCTAGGTTTTCTCGTGTCCATGAGGAAATACCACCAAAGAGTGGCTATTTGGGCTCTGGAGTCAGGCTGGACTTGGCTCAGATCTCAGCCCTGCCGTGTGGAACAGCTGAAACTCCCATACCCTGCTGATGGCCCAACCACTTGACAATCTAGTTTAGAAGTGTTTTCTGACCTACCCTTACCACGTGACCCAGCAGTTCTGGTCTAGGAAGTTGTTAAAACCTGTCAAATGAAATCAAAAGCTCAGCTCTTGCTCCTTCCCAGTTGAGCGATCTTGGGCAACTTCGCCTTCCTGAACCTCAGTTTGTTCATCCGGTGTAAAATGGGGATGTGGTCATGGAACCTCCGAATAGGTGTACAGGAAGGAGTCAATGAGAAAATGCACGTAATGCCCTTAGCAGGGAGACTGGAACCCAGAAAGGCCTCTCAGTCATGGGACTGTTGGTGTTAAGTTTACACAGATCCAAAGGGACTGTGGCCACAGAGATCCTCTTTGCTGGTGTGTGGTGGTAGCTGGAAAGTTGCTTTGTCTACTGGGCACCCTAGGGTATTCACCATTCACTCTGAATATTCTCGGAGCATCTTGCAGAAGTAAAGAAAACCCAGGCGCTGTCCAGTTCAGCACCTCTTGGGGGAGACAGGAGAAAACAGGCAACCGCAACCTGTATGATGGGTACAATGTGGAAGCCCAGGGAAGGACCTTCTGGCCAAGACTCGCCCGTGAGGGACTCTGCAGAGGCTGCTCAGAGGCTCTGAAAATGTTGGTGCACTCAGCTGCCCTCCAAGGATGTTCGCTCCAAGGACCCTGGCGAGGCTGACTCTGGTACAGATAGACCAGTGCAGGAAGGTCCCTTAGAAAGCTTCTGTTCCAACTTCCTCATGTTGCAGCTAAGGAAACTGAGGCCCAGAGAGGAGAAAGGACTGAGTCAGTATAATTGGTAAAGTGGGATTTGAAGTTTGACCTTGAAGCCTGTGTTGGTTCAGGTCCTCCAAGAAGCAGACCCAAACAGAATTAGACATGCAGCAGAGACTTAACGTGAGCGGAACCTGTGAAGGATGAAAGGGAAGAGCAGGAAGAGGCAGGCAGAATATTCAGAAGCTGGTTGACCCCTGTGAATGGGGAGGGGAAAGAAGGAAGAGAGAGTCTTATATGCTGCAGTTCTTAGCATGTTCAGCCAGCTCAGTTGGGAGCCCCTGGGCTAAAGTTGACCATCAGAGGAGCCCCCCATCCCGCAGGAATAGGCCTACGCTGGTGCCCCCGTGTGCCCGGGCCTGCTTGAGAGCTGCCCAAGAGAAGCATGGTCTTGGCACAAACATGACGGTGGATCTGGAGAGGTGGCCTCTGAAGCTGTTGGTCAGCTCTGGTCCCCACAGCAAGATCTGAAGGACACCCAAGCAGTGCATTCCCCTGACTGCCACAAAGCCCCAGTTCCTGTGAGCCCCACCTCCATGGTGTTCTGAGGGGAAAAGTGATCTGTTTTAATACAGCAGTAGGCTTTGATCTGAAAAGGGAAAGCATAAAGTATGTAAGCACAGAGACCATGAGCCAAGTACTTTTTTCTGTATCAGCATTGTGTTGAGCCCTTCAAATATGTGATTCCATTTAACTGTCACAGCCGCACTGTGTGGTGGTAATTATCATCCCCCATTTTACAGAGGAGGAAACTGAGGCCCATAGAAGCCTTCACATCACACTGCTGGGACCTATGGGGTCAAAGCTGTTGAGTGGCTCTTCTAACCCCTCGGATGCATGGTGGTTTGGCATTGGGGTTTGAGTCAAGATACTTAGATACCTGTGACAGAAAACTAAACTCAAGTGGACTTAGGCATTGAGCCGAAAAATTCTGGACAGTGGCTTCAGGCATGGCTGGATCCAGGGACTCAAATGATGGGGGCCTGAACTCTCCCATCTCTTGGTTCTGCTTTCCTGACTGTCGACTCCATCGTCAGGCAGGTTTTTTCTTGCCATGGTTCCCTATGTTTCCAGACTTTTATCATCTCTGCCCCTACTCTCCTAGCAGAAAGGAGCATCCTTTTCCCAGTTTATTCTAACATAAATCCAACAACTGAGTCTCATTCATTCTGCTTGGGTCATGGGGCCATCCCTGAACCAATCACTGTGGCTGGAACAGTAGAATGTGCTGATCGGCCAGGCCTGGATCAGATGGCTATTCCTGGAATCCTGGCATAGAGGGTGGGTGGAGTCAGCCTCAGCCACATGGATGGAAGCAAGGGAAGTGTGTTCCTCAGAAAATTGGGGTACTGGGACCAGAAGAAGGCAAGGTAGATTCTGGGAAGTCTTGAATACAGATGTTGGGGACAGATGGGTCCTAGTGAAAAGGGTTCAGGAGCCCATGGGTGTGGTCTTCTGGCCTCATGGGCCCTTCCCCATGATGAAGTGAGCAGGCATCCTGCGGAACTAACCATCCCTCCCCTTCCAGCGTCTACTGGGACTATGCCATGACCATCCGCCTGGAGGAGATTGTATACCTGCACTGCCACCAGCAAGGTAGGGACTGTTGGGGGAGCACGGAGTGGGGGTGTTCCTTCTGTCTCCCCTGTCTGCTCCCACCTCCTCATTACCTGTGCAACCTCAAACAAGTGATTTCACCTCTCTGAGACTTGGTTTCCCCATCTGTAAAATGGAATCACAACAGCACCTACTCATGGCATTGTTCTAGGTTCAGGACTTAGCATCAAACCCACGGTGTTTGATGCTGACACTTAATGGAGCGCTTATGATGTGCCAAGCAGGGCTCTAAGCAGGTTGGCACAAAGTCACACAGCCTGTAAGCTCCAGAGTTTCGACTCAAACCCGGAGCTCAAAGAAGGTACACTCAGAACAAGCAGAGGGCTATTCTGTTGTAGAAAGCAAGGGATCTGGACTCTACCAAGGCATGACACATTAATCTTATTTAAAACCTTTTTAATGTTTATTTATTTTTTGAGGGGTGGGTGCAGAGAGAGAGAAAGAGACACAGAATCCGAAGCAGGCTCCAGGCTCTGAGCTGTCAGCACAGAGCCTGATGCAGGGCTCAAAGTCATGAACCATGAGATCATGCCCTGAGCCAAAGTCGGACACTTAACCAACTGAGTCACCCAGCTGCCCCACATTAAGCTTATTCAATGAGACAGACCTGAGTTCAGATCCAGACTCTACTGTGCGACCCAGAGCAAGTCATGTACCCTCTCTGAGCCTTAGTTTCATTATTTGTAAAATAGGCAACAATAGATAGACCTCATAGGGCTATTTTGGGTATTCCAATAACACACTGCCTTTCATGTGCTGTGCTTATATACAGTAAGTGCTCAATACATGCTAGCAAGTCACTACTGCCCTGAGAAGGGGTAGGTCTGAAAGCCTCCATACAAAAATAGGTCAGGTTGATGCATAGAGGGTACTTGAGAGACATGGGGTGTTTCCCCTTGGTGGGTGATTTCAGGGGAGGCGACCACATTCTTCTGGACCATATCCCATAGTTCCCAGTCTGCAGCAGTGGCCGGTGGGATGGGAGGGGCTCTGGGGAGGTAAAAACTTCCCCTGACCTTCTGCCCAGGCCTTTCCCAGAGCCTTGGAGCAGGTCCACGGGTCTGACTTGGCATGCCCAGGGCGATGTGTTTGCCGGGAGGACCCCCATCCCATGCCCCATAGTGACTTTCTGCCGGGTCTCCTCTGGCTGGGTCGCGGTGGCAGTGGACAGCGGTGGCACAGTGGTGTTGGTCAGCCAGGACGGGATCCAGAGGCCGCCGTTCCGCTTCCCCAAGGGGGGGCACCTCCTGCAGTTCCTCTCGTGCCTGGAAAATGGGCTGCTCCCTCATGGGCAGCTGGACCCTCCACTCTGGTCTCAGCGGGGGAAGGTGAGTGACCGTGGGGGCCCCAGGGAGGCTGGGATGGGGGCGGGGGTCAGCCGTGGGGAGTGGTCATTCTTTTTTTTATTTTAATTTTTTTAACGTTTTATTTATTTTGGAGAGAGAGTGTGAGCAAGGGAGGGACAGAGAGAGAGAGGGGGACAGAAGATCCAAAGCAGGCCCTGCGCGGACAGCAGCAAGCCTGATGTGGGGCTCAAACTCACCAACTGCAAGATCATGACCTGAGCCAAAGTCAGATGGTCAACTGACTGGGCCACCCAGGCGCCCCAGGGTGGTCGTTCTTGCCCATGACTCCTTACCTGGCTTTGTGGGCTCATGCACACCCCACTGAGACCCTCAGGCCGTACACAGACTGTGGGGACAGATGTATCCCAAGAGCTATGCATTCGGATTGTGCTTTCAGGGCAAAGTATTTCCCAAACTGCGTAAGCGAAGCCCTCAGGGTTCTGCCGAGTCCACGTCTTCGGACAAGGAAGATGACGAGGCCACAGATTACGTGTTCAGGATCATCTATCCCGGCATGCAGTCTGAATTCGGTAAGCTTCCCAGTCTCTGGGCCCCCGAAATCTAACCTGTTAGTTGAACATGAAAATAACTCCAGGTGTTTGGGGCTTGTGGACAGGTGGTCTGGGTTCTGGGGCCAGCGCGGGGGGGGGGGGGGGGGGGGGGGGGGACTTGAAACCAGGATGTTAGTATCTCAGTTTCCCCCAGTGAGAACCACGCACTACTGAGCTTAACAAAGGTGAACCTGAAGCAGGAATTACCACGGGGTAGTGAGTGGGCTCTGGAATCCTGGTTGAATTGGGGCAAGTCACTTCACCCTTCTGTGCCTTGGTCTCCTCATCTGTAAGATGGGGACGTTAACATAGCACCTGCATCGTCGGGCCCTTGTGGGGACTAAATTAGAGAAGGCCCTTGGCACAGAACACGTCCATGCTAGCTGCTGTTATGTGGTTGTTGGTATTTTATTTCACTCTACCGTTGTCAGGATTCAGTGAGATAATGAGGTGATCAATGTAAAGTCCCTGGAATCAAGTCTCACACACAGTAGGGCTTCAATACATGATGGTCAAAAACAGCAAAGGCAGGAAGCAAAGCACCAGGCCCTGGCACACGAGACGCTAATATATGTCTGCCACTTGGGACAGTGACTGCCGTGACATAGATGCTTGGTTCGTGGAGACTGTTACCATTAAGGTCGTTTTTACCACGGAGGTGTTATTTGGATCAAATGAACTGATATTTGGAAAGTTCTCAGAGGCCTGGCTTTTATTTTATTTTATTTTATTTTATTTTATTTTATTTTATTAAAATTTTAATGTTTATTTATTTATTGACAGAGAGAGAGAGAGAGAGAGAGAGAAGGAGAGAGAGGGAGCTGGGGAGGGGCAGAGAGGGAGAGAGAGAATCCCAACCAGGCTCTGAGCTCTCAGTGCAGAGCCTGATGCAGGGCTCGAACTCAAGAACCATGAAATCACCACCTGAGCTGAAACCAAGAGTCGGATTCAACCAACTGAGCCACCGAGGTGCCCCAGAGTCCCAGCATTTATTAAGCACCATGTGGATGTCTTGTTTCAACAACTCAGTATTAAGCTGTAGGTGCTTTCTGTCAACCCCGTTTTATTTTACTCTTGGTGGTCCTGTTGTTCCATTTGATGGGTAATGGCTCTGAGCCTGCCTTTGCTATCGTGCCGGGTCGCTTCACGCGCTGGCTTTTGTCCACCGCTCAATGGGATCTGGGGATGTGGGGCAGGCTTGGTGGTAAGGTCTTATATTGCTCAGGTTGGTTTCTCATCTTCACCCATATATTCATTCCTTCATGGTCAGTTAGGACCAAAGCCTCGTGTTTCTGCATCACTAGGAGCCTGAGAGTGTCCTGAAGTGTTCATTACTACATCTGTTCCTACCCCGGTTCGGGGTCTGGAGCCGTCCCAGCCTGTCAGCGGTACCAGGTTCATACAGCACCCCCAAGAGCCGAATGATCAGAGGGGCCAGATGCCCCCTGTCTGCCTTCCCGGGAAGCCCTGTCTCTGCTCCCCAGAGAGGCTCATCCAACATATAGTTTGTAGGCTCTGCTGGGAGCCAGGCTGGGTGCCAGAGCTCTTACTTGCTTGGGAAGTGTCCATGTTAGCGTGTTGGGGCTCTCCGTGTGCCAGCAGAACAGACGCTGGCAGTGCCCACCCACACCCCTCCTTGCGGGCTCTCCTGTCGACTCCCATCCTTAGTGTCTCTGTGCCTGAGGGTCCCTTCTGCCTGTGGGTGGGGGTGGGGTAGAGGTGTCCAGGAACCAGGATCCTCCCTGGAGCAGCCTTCAGCCAACGACTGGCAGGAATTAGTGTATAAACGCCCCGACTCCCTCACCCCCCACCCCGGTAAGAAAGCTCTGACATGCGTGTCTGCATGTCTCCCAGAGCGCCCCCTCCCCCCCAGGAGATCAAGCACCAGTTGCCCATAGTGGTAACCTGAGCGGTAACCAGCCCTTTGCTCTGCCTTCTCGTGTCACTTCGCCTACCCATGCTTCTTGGAAACATCTCCCAGATAGACTCCCGGCACTTGAATTCTCATCTGCCTGTGAGGAAACCCCAGTGAACTCAGTTTATTTAGAACAAAGCTTCTCACTCATAGCACTGCCGATGTTGTAGATGGAATAATTCTTGGGGGGGGGGGGTGTCATGTGCCTTGTAGGATGTTGAGTGCCATCCCTGGTCTCCCGCTACTAATGGCCAAGCAGCAAATCTGCCCCCTCCCCCACCACCAAGCTGTGACAACCGGAAGTGTCCCCAGACGTTGCTGAGTGTCATCTGGGAGCAAAAGGGCCCTTGGCTGAGTAAAGCACACATCACTGCATTCACCTCTCCGCCACTGCAGCATGGCCAAGTGACTTGCCCTCTCCAGGCCTCATTTCCTTGTCTGTAGAATGGGGAGACATTCTACAGACCCTCCCCACCCAGTGTCATATTCTGAGGAGTCAGTGTGATGATGTATCAGGCACCTAATGCAATGCTAATCCTCACCATGGCCCTCCTAGGCATGTGCCACTGTCTTCACCATCGCCTACTTTTCAGAAGAGGAAGCTGAAGCACAGAAAGGTTAAGAAACTGGTCCAGAGCCACGCAGCTAATCCTCGGCGTGGTTGGGATTTGAACCCAGGTGTCCTGGCTCCAGAGCTTGTACCTCTCACAACCACTCCATGCAGATTGTTTTTGACCAGGATCGGTTGACACTGTGGTTTCACCCCCTTCATGCCCAAGCTCAGTCAGATTCAGCCCACGTGGAAATGGTGCCCCCTGCTTGGTTGATTTTCTCAGGGGCCTGAGCCCCAGAGCTATGGTTTTCACCTTTGAGGACAATGAAGTCCTTTCTGAAGAAGTGCCTAAATCAGAAATGGGCAGACTCCTTCCTGTGGTCCAAATTCGGCCCACTGCCTGTTTTTGTAAATAAAGTTTTATTGGAACATGGTCACACGCATTCACAGACAGCGTGTCCATGGCTGCTTTCACACCACAGCAGCAGAGTGAGATCATTGTAACCAAGACTGTAGGCCCACAATGCCAAAAATATTTACATGTCTGAGCCTTTATAGAAAAAGTTTGCAGATGCCTGCCTTCAATAATAAGGGAGAAGAGTTTTGCCCTGTGGGCAGGATGATGTGGCCATAGATGGTTCTAAACCCCCTTTCAGTGTCTTCTTGCCTCTGTCTCATGGTCCTTGTGCACAGAGGAGGCAGAGACCAGTTCTGAAACATGGAGCCCGTTTCAGAGTCAGAAGAGGGCCTTTCCATTCTCCTGTGTTGCTGAGATTGTCTATGCTGTCTGTGATGGCAGGTGTGAGCCACGCACGCCTCCCGAGCGCTTGAAATGCATCTAGTTCGGATGGAGCTGTGCCTTAAGTGTCAAATACACACTGCAGGGGCGCCTGGGTGGCTCAGTCGGTTAAGCGTCCGACTTCGGCTCAGGTCATGATCTCACGGTCCGTGGGTTCGAGCCCCACGTCGGGCTCTGTGCTGACAGCTCGGAGCCTGGAGCCTGTTTCAGATTCTGTGTCTCCCTCTCTCTGTGACCCTTCCCTGTTCATGCTCTGTCTCTCTCTGTCTCAAAAATGATAAACGTTAAAAAAAAAAAAAAATTAAAAAAAAATACACACTGCATTCTGAAGACTTAGAAAAACCAACAGAAATATAAAATATCTCCTCAGTAATTTTATATCGATTACACGTTAAAATGGTAACATTACAGATATACTGAGTTAAACAGAAGTTATTGTTGAAATTGATTTCATCTGGTCCCCCCCCCCCCCCTTTAGTGCAGCTTCTAGAAACTTCTGAAGTAAGCATGTGGCTCAGGTTGGATTCCTGTTGAACAGAGCTGGTCTAGGGCAGGGTTTCTCAGCCTCGGCACTGTTGATATTTTGGGCTGAATAATTGTGTATTTGGTGGGGTGGGGGTGGGGGGTCTGGTGCATTATCCCTGTCGTCTACCCACTAGATAGATGCCAGCAGCATCTAGCAAATTCCCAGGTCGTGACAACCAAAAATGTCTCCAGACATCGCCAGATGTCCTCAAGGTGCCAAAAGTGCCCCAGTGGACAGCTGCTGGTCTAGAGCAAGGGTGGTGTCGGGGGAATGTCGGTTGAGAGAGTATTGAATAGGATCTCGGGGTCTGACACCCTGGGTTGGAATCCCAGCCCCACCGTTTGTTAGCTGGACGGTCTTGGCCATGCTGCTCCCATGCTCCGTGCCTCAGTTCCCGAATCTGCAAAAGGGGATAGTGGTAGTACTTGCACTCAGTAGGTGATAGCTGTTGTTGGCGGAAAGAGAGGGGGACCTCAGTCAGAAAGGAATGTTACGCCAGTTACCATCCGCTGGGGCTGGGGCTCATTCTGAACCTCAGTTTCCCCTTCTGCAGAATGGGAGAAGAGAGGCCTCCCTCACGGGGCGATTGAGGACGATAGGGCAATCCTGTGCCCGCACAGCAGCCAGCACATAGTAGGCACTTTATAAACACGGAGCCGTGTGGAGCAGGGCAGGGGAGAGGTTCAGCCCTGAGGAATTGGCTCTTCGCCTGTGTCAGTGTTCTGCCCGCCGCGGACATTCCGTTTCACTGGTGCTTTCTGTTTTGTGTCTCAAGTTGCTCCCGACCGCTTGGGCAGCACTCCCCCGGTCTCTGTGAGCCCTGCCTGGACGGTGTTTCCTGCTGGCCGGTCGGTGCTAGTGGTGGCCAGGGGCAGTCAGTGGGCACGAGCCAGATGGGACGCCACCTTCCCCGTGCCGGGTCCGAAGCAGCAGCCCCCCAGTAACGTGTGGGCTACTCCCACCCTGGGGCTGGGTGCCGGCCACCTCTGCCATGTTGTCATTTGAGTCTTGGTCCCAACGAGGGAAGCAGGAGACAGACCGATGCCCTCACGCTGTCCAGCCTCCCCGGTGCGGGATGTCAGGGGTTCCGTGGTGAAGGGATCCATTGGCGATGCCTGTGGAGTGCGAGGGGCTGGGGTGCAGGCAGCCTTGCCACAGCTTGCTGAAATCGATCAGGGAAGCAGAGAACTGGGGATACTTTTCTAGAACATTTTACAGGGGCTCACTATGCTTTCTTGGCCAGCTCATCTGTGAGTCACCTTGGGGAAGAGCTTTCTATGTGACATTGTGAAGACAGCTGTCTACACTGTCAGTGGGTAGGGCTGGGCCCTGTCGGCTACTGAGCGCTGATGACAAGTAGCATGGGCTCGGCAACCATTCCCCTCCCCCCGACCTTGCAGCCAAAGGGAAGAGGCCAGGGATTACCGGTCATCCTTGAGGAGGCGTGGCTGGTGGGGTCGATGTGAACCCTTCTTAATCTCCTAGGCAAACTAGGGCCCACAGGCCGGAGCCAGCCTCATTCTGTGCAGCCCATGAGCCAAGAATGGCTTCCACATATTTTTATTAATCGATAAAAATCAAAAGAGTAATATTTGTGACATGTGAAAATGATCTGAAATTCAGGTTTCAACGTCCATAAATAAAGTTTTGTTGGAACACACCCGGGCTCATGTCTCTGCATCTTGAGCATGGCTATTTTTGCATTCTGAAGGCAGAGTTGAGTGGCTGTGATCGCAGCCAAATGGTTCATAAGCCCTAAAATGTTGACTGCCTGGTCCTTGACGGAAAATGTTTACCGAGCCCTGTCCTTGAGAAAATAAAATTTTTGCACCTGTCTGGAGCTGTCACGAAGCCAGGAAATTAACGACAGAAATTGTAACGCATGTGTCACTGTCGTGTTGGTCCTGCAGCCCCGCAGATGCCACGGTTTCCATGGAGCTGGGAAAGAAGGCAGTGAGGGAAAATCTAAGTGCTGTATCCTGGGAGCACTTGATCAGGACACCCCAGTATCCAAGCGTTAGGAGATCAGTTGTGCTCTCTTGGTTCTCGAATGTGGCTGCTGTTATCAAAATTGTTTTTGATATACAGACTTAAGGGCTCTCTCTCTAGCAGGTTTTAAATCAGTAGATCGGGGTGGGACACTGGCATGTGGCTTTTCAGCAAGCGTGATGCTGGGTGGCGGTCGCCAGCCTGCTTGAGACCCGTTGATGGAACAGCTGTATGGCTCAGGCTGATGGACAGTGCAGACAACCTCATCAGCGGGGCCTCCGCTGGGTCCCTTGCCCTTGGGTGCCCTGCCTCATCTGTTGAGTTAGGCTCCCTTCTGCCTCCCTGCTAGAGATTCTCTCTCCCAGAGAGTCTACCCCGGGGGACTCAGGATCATCAGCCTTGCCCAGAAACCCCCAGCAGGCCCCTCTTCCTTCCTGTCAGTCTCCTATAAGGACAGCTGAATGACAACATGGTGAGGCTTGGCCTCCTGCTGTGGCACTGGGTCTATTTTCTTGGCTCTTGGCGTGTGCTCTCTCTCTCTCTGTCTCTCTTTCTGTCCTCACTCTCCCCCCCCACCCCACCTTCTTCCTTTTTCTTCCTTTCTTTACTTCCCATCTGGTAAGGGCCCCATATCTTGCTGGTGGCTTTCATTGGATCAGGTGGGCTCAAAGGCCATTATCTGGGTCAGATAATGATTGGGGTTGCTGTTTCTGGCTGTCACATTCAGAGTCTTTCCCTATCCCTGTGCTGGCCTAGGGGCGAGCTGCTTGCTTCGGGGTAAGGTTTCCGTGACCCACATAGATTTAACTGGGGCTCTTGCCCCATCCCTTCTATCCACCACAGCCCCCCAGGACCTGATGGATGTCTCCGTGAGCAACCTACCACCCTTATGGCAACCCAGCCCCCGGAAATCCTCCTGCTCATCCTGTTCACAGAGTGGCTCCGCCGATGGTGGCTCAACCAATGGCTGCAACCATGAGAGGTATGAGGGGCTTACGCCATGGGTCGAGGGAATGGAAACATTTGCAGAAGATTTGTAGGCACCTGTTTGTTGCCCAGCACTGAATTCAGAGGAGGGATGTAGGCTACGGAATCACTCAGGTCTGGGTCAAAGGCTAGCCTTGTGAAGTCCTAGCTAGCGGAGCTTCCTTACATGTATCGGTCAGGATAAACAAGGTTATGTTGCAGTAACAAACAGTCCTGCTATCTCAGTGGCTTCTTACAGCAAAGACTTATTTATCATGCATACTATGTGTCTGTCCTGGGTCAGCTCGGGGCTCTGCTTGCTGCCCATTAAAGGGCCCGGTGACACCAAATATTACTTAATGCCAAGCACACATGCCTCAGTTTGTTCCTCCACAGAATGGGGATACAAATGCCTGGTGTATATAGCTGTCGTAAGACAAATCACACCCTGGTCTAAAGTGGCCAGCATCTGGTACCCAGTACATGGGAATGTTGAGAAAATGACACTTATTTTATTGGATAAAGTTAAATCCCCAGATCATCTCTTTCCTCGCCCATAGAGCTTGTGTGTCTTCAGGGCTACTCAGTGCATTCACGTGACTGGTCTTGCTTCCCACTGACCTTGCCTGGCCTGGCCGGGGACAATGGAATCCCTTTTTCCTTGCTGGGCCTCTGTCCCAGTGAGTGGTCTAGTCTGAAGCCATAGGGGCTGGCATGGGAGCTGGCATCAAATCTTTGAAGTCATGTGAGGCCTGCCTTTCAGTGCATGGTCCACGGACCTGCCGCAGCATCGCTGGGCCAGATTCTCAGTCCATGTTGCCAGACCTAGGGAAGCAGAATCTGCATTTAACAAGGTCCTGAGATCACGTGTGTGCTTTTAAGTTTGAGAAGCACTAATATAACAAGAGTCTCACCTGTTTATGTGCATCAGCATCACCAGGGGGAGATAGGGAAGCCTACTGATCCCAAGACAGTTTCCTTTGGGGTCCTGATTGAGGAGGTCTCTGTGGGGCCCAGGAATCCACATTTTGGAGAAATTCCAAGCAATTCCTGGGGTGGTGGTCCGCGGGCCATTGAAAAACGCAGCTCCAGCCTAGTATCCCCTCTCATGGCATCTGTGTGCACACCTGTAGTGATGGGGCACTCACTACCTTTCTCAATAGCCAAGTCCACTGTGGGACGGTCAGTGTGATGCTGTTCTTTGGTAACCTGAGCAAGTCTGCACCCGACCAACCTGAGGGGACAGTGAGGGTGATTTTCGTGTTTAATGCCTCCCTGCGTGTAACTGGAGGACATTAACCATGCCTCCTTCCTGTCTCCCTGGGTTTTGCTGGGTGGCCCCCAGGAGGTCCTGAGAAAAATATGCAACTATTCCTCCATCCTGTTCTCTGCAAGCATGCACAGTACTCCCTTCAGCGGTCCTCGATTTCCCCAACACTGCTGGCCCTTACTCCCCTCTCCTCTTTCAACCAAAACAGCCCCCAAACCCACCCCCAACGCAAGGAGGAGCTCTGAGGCATCACCTCTGCAATCAGCCAGACTCTGAATCGCAGTTTGGCTCAGTTTGGTTCAGCTGGGCCACTTGAGAAGTCAGAACTCTTGGTGCAAGTCACTGAAAAACCACTTCAGACTAGTTCAAATACGAAAGGAAATCACAACAGGATGGAGAAGTCCAGAGGCATGGTGACTTCAGGCATGGTTGGCTCCAGATGCTCAAAACAGAAATCTCTCTGTTTCTTCAACTCTTGCCTCTGGTTGCCTCTGTGGTGGTTTCATTCTCAGGCAGGCCTTTCCTATGGAGTGGCAAAAATGGATCCCAGCAGCCACTGTCCTATATCCCTCTGGCTTAGGAGCTTGAACAGAGAAAAATGGGTCTGTTTGCCTGTAGTTCCAACAAAAGTCTCAGGGCTCATTCTCATTGGCTCAGGTTGGATCACGTGACCACCTCTTATTCAAGGACTGTGATTCCAACCTGAGTCAGGTACTGGGTAGAATCAGCCTCATCCAAACTGCAGTCCAGAGTGTTGGGGAGGCAGTGACCCCAAAGACTAGGGGAAGTGGCAGTGATGCTGTATGGGTAGAAATAATAGTTCCCCCGCCCCCAGTCCCCTTAACTGACTGGTTTTAATCTGCTCCCTACAGGCAAAAAGCTGTGCTTCCCCAGGGAACCTGGGCTCTGTGTGGTCTTTCCTAAGTGTCGTCTTTTCCTCCACCTGCAGGGCTCCCCTGAAGCTCCTCTGTGACAATATGAAGTACCAGATCCTTTCCAGAGCCTTCTATGGATGTGCGTATTGGCCTTACTTGCCATTGTGGTCTCTGGGGGCATTTATCAAATGCCTGTTGTATGTCAGCAGTGTGAAGGGAAGGTGCCTGGCTCTGGCACGTGAACCTCTGCTCCCCTATTTCCCGAATGTGTCTTTTTAGCGTAGTTACATGCACTTCTCTGAGCCTCATCTATAGATTGAGGATAAATTGTGTTTGTAGGTGCTGAGGGGGGACAGCAAACAACGGGGCTTCTCAGTGGCAGGGGTCTGGTTAGTCACCATCGCATCCGCAGTGCCCACCTTAGAGGGCTTGTTTTCAGGATTAAATGAGAAGCATGTATAGAGCCCCTAACACCTAGCAGGACACGTCCTAGGTGCTCAATAAAAGTCGGTTCCCCTCACCTGTGGGCAGAAGAGTCAGGTGGTCTGATCCCTTTTCATGGAGTTAAAAATGAAAATTTAAATACAGGCATTCTGATGGTTTCTGTTTAACAAATGAGGAAACTAAGGCACAGGGAGGCAAGGTAACTTGTCCAAGGTCACACTGCTAATACATGACACAGCCAGAGCTCAAGCCTAACCCACTGACCACAAAGCCTGATTTTTTTTGTTTTTCATTCTGCTGTGATTCTTAGCACATTTTATTTCCCCAGCCTCCCAGCCTAGATGGGGGAGATAAAACACATATTTTCAGGGATTCCAGAAAAGTGTTACTATGTCCTGCATGGCCTGCAGAATAGCAGCTCAGGCCATGTCCCCCCACGCCTGGAGAGGCAGGGAGAACGTGAGCTCTCAGGATCAAGGTTTTTGCCTGTTCTGTTATCACCCATCCCCAGTGCCTGATGCAGGGCCTGGCTGGGAGCCAGGGGAGCGTGGACACATGTTTATGGAACCCAAATGGAAAAGCTTCCTGGAGAAGGGGTCAAGGGTCAAGATGGATCTTGAACAATGTTGTCGCATGCCATGGCTCATCCCTGATGGTGGTTGAGAGCCCAAGTTCTGGCGCTGGGCAGCTGGGGTTCAGATTCCATCTCTGCACTTCCCGGTGATGTGACCTAGGCAGGTGACACGAGCAGTCTGTGCCTCAGTTTCTTCATCTGTAAGATGGAGAAGATAGGAGTACCTGCCTCATACTGTTGTTGTGAGAATTTAATGAGTTGCATTATGGGAGCTCTGGCAGCTCCCTGGCACGTAGTGTATGCGTGTGTCAGTGTTAGCCATCTCCTCCTCCCCTTCCTCCCCCTCCCCCCTGCCCCTCCTTCCCCTCCCCCTCCTCCCCTTCCCCTACCTCCTCCCCTCATTTCTCCCCTCCCTCCCCTCCTCTTCCTTCCTCCCCTCCTCTTCCTTCCTCCTCTCCCTCCCTCCCTTCCTCCTCCTCCTCCTCTCCCTCCTCCTCCTCCCTCCCCTCCCTCTTCTCCTCCTCTTTCTCCTCCCTCTCCTCCCCCTCCTCCTCCCTCTCCTCCCCCTCCTCCTGCCTCTCTTCACCCTCCTCCCCCTCCTTCCCCTCTTTCTAATCCTTCTCCTCCTCCTCCTCCTCCTCCTCCTCCTCCTCATTGCTGGGAGGGGCGAGTCCTCAGGCTCCAGAAAGCCCAGGGTCCTCTCCAGGAGTTGATAGGGGACAGCCAAAGGGAGGGGACATGGTCAGAGCAAACACAAGCTGTCATTGGCTGAGTGCCTCCTGTGTACCAGGCACTGTGCCCTCCAGGTGCCCAGGGTGGAGCGGACGAAGGGTGGCAGGTTGGCAGGCATTCTGTGAGAGTGCGGGGCCGTCTTTGAAAGCAAACCAGGCGCATCTCCCAGGGCCTTCTTTATCTAGCTGCACTGTGAGCAAGAGCTGCCCACCTCTGCCATTCTCTTTCTCTCTTGCTACGGATCGGAGGCACCCAGAGGTCTGGAGAGCATGTGGAGTCCCTGCCTCCTTCCTGCCTGCCCCTTGTCTGCCTCCTGCCCATGGATTAAATGCCTTGGCTTCCGGGCAGAGGCGGTAATGGCACCCTGGCCTGGGCTGAGAAAGGTGACCGACTTCCCTAGGATCACAGAACTATTAAGCAGTCAAGCCAGCAAGTGACTTCACCCCTCCGAGCCTCGCCTCCCTCATCTGGAAGAGAAGGATGATGGGACTTTCTGCGTCATAAGGGTTCACTAGGATTGCAGGGTGGGGCAGCGCTTCGAGATCCATGAGACAAGGCAAGGCAGGCTGGATGGTGAATGATGGCACTTTCCCTCCTTCCTTCCCTCGCCAGGGCTTGCCTACTGCAGACACCTGTCCACTGTGAGGACCCACCTGTCAGCCCTGGTCAATCACATGATCGTGTCTCCAGACTTGCCCTGTGATGCCGGACATGGGCTGACGGCCAGGATCTGGGAGCAGTACCTTCAGGACAGCACAGTAAGGCTTGGCCTGGCTCTGCCTGCAGTGGGGCAGAGCCCTTGGGGGGACCGTCTTGTCATCTGAGCAATGAACCCACCTGCTTGCGGGGATTCAAGGCGGCTGTGACACCTTAGGGGTGGTCTGCATACCCCACCTGAAGGCCCCGCCCTTCTTGAGAGTTCTAAAACCCACTGCCCCCTTCTGCCCATGGGTGTGAGGATCCAGGAGGCTGGAGCGTGCGCGTCCTCTCCTGGAAGGAGTAAAGAATCTGTCACCAAGGATTTATTAAGCATCACACGTATGCACAGTGCTGCACGAGGTGCAGTAAGTCTCTTCCTCAGGAAGGTTGAAACTACTTAGCTACTTAGGAGGATGGTAGCTAAGTCAGAGGAGGCAGCTGGGCTCAGAAAACCGCCCCCCAACGTGCAGAACCCTTCCACTTGGCCTCACGACCTGAGAATCCTCCCGTCAGATATTTCACCTGGAAACGCATCTCTAAGGTTTTCTTACTAGAAGGCAAACATCCCTGCAAGGAAGACGTTTATGTGTGAAAAAAGTTTCACAGTCAAATAGCTTGGGAAGCGAGAGGGGTCAGCTTTTCTGTATCCTGCAGAACTTCCCAGAACCTTGGCTAGGCTGATAGGCTTATGGCTCTCAAGAAACTGGGTGGGGGGGAGGGGGAGGGGGGAGAGCATATGGAACAGTTTCTAAATGTTCCTAAATGAACTGTGAGATCATGACCTGAGCCAAAACCAAGAGTCAGACACTTCACTGACTGAGCCACCCTGGTGCCCCTGTAATTCTTATTTTTTTTAAAAATGAGGTAACAAAAAAAATGAGGTGACATTGAGTTTGTATTTTAAGCAACAGCTTCATTTTATAGCAAAGATGTCTTTCAGATCTCTAGGCGAAATGTTGAACGTTAGAACCTTCGCACTTCGTTGATGAGTAGACCATACTTTATTCAGATCTTCCCCTAATGATAGACAGCTGGGCTCTTTCTCTTTTAATTTTTTTAAAATTTTTTTTAAACGTTTATTCATTCTTGAGAGACAGAGTGTGAGCAAGGGAAGGGCAGAGAGAGAGAGGGAAACACAGAATCTGAAGCACGCTCTGAGCTGTCAGCACAGAGCCCGATGCGGGGCTCAAACCCACGAACCGCGAGATCATGACCTGAGCTAAAGTCGGACGTTTAACTGACTGAGCCACTCAGGCGCCCCTGGGCTCTTTCTCTTCTTAAAAATTATTTCAAATAGGGCTTCAGTCGACATCTTTATAAGCACATATAATTCCGACTAGTGCTTTTATTTCGAGAGTAGATTCCTAGAAATAAAATTGATTGATATGCATTTACAATTTAAATAGATGTGCCAGTGTACTTTCCCAAAAAGTCCTAGTGCTCATAATCCCAGCTGGCCTGGGAGAGTGCACATTTCCTGAGGAATTCAAAAGATTTGTAGACTTCTGGGCTCCACTCCAGCTTTACTGATTTAGCATCCCTGGGAGTGGAGCCCAAGAATTTCGGTTTTTGAAAGTTCCCCAAATGCTTCTAGTGATCTCCCCAGTTTGGGAGGTGCTAGTCTAAGGACAAGTTGGTTGAAAAGATAGATTAGTCAAAAGTGAGTATTTTTTGTCTAACACTTTTGGAACAGTTTCGCAAACTGGCCATGTTTTTACCCTTCTTGGTTGCATTATTGCATTAGGGTGGACTGAGCTGCAGTAACCAATACAGTAACTACTTCAGTTGCTTGACATCATGCGGTGTATTTCTTGCTCACTCTTCAGTCCTCAGTGGGCATTCCTGGTGGGTGGGCATCTGTCCTCCCTCCAGGGGCTCAAGAGTCTTTCATTCTTGTGGCCCCACCATCCTCCCGGGGGCCTCATAGTCATCGCCTCCAGGCAGCGGAGCAGAAATACATAGTCTGAAGGGAATACACCTGCTTCTTCAAAGCTCTGGCCTGGGAATGGCTTCTATCGCATCCTATCACATCCCATTGGCCAGAACCTAGTCACATGGCCACATCCAACTGCAAAGGAGGCTGGGAAATGGAGTCCAGCTGTGGGCCCCAGGACCCGAGCAGGTGGATTTTCAATGAAGCATTTACAGCCTCAGCCACAAATAGTTGTCTGATCTTTAAACTGCTTTGACAAGGCTGTCGGCAGAACGTGAATTAAAATTTCCAACAGAGACAAAAGAGTGGCTGGTTTTGCCATTGTGGTGAGGTACATCTAAGACTAGCATTAAGATGGGAAATCTGTGGGGCACTTGTCTGGCTCGGTTGGTAGAGCATGGGGCTCTTGATCTCAAGGTCGTGAGCTTAAGCCCCATGCTGGGTGTAGAGCCTACTTAAAAATGTGAAATATGCTTGTAATTTTAGAATGTACAGTAAAGAGATGGGAGGAAACTGGACCTTACTGCCCTTCAGAGTGGCTTTTCAAAAAGCAGTCATTGGCGTTTTACACACACACACACACACACACACACACACACACACACACAGATGGGACCTGCTGGTCCCCTCAGTGTGACTAATTATAACTGCAAAGCCTTTGCCTGAATATGACTTTTAAAAAGAGGGCAAACCTATTTGACAATACAGCAAACAGTTGTTAAAGTTATCCTCGTGTGCACAGAAGTTACTAGTGCATGAAGAACCAGCTGGAAATGTTCATTTTGGATTGATTTGCTTTTAAACAGTTTTCTCTGAGCTGAGTCAAGGTTAATAACTTTGAGATGGTATGGCCAAATAAACACAATGCACGAAATTGACTAAAAGCTAAGTACAAATGTTAATTCATTGTATACTGGCCTTTTTTTTTTTTTTTTTTTTGTAAAAATGGGCTCACACTAGACATATTATATTCTCCACCTTGTTTTTTTCCACTTAACAATATACATCGAACATCTTTTTGTTGAAGTTCTCATGGATGCATCTTCCGCCCTTTTTACTCTCTGTTGGTATTCCTGTGTAGGGATGCCCCGTTCCCCACCACCCCCCCGTCGGCAGGCAGTTGGGGGGTTTCCAGGGTTTTGCTTTCTCATATGATGCCATGATGGATATCCCAGAACATACAGCTTTGTTTATTCACACCATGATCTCTAAGGACCAGGTCTGAGAAGTGGGACTGTCAGGTCACAGAGCCCATCTTTCCTGTTGACCAAACCCTTTACTTCCTCCCACCTACCACAGAGTTACGAGGAACAGGAGCTTCTACGCCTCATCTACTATGGAGGCATCCAGCCGGAGATCCGCAAGGCCGTGTGGCCCTTCCTTCTGGGCCACTACCAGTTCGGGATGACAGAAACAGAAAGGAAGGAGGTTGGTTACGCCTGATGGGCAGTGGGGTCTTTGGCAACAAAAGGAGCTGGGTACTGTGGGGATGGAGGTGCTCTGGTTCCACGTTGGACCAAGATGGCACAGGGGAACATGAGGGAGCCAGGAAGCTCCAGGGCAATGCTGCCTGGTAGAAATACAACACAAGCCACAGATGCCATTGTGTAAAATAAACTTGATTTTGAGAGAATTATAGATTCACGTACGGCTATAAGAAATAATACAGAAGGATTTATCTGATTTCTCCCAATGGTAGCATCTTACAGAGCTATAATATCACAACCGGGGCATTGACATTTGTGTGTGTGTGTGTGTGTGTGTGTGTGTGTGTGTGTGTGTAGCTCTCCACATTTTATCACATGAGTAAGTTTGTGTATCACTCTCATGGTCAACAAACTGAACATTTCTGATGCTACCAGGGTCCTCCTGTTGCCCTTTTGTGGCCACAGCCTCTCCGCTCTCACTGCCCGCCTAATAACACCTGACAACATTACCAGAACGTTCTTCATTCCTGTAGTTTTGTCATATCCAGAACATGTATACATGGAATCCTATAGTATATGGTGTATAACGTTTTGGGATGAACTTTTTCACTCAGCACAATCCTCTGGCAATCTATCCTTTTCATGGCCAAGTGTTCTATGGTGTTCCATGGTATGGATGTTTGACGATCCACCTGTTGATGGATAGGTGGGTCGTTCCCGGTTTGAGCTTTACAAATAAAGCTGCTGTGAGCGTTTGTGTTTTCCCTTGAGCATAAGGTGTCATTAAACGTTCAAGATGACAGTTGCTGGGGCACATGGCGTGCTTGTTCAGTTTTGTAAGAGACTGCCAAGCTTCTGCAGTGGCTGCACCATTTTATATTCCCACCAGCAGTATATGAGCGACCCACACCTGCATCCTCACCGAGGTTTGGTCCTGTCACTATTTTTTATGTCGGCCACTCAGGCAAGGGGTAAATGATGCGTCCTTGTGATTTTAGTTTGCATCTCCCAAATGACTGGTGATACTGCACGTCTTTGCATTGTATGCTTATCGCCATCTGTGTATCTTTGATGAAATGTCCATTCGTGTCTTTTTTCTAAGTGAATCGTTTGGGTTTTTACTGTTGCACTTGGGAGCTCTTCATATGTTCTTGATACTTATTCCTTGCTGGGTGAATGGTTTGCAAATATTTTCTCCCCAGTCTGTCTTGTCTTTTCACCCTCTTTTGATTTTAGTAATTTTTTTAAGTTTATTTATGTATTTTTGGGAGAGAGAAAGAGAGAGCAAGCGAGCAAGGGGCAGAGAGAGGGAGAGAGAGAATCCCAAGCAGGCCTCACGCCATCAGCACAGAGCCCAGCATGGGGCTCGAACCCACGAAACGTGAGATCATGCCCTGAGCCGAAGTCATACGCTTAACTGACTGAGCCACCCAGGTGCCCCTTGTCTTTCATCCTCCTAATGGGATCTTGTACAGAACAAATGTTGAAATTTTTGATGAGGTTCAGTTTATCAGTTTTTCCTCATATACATTGTGCTTTTGGTGTCAGGTTGAAGAACTTTATGTTTAGCCCTAGATCCCAGAGATTTTCTCCTATGTTTCTTTTCTCAAAGTTTTATCAAGTTCTGTAGTTGTACATTTTAAATTTAGGTCTGTGATCCGTGTTGAGCTCATCTTTGTATCCAGTGAGTGGTTTAGGTCAAGATTCATTTTTTGGCCTATGATGTCTGGTCGCTCCAGCACGGTTTGGTGGAAAGGCTGGCCTTCCTCTCTTGACTGGCTTTTGCGCCCTTGTCAGCACTCAGGTGGGCATATTAGCGTGGATTCTCCATTCCATTCCGTTCATCTAATACCACCCTGTAATGAGAAATCTTTAGCTGATACCACACTGTCTTGATGACTGGAGCCCGTGTGTTAATTTTAAGCGTTTAGTTAATGTTATGGGACACCTGGGTGGCTCAGTCGGTTGAGGGTCTGACTTTGGCCGGGGTCATGATCTCGCAGTTCGTGGGTTTGAGCCCCGCTTTGAGCCCTGCGTTGGGCTCTTTGCTGACAGCTCAGAGCCTAGAGCCTGCTTCCGATTCTGTCTCCCTCTCTCTGACCCTCCCCTACTTGTGCTCTCTCTCTCAAAAATAAATACACATTAAATAAGTAAATATAAACAAACAAATGTTTAGTTAGTGTTTTAATAGTCCCATTTTAAAAAGTAGAAGGAAACAGATGCCTTGAATTGTTTTTAAACATCATTCCCAGTTCACAAGAAGTTGCAAAAACTGTAATAAAGAGGTCCTGTTGTACCCATTGCTCAGTTTTCCGCAATGGAAACACCTCCTAGAGCAGTAGCACATTATCGAAACCAGGACGTTAGCATCGGCACAATATCACTAGCTACACCACAGACCTCTTTAGGATTTTCGTCACTTCTGCATTGGCTCGCGCACATGCATACACGTGTGTGTGTGGGGAGGGGGGGGGTGGGTGTGGGTGTGTGTGGATGTGGGTGTGTGTGCGTGTGGGTCCACATCACTTCCTTAAGATGAAATTAATTTCAATGATATATTTTATTTAACCCAACGTATCCAGTACGTTACCATTTCATTGTGTAATCAATATAAAAAGTATTGCGACATTCTACTTCTTTTATTCATACTCCGTTTTCAATACCTAGTGGCATTTTATGTTCCTTATCCATTTCCCACCTGTGCTATTATTTACTAAATATTTGTCAGTAAATTGACTCACTGCAAAATGTATGTAACTTATTTAAAAAGGTATTTCATATCCCTGCCATTAATGGAAGACTGACATGACTTGGCATAACAGAAGGAAAGCTATAAAAATAAATAAAATACGACCAAATGATATAACTCAGTTCCAAGTAGATACTGTAGCCTGCCTGAGGCCTGCTCTCTTTGTTAAAAGAGGGGATTATGAAGTGTTATTGGAGGTGTTCAAGGCACGGTAGCACCAGACTGGCCTTCCTCGTAATCCGAAAAGTAGAAGGGGAACTGAAAATGGAAATCACACTGTGATTCCAGATGATAAGACCCTGTGCCAGTGAACTGTCTAAAATCATCTCAGGACCAGCACAAGGCCCTCCCATGCTTCAACCCCTGTCTCATGGGCTCCTGGCAAACAGGAACAGAGTTCCGGGTGCCAGGTCCTGTGCTTGGGACTGGGGACCCAGAGGTGCATTAGATGAGTTCCTTGCCAGTGTAGTGGGGGTTTGTGCAGAGTCAGATGTAGGCAAACCCCAGGGTTGTAAGAGCATACCAGGGCCACCTATGCCATGCAGAAGGCTACCTGCTTGCTTTCCAGGCAAGGGCGGTGAGGAAGGGCCTCTCAGAAGAGGGGCCAGCAAAAGCAAAGCCCTAGAAGTAGAGGACACATGTGTATGATGCAGTGTGTGTGTGTGTGTGTGTGTGTGTGTGTGTGTGTGTGTGTGTGGGTCTGTGAGGGTTTGTGGGGAGAAGGGTGGCAAGTACATGGTGGACGTGGTGGCTGGAACAGGATAGTGAGGTGGGGGCAACAGTGAGAGGTGGGGCCAGGGAGGAAACAAAGAGGAGTCTGCTGAGGGGTAAATGCAAAGGAGGGGCCAGGCTGGGACAAACAGGCAACTGGAAGGAGCCCACTGGGGTCCTCCTGGTTCAGGGTCATGGGAACCTCGCCTAGGAAGGCAGTGGAAATAGGAAGTTATGCTTGGATGAGTCTTCTGGAGGTAGGTCAGTGGGAGGAAGGGCAGGAATTTGGGCAGGGTGGACCCTGAGCCTCTCTCCGGAAGCCCTGGAAAGCTTAAGGATTCCCTGTCCCCCCTAGCCAGGAGGCAGGCTCCCTGCCCTCTCTCTTCCCCTTCCTGCCTCTCCACACCCTTACTCAGATCATCTTGTCCACGCCCATTTGTGCCCAGAGTTCTGGTGCTTTCAGAACCTCAGTTACCCGGGCTGTGTAACAGAAACAACGCAAGTTGCCCTTCTGTCTGCTGAAATTCCACAAGGAAAATGCTTGAAACCTGTAGCCCTTTTCTAAGGCCATTGCTAGAGTCAAGGGAGAGGTCAGTTCTCTTTGTCTTTGTATCCTCTGCACCTGGCCCTGTGTTGGGCACATGGCAGGCACTCGGTAAATGTGTCGGGTGTGTGGATAGATGGATGGCATGAAGCGTCTTGCTCTTCTTGTATCTCATATACCTGGCTTGGTACCCAGCACAGAGTAGGTGCTTCCCAAATTGAAAGGATAAGGGAATGAGTGAATGAAGAAGAAGGGAAGGAAGGTAATAAGAAAGAAACCGTCTTCTCACTTCAGCTGTCTCCAGGGTTTAGTACACTGCTTGGCAGAGGAGAAGCTCAGCAAGTATTTGAATGTGTATAGGAAGGGAGGGAGGAAAGAAGGAAGGAAGGTAGGCAGGCAGGAGGAAGGGAAGGAAGGAGAGAAGGGAGGGAGGGAGGGAGGGAGGAAGATAAGAAGGAAGGAAGGGGGAGGGAGGAAGAGGGAAGGAAGGAAAGGAGGGGAGGAAGGTAAGAAAGAAGGAGGGAGGGAGGGAGAAGAGGAAGAGAACATTGAAAGAAGTAGCTTTGCACGTTTGTGTATCCCCAGGGCCTAGCCAGGGCCCTGCACATAGTAGGTGTCCGGTCAATGTCTGTTGGACGTCCGTGAATGATGAATGGGTGTCTCCAGTGCTCAAGGTCCCAGGTCAGAGCTGGCAGTCTCTTCTGGGTTGGGCCGGCTCTCCCCAGGGGTGACCTTGCATCTGCCCTGGCAGGTGGACGAGCAGATTCACGCGTGCTACGCACAGACCATGGCTGAATGGCTGGGCTGCGAGGCCATCGTGCGGCAGAGGGAGCGGGAATCCCATGCGGCTGCCTTGGCTAAATGCTCATCAGGGGCCAGCCTGGACAGCCACCTGCACCGGATGATGCACCGGGACTCCACCATCAGCAATGAGGTGACAGGCGGGACCTATCTGGGAGCATGGGGGGGGGGGGGGGGGGGGGCAATAAAGGCCAGGATCTGCTCCATTTAGCTGTTGTAGGAATGGTGAAGGCTGGGTATCTGGAGCTTTGGATTGAGTCTCACCCCTAGCGCTTGGGTGGAAGGTTACTGTGGAGTTTGATAGACCTGCATTTGAGTCTAGCCTCGCCATTTCCTAGCTCTGGGGCCTCAGGCAAGCACCCTTATTTCTGGGCCTCAGTTTCTTCATCTATAAAAAGGGTGCGACCATTTGGATAGGGGAGGTTTGTGTGCAGCTCAAATGAGGTAGTGCATATGAAGCGCCTAGCACAGTGCTAGGCTCCCGTTTTTTCAGCCAGTGCTCACTGAGTACCTACTACGTGCCAACAACAGTCAGGAATGTCCTGGAATGCCAGGAGCACTCCAGCGACCAGGTCAGACATACCTGCCCTCTCAGAACCTCCAGTTTAGCAGCCCAAAGGAGCAGCCGAGAAGAAAATTAATTCTCTTCCCCAGTGCTTGTATACTCATCCATTGCCAACAATAATACTGCCTAGGATAGCAGGCAACCACCAAAAGTCGGTGACTCCTAACATTAACGCCCTTAGTGTGTACTCCTGAGTCTGGCTCAGCTGAGCAGTTCTGCCCTGAGCGGGGCTGGCTGGGCTCACTCTTGAGCCTGCTGTCCGTGCCTGGTCTGCTAAAAGCCTCGTTCATCTTTGCTGGGTTCTCTCACGTGTCTGAGGCGACCGGGCTCTGCTCCACACGTCCCATCCTCCAGGAGGCTGACCTGGGCACGTTCACATAGTGAACGTAGATCATAAAGAGATGAAGCGGAAATACACAGTACTTGTTAAACCTCTGCTCTGGTGAGGTTGCTAACTAACATCCCAGTGGCCAAAGCAGGGCCCATGGCCAAGCCTAGCATCCGAGTAGGTGGGAACTAGAAGCTATAGAACAAAAGCATGTATACAGAGAGGGGAATAAAAAAACAAACAAAAAAACCAAAAAAATCAGGCCATTAGTACCACGAGCTCTGAGTTGATCTTAAATATTTGTCCAGAGGTCTAGAGGACAGGGCAGTTAAAGGTGGGTTTTTCTGATTGCAAGAGTAGGGGGGAGGGGGGTCCAGTGGCTGCTGTGGCCCCTGAGGAGATGCCAGGGAGCAGAGGGCGCCCCCCTCCCTATTCTTGTGGTACAGATAGGAAGCTGAGGCCCTGACAGGGGACTTGCCCAAGTCAGGAACAGAGATGAGGCCACACTTACAGAATCCCTGCCTGAGCTGAGTGTAGGGCCCCAGAGCCGGGATGCAGCCTCACGCACACTTTCAATCTCTCTGTCTCTGTCTCTCTTGGCCCCTTTTTCTGTCAGTCCTCCCAGAGCTGCAGTTCAGGCCGCCAGCACGTCCGCCTGCAGAGCGACTCCAGCAGCAGCACACAGGTGACCCTCGGGGAGGTGCCCCCCCTTCCCCCCCCTTCAACTTGGAGTAAAGGGATCGGATGTCCATCATCTACAGGTCACTTGTTTTATGCTAGCATTAAAAATGGAGTTTTGGGGGCTCAGTCGGTTGATCGTCCGACTTCGGCCTCAGGTCACGATCTCGCGGTCTGTGAGTTTGAGCCTCGCGTCACGCTCTGTGCTGACAGCTCAGAGCCTGGAGCCTGCTTCAGATTCTGCGTCTCCCTCTGTCTGTCCCTCCCCTCCTCGCTCTCTCTCTCTCTCTCTCTCTCTCTCTCTCTCAAAAATAAACAAACATTAAAAAAATAAAAATTTTTAAATTAAAAAAAGAGGTTTTAGTTACACAGGTAATATGTGAATCTCTTCCTCCTGTAAAAAATTAAAATATTGCAGAGAGAGCTAAATTTGGCTTTGACCCTTCCTAACCCCCACTTGCCCTCCCTAGAAATGTCATCATTTTGCTGTGTATCCTTCCAGACCGTCTGTTTGCCTTTACATACACACAAGTATGTACACAGTATGAAGACAATACATTGCACTGTTTGGTAATTTTTGGAAATTCCTACATAAATTCTATTATACACGTTGTTGCACAGCTTTCCATTTTATTCCATGAAATGTTAACTCATCCCACTCAACATTAAATAAAAAGCAAAGCACAAAAAAACATGCACACTGCGACACCTTTGGCATTAAAACAGGAAATGTTAATATATCTGTTTTCAAAAACAACGGATAAAAAAGCCAGAAATGAAACAGAATTATTACCTACAGGAGGCAGGGGAGGACACAGGGAAAGAAGCCACATTTCCCTGAATATCCCTTGTTTCCTAGTTCCGACTTTGGAGTTAGGCAAATTTTGTATTGACATAATTTAAAACAATTGAACCAAGAAAAAAATTTTTAAACCAGAAACACATGAAATTAACAGATCATATTGGTGACACAAACACAGAGAAGAAATGTTTCATGTGACCTTGGAACATGGTCTTATACTATCTATCCTTGATGGGATATGGCCTGAGGACGTAAAGAACCACAAATAAACCCTTGCCCTTGTCCCAGAGACTTTTCCATAATGTCTCATCTACATCTAACTACTTTGGAAAATTGATCTGTAATAATCAACCACGTGGATATAATATGCTGTTTTTAGCCTGTTTCCTATGTTGTAAATTCATTTCTTACTTGAAAAAGTTATATGCAAAAAAATTTTTGTGATGAAAGGTACACTTCCTGCTACTCCGGCTCCCTAATACTCCTCAATTTCAGTGCTTTCTTCTTTCTGGATTATTCTAGGCATTTCCGTGCAGTGGGTCACTCTTTTATTTCCCACGGCGGGAGCGTACATTACACCTGGTCCGTCCCACTCCTTTCCCCGACTGTATAGTATTCCACGTGCATGTTCCATATTTGAACCGGCCCCCTGCTGATGGATGTTTAGATTGGTGCTGGAAGCAGTGGGCATCCTAATCTCTCCGTGTGTGCATACCTCATCTTCAGGTGTTTGAGTCTGTGGACGAAGTGGAGCAGGTGGAGGCAGAAGGCAGGTTGGAGGAGAGACAGCCCAAGATCCCCAACGGGAACCTGGTGAATGGCACCTGTTCCCCGGACTCCGGCCATCCGTCATCCCACAACTTCTCCTCGGGCCTCTCGGAGCCCTCGGAACCCAGCCTGAGCACGGAGGACAGTGTCATGGACGCCCAGCGGAATGCCCCTCTGGTGCTTCGACCTGGGGACAGCAGCGTGGATGACGGGCAGAGCAGTGAGGCCACCACCTCCCGGGATGAGGCCCCCCGCGAGGACCTGGCCGTGCAGGACAGCCTGGAGAGCGACCTCCTCGCCAACGAGAGCATGGACGAGTTCATGTCCCTCACTGGCAGCATGGATGTGGCCCTGCCCGGAAAGGAGGGGGCCGCGATGGAGGGCTGGGGAGACAGTGAGGTGGGGAAGCACAGCCGTGTGGACAGTGAGGACAACCTCTCAGAGGAGCCCGAGATGGAAAGTCTCTTCCCCGCCCTGGCCTCTCTGGCCGTGGCCACTTCTGCCAACAACGAGGCGTCCCCCGTGTCTTCCAGTGGCGTCACTTACTCTGTAAGTCACCAGGATTCTCCTGCACTTAATTTTCGTACCTAACAGCCGTGGGACGGTGGGTGTGTCCCACGAGCCTCAGTTTCCCAGAATGACCTCTGATCTGTTACATTTTCCCCATCACAGAGGCTGCACTGGAGAAGCCCTTCTGGGCAGACAGTATAGTAGTTAAAGAACACAGGCTTTGCAGTCAAATCGTCCCGGGTTCAGTCCCAGCTGAGGCACCTCACTTTTTCTTTCTGAGTCTCAGTCTTCTATCAGTCGAGTACCTTCCTGCCTGAGCTGTTCTCAGAAGTAGGGAGTCCAGTCCTCTGTGCCTGATGTGCGGTGAGCTTTCCATCAATAGCAGCCTCGATGATGAGCATCTTGGGGTACACTCAGGTCCAACATCTTTTAAGTACTCCAGTTTACTTTGTTGCCAAAAAGTCCAAGCCAAAGGATGTCAACTGAATGGGAGGTTTTTTGAGCCAGGCACTGTGTATATCCATTTTCCTTTGAAGAGCATGTTATTTCTATGTAAGATATACATGCCCATAGTGTAAAGAGTGAAACAGACCAGGCTGAATACAAAACCCAGAAGTGCCCCCCATCTGCCCCCATGTAGCCCTCCCCAGAGGCAATAGCAGTTACTTGTTCTGCCCAAATTACCTGGTGTTTACCCCCGTGTCTCTAAATAACATACTTGTATTGCTACTTCCTGATCTTCTTCCTTTTTCTTTAGTTCCAGACATGAACGTTTCACCCCCACAGCCTCCCCAACACAAGGGACCCCTTCCCAGCCCCATCCATCCGCTAGGGTTACAATAATTTTAGTTCGATGACTATCTGTTGTTCACGCTAGTGTAACGAAACAATGTATATACACCATGCAGTAAACTATTTATTTTTTCTTTCCTGCCAGAAAATTTTGTTTTCCCTGGATGTGTTTTCATTTCCTCATCTCTGTTTTCTTGTCCTGCGTTTGCTACATATGAATCATTAATTCGCTCCCCCCAGCCCCCCAAACTCTGCCAGTTTTCTAAATCTCTTCTAGAACATTCAGAAACCTCAAGGTTTTCTGTTCATTTTGTATGCCTCAAGAATGCTCTCTGAGAGCCTCAGACCTTCCCCAGTCTTCTGCTCCTGGTAAATAGCTGTCGTCTTAGATTTTTTTTTCTCCACCTTCATCTAGAAGTTACTTCTGCTCTTAGGTTATCCACCTGCATAAGATATAAACCTGGTGTGAGGCTGTTAATTATCCAGGGAGGTATATTTTATACTTCATTTGACGCCTATGTTCAAGACAGGTAGTTGTCTTTAAGGCCCTAGATGTAAGTAGCTTTTTCTACCATTCCCTTACTGGGGATGGGGCTCTTGGGGATCCTGCCTTAATGCGTGAAAATCTCTTATTAGATTCCTTACCTTCAGGGAGAAGGATCCCCAAACCATTAAATCCAAGCTTCAGTTTTCCCAGTCTGGAAGCTTTCCTCAAGGCAAAAGCCAGATTTGGTATTTCTTGCCTTTGTGGTGAATTTGTGGCCTTTAATCGTTCCTCATTTTTCTTGCCATATCACTGAACCTTTTCCTCAGATGGGGATCAGGGCAGCAAGCCCGGCATGTGCCAGAACTGGACTCCTGTCCGCTTTCTCTGTCTTCCTGTCCAGTGTCCCGCGGGGGCGGTGGGTGCATCTCCAGCTAGTTCCAACCCTCGTGCACAGTGAGGAGAATTCGTCTTTGCAGCTTAGAGCATTGTTTTGTTTCATAAAAGGGAAAGAAAGAAAAAGGGACTGTCATCGTACAAAGTGAAAAGAGGCTTTCTCGGAAAACCACAAAAATGAAATCAAACGCCCACCTGGTCCGGGGAGAGGATGTTCTTTTCAGTGGCAGCAGGAGGGGGGTAGGAGGCGGGAGACCGTCTGGAGCACGACCTCTCTGTGAGGAGCTGGCGTGTAATTGTTCTCTCCGTCCCCTCCTGGGGGCCTGCAGCCGGAGCTCCTGGACCTGTACACCGTCAACCTGCACCGCATCGAGAAGGACGTGCAGCGCTGTGACCGCAGCTATTGGTACTTCACGCCCCCCAACCTGGAAAAGCTGCGGAACGTCATGTGCAGGTGGCTGGGGGGCAGGGAGGGGCGGTGAGGTGGGGGGTGGGCTGCAGGGGAGCGGGAGGGGGTGGCAGAGGCGGGGGCTGCAGAGAGCCCAGCCAGACCGCAGCCTCTGCCATTGGCACCTTGCCCACCTGACGATGAGGTGACCATCACAGTAATGATAATAATAGAGAGCATCCGTTAAGCACTTACTGTATACCAGGCACCACCCCGAGCCCTTTACTAACGTCATTTCACTTAGTCCTCACAACAAGCCTATGGGGTAAATATTATCCCATTTAACAGGTGAGGAAGTGGAGGCCGAGGGGTACCATACTGCTCGGAGTCGCCCAGCTGGGCAGTGGCTGGACGGGAACCCTTGCCCACATCTCTCGGGCTCTAAAAACATCTGTGCTTTTTTTTCTTTTTCTTTCAGCCAAGATCTGGAGCTTGTTAGTCTCATTACATACTAAATATTTTATTTCTTAAAATATGAAAGTAACTCTAAAATACCTAGATCAACCAAGGAAACCAGAAGTTCATAAGGTATAAAGAGAGACTGCTTTCCCTGTCCAGTTATCAATGTCCCTCGCCTAAAAGAAACTACTGCTAAGGATTTAGTGAGTGTCTTCCCGAGCCGCATATAGATGTAAAATAACATCATAGGTAGTGTATTATATAACATGAGTGCATACGTGTTTTAATGTCTTCTTAATTTTACCTATGTAGGGTTAATATTATATTTTTCTACCACTTGCTTCTTACACTTAATACATCCTGGGGGGCTCAGTCGGTTGAGCATCCGACTGTGCTTTCAGCTCAGGTCATGATCCCAGGGTTGCAGGATCGAGCCCCACATCAAGCTCTGCACTAAGCATGGAGCCTGCTTAAGATTCTCTCTCTCTCTCTCTCTCTCTCTCTCTCTCTCTCTCTCTCAAGTAAAATGAAAAAAAAAATGCATCCTGGGTGTCTTTCCATACTACTCTAACTCAGGGGTTCAGAAACTACTAGGACGGGGGCACCTCGGGGGCTCAGTCGGTTAAGTGTCCAACTTTGGCTCAGGTCATGATCTCACATTTTGTGGGTTTGAGCCCCATGTCAGGCTCTGTGCTGTCAGCACAGAGCCTACTTCAGATCCTCTGTTCCCCTCTCTCTCTGCCCCTCCCCTCTGGCTCTCTGGCTCTCGCTCGCTCTCTATCAAAAATAAATAAACATTAAAAAAAAAGACCTGCTAGCACAGCCCACAGGCCAAATCCAGCCCCACCACCTGTTTTTGCAAATACAGTTTTCTTAGAACTCAGCCATGCCTGTTTGTTTGCATAGTATCTATGATTGCTTCTGCAGAGTTGAGTAGTTGAGACAGAACCTAGGCCTGCAAAGATGAAACTAATTATCATCTGGACCTCCCAGGAAAGGTTTGCCAACCCCTGCTCTAACTCATTTTTATTAATAAGGACTACCTCATAATTATTCTGTCTTACAGTCTCCCAAGCAATCACTGCCTCTCAAGATTGAGTTGAGGAGACACAAATATAGTTTCAGTGTATGTGCTGCCGAAGCGAGCACAAGACACAAATATAATTAACTCTAATATATGTTACATTAAAATGAGAAGGTGCTGGGGGAGAAGGAAGGATAGACCGACTTTTGCTGGGTTATGGCCTTGGGAGAAAGTGTGGAAGCCCACACGGAGGCGGGGACATGCAAGATGGCCCTTGGCAAAATTAGGAGAGACTGAACAAACCACCCGGCATACACGTACCCTGTGGTAAGGCCACCTGGGCTCAGATCCTGCCCTTGCCATGTATTCTTGGGTGTATGACACTACGCATGTCGCTTCTCTCTCTGTACCTCAGTCTCCTCATCTGTGAAATGGGATATGCCAGGACCTTCTGCGTGTGATTATTTTGAGAATTTCATGGCGCAGTATATGTTTAGTGGCTGAGCATACAGTACATGCCCAGTAAACAGTAGTTACTATTATTCGAGGGCAGTTGGGAACTCCAGGCACAGAAGTGCTAGGGTCAGGCACCGGGGTGTGAGTGTGTGCCAGAAAGGAAGAAGTACTGGGAGGCGATGGTGGGGCTGTGAAGATGCGGTGAAGACAGTGAGTGCCTTACATGCCCAGGGAAGGCGTTTGCACGTTGTCTCGCAGTGGGCAGCTTGTGAGGATGTGGTGGCCTCTTGGAGCTGGGCTTTAGGAAGGCCATCCTGGTGGCTGAGAATAGGATGTTTGAAGAGAGTGGGACTGGGGAAGGGGTGGAGGCAGGAGCCGAGGGAGTGAGCGGTCCAGGTAGTAATGGGGGGCTGTGGCAGGAAGGAGGAAGAGGACAGGGGGGTTGGAGAGAGAGAGGTCGTAAGTGCCATCCTCAGGCCCATCGTCTCTCTCTTGTAGCTACATCTGGCAGCACATTGAGATCGGCTATGTCCAGGGCATGTGTGACCTCCTGGCTCCACTGCTGGTCATCCTGGATGACGGTGAGTATGTCCCCCCACCCCCCGCCACCCCAAGGCCAGGGGTGCACTTTCCTTCCCACTGCGGAGGAGGGGTTTAACCTTACTTTGTGACTCCCACTGCAAAGAAGGGGTTTAACCTTACTTTGTGACTCTGGTGAATGCATCAAGGTCCTAGGGAAATAGAAAGGCTTGTTGTTCCATGTTAGTCCACACTTATCACCAGGTGCCCGACAGCCAGCCAGGCCTTTGCTAGCCACTGATTGCACAGACATGAAGGGGAGCAAAGAAAAACCCACGCCCAGATGTCTTCACTGGTGAATTCTACCAGACACTTAAAGAAGAATTAATACCAGTTCTCCACAAGCTCTTCCAAAAAAACAGAATAGGAGGGAACTCATTCTATAAGGCCAGTCCTTACATGAAGACCCATTGGTACCTTGATACTAATATCAGACAAAGATATCACAAGAAAAGAAAATTACTGAGTGATGTCCTTGATGAATATAAAGACAAAAACCCTCAACAAAACACTAGCAAACTGAATCCAGCAAGATCTAGAAAAGACTATATACCATAACCAAATGGGATTTATCCCAGGAAAACAAGACTGGTTCAATGAATGAAAATCAATCAGTATAATTCACCAAATTAATAGAATAAAGGACGAAAATGACACAATCATCTTAGTTGACAAAGAAATGGCATTTGACCAAATCCGACACCCTTTCACGTTAAAAACTCTCCACAAACTAGGAATCGAAGGAAATTTCCTGAGCACGATAAAAGGCACCCAAGGAAATCCTACAGCTTATTCATACTCAATGGTGAGAAACTGAATGCTTTCCCCCAAGGTCACAGATAAGACACAGATGTCCACTTTTGCCACAAAAGGTTGTAGAGAGGACAATTAGGGAAGCAAAAGAAATAAAAGGTAGCCATACTGGAAAGGAAGTAAAACTATCTCTACTTGCAGAAGATCTGATTTTTATATACAGATAATCCTAAGGTATAAAAAATAATCTTAGAGCTAATAAACAAGTTCAGCAAGGTTGCAAGATACAAGATATGTATACAAAAGTCATTTGTATGTCTATACATTTGCATTGAACAATGCAAAAACAAAATTAGGAAGGCATTTACATTTGTAATACTATCTAAAGGAAGACCCTTACGAATAAATTGAACAGAAGAAGTGGAAGCTTTGCAGGTTCAATTCCAGACTGGTGTAATACACCGAATATTGCGATAAAGCGAGTCAAATGAAGTTTTTGGTTTCTGAGTGCATGTACAAGTCACGACTACACTACCCTGTAGTCCGTTCGTTAAGTATGCAATAGCATTATGCCTAGAAAAATAATGTTCATGCCTTAATTTAAAAATCCTTTATTGCTAAAAAATGGTAGCCGTCATCTGAGCTTTCAGCAAGTCATAATCACTGGTTACAGATCATCATAACAAATACAATAATGAAAAAGCTTGAAACGTTGCAAGAATTATCAAAATGTGAAACAGAGACCCAAAGTGAGCAAATACTGTTTGGAAAATGACGCCGATGGACTTTCTCAATGCAGGGTTGCCACAAACCGTCAATTTGTAAAAAATGCAGTATCTGGAAAGTGCAATAAAATGAGGTATGCCTGTATACCAAAACTGTAGAACATTGTTTAAAAAAAAATTGAAGATCTAAATAAATGGAAACACACCTCATGTTGGTGAGTCGGGAGACTTAGTACTGTTAAGGTGGCAGAGTGCTTTCCAAATTGATCTGGATTCGGTGTGATCCCTATCAGCATCCCAGTTGCAGTTTTTGCACAAATGGGCAAGCTGACCCTAAAACTCATTTGAAAATGCAAGGGACCAGGAGTAGCAAAACCAATTTTGAAAAAGGAGAAGGTATTAGGGGACACACAGTTCCCAATTTCAAACCCTATTACAAAGTTACAGTAATAAAGAGAGTGTGGTAGTCCCACAGGGATAGACATGTGGACCAGTAGAATAGAATTGGCAGTCCAGAAATAAGCATTTCTGGAGTGCCTGGGTGGCTCAGTCGGTTGAGCACCGACTTTGGCTTAGGTCATGATCTCATGGCTCGTGAGTTCAAGCCCCTCGTCGGGCTCTGTGCTGACAGCTCGGAGCCTGGAGCCTGCTTCCGATTCTGTGTCTCCCTCTCTCTCTGCCCTTCCCCAACTCACACTCCGTCCCTCTCTCTCATAAAAATAAATAAACATTAAAAAATAGATCATAGACCTAAATATAAGAATGAAAACTACAAAATTATAAGAAAACATAGGCGTACATCTTTGTGACCTTGGGTTTGTGTCCTTGGGTTTTAAGCAATGGTTTCTTAGATATGACACCAAAAGAATAAAGTGACAAAATTAAAACAGAATTGGACTTGAACAGAATTTAAAACTGTTGTGCTTCAAAGGGCACCGTCAGGAAAATGAAGAGAGCCCAAAGAATGGAAGAAAATACTTGCAAATCACATACATCATACAGGGGACTTATATCCAAAATATGTAAAGGGGGGCACCCGGGTGGCTCAGTCGGTTAAGCCTGAGTCTCGATTTTGGCTCAAGTCATGCTCTCATGGTCGTGAAATGGAGCCCTATGTCGGGCTCCGGGCTGGGTGTGGAGCCTCCCTCTCCCTCCCCCACTCGTGCTATATAAATCAGTCAATCAATCAATCAGTTAATAAAAATATGTAAAGCGCTTTTACAATTCAATAATGAAAAGATAAATAACCCAATTAAAAATGAGCAAAAGGTTTGACTAGATATTTCTCAACAGAATGAAAGACATACATGTAGCCAGTAAGCATATTAAAAGATGCTCAACATCTTTACTCGGTAGGGAAATGCAGATTAGAACCACAATGAGATTCCACTTCACGCCCACTAAATGGCTCGAATGAAAACAATGGAAAATATCAAGTGTTAGTAACAATATGAAGACATTGTCTCTGAGACTTTCAAAGCAGACTGGCAGTTCTGCATAATGTTAAAGGTGGAGTTACTGGATGACCCAGCAGTTTGGTTCCTAAGTGTATCCCCAAGAGAAATGAAAATGCAGTGTTCGCACAAACACTCTGTGTGAGCATGTGCACAGCAGCGTTACTCACAATCGCCCCAAAGTGGAAACAACCCAAGTGTTCATCAGTGGATGCATGCGTAACCAAAATGTGGTATAGCCCTGCAATGATAAAAAAAAAAAAAGAACGATTTGGCAAAAAAAAGAACGATTTGACACTTGCTATAGTGCGAAACCTCAAAGAGGCTCTGCTAAGTGAAAAAAGCCAGACACAAAAGGCCACATAGCATATGGTTCCATTTATTTGAAATGTCCAGAAGAGGCAAATCTGTAGAGGCAAAATAGACTAATGGTTGACAGGGGCAGGGAGCGGGCAGGGCGGGGGGGGGGGGGGGAGATGGGCCATGACTGCTGATGTGTGCAGGTGTCTTTTGGGGGTGATGGAAGCGTTCCCACCTTACAGATGATGGTTGCACAGTTCTGTGAACATGCTAAAAACCTGAGCTGTACATTTGAAATGGTGGATTTTATGCGATGTACATCTCAATAAGACTGTTAAATAAATGGGCAGCATAACTCCCTAGTCCTTAGACGTGGGTTGTGCACAGTGACTTCCTTCCAAAAAGTTCAGCATAGAAGGGAGTGCGGGCAGGAGGGAAACTGTGGTGGAGAGACCTAACACTGCGTCAGCCAGGTGACCGAAATCACCATTAACAGTCATAAATCATGTGGATAGCAGGTGCCCTTGACATGATGTGTTTAAAATGGCACGTTACCCACGTGGTCTTTCGCTCAATAACCCCAAAAGCCAGTATCATCGTGAGAACAACATCCAACAAATTCCAGTAGAGAAGCATCCCTTAGAATATGTGACAACCACTTTCACAACTGCCAAGGTCATCACAAACAAGGAAAGCCTGAGAAACTTCTATACCCGAAAGGAGCCCCAGGAGAGATAACACCTGTGTGTAATGTGTTATCCTGGTTGGGTTCTTGGAACAGAAAATAAACAAATAAAATTATGGAGTTTAGTTAATAACGTATCATCAGCGGGTTGTTAATTGTAACAAATGTAGTATACAAAAATTTTCCCTACTCCTTTCTCAACTTTTCTAGAAGTCTAAAACTGTTCTAAAAAAATCAAGTCTTGGGGCGCCTGGGTGGCGCAGTCGGTTGAGCGTCCGACTTCAGCCAGGTCACGATCTCGCGGTCCGTGAGTTCGAGCCCCGCGTCAGGCTCTGGGCTGATGGCTCGGAGCCTGGAGCCTGTTTCCGATTCTGTGTCTCCCTCTCTCTCTGCCCCTCCCCCGTTCATGCTCTGTCTCTCTCTGTCCAAAAAAAAATAAATAAAAAACGTTGAAAAAAAAATTAAAAAAAAAAAAAAATCAAGTCTTTTTATTTAAAAATTTTTTTTTTATTTTTTAATATATGAAATTTACTGTCAAATTGGTTTCCATACAACACCCAGTGCTCATCCCAAAAGGTGCCCTCCTCAATACCCATCACCCACCCTGCCCTCCCTCCCACCCTGCCCTCCCTCCCACCCCCCATCAACCCTCAGTTTGTTCTCAGTTTTTAACAGTCTCTTATGCTTTGGCTCTCTCCCACTCTAACCTCTTTTTTTTTTTTTTTTTTCCTTCCCCTCCCCCATGGGTTTCTGTTATGTTTCTCAGGATCCACATAAGAGTGAAACCATATGGTATCTGTCTTTGTATGGCTTATTTCACTTAGCATCACACTCTCCAGTTCCATCCATGTTGCTACAAAAGGCCATATTTCATTTTTTCTCATTGCCACGTAGTATTCCATTGTGTATATAAACCACAATGTCTTTATCCATTCATCAGTTGATGGACATTTAGGCTCTTTCCATAATTTGGCTATTGTTGAGAGTGCCGCTATAAACATTGGGGTACAGGTGCCCCTATGCATCAGTACTCCTGTATCCCTTGGATAAATTCCTAGCAGTGCTATTGCTGGGTCATAGGGTAGGTCTATTTTTAATTTTCTGAGGAACCTCCACACTGCTTTCCAGAGCGGCTGCACCAATTTGCATTCCCACCAACAGTGCAAGAGGGTTCCTGTTTCTCCACATCCTCTCCAGCATCTATAGTCTCCTGATTTCTTCATTTTGGCCACTCTGACTGGCGTGAGGTGGTATCTGAGTGTGGTTTTGATTTGTATTTCCCTGATAAGGAGCGACGTTGAACATCTTTTCATGTGCCTGTTGGCCATCCGGATGTCTTCTTTAGAGAAGTGCCTATTCATGTTTTCTGCCCATTTCTTCACTGGGTTATTTGTTTTTCGGGTGTGGAGTTTGATGAGCTCTTTATAGATTTTGGATACTAGCCCTTTGTCCGATATGTCATTTGCAAATATCTTTTCCCATTCCATTGGTTGCCTTTTAGTTTTGTTGGTTGTTTCCTTTGCTGTGCAGAAGCTTTTTATCTTCATAAGGTCCCAGTAATTCACTTTTGCTTTTAATTCCCTTGCCTTTGGGGATGTGCCGAGTAAGAGATTGCTACGGCTGAGGTCAGAGAGGTCTTTTCCTGCTTTCTCCTCTAAGGTTTTGATGGTTTCCTGTCTCACATTCAGGTCCTTTATCCATTTTGAGTTTATTTTTGTGAATGGTGTGAGAAAGTGGTCTAGTTTCAACCTTCTGCATGTTGCTGTCCAGTTCTCCCAGCACCATTTGTTAAAGAGACTGTCTTTTTTCCATTGGATGTTCTTTCCTGCTTTGTCAAAGATGAGTTGGCCATACGTTTGTGGGTCTAGTTCTGGGGTTTCTATTCTATTCCATTGGTCTATGTGTCTGTTTTTATGCCAATACCATGCTGTCTTGATGATGACAGCTTTGTAGTAGAGGCTAAAGTCTGGGATTATGATGCCTCCTGCTTTGGTCTTCTTCTTCAAAATTACTTTGGCTATTCGGGGCCTTTTGTGGTTCCATATGAATTTTAGGATTGCTTGTTCTAGTTTCGAGAAGAATGCTGGTGCAATTTTGATTGGGATTGCATTGAATGTGTAGATAGCTTTGGGTAGTATTGACATTTTGACAATATTTATTCTTCCAATCCATGAGCAGGGAATGTCTTTCCATTTCTTTATATCTTCTTCAATTACCTGCATAAGCTTTCTATAGTTTTCAGCATACAGATCTTTTACATCTTTGGTTAGATTTATTCCTAGGTATTTTATGCTTCTTGGTGCAATTGTGAATGGGATCAGTTTCTTCATTTGTCTTTCTGTTGCTTCATTGTTAGTGTATAAGAATGCAACTGATTTCTGTACATTGATTTTGTATCCTGCAACTTTGCTGAATTCATGTATCAGTTCTAGCAGACTTTTGGTGGAGTCTATCGGATTTTCCATGTATAATATCATGTCATCTGCAAAAAGCGAAAGCTTGACTTCATCTTTGCCAATTTTGATGCCTTTGATTTCCTTTTGTTGTCTGATTGCTGATGCTAGAACTTCCAGCACTATATTAAACAGCAGCGGTGACAGTGGGCATCCCTGTCGTGTTCCTGATCTCAGGGAAAAAGCTCTCAGTTTTTCCCCGTTGAGGATGATGTTAGCTGTGGGCTTTTCATAAATGGCCTTTATGATCTTTAAGTATGTTCCTTCTATCCCGACTTTCTCAAGGGTTTTTATTAAGAAAGGGTGCTGGATTTTGTCAAAGGCCTTTTCTGCATCGATTGGCAGGATCATATGGTTCTTCTCTTTTTTTTTGTTAATGTGATGTATCACGTTGATTGATTTGAGAATGTTGAACCAGCCCTGCATCCCAGGAATGAATCCCACTTGATCATGGTGAATAATTCTTTTTATATGCTGTTGAATTCGATTTGCTAGTATCTTATTAAGAATTTTTGCATCCATATTCCTCAGGGATATTGGCCTGTAGTTCTCTTTTTTTACTGGGTCTCTGTCTGGTTTAGGAATCAAAGTAATACTGGCTTCATAGAATGAGTCTGGAAGGTTTCCTTCCCTTTCTATTTCTTGGAATAGCTTGAGAAGGATAGGTATTATCTCTGCTTTAAATGTCTGGTAGAACTCCCCTGGGAAGCCATCTGGTCCTGGACTCTTATTTGTTGGGAGATTTTTGATAACCGATTCAATTTCTTCGCTGGTTATGGGTCTGTTCAAGCTTTCTATTTCCTCCTGATTGAGTTTTGGAAGAGTGTGGGTGTTTAGAAATTTGTCCATTTCTTCCAGGTTGTCCAATTTGCTGGCATATAATTTTTCATAGTATTCCCTGATAATTGTTTGTATCTCTGAGGGATTGGTTGTAATCATTCCATTTTCATTCATGATTTTATCTATTTGGGTCATCTCCCTTTTCTTTTTGAGAAGCCTGGCTAGAGGTTTGTCAATTTTGTGTATTTTTTCAAAAAACCAACTCTTGGTTTCGTTGATCTGCTCTACAGTTTTTTTAGATTCTATATTGTTTATTTCTGCTCTGATCTTTATTATTTCTCTTCTTCTGCTGGGTTTAGGCTGCCTTTGCTGTTCTGCTTCTATTTCCTTTAGGTGTGCTGTTAGATTTTGTATTTGGGATTTTTCTTGTTTCTTGAGATAGGCCTGGATTGCAATGTATTTTCCTCTCAGGACTGCCTTCGCTGCATCCCAAAGCGTTTGGATTGTTGTATTTTCATTTTCGTTTGTTTCCATATATATTTTAATTTCTTCTCTAATTGCCTGGTTGACCCACTCATTCGTTAGTAGGGTGTTCTTTAACCTCCATGCTTTTGGAGGTTTTCCAGACTTTTTCCTGTGGTTGATTTCAAGCTTCATAGCATTGTGGTCTGAAAGTATGCATGGTATAATTTCAATTCTTGTAAACTTATGAAGGGCTGTTTTGTGACCCAGTATATGATCTATCTTGGAGAATGTTCCATGTGCACTCGAGAAGAAAGTATATTCTGTTGCTTTGGGATGCAGAGTTCTAAATATATCTGTCAAGTCCATCTGATCCAATGTATCATTCAGGGCCCTTGTTTCTTTATTGACTGTGTGTCTAGATGATCTATCCATTTCTGTAAGTGGGGTGTTAAAGTCCCCTGCAATGACCACATTCTTATCAATAAGGTTGCTTATGTTTATGAGTAATTGTTTTATATATCTGGGGGCTCGGGTATTTGGCGCATAGACATTTATGATAGTTAGCTCTTCCTGGTGGATAGACCCTGTGATTATTATATAATGCCCTTCTTCATCTCTTGTTACAGCCTTTAATTTAAAGTCTAGTTTGTCTGATATAAGTATGGCTACTCCAGCTTTCTTTTGGCTTCCAGGAGCATGATAGATAGTTCTCCATCCCCTCACTCTCAATCTAAAGGTGTCCTCAGATCTAAAATGAGTCTCTTGTAGACAGCAAATAGATGGGTCTTGTTTTTTTATCCATTCTGATACCCTATGTCTTTTAGTTGGCGCATTTAATCCATTTACATTCAGTGTTATTATAGAAAGATATGGGTTTAGAGTCATTGTGATGTCTGTATGTTTTATGCTTGTAGTGATGTCTCTGGTACTTTGTCTCACAGGATCCCCCTTAGGATCTCTTGTAGGGCTGGTTTCGTGGTGACAAATTCCTTCAGTTTTTGTTTGTTTGGGAAGACCTTTATCTCTCCTTCTATTCTAAATGACAGACTTGCTGGATAAAGGATTCTCGGCTGCATATTTTTTCTGTTTAGCACACTGTAGATATCGTGCCAAGCCTTTCTGGCCTGCCAAGTTTCAAAGGAGAGATCAGTCACGAGTCTTATAGGTCTCCCTTTATATGTGAGGGCACGTTTATCCCTTGCTGCTTTCAGAATTTTCTCTTTATCCTTGTATTTTGCCAGTTTCACTATGATATGTCGTGCGGAAGATCGATTCAAGTTACGTCTGAAGGGAGTTCTCTGTGCCTCTTGGATTTCAATGCCTTTTTCCTTCCCCAGTTCAGGGAAGTTCTCAGCTATAATTTGTTCAAGTACCCCTTCAGCACCTTTCCCTCTCTCTTCCTCCTCTGGGATACCAATTATGCGTATATTATTTTTTTTTAGTGTATCACTTAGTTCTCTAATTTTCCCCTCATACTCCTGGATTTTTTTATCTCTCTTTCTTTCAGCTTCCTCTTTCTCCATAACTTTATCTTCTAGTTCACCTATTCTCTCCTCTGCCTCTTCAAGCCGAGCCATCGTGGTTTCCATTGTGTTTTGCATTTCGTTTAAAGCGTTTTTCAACTCCTCGTGACTGTTCCTTAGTCCCTCGATCTTTGTGGCAAGAGATTCTCTGCTGTCCTGTATACTGTTTTCAAGCCCAGCGATTAATTTTATGACTATTATTCTAAATTCACTTTCTGTTATATTATTTAAATCCTTTTTGATCAGTTCATTAGCTGTTGTTATTTCCTGGAGATTCTTCTGAGGGGAATTCTTCCGTTTGGTCATTTTGGAGAGTCCCTGGCGTGGTGAGGACCTGCAGTGCACTTCCCCTGTGCTGTGGTGTATAACTGGAGTTAGTGGGCGGGGCCGCAGTCCGACCCGATGTCTGCCCCCAGCCCACTGCTGGGGCCACAGTCAGACTGGTGTGTGCCTTCTCTTCCCCTCTCCTAGGGGCGGGATTCACTGTGGGGTGGCGTGTCCCGTCTGGGCTACTTGCACACTGCCAGGCTTGTGTTGCTGGGGATCTGGCGTATTAGCTGGGGTGGGTAGGCAAGGTGCACGGGGGCTGGAGGGGCAGGCTTAGCTGGCTTCTCCTTAGGTGATCCACTTCAGGAGGAGCCCTGTGGCAGCGGGAGGGAGTCAGATCCGCTGCCGGAGGTTTGGCTCCGCAGAAGCACAGAGTTGGGTGTTTGCGCGGAGCGAGCAAGTTCCCTGGCAGGAACTGGTTCCCTTTGGGATTTTGGCTGGGGGATGGGCGGGGGAGATGGCGCTGGCACCTTTGTACCCCGCCAAGCTGAGCTCTGCCGTCCGGGGGCTCAGCAGCTCTCCCTCCCTTTGTCCTCCAGCCTTCCCGCTTTCCGAGCAGAGCTGTTAACTTATGACCTCCCAGACGCTAAGTCGCGCTTGCTGTCGGAACACAGTCTGTCCAGCCCCTCCGCTTTTGCCAGCCAGACTCGGGGGCTCTGCTTGGCCGGCGAGCCGCCCCTCCGCCCCGGCTCCCTCCCGCCAGTCCGTGGAGCGCGCACCACCTCGCCGCCCTTCCTACCCTCTTCCGTGGGCCTCTAGTCTGCGCTTGACTCCGGAGACTCCCTTCTGCTAATCCTCTGGCGGTTTTCTGGGTTCTTTAGGCAGGTGTAGGTGGAATCTAAGTGATCGGCAGGACGCGCTGTGAGCCCCGCGTCCTCCTACGCCGCCCTTAAAAAAATTTTTTTTAATGTTTATTTATTTTTAAGAGGGAGAGCACGAGCAGGGGAGGGGAAGAGAGAGAGGGAGACACAGAATCCAAAGCAGGCTCCAGGCTCTGAGCTGTCAGCATAGAGCCCGACACAGGGCTCAAACCCATGAACCATGAGATCATGACCTGAGCCGAATTCGGACACCTAACCAATTGAGCCACCCAGGCACCCGTGAAAAATAGAGTGTTTTTAAAAATGAATGAGGTCTTACTGTGCCTTGGGAAACCTTCCAGTCTAGTGTAACTTTCTCCAGAGTTACCAGGTATTAAAAGAAAAAAAAAGGTATAATTTTCAAATAAAGTTTTCTAAACGCTGGCTCATAAACGATAAGAAACAGGTTTCTTTATTGCAGGACTTCTCAGAGCCTTTACTTTTCAATATATGTAGTCACTCTCTAGCATTTCCCAGAGTTATTGGACTCTTTCTCTGCATAATGCCTGTCAGCGCCTTTCCAGTATTGACAATTGCTGTCTTAATCCAGTGATTCCCAGACTTGAGAATTTCATGAACTGGTAGAATTTTGAAAAAGAAAAAAAAAAGTTTGGGGACCAAGAAAACATCATCAACTTTTTATTAGAGCAAATTAGGGATCTTTAATTATTTTCTTTTATTTTTTTATACATTAAATGTTCATTGAGCTTAACATCCATAAAACCCCCAAACTAAATAATGTAAATGTCCAACAAGAAAAGAATAGATAAATTGTGCTCTAGTCATACAATGGAATACCAGTCAGCAATACACATGCATGAACTAATACACTAAAGCATCTAAAAGTATATATACTGGGGCGCCTGGGTGGCTCAGTCAGTTGAGCGTCCGACTTCGGCTCAGGTCGTGATCTCGCGGTCTGTGAGTTCGAGCCCCGCGTCGGGCTCTGTGCTGACAGCTCAGAGCCTGGAGCCTGCTTCCGATTCTGTTTCTCCCTCCCTGTCTGCCCCTCCTCTGCTCATGCTCTCTCTCTCTGTTAAAAATAAATAAACATTAAAAAAAACATTTTTAAGTATATATACTGAGTGGAAGACACTACAGATAAAAAATACATACTTGATTATTCCCTTCATAAAGTTCTAGAAGAAGGAATAGGATGCAGAGTTGAAGGAAAGAGATCGCAGATGGTACCAGTTGGCAACTGGTATCACCACTATTTCCTAAAAGAAAGGCATTTCAACCCCTCCACGGAGGGAAGTATGTATTTAGATTGCAGAACATCCCCTGAAGTGCAGTACGCCAACACTCCATCGTCTCTGTGTTTCTCCTTCAGCTGTGGGTTTCAAGAGCCAGCTTGGAGCCTTCGACCTTGGGATCACCTTGGGAGCTTGGGGTTCCTTGGGCAGTGGCAGCATTGGCCGTTTCTGCTGTGCTCTTTCCCCAGAGGCCCTGGCCTTCAGCTGCTTCACGGAGCTCATGAAGAGGATGAACCAGAACTTTCCCCATGGGGGCGCCATGGACACGCACTTTGCCAACATGAGGTCGCTGATCCAGGTTTGACCCAGTCCCGTTCAACAGTATAACTTATTCCAGCTCAGCCTGATGGACCCCAAATCAACTTCAGAGCCACACTTCGTGTAATGCAGCACAAGCCAGTTCATTCCATTTTGTTCATCCCGTCGTTCATTCGTGGACATTTGGGTGGTTTCCACTTTTTGGCTCTCGTGGATTGTGCTGCTGGGAAGATTCGCTTACAGGTTTTTATGTGGACAGATGTTTTCATTTCTCTTGGTGATACACTCAGGAGTGAGGTGACACCTGCGCCGTGTTACGTTCCCACCGGCCACGTGCCGGAGTCCCAGCTTCTCTCCTTCCTCACTGACACTTGGTTGTCCATCATTTTGGTTCTTGCCATCCTAGCGCGTGTGCAGTGCTGTCTCATTACGGTTTAGATTCGCATTTTCCTGACTCATCCCACTGAGCATCTGTCATGTGCTTTGTGGATCTTTACTTGCAGGTCTTTAGAGAAGTCACTGGGGTTGACTTGAGCTGGGTTGATTTTCACTTCAAATCTTCTGCCCGTTTTTTAGCTCCACCTGGTTGTAGGGGCTGTAGTGGGGTCCGGTATGAGGTTGTGCCCTCATTCTGTCCCCTCTGGCCCAGCCTCTTGCCGGGAGGCTGATGCCAACCTTTTCTCCCACTGGCAGATTCTGGACTCCGAGCTCTTTGAGTTGATGCATCAGAACGGGGACTACACTCACTTCTACTTCTGCTACCGCTGGTTCCTGCTGGATTTCAAGCGAGGTACGGACTTCAAACTGGGGTCTTGTTCCCAGAGTCTCGGCAGCAGACCCTCAGGGAACAGGTACCGAGGAGGCGAGGGCAGGGGTGTTGCAGCAGAGCCAGAGGAAGAGAGTAACACCCACTTATCGCGCTGTGACTGTTGGCTCACCTGCCTTCTTTCGCAGTGACACCGCACAGTAGGTGTTGTTACTGGAGCAGGATTCTCGCACAGAGAGTCATGACACCCAGGCTTTTCTTTCCAGGAAGCAGCTTTATTCCCGCCGGCACCGCTCAGTTGGGTTCATACCCAAAGAACCGAGCCTCGAACGCCACGTGGCGTAGTTTTTTTTATATATGTTTCACCTCTGTGTCTCCCATACGTGGGAACACACAAACATGCGGTCCGATTAAGGGACCTCATGTCACAAGGTCGTGAGGGATGTTGTCATGTACACACATTAGCCAGATTACCTTGAGGTTTTTTTGTCCTTCCTTAGGGAGGGGACCCCGCCACATGACAGTCCCCATTTTACAGATGGGGAAGCCAAGGCTGAAAATCGAATTCAGAGGTAGGACCGGCAGAGCCAGGATCTTAGGCCGCCTCTGTCTAGCCCCCAAGCCCAGTTAGTTCCCTTCCATTCTATTCTGCCGCCTTTCAGAGACAAGGTGCCCCGAAGCTCACGCAGCATGGTGCACATGTGACTTGGAAATGACGTGGAGCACAGCACACTGCTATTGTGCAGAGTCAGAGTGATGCTCATAAGAGTATCTACCCTGCGGGGAGGCGTTTTTAACGCGCCGGGCAGTGTGTGCTGAGCCATTTGTATGTATTATCTTTGCAAGCCTCCCCCCACGTACAGAGGAGGAGAGAGAGAGGCTCTTGGTAGAGCCTTGGGGTAGCCCAAGGTCACCTTGCCAGCAACTGGTGGGGCTGGATTCAGACTGAGTTTAGTGGACATAGGAAGCCTTGCTCTCAACCATTGCTCTCTCCAGTTTCTTGACTAGCCCCAGAGACAACAGCCAGCTCCGCATTTGTACAGGGGCAAGAGAATACCCTCCTGGGTGCTAAGGAGATACAAGGTGCAGGGAGAAAAAGGGGATGCTAGTCAAAGGGCAGGGACAGGTCGGTGTAAATCAGACCTGATTATGCCGGGTTCCTCCCCTTCCAGAAGCTGGAAACTTACATCCCCCCTAGTCTGCACAACCTCCTCTACAGATGGGGAAAACGGAGGCTTCCGACGGTCAAATGACAGAGTCTGGGTCTCCTACCTCCTGACCTGAGTTCTGCCTGCTCTCTGCGGTGCTAGGACAGAAGTGAAGGAAGGACACAGCTGGCCTGGGATTTTCCCAGAGGGAGGGCAGCACCGTGAGCTCTGTGGCTGACCCTCTCCCCACGCATGTGCGTACTGGTGTCTCACGCAGAACTTGTCTATGATGACGTCTTCTCTGTCTGGGAGACCATCTGGGCAGCCAAGCACGTCTCGTCCGCCCACTACGTCCTTTTCATCGCGCTGGCTCTGGTGGAGGTCTACCGTGACATCATCTTGGAGAACAATATGGATTTCACAGACATCATCAAATTCTTTAACGGTACCCACATGACTACGGTGTCATCTGAGGGGTGCGGGCTTCTGACAGGCCCCTTCGTGGGGCCTCGGAGGGGATATAGGGGGGTTCCGCCCACTTCTTATGTCTATTTCCAAATGGAGGGTTGACATCTTGTAACACTGAGAATGCATTTTTCTCAAGAATCTAGCAGAAGGAGCATGAAGTTGAAATAACGCTCAGGGGCAAACCCTGGCTCTCCCACCAGCCAGCTATGCCCACAGATAAGCCGTTTCCCATCTGCTTCTTCATCTGTAAAATGGAATAAGAGCGTCTTCTTCGGAGGGTTGATATGCACAAAAGCAGGCATGGGAAGGCATTTGAAGTGGCATGAGAAGGGCACAGTCATTGAAATCAGACAGATAATGGATTCTGATCCCAGCCACTCGGGTGCTGTGTGACTTTGGGCCACTGACTTTATATGTCTCTGGGCTTCAGATTCCTTGAGGTAGAATGCTACTAACACCTCCCTCACAGAGATGTTTGGACAATTAAATGACAACATGGATAAAGCCTATCACATGATACCCAGCTCATATGAGGGGCCCCATAGCTGGAAGCTATTGCTACTGTTATCACTATTTAAAATTTTTTTAAGAATAAGGGGTGCCTGGGTGGCTTAGTCAGTTAAGTATTTGACTTCAGCTCAGGTCATGATCTTGGGGTCTGTGAGTTCGAGCCCCACATCAGACTCTGTGCTGACAGCTTGGAGCCTGCTTCAGATTCTGAGTCTCTCTCTCTCTCTGCCCTTTCCCCGCTTGGTCGATCTCTCTCTCTCTCTCTCTCTCAAAACCAAACATTAAAAAATATTTTTTTAATGTTTTAAGACAAAAAAAAATTTTTTAAAGAGGGAGGGCGCCTGGCTGGCTCAGTCGGTAGAGCATGAGACTCTTGATCTCAGGGTCATGAGTCCCAGCTCCACATTGGACGTGGAGGCTTCTTAAAGATTAAAAAAATTTTTAATTTTTTAAAACCTAAAGCAAAAGAAGGAAGGAAAAAAAAGCCACCTTTGACCTTACCCCAGAAACATGATTTTTCTTTAATAAGCTTTTTATTTTGGAATAACTGTAGATTTACAGAGAAGTTGCAGATATAGTACAAAGAATTCCTGCCCTCCTTCACTCAGCCACCCCTCGGGTCTCTGCGTTGCCTGGCCCTAGAACTTTTCTCACAACTAAGAAATTAACATCGGTACATTACTATTAACGAAACTACAGACTTTGATTTCACCTGATGCCCTTTTTCTGCTGCAACATTTTCCAACCCAAGAAACCACATGGCATTTAGTGGATTCAATAGAAAACCTTTTTTTCCCCTCTCATCTTTTCCAGTCATGTATTTGTTACCATCACAGAATCCAATTGTATCCCATTTTTTCCACTTAATACTTTAAATTTCTAAATTTTTTTAATGTTTACTTATTTTTGAGAGAGAGAGAGAGAGAGAGAGAGAGAGCTCAAGAGGGGAAGGGCCAGAGAGAGAGGGAGACAGAATCAGAAGCAGGTTCCAGGCTCCAAGCTGTCAGCACAGAGCCCGACGCGGGGCTCGAATTCACGAACCACAAGATCATGACCTGAGCAGAAGTCGGGCACTTAACCGACTGAGCCACCCAGGGGCCCCTCGTTTAATACTTTAACAAGTGTCTTCCATTTAATCATTTTTTTAAGGCTGTAGAGTGTACCTATAGCGACTGTCTGCAACATAAGGAACCGTCCCTATTGCTGGGTAGCTAGATTGTTTTCAATTTGAGGGTGTGATTGAGAAAACAAAGTGCCCTTTTTGCCTCTGTAAAATTTTCACAGCACCCCAGGCCAAAAGTTCCATTTAGCAAGTAGTTAGATCCAAACCACTTGATAACTATTTATATCCCAACAACTTAGCAGCTGTTTGCAAAAATGATACCTGTTGGTCCAAAGAAAATAATACCTTTATGTCATTCTCTTTTTTTGTAAGTTTATTTATTTATTTTTGAGGGAGACAGAGACACCACGAGTGTGAGAGGGGCAGGGAGAGAGGGAGATTCCAAAGCAGGCTCCGTGCTGTCAGTGCAGAGCCAGACGCAGGGCTCAAACTCACGAAACTGGTATCATGACCTGAGCCGAAAGAAACCCAAGAGTCAGATGCTCAACCGACTGAGCCACCCAGGCGCCTCTTTATGTCATTCTTAAATAAGCACAACAATTAATGGGATATGTGCACCTGTTCGGCATTGCACAGCTTCTCAAACATTGAAACCAGATTAGACACCCTCACCTTCATGTATTTCCTGTTTCACAGTGATTTTCTCATGGTTTTTGCTTTTTCTCAAACTTGCTTAACTGCTTGCAGAAAACCTAGCGTTACAAAGATATGAAGTCATTGATAGGCATGTAGGGCAATGTGTGACCTCCCTGATGCTACCAGTTTATGTGGTGTTGAGCAGATACGGAATATCATTATGTTTCCCTCACAACTTATAGAAGTGGCACCCTGGGGTACCTTGGTAGCCAGTTTGGGAACCATGGTCTTAAGGCCCTTTTTTTTTTCATCCAGTAAATGATTTTTTTTTTTAAGTTTTATTTGCTTATTTTGAGAGAGAAAGAGAGAGAGAGAGAGTGTGTGTGTGTGTGTGTGTGTGTGTGTGTGTGTGTGCGCACGCAGGGAGGGGTAGAGAGAGGAGGAGAGAGAGAAACCCAAGCAGGGTCCGCACTGTGAGCACAGAGCCTGATGCAGGGCTTGAACTCATGAACTGTGAGATCATGATCTGAACCAAAACCGAGAGTTGGACGCTCAACTGACTGAGCCACCCAGGCGCCCCAATCCAATAAATGATTTCTTTATGATAAACGTCTAGGTTTAGGATTATTCCGCTTTCAAGATCCGATCATTTTATGTGGCTCGCTATTTATTTATTTATTTATTTATTTATTTAAGTATTTAGTATTGGCTACATTTTTATTTAGCATTTAGCATACAATATATAATATTTAATATAGTATAAGTATAGTATTGTCAAAGTCACTAGGCATTTCCACTTTTATAAATATGTGTGTGTATATATATATATATATATATATAATTTATTGTCAAACTGGTTTCCATAAAACACCCAGTGCTCATCACAACAGGTGCCCTCTTCAATGCCCATCACCCACCCTCCCCTCTCCCACACCCCCCATCAACCCTCAGTTTGTTCTCAGTATTTAAGTTTCTTATGGTTTGCCTCCCTCTCTCTCTGTAACTTTTTTTCCCCCTTCTCCTTCCCCCTGGTCTTCTGTTAAGTTTCTCAGGATCCGCATATGAGTGAAAACATATGGTATCTGTCTTTCTCTGTATGACTTATTTCACTTAGAATAACCCTCTCCAGTTCCATCCATGTTGCTACAAATGGCCAGATTTCATTCTTTCTCATTGCCAAGTAGTATTCCATTGTATATATAAATCCATTCGTCAGTTGATGGACATTTAGGCTCTTCCCATAATTTGGCTATTGTTGAAAGTGCTGCTATAAACATTGGGGTGCAAGTGCCCCTATGCATCAGCACTCCTGTATCCCTTGGGTAAATTCCTAGCAGTGCTATTGCTGGGTCATAGCGTAATTCTATTTTTAATTTTTTGAGGAACCTCCACACTGTTTTCCAGAGCGGCTGCACCAGTTTGCATTCCCACCAACAGTGCAAGAGGATTCCCATTTCCCCACATCCTCTCCAGCATCTATAGTCTCCTGATTTGTTTATTTTAGCCACTCTGATTGGTGTGAAGTGGTATCTCAGTGTGGTTTGATTTGTATTTCCCTGATGAGGAGTGGCGTTGAGCATCTTTTCATGTGCCTGTTAGCCATCTGGATGTCTTCTTTAGAAAAGTGTCTATTCATGACTTCTGCCCATTTTCTTCATGGGATTATTTGTTTTTCAGGTGTGGAGTTTGGTGAGTTCTTTATAGATTTTGGATACTAGCCCTTTATCTGATATGTCGCTTGCAAATATCTTTTCCCATTCCATCGGTTGCCTTTTAGTTTTGTTGATTGTTTCCTTTACAGTGCAGAAGCTTTTTATCTTGATGAGGTCCCAGTAGTTCATTTTTGCTTTTAATTCCCTTGCCTTTGGAGATGTGTCAAGTACGAAATTGCTGCGGCTGAGGTCAAAGAGGTCTTTTCCTGCTTTCTCCTCTAGGGTTTTGGTGGTTTCCTGTCTCACAGTCAGGTCCTTCATCCATGTTGAGTTTATTTTTGTGAATGGTGTAAGACAGTTCTCTAGTTTCATTCTTCTGCATGTTGCTGTCCAGTTCTCCCAGCACCATTTGTTAAAGAGACTGTCTTTTTTCCATTGGATATTCTTTCCTGCTTTGTCAAAGATGAGTTGGCCATACATTTGTGGGTCCAATTCTGGAGTCTCTGTTCTATTCCATTGGTCTATGTGTCTGTTTTCGTGCCAATACCATACTGTCTTGATGATTACAGCTTTGTAGTAGAGGCTAAAGTCTGGGATTGTGATGCCTCCCGCTTTGGTCTTCTTCTTCAATATTACTTTAGGGGTGTCTGGGTGGTTCAGTCGGTTAAGCGTCCGACTTCGGCTCAGGTCATGATGTCACGGTTCATGGGTTCGAGCCCTGCGTTGGGCTCTGTGCTACCAGCTTGGAGCCTGGATCCTGCTTCGGATTCTGTGTCTCCCTCTCTCTCTGCCCCTCCCCTGCTCATACTGTCTCTCTCTCTCAAAAATGAATAATAAAGACTAAAAAAAAATTTTTTTTTAAATATTACTTTGGCTATTTGGGGTCTTTCGTGGTTCCATACAAATTTTAGGATTGCTTGTTCTAGCTTCGAGAAGAATGCTGGTGCAATTTTGATTGGGATTGCATTCAATGTGTAGATTGCTTTGGGTAGTATTGACATTTTAACAATATTTATTCTTCCAACCCATGAGCACGGAATGTTTTTCCATTTCTTTCTATCTTCTTCAGTTTCCTTTCTATAGTTTTCAGCATACAGATCTTTGACATCTTTGGTTAGGTTTATTCCTAGGTATTTATGTGGCACTTAATAAAAATTTTTTTTTTTTGCTCCCCCCTCTCCTGTTGCTTCCTTCTTTTGTATCTTTTAACACCTGCAATGTGCCCAGCATCGTTTTCTCAAAAGGTTCCCAGTCATCATGTTTATACGAGGCAAGGCGAGTGGGAAGATGTAACTCTTTTCAAGCACTGTGAGCCAACATCATGTCGTTTGATCTCACGGCAGCCTTGTGAAGTAGATGCTATTGCAATCCCCATTTTACAGATGAGGAAACGAAGGCCCAGAGGTGCAGGCCTTCTCCAAAGTGTCTGCTTCTGGAACTCCTCTGGAGATGATGCCAGATGAGGAGGAGGAGGATGCCCCAGGGACAACCCCCCCTCCTCCCTTCTAGAAGCTGCAAGTGACCTAAGGATGGACACAGAAGGAGGCTCATGAGATTTTTGCCTTCTGCTCTTTCAGAAATGGCTGAGCGGCACAACACCAAACACGTCCTGAAGCTGGCTCGGGACCTCGTGTACAAGGTGCAGACTCTGATTGAGAACAAGTGAGGGCCACCTCACCCCGGCCCTGTCAGCCGTGCCGCCACCCACCTGTCCAGCCCGCTTTTCCTCCCGGCTGCCCCGGGAGCGAGGTCCTGGTGTCTGTTCATGAGCATGGACTTCTGTGCAGAGAGAAACTGCCCCAACTTTGGCCGCCAGGCAGGTGGGGTCGAGGGTTTGCCCCTTGAGTTCAGCCTTACGTTTTCCTGTTTGACCAAAGATTGTCCAAGTCTGGGATTTCTCCCTTGTGGGAGTTGGGGTACGTCAGTGGATGGAGGGAACAGTTTCGTTTGTGGTCTCCAGAATGGTTGCCTCTCTCTTATTCTGTCCCAACCCCTCCAAACTGTTCAGTCAGGGGAGACTTGGGGAAGGAGTTTTTCTTGGGGAACTAGTGTAGGAGAGGTCTGTGGGGCTACCTCTATACTCTGAAAGGGGCCTCTGGAGATGTTCCAGAACATGGCCGGCAGGCAGGCTTGGAGCAGAGTTTCTGCACCTCCCTTGGCGCTGTTGACGTGGTGCTGGGTGAACCGTCTTCTGAGAGGGGTCGTCCTGTGCATTGTTGAAAGGTAAGCAGCATCGCTGGCCTCTGCCTGCAAGATGCCAGTAGCGCCCCCTCCCCAACCCAGCTGTGACAACCCGAAGGGTTTGCAGATCTTGCCACATGTCCCCACTTGAGAACCAGTGGCATAGAGGAGGGGCTGCAAGTGTATCTCTTTCCCCCCCTTTTGTTTAACCACCTGCTCCTGAGGCTTTCTCCCACTTAGAAAAGGCACACAGGAGTCCACATCTCTCTCGGGACTTGGATTCTGTTTGTTGTGGTCTCTCATTTTTTTTCTCCTCCACCTGACCCCAGGAGAGACTTCTTTCCTTCTTTTCAAGAAAGCCTCTCCCTGAGAGGCTCCCCGGAGAGGGAGGGAAGGGCAGAAGGGCGGAACAGTGAGAAGTGTGGTAGGTGTGAGTTAGCCCGAGGTCCCGCCCAAAGCCCTCCAGACAGGGTGGAGTCCACATCCCTTTCTTCACCTCCTAGGGAAGATCTCGCCTCTCCTTCTGCACTTTGGGTCTGATGCTCCAGAAGTTTGGAAGGTGTGTGTGAGTGGCCGCCACTTCAAGGGAGGTGGGGGAAGCTGGCTTTTCCCTAGGTGCCTTTGATCACTCAGGACAAAGGAAGAACAGGAAGGCAGAGGTCCACCAGAGTAGACTGTGATGGGTGTTTTCCTTGGAAAATATGCTGATGAACTGGCCCCCGGAACATGGATGGCTAAGTCTGGAAGCGGTCCCCTCCGGGTCTTCACGCAAAGGGTCGCCAGTCACAAACAGACCCCGAGTCAGCTGGTTCACCCTGCCTACCTGTCCTTTGATAGAGCAGTCCTGCCAGCTCTTTTCTGAGAACACACATGGGAGAAACAGAGTCAGGTTGGAAGGCTTCTCCCCAGAATGGAAGGTAGGATTTTGGAGAGGGGAGGAGACTCATAAGCACAAGGAAGCATTCACAGAGAGGGTACATTAGTCCTCTGTCCTGAGCAAACCAGGAGGGGGAGGAACCCCTACCCTGCGTGCTTGTGAAGGCTCGCCCTTGGGCCCCAGTGCCTTCAACTGCATCCCAACCCCCCAGCCCCCCACATGGGGCCTCCTGAGCAGGACAGACGAGACCTAAGTGTCCCTTGCCTCTGAAGAATGTGCTCCGTGAAAATTGCACCTCCTGGCTCTGGTCCCCCACCTTCCCAAGATGAGGAAAACACATCCAGATCAAAGTTTTCCTAGCCACTCAGCTCTTCGTTACAGAGGACATTATTTTAGCAAGACCCGGGTCCCAGACCTTCCGATTCTGATTTATTTTTCTCGACAGACTAGTCCCAAAGTATAGCACACAATCTCTTCTCCGCCTTCTCTCGTGGTGTTCCAGAGAAGTGTCCGTGGTTGTGATTTGGAACAACTCCTATTTGTTCAGCTTACAGTGTTTATTTTGGTCTCCGTACATCGTGCGTCCTTGTGTCCGGGAATCGAGTGCGTGGGAGTCATTCTGTCCGTGGAGTGCCCTCCTCCTTCTCTCAGTGTTGCCAACATATCTTGTAACTGTTTACTGAAGAGTTGTGTCTATAGAGAGAGAAAATATATATAAACAGAGAAATGTGTGACTATGGGTTATTTTTTCATTTCTGTGTTTCGGGAATTTTTTAATGCGTAGGGAAGAATGGTTTCCTTTAGGAGACTGTGTCCTCCCAACCGCACCCCAGTGGCCCATACCCAGATGGGGACAGAGCCTCATGATAGCTGCCTGGTCTTGCCCCAGGAGGTGCAAGGCAGGTGAAGCACTTCTCACCCCCTTGTATCAGTTAGCTGTCACCATGAATAATGCCACGTAACAAACCACCCCAACACTTAGTGGCCTCACACTGCCATTTATTTATTAGCTCGCAATTCTTTGGGTTGACATTATGGGCCGTATTCATCTGGGAGGTTCTTCTGGTCTGAGATGGACTTCTTCATGTGTTTGTGGTCAGCCAGAGGCCAGTGAGGCAATTCTGCTTCCGACAGTTGGCTGACTGTTGGCCAGGAGAGTAGGGGAAACCGGGCCATGTGTCTCTCATCCCCTGGCAGGCCAGCTCAGGCTTGTTTATGTGGCCATGGTGGCAGTTTTTCAAGAGAGCAAGCAGAAGTATGCAAGGCCTTTTGAGACCTAGGCTTGCGATTGGCGTAAAGTCATTTCTGCTCTGTTCTGTTGCTCAGGGTAAGTCACATGGCTGAGCTCAGATTCAAAGGAAGGGAAAATAGACTCCACCATTTGGTGGGTGGCTTTGCAGAGGGACATGGAAAAGGAGAATGGATACCGTCACAGAAATAATTGAGGCCACTTTTGCAAATGGCCTGCCTGATCCCCCCAGATCCAGGGCACAACACAAGAAAGGTCCCCAGATGGTCAGCCATTTGACTCGAGGTCATACCTGTAAGTTGACACCCACTGAGCTTGCTCAGCTCTCACCCCCAATGTGTCCACAGATGCCCAACTACTCTCCCGTGACCTCCACGGTCCCAACTAGTGGCTACCATTCAGAACCTTAGTCATCAGGCAATGGCGACCTCTCATGGATGTCCACCCCCAGCAGCCTCTAAACATGGGTCAGAGGGAAACAACTAGCTTTCGGCTGCAGAAGCAAAACTCGATTTAACCTAATGAGCACCTGTGAGAATTCCAGGTTTTATGTAGAAAAAGTTAGATTTCCAAAGAAGCCCGCAAAATAGAGACAGAGTTGGCAGGTGGCATTGGCAGCCTGGGTGAGTCTGGTCGTCACATTCTCAGAAGATTGCCAGCAGAGGTAAGTCTGAAGGCACACAGCAATGGGCGGGTGGGGATTTGTCCTTTGCCAGCTCGGATGGGGACTTTCTTAGCAGGAAGGTCTGCTCCTTCCTGGGGGAAGCTTTTTTTTTTTTTTTTTTTTTTTAATGTTTATTTATTTTTGAGGGGGTGGGGCAGAGAGAGAGGAAGACACAGAATCCGAAGCAGGCTCCAGGCTCCCAGCTGTCAGCCCAGAGCCCGATGCGGGGCTCAAACCCCCGGACTGCCAGACCATGACCTGAGCCGAAGTCAGACACTCAGCCGACTGAGCCACCCAGGCGACCCCAGGGGGGAGAAGCTTTTGAGGGCAAAGACCGGTTCCGATGTCCCGACAGTGCTGCAGAGCTTCCCCAGTATCATTTCTCCAATTCCAGCCATAGTTTGGTACATGTGGCTGTCCTCCCGGAGGGCCCCACCAGGGCTCACAGCTACTGCCTGGCCGCACCGGAGTCAGGCAGCACAGCGCCCCAGTTCTGTGCGCACGAATGTCTGGTTACGGGCACCGTCGACTTACGGTCACTGACGATGTATGTTACGGGAAAAGAAATCTCACGAGAATATTTTTTTGTCGTTGCAGAGGCCTTCCTAAGTATGTGCGTTTGAGCGTTGCATGGATGGGGAAAGAGGAGTCGTGGATCACCAGGCATATTTTAACGACTCCGTGGCGGGATGGGGAAGTGGCCTTGGTTTCTGTGTTTATGGAACATGGGGTGGCTGGACTCCGGTCATCCTTTTCCTCCTCCTCCCGCCATCCTCCCTTCCTTCTCTTCTCTTTCCCCCCTCTCCTCCCTCTGCCTCCTTTCCTTGTAGCCAAGAACATTTGGATGGTGTCTCGTCCAGTTTCTACCCGGATGATGCCGTTCCTCAGAATAAGCCTGACAAACCCGCAGCGTGAAGGCCCTTCTGGCTGTTACGTTCTTTTAAAGCCGTGCTGCATTTGCTGTTTACCTAGAGCTTTCTCCCTTCGGCTTGTGGGAGAGGCCGTGGGCACTTCTCATGCACAGGGTTTGGGAGGTCCTAACCATCCCATTTTGGAGTGCCTGGCAGGCATTCCTGCATCTGGTTTCTCCTTCCTTCTTGCCCTCCCCATGCCCCTCCCAGGCCCCAGGTCCCTGGAGTCCCGGAGAGGAGGGGGTGCAGTCAAGACAGTGGGAAGAAGCCCTTCCGATTACCTTCCTTCCCAGAAGATGCTCTGAAGTCTGAGAGACATCAGACCCATCGACCAATGAATCTTCTCCCACGTTTCCTAATAGCATTTCCAACTCAGGTCACCTGCAGCCCACCTTCATGATTCTGACCATGTCTGTGCCCCACCTGCACACTTGTACCTTTACTGGTTCTCTGGGTTTTTTTTTAATTTTTAAAAACATTTATTTGTTATTAAAAGACAGAGACAGAGCATGAGCAGGGGAGGAGCGGAGAGAGGGGGAGACGCAGAATCCGAAGCAGGTTCCCTGCTCCGAGCTGTCAGCACAGAGCCTGACATGGGGCTCGAACTCACGAACTGTGAGATCATGATCTGAGCTGAAGTTGGGCGTTTAACCGACTGAGCCACCCAGGTGCCCCTTTACTGGTTCTTTTTAAACCAACTCACTTGAGGGGCCTCTCTTCTCGAAGGGACATAGAGAACGATAGAAGTGGGAACGACTCTCTCATTGTGCCGACTATAATCATGTCCCACATCTCTGTCGTGTGTTTGGGGAAGTGAGGATTTCAGATCCCTGCTGTGCCATTTCCTGGCTGTGTGGCCTTGGGCAAGTGACTGGACCTCTCTGAGCTTTAGTTTCCATTTCTGCGAACTGGGGACAATAGTCTCCCATTATTGCGGATTCAGCCCCAGCCCCATTCTTTCACTGGGGCCCTCTGTTCCTCAGCGTGTCTGAGGATGATTTCCTGGTTGAGACCTCAGCGGCCCTGGGTTCCCAGCATCTACCTAGCTCAGGTTCTCAGGTGAATCTTTGAAGCCTAAGAGAATATGGCTCCTGGAAGACAGCACGGGACAGGGTGAGCTCCCAGCACCCTCGGGCTGTGACAGAGGAACACAGCACTTAGGTGTGGTGGGGCCATCAGTTCTCAGCAGGAACAAAACAGGAGCTGACTCTGCAGTTAGCATCTGATTTTGCTGCATCAGGAAAAGGTTCACAGGGTCTCTCTTTTCTGGCTTTTAAGTCCCCTGCCTGGCACATTGAGAGCGTGAGCCCAGGACAGGTATAGACTCCAGAGGAGCACAATTTGATCTTTTGGAAGTGCCAGCTTGCCGACCTGTTGCTGAATCAAACTGCCTAGCGGAATTCAAATGACCCACGGGACCATGCAGTTAGTTCCCTGGGGATTTTCCATTACACCAGGGTATTGTGCTGGAATTCTCCAGTATCTTCCTGGCTTTCTTTATTCAGACTTGTGGGCACAGTGATTTCAAGCCTTTGTAGATGCAGGGCTCCTTGAAATAGCGGCTGTCCCTTGCTGTGATCAAGAGAAAATAAGATCCCTCTGCCTCGAGTAAAGACGGAATCTCTGTAAATGGTTCTGCGTGAGGGGCTGGAGAATTGCTCCCTTTGGCCTTGCTGAAACAGTTCAAAGGGAACGTTAAGGAACTTGGGGCCATTGTGAGGTTGTTACAGAGGGGATGTGGGTGACAGGGGTGGGGACTGAGTTTGAGATTCTAGTTGATGGCATCTTCTTGCTGCTTTTTGCACTGGGATGCTGCTTGGGTCTGAAGGCATCTTCCCACGCAAGAGCCACTTGCATGGAAGTGTTTCTGCTGATATCAAAATGTGGCCTCTGGGGGGCTCAGTCGGTTGTGTCCGACTTCGGCTCAGGTCATGATCTCTCGGGTCGTGAGTTCGAGCCCCATGTCGGGCTCTGTGCTGACAGCTCAGAGCCTGGAGCCCGTTTCGGATTCTGTGTCTCCCTTTCTCTCTCTGGCCCTTCCCTGCTTGTGCTCTGTCTCTCAAAAGTAAATAAACATTAAAAAAGGAAAAAGATGTGCTGGGTTGGGCAAAGGGAGCAAATCCAGGTGTTCTTTTGCCTCCACCATAGAGTCTGACGGACCTAGGTTCAAATCCCAGACATCTGTGCAGACTTAGACATGTGACTGTACCTCTCTGAGCCTTAGTTTTCACTTCTGTGAACTGGGGATAATAAAGATACCCTTCAAAAGGGAGTTGGGCGGGGCGCCTGGGTGGCTCAGTCAGTTGAGCATCCGACTTCGGCTCAGGTCATGATCTCGCGGTCTGTGAGTTCGAGCCCCGCGTCGGGCTCTGGGCTGACAGCTCAGAGCCTGGAGCCTGCTTCATATTCTGGGTCTCCCTCTCTCTCTCTCTGCCCTCCCCTGCTCATGCTCTGTCTCTCTCTGTCTCTCAAAAATAAATAAACACTAAAAAAAAAGAAAATTTAGGAAAAAAAGGGAGTTGGGCGGTGAATGTTTTTGGCCGCCTAGCATCCCTCCCCTGTCCCAGTACAAGCACCTTGTCCCATCCTCTGGGGAGCTGTATCTCTTAGATTACAACCATGGCCTTCTAGTGAGACTGCTGATGTGCCTCTCCCCCCAGGGGGTACATGACCCTTTTCTGGCCAATCAGATTCCTTCCCTGAGAAGAGAGAAGTTCATGCTTCCCTTCTGTGGCAGCCAAGCTAGGAAGATGCCAGCCTGGAGCTTCCAGTGGCCATGTCTCCTGCAGGTAGGGGAGCAGGCATGGCTGGATCTAGGTGTTCAGATGAAGTCCTTAGAGCTCCACCTTTGTCCATGTCATGGTTCCACTCTCCTCCAGGCTGGCACGGGTTCCATGCCCATCTGTGAACCAGTTTCTCCAGCCAGGCTTTATTGGCTAGAAGGGCTCATTTATCCGCCTTAAAACATGAGCTGGGTGCCTGGATGGCTCAGTCGATTGAGCATCTGGGTCTTGATATGGGCTCAGGTCATGATCTCACGGTCGTGGGATGGGGCCCTGAGTTGGGCTCTGTGCTGAGTGTGGAGCCTGTTTGGGATTCTCTCTCTCCCTCTCTCTCTCTGCCCCTCCCCTGCTTACACACTCTCCCAAAATAAATAAAAATAAATTTCAAAACAAACAAAAAACATGGGCTAGTCAGAGAGCTGCTGGGGGTCAACTCTCAAGGAAAGATTAGGGTGCCACTCCCAAAGAAGGGCAGTGGGTCATGGTAGGCAGAAGCAACAGGCCGACTCCAGCATCCCTGACAGAGCGTGTGCAAAGGATGGAAGAGTGAATGGCCTTCCACGGGCCCAGAATTCAGTATGGTGGAGGGAGAGGCCCGGGGGTGTTGGGTGTTTGACAAGAGAGAGGTTGGAGTAGGATCTGAAGGACTTCATGTGCCCCGAGTAAGAGCAAAGTCTCCCTATCAGCGGGACTGTCTGCAGGGAGGGATGAGACACGTCCCCTCATCCCCACCCCAACACTGGACACACTTTTGCACAAACTCTTATACATATGGGCACTTACTAAATATTTGATTAGAAAAGAAATAATTCTCAAATTCTCCAAGAAAAAAGGAGTTATAAAGATGGAGGGTAGAGAAGGAGAATAGGCCTGTCTATTGAAAGATGTAGCATTTTTTAAAGTTGGGTTTTTGTTTTTTTTTTTAATTTTAAGTAATCTCTACACACAACGTAGGGCTCAAACTCACAACCCCCAGATCGAGAGTCGCATGCTCCACCGACTGAGCCAGCCAGGTGCCCCTGAAAGATGTGGTATTTGAGGGACAGCTTGGACTCAGAATTGTCCTGGGTCCTCTTTTCTTTTTCTCCTCTTGGGAAATTTTTATTTGTTCATTTCTGGCATGAAGATGCTTTTCTCAGTGTCACTGGAGAAGAGGATGGTCCTCCCCTGGACCTGAGTCATGCGGGGCCACCCAATCATAGGCAGAAAGCTAGCCAGGACTGCGCTGAAGATGGCAGTCACATAGCCCCAGCCCAGCTGGCACTGGCCACTGCAGTACACGGAGGAGGTTCCACAGGCTTCCTTGGCAAATGGGGAGTCCAGGCTGATGGGGAAAACCAGCAGGCCCGCAATGGTGGCAGTGGCTAAAATGGCAGGAAAGAACACCAGGGTATCAGTCAAGGGGTTCTGGGCCAATCTCCATCCCTTGACTCACTGATCCACCCACTCATCCATCAGTCTATTCACTTATATATTGATTCATCACCTTTCCTTTTATCCACCCATTACTCAACTAGCCTTCCACCCAACTGTCCATCTACTACTCACCCGTCCACTCATCTCTCCATCCCTCTATCCATTCGCTCATCCATCCATCTACCCATCTGCCCACTTAGCCACCTGCACCCCACCCATCCATCCACCCACCTAATCATCTGTCCCTCTATCCACCCAACCATCCATCCATTCATCTACCCAACCATCCATCCATTTATCCATCCATCCATCCATCCACCCACCCAATCATCCATCTATCCATCCATCCATCCATCCATCCACTGATATATGCATGGATACACCCATAATTTCACCTACCCACTCACTCATTTGTTAATTCACCAACCCACCTATCCATGCATGCATTCATGCATCGAAACTGTTGCAGGTGCTATAGTGGGCACTAATGATACTAAGGAAACGAGCTGGACACCTCCTCACTTTCAAGGCCCTTCCAAAGCAGGAGAATCACATGACTCCAGCTTCCTTTGCTGTTCTTCAGCCACATTGGTCTACTTACAGTTCTGTGAACGTGCCTTGCTTGTCTCCATGCTTTTGCCTCTGATGTTCCCATTACCTGGAATCCCCTTCTATATGTGACCAACTCCCATTCGTACTTCCAGACTCAGCTCAACTGATTCCTCTTCTGGGAAGACTTCTGTACACACACCCCCCCCCCCACCCTCCTGGAGTTTTTCCTTGTGTCTTGCGCTCATCCCTATTATGTCAAATACCCCTTGAGTTGTAACCACTTGGTGTGCCCCACACGCACTAGACCCTGTGCAAGCCTAGGACAAGGACTATAGCTCCGTCCATTGATTCAACAAATATTTAGTGGATGTCTATTGTGTGCAAAGCACTGTCCCAGGTGCTGGCGATGTCAAAGCAGACATGTCCTCGCCCTCAAGTAGCTGACGTTCTAATGGACGGAGATGAACAATAATCAAGCAGGCAGATACGGTAAGTGCTGTGAAGCATAGAGAACAAAGAATGAGGTAGGAGAATCTCAGGAGAGGGGAGCTCCCGTACCTAGGGTCACAGAAGACCTCACTGAGGCCGTGATATTTGAGCAGAGTAGGGGAGCAAGACCTGTAAGATCTGAGAAACGAGAATTCCAGACAGAGGGAACAAGCATGGTGTATCTGAGCAACAGAAAGCAAGCCATGTGGTTGGATCATGTTGAGCCTGGCAGAAGGGGCAAGAGGTGAGATTGGCAAGGGAATGAGGGTTTAATCAGGCGGAGCCTCTCCGGCCATGACGAGGAGTGTGGATTTTACTCTGAGTGTAACAGGAAGTCACTGGAGGGTAGACAAGCCAGTCTGAGGGGCCCAATCTGATTTCAGTCTTAATAGGACCTGTTTGGCCAGCATAGCAGACAGATTCTAGGGGTCAAAGGTGGCAGCAGACAGACATGTGAGGTGGTTATCTCTCTAATCCAGGTGAGAGATGGTGGAGAATTAATTGAATGAGGGTTGCAGTGAAGGCCTGGGCTAGACCATCCAAAGCCTATGTATGAATTAGAGAAAAGCAACCCTTCTGGGGAGCTGCAGCCCTGCAATTCCACAGCGTAGCAAGTGGCACATAGGCTAGATTTCTGCATCTCTCAGCCCTCAGCTGGGCACCACTGTGCAGTGCACAACCTGCTCAACTGTGTATGGTGGTCCTGGTAAAGATGATACAAAGTGGATGGATGTGAGAGAAACAAAGGGCGGGGCAGACTATTAGGACTGGGTTTAGCTAAAGGCAGGGGAGGGTGATGTTAAGTATGCCGTTCCCTCCCCACCATTTCTGGCTTGCCAACAGACCAGGAAGTCTATAATCCTAGGATTTATCTCTGAGAATCAACACAGGAGGCCAGACTCTGCTCACAGGTTCGTTCATTCATTCACTGATTCATTCATTCCACAAACATGTCTGGAATGCTTATGATGTGCCAGTGATTTACCTGCAGCTGCCTGCACCCCTGGCATTGGGCCACTGCCCCTTCTGAGACACAGCCCTTTGGGGGCCAGGGCCCAGGACAGGAGGAGAACTGCATTGAAGGCCGACAAGAGCCATCCTCCAAGGAGAATTGCAGCTGAGACCTGTCAGGAAGAAAGAGCAAGGAGAGTGTTGACTGGGACAGGTAGGGGCAGGTGCAGGTGTCTCTGCTTATTGGGCAGCTACTGAATCCTCAAAACCCCAAGAGGTCTGTGCTATTATCACCCCCCATTTTACATATAAACAAACCGAGGTCCAAGGAGGTGGAGTCATTTGCCTCGGGGCACATAGCGAATTAAGTGGTAGAGCCAGAATTAAAATCCAGACTTACAACCACCTTGCCCCACTTTACTGAGTACCTGCTATATGACAGGATCACCAGGAGAGGCACCAGTGTAATTAAAAGTTCCTTAGAGGTGCCGGACTGGGAGTCCTGACCCATTTGGTAACATGCATCATAACTGAGACTTTCAACACCTTAGCTGCGGTTTTTAAATTTAGCACTTGGAGGGTAGCCACGTAGGTGTGCGCAGGTTGTACACTGCACAACTCCTGGAGACGCAGTGGGATCATCATACATTTGCATATTGATTACAGTTGTTTTCCAGCAGATGGCAGTATAGTGTCCCAAAGAAGGGGAACCTTTTCCTAATTTGTGCTAAGGTACTAAATGGACATGGGGCTGCTTTCAGAATCATCCTGGATGTTTGCTAAAATGCAGATAGCCAGACTCTACCCCACACCTACAGTCAGAGGCTCAGTGTGGGGTAGGGTAGGCGGTGGGAACCAGAACTTGGCTTTTTTTGTTGTTGCTCTGGTGGATTGGATGGTGAATTGGTGAGCCCAGGTCTCACCTTCCAGGCAAAGTCAGGAATGTCATCCAGGGACCTGAAGGCTCCACAGCTCTGGTTCCAGCCGTTACCCTGAGGCCAGGAGCAGTAGGTGAGGACGCCAAAGGAGAAGGTGGGGGTCTGGAACCAGACGGGAGAGCAGAGGCTGAGGGCTGAGATGCAGGCAAGGGAGAGTCCCAGGGATGCCCACACACTGCCCGCCATCAGGGGGTGGCGAGGACCTAGCAGGCAACAGGCAAGGTTAGTGGTGGAGATTGCCAGGAAGGAGAGAAATGGGCTGGGGAGGGTCTCCCGCCCCCCAAGTCAGGGACCTGGTCCTGTGTTCAGACCCCAGGCAGGTCATCAGCCTCCTTTTGGCCTCGTGATGCAATGGGAGGTGTTAATATCTGGGGAGCGGGGACGGGGCTTTGCGCTAACAGGTTCTGGAAGTAGAATAGCCCCAAATCTTAGAATAAATAATAGTGCTTAAACAGAACTTTGAACACACACATTCTGCATGGGACGTCATCATCACTGGTCCAGGCAAGGCCCCTCCTGTGTTTCTCTCGTTCATTCATTTGGTCATTCATTCATTCTCTCCACCCATCAAGTCTTGTACTGTCCCAAGGGGCTTCTTCTCCCCAGAGTGGGTACCTTTTTCTAAATCACACACAGACACTATGTTTCCAGCAACTACCCTGCCCATTAGTTCATGCCTTCTGATCCCGGACCGTTGTAATTAATGCGTCTTTTTGTTTGGAGGTATTTTTGCAAAATTGGTATCCCTCAGCATGTGTGTATTTTTCGCTTATGTAAATGACATTATTTTGTATGTTGCATTTTGTTTCCTACTTTGGGCACTAACCATAACGTTTTTAGGGTTGATCCGTGTAACTGTGTATCCCTATTCCATTTAACTCGGTGTGAGTTTCCCAGGGGCAGATCCTGAAACAAGGGTTTGGGTGCAAGTAGTATACTTTGGAGCCGGCCCCGTGGAGGAAGAAGTGGGATGAGAAGAGAACGCAGCCAGTTAAGAGTGTGTTATGAAGCCGGCTGGCCCCAGTGTGACTCCGGGAGATGGCAACCGGCACCCCAGAGTTACCCTTCCCGGGGGCTGAGGGAGGCGTGGTTTTTACACAACCAATTCTCGCCGGCCATGGGTTGAAGGCTGCCCCCAGCAGTGGGTGGCGGCAACGTGCGGGTGACCAAATAGGCTGCAACGGGACCGACACTGTACGGGCAATGAAATGCAGTACAGGTGGAAACCCACTGCTGTGCGGAGACCCCGCGATGCCGAGGGAGAGTGAACCGAGCCCGGCCGGACCTGCCACCCCGTCGCCTCCACCTGTGGCGTGGTATTATTCCCTTTGCATTTCACCAGCGCTAGCCCTCTGCCCCCGGCAGCTGTGCCGGGAACACCCGTGTGCACGGTCTTACGTGAGAATTTTGTGGGTGCACACTTTGGAACACCTCGCTGCCTGCGATGGCATGTCTCTGTTTCCTCTGAGTGAAAAATCCCACCTCCTTTCTACATTCTCTCCCTCTGTGCCGGAAGGTGCCCAGGGGCCCACATGCCCAAACATTAGGCTTTGTTCTGTCTCCTCCCACTTTACAGATGGGAAAGTAGAGGCCCAGAGAGGGTAACAGACTCCCCCAGACTGACCCAGGAAGTCAGTTTGGGTGACTGAGCTGGAGGAGTGTCTAATAATGACAGCCACTGCTGTCCACATACTCTCATGGGCCAGGCAATTCACACGCATCACATAACTCATACGCTACGTGACGCCCCAGCCACAAGACTAGAGGGCCAGAGTGGGCTCATCTTTGTTGACTGGAGGAGAGTCCATTTGTGGCCCAGGGGTCTGCTGGGCTGCACAGCAGCAGAGGAGGGTGGGTGCTATGACCTCCTGTTTTATAAGGGAGGACCCTGAGGCTCAGAGAGGTGTGGGCGACTCAGCTCAAGGACACAGTTGGAAAGGGTGGCCGGGGATTCATACGCAGACCTGGTGACTTCAAGCTGTCCTTGAAAGCCCAGGGTAATGACCCTAACAGTCACCGTGCATCGTCCACCTGCTGTGGGCCAGGCACAGGTTCGGGTGGCTCCCTGGGGGAAGGAAAGGGACATGCCCAGGGTCTTACGGCTGAGATGTGGGACAGCAGGATTTGAACCTGGGTCTGTCTAATACTTGAACCAGTATTAAGTTGAATACTTAACCATGGCATTTCCCATCTCCTTGCTCGGCTTCATTCACCCCCCCGCCCCACCTCTACTCTTCCTGCTATCTTCCTCTCCCCAGCTCTGAGCTTTCTTCTGAGGCAGGGCTGTGTATCTGTCCCTCTCTGCTCAGGGGCATCTGTTCCCCACACAAGGCCAGGAGAGCTCCTCTAGCCTGGTGATGGCATCTCCCTATATCTTATTCCAGAGAATTTAATTTCTCTTGCCCTGAGACGACTACCCCCGCTGTGTCTGTGAAAGTCCCAGGTACAAACTGACATTCCAACCATTGATAGCCCAAGCAAATGCTTTCTCTTTGGGGAGGCATACAGGCTTTGAGGCCCCAGAAGTTCAATTGTGGCTATCATATTTATTGTCTGTGTGACCTTGGGCAAGTCAGTTACCCCTTGTGAGCCTCAGTTCTTTTATCGGTAAAACAAGCCTTCTACTAGTACCTATCTCATGGGTTGTTGGGAGGACTAAATGAGAAAATGTACAGAAGGTGCTTTGTAGAGTGCCCTGCACCTGGTATGTCTTCAATAAATGGTCATAATGATCATGATGGTGATGGTGATGGTGCTGATGGTGGAGGCGATGATGGTGATGGTGATGGTGGTGATGATGTTGACGGTGATGATGTTGATGGTGATGGTGGTGATGGTGGTGATGATGTGGTGGTGGAGGTGATGTTGGTACTGGTGGTGATGCTGATGGTGGTGATAATGATGGAGATGATGATAATGCTGATGGTGGTGATGATGGTGATGATGGTGATAATGGTGATGATGCTGATGGTGGTGATGATGGTGATGATGTGGTGGTGGTGATGCTGATGGTGGTGATGATGTATGATGGTGAGGATGTGGTGGGGGGGTGATGCTGCTGGTGGCGATGGTGGTAATGGTGGCGGCAGAGGTGGTGGTGATGGTGGTGATAATGAGAAGGAGGTGATGATGATGGTGGCAATGATGTGGTGGTGGTGACGATGGTGACAGTGGTGGCGGTAGTGACTGTTGCCAGTAGTATCGGTATTATTCACAGTTGTCTGATGGCTCATAACTAGGATTAGAAGCTACTTCAAACCGATGAAAACCAAATGGAGACCCAGATTGCTCATGCAACTTGCCCAAGATCCCCTGGCAAATCAGGGGAAAACTGGAATCTAAGCCAAGACTCCAGCTCCCAGACTGATAGGCAGAAACACCTTCTCCTCCCCTCAGAACATCCCTACAACTCCCGCTCCCCAATGCCTGTACCCTTGGCTTGCTCTCAGAGAGGAAGGGGAACAGACGGGTGGGAAAGACAAGGAAGGAAGGGAAGGGTGCCAGCAGCGGAGGGAGAACCGGTAATTACCCCAGCAGATAGGGAGAGCGAGGTTGGTGGGGCGCAAACCACTCCAAAGGGAAGTCAAGACCCTGCTTCAACCACTGACCAGCAAACGCCCACTGCTACCCCCTTGGTGACCTCTCTACCCCTCCTGGAAGGGTTGGGCAAGACGCCCTTCCCTCCGTCTCCACCAACTCCTCCAACACATGCATCAGCACAAAGAGATTTTATGACCTAGCCTAGTGGTACAAGGGCCTCCCTAGAGTAACCACGCTGCAGTTTTCCAGAGGAATAATGCCAGGTGCTGTGGTGCCTCACATGGTCCCTGGAGACTATCTGGGGTGGCACCTGGACCCAGCCTTAAATGTCACGTAATCATGGAGTGCTGAAGTTAGTCAATTTTCCTTCAAACATCAAGCAGAAAGTCTCTGTTGGAGTAAAGCAGCTCTTTTAAAGCTTATTTATTTTGAGAGAGAGCAAGTGAGCATGAGCCAGGGAGGGGGCGGGGGGGGGGGGAAGAGAGGGAATCTGAGCTAACAGCAAAGAGCCTGATGAGGGCCTCGAACCCACAAACTGGGAGATCATGACCCGAGCCGATGTCAGATGTGTAACCAACTGAGCCACCCAGGTGCCCCAAGTTAAAAAAAAATTATTAAAAAAATGATGGGGAGCCTTGAACAGGCAACAGAATCCAGTGAGAATTTAGGAATGTGGTTGGGGTTTCCTTGTATTGGCGGTTTTCTTCTATGTTTTTCTGTGATACTTGTCCATTAGGAACTCACATGTATTTTAATGACCAACTGAATTAAAGTCCAGTCTTATTTAAATAATAAGAGAGGCGGCTGGATGAGGAGGCTGAGGGGAGAAGGTGGTTTGCTAATAGGAACACTACTTAGACGACTGGAAGTGAGGCCCAGCAGGGCTGAGCCGGCTCAAGGGCACCATGGTCAAAGCAGAGCTGTCCACCAAGCCAAGGGCACCTACAAAGACTCCCCAGGGCTGGTGCTTTTCAACCTTGGGTCTCACTTTGGGCTCTAAGCCCGGCCAGCACTTTAAATGCGGCACGACTCTTGGGCTTGGAGGCTGGCCAGCCACTCTATCACTTCCCAACTCTATGACCTGGGGTAAGTCACTCCATTGCTCCGGGCCTCAGTTTCTCCATCTATAAAAGCAGATTGGACATCCCAGAGGGTAGGTAGCATTGGGTTCAATCACCGAGCAGGGTGATGTTCTAGAAAGAAGCGGACAGACCATCTTCCCCTTCCCAACACTATGACCTTGGGGAGGCCATCCCACCTCTCTGGATAAGGGGGTAGGAGTTATCATGAAAGTTCAAGGGGATAAAATGCATGTGTGTGCCTTTCAGGGGAGGGAGAGAGAAGCTGGGGGAGGTAGGTCAGGGTCACAATGCATAGACTTTTTATTCCTAGGATTAGAAAAACCTCGTGGCCGTCCGCCAGCAAGTGAGATGCAGCCCCTTGAGTGAGGGAGAGTGGATTTTTTTAATCCTGCACCAAAATCAGCCTCTCCTGTGGGTTTGGCAGGATCCTGAGGGGTGTAATTCCAGCCAGGAAGCTGGGGAGCCCAGAACTGCCCAAGGCCCATGATTTTGCCTCTCTCTGGCTGCCCCAGTGGCTCTCTGGGCGTTTCTGACCTTGAAAAGCGTTTTGTTCTCCGGATAATGTGCTCAGTGTCACCTGGGAAAATCACGCCGACCGTCCAGGTGCCCAGAAACCTAAATGAGGCATTATAACCTGAAACCACATCCGGGCAGGCTCCAATTAGCTGGAATCCACCTAAGGGAAGCTTGAAAGGGGCTGAACGTTTTCTCCTCCAGCTCAGCATCTAACTGTTGATGACGGTGGAGGATTCTCGAGCGCTCACTATCACAAAGCCCCATTTGAAACACTTTCGGTGCCTTAGGTCATTTAAGCCTCCCGGCCACTCTATGGCAGGTGCTGTTCCGGGAACTTGCGTTTTTACAGAAGACAAAACGAAGGCTCAGGAAGTAAGTGGCAAGCCCTGCACTCGGGCTCAGGCAATTGGACTTCTGACTCTGGGCCCTAAGCCCAAAGTGATGCTAAAAGGTTAGTTTAAAAGTCAGATACATACCCAGCAGCTTCCTGGGCTGTCCAGCGTTAGGGCTTGGTCAACCCTCCCACCTGATCTGGCCAGAGAGCATGCATGTTCCCAGAGGAGCCACAGCCAGCCATAGCAGGTGGGGCTCTGGGACTCGGGAGGTTAGAGGTGGCTGCTAGTTCCTTGGTATGTCCCCACCGCCAAGTCCCTTTCTTTTCCCTGGCTTTTGTGTCCTTATCTGTTAACCAAAGGGGTTGGTCATTTGTTCACTCAACCTATATGTGCCCAGCCCTGTCTGACCCTCATGGATAGAGCAGTGGACAGAACAGAGTGCCTGCCCTCTAGGAGCTGTGGGTTTTGTGGGCAAGACAGAGAAACAGGAAAGAACAATGTGGTCCATCCATCCATCCATCCATCCATCTAACAAATATTTATTGGGTGTCTGTTATGTTCCAGGAAGCATTTTAGGTGTTGTAGATTTAGTCATGAGGAAAATAGACAAATCTGCTGTCCTCACGGAGCTTACAGTCTAGAAGGAGAACAAGACAGTAAGGATATAAACAAGTCAGCATATAAGATGTCAGTTGTTAATAAATGCACAGAGAAAAGTGGAGCAGGGAAAGGAGATGCCATGTGATTGGAGAGGTCATGGAAAGCCATGAGAAGGTGACCTTTGGGCAAGAACTGAAGGGGGAAGCCAGGTGGGTTTGTGGGAGAGGAATATTCCATGCAGAGGAAGGTGCGGGTGCAAAGGCCCTGTGGTAAGCAGGTGCTTGGCAAGTTTCAGGAAGTCAAGAGGTGGAGGGATGGGGGAGAGTGGAGAGCTTTGTTGGCAATGAAGATCTTTGTCTTTTAATTTCTGAGTGAGATGCAGAGTCTGTGGATAGGCCTGAGCAGGAGGGTGAGGACCTATCTTGTGTTTTACAGAGATCACTGCAGCTGCTGGGGGGAGAACCAGGGCGTAGGGAGAAGAAGGGAGAAGCAGTCAGCACCTTTAGTCAGTCAAGTGAGAGACGATGGTGGATCGGATAGGCAGGCAGAGAGGGAGGGAAGGAGAAAGGAGTGGTGAGATGCTGGATCTATATTAAATGTCAAAGGTCAAGCCAACCGGATTTGCTTACAGATTTGACACAAAGTGTGACGATACCTCCAGGGCATCCTCTATACCTGGGGTGGGGAGCCACAGGAGGAGCAGGTTTGCTAGGGGAGGAAGAGGTATCTAAATGTGATGTAGCCTAGGTCAGGTTTGGGATGTGTATTTTATGAACCCATCAATCAACAGATGCATACAGACACGGCTTCAGACCAAGAGAAAGCCCAGGGCAATGTTGGGCTCAAGCACAGAGGAGGGGCGCCTGATCCAGCCTGGGGAGCGGAGAGGGGGGCAGGTGATGTCCAGGCTGAGATCTGATGCACCGGTTGGGACTGGGGAGGACCTCAACTCCCACTCCTGTCTCTTCCTCCCAGCTGCCCAGCCGGCTGAGCCAGATTTCTGCTTCTAGTCTAGGCTGCGTTCCAGGTTGGCTGTGTGAGCTTTGGAAAATCCTGCAGTGTAATGGCTCTAAGCCCCAGTTTCCCATTGCAATGGATTGAATGGGTGTGTGCCCTCAAAATTCTTCTGTGGAAATCCTGCCCCACAGGGTCATTGGACTAGGAGGTGGGCCTTTGGGAGGTGATGAGGTCATGAAGGTAGAACTCTCGTGAATGGCATCAGTACCCTTATAAAAGAGGCCCCAGGGAACTCCCTCACCCCTTCAGCCACGTGAGGACACAGAGAAAAGATGGCCTTCTACGTAGTAGGAAGTGGGCTCTCACCAGACTCCAAATGTGCCTGCATCTAGATCTTGGACTTCCCAGCCTCCAGCACTGAAAAATTTATTTATAAGCCTCTCAGTCTGTGACACTTTGTTCTAGCGACCTGAGAAGACCAAGATACCCACCCTCAGAAGGATGGCCATGTCCTAGACCAATGGGACTTACCTTTGGGAGGTGACAGAGTCCTTTGAAAATGTGATTTAAAACTATGGATGCAAGGGTGCCTGGGTGGCTGTGTCGGTTAAGCATCCGACTTCAGCTCAGGTCACGATCCCATGGTTCCTGGGTTTGAGCCCCACTTGAGCTCTCCACTCTTGGAACAGAGCCTGCTTTGGCTCCTCTGTCTCCCTCTCTCTCTGCCCAGCTCGTGCTCTCTCTCTCCCCAAAATAAACATTTAAAAAATATATTTAAAAATAATATAAAAAAACTATGGGATGCGTTCCCCGTGCAGCCTTGTGTACATACACACACACACACACACACACACACACACACACACACACGTTATTTCAGGGGCTCATGGACCCCTGAAGCCCATTATGGCCTCTGGACAAGACTTTCCCCTCTCTCCCCTCCAGATTCTTCCCTCCAGACTCACCACACTTCAGGTCAAAACTCTCCAATGTGGCCTCTTCTGCTCAGGCTCCAGCTTTGAACAGAAGTCTATGACCCTGTAAAATGTTCCCTTTGAAGGAAACATTCAGGTTGGTGAATAAAGCCCAGGTGGGTGATAAGCTGGTGTGGGGTGTGTGTGTGTGTGTGTGTGTGTGTGTGCTCCTTAAATCAACAGGCTTTCACTCCGGGCTGCTGGAGGGGATGGACAAGGAGGGAAAAGCCAACCACAAATCGGAATGGGGTATGGGTATGGTGTTTCCTGGGTAGGAGAAGGCATGAATAGGGATTAACTGATCTACAATTAAACAGCAGTTGTTGAAATTCGTGGCACTGTGCTTTCCCTTCTGCTTTGGTAATTCTAGTCCATGGAACAGACTTACATATTTCCCTGGGACCCGAGGATCTTCACTATAGCCTGTGAACTTCCAGAAAGTGGGCACTGGGTCTGAAAATCTTTATCTTCAGCATCTACCTTAAGATTTCGCACAGAGTAGGTGCTGGTCTTGTCTTTTGCTGTGAGAGAATCATAATTCAAACTGGCTCAAGTAGAAATGAGAAATGTATTGGCTTCCATAACTGACATTTTAATGTTACAGCTTTAGGCACAGCTGGATCCAGGTGAATAAGCAAGATCTTCTGGACTTCTCTCTCCCCCATCTCTCAGCTCTGTTTTCTGCTGAGTTGGCTTCACTCACAGGCAGATTCTCTCTGGCTTCTGGCTTCTGGCTTCTGGCTTCTGGCTGGCCTTCTGAGGCCAAAGGAAAGCAATTCCAGAGAAAAGAAAACTTCTCTTTATACAGAGTGGCAGCAAGTGTTGTGATGAACTCTTGTGGGGCAGGCAAGCTTAGGTTACATGCCCACCCATGAACCATTCATTGTGGCCAGGAAGGTGGGTTGTTCTGATTGGCCAGACTTAAGTCCTGTGCCCTAGGATTGGGGGTAGGGGGTTGGGGACTGGTGATATGGTAGGCATGGCACAAGGTTCAACCCCCTGGGATGACATGGACTAAAGGTGGAGGATGGGGTGGTTTCTAGGAGGAAAACTAAGGTTAGCAGAGGATGTGGGATGGATGCTGGGCAGGTGAGAAAAAGAGATATCGCTCTAATGCTGTAAATGCTACCATGACAAACAGGGACACACTGGCTTGTGCTAGAGGAAGCATAAGGGTCCAGAAAATTAAGTGCAGAAAATGTGAGTGAGGCCTGAGGCCGAGGTTAAGTCCCAGCTCTGCCACCTGCACTTAGTGTGACATTGGTCAGGGCATCTCTGCCTCTCTTGACCTCAGTTTCTTTATCTGTAAGGTGGGCACATCTGGAGTTGATTATTGCTAGGCATTTCCCACTCATTCACTCAGTTCTTCATTTGTTTCTTTCTCTTTTTTAATATTTATTTATTTTTGAGAGAGAGAGAGAGAGAGCGAGAGCGAGAGAGAGAGAGTACAAGCAAGGGAAAGACAGAGAGAGAAAGGGAGACACAGAATCCGAAGCAGGCTCCAGGCTCTGAGCTGTCAGCACAGAGCCTGACGTGGGGCTCGAACTCACAAACTGTGAGATCGTGACCTGAGCCAAAGTCAGACGCTCAAGCAACTAAGCCACCCAGGCGCCCCTTCATTTTTTTCTTTCAATCAATATTTGTTGAAAGGCTTTGGAGTTAGGGAAAACTGGATCTGAATCCCAGTTCTGATGCTTATTGGCTGTATCAGGCTTGACAGATACACCTTTTCAGGCGTGCTCAGCTGTGTCCTTCAGAGCCCCCCAGCCACACTAGCCGCAATCCGGCCTCTGCTCGCCTCTCCCTGCAAGCAGCCGGGGTCCCTTGCTGCAGCCACTTGACCAGCTCAGCCTGCAGTGCCTGCAGTGGCCTGAGGACTGGGCCAGCCTCCCCAAATCCCCAGCTGTCGTCCAAGCTGATGTGACCAGACCGTCGGCAGTGGGGGCTCGGGTGCCTCCCCTTGCAGACTCAGGTACAGCTCTGGGTGGGAAACTGGCTTCCCTCATGGCTGCCCAGAGGCACAGGTGACACAACCCAGAAGTGAGAAGCAACTGGACCCAACCATGACCGACAGCAGATAGGAGATGGGATGTGTCAGTGCGTGCATGTCTTGCCTTTGGTCCCTGCAGGAGTTCACGTGGCCTCTCTGGAGATGCCCTGAGTGCTGGAACTCCCGGCTGGCTGTGTTTTCATGAGAGGCTCTAGTCAACTTCTTGTATGCTGTATGTGCTCACGCTCTTTCGTCGCCTCAGAGTCCCTTTCCTTCACTTTCGTTGGGCTGGGATTACGCTCCCAGCTAAAGCATTAGCAAGAAACTTTTGTCTCGGGCTCTGTTTTCCAGGGAACCCAGACTGAGATACCATAGCTGGGTGACCTTGAGCAATTTACTTAACCTCTCTGAGCTTCAGATCCCTGCATCTATAAAAGAGAGGGAACAATAAAGCATCTCTCACAGGATTGTTGAGACAGCCGCAGGCAAAGTGCTCGGCTCAGGAAGTGACAGCTTCCATTTGTATCCTTGCTGGGAACCAGGCGCTGGGTCATGTCATGTGAAAACAGTTATTCAACATTCAACTCCGTGGATATTTCTTGTGTGTCAACTTTGTGCTAGTCTCTGTTCCCAAGGAGCTCACGGTCTAGAAAGGCAGGGATGTGATTGGGCAATTATACTACAGTGTTATTAGCGCTTTAGTGGTGGGTGGAAAACTGGGGGGCTGCAGTATGGTAGTCAGGGATGGTAATAAGAGGTGGCTCCTTGGAGGAGGTGATATTAAAGCTAAGATCTGAAGAATATTTAGTGGTTTCTGATGATGGGCAGGTGAAGGGCCAAGTGTTCCAGACAGAGGACATAGCATGGGCACAGGCCTGGCGTTAAGGGACAACATTTCAAGGAATATACTGGCTCCCACCCTCAAGAAGCAGGCAAACTACAAGGGAAACAAAATGGTTAAGTGTGAACCAATGAAAATGCATGAATATGGTCTTTGCCAAGGAATATGTGAGTCCTAGAACTATATGGTTCAATATGGTAGCCAGAGCCATATGTGGCTATTTAGATTAAAATTAAAATTAAAATTAAATAAAATTTAAAATTCAGTTCCTCGGTCGCACTGGCCACATTTTGAGTGCTCATCACTGCAGAAAGTTCCATTGGACAGAGCCGCCAGAAAGTCTGAGAACAGAGCTGCCACATCAGGGCAGACTTCCCGGAGGAGGGGACAGAGGAGGAGTACCGGGAGAGTCGCTGGGTGGCACTGTCCTCTATCCCCAGGAACAGAAAAGCCAGGGGTAAAGCCAGCTAGGAGCTGGCTCTGGAAACAGTGCACAACCTGACACCTCTTTGGTCAGGGTATAATCTCTGGGTCTGTGCTGGCTGGCAGCCTCTCACCTGGATTGGAGGACCCAGGAATGCAGGGGGAATCAGCAGAGGAGGGGCTCAACCAGGAAGTCCTCCCGCTCTCAAGGCCAGGAGCATTCTGGGAGTTGTAGTTTGGCATCTCTGGGATGCCCTCAAAGCTTGACGGAGGCAGAAGCGCTGGTGCTGGACCTGGGCTGGGCATCTCTCGGGGGAAAGAGCTGGTCAGGCTGGGAATGGATACCCCCGGGTTGGGGGTTCCTGCAGGTGCTGGCAGGAGGAGGACTGTGTTCTCCCCGCTGGTGCTTACATTGTGGGATAGAGAGGTGATGCCAAGATGGAGCACTAAGCTGGCTGGGAGCCAAGAGACATTCAGTTTAATTTTTTTTTAATGTTTATTTACTTTTGACAGAGAGAGGGAGAGAGAGCACGAGAGAGCATGAGCGGGGGAGGGGCAGAGAGCGAGGGAGACACAGAATCCCAAGCAGGCTCCAGGCTCCGAGCTGTCAACACAGAGCCCGACGCGGGGCTCGAACTCACGAGCTGTGACATCATGACCTGAGCCCAAGTCGGATGCTCACCTGACTGAGCCACCCAGGCGCCCCTGAGAGACATTCACCTTAAACAGAACCCTCAGTCCACACATTCTGGTTAATCAAGATTTGCCCAGGAGAGACAGGAAGTTCCTATAAGGTTGGAGAGGAGAGGTGGCATATGATATGCTATCAGCTGTTGGTCATTTGTGCGTTTAACCCAGTATTTACTGTGCTCAACATTTATTGAAAGCTTACTGTGTGCCAAGCCCTGCTCTAGGCACTGGGAATCAGGAGTGAACAAGAGACAAAAGTCTGTGCCTCCAGGAGGTTTCCAGAAGGGAGCAGACAATAAACAATGAATTGCCTTTGCTTCTAGAACATACACCTGTCCTGTAAAAGCCCTGGATTAAATGTGCATTTTGACAGATTTTAACTTTCAATTCAACCATCCTCCTGTCTCCTACCCCCAGGGGTGGCAGTCATATTTAAAAACCACTGACTTGGGGCCTAACGATGATGGTGTTCAAGACATCCAGATGATAGAGGAGAGTGTCTTAAGGTATTAGATCCTATGGGGCCTCTACCTCAGCATTTTGAGTCAATTAGAGAGTGTTAGGCTGCTCCTTGGTAAAATGGGGGGGGGGGGTGGTCCTAACCTCAAAAGGACTGTTGTGCAAATGGAAAGAGTTAACAGATACGGTGTGTGTCTCCTGCAACAGAGATGTATTTCCTTACACACACACACATATCAAGATGAGGCAAGTGAGCCTCCCGTCAGTTCTCCCAAAGCCACGCAGTGTGTGATGTCCTTTTTCTCTCTCCTCACCTTTATCGAGGTCTAACTCCTCTTCAATAAATGCACATGATTTTAGATCCTCCAGTTATTCATGCCGGTGCATTTCCTTAGGAGACCTTGTCACCAATGCAGTTCAATTTACTTGTGCAATGTCCCACAAGAGCCTGGAGCTTGCCAGCTGCTTAGCCACTGGGTGCCCAGCACCTAGCACGCTGTAGGTGCTTAATAAAGATGTATGGAATGGAAGATAGCGACACAGGCGTTTTCTTGTTTAGGGGCGGCTTCCTACGATTCTCTCAAGTTGTCCAAAAGTCTTCACGGGTCCGGCTTCCCACTGCAACACAATGGCAGCGGCCGTCGCACGCAGTAGGCACCCCCACCCCCCTAATGTGCTGAACAGCTTCCCACACGCCCGAAAAAGGGGTGCAGTTCCCCTGCCCGCCGCGAGGGGGCGCTGGCGCCTCGCGCAGATCCTTCTTGCTCTGGGGCTGGCACCAGCCGCCGGGATGATTCAAAGGGCGAGCCTTTACCCAGCGCCTCCAGAGTTCCCGGGCTGCCTTAGGCTCTCGGGAGGGCAGGCCCGCGGCGAGCCGGTACCCGTTGCGGGGGATCCCGGCCGGGATCTGGGGGTCGTCCCGGGAACGCGGGCCGGGACCCCGAGCACGTTCCAAGCTGCGCGCCGCGGGGTCGCACAGGCAGGCGCGGAGCGCTTCCGGGAGGAGTGTTGCCGCTGCACTCGCGACCTCTGACCCTAGCCTAGGGGCCTGCAGGCGCTCGCGGGTCTGGCCGGCCGCGCTCCGCCCCAGGCCCCTCCGCGCAGGCGCTGCCAGCCTCGGTTCCCATGGCGACGGGGGCGCTTCCCCGCGCGAGGCCCCGCCCCCAGCAGGCTAGGCTGCGCGGGGCCGCGGCGGCGCGGGCAGGTGCCGCGGGCTGCGGGCAGGTGGCGGCGCGGCGCGGGCAGGCGGCGGCGGCTGCAGGGTAGGTTGTGCGGCGGCCGCCGGCGGTGGGGGCGGGCTGTCTGCCCCCAGTCCCCCGCCCGCGGAGGGGCTGGGGAGGCGGCGGTGGGCGATGGCCGCCAAGTTTCTGCTCGGCTGAGGCCCCGGGAGAAAAGTTGGCAAAGTTGGCCCGGGAAGAGGTGGGGACCCGGTGGATCTCCCCTGGCTCCGGGTCTGCGTGGAGGGAGGATCCCGATTTGGGAGCGGGGGGATCCGTCTCCCGAGACTTGGGAGTGGATCCCGCGGGAAGATCCCGCACTGGGCAGCCAATGGATCCCGCGCCACCAGGCTGAAGACTTGGGAGTCGATCCCAGGAGTGGATCGGGCACCGGCGGCCTGGGGTCCCTCCCATTCGATCTCCAGCCTGAGGATGGCGGGGGTCAGTGATTGGAGACTGGGAGCTAGTTGATCCCTCTCCCTCTCCCTCTCCACGCTTGTCCGAGCCGTGGCAGTGGATCCTGAGAGGAAATCTTGTAGCCGGGACCTGGGGGATCGCCGGAGATCCGGGGCACCCAGTCTGGAGCGGCTAGGATCTGGACGTCCGTGCGGGTTGGAGGCCCGGAGGTGGGCACTGGGGAACGGGGATGTCCGCGAGGCCGAGCCCGGGGCGAGAGGAGTCTGCGGGCAGCGGGGGCGTTGAAGACAGCCGTGCGCGGGGCCCCTCGGGCGCCGGGGCTCCGGACGCACCCTCCCCGCGGGGCCTGCGCTCCCCTCCGCGCGCCTTCCCAGGGCTGAGGCGCCCTGATGGGATTAAGGCTCACCCCCCCTGCTCCTAGGCTGGCTCGGAAGGCCCTCATCTTGCTGGTGGCGCCGCCCGGAGCCACAGGCGGGGCTCTTGGGAAGGGAAGTAGCCCGTTGACCCCCACCCGAGCCCGACCTCTCCACACCCTTCTGGCACACACTCGCTTCGGAGCCGGGGCGCCGCGCCCTGAAACCCGCTCGCGTCCTGTAGCGGGTGCGTGACCTCCGCGCTCCGCCTAGGTGGCCTGGGCTTCCTGCCGGCCGGCACTGAACTTTCTCTACCCAGGAGCAGCCATTACCTTTTGGAAGGGAAAGGGCTGTACCTGTTGCACAAAGGAAGAGCGTTTTCTTTGCAGCTTCTTTGTGACCTTGGGAAAAACACTTAACCTCTCTGAGCCCCGTCTCCCCTTGGAGCAAAATGGGGTAGGATTGGGAGGGAGATCAAAATCTTCTGAGTCGCTGGCGGGATTAATAGGTGTGATCGGTATGAAACAGGGACTCTGTAATTAATAAGTGGGCTCTTATTCTGTGGCCATTTCTTTTCCCTGCCCCATCCCCTGTACTTCCCATACAGTATCCCAGGGGAAGCTCCAGAAAGGCAGCTTGCTGTCTTTTTAAACTGCAGGATTAGAGAGATGGTTAACTTGGTCTTTGCTCCAAAGGGGTTTATTGCCCCTCTGATCCCCCTCGCAGAGAGAGAAGCTCTGGAGTTTGGCTAATCAGTAACCAGGGCATTTGGACGAGGCTTCTCCCTTAGCTCAGCTTTCCCCTTTCCCAATCCATGGAGGCTCCTGGACAAACACGCATTCACCTCTAGACACTGGCTTCTCATCCCTGGGACGGTTCCCAAGGGAGTTGTGTAGACACCAGTGCCCTCTTGGTGGTTCTAAGGGGAATCCTTTTTAAAGGATTTGCGTGCTTGACGAGGGCGCAGTTACCCAAGAGAAGTGCCAGGTTCCTGTGCTGGACACATGAGGCCGCTGATTCAGTCAACCAGTGTGTGTATTTGAGTACCTACTATGTGGCAGACACAGGGCAAATTAGGATCTGCCCTCCTGGCATTACATTCTAGCTGTGGCCCTGAGGCAGCCGTGCTGATTCTTGATGTTGGGGTTGCAACCACACCCCAGATTCTGAAGGTGGAGGACCCCCACCTTGGAGGTACCGGGGGCTTTTACTCAAGGCTGACCTTGGCAGGAAAATGGAACAGGCCACTGTCTGATCCTGAACATATATTCCCTCGCACCATCTCCAGAATACATCTCTTGACCAATTCAGAAAAAGAACCCCAGAGGAGTATTTTAAATATACTTCATTCATTCATTCATTCGCACGTGCATGCATACATGCAATAAATATTTCAAGACATTGTGTCAAAGAGGAGGCTAGCGGTCATAACCTTGAGGGGTAAAGCCTGGTGAAAAGAGGCAGTTGTCTAGAGGGGAGAGCTCTGATAATAAGCAGAGGGGGTGATGCCTGCCTTCTGGCATGCAGCGGAATGGGGGTCAGGGGGGTTAGTTTCTTGGAGAACTTGCCAGCAGGACGAGGATGGTGTTATGGGCCAGAAAAAGGGAACAGAACGGCCTGAAAACACAGGAGGAAGCATGGGGTGTTGGCAGGAGATGCTGGCCGAGGCCAGGTTCACCATTCCCAGGGGTTTGGACTTTATTCCAGGGCTGCGGGGTGCTGTGGATGTTTCTCTGTAGGAGGGGCATGGAGTCAGATGTGTGTTTTGGGAAGCTTGCTCTGCTTTTCTGAGGAGGCTGAGAGACCAGTGAGAGTGCTAGAAAAATCCAGATGAGAGGTGGTCGTTGTCTGAACTTGCATAGAGACATTGGTCAGGATTCTATTTAGGGAGCCACTCGGTTGCAGACCCCTTCCTGGAGGCGTAGCAGCTGGGTAGGCTTTCTGAGTGCCCCTTGTCTGCCTGCCCAGGGATGGACATAAACATCCAGGTGCTTGGGACTTCACACTTGAACTCACCACCTTCCTGTGTGAGGGAACGGGGCTCGTTATTCCCATTTCATAGAGCGGGAATCAATAATGTGGCAAGGTCTTTGCCAGTCACTGTGGCAGAGTAGGGATTTGAACTTGCTTCCAAATTGCAACTTGTGGATGTTCGGAGTCTGTGAGGTTGAGTACAGAAGCCTCAGGGTGGTGAGGTTGAGTCAGGGTGCAGCAGGGGTAAACCCAGGGAGGCTTCCAGGAGGAGACAGGGATAGAAAGGAGGGAGGGGGGGGGTGCCTGGGTGGCTCAGTCGGTTGAGCGTCTGACTTCGGCTCAGGTCATGATCTCGCGGTCCGTGGGTTCAAGCCCCGCGTCGGGCTCTGTGCTGACAGCTCAGAGCCTGGAGCCTGTTTCAGATTCTGTGTCTCCCTCTTTCTCTGACCCTCCCCTGTTCATGCTCTCTTGCTGTCTCAAAAATAAATAAATAAATGTTAAAAAAAAAAATGAAAAAAAAAAATGAAAAAGAAAGGAGGGAGAAGGGAGGATTACTGGGGGCAAACCCTGGTCGCGCCTTTCCCGGCTGTGGTCTGGGACATCGTTCTTGTTTCGAGACCCAACTTCCTCATCTGTAAAATGGGCTCATGATAAGCTACTCCCCTCACTCCAAAGGGTTGTTCTGTGAGTTCAACGAGGCAGTACATGGAAGTGCCAGGCACAGTGTCTGCACCAGTCCGTGCTCACTAAGTCATGGGTATGATTATTATCTTTATAGCTTGTCATTGGGATGTGTTTCAGGCAGGCAGCGCCTCTCCCAACCTGGTGGGGGGGGGGGGGTGGGGGGCTGGGCAGCCACAGGTGACACTTGAGCTGAGTCTTGAAGGATGAGTAGGAGGCAAAGAGAGGACATTCCAAGCAGGAGGAGCAGCAGGCAAAGGCATAGCTTAAGCGGAGAATTGCATGCTAATTGCTATGCCCAGAACACAGGGTGTGCTGAATGATTGAATGAAAGACCATCGGCAACAAAAAATTCTCTTTACACCCCCGGCCACTCCCTAAGTATTCAAGCAGGAAGGCTTTGCCAGTTTTGGGATATAAAAGAGGGCAGGAAGATCACTGTCTAGGAGTTCAATATTCCTTGCCCCACTCACCTATCCGTATAGAAGTGTGACCCCAGACAAGCCACTTCCCTCTTAAAACCTCAGTTGTTCCTCTGTGAAATGGGATGATTGGAGAGAATGTAAGTAAAGCACAGAACACATCAGAATACTTGCTTTTCACTGAACCCTTCCTGTGTGCCAGGCTCTGGGCTAAACTCTTTGTTCTTTTATTTTTCACGACAAACCTGGGCGATGCCTGTTTTGGGGACCCTTGATTTTGCAGTTTTTGAAAGTGAGCCTTGGGGGAGTCCTATCCACTCCCGCTACTCAAACTCTTTTATTTATTTATTTACCAAAAATATTTTAATGTTTGTTTACTCTTGGGAGAGAGAGTGAGAGTGCGCGCGTGCAGGCTCATGCAAGTGGGGGAGGGGCAGAGAGAGGGAGACAGAATCCAAAGCAGGATCCAGGCTCTCAGCTGTCAGCACAGAGACTGACGTGGGGCTGGAACTCACGAACCGCAAGATCAAGACCTGAGCCGCAGTCGGATGCTTAACCGACTGAGTCACCCAGGTGCCCCTCGAACTCTTATCATTTAAAAGGATGCTGATACACTGTTTCAGTTGAGGGACACACACACACACACAACGCACGCACATGCACACACATTTTTTTCCTTTGTGTGATGAATATTTTATTAAGCATTGTATGTGGCAGTTCAAAAGGACTTCTGCCCTCAGGAATCCACTCCTCAGGAATCTGGTCGATCACATGGGAGGAAAAGTGGCAGAGAGGCAAAGGGAGACAGGTATGCAGATGATTATGGATTGACTTCTACAGGGTAGTTATCACTGCTCCCTTTGTAAATTGCTCAGTTAATGGACCTTTGAAATGTACTGTAGCCTTGTCTCTATTATAAATATGTCCTCAAAGCGTGATCTTTGGATTTTTGCGTCACTGAGTCAGAAGTGATACACACATGTACATTTGCTGCATATATACATTTTTTTGTATTGTGAAAATAACATGTAACACACCAGAAACTTCAAAGATGGCCAAATGCTACTGTTTTAAGAGGCAAGAGAGTCCCCCCTGCCAGCCTTTATCACCCTCTGCTGATTATCTTGGGTTACTTTTATGTTCACTCTGGAGCCACATGGAAGGAATTGAATCTGAGTTCTGCCACGTATCGGCTGGGTGACCCTGGGCAGGTGACTTAACCTTTCTGAGCCCCAATGTCCTCGGTAGTAACCAGGGGTAAATTGTGGGTGGTGAGGGTTGCTGAGCTGAGTAAATGAGAAGGGCCTGGCACATGGTCAGTGCTCCATATGTGTTGATTGCTACTCTTCCTTCTCTTGTTACTTGTTGTGGTAGAGGGGTGTTGCCCCCTCCCCCTAGACTTTATGCTCCAAAAAGGCAGGAACCCTGTCTTTGCTTGTTTCTTCAGCCCACAGTTGTGGAATAAACAAATGAATCAATATGTGTAGACATATTCTTTTAACAATAGCAATTATAAAACAGAATTTCATCCATAAATCAAAAATAGATTTGGATATGTTCCCATTTCAGAATGTTTGGACTTACCCTACTCTTAAAAAGCTGAACAACACCCCCAAAGCCTGAAGGTGCTATTAGTTGTTGAACAGATCCCCTGTGGATGGGCATTGAGTTGTTTGGGTTCTTGCTGTGGCACATAGTGGTGTAATCAACATCCCTGTTCCTGTGTCTTTGCACACTTTTTGCATTCCATTGCATTGCAGTCTTGCAGGACAGATTCCAGGATGTGGAACTGATGGAATAAAGGGTGTTTGGGATGTTGATTTGGCCTGCCCAGTTTTCCTCCTGAGCTGTTGATCTTTTCACATTCCTCCTAAGGCTGTGGGAGAGAGAACCTGTTGGCATATGTCGGAGGGAGGGAACAGTGGATGACTCTGATTGGTGGCCATGGGAATAACATCTGGCGTGACAGTAGGGAAGGTGATAGTCTGCAGGCAGCATACTTTGCAGCCCTTGGGTTTTCATCCAACCTGCGGGGCACCGTGTCCTGGAAGATACGTGCCTATTATACATAAAAGTCCACCTGCTTCTCTCTAGAAACATGTGATTTTGCATTGGTCAGGTTTTCCTATGGTAATACTGTGTAACAAGCGTTTCTCCCATTGCAGTGGCCTTTAACGGCACACCGTGTGTTCCATGTTCCCGGGTCAGTGGATGGCTGAACTGAACTTGACTGGGCTTGGGCGGCCAGGCCGGACATCAGGCTTTGAGTTGGGTGCGTGTCTGCCCTATGTGTCTTCATCTTGATGCCCAGGCTGACGGTGGCAGCCACTTTTTGGTGCTGGACAGTAGACACTCAGGAGCTCAGTGGACCCCAGCGGGCCCTCCGAAAGCCTCTGCTAGGAACCTGGGGGTGTCCCTTCTGTCCTTCTTCTGTTGGTCAAAGCAAGTCACATGGCCAAGCCCAACGTCGGGCGGAGAGATGCATACTCCCCCAGTGGAGGCTGAGAGGGAGTGAGTATATATTTTCTGAGCAGTAATAACCTGTCACAGTCAGGTTTCTGACGGGGCAGGATGGAATCTGGGTGAAGGGTCTGTTCAGAAGCGGGGCGGTGAGAACCGTGGCACATGATTTGTGTGGGATGCATCAGAGCCTAAGGAAACCTGATTAGACTTAATAACCCAGAACAGGAAGTTCACCTCTCTGAGCCTCAGTTTGCTCATCTGGAAAGTGGGAATAATATGCCCTCTCCGGCAGAGCTGCTGTGAGGCTCACACGTGGTATTGGATAAGGAGATGTTTCGTGTCTGTGACATGAGGTGCAAACTTGGGGCATGACTGTCCCGAAGGTGAGTTTTGCTGTGGATTTGGTTTACCATTCCTCAAGCTGTGGTACTTACTGGTGAGGCCCGTGGAGTGGGGGAGCACACTGAGGCCAGGGGGAGCCTCGGAGGGGTCAGGTTCACATTCACATCCCAGCTCTGCCCCCTGTGGGCCATGTGACCTTCGGCCAGTCTCATTACCTCTCCGAGCCTCAGTCTTCCAGTCTGTCAAGTGGATGTGGGGTCCGTGCTTGTGACCGTTGGGATGAAGTAGAGGAGAAGCACCTGGTGCCTGTGAGCGTGTTGCTGAGGTGGTCCTGCCAGGGGCGGAATGAGGAATTCTGCAGAAATGGCTCTTCCCAATACCCCTTGGGACTATCGCAGGGGATCTGCATTCAGACTGCCTGGGTTCAAATCCCAGCGCCACCACTCTGCAGCTGAGCGAGCGGCTTTGGGCCAGGCAGTTGGCCCCTTTAGGTCTTAGTTTCCTCATGTGTGAGATGGGCATGACACGAGCTCCTGCCTCATTAAAGGGGCTGATACACAGCACGCGCCATGAATGTACAGGCATCAGCTGTTACCGTCAGTATTATCTCGTATTATCGTTAGTCTGCAAAGGCCCAGGGAGGTTGCTTCTGGTCCTGGGGACCCCCAGGGCCTTGGGGGAAGGGAGTGAGGAGAGAGATACTTTTAGGACCTCTGCTTCTGAGCAGGTGCCCTGGCCCTTCTGCTTCAGCCAAAGGAGGGCTGTGAATGGGTCCCTGTTCACATGACTTTCTTTCCCCAGGGCAGGCATTACTTGGTGGGGAGGGGCAAGGTGCCTTGCCAACCATGCTGTGCTCCCAAACCTGGGGCAGCCGCAGTCCGGCCAGGAAAGAGGCCTGGAAACTCTTCGTTTAAGGGATATCCACACTGCTGGCGGTGGAGGCACTCGGCAGGCTTCAGGAGCCCATGGCTATGAGTATTCGTGGAGGCCACCCAAGCTAGGCGCAGGGTGACAGGTTACTCGCTCACTCTTTCAGTCATTCACGCGATAAACATTGGTCCTATGTGGATCGTGTGCAGGGTCCTGGCTGTGGGGAAACTGGGAGTCTGCTGGGTGTCAGGGGTTGGGTTTCTGCAGAAAACTGGGTGGGGGAGGTAGAGATTCTGGGGTGCCCCACACATGGGATTCTTGTGTGGCCCCGGGCAGGTCACTTCACCTCTCTGAGCGTTTCCTCATCCATGAGGTTAGTCTCAGACAGACCAGGATGTCACCGGAGGTGGGAAAGGACAGCTTTTGACCTGTGTGAGCCAAGTGGCTTCTGCCTGGGCCTCTGTGCCTTCAGAAATTTGGGGTTGATGACTGAGGCTGCCTTTCCTCTACTTGCTGAGACTTGGCCTTTGGGCACACTGATGCTAGTTGTAGTAAAATAAAACCAGTAAGTAGAGAGCATTCATTCCCCCCCTAGGCACCGTGCTCATCAGTGTTTCATTTCATTCTCATGCCCCCATTTTATAGGAGAGACAACTGAGGCTCAGAGAGGGAGTCGCGTGCCCAAGGGTCACTACTGGGAAGGGAGGATGCAGCTCTTGTGTCCTGACCCCCACCCGCTGCTGCCCACCTGGTGATACAGCAGGACAGAGCGGGACAGTTTGAGAATTCTGTCGCCTCTCCATCATGTCATTGCTGTGTGACTTTGGGCAAATGACTTGGCCCGTCTGAGCCTCATCTGCAGGAAGAAGATGCTAAGATTTTCCGTGTGGGGGTCCTTGTGGGATTGGGTAAGATGACTGTATACGCAGCCTCCTGCATATAGTAGGCACTTGAAACACAGGAGCCCTTCCCCATACAAGATCAGCTTGGGGTTTTTAAAACAAAGGTGTGTGAGTTGCAAAGCCCAGAAATTGCTTTATAAATCACAACGTAAGTCTCTCTTGCTTGGAGTAGCAGCAGAAATAGCGATGGTAGCAATAATGGTAACAACAGCTTGGATGGACTCCTTGTATTCCAGGACACGTGGGACACGTGGGTTTGTACATCACTTTATCTGATCCTTTCCTGTATCCTCTCTTCAGCCTATGGAGAAAGGTGCTGGTGTTGGTCCCATTTTACAGATGAGGAAACTGAGAGGTGAAGCGCCTTGCCCACAGCTACCAGCTAGTGGCAGGCAGGGAGCACTGGAGCCCCTTTGCGCGTGAATGTCATTGGCGGTGTCCCTCCCCCCCCCCCCACCCCGCCACCACTGGGGACCCAGCTGTATTTTCAAAGGCTCCAGGTCAGGCTGCAGCACCCAGCCGACTCTGTTTATATTTATTTTCTTTGTGTGTTGCGGCCTCAGTGACAAAAGGCCTTTCTGGAGCTGGCCTGTTTACCTGTGGGGTGGTGCGGCACTTGCTGCTGGGGGAAGGAAACCCGGGGGGTGCGGGGCCTCCCAGCAGAAGGGGACGCCAGCGGGCATGTTGGGTACACCGAGGTCACCGTGTGAGCTCGCACCTGCTGACCTGCCCGGACGTGAAGCCTGGGCCTTGGTAGGCACTGTGCCCGTTGAGCCCTGCCCTGTGCCCGGGGCCGGGCCGGGGCGTGACTGGTCGGGGAACTCCCAGGGCCCTTTGGCCTGGAAAGCTGCCCAAGATCATTTTAGGCCCCAGCCCTGGAAACTCTTGTCTTTGTTTCTGGAACTGATTGCCTGCATGCTGGGGACTGTGCTTGGCACGTGAGGGCATCCTAGGTCATGGGAGAGAACACAGAGTGTAGGAGCATGGGTTCTGGGCTGGACATTGGGACTCGGCGTTCCGGGACCAGCTTCTCTGCTGTGTGTCCTCGAGGAGGCCCCTGTCCCTCTCTGGGCCTCTTTCACCAGGAGAGGGGGACCTGGGTGGGTAGCTCCCAGAGCCCCTTTGCTCACTCAGCGTAAGGTAAAAGTGGCAGAGTCTGGATTTGACTTCAGGCCTGCCTCCTGCAAACCCAGACTCCCCCTAATAACACTCAAGACAGCCAGTTGCCTTCTCCCCACCTCCGGCTGACCCCGTGGGAAATCGCCTCTCTCCCCTTGGAATGTCCAGCGCCATTCTTTCCTTCTCCTGGGATGGTCGATCGTTTCCATCTTTGCCCTTTGCTAAGTGCCCACTGTGCACCCGGACCCGTGCTGGGCCCTGGGTCTCGGGGCTGCCTGGGACGCGGCCCCTGCCCTCTCCAGGGAGAGAGAAGAGGAGGCAGAGGGTGGTGTGATGGTGCGTGCAGGCAGGGGCCCAAGGGGTGCTGGTCTCCTGGCTCCCCCCCTTCTGTCAGCTTTGAAGCCAGACTGTTTCCCGTGACGCACCCAGGAGTTGGATGCGAGAGGAAGTTTTGGGACCAGCAGACGCCACGTTCTTCTTGGAGAGGCGACAGGTGCCCGGTCGCGGTCGGCACTAACTCGGGAAAAGCAGTGATGGTGCCTCCTGGCATCGCCTTTGTCCAGATGCCTCAGTCACAGCCCCTCTGCTTTTCCTTCTTTCGGTTCATTCAAAAGGGGGTTTTGTTGGAAGTGGGGGGCAGTTTTGAAAAGCTTCGGAGGCATTTTTGGAGTGCCCAGAAGGCCGGCTGAGCCAGCGGAACAAGTGTGAGCCCTCTGCCCCGGCTTCCGTTGGGGTCAGCCGGGCTCCCAGGGGGCTCTCCGGGTGTCCCCCAGTTCCTGTTCCGAGGCCTGAGTCATCCCCAAAGGTGGCTCTCCCGTGGACCTTAGCAGCCCCCTGAAGACACTGCCCAGGTTTGTCACCAGCCACAGGAGTGGCTTCCCTTCTCTGCCTCAGTGTCTACACCTGTGAAACGGGGATGCTGACACCTTCCTCCCAGCTTGGCCGGGAGCTCTGAACGAGGTCACTCGTGTGAACATGGGGTGAACGTGGGGTGGAAGGCGAGTCGGTGTCCATCCTGTCGGGTGAATGGTGATGTTAGGTAAAGCCCCCACTGTGTGCATGTGTCTCTCTGGAGTGCTTCTGGTTTATGGCTGGTGGGTCCTCTGCCTTATAGGGTGCTCACCTCCACACCTGGCCTGTGGTGGCTTGAGATCACTGCTTGTCTAGTGGCTCTGGTTTCATTTTCCAGATGAATAATTTTTATTCTCTTTTTGTCCTCATTACAATACATTTACACTGTATACATTTACGTTATAATATGTTTTTCCATTGTTGAACGTGTATTTATTGTTAATGTTTATTTATTTATTTTTGAAGAGGGGGGTGGGGAGGGACCGAGAGAGGGAAACAGAATCCCAAGCAGACTCCGGGCTGTCGGCGCGGAGCCCGATGCAGGGCTTGTACTCATGAACCGTGAGATCATCACCTTAGCTGAAATCAAGAGTTGGACGCGTAACCGACTGAGCCACCCCGGCGCCCCTCACTGTTGAACATTTAAAATACAGATAAACCAAAAGGAAGGTAGAACTCATGATCTGACTTCTAAGGTAGCCGGTGGTAATAGTTTGAGGAGTGATTAAAAAAAAATTTTTTTATGTTTTATTTTATACTTGAGAGACGGAGAGAGAGAGAGCATGAGCAGGGGAGGGGCATAGAGAGGGAGACACAGAATCTCAAGCAGGCTCCAGGCTCTGAGCCGTCAGCACAGAGCCCGATGTGGGGCTCGAACCCACGAGCAGTGAGATCATGACCTGAGCCCAAGTCGGACGCCCAACCGACTGAGCCACCCAGGGGCCCCTGAGGAATGATTTTTAGATTTGTCAGACACACGATGCATATGTACATGTGATTGAAAGATGTCAGCACCGTAATCTGGGGGTTCAGAACGTTGGCTTTATCCTCAGGTGGATTGGTTCAAATCCGGGCTCTACGATGTCCTAGCTGTGGGGCCTTAGGCAGGTCACATCCCCTCCCTGAGCCTCAGTTTCTCCTCTGTAAAGTACGGCTGTGTGAGGATTCAGTGAGTTAATGTATGTGAGGGGATTAGAGGTGCCTGGCAGAGAGCAAATGCGTAATTTTTACTAGCTATCATTTTATACGTATGTGTATTTTTTTTGTGAGCGGTGAGCGCCTTTCCGGGAAGGTCGCAGTCTACAGTTGGATTCGGACATCAGGCTGGGGGGACCCTCAGGCCACCTCCTCCGGGGAGTGCCCAGCGGTGCTCAATTTCATTTCAGACGTGGGGGCTGCTCAGAACGGGGGTTGGGCCGGGTGTTTGGGCCCACACAAAGCGCCCTGGATGCTTTTCCGAGCCAGTCCTGATCTTTATCTTTATCTTTATCTTTATCGCTCAGGGATGTTTCCTGTCCCCACCAGGGCCTGGGTGTTGTCCAAGTTAAAGCGGGCAGATGGTCCCAGTGGGCTGGAAGAGGCCCCTGTAAGATGAGCTCAGCAGGAACCCTTCCTCCTCCTCCTCCTCCTCCTCCTCCTCCTCCTCCTCCTCCTCCTCCTCTTCTGGCTGCAGCTGTGGCTTCAGGATGGGCTCAGCCACACCTGGAACAAGAGGCAGGGTCAGGTGGATACCTCTAAGAAGGTCTGAAAACTAGGGAGTCACCTGGACACCAGTGGGGCCCGGAGAGCCAGAGAGCGGGTTAATGGTATTCAGAGGTGAGTTTAGGGTTGGTGATACCCATGGAGGGAAGTGATGTCGCCCCTTACTTGCTATGTGACCAAGGGGAAGTTAGACAACTGGATCTGCCCTCAGTTGCCTGGTCTGTAAAACGGGGCTAATAGGTCTCACCTTATAAAGTTGTTGGGACACAGTGTGTAAAGGCCCCTGGCACAACCAGGCACACAGTTCGTGCTTCCTCCTCCGAATCGTCTTCATTTAGTTATGTTTATAACAAAAACGCTGACTGAGCACATCTGGTGCTGAGATCTTGCTGCGGTCATCACACTGAATCCTTGTAATTAATTGTAGTCGCGGGGCCCATGGGTGGCCCAGTCGGTTGAGCCTCCAACTTCGGCTCAGGTCAGGATCTCACGGTTCGTGGGTTCGAGCCCCGCGTCAGGCTCTGTGCTGACAGCTCGGAGCCTGGAGCCTGCTTCGGATCCTGTGTCCCCCTCTCTCTGTGCCCCTTCCCTGCTTGTGCTCTGTCTCTCTCTCAAAAATAAACAACCATTACAAGTTTCTTTAAAGAAATAAGGCATAATACATTGTAGTCGCTATTGCCAATACTACTACTGTCTTGCTGTCTGATCCCGCGTTGCTTGGGACTACGTTTAACCAGAGCTCCACACCTTTATTGTGTGAGAAAACACTCAACACCCAGTACGTGATCAATAAAAATGGTGCCATAGTGGTGACTATTATTTTCGCCGGTGCTCTCGGGAGCTGTTTGTATGAGAAGCAGACAACTCACCCCAACCCAGCGTTTGTACTTTGAAGCACCTGCCTGGGTGGGTCTTCTTCTGGGGCTGATCCTAAAACCACCACTTGATGTCATTGTTGCCCCCCCCCCCCAGTAGTGGTCCCCCCAGGCCCTGTTCCCTCACCTCCACTGCTCTGAATGGCCCTTGAATCTTGGGAGTGCCCTTCGGATTCTCCAGATTGAATATTGTACCCATAAAATGCACATCCCAAATCTCTCCCAAATTTGGAAGACTGTCATCTGGCGGTTGTTGTAGGATGTGGTACTGAATTTGCACCCAGAAACTGTGTTTTGGAGGGGTATACCACGGAGGAAGGAGGCTGGCTTGTACACGGTGTTGGGAGGTCACCTGGCCTTGTGCGCTCCTGGCTTGGGCCATGGCCTGGGTGTCTCCTTGACCAGGCTGTCATCTTCACGTGCCACTGTTTCCAGAAAGGTTTCTTTGACAAGCTTCTAGGGGGAGAACGATCCTGGGGAATTTCGGCTTCTGGGGTGTCTAGTGTGAGGGGGCAGAGGAAGGGTAGGCGGCTGAACCAGGCCAGGATCCCAGCTGGTCCCTGGGTTTCCCTTCTACTGAAAGCCAAGGTGATGCTAGAGAGAGGTGCTAAGCTCTAAGTGTAACTCTGTGGGTGGAACTTATTACAAAAACAATATAGAATTTATTGTAGAGAGTGGTTCTTATTACAAAAAACAATACAGATTTGTGGTAGGACACAAGCAAAACATACGTGCGCAAAACACTCTACAAAAATCAGTCAAAATGTTAACCACCTAGACAGAGACTCCAGTGCTTATAACTAAAAGGGTAAGATTAATGTTTATTGAGCACTTGCTACGTGCTTTACATGCTCTATCTCATTTCACCCATTCAGAAAACCATATTCATGAGGGATTTGGACTCAGGACGCTGTACTCGTGAACACATGGTCAGAACCATGCAAAGGATCTTGCCATCCATTGATTCTTCCACCTGCCCTCCATCTGCTTTTCCAACCCTTCTTCTATCCATCTTTATATCTACCCATCCATGTTATTCTGTCCACCCACCCATGTACCCACCCCCCCATTAATTTACCCATCCAATCTGCTATCAGTGCATACATAGAGCATCCAAATATCCACCCTTTCCATCCATATATCCACCCATCCCTGTATCTACCCATTCATCCTTTCTTCCACCCATCCATCCGATCATCCATCTATCCATCCATCCACCCACCCATTAATTTATCCACCCATCCATCAGTGCATATGTTGTGTATTCATTTATCCACCCATGTACGCATTCTCCCTTTCTTCTGCCCATCCATCCATCCATCCATCCATCCATCCATCCATCCATCCATCCCATGCAATTATCGAGCACCCGTTTGCTTTAGACACCCCTTTACTGAAGACACAACAGGATTCCGTGCCTTTATGGGCCAGACATTCTAGTGGGGAGAAGGAGGTACATGGGCTCATTAAAAGGCAGTTTTAGTTAGTGGTTAAGAGCAATAGTGAAAATAGAAGGTGATGAGAAAAACCAGTATCTGGTTTAGATAGGAATAAGGGAATGGTTCTTTGAGGAGATTTACTCTGAGCTGAGACCTAAAGGTGACAAAGGGGCTATCTGAAGAGCCTAGAGGGAAGTGTTCTGGGCAGAGGGGCTGACAGGTGCAAAGGCCCTGAGGCAGGAGCAAGCTGGAAGTGCTGGAAGAACCAAAGGAGTAGAGGAAGCAAGCGGGGAGGTTCAGTGCAGGGCGATGTGGGGTTTGTGGTAAGTGTGGAAGCCCATCATGGTGGGATGTGGGTTTGGGTTTTAAAGAGATTCTTCAGGCTGCAGAGCAGAGGACTGACTTGGGGTTGAGGCAGAGTGGAAGCCTGGAGGACAGTGAGGAGCCTGCAGTCTTGCTGGTGGGAGAGGATGGTGGCAGGGGAGTAGAGGGCAGCCCTCCCCGACCCTCCCCTGTCCGCTCTTGCCCCTCTCAGCACATAACCCAACTTGCAGTCTGAGGATTCTGTGTGCATTTCTCTAGTGTCTGTCTCCTCTCTGGGCCTATGGCCCTCTGGAGGGCAGGAACTTTGTCTCGTTCACCGTCATGTTCCCAGGACGCTCCCTGGCATACAGGAGGTGCGCTCAATAAATATTTGTCCAGTGAGTGACCGGCGTGTCTCAAAGAAAATCTGGGTGAAAATAACAATGAGTAGAGTGAATGATCGTGATGCCCAGATAATAATGGCAGCGAGCCTGTGTTGAATGCGCCATGCTGGGCTCCTGCCTGCCCCCTTGCTGGGCTGTACTGTGGGGAATTTTGGCAGCTCCGGGAGGCCCTGTCACCTGGCGGGCCCTCAGCAAATCCCTGACTGCTTCACTTTCGGGAAAAGACTTAACCAGCCTGGGTGGGGCAGGCTTGGGCGAGGCCTCTCGACTGGGTAGGAAGTAGGACTTGTGTGCCTTGAAGAGGGAGGTTCAGACTGTGAGCTCTGCTTTTCCCAGCCTGTGACCTTGGGCAGGCCCCACACCCTCCTTGAGCCTCAGTGGTGGTGACAGGTAACCATGCTGCCGTGTGTGGATCCCCTAGGAGACGCCAGACGCTGTGGTAACTCACTTCGTTCCCATGGTGGCTCCAGGAAGTAGTAATTCTAGTTGTTCCCATTTTCCAGATGAGAACACTGAGGTCCAGAGAAGCAAAGTCATTAATTAGCCCCTATGGCCACTCGGGAGGTGGCATTTGAACCCACATACAGCTGGTGCTTTGAAGCTCTAACGTTACCAATTCGGTGCTTCCCAAGTTCCAGTCACTCTTGTATCATCTCGAAAATTGTTCCTATCTGTGTACCAGCTGCACTGTCTCTCAGTCAACCCTCTTCTTGAACTTGACTCACCTTTTAAAATATCACTTTTATTGAGACATAATTCACATACGATACAATTCATCCATTTGGAGTATACAATTCAAATTACAATTAAAAATAGAAATACCTGGGGCGCCTGGGTGGCTCAGTCGGTTAAGCATCCGACTTCAGCCCGGGTCACAATCTCGCGGTCCGTGAGTTCGAGTCCCGCGTCGGGCTCTGGGCTGACGGCTCAGAGCCTGGAGCCTGTTTCGGATTCTGTGTCTCCCTCTTTCTGCCCCTCCCCCGTTCATGCTCTGTCTCTCTCTATCTCAAAAATAAATAAACGTTAAAAAAAAATTAAAAAAAAAATAGAAATACCTTACAAACTTCCAGTTATAGCATACATAAATCATGGAGGTGAAAAGTACAGCCTAGGGAACATAGTCAATAATATTGTAATAATGACATTTTGTGACAGGTGGGGACTATACTATGTTGATGAGCACTGAGTGATGTATAGAAGTGTCGAATCATTATGTTGTACACCTGAAGCTAAAAATACTGTGTGTTAATTATAAAAAAAAAAAAAAAAGAAATACCGTTTGACCCAGCAGTTCCACTTCTGGGTATTTATCTGAGGAAAACAAAACCCTTAACTCAAAGAGATATCTGCACCCCATGTTCATTGCAGCATTGTTTGCAATAGGTAAGGTATGAAAGCCACTTACTCAGCCATAAAAGAGAAAGCCATTTGTGACATATTTTGATCTTGACGGCATTATGCTAAGTGAAATAAGTCAGAGAAAGACAAATACCATAGGATTTCACTTCCATGTGGAATCTGAAAAAATCTTCCACTTCTAAACAAACAAAAAAACACCCAAACTAAGTGCATGGATACAGAGAACAGATTGGTAGTGGCTAGAGGCAGAGGCTTGTGGGGGGTGGGGGGGTGGGGGGCAGTTAGTCACTAAGAGGGGTGCTTGGGTGGCTCAGTCGGTTAAGCATCTGACTCTTGATTTCAGCTCAGGTCATGACCTCCCGGTTCATGGGTTTGAGGCTCTGTGCTGATGGTGCAGAGCCTGCTTGGGATTCTCTCTGTCTCTTCTTCTTCTGTCTCTGCCCCTGCCCCGCTCACATGCTTTGTCTCTCTCAAATAAACCTTTAAAAAGTTGCTAAGAGAATAGATCCTAAAATTTCTCATCACAAGAAAAAATTGTTTTGTAGCTATGTATGGTGATGGATGTTAACTAGAGTTCTCATGGTGATCATTTTGCAGTATATTGAATCATTATGTTGAACACCTGACTATGTTGAACACGCAATTATGATGTTATATGCCAGTTAGACTTCAGTAAAATAAAGTAAATGCAAAGAAAAAATTTTTTTACAAAGTGTACAATTCAGTGGTTTTTAGTGTATCACGGAGTTCTGCAGCCTTCACCGTGATCAATTTCAGAACAGTGTTCCAACCATAAAAAGAAATCCTGTACCTATTTTTTAAGATTTTATTTTATTTTATTTTTTTCATTAAAAAAATTTTTTTTAATGTTTGTTTATTTTTGAGAGAGAGACAGAGCATGAGCAGGGGAGAGGCAAAGAGAGAGGGAGACACAGAATCCGAAGCAGGCTCCAGCTCTGAGCTGTCAGTACAGAGCCTGATGCAGGGCTTGAACCCACGAACCGTGAGATTATGACCTGAGCTGAAGTTGGACGCCTGACCGACTGAGCCACCCAGGTGCCCCTTCAGATTTTATTTTTAAGTAATCTCCACGTCGAACGTGGGGCTTGAACCCACAACCCCAAGACCAAGAGTCACATAGTCCCTTGACTGAGCCACCCCAGGTACCCCAAAATTCTGTACCTTTTAGCCATCATTCCCTGCTTCCCTCCAATTACCCCAGCCCTGGGTAACCACTAATCTACTTTCTGTTTCTGAGGATTCGCCTGTTTTGGATATTTCACGTAAACGGGGTCATACAATGTGTCATCTTCGCGAGTGGCTTTTTTCACACAGCGTAAGGTTTTCAGGATTCATCCTTGTCATAATGTGTACTAGGACTTCATTCCTTTTTTATGGCTGAATAATATTCCCTTGTATGGACGTACCGCATTTTGACTTAAACAATTTTTTTTAATGTTTATTTATTTTTGAGAGACAGAGACGGGGCACGAACAGGGGAGGGGCAGAGAGAGAGGGAGACACAGAATGTGAAGCAGGCTCCAAGCTGTCAGCACAGAGCCCGACACGAGGCTTGAGCCCACAAACCGTGAGATCGTGACCTGAGCCGAAGACAGATGCTTAACCGACTGAGCTACCCAGGTGCCCCTGACTCTTTTTTTTTTTTTTTAACTTAAATAAACATTGTAAAGATGTCTGATGGGCTAGTTATAGTTGATGTAATACACGTGGAAATAGATCATAAAAGAAAGCATATTTAGTAGCGTATCATGTCCCTGCTCTGGTGTACCTGGGACCTTGCCTTCTAAACTGAGGTGAGCGGTGTGCTTGTGTCATTGTTGTATTTGGGAGTGGGTACAACGGGAAGTGGCACTTGTCCCATGAATGAGGAAAGCACGTTCCGTTGGGCTCAGTTGTGCCAGCATTGACTGCTCTCGGGCTGCACACTGTCCCCGTCCACATATTGGGTCGAAACACGAGAGGACTGGTTTTGCAGGTCAAACGGCGTTGCAGTATCGCAGTTTCATATGCTACGGCCTCCGGATGACCCCACCTGGTGGGCGATGTCGATCCCGTTCTCCAGACGAGAAAACTGAGGCTCAGAGAGGGAGGTGAGCCAAGAAACACAGCCGGGATGGAAAGAACTGGGACCCATAGTCTCTGCTCATTTCATTTGGCCTCTCTGGCCTCCCTTGGCACTCGGCAGCGACATTGCTGACTCACTGGCAGAGGAGGTGCACTTTGGTTTATTTACTCAGCAGTTGGGGATGGGTTCCCCTGCACCATCCACACTCCCCTCACTGCCGTGTGGCACCGGTGTGCCCAGCAGCCTGTACTGGTGAGGCAGCTGGCCGGGGACTGGACAGGTTTACCAGTCTGTGGTCCTGGGGTCCTCCGGCAGCCGGGTCCTCTCTCTCCCCGCCCTGAGCCAGGGGCTTGGCCCTGCTGCAGCCGGGAATGCTGAGCCGGTGCATCCCCCAGGGGAGGGTTGGTCCCCATTTGGCAACGCCCCATTTGTGGGGCAAGACGGCAGAATCCCCAGGGGCGGGCATTGGATCCGGGCCCTAACAAGGCTGTCTGGATTTTTGTGCCTTTCCTTTGGAAGTTTTCCTTTCTAGGGGAAGGAACAAAAGGCTTGAGGTAGATGAGTGTTTCGCTCAAGGTCACACGGCCAGCTAGGAGCCCAGCCGAACAGAGACAAGACCTCAGGATTCCTGCTTCTTAATTCATACTTCTTGCCATGTGACACCCTCCCTGCGTCCCCTCGCCATCCCCCCTCCCCCCCCACCGTTGTTGGAGAGACCTGTCCATGCTGCCCCCCTCTAGCAGGTGTGAGCTGGCTTGGGGGGCGCAGTTTGCTAAAGCTCCCGAGGTGTCTGGGCAGAGGCCGAACGCCCACCTGCTGCCCGCAAGCCTCAGGCATCCCATGGGTGATGCGGAGAGCCCATCAGGCAGGTTGAAACATGAAGATGCTCTCAACACCCGGCACCACTGTGGGTAGGGGAATGGCTTTGGGCCCCTTCCCCATCTGTTCCCCTCATGCCAGGATCCACCCCCACCCTGGTCCGTGGCCATCTGCCTCTGGGTGGGCCTGAGCCTTCTGGGCTGTGCAGGGAAAATGCCACTCACTGCCTTCCTGCCTGCCTTGCTCTGGGTGGACAAAGCCTTGGGGGGACCCTGCCAGTCAGAGGTGGGGTGACAGAAATGGGATGAGACCCACTGGAGTCACAGCCCAGTGAGGATGACCACCGCTCCACAGAGAGACCGAGTTCTAGTCTCGCCTCTGGACAAGTCATGTGTGATAGCGATGCCTCCTTCAAAGGGCCGTTGAGGGATCGAGCACATAGTATGGGAGCTCGATAAATGGCCGTGCCACTGGGGAAGAGGATAGAGTGGAGCAGGTGGGGTCTTGTAGCAGACAAGTCTGGGTTCAAGGTCTTGTCTTCACCGCTTGCTTCTTGTGTGACTCCGGGGAAGTTGAATCCTCAGCCTCAGTTTCCGTGTTCGTACAATGGGAACGATTGTAGACTCGCCTTGTGCCAGGCCGTTGTGAGGGCGAACGGACACACTGCCTGTGGAGTTGTTCTTACGCTGGCGCCGGGCATGTCTTTGGCAGCTGGTGTAAGGACTGTTATTAATGTAATGACAATAATAATGTTTCCACAGTATCAGCATCAAACATATCTGTGTGCATTTATTGGACGATCGTGCAATATTGGGGGTGTGTTTCAGCGGGGCTCCTCCTGCAGGGATTTGGGATGAGACGTTTGGTCTAAGACCAGGGACTCTGTGTCGAGGCCAGTGGCCCAAGTGAGGCTGGTTGGTGGATGGTGGGGGGGGCAGGGGGGGGTTCCACCCCAGCTCAATCCCAGAGAACGGTTCCCAGGTCTGGCCTTGGAGCCTGTGGGGCAGGAACAGAAAAGGCCTGAATGTTTCAGAGATACTCTAACCCTGTGGCTCCCTGGGGGCATCCGTCGTCCCTCACCCCACCTCCGGGGTTCCGGTGGGGCCCAGGGGTCTGATGCGCTGATTGTTGGGACCAAGGGCTTGGCTTCTCATCCTTAGATTCCCAGGAGGCTGGGGCTGGAGGAGCAGGGGTCTCTGAAGCCCAGAGAGGGCAGAGAGTTGGCCTGCGTCGCCCAGCAAACCAAGGGCAGAGGGCTCTGGGCGGGGACGTCTTACTTTGCACCACGTTAACCTCTGTCCTCACCGAGTTTGATTTCCGCACTTCCCCGCATGCGGCACATAGTCTGTTCCTTACTCATAAGCGGCACCTGATACTAAACGAACCACAAGGCCAAAGATTGATGCCCCTGGACCCACGTGGTCATGGGGGTGTTCTCCAAGACCTCAGAGCTGCAGCAGGGTACTGAGGGGAATGGTAACACCGCCAACCACTGCCGTAACAAGGCTGTTAACACATGGAGCACACGCTGTGAACTGGGCCGTCTGCTGAGCACTTTACATCGATTCACTTCATCATCCCGAGGGCCCCGTGAGGCAGGTATGATTTTTATACCTGTTTTACAGATGAGGCAACTGAGGCACAGACAAGCACGTTAACCCACGTAAGGCCCCCTAGCCAGCATGTGGTTGATCTGGGATGTGAACCCAGGTAGCTGCGTGCCAAGACCAGGTCCTGGCACCAGGTTTTTTTAAAAGAATGTATTTATTTTTAAATTGTGGTGAGAAACATAGTGACAGGAATCTGCCATCTCCATTTTTTTGTGGCATAGAATACATTCACGTGGTCTGGCCACCATCCCACCCTGTGTCTCCAGAGCTCTTCATCTTCCAAAATGGAAACGCGGTACCCTTTCAACCCTAACTCCCCATCCCCCATCCCCCGCCCCTGGCTACCACCATTCTGCCTGTGGTCTCCAGCGATCTGAGTACTTATTCTAGGTGCGTCTGAATCATATAGTATTTGGATTTTGTGGTGGACTTCTTTCACTTGGCATCTTGTCCTCAATGTTCAGCCATGTTGCGGCAGGTGTCAGACTCTGCCTGCTTTTTAAGGCCGAATGATATCCCCCCGTGGGCACTGACCACATTTCGTTCATCCATTCGTGCGTCCATAGACCCCGGAGTTGCTCCCACACTTGAGCGACTAGACGATGCTACAGTGACCATGGATATACACGTACCTCTCTGGGGCCCTGCTAGCAATTCCTTTGGGTGATGCTCACATGTGGGATTGCTGGATCCTGGGACGATTCTATTTTTAATTCTTGGGGGAACCGACATACCGTCCTCCACACAGCTGCGCCGTTTTGTGTTCCCAACCAGGGGCAGGCAAAGGGTGCCAGGGTCTCCACAGCCACACCAGATCTTGTTCTTTTCTGCTTTGTTGTTGTTGTTGGTTTTTGTTTTTGTTTTTGTTTCTGGAAATATTTTGCACATACCCCCCCCCCCCCCCACCAGGTACCTGATTGTGACCTTTCGCGGGACATACCCAGGGCCCCACAAAGGGCTGACCTGGGTTAGATGCTGAGGAAATAATATGCCCTGACCCAGCATGTGTCATTTGAGGAAGAAGTGCATCAGGCCTGGGTCTTAATTCTTCCAGGGTTCTCTCCAGGCACGACGGACCCAGCTCCTGGCTCACTGGGGAAGAAGTAGCCACTGAGTACCCAGGACGTGGCTGTTGGGAAGAAACCTTCCAGGGAGCTTTAAATAATATAGGTGCTGGCTCTCTGGTCTAGAGGCTCCACACTCTGGGTCTGGGTGGGGCCCGAGCATCTGTATTAAAATAGAAATCCATCCCCCCAGGTGATTCTCATAGGCACCTGGCCCAAGAGGCCCGGCCATGTAACATATTCCTTGACCGCCTAGAGCTCAGGGATTTATCACAGATGTGTGTGTGTCTACATCTTTGCTTGAGCGAGCGAGTGAATGAATGTATGAGTCAGTGAGTGAATGAATGAATGAGTGCCGAGGCCCTCAAGCTCTGTCATCCACACACCATCCTGATTTTTGCTGTGTGCCTCCCGTGTTATTATTCGCCTGATGTTTTAATAGCATAAAATATTAATACTTTGTGTCGTTATTGTATATCGGAAAAAGCAGCATCTCTGGACATCAGTAGAAGTTTACTTTGAGAATACAAAGGCAGGGTGCCTGGGAGGCTCAGTTGGTTGAGGTCCGACTCTGGATTTCAGCTCAGGTTGATTCCAAGGTTGTGGGATCGAACCTCGCGTCGGGCTTCGTGATGAGTGTGGAGCCTGCTTGGGATTCTCTCTCTCTCTCTCTCTCTCTCTCTCTCTCTCTCTCTCTCTCTCTCTCTTCACTCTCCCCCTCCCTCCCTCCACCCCTGTTTCTCGTTCATGCTGGCTTTCTCTCTCTAAAATAAAAAATAAATTAAAACATTAAAAAAAAAGAATACAGACAAAGGAAAGCAGACAGTGTCTTCAGGTTCCAACTACATAAATGCTGCCATCCCTTATGGATTTTGAGCTGGAAGCCTTGCTCTCTGTTAAAAAGGGCGATGAGCAAGTGTTGCAGAAGGTGTTAAGTACAGTGTAGACCCAGTAGAGACTTTCTCCTGGCTGGACCGATTTTTCTTCTGTGAGTCAGTGCTATTTAACGTCCAGCCCTGGGACTGCATGCCTGCCGTGCTTTGTAAATGCAGAGTCAGGCAGTGAGGGTGTGAGGTAGGGAGCCTGGTGGGTGACAGGGAGTGTGGGTCCTGGCGGGCAAGGCCACTTTCTTGCATGGTCATCGCTGGAACTTCCCCGTAGCCCAAGTCTGGGGCATCCCTCATCCCACAGTGGCCCCAGAAACTCAGAGGACCAAAGCATTTATCTACAGGTTCATTGAGCTGAGACAGGTCCCTGCCAAAGAGGTCAAGCTCTTGGTCAGGTGCAGAGCCCAGAAGGTATAGGCCTGGCCCTTGGGGGAGTCAGGGGAGGAGAGGGAGCCTCTTCTGCAGGGCCCAAGCCCTTGTGGGGTGGGGATCAGCATCCTGGCTCCTCGGATCTCCAGTGGGGAGGCCAGCAGTCTGCCTGCCAGTCCCTGCCTCTCCTTGGAGCATGACCTTGAGTGAGTCCCTTGACCTCTGAGCCTCCCTTGGTGCATCTGTCAAATGAATTCATTTGGAAAATACCACTGGATGGCTGCTGTGGGCCAGTTTCTGAGCTGTTTGCTGCAGGGAACCTGGCAGCCAAGATTCCTTCTCTCTGGGAGTTTATGAGCTGAAAGAGGGGTCAGAACCTTGCAAGGCAGGGTGGGGGTCGGGGAGAGGAGCAGGATACTTGGAAGAAAGTCTGGGGGATGTAGTTTCTCTGAGGGGTCGTCTCAGGCTTTTCTGAGTATACAAATAATCACAATCTGGGTGACTTAAAACAGCAGAAATTTATTCTGTCCTGCTCTGGAGGCTGGCAGTCCAAAATCAAGGTTTCCAAGGGGCTGCACTCCCCCAAAGGTTCTAGGGGAGGACCCTTCCTTCTCACAGCTTCTGGTGACATCTGGCAATCCTTGGTGTTTCTTGACTTGTATCTGTATATCTGCATCTTCTTTTCTTTCTTTAGTTTATTTGTTTTTGAGAGAGAGAGAGAATCTCAAGCAGGCTCCACACTGCCAGTGCAGAGCCTGAGGTGGGGCTTGAACCCACAAACTGTGAGATCATGACCTGAGCTGAAATCAAGAGTCAGTTGCTCGACGAGCTGAGACACCCAGGCGCCCCTGCATCTTCTTTTCTTTAAAAGATACCAGTCATTGGATTAGGACCCACCCGAATCCAGTGTGACCTCATTAAGACCTGTTTACATCTACAAAGACCAAATAAGGTCATATTCTAAGATTCCAGGTGAACATAAATTCGGGGGGGGGGGGGGGAGGGGACACTGTTCAACCCACCACATTGAGGAAGGGCCATTAATACTAAGACCTAAGGGGCGCCTGGTTGGCTCAGTCGGTTGGGCGTCTGACTTCGGCTCAGGTCATGATCTTGCAGTCTGTGAGTTCAAGCCCCACATCGGGCTCTGCGCTGACAGCTCAGAGCCTGGAGCCTGCTTCGGATTCTGTCTCTATCTCTCTCTGCCCCTCCCCTGCTCTCACTATGTGTCTCTCTCTCAACAATAAAATAAAAACATAAAAAAAAAATTAAAAAAAATACTAAGACCTAAAGGCTGTGTGTTTGGCCAGGGGTGAGGGGGTGGGGAGAGAGTGTCCTTCCAGGCTGAGGGAACAGCATGTGCAAAGGCTTTCCCATTCAACTACAGCAGAGGCCACTGTGAATGGAGCAGAGTTGCAAGGGGGCAGTGAGGGCTGAGGGCAGAGAGACTAAGGGACCAGGCACAGAGCCATGGAAAGGGGATGGATTTAATTCTGAGCACCTGTGAAGATTCAGGCAGGGGCACGATGTGATCGGAATTCCTTTTACAAAAAGGCCATTAACTACAGCCTGGGAAGGTGCCTGGGGGTGACTGACAGTGTGCATGCTTTAAGGTTTACTCCTGAGCACATTCACCTCCTTTGAGCTTTTTAATCTTCAGACCCCTGGGAGGTAGCTAGGGCAGTACTAATATTCCCTGAGGAAATGGAGGCGCAGAGAGGGCAAGCAGGTGTTCCAGGGTCACACAGCTGGGATGAAGAACGCCTGGGGTTCTGTCTTGTGAATGGTCAGTTGTGAGCATTGCTCCTTGTGAAGGTCCTTGGTCCTTGAAAGACAGCTGGGCTTCTGGGGTGGAGGAAATGCCCCAGAACAAGGAGCATTGATTTTACACATGTTCCCGCCTGTGCTGAGTTATCTGCCCAGCCAAGGGAAGGTTTAGCTACAGGATGGGGATAAGGTGGCCTCAGCAACTTGTGAGTGTGGAATTCATTCCCTCGGTATCTGTAAGCTGCTATGATCCTCCCCACTCAGAACTGACCTCCGGAGGAGAAAAAAGGAGGCAAAGAACAGTAAACACTGATGTGTCCACTAAAGAACATTTTGGAGGGTTGTGATAAAATCTGGGGCCAAGGCCTGAAGTGCCTTGGCAGGGTATAATTGAGACCATTCCAGAACCTTTCAGCCGATGTCTCTCTGACTTTGGGATGTATATTGGCATGGAAACGAAACTTTCTTTTTCTTGGGAAGTAAAAATATGTATCTGTTCAGATATAACATTCCAAAGAGTGAACATATCAATTTTCCCCCACTGGGATGTAAAACAAAGATCAGATGCTGTCTCCCAGGCACTTGAGGATGCGTCCTAACAGACCAGTTTATTTGCTGGATCTGAGATTCCCAGTGTAGCAGCACAAGGCCCCTATTTCCTGCTTTAGTCTCTGGTTTTTTTGTCTTTCTTTTTAGTTCCCCCTTTGTCTCTGTGCTGAGAGCGGGGAGGAAGAAGGAATTACTCTGGAGTACTCTCTTACGGTTGAGGATTTTTCTCCAACTGTGTTTTGAGAAACTGTGGTGTCCTTTTGGACTGTGGCGGGGGGTTGGGGGGAGGGGAAGCTGAGCCAGTCATTGCTGATACCCTCTGCCACCCTGGGTGCAAGATGGTCCCCTTCCCCAGCAAGGTGGAGAGATGCTGTGTGTGTGTGTTTGTGTGTGTGTGTGTGTGTGTGTGTGTGTGTGTGTGTGTGTGTGTGTGTGTTTGGGGGTGGGGGGTGTGGAGCAGAGAAGTTAAATTTGGTTCCGGATCTGAGGGCTGGTTTCCTTCCTCTCCTGGTGAAAGGCTCTGTGGAATGAATCACGTCCTCCCTTTAGAGTTCTGGGCCCACAGAATGTCAAGGCCAGGCTGGTGCTGTTGGAGGGACGCCCGCCCAGGGGATGTCAGATGCTGGTTTGCAACTCCATGAAGGGCTTTGGGCTACCCTAAGGGATGACGCCTGTGACTTCCCTTGAAGTGTAGATTTTCATTTCATTCATTCGTTCGTTCGTTCATTCATTCACCCACCCATTGCAATCCTAAGTGATGCTCAACTCACTCCTGGGGGCGGGGCCTTGTGTTAATCACCCGCTCCTTTATTCTTTGTGCCCCTTCATTCTTTGTGCACCTTCGTGTGCCTGTAACCCTATTCAGGCCCCAGGGACCCATCCATGGGGATGACAGACAAGGGCCCACACCCTAGGGTAGTGGTGGACCAACTTCACCTGTAAAGGACCAGATAGGAAGTATTTTTGGCTTTTGGACCATAAGACAGAAGACCCCATCACTACTGCTGACTGCACTTTACTACCCTAAGCAGCCAGGGACGATACGTAACGGAGTGCGTCCTCCAATCATGTTTTATTTATGGACACTGAAATTTGATTTTCATATAATTTTTATGTGCTGTGAGGTATTCTTCTTTCCATTTTTTTTTTCCAATGATTTAAAAATCACTGAGTTTTTAAGCAGAGAACTGAAGGTGGAGTAGGAGGCAACCCCTTGCTGCAGGCAGTGGGAACAGCAAGGGCAAAGGTCCTGAGGTAGGAAGTTTCCGGGGGGAGGCAGGCGGTGGCATGTACAACAAACAGGACAGTTCGTGTGGCTGAAGCATAATGAGTGAAGGGGAGAGTGGTGAGGCCATTTTATTTTTTATTTATTTTGTTATTTTATTTTTTTATTAAAATTTTTTTTAACAATTTATTGAGTTTTGCGAGACAGAGCATGAGCGGGGGAGGGGCAGAGAGGGGGGGTACCTAGAATCTGAAGCAGGCTCCAGGCTCTGAACTGACAGCACAGAGCCCAATGTGGGGCTCGAACTCACGGACTGTGAGATCATGACCTGAGCCGAAATTGGACATTCAACCAACTGAGCCACCCAGGAGCCCCTTTTATTTTATTTGTTTTTAAAGATTATTTCAAAGTTTATTTACTTACTTATTTAGGGAGAGGGAGCGTGAGCAGGGACGGGGCCGGAGAGCATCCCATGCAGGCTCTGCACGTCGGCACAGAGCCCGACGGAAGGCTCAAACCCCGGAAACGTGAGATCATGACCTGAGCCGAAATAGTCAGATGCTTAACGGACTGAGCCACCCAGGCGCTCCTATGGCCATTTTAGATTTTTGATGAAGATTCCCCCTCTCTGCGCCTCACTTTTCCCATGACGATAATGGCACCTTTGTTAATGAGAGGGAGGCGTAGTACACAAGAGGTGTTTAGGGGACGGTGGCAGCCCGTGACGGCCGCAGTGGTGTGGATGATCACGTTGGCATCTTTCTCTCGTGCCCTGGGCCTCGCCTCACGTTTTGCCTTCTATGTGGAATGCATCACCTGCTTGGGTGGGGGCTCCCCCACATCAGACCCAGACACGGGGATTCCAGTGCGGATCGTTTGTGTGGGAGGTGGTCGCAGGAGAGTCTGCTCAGGGCAAGCCGCACGGGGCAGGGCAAGAGGCCACTTGTGGGTGTGTTCGTCAACAGGTCACCTCAGTGGGCGACAGGGGCTCAGCCCCACCGGAGACCTCCAGGGGCTGTTCAGAACGTGCATCTCAGTTATCACCCCGGGGGTGGGGGAGTCTCCATCGCTGGCCGAAGGCTGCTTTGGGGTGTTACCTCCTGGCCGCTTCTGGCCTGTCTTGCACCCAGGCCCCCAGGGTAGAGGAAAACCCTTGGGCAGAGTAGGGCTTTTGGAAACTGTTGGGAGTATACAGGGTTGCGAAGGATATGCATCACTGCCCTGGGATTTTGTGTCTCTTTCAAGATGTCTCCCCTGCAGACACTTGCCTCTGGCAGCTTCTGGTCCTCCCTCCTCTGGTCTCCTATATCCTCTAGCCCCCAGGTAGACCCCCTGGGGGTCTTAGTGCTTCAGGGCTCAATGCCGTCCTTCCTTCTTGGTGTGTGCCTTGTTCACTTCTGTACCCACAGGTCTCTGCGAGTAGCAGGTGCTGTGACAGTTGCCTGGTGATGATGAGTTAAGGGTGATAAGCGGGACCCCTGCCCTCACGTGCTTGCAGTCCTGCAGGGAGGCGCATGAGTGACAGGTGGCCACAGTTCAGGGAATGAGAGCACCGGGAGCCTGTGTATGAAGTGGCTGGGCATCGGAGCCTTCCAGCTCCCAGACTGGTGCTTCTCAACCCTGGATGAACCCTGACATCCCTCTGGGATTTCTTGAAAAAAAAAAAAAAATAAATAAAAATAAAAAAAAATACCCGTGTCTGGGCTCCACCTGAAATTCTAATTCAGTCCAGCATTGCAACTGGCTATAAATATTGATCCAGTCCTTCTGGCTTGGGGTGGTGAAGGCCTCTGCATTCGTTTCCTGTGCCCGTTTCAACAAATTGCCACAGACCGCCTGGCTTAAAACAACTGAAGTTTATCCTGTCATAGTTCTGGAGGTCAGACGTTTCACCGTGCAGAAACTGGCTACTTCCAGAGGCTCTGGGGGGAGAATCCGGTTCCTTGCCTGCTCCAGTCTCAGAGCCAACAGCTCGAGCACCTTCAGATGGCTCTCTGTGGAAGCTGTCACGTGGCCTTTTCTGCAGGCAAGTCTCCTGTGCTTGCCTCTTACAAGGACACGTATGATTGCATTTAGGGCCCATCCGGATAATCCAGGCTGTTCCTCCCCTCTCAAGATCTTTAAGTCTGTCTGCGAAGGCGCTTTTCCCACATTGTAGTGGGGATCGTTCTTCGAGGGATTAGCACATGAATACTTTCTGCAGCCGTTCTTTTTTTTTTTTTTTTTTTTTAATGTTTGTTTATTTTTGAGAGAGAGGGAAAGACTGAGCGTGAGCAAGGGAGGGGTGGACAGAGAGGGAGACACAGAATCCGAAACAGGATCCAGGTTCTGAGCTGTCAGCACAGAGCCCGACGCGGGGCTTGAACTCACAGACCGCGAAATTATGACCTCAGCCGAAGTCGGACGCTCAACTGACTGAGCCACCCAGGCACCCCTCTGCAGTCATTCTTTAGGTCCTGGGAACGGCTCTCCTGAGCCCCCAGCCTGTACAGGCATTCCCCAACAGGCTGTCGTCCCGACTCCTGCAGGGCTGGGCTCCTCTGTGCTGCACAAGTGGGGAAACTGAGGCACAGAGCAGGAGAGTGATTTTTTTTTTTTTTTCTGAAGCTGAGCCTGGATCTGAGCCTGACCTCATGGCCTCTGAACCCCAAGTTGTGTTAGTCTTTGCTCCACTTGCATGGGGCAGGAGAGGGATGTGTCGCAGCCAGACGTGGACAGCCAGCCCTGCTCTGCCCAGCTCAGCGTCATCTGCTGGTCCCAGGACGGGTCAAGACTCCCCCCACCAGCTCCAGCCCGGGATATGGGAGCACGTTTGTTTTTTTTTTTTTTTTAATTTTTTTTAACGTTTATTTATTTTTGAGACAGAGAGAGACAGAGCATGAATGGGGGAGGGGCAGAGAGAGAGGGAGACACAGAATCGGAAGCAGGTTCCAGGCTCTGAGCCATCAGCCCAGAGCCCGATGCGGGGCTCAAACTCATGGACCGTGAGATTGTGACCTGAGCTGAAGTCGGATGCTTAACCGACTGAGCCACCCAGGCGCCCCACGTTTGTTATTTTTCGGGTGTCTCTGTTCCAAACGCTCTTGATGGGGAGGATTCCCATTTCTCCTTCATGTGATCCTTTGGGAAGAAAGTCACTGTTTATGGCAGTCATTTAAAACTGGTCTTCGGGGCAGTTTAACTCACCTGAGAATTGCGGGCAGGCATCGGACCCGAAGAGGAAAGGGAGCTGCTTTGCACTGGGCACCGTACTGAGGCTTTCCAGGTCTGGTTGGACTTGGCACCATTATCCCCATTTCACAGGCAAGAAACTGAGGCCTGGGGAGAGGGAGTGACTCATAAGACCATACAACTAGTAAGTGGTGGAGTCAGGATTTGAACCCAGATCTCTCTGACTCCCGGTGCTTTGGGCTGGTGTTGCATTAGCAGGCCCAGTACACTCACTGCTTCCACGCTGTGGGGGGTTTGAATTGGTGTTTTCCGGGGTCCCTTCGGTTCTGACTCCCCTTGGCTTCATGTCGTGGGGGGTGGTTTCATGCTCTTCCTCCCTTCTGTGTGGATGGTCCCAAGTCACATTGTCTCTCCTCTTTATCCCCCACCCACTGTCACCTACTGGGTCCAGGCCACCCCATCTCCCACCGGGACGTGGCAGCCGGCTCCTCTTTGGTTCCCGGCCGCCACTCTTGCCCTCCACAGTTTATTCTCCACGGGATGCCCCGCGTGAGCTTCCAGAAAGGTCACGAAAGCCCTCCAGTGACTTCCAGTCCCACGTAGGAGCCGACCCACACTCCTCGGGGGAGGCTCTCTGCCTGACACAGCCCCCGCCGCTTTTCAAAATGACTTTTCCTCGCATGGCCCTGCCTCCCAGGCTTTCTTTCTGGAACACTCTTTCTTTCCCTGGCTGTTTGCATGGCGGGCTCTTTTAGGTCTCAGCTCCGATGTCACCTCCTCAGAGAGTCCTCCTCGTTTGCCCTGCTGCCACCCCAACCCCTGATTCTTACCACATAGTCCTGTGGCCATCTCCCCGATGGTCCAAGCAGCACCCGGCACATAGTAGGTGCATAATTAATGCATATTTGTTATTGACTGGTGCTGGTGAGGAAGTCCAGGTTCAAGTGTGGACTGGCTTCCTTGGATGTCAACTCACATCCGCTCCCGGAGCTCAGTCTCCTTGCTGGTGTAACAAGGGATCTTGGGCTGTGTGGTCTTTAAAATGGAAGATTCTGGGCCTCCAGGCCCCAGGAATTCAGGGCTGGTGAGGACTCATGGGGGACACACTGGCCCCAGGCAAGAGTGTGGGAGGAAGGCTGACCCTGCGCCACAGGAAAGGGAGGGTCCCTGGGTGGAGAAGAAACTATTTGGGATGCGTTCCCGGGGCTTAGCAAGAGTTCCAGAGCCCCCCTCCCCGTGGGCCCCCGTGAAAACACTTGCTGTTGTCTTAGCTGCAGTATTGGTGCTGGGAGGGTGCACGGGGTGAACGTCCACCCGCCAGGGGCCTCTGCCAAACGGGCTTTTGTTTATTTGAGATTTGAACAAAAAAAGGGCTGTCCTCGGGAAAACGCAGCTCCAGAAACCTCTTTGGGGTTTTGGGATCTGGGCGGGAGATGGCAGTGAGCTTTCCTCACGCCTTGTTAAACATTAAAAAAAAATTTTTTTTTGATAGAACGTTGTAAATGTCAAAGAGCAGGAAGAAGTATCATCCAGGGGCCCATCCCCACTGGACAAGCCCTGTGAAATCGTGGCAAGGGGGATTTGTGTACTTTTGAAGGTACATTTGTTTTTCATACAAATGGACTGTGCTGATCATAATTGCTGTTATTATTATTATTATTACTTTGCAAAACCCCAGATCTATACAGCTCGGCAGCTTCTTATTTTTCACTCAACATCATGCCGTGAACTGGTTTCTTCCATCACCAGTGTCTGTAAATTTCCTCTGGAACAAGTGCAGAAAATTGCCGAAGGGTGGAATTCGTGGTCTGTTTAGCCAGTCCCCAGTGGCTGGTCATTTACATTGTTCCACATTTCTTCGGTTCATGTCTAGAGCCTCATGCACCTGGTACCCTCTGGCCCTGGGGTGTTGTGAACGTTCAGTTTCCCCCAAGGGCCTCCTGCCTCAGGACCTTTTCACAAGCTGTTCCTGCTGTCGTGCTGCTATTGCACCTTCCTGCTGTGCTCCCTTCCCTCTCATCAGTTTGTATTGACATCTGTCTTGGGTTTTTTCTCTTCGAGTTCTGCCCGTATCCCCCCACCCCTGACTGTGAGCCGCCTGAGGATAGGAGTGCTACCTGCCTACCATTCCTTGCTGTCTCTGGAGGGGCCAGTGGTGGGGGGTGGGGAGGACACTGTTAGTGTCATACTTCCCAGACGGTCATTCTTGAGTTGTACAGATGGCACCTTGGCTTCTTTTGTGTTTCATTTGGTTGAACTGGGGGTGAATAAATGTTATGACAGGGGTGGGAAATAAATTTGTATTTTGGCCCCCAGAGCATGAGGGAAAGGTGGAGGTGACCCCCCCCCCCACAGACACATGACACCCCATTCAGTCCTCCCTTGACGTGCTGCACAGAAATGGACCCACATAATCAGGGCGGTTGCTATGGAGATCCACAGATGTCATTGTCGCCACAGTCGTAATAAGGTGCTATTACAGATGAGGCACCTAGGCTCAGAGAAGTGCCATAATTTGCTCAGGATCACCCAGGATACAAAGCCAGGCAGGATGGTTCCAGAGTCCATGCTCTTTTTCCTTCTCTTCTTTTTTTTTTTTAAGTTTATTCATTTTGAGAGAGAGAGAGAGAGAGAGAGAGAGAGAGAGCAGGGCAGAGAGAAAGAGAGAGAGGGTCCCAAGCAGGCTCCGCACTGACAGTACAGGGCTCAAACTCACGAACCGTGAGATCATGACCTGAGCCCAAATCAACAGTCAGACGCTTAACCAACTGAGCCACCCAGGTCCCCCCCCCACACACACACTGCCAAAAGTCCATGCTCTTAACTACAGCCCTGTCCCACCACACGACCACACGCACACACACATACACACACACACACACGCACACACGCATCCATCTCTGGGCACACAGACGGCTGCTCAGATCCGCAACTGTGTACCCAGCTGGCAAGCCCCCACGACTGCCCGCCACCCTCCCATCCGCTCCCTGTCCCTCAGCTACACGGCCATCTCACTCCCTTCCCTCCTTCGCAACTGTCAGGACACACAGGTGCCGTCACCGGCAGGGCTGACCCGTGAACCTTCATGCTGCTTGCTGTCGAAACGGCCTTGCCCCCAGCCCACGTATACACCTGCGTCTTGTGCCCGCCCAGCCACCTGGACCCGTGCCCACCCATGCGTACACACGCCATGGCCCTGGGCGCTGGCGTTGGGCTGAGCCCAGCCCCAGGGTGACGGGCCACCTCTGGGTGTCGACAGGCACGGCTCAGCAGGCCCCGGCTTGCACCCTGGCCGTGCCCTTCCTTGAGGGGCGGAGCCACGGTGGCCCTGTGGTGGCCTGGCCTGGCAGCGGGCAGCTTCCAGTGTGCTGGCTTCAGACTTCTGTGGCAGCCTGGATGCCGGATTCCCTCCTCACCTGTGGGAAGGGCCCGGGGCTCCTTGGCTGTGCTGGACCCTTTTTTTTTTTTGGCCCCAAATGTTTATTTTTGAGAGAGAGAGGGAGGGGAGGGGCAGAGAGAGAGGGGGACGAGGATCTGAAGCAGGCTCTGCTCTGACAGCAGCGAGCCCGACGTGAGGCTCGAACTCATGAAACTGTGAGATCATGACCTGAGCCAAAGTCCGGCGCTCAGCCAGCTGAGCCACCCAGGTGCCCCTCTGCTGGGCCCTTTTCTGCCTAGGTGGGGAAACTGAGGCCCAGGACACACAGCCAAAGTCACAAGCCAGGACCACTCTGCCACAGCACCTTGCTGCGGGGCCAGCCCAGGCAGTGCCCGTCACTCTGGCTCGCTTTGGGGACCCATTCCTCTGTGTTTTCAGGATTGTCCCCCCTCTGTTCCTGCCAGTGATTCAGCCTCTTGGCCTCTCGTATGTGGCAGGATGAGTGACCTTGGACGAGGCAGTTAATCTCTGTAAGCCTCAGTGTCCCCCTTCCTCAAGTGGGAGAACTAACAGTAACCAGTGTCGCAGGGCAATGGTGACGAGGACCAGGAGGTACTTCTGTCGAAGGTTTGAGAGCGGCCGGCACATGCGCAGTAAGCCTGGTGGGTGGGGGTCATTCTTTCCACCAGCAGGGGGAGGTGCGGACCTCCCTGGGGTCCTGCCTCCTCTTGGCCCCTCCCCTGCTTGGCACAGCCGCGTCAGATCAGCGTTTTCAGACATGGGTCTGGTGGACCCTCCCCCTCCAGAGCCGGCAGGACGTGATTCATGCTCGCACTGGCAGACGCCACCCTTGGCACTGACCACACCCGCTGCTAACCTCCCGAGAGGGTGTCTTTGGGGATTAGGGATGTTGCCAGTGGGTTGGGGGTTAGGGGCGGGGCCTGGGACCCTGACGCCACTGAGCCTGGCCCCTAGGGAGCTGGACTCGTGAAGCATGCCCTTGCTCAGGTCTCTGCTGGCAGACAGGAGTCTTAGCTTGCAGGGTTCATGTTGTGACTGTAGGCTCTGGGCTTTCAGTGGGGCATAGGGCCTCAGATTGAGGGATGCCCCTACCGTGTGCTCAGAGAGCCTTGACTTTGGAATTACTGACTTGGGTCAGCATCGTGTGTCTCCCCTGCTGCACCCAAGCCGGCCTCATCTTGTTCACAGCCGCCTCCTGTCTCCATGTAAGGTGCCGGGTGCATAGTAGGTGATCAGAAAAGTGGAATCAGTACAGAAATGGTGCCGAGTGCTTTTATGTTCTTAGCCGATCTCTCAGCTGCTTTTGGAAGTTGATAGGATTATCAACCCATTTGACAGGTGAGGAAACCGAGGCTGAGGAAGACCAGAAACTTGGCCCCGGGTCACAAAGGCAGGGCTGGAATTTGAGTGTGTGTGTTGTGAACGGCTACCAGAAGGTTTCCCTCCAGCTCAGGTGCCCACTTGCCAGAAGCCAACCTCGAAGTAGCTCTCCCTGCCTCTCCCTGCCTCTCCCTGCCTCTCCCTGCCTCTCCCTGCCTCTCCCTGCCTTTCCCGTCCCTGCCCTGAAGCCAGCAGTTCTCACCTAGAGGCACAGGATGGAGGAGGTGACATGTGAGACACTCTCCCCCTGGGACTGGGGACCCTGCGAGGCTCCTGGCAGGCAGGAGGTAACTCCACCCTCTCCCATTTGGGAAGACAGATCAGAATCCAACGGAGGCAGGGAGAGGAAGGTGATTCTCCGAGAGCCCCGAACGCACTCTTGTCGGCAGCCTCAGAGCCTTACAAGATGTGCCCACACCCCCTTCTCTCCAGACTCAGGCCGTGCAGCTTTCCTCTACTTCGCTCTAGCCCTGCTAGCAGAAATTTCTCTTCCTTCGATGCCCTGAACTCTTTTCTGACCCTGGCCCTCATGGTCTTCCCTTGGCTGGCTCCCTCTGATCGTTTAGGTCATGCAGCTGAAATGTCACCTCCTCCAGGAAGCCTTCCTTGATCCCCTAGCCTCTGGGGCCCAACTGCGACTGGCATCAGAGACCCCAATCCCGTCTCCTCCCTTGCCGCATGCCGCCATCTTTGTCCTGGCGTGTTGGCTTCTCCATTCCCTGTCTTTTTCACTCCCCAACTCTAAACTCTGTGTAAACAGTGACTCTGACTTTTGAGTTCTTTCCTGTGGCCCCATCACCAAGCACTGGGTCTGGCACACAGTGGGTCAGTACATTTTCTTTTGAATAAATTGGTAAAAGAGCAACTTTTAAAAAGCTGGCCCGTGCAAACAGTAGAACCTCACATGGTCTCGGCAGTCTCTCGGGGGTTGTGGACCCATTTCACAATGGGTATGCCTCACCGCCGTGTCAGACACCCTAGAGGAGAATGGGTGTTCTGAGCAGATCCTTCTCTGATGAGTCAGATTCTGGGAATGAGGGGTGCCTTAAGTCGGGCTCCCCCAGAAGCAGAGCCTGAGTCAAGGACGCAAGAACAAGTGGCTTATTTGGGTGGAGGTACACCATGAGAATATGCTAATGAGCAGGTTACCCCATGGGCAGCTGGGGCTGAAGTGCCCTGGGAGCCTTGGGGAGACTGTAGAAAACGCGTCTGAATTGTAACACCACCAGTAGAAAGTTGTTCACCTCTGCCCAGCAGATTCGGATGAGGCTCCAACAGCATCTGCTGTGATGGGGCGGGCGCTTTCCTTGGTGGCTGACGTGCAAGACGTGGCCAGAGGGCGACTGTGGCTCAGGGGTAGTATAGCATGTGCTCAGAGGCTGGGACAAGTGAGAGGTTACTGGTTCCTGCTTCTGCCATGGGTCTGGGGCTGTTGCACAAAGTTGCCCAAAGTATCCTTTTGGACATCAAAGGATCTCTGACCCAGCGGGGTCTTTTTCTTGGGTTCACCTTCTGCTTTATAATAAACAGAGCTCCTGTATGCTGAGCGCCTGCTGTATACACGTTCCAGGTGTCTTTGCTTCCTTGTATTGTTTGAGACGCCGCACAAAGCCTCTCGCTGCTCCCTGCTGCTTTCCTGCACCTGTGCAGAAGTCCAGTGGTCCAACTCCGCACGACCCCCCCCATGCCAGTCTAAATGACGAATAATAATACTGTCGATGAGGACAGTATTATGGCGACGACTTTGCACGTGTGATCTCATTTAATCCTCACAAAAGCATGTGAAGTACATACCCTCAGCTGTACTGTACAGACGAGGAAGCCGAAGCTCAGAGAGGTGGAGTGACTACCCAAGGCCACACAGCTAGTAGAGGCTGACAGCCGATTGGACACCCAGCGGGTTGACTCCAGAAACCCACGCTCTGAATGGTCATACAGAGGGCCACAGACAGGGCAAGGAGACCGGCGGCTCTTGGCCACCAGTCCTGCATGCTATCCCCCAAACACGGTGTCCTCTGAGCTCTTAATAACCGGTGATTACGCTGGGCAAAGTAGGGTCTACCGACAGCAGGTGGTGTTTATCCAAATTTAGGAGATTGTATAGTGTTTTCTGTAACCTGGCCTGGTAAGCTGCCTTCAGGGGAGGGGCTCACGATGACTCATGGGGAACCGACCCCCGCCTGCCCCGGGGGCTGTTCTAAGAGCTGAAGTTTGAGCAGGATATCTTGGTGGAGGGCACTCTGTAGGCTCAGAGGGACATTTTAGAGCTTTGCTGCTGGTGGCTGGAAAGCAAGGATGTTCAGATGGGGTCCTTCTGAGTGTCTTCTAGAGATAAAGAATAAAGGACTTTGGGAGCAGAGGGGAGACCTGCCCCCCCCCCCCCCCAAAGTGTGTGGATGTGGCCTCTCCTTATGGCCGGGCTTCTGGCACGTCCGGAGGTCATGCACTGTAGACTTACATTCAGGAGGCAGTGCCTCTGCTGTCCGTATCCCAGGCAGGTAGTGCAAAGCCTTGGGTTCTGTCTCAGGTCAGGGTCCCAAGAAACAGAGCTTGAGATGCACATTGAGGAGGAAATTGACTGGGGCTGTGCTCTCAGGAGGAGGGGGCGTGAAGGAAGCAGGAGGGGGCAGAGCGGGGCTGTGATCTCTATCAGGTTGAGCCTTAGCCAGATTCCCTGGGGACCTCTGCAGCCACAGAACAGATCCTGCCTGGGGACAGGGGGAAGCAGCCTTGTGTAGCCCCATAGAAGTCTGTCACTGGCAATGGATCTCCTTGGTTTTTGGGGGGCTTACAGGAAGGGGTGGGGGTCTAGGGCCTGCCAGTCGGAGGATAGCTCTCCTGGAAAAGGGTGTACCTGTGAACTGGTAGCAGACAGCCTTCCCAGTAGGTGAGGGAAGGGTGCAGCACCGTGAGGGAGAGGGGATCCCGTAGGAGGAGGGTGCAACCAGGTCCCCTGGAGGTTCTGTGCTGAATTTGTCCCTAATTGGCTGTGTGACTTTTTGCAAACCACTTACCCTCTCTGGGCCCTATGTACACTGAGGTGTACATAGAACCATTATTTACTCCATCCCATTCTTATCCTCCCTCAGATCACTCATTTCCTCGTTCAGACATACATTTGTTTCAGCGAATGTTTATTGTGTACCTATGAGTGCCATGCGCCTTGCTAGGCTCTGGGGAGAGAACAGGGAGTGCCCCAGAGGGGTCTCAGCCCACAGGGGGCAAGGCAGACAAATAAGCTCAAAGCAGAGAGGTCAGTGTCCTAAAGATGCAGCGAGTTGTGGGAATCCTAAGTGGGGCTGGGGTCTGGGAAGGCTTCCTGGAGGAAAGAGGCGTCTAATCAGGGAGCCGTTGGCATTAGCATACGTGGGTAGTGACGTCACTCAGGAAGAAGGGAAGGTGATTGGCCAGTCCCTGCAGGTCTCTTTGCCTTCTGAGGGTGGATTTCTTTCTAGATCCGGACACCCTCCCTGTCAAAGCAAACTGTTCCCAGGACGAGTAAGTTTGGACCCAAGAGAGAAAAAGGTGGGGAGGATTTGGCACGAGACGAGTCCTGGGAGTGCACGGGGGTAGATGACGATCACACAGAGCTGTGGTGAGGGGTGTGGCTTTATTTGGTGAGCACCTGGAGGCTTCTGGAAGTTTTAGGCTTTGTTTCCTTAGCTATAACTTATTTAGGTAAAGTCTGGATGCATGTTTATGTGTGTACATTACATGTAACCGCCCCTCCTATCAAGATATAGAACATTTCTAGGCCCCCAGAATGCTCCCTTGTACCTGTTGCAGTCCACAAGCCTCAAAGATCATTGCTGTTTTGCCTTTAATCATCATGGGGTAGTTTTACCTGTTTCCTGAACTTCATGTAAGTGCACTTGTGCACACACGCCCTTTCTGGGGTGTGCTCTGGTGGCTCACCGTAAAGTCTGGGGCATGTCGCAGTAGTTTGTCTTTTTCATTGCTGTATGATATTCCATTATCTGACTATGTCAGAATTGATTTATCCCGTCTACCGTTGATGGACACTTGGGTGGTTTCCAGGTTTGGGCTATTATGAACGAAGCAGCTAGGAACATCCGTGTCTGTGCCTTTTGTGGAGCGAGCACTCGTTTCTGTTGGGTGCCCAGCCATGGGGTGGGTGTAGATCGGCCTTAGGGGCCTCTACCAAATGGTTTTACGAGGTTTAAAACCAGTCCCACCTTCTGCATCCTTGAAAGCACTTCCTGCTGCCTGTCTTTGTAATTTTGGCCATAATGGTAGATGTGGGGATAGTATTTCTTTTTCTTTTTTTTTTTTTTAATTTTTTTTTAATGTTTATTTATTTTTGAGACAGAGAGAGACAGAGCATGAATGAGGGAGGGTCAGAGAGAGAGGGAGACACAGAATCGGAAGCAGGCTCCAGGCTCTGAGCCATCAGCCCAGAGCCCGACGCGGGGCTCGAACTCACGGAAGCGAGATCGTGACCTGAGCTGAAGTCGGACGCTTAACCGACTGAGCCACCCAGGCGCCCCGGGGATAGTATTTCATTGTGATTTTAATTTTGCTTTCCCGATGACCAGTGAAGATGAGCGTTTTTTCATGTACTTATTGGCCATTTGGAGACTCTTTTTCTGTGTGTGTGTGTGTGTGTGTGTGTGTGTGTGTGTATTTGTATTTGTGTATTTTTGAGGTGTTCTCTCAAGCCTTCTGTCCTTAAAAATGAGCGAACCAACCAACCTGATTCCAGGTCCAAGTGGATGGTTTCCAGATCATGTCTGTTGTGTGGTCCTGTGTGCAGTTTCCCCAGGCTTCCTGTAGCTGGGAGAACCTGCATTTATAGACTCCTTGGGCCAAAGCAATTTCTGTGTCATACAAATAAGTATATATTTGTATATTACATAGATATGTATTATATAAACTAGTACGTATAAATGCATATAATATGTATGGTAATATATACCACTCTATTATATATAACATATATAAGCAACACATAGTTTTATATAGTTATATATATAAGTTTTTTATAGCTCTATAAAAATTACATCATAAATCAGGAACCCCAGATTCTAGTCGGAATTCTGACTGGCTTGTGTCCAACCTCTGGGTAAGGAAAATCATTCTTCTCTCTGGCTCAGACGTACCTGGGATCACCTCTTTGCCATTTTCCTGTGTAAAATGGGGGGGGGGGGGGATACTCCCTGCCTCAGGTTGCAGGGAGAAATGAGTGCTTGTCGGTGGGGTGTTTCCCACAGAAACCAGCTACACATTTAATCCACAGAAGGTGCTCTGTTGTTACTAGAAACTGTTAGGAGGTAAAAAGAAGATTAAAATCCCCTGTGGTCTCATCCTCTTGCATTTAGGAGTTAACCTCTGTGAACGTTTGTCATACATTCTAATACTTAATGTATTCGTATATTTGTATTTATAGACCCATCCATGTGCACCTATATAAAACAAGAGTGGGATCTGAACGGTCCATATTGTACCTAAACATTTCAAGTTGTAACTTTTGCTTATTTATTTGGACGGGTAATACACTTTCAAGATGTTACCAAAGTGGAGATGGTGAGAAATCTCCCTCCCTCCTCGTTCGCTCCATGTTCCCCCCCTCCCCCTCCCCCTTCCCCTCCGCAACAGAATGGATTTCAAGCTGATTTTTAATTGGTTTTTTTTTTCTCTGAAACTCTTTGTAACTGCCTCTAGCTGAGAAAGTGTGAGTTGATTGTACTCCTTATAACTCACTGTGTATGTCACTCAGTGACTCCCCAGAGAATTCCTTGCAAGTGGTAGGGGTTACCTTAGACATTGAACTGTGTTGGGGCGCCTGGGTGGCTCGGTCGGTTGAGCGTCCGACTTCGGCTCAGGTCACGATCTCGCGGTCCGTGAGTTCGAGCCCCGCGTCGGGCTCTGTGCTGATGGCTCGGAGCCTGGAGCCTGCTTCCGATTCTGTTGTCTCCCTCTCTCTCTGCCCCTCCCCCGTTCATGCTCTGTCTCTCCCTGTCTCAAAAATAAATAAACGTTAAAAAAAATTAAAAAAAAAAGAAATTGAACTGTGTTACCCTAACGTCTTCATGTGGTAATTCCGGCCCCCGTTGATAGAGACTTTCTTAGTGCCCTGGGCGGTCGCGGGGCCCACGGTCGATCCCGGGAACATCCTCAGTCTCAACCACAAAGGCTTCATTCCCTGGAACCTCTGTTAAGGCAGAACCTTTTATTAACCGAGGCTTCTCCTCCACCCTCCTCGGGGCGCACCCTGCGTTTAAGGAAGAGGCTTAAGGAGGTCAAAATAAACTGTTGTCAGCCCTGCTAAGGTTCATGACTCCTTACAATGGGTGGGTCGTTTGGGGTTCAGCTAAAAAAGGTTGAGCCTGGGGTGGCCACGGTCAGCTCAGGGATAGTGCCACGGAAGCATTGAGTTCAAAATGGTATTTAATTTTAATTAACGGAAATGTAAATGTCGGTAGCCCCATGGCAAGTATAGTGCTAAGAACAATGGAGGCCTGAGCTTTGAGGTTATTCAGGCAGCCACTCAGCTGCATGCTGCCTCCTCCAGGAAGCCCCCCTCCCTTCCTCCACTCCCTTTCTCCTCAGCCGCCTTAAGCTCTGTATGAGTTTCCTGTGACTGTTGTAACAAAGGACCACAGTTCAGTGGCTGCAGCAAGTTTGTTACCTTACAGTTCTGGAGGTGAGAAGTGCAATATGGGTTGTCAGAGGTACATTCCTTCTGAAGGCTCTTTCCTTGCTTCTGTCAGAAGCTGCTGCGTCCTTGGCTTGTGGTCTTGCATCACCTTGATCTGTTCTCTTCATCACGTTTTCTCTCTTTGACTCTGACCCTCTTGCCTCCCTCTCAGAAGGATGCTTGTGACGACCCGGGGCCCATCCAGATAATCCAGGGTAATCCTCCCCATCTCAAGAGCCCTCATTCAGACTGCAAAGTCCCTTCTGCTGGTAAAGGTAACAGATTCAAAGGTTTGGGGGGTTAGGGCCCTGATGTCTTTGAGGGGCATTGTTTTGTCTGTTTTGCCTGCTCTAAGCTCTTTTTCCCGTGGGCCTCAGTCTCACCTCAACGCCTTGTGTCCACATCTGCCTCCCCCGCTAGCCTGTGCTTCCAGAACCAGTGCACCGCGCCCCCCAGACTTGCCAGAAATCTGCTCTGAGCTGGGCCAGCCCAGTGCCAGGCGGTGGGAGTGCACGCCCAAATGGCAGAGCCCCTGTACCCCGGGGACAGACAGCCTGAGTACGGTCCCAGGTCTGCTAACTTACGAAGCAGTTGATCTCAGCAAATCACCTTGCCTTTGCAACCTCAGTTTCCTTACCTGGAGAATGGGGATAATAACAGTGTCTGCTCCAGGAGGTCATTGAAGGGACTGACAGAAATTATGCACAGAGAGCCCCTGGGAGAGTGCCCAGCACACGGATGGCACCGCATAACACAGCAGCTCTGGACATTGCAAAGATGAACAGGGTGGGGTGGGAAGTGAGGCCGCCTGAGTTCAAATCCCGGCTCCACTCCTTGGGCAGACCGTTAAGCCTCCCCAGGACTCCTGGTCTTCATCCATCAAGTGGGGACTCGTCGTGCAGCCCACCTCAGAGGGTGGATTTTAAGGGGGGAAATGTATTCCCTGTGCCATCTGGCACGGAATCAGAGCTCAGTTAGTGTTAGTGATCGGATGTTGGTCGTTATTCATACCAGGCTTTCCCAGGGCTCAGCTCTTAAGAGGTTGGAGGGGCACACAACTGAATGAACTTGGAACGGCTCACTGGGGGTGTCTTCTTGGTAGTTGGGCCAGGTACCATCATGAGGCTACGCGGAGGCCCAGCTTCTGTGCCAGCAGTGGGGCCTGTCTGTTGTGCCCCGAGGCCGTCAGCGCCAGGCCCTGACAGGTTTACGGGGGTGCTGGGAAGCTGGTCCAGGAGGAAGAGGAGTCAGCTGGTTGTCTCAAGGGCATGGGAGGCACAGTTATCCTCCTGGGAAAACCAGGAGGGGACATGTCAGCTGTCCCTGCAGGTTTACTGCCGGGGACGGGGACGGCTCTCCTATGACGTGGGCGGAATGGCTGGTGGGCGTGGGGTGCGGTGGGGCCTGGACACCATTGACATCCCCAGGACCTGGGTTTAGTCTTGACCATCCTCTCAGACCTTTCTCTGGCACCCTGGTTTCGGATGATGCTCTTGGGTATTTACATTGTTGTGGCACTTCCTCTGTGGTTAACTATGGATTGTGTGGGGTTTTTTAAAGGTTTTATTTATTTCAGTGATCTCCCCACACCCAACGTGGGGCTCGAACTCACAACCCTGAGATCAAGAGTCGCAGGCTCCACTGACTGAGCCAGCCAGGCGCACCCGCTCCTCTGTTGTTAATAAGGCTTGTGTAGACGACAGTCGCCTGTCGGATGTTAGGCCGGCCTTGCGAACGGTTGCCCATCCTTCCTCTCGCCCCAGGCGTGACAGTGGGTAAGGGTAGACTGCCCCGAATCACTGTCTGTCTCAAATTCCTTCAGTAGAGAGCTATTCCTTTAGGTCTTAAAGACTTTAGATTTCCCCGCCCACAAAACAACAACAACAACAACAACAACAAAACACCAAAAAACCCCAACCCACCAACCCACAAATACCTCCGTTAGGGCTTCAAGTTCTGTTTGCCTGTTTGCTCCTTCATTGATCATGCGTTAACAGAAACCTACTATGTGCCGAGTCTCCTGATAGGTGTGCTATTCCTTTGATCATCAGAATCTTTCGAAGGGGGTATCACTGAACTTTACTTAACCCATGAAGGAACTGAGCTTTAAGAGGTGAAGTGGCTTGGGGCGCCTGGGGGCTCATTCGGTTAAGCCTCTGACTTTGGCTCAGGTCATGATCTCTCGGTTCGTGGGTTCAAGCCCCGCATCGAGCTCTGTGCCGACAGCTCCGAGCCTGGAGCCTGCTTCGGATTCTCTGTCTCCCTCTCTTTCTGCCCCTCCCCTGCTCACACTCTGTCTCTCTCGCTCTCAAAAATAAACATAAAAAAAACTAAAAACAAGGAAAGCTACCTGAGAGCTTGTATCTTCATGCTTTGACTTTGATTCTATATTCTTTCCTTTTTACTAGTGATTTCCAGCCTCATGGGCTTTTGCCATATCTACATAACCCCTGTTACTATTATTTTATTTGTAAACATTTTGCTTTTCCTAAAACTAAATAAATTGGTAAATTTATGGAAACCTGAAATTTGAACCTTTATGGAAATCTTTCTTTCTTTTCTGAAAAAGGAAATTTGAACCTTTTTGGAAGTCTTTCTTATAAATAGTAAACAAGTGTCCCTTGTCTCAAATAGAAAATAACAGCAAAATTAAATACAATCAAAATAAAATAATGTTTAAAAATCTACTGCTGCAGCTGATGGTCTGAGTTTTTGTTTTGTTTGGTTTTGTTTTATTAAACTGGGATATTACCAGATTATGGAAATGTAAGCCTTCAAGTCATGGTGACACCAGGCAGAGACCATCTCAGGGACTTTGTGAGAAGACTCCCGTGAGAATCAGATGGGAACAGCTTTCACACATTGTCGTTCACAGCGGCTTAATGCTGTGCCTGGACATCAAAGCATCCTAAGTGTTACCTAAGACCATCTTGGGTCCTACATGGGCTCTCTCCCACCTCTGGGGAACCCAGAACTCTCATTGTCCTTTCTCTACGCCAGGTATCAGCTAGGTTTGGGGAAGGAGAACTCAGAGTGGAAGAGTCTATGCCCTGGGTGGGGTAGGGTGGGGGTTCTAAATCTTGAAGGAGGAAGAACCTCAGCCTTATCTCTGATACAAAGCATTAGGATTAAGTAAATTGCCAAAGGTGGGTGGAAGTCACTTTGGCCTGGGAAGGCAGCCTGGGCTTCATGGAAGAGGTGTCCCTTAAACTGCTCTAAAAAGATGGCTGGGATTTGGGCAAATGGCAGTTGTGCTCTTTGTAAAAAGCTGTCTATGGAGAAGGAATAAGGGAAAAAGACACTCAAGTCATGGGACCCATTTGGGAATCTGGGAGCATCAGCAGGGCCTGTGGTATAGACCCAACTTAGTTTTTTTTTTTTTTTTTTTAATGTTTATTTATTTATTTACTTTTGAGAGGGAGAGAGAGAGAGCAGGGGAGGGGCAGAGAGAGAGAGACAGAATCCCAGGCAGGCTCCACACTGTCAGCACAGAGCCCGATGCGGGGCTCGAACCCTCGAACTGTGAGATCATGAGCTGTGCCAAAACCAAGAGTCGGTGCTTAACTGACTGAGCCACCCAGGCCCTCCCACCCCCAACTTAGTTATTTTTTTTTTTAATGTTTACTTACTTACTTTTGAGAGGGAGAGATAGAGAGCAGGGGAGGGGCAGAGAGAGAGAGAGAGAGAGAGAGAGAGAGAGAGAGAATCCCAAGCAGGCTCCATCTGCACTGTCAGCATAGAGCCCGATGCGGGGCTCGAACCCTCGAACTGTGAGATCATGACCTGAGCCAAAACCAAGAGTCCAGTGCTTAACCGACTGAGTCACCCAGGCCCTCCCACCCCCAACTGGGTTATTTTTGGCGGGCCTTTGAATACCTTGCCCAAGGCAGTGGATGGTGAGAGCCATTTATTTTAGAGCTGCAGAGAGACAGGATCACACCTTCCCAGGGTTTGAGCTTTGCACATAAGGCAGCTCTTGGGCCAAAGTAAGCTAATTCCTCCAGAAATCTATTTGTACTTGGAGGGAAAAAAATTTTTTTTTCTTTTTCTGAAATGCAATATGCACTTCTCAGCCTCCCTAAAGAGAGACAGTGTGTTGTGTGCACGTCTTTGTGAGTCCAGCCGGCATTGTGCTGTGTATTGTGTTGAATTGAGCTTTGGGGTTGAGTTTCCTCTGCTGTGAACATCCGTTCCGGGGCTGGGTCTTCCTTCCTGCTCCCTCTTCCACTGCCAGGCTAGACACGGCCTCTGGGCTGGGCCCGGATTCCCCTCCCTATGTGAGCTGTTCTAATTGCCCTTGCAAACCTTATAGTCAAGTCTGTGATAATCTGGCCATAAACGAGAGCCTGTAAAGCTTCGAGTGAGGGCATGGCCAGCCAGGGGCCCTGGTTTATTGCTCATTAGACGTCTTTATTGGGTTTGCCCCAGGGGAGAGGTTGAGAACCCTGACCTCCTAAGCTTTGAATTAAGTCAGCATGGGATGTGTTTCCCTTAGGTGTGAAAGTCCATTCTGCATATATCAAAAGCTCTAAAAAAGGTGTACATCCTTTGAACCTGTCAGCCCACTTCTAGGCAAAATTTATCTTGGGAAAATAGTTGCATGTGGGTGTTCATTGCAGTGTTGGTTTTAATGGTCAACGTTTGGCAACAGCCTAAAGATCCTCTACTGGGGGATGGATTATCTAATGATGAGATACCCATATAATGGAAGGCTCCGGAAGCACTGGCAAGAACTGTGTAGGCTGTACAGTTATCAATGTGAAAGATGCTTATGACATGTTTCGAAATTAAAAAAAAAAAAAAGAGGCAAGTTCCTAAATTGCACGTCTGATTCCATTTTAGTTTTGACAGAAAGTTCCCATTTACAGTGGAAATGCCGCCCAGGTTGATGTACATCAGAGTGCTAACAGGGGCTGGTGGGTGGTAGGATTTAGGATTATTAAAAATATTTTTGCTCATCTGTATTTGTGAAGTTTTCTGTCATTATGTGGAGCACCTGACGAGATGTAACGGAAAGGCGGGTCTCAGCCAGAATAGTGTGAGTTTTGACTTTTTTTAAAGAAGGGAATGTCACATTCTTGGGGAAGGTCCAGTCTCAGGGGACTGAGTGCTCCACAATCTAGGGCAGGGGTCCATACATAGTAAATATTTTAGGCTTTCTGGGCCAGATGGCCTCTGTGGCAACCACCCAGCTGTGTCTTCCTACCTTGGGAGAAGCTGTACATAACACAGAAATAAAGGATCATGGCTGTGTTACAATAAAACTTTATTTACAAAAACATCGTGGGCCGGATGTGGCCTGCAGACTGTAGCTTGCCCATCCCTGATGTAGAGAAAAACAGAAGAAGCAGCTTGATTAATAGCTTCAGTGAGTGCTGCAGCCAGTCCAGAAATAGCACAAATAGTAGGAAGGAACAGGCTAATGAGGATTGAAAAGGCGGATGTTTAAATAGAGGCGTAAAGATAAGCTGTACTATTCTTTCTCCAGATCCGCATTTGCACCTGGACGAGGGGTGTTGTTGGGCTGAAGAAGTTTGGGTTATGCTTCGGGGGTGGATGTGTCCTGCCCACATCTGGTGCTGCAGGGCAAGTTTGGGAAAAGCCTCCTCGAAATGTTCCTGGGATCCTGGAGTTCGGAATGTCAGGTGTGCTGACCTGGAAGCCCTTGGAACTTGAAATTGACAGAAGTGGAGCCTGTGCTAATTAAGGCAGTTCTTAAAGAGATAGTGCACACTCACTAGGAAGCTTTACTGTCACTACTTTCGTCAGTAGGGGAGTAAAAATTTTATTTAGCCCTTTCACAGCCGTTTACTGAGCACCACCTGTTAGTAAGGAACCATGGGGGCCCAGGAGGTTTAGAATATGCATCTCAGGTTCCAGAAAGCTGGGCTCCGTGGTGGATGCAGGACCAAGCGCGGAGAGAAGTGGACAGTGCAGCCCTGAAGAGTCGGAATGGCAGAACCTGTAAAATCCCAGGGGAATTAGTGAGCCCCTCGTTCAACCTCTTGTTTCACCAGTGGGGAAACTGAGGCTCAGAGGGAGGCAGGGACTTGCTCAAGCTCTCATTTCAAGTTAGCAGAGGAACTGAGATCAACTTTAGGGCGAGGGGCATACTGTTGTGATTTCCATTTTTTTTTTTCTTTTTTTGTGATTTCCATTTTTATGAAATACCCGTAAAGGGCAAATCCATGGAGGCGGAAAGCAAAAACCATGGTTGCCAGAGGCTGGGGGGGGAGGGGGAGTGGGGAATGACTGCTTAAGGGGTTCGGGGACTCCTTTAGGGGTGATGAAAACGTTCTGCAACTAGACAGAGGTGATGGCTGCCCAATGTGGTGAGTTTACCAGATGCCTCTGCACTGTATGCTTTGAAATGGGCAAGATGATGAATTTTAGATTATGTGATTTCTACCACAATTAACAACAAAAAAGTAGGATGATGGAATAATTTATCCTCCAAACCTGGGCGCTTTTTTGTTTGAGAGAGAGAGAGAGAGAGAGAGAGAGAGAGAGAGAACCCTCGCAAGTGGAGGAGAGGGGCAGAGAGGGGAGAGAGAGAATCTTAAGCCAGCTCCACACTCAGCATGGAGGCCAACGCGGGGTTTGATCCTGAGACCCTGGGATCATGACCTGAGCTGAAATCAAGAATCAGATGCTCAACCCACTGGGCCACCCAGGCGCCCCCAAACCCAGGCACTTTTAAGGGATCTGTTCCAGAATGTGTGGTTACCTTGATGAAAACCCCCCAGTTCTGACTCCCAGACCAGTGGACTCTCCAGTGGGATTCTGACTCAAGAAGATGCAGGAGTTTTAGGAAGTTGTGCCTCCCAGACTTTCCAGCAAGATAGCCCCACATTGTCCCAAGGAGGACCATAAAATAGGCTCATGCTGTGACCATTTCTCCTGTACCTTTGGATCTGCGCACATGCCGTTTCCTCGGCTGGCACTGACTTCTTCCTCTGCTCGGCGGACTCCTACCAGGCTCAGTTGAGATGTCACTTCTTCCAGGATGGCATCCCTGACTTACTCCTCCCTTGGGCTTCTATATCCTCACTTTCTGCCCCCATCAGTGCACCCTGCAAATTTTATGGTGTATCATTCCTCCCTCCTCCACTAGACTGCATCACCCATTGTGATCAGGAGCGGGGTCTCCTTTGCTTCCTGCTACATTGCCAGTGTGAGGGGGCATGGCCCAGTGTGGGCCAGGAGGGCCTTTAATGGAGATTTGCCTGAAGGACACAGGTCCCCATGAGCTGAGTCCTATGGTAATTAGAGCTGAAGCATTAGGTTTTACTTTACATTTGTTTTTAGTTTCTTGTTTTTGTTTCTAAAGATCTTTACTTTAAGAGAGAGAGTGTGCGTGAGCGGGGGAGGGGAAGAGAGAGAGAGAGAGAGAGAGAGAGAGAGAGAATCCCAAGCAGGCTGTGCATTGTCAACGAGGAGCCTGACACAGGGCTCATGACCCATGAGATCATGACCTGAGCCCAAATCAAGATCTCCCCAACTGAAACTCTGTCCCCATTAGATACTAGCTCTCCATTCCTCCCCGTCCCCCCAACCCCAGGCACTCACAATTCTACCTTCTGTCTCAACGAATTTGACTATTGTAGGTGCCTCCTAGATGGGAGATCATACGGTATTTGTGTTTTTGTGACTGGCTTATTGCACTTTTTATAATGTCCTCAAGGCGCATCCGTGTTGTCACGCATTATCAGAATTTCCTTCCTTTTTAAAAGAATTTTTTTTTTTACTAAAAAAAAAATTTTTAAACATTGATTTATTTTTGAGAGAGAGGGAGAGAGAGAGACAGAGTATGAGGAGGGGAGGGGCAGAGAGACAGAGAGGGAGACACAGAATCTGAAACAGGCTCCAGGCTCCGTGCAGTCAGCACAGAGCGCAATGCGGGGCCCAAACCCACAAACCGTGAGATCGTGACCTGAACTGAGGTCAGACGCCCAACCGACTGGGCCACCCAGGTGCCCCAGAATTTCCTTCCTTTTTAAGGCCGAATGATACTCCATTGTGTAGAGATACCATATTTTGTTTATTTCTAGACATTTGGGTTTTTTCTACCTTTTGGCTATTGTGAATAATGTTCCTCTGAACATTGGCGTGCTTTCAGGGGTGGGATTGCTAGGTCATATAGCAATATAGTGTCTTTCAGGGGTGGGATTGCTAGGTTCTGTGTTCAGTTTTTGAGGATCTGCCCTGCTGTTTTCCACAGCCTCTGCGCCATTTTATATTCCCACAGTGGTGCACAAGGGTTCCAATTTTACCACATCTTCGCCAATACTGCTTGTGTTCTGTTTTTTGCATTTTTTTTTTTATCATAGCCATCCAAATGGTTGTGAACTGTCCTTTACTTCTGAACATCATCAAAGCAGTTATTCTAAAGCCCATGTGGACTCTGGAAGAAATCTGACAATGAGGTGGGTGGGGTCAGCAAGACTCCAGCTGCCCCGCCCCCCCTCCCCCCCCCAGGCAGGATGCTTTCTGCTCCGGCTTTATCTTCCTCATCTGTAAGGTGGGGGTCTTAGCAGGATCCGCTTCTGTGGTGAGACAGGATTCTCGTGCTGCTTGCTCATGATGACCTGGGCCGGCTGGACCCTGGAGGTCTGGTTTGCCTGCTGACGTTGCAACTTTTTTGATCTTTCAAATGGCCTAGGAGTCCCAGGGTTTTTTTCAAACAAGGGTTATGACCCTGAATCAAGAGTGGTTGTTGCTGTGCTTTTGCATAGATAACACTACAGTGGATACCTTTGCAGGGATGGCTTTCTCTTCCCTTAGGTTCCTTCCATAGGATACGTTTTTAGAAGCAAGGTTACAGAATCAAAGATTAAGTGCAGGGCACCTGGGTGGCCAACTTCGGCTCAGGTCATGATCTTACGGTTTGTGGGTTCGAGCCCTGCGTGGGGCTCTGTGCTGACGGCTCAGAGCCTGGAGCCTGCTTCAGATTCTGTGTCTCCCTCTCTCTCTGCCCCTCCCCTACTTGCTCGCGCACATGCGTGCACATACTCTCCGTCTCTCTCAAAAATAAATAAACGTTAAAAAAATAAATGCATGCTTTGGGGGGGGGTGATTATATTGGGAAAAAGCACTTGATTTGTATTCAGAAGATTTCAACCCTAGCTCTGCCCTTCCCTAGCATATGATCTGCCTCGTTGTCAGGACTGTGTTTTCCTCATCTCTAGAATGGCGGTAATAATTCGAGAAACAGAGGGTTACTGAGAGTATTAAATGGGAGAAGGCAGAAGGTGCACAGAGTCACGTAGCGTGGTGCCTGACTCTTGATGGAGTCTCAAAAAATATTAGTTGAGAGTGAATATTGCCAAATTGCTTCTATCCGTTTCCTTGGTCCTGGGAGCAGATAAGCATATCAGTTTTCCCACAGCCATGCCTACACTGGATGCTGTTACTTTCTTCTCTCAGGGATGGTCTCCCTTCAAATGCTTTTTCTGCCCACTGGCTTGATATCCCTTCTGGCATCAGGCCCAGGGATATAGCTGTGAACCGGACCCAGGACTCAGGTCCAGCAGTTGAGGGGAAGAAACAGAGGCAGTCACCACATGTGTGATCAAGTGCCAGGCAAGGTGGAAACACCGAGACTTTGATAGACTTTGAGCCCCTGAACCGCCCTAGGGCATCAGGGAAGGCTTCCTGGAAGAGGTGGCATTTTGGAGCTCAGGACTGAGGGATGAACAGGGAATGGCCAGGCAGTAGGAAATGGCAGTGTAGAGATGTGGAGGCGAGGAAAAGCATAGCGTGTCTTGTGACCTGTCCGAGGGCTCATCATGCTGAAGTAAGGATGTGAGTGCGTGTGAGAGACAGACGGATGGACGGGGAGGAGGTGAAGGGGATCCGGCTCCTGCTGGGTCGCGGGGAGGGAGTTTGACACGCGTGTGCTCTGAGCAAGGCGGGGTGGCGTGATGGCACTCGCCTGTCATAGCCTCGTGCCACGGCTGCTGGACTAGATGGGAGGAGGCTCCAGCAGCCACGGGCGTGTCGGCCAGGAGGCGGATTTCAAATGTCCCTTCTTTTTGAATTTTCCCTGGCCATTAACCTCTTTATTGTCACTTGTCTAACTTTCTATGCACCTTGCTTATTTCCCATCTTCCTGATTGCCAGGGCTGTGGGGACAGGGCTTTCTCCACGTCTTATTCACCGCTGTGTCCCTTGCACCTGGCCCAGAGCTCGGTACCTGGTAGGTGCTCAGTAGTGGTGTATTGGACGAAAGGAATGGATGAATGAATGAACGGATGAGCTGGGGCCGTTGCCATGGGGACGGAGAAGGGAAGATACATACACTCTGGTGACATTGGACGTTCTGGGCGGATGCGGGCATGCCCTTGGTGCCTGATGCAGGGCACCATGCAGGGCAGGTTTGCAGATTTGGGAGGCCAGGTCACATCCCGGAAGCCACTGGAAGGTGTGTGGACTGGCTCACACCCCTCACCAGACGGTGGCATTCCCGGGAAACGGCACCCAGAGACGGCTGAGTGAATGACGGGTGAGCTCCCAGATCGGATTCAAGGGTGCAATTACGAAAGCTCTGCAGCAGCTGTTAGAATGAATCCACGCCTCTGAAGCTGAGAGAAAAGCTGCCAAACTCTTTGGTTTTGAATGGAGGTGTTTCTCTTGCCTTCTCCCTGTGTGGTTCTCTCGGGAGGGGGCTGTGAGCGCCGTGGCTGTGCCCCCGGCACCGAGCCCAGTGCCTGGTCTGCAGAAGGAAGGTCAGAAGGATGGGTGCACAGATGCTCTGAGTGACTCCCGCCTCATTTCAGCAACTAATGGTCCTGGTGACTCAGTTCCCAGGAGAATGGGCTCCTTTGCATAAATTTGGAGGAAGTGGGCATTTCAACCTTTGCAGATCCATTCAGGGAGATCAAGCCCGTACACTGGGCAGGTTCAACCCCACCAATGCTTGAAGTCAGACGGACATGCTCTGGCCCCTGATCCGCGGTGGCCTCCTGACCTCCCAGATCAGCCTGGATTCACAGAGATGCGCCCAGAGGTGGCTCGCACTCTGTGCCCCTTCTGGTTTCAGGGAGCCCTTGTTCACTTGGCTTTGGCCATGATGCTAATAAGTTTCAAAAGAACGAGCGGGGCCACACAACACACAGCAGCTGGCCTCTATGTGAGGGAGCTTCTGAAGTATGTTGGAAGAGACCACAGTGTCTTAAATTAAGCATGACATATGTGATGCATTTAAAGCGAGGTTTCAAAGCGTACGTTTCAATCGGTTTCCTGGCATTTTGTACAACAGGTTAAGTGAAACCCTGAGAGTCACGTGTTTCTAGGTTTGGGAGAGACTTCAAAATGTTAGTTATTAAGCTGTCCTTGGCGGTGCTTAAAAGACGTCTCCCCCCCACCCCGCCTTTGCTCACTGAGGTAGTAATTAATTCGTCGAATCGGTGGTGCAGCCATATTTACATACCAGGTATTTGCCAGGCATTTTAAATGGAAACTCGAGAGGAAGCCCAAGATGGGGAGATTGCAGATAACAGAGACACTGTTCCGGTTAAGAGGGTTATGGACCAAGAGTCTTTCTTCCCTTGTCTTCCCTGCTGTGTGGCCCGCGAGTTAGGTTCCAGGATCCCAGAGTAGGGCCACACGCGTGCGTCGCCGTTGATCCTAATTTAGCAGCGGTGGCTGTTGGTGACTTCCTTCCCAGGAAAAGCTGTGCAGAGAAGCGTTCATCCCACGCTTGGGCAGATGAGCCGGTGACACGACCCGTGACCGCGTGGGGTGGATGTGGTCACAGCAGGTGTCTGACAGGCGCCTGTCCTAGGCAGTCGAGCTCCTCCCTGTGGTCCGGTGACACTCGAGGGGCTCTTGGGGAGGCAGGCAGCCTGAGCTTCCAGCTGGGCTCTTCACGGCTCTTCGGTTCCGTCACCCGGCAGCAACTGACGTGTGGTAGGGTCAGACCTATGGTAGGTCTTGCCAGCGCTTGCCAGAGCCGGAGTAACTCCTCCTATGTCCTAGATTGCTTAGTGCCATGAAGCTCGTGGTACCTGTACTTATTCAGAATCTTAGAGGAGTGGGAAGCAGAAGAATATTCCTCATTCATCGACTTATTCATTCAGCCATTATTTTTGTACGTACTCAGCAGTTATGTATTCAGTGCTACTATATGCCAAGCTGCTGTGCTAGCTACTGGGGATTCAGGGTGCTCTCTGGGGGCTTGCCATTGAACGGGAAAGACTGATAGGACATGAAGGCTCATGCAGTATTCAACATGCCCGTGTTACTCTGACGAGTCCTGCCGAGCACCTCTGGCACTCCATGGACGTGTAAGAGGACTGTGCCAGGCTGGGGAGGTGGGGCAGAGAGGTCTGAGCTATGTTCTGAGGGGTGGTCCTGTGTCTGTATGTGAGTGAGAAGGGTATCCCAGGAAGCAGGTACGGCAGGTGCAAACGTCCCGAGGTGCATTTCAGGACCTCCAACAGATGCAGTGTTCAAGTACTTCTGAGGCAGGAGAAACAGCTCCCAAATTAGCCAGCACCTTGGGTTCTCGGAGTCATCTCCCAGCCTGGGGACTCTTCCGGGATCACCATTCCCATTTCCAAGCAGTTAGTACTCTTCCTGTGCTCCCACATCCCCCTGTATACACCATGGTGTTTATTACTCAGAGTTGTAAGTGCTTCTGTGTGTGTGTGTGTGCGTGTGTGTGTGTGTGTGTGTGTGTGTGTGTGTGTGTGTTTTACACAAGACTGTGAGTTCCCTGAATGCAGGGGATTTTTCTTGTTGCTCCTTGTGCACATGGTAGGTGGTCAGTAAACACGTTAGCAGAGGAACAGGGCAGGGGAGCAGATTTTTATTGAGCTCCCGCTGTGGACTCAGCCCTCTTTATGCTACAGTATCGGGAAGCCGAAAGGAGCGTGTGTTTGACAAGCTGGAGATGCCAGCAGATCCAGTTGGGGCTCTGGAGCTCTGTGCCGTCTGTGCACATATTGCCGGAACTCCGGAACCGAGGCTGTGGTCCTGTGTCTCCCCAGACCTGCTGAAACCCAGCCCTGCGGGAACGAGCCTCCCTGCCCCCGTCCGCCTCTGCCATGGGAGTGTGCGGCCAGCCCCGTTCGCGATGAGACGTGACGCCGTTGACTTTCTCAGGCAGTCACACATCCCCAGCCGGCGCCTGCCAGCTCGGGTAAGTGGGGCCGGGGTGTCCGGGAGGTGGAGGGCGCCTGTGGGTTCTGCCGGGGAATTTTCTCTCCGTCCTTTGTGTTCTGTTACTGCCCCTTGTCTCATGTCCGGCTCACGTGTGTGTCCCAGGGCAGGGTTTCCAAGAGGTCACGTGGACTGGCCCTAAGGGAGACCAGTCCTGATTTTGGTCAGGACCCGACATGCCTTAGAACTCTGCCCCCGGGGCCTTGGCAGACTCTGCCATTCTCTGATTCTCTGGTTCTCCCTATCTGTCCCTCTTCTGCTGCCTCTAACCCTGTCTAGACAGCGTTCTCCGGTTTGGGGAGAAGAAATCTGTTAGCACCATCGAGCGTGTAAGGAAGAGAAAATATCAAAATCTGTCTGCCTTTCTTTCCTGCAGGCTGCTGAGTGAGTCAGAGCCGGGGGCAGCAGAGTGGGGCCCCAGGAAGGGAAGCAGGAGGCTTGCGTTGAACTGAAATACCTTCTGCTTTTATTCCATCTAGATGGGGGCAAGCTGGGGGCAGTTTTGCAGGGAGACAGAACTCGGACATGAAAGTGGTGGGGGAGGGCGGGGGGCGGGGATGAAGAACAGTCACTTCAGAAACCAGAAAGGAGTGAGATATAATGTTCAAGGAGGCCGAGGTGAATGGGGTGAGGACTTGAGGTCAGGTTTCAGCTGTGTGATGTAAGCAAGTCAGGAGACCTCTCTGGTCCCTTACTTTTCATCCCCATAATGGAGATGGTTATAATCCCTGCTTCTCAGGGTTGTGCCAGGATTAATGAGAGAGGAGGGCTCCTGCCTTGAGAGAACTGCAAAGGCAAACCAGGAACGACAGCAGGTTGCGTGAAGAATGAAGCGACTTTTTGTTTTAAGGCATCTGGAAGGCTGTGGGGGGGGAGGGAGGTGGAGGTAAGGGACAGTCTAGAGGGGTTGGGGGGCTGAGCCTGGGACCTCAGGGGCCACGAACGAACTTATGTGACCTCAGGGACTCCAGCTTTTGGTAGCTGTGTGAGCTGGGGCTGGTCACCTACCCTCTCTGAGCTTGGTGCTCAGCACAGAGTTGTGAGGAGGGTCATCTGGGAGGTGGGAGAAGGGCTTGGGGGTAACAGGAGTGAGGGGATGTGAGGATGCTCTCAGTGGGGCTCTGGCTGGGAGTGTGCGGTGTGCGTTTGGGGTCTGACCCGAGTTCGAATCCTGACTTCGCCCCTTACTCTCCCAGTGATCTCTGAGCTGGTTTCCTTATCTGTGTAGCAGAGATAATGACTTTTTACATAAGAGCCGACCTTGAGATTAACCGAGGGGGGGAACCTCCTAGGGAATGTTGCCACCCTTTCCCCACCCTTCTTGGGCCTGGAACAAACTTTAGAAATGGCCCTTTAGTCCACCGACCTTGCCAAGAGTTCAGAGAGGTGGAAAGGCTGGCCTGGACTTGCCCGGTGAGGTCAGTGGAGAGTGGTTGTCCAGTACCCGGGGCGCTGGGTTCCTGGGCCCGTTCCCCTGGCCCCCTCTGCTTCGACACAGACACCGCCTGAGATTTATTTTATTTTATTTGTTTAATGTTTACTTATAATCCGAAGCAGGCTCCAGGCTCCGAGCTGTCAGCACAGAGCCCGACCCGGGGCTCAAACCCACGAATAGTGAGCTCGTGTCCCGAGCCGAAGTTGGACGCCCAACCACCTTGAGCCACCCAGGCGCCCCGACTCGGACCGAGATTTAAATTTACTTTTTTCCCCCCCTCCTTTTCTTTTTTACTTTCAGTGCTTGCTTCTCTGGTTCGGATGTTCTTAATCCCCATGGGCCCACAACCGTAGCCATGGCGACGCGGGTTGAGGTCGGCTCCATAGCTTCCCTGACAGGAGTGCCAGGCCTCGGGGAGATCGCCCAGGAGGAGACCCTGAAGCGGACCTACTTCCGCCAGGCCGGTGACACCCCCGGGCCACCCTCCCCGCTGCTCTTGGAAGGAAAAAGCCCCCTCAGGAGCCCGGCCCGCTTACTCCCGCTGCCCAGACTTGCCCCCAAACCCTTCTGCAGGGAGAAGGTCCTGGACGTGAACCCCCCCGTCCCATCCTTGGGGCCCGGCCCAACCAGCCCGTCTCCCTGTGGGCGCGCCCAGGACGTGGTGGCAAAGGACCTGGGCGAGAGGATGCCTGGCTTGGTGGGGCAGGAGGCGGGGAACGGGGAAGGCCTGAGGAGAAGCTCGTCTTCGTTCAGCAAGGCTGCCTTCCCGCGGCCCCGACCCAGCACCATGATTCTCTTTGAAACCACCAAAGCCGGCCCCATTCTGGGGAAGGGGGCCAATGAGGGGGCTCGGGAGGCCACCACGGGTGTGTCTCAGGAGCCCGTGTGGGGCTCCCGGCCCGAGGTGGCCACCAAGCCCGCCCTGCCCGCCCGAAAGCCTGCGACCCTTCCCCGACCGGCCTCCTTGTCACAGGACACCAGGCCAGCTGCCCCCCAAGAAGAGAAAGGCCCAAACGAGCCTGTCTCAAAGGCCAGCGGTGTGGAGGACACGGGTGACCTCGCTCTAGAGCCCAGGCCTCTCCAGAGGAGAAGGCCTGTGTCGGCCATTTTCATCGAATGCATTCAGCCTCAGAAGCCAGGCCCAGGCGGGGTGGCCGCGGTGGGGAAAGCACCCCCCACCCCGCCTGAGAAGACGTGGGTGAGGAGGCCCAGGCCCCTGTCCGTGGACCTCACGGCCCGGTTTGAGAGCAGAGAGGCCTTGCTGAAGAAGGCGGCCGATGAGGCCACTGCGGGTTCCACTGCCCAGTGTCGGGGGCCCGAGAGGTCCGACCTGGAGCCCAAAGTGGATGGGGAGTGTTTGGTCAAAGCAAACCTTCGCCTTTGTGACCCAGACTCAGACTTCCCAGAGGTAGCCAAGAAGCCCCGAGAACAGAAGGAGAGGGTGCTTTTTAAGCAGGCGGAGACGGGCAGCCTCAGAAGTGCTGGGGGCTCAGCCAGGGGCACCCCCACGGTTGACCAGCACCCCGGGGAGGAGAAAGTGAAGCTGCTCAGGGAGCCGGAGAAGGTGCCTCCGCCCCTCTCGCCCAGGCCAGGAAAAGACCAAGAATTTGCTGAGGTCAAGAGCAGAGCCGCCGACGGGGAAAGCCGGCTGGAGGGTGGATGGACCCTCAGGGGCAGCATCAAGAAGGGCATCAGCCTGTTTGGGGAGGAGAGCACTTTGGCTTTGGCCGCAGAATCGGAACACCCACCGGCCACCCCTGAGCCCCCGTTGGCTGCCCCAGAGCGTGGGAAAGCGGTTGTGAGCGTCCAGGAGCGGATCAAAGGCTGGGCCGCTGAGAGCTCAGAGGCAAAGCCAGAGATCAGGAGAAAGCCCTTCCAGGCACGGCCATTGTCGGCGGATCTGACCAAACCGTAAGTGGGAATGTTCCGTAAGTGGGAATGTTCCACGGGCTTCGCTCAGCCCCCAGCTGCCTCCGACAGGCTACCAGAGAGGCCCCTCAGGAAAGAGAACCAGGCACCAGGCTCTGTGCTAGGCACCTTGCAGCTCCCCCGCCCTTCTTTCTCGGTTTACCCACAGCCCCTCAGAGGAGGTGGCGTTGGGTTCTGTTTCTCAGATAAGGAGCTGAGGGGCAGAGAGGTAACACGGCTCCCCTCCGGGTTCACTGTGTGCCAGCAGCTCCATTTCTTTGTCCTTTCCCCGCTTTACACTTTGCAGTGGGGAGATACCGTGCCCATTTCACAGATGCGGATAGGAGAGGGGAAGTGCCTCGAGGAAGTCTGGAGCCCTGTGTAATTCCAGTGCAGCCTGGGTCCCTCGCTAAGCTTGCCTTTCCAGAAGCCTGAGGATGTTTACTGTATAGCCTAAGCCTCCATGAGTGGCCCCCGAATAAAATCAGATGGGTGAAGATAGCTTGAGCAAGTCCCCTTCCCTCTTGAGCCTCGGTTTGTCTCTAAAACCGAAACCTTCCTTGAAGGATTAAGGCAAAGACTAATAGATAATGCTGTGAATCGCTCTGCCCATGGGAGGCCATCACTACATTGTAGCTGCAAATGATATTATTAATCCTGTTAGTTAACGATGATTTTCTAAGCTCAGCCAGGCGTCTGATATCTCTTGCTCTTTTGTTTTCCCACAAGTGGCTCCCCGGCTACAACAGGCGCGTTAAAGACATGCATGCCACTGGCATACTTTTGTGGGGAAGGAACTTCCAAGGGCCACCTCTGGGCAGACTGCCCTCCCAGCCCTGGGAACCAGGACAGCCGGCTGGGCTTGGGTTCGATCAGTGGCTCTCAGCATTTAAAATCATCTGGAAAAAAAAAAAAAACAACCGGTGCCTGGCACTCCCCTGCCCCCATCCAGAGATTCTGATTCGGTTGATCTGGGGAGGGGCTCATAGCCTGGTCGTTTTTCAAAGCTTCCCAAGTGATTCTCACGTGCAGCCAGGCCCGAGCTGAGATACCAGAGCAAGAGGCACCCATGCAAGGGACCTCACACACCTTTTCCTGCGTCCTCCCGGTGCCTTGGATTATTCTCATCTGACAGATGGGGAAACTGAGGCTCTGAGTTTGGAAACGACTCACCCGTGGCCTCATGCCTCCTGGGTGGCAGACCCTGGATTGCAGAGTGGGGCGAGTTTAAGTGGCTTGTTTCTCTCCCCTCCCTGGTCTCTGTAGCCCTCAGCCCTGAATTCATCTTTAGGCATCCACCCCAGGGAGCTCTTCAGAGACGGGAAAACGCTAACACCAGAACACCCTTTCATTCTCTTCCCCTTGGCAAATGGAGAAACTGAGGCCCAGAGAGGGACAATGACTTGGCCGAGGTTACCCAGAGAGGCAGAGACCTGCCCATGCCCCCACACATTCCACGCGGCCCCCCACCCCCAGGTCCCGTGGCAGGTCTGTGGTGGGGCTGCTGTTGTGCCTGGGGTTGCTAACAACAACCATTAATTATCCCTCCTGGGGCATCTTTACTCTTCCTTAAACGCCCTCACATAGCTATTAGGGCCTTGGGTAGCCTCTTATCTGCCCTACAAAAGACGATGGGGAGGTGTTAATTATCCCCGTTTCATAGATGAAGAGACAGAGGCTCAGGTGAGGCCACAAGCACAACCCAAGCTCCTGCAGTGCGGAGGCAGTAGAGCTGGGACAGCACCTAGGTCTCTTCTTCCAAGCCTGGGGCTCCTGCTACCCCAGTGATGCTGTGTTTAAGGTAAACTCTCCCCACCGGGCCCTACTCGGTTTGGCGGCTAGAGCGGCCACAGACACATCTTTTCTCAAAGCAAACCAGGTCGTGTTGCCTTGTTGATCTCCGTGCCGATTTCACCCCTGGGTTCCTGAGCTAGTTACGGGGCGTGGGCTGGAGGGAGTCCCAGCTCCTGGCCCCGTGCAAATAACTTGGATCTTCTGGTGCCAGGTTTTCAAGCCCAGCTTCAAGCAACGAAGTCCGATATGAGAAGTGTTCTGAGCTAAGTGGCGAGCTTCCTCAGGAACCCGGAGAAAAGGTGAGAAGCCTCTGTGTTTGGCACGTCTTGTTTTCTAGTGGGTGGCTTTACTTACTGGAAAAAGAGCTTTCAGGATCCACAAGACCCAGGAAACAATCAGAAGCCTCTCGTGAAGAAGAAAACGTTTTTTTTTTTTTTGTTTCTTGAATGCTGGGACTTTTTAGGTCCCTTTTGGGTTTGTGATTCTGCCCTCCTTAGTGTTAAATATTGTTTACAAATGTAATTGCCAGGTTTTATTTCGTTTCCTGTGCAAAGAGGAAGCGGAGCCTGGCTTTCTTATGTACGAATGCTTGCTTTTTTAAGAATTTAAAATTTAGATTAAACACTGTTAATTGGAACTCCCTCAGTTTCCCTCATTATGTCCCTATTCCCTACCTCAGCTTGTCATCTAACAATAGCAGAAGGAGGGAAGCTAAATTGCGTAAAACTATTTTTATTTATTCTGTTTAATAAGAAAAAGCTTATGAAATAACTACTAGGTCTAACTGTTTTGTGGCTGATGCATCGTGCAGAGTTTTCATCGTTTTTTAAATGCTTATTTATTTTTGAGAGAGAGAGAGAGACAGAGCACGGGCGGGGGAGGGGCAGAGAGAGAGAGAGAGAGAGAGAGAGAGAGAGAGACAGAATCTGAGGCGGGCTCCAGGCTCCGAGCTGTCAGTACAGAGCCCGATGTGGGGCTCAAACTCACAAGCTGTGAGATCCTGACCTGAGCCAAAGTTGGATGCTTAACCAGCTGAGCCACCCAGAAGCCCCTAGTCCAGAATTTTTTATTTTTATTTTTACTTTTATTTTTATTTAAGTCATCTCTACACCCAGCATGGGGTTTGAACTCATGACCCCAAGATCGAGTTGCACGCTCCCCAGCCAGGGGCCCTCAGAATTTTCATCACTCCAAATGGAAACTCTTAGCCAGTCAGTCACTTCCCATCTCCCACCTGTGGCCTCTGGCAACCACGAATCTACTTTCTGTCCCTATAGACACTTGCCTATTCTGGACATTCCCTACAGATGGAATCACAAAACACATATCCTTTTGTCTGGCTTCTTTCATTTAGCATAACGTTTTCAAGGTTCCTCTGTGTTGGAGTGTGAATCAGTACCCTGTCCCTTTTTAATGGCTGAATAATACCCCGTTGTACAAGTGGACCCCAATTTGTTTATCCATTCTTCTTCTGGTGGACATTTCGGTGATTTCCACCTTCTGTGAATAGTGCTGCTATGGATATAGGTGTACAAGTTTTTATTGGAACATCTGTTTTCCCTTCTTTTGGGGATCTACCCAGGAATGGGATTGGCTAGTTTGATGGTTAAGTCGTTGTTTAACTTGTTTAAGTAGACTTATTTCTTATTTCATTTCATTTCATTTCATTTCATTTCATTTCATTTCATTTCATTTCATTTCATTTCATTGTATTTTAGAGAGACATAAAGTGCAAGCGAGGATAGGGGCAGAGGGAGAGAGAGAGAGAGAGAGAGAGAGAGAGAGAGAGAATCTTAAGCAGGCTCCATGCTTAGTGTGGAGCCCGACAAAGGGCTCCATCCCATGACCCTGAGATCATGACCTGAGCCAAAATCAAGAGTCAGACGCTCATCCGACTGAGCCACCCAGGAGCCCTGAAGTAGACTTACTTCTCACAACAAAAAAAGGTTAAGAAATGGCTAATTCACACACGCCTGTTATAAAATCGAACAGAACTGAGGTGTGTAAGAGGAAAAAACGATGTTCTCCTCATTCCTTTCTCCTGCTCTGATGCCCTTACTCACTGATGAACTTTCTTCTCCCTTGTTTATCTACCTGTATACACACATACACATGCAGTTGTTTAAAAAATGGAATCGTTTTAGAAATACACTGTCTGCAGTCTGCTTTTCTCCTGCCCACACAACAGTGTTTTGTGTGTTGTTAGAGATGACATCGGGACCCACCCCCTTCTGTGGAGTCAAGTGCCCTGTGGCATTTCATTGTCTGCATTAGGTCAAAGCTCGTGCCCTACAGATGGGTACCTAGGTTGTTTCTGTGTTGGTTTTGTTTCCTCAAGTGGTGCTCCCTGAGCCTTCTCATTGACGCCGACTTGGGCACCCGAGCCAAGAAAGAGTCTTGGCAGGAAATTGGCCAGATTAAAGGAAACGCGCATTTGAACATTTTTATGTTCTTGCCAACAGTTTCCAAGAGTGTCCATTTTCCCACATCCTCACCCTCACTGGGTGTGTTCAGTCTTTAACATTTTATGGCATCTCACTGTTGTGATTTTATGTATTTTTATTTTTTAAATAGTATTTTTTGTGTGTTTTTTTTTTAAGCATTTATTTATCTTTGAGACAGAGACAGAAAGAGCACCAGTGGGGGAGGGGCAGAGAGAGAGAGGGAGACACAGAACCCGAGGCAGGCTCCAGGCTGCAAGCTGACAGGACAGAGCCCGACGTGGGGCTCGAACCTATGAACTATGAGATCATGACCTGAGCCGAAGTCGGACGCTTAACCTACTGAGCCACCCAGGTACCCCTGTTGTGATTTTAAAAGCAGCTGTGTTAATCACCCACCTCTTCCTTTCCCTTTCAAAGTCCCTTAACGTCAGTTGCATTGTTTCTTTTATTTTCTTTTTTTTTTTCAGCAAAAGGAAGGGCATGTTGTGGATAGAGCATCCGTCCTGAGAAGCTCCTGGAAGCCTGGAACGCTCCGAGAGAAGTCGAGGCAGACAGAGTGGAAGGACAGTCCTAACCAAGTCCCTGGCAACCATCGGGGTGAGAGCTCGGTGGGGGCTCTGAGCCCTTCTGACAGCACTCCAGAAGATGATGGAAGCTTCCAGACCGTGTGGGCCACGGTGTTTGAGCATCACGTGGAGAGACACACAGTGGCTGACCAGTCAGGACACTGTCCCTCGGCCATGGCCCCCAGAGATGTGGCTGATGCCAGTGTCTCAGAGTTCAGACCCAGGCGCGAGAGAAGCTCATGGCTGGGGAAGGACCTGCCTGAAAAGACAGCCCTCAAGAAACAGAGCTCCAGAGGGTTCGAAAATCCTGATGCAGAGAAATGGGGACAGACTGTCGTTTCAAATGGTGAACCCAGACAGTGTCACGTGCCCTTCCCGGAAGAATACCCTTTGGACGAAAAACACAATAAGAACCCCTTCCTCCAACGTGCTGAAAACCCTCCCTCATCCCAGAGGGTCGAGCCCAAGTATGACATGATGCACACAGTGGGCAAGTGTGCGCACAGTGAGGCCGTCTCCGTGGCGTTGGAGGAAAGAGCCATGACCCTGAGAAGTGGCAGGTCTCGGCTGTCACCAAAGGGGAGGCAGCAGTCCCGTGAGGTCACCCCTGCAGAGCCAGAGTGCAGGCTGGAAGGTCAGGCGGGGTCCATCCACAGGGCCAGTTTGATTTGGGAAGCTCAAGGGACTCATGAGGTCAGTGAGCCAAGGCCTGACTTCCGGGAGCCAAAGGACACGTTTGGGGGCAATTGCCTGTCACCCAAATGGACAGGGGGGACGACCTTGAACTGGCATAAAGCTACCGTGGTGGCCAGTGAAGAGAAAGGCTCGGAACTGAGCCCCGGGGCCAACAGCGAGCGCTCAGCCAGGTCGTGCGGCTCCGAAGTCCCCTCTGGGAGGGCCATCCAGGTGGCCGTCTGGGAGGCCCCGCACGAGGGGCCCGCTGGGCCCAGAAACAAGTCAGGAGGCTGCAGCTCAGCGGGAGAAAGGGGTCCCCCCCGGGGGTGCCCTCTGGATCCTCTCTGTCTGGCTAAGGACGAGCCCTCCAACTTCCGAGCCCGACCACATCCAGAAGCGCTTGTGCAGAGAGGGCCCCTCACTGTGGCTTCCGGTGAGGGTGAACCCAGGCCAGCCCAGGCACCAGAGCCTGAAGTCAAGATGCGGAAGGCAGGTCCCGCGGACCAGAGATTCGAGAGGTGGCGACGGCGGACATTACCGCACGACGTGAAGTTTGAGGAGTTCAGCTTCCTGGCCCCAGAAAACACCTCGAAGATGGAGCAGAGGCGAACAGACCGTTTGAGCCCCACCGTCAGTGCCTTAAGAAAACCCCAGCTCTCCCACAACAGGGTGGAGGTCCAGGAGGAGAACCCAAGTGATTCACAGGACCAGACTCGCCCAGCGGTGAAGCAACGGTCCTCTCTGGAACCCAAGGCGACATTTTTTGCAGTGACATATCAGATTCCTGATACTCAAAAAGCAAAAAGTACTGTTAAGTCAGGGCCCGAAAACTTGACGGAACATTCTAGAAAACCAGCACCGCCTCCATCTCCTCATCCTCGAACACCTACCTTGGCTTCTCTTCACCATGAAGGGCCACTGGAGAGCAAGGGCAGTAAAAACTGGACTAAGGGCAGAGAGCACGACCACACAAGCTTTTCAAAGCCTCTGAAGCCAACAGACCGTCTGTCACCTCTTGGAGACAGGATTCTGGATCCTTCTGGTGAAAGAATCACGGATGCCGACGCCTCATGGAGTCATCGGGGACCAGAAGATGGCACCGGTTTTCAGAACAGTTGGAAGGATTGTGGGACCAAGACGTCCCCCAGCGGCACTCCCAAAACGCCCCCGGCTTCCAAAAGTCACCCAGAAGCCAACGATCTCCTCGCCAGAAGGGGCACTGAGGTGGTCAGTGCAAGGGTCCCGGGTAAAATCAGAGATGGCTACAGATCCAGTGTTCTTGACATTGACGCCCTGATGGCAGAGTACAAGAAGCAGGAGGTGGAGGAACCCCTGGAGGGGGCACCCTCGGTGCCCAGTGGCTCGACTCAGGAGAGGCCAGGCCATCTAGGCAGGGTGGAACCAAGAAGGAGGAGCTGGAAGGAGAGGCCCGAAGCCGAGGGTCTCCAGAGACAAGCAGGTTTCACCGAAGCAAACCACAGTTCCGCTCCTGACCCTGGCAAGCCGCGGGCAGAGACCCTGGGGGCAACCACAAACACCAAATCCAGCTCTCCTCTGTGGGCTCTGCCAGTCTCAGCTCCTTCTGAAAAATATCCAGGGGTTTCTTCAGGCCCCACTGGTCCCAGGAGAAAAGTCTCAGGAATCCCCGAGGATGACAGAAGGGCCTTTGCTAGTAAACATCAAGGTGCAAAGTATTCAAATTACCCAGCCGAGTCAAAGCCCCCGACCTGGGAGGATCTGGGCAGTGGGGCCAGCGTGTTGCCCAAGTCGTCCCCTGCTCACCAGAAGAAAGGGACCCTGAGGAAATCCATCAGGACGGAAGAGGAGACCAGTGTGTTCCAGTGGGGTGATCACCCTTACGACCGTGACAGGTCACAGCTGGATGTCAAGAGAGCCTATTCGGAGAAGGGTCCGCCTGCCAAAATCCGAGAGGGCCTGTCTGCCATGCAGGAAGCCAGAGAGAGGAGACGAGAGCGGCCCCAGGGGAGGTCCAGCCTCCCCGGAGACAGTTCTGAGGTCAAGGAGACCAAAATGGGGCTCTGTCGGCGAGAGTCGGGGACTCGAGACCCTCAGAAGGTGAGTGGTCAGTTTTGTAAGGCGTTGATTAAACACACAGGCCAGGGGGGGGCTCAAAATCCCATGCGACATGGGCCAGGTGGGTATGTACATGAGTGGCGGGGATTGTGGCAAATAGAGGGCCCAGTTCCGGCCAGTTCTTGACACGCGATGCCTCCATTTAGTCCACGGGGCCACCAGTTTGAAGCCTCTGGCCTAGAATGATGGTGACGATCGGTATCATTTATTGAGCACCCTCTGTCCGTTCCTGTGTGTTGTCATCAAGTTCATTGTCGTGTCCTGCATATTCAGCATCATGCATGACATTTTGTGAGCATTCAGGGAATACTGGCTGTTTCAATGTTTATTTATTTTGAGAGAGAGAGGGTGAGCAGAGTGGGGGACGGGCAGAAAGAGAGGGAGAGAGAATCCCAAGCGGGCTCCCAGTCATCAGCACAGTGCCCTACACAGGGCTCGATCTCACAAACCTTGGGATCGTGGCCTGAGGCGAAATCCAGAGTCAGATGCCTCACCGACTGAGCCACCCAGGCGCCCCGAGTGAGTGAGCGATCTTAGGTGAGTCTCATGACAATCCCTCTTTTGTGGGACAGTTGGAGTTTCCACAGAGGCAGGCCTTTGCAAGTAGCTGTTTGAGGAGGTGATTCCCCGCTGGGATCCCCAGTGGAGAAGTGAGGCAGGTGTTAAAAGTGCCCCTGTGGGCATCTGAGGCTCATTCTCGTTGGAGCTTTAGCATAGATCACCCCTGAGTTGTCCTGTCCAAGAAGCAAGGAACCTGGCATATATATTTTCCATTTCCCTTCTGTCCTCACTGGGGGCTGTTTCTGGGACTCTCAGCATTCAGACTCTTCCATTCTGTCTGGTGCCATGCTCAGTGGGGGAGAGAAAACTCCCCACGCGGCAGGACCCCATTGCCATCGGCAGGTCCTTAAGCGCAGGGCTGGGCGCCCACAACGTCTGCTGCGGGTGCAATCGTCTTGTACCCTTGAAAAAGCCCAGGCTCAGAGAAGTTAAGTAACGTGTCTCAGGTCACACAGCACCAAGTGGCAAAGCTAGTATTTGAACCCAGGTCTGGCTCGATACCCAAGCTTTCATGTAGGCTACTCGGTGGTAAATGAGGAATCTTGAAGGTGGGGAAGAAATCTGAGGCATGGAGCCTGCCTTCGGGAAGCTTATGATCTCTGCGGGGAGATGGGACACGGTGACCCACGGCCAGGAAATGATCAGGCGCGGAGGTGAGGTGCTGGAGAAGAGGCCCGGGAAGGCATCCTGGAGGAGCTGCTGGCCGGAGCCCACGCTGGGGGGTGGTTATGAGTTTGGATGGGCTGGTTCGGGGGGTGAGGGCATTCGCGGCAGAAGCACAGCACGCGCAAAGGTTTGGAGGTGGGGACCAGACATGGCAAGCTCTGGGAGCAGTGCGGAACCTTGGTCCCTGCACTGCCACTCATATGCTGTGGCGTCAGCCAACTGGCACCCAAGTCCCACATCTGCCACCCGGACCGAGTGACGAAGGGCAAACCCTTTCCCTGAGGCGCCCGAGCCTCAGTTTCCTCATCTGTAGAAAAGAAAGCAGAGGGTCCCGCCTGGGAAGGGATGTTGTAGACACGAAAAGAGTGGGATAGTGTCACCATCCCCCCGACACACGGGGTCGGCCGGGGTTTTCCAGTTACCACGTTCAGACTCCTCTGTGCCGCTCACCAGCTGTGTGTAAAGCACACTCCTCCGCGGAGGTGACCGAAGTTTCTGCCCAGCAGCCCTGTTGGTAGAAATGGAGAGACCGCGCGGGCCGGGCCCCCGGTGGGCGTGGGCACAGGACCGGCCCGTGGGTTGTGCGGATGCGCTGCCCGAGGAGGGTTTCACGAGGCTGTTATTGTGGGAACAGCGGGAGAGGGGAGGGGGCAAAGAAAGGTGACACCTGGTCCTTTTGCCAGCACCTTGCTCGGGGCCTGGCGGCAGCGGGAGAGACGGGGCGTTGTGGGGAGGGGGGCCCCGGCCCGGCCTTGGACGCCCGCCCGGGGTGCGCAGGCCCCACGAGTGCTCGTTGTCAGGGGATCTGTTTTCTCACTGAGGGATTGGGAGGCCTTGGACCAGCTCCCTGTTTCCCTTCCCTCCTGCCCGACCATCGCTGGTTCTTGATCTTGAAAAAATAAACGGAAGCAATACAGAAGGACAAGGTGTTGGTTGTTGAAAATTCAGACTTTACCTGAGCGAATAAAAAAGCATACCCCTTGAGCCCCCTTCCTGTCCCCGCCCCCCCCACGCCAAGATGCAACCACGGTCACCATGTTTGATATGTTGTGGCTTTTCCTAAACACCACAGAGCTGCTTGTCCATGGTATGTATCTTTATTTGTAGCTGTTGTATTTTTCCTTATTGCAAAAGGAGTGAACGCTTGTGTGAAACTGAACCGTGTGGTGGAAACATACAGTTCAGAAGGAAAAGCTCCCCTAGATGATGGGTCTGGGGCACAGCCTTCCAGACCTGTCAGTGGTTCTCAGCTACAGGCAGTTTTGCCCTTACGGCACGTTTGGCAAAGTGTAGGACATTTTCTTCCTTCCTTCCTTCCTTCCTTCCTTCCTTCCTTCCTTCCTGCCTCCCTCCCTCCCTTTCTAAACGTTTATTTATTTATTTTTGAGAGTGAGAGAGAGAGAGAGAGAGCAAGAGGAGGGCAAAGAGAGAGGGAGAGAGAATCCCAAGCAGGCTTTGCCCTGTCACTGCAGAGCCTGATGTGGGGCTCGAGCCCGTAAACCATGAGATCACAAACCAAGCCAAAGTCAAGAGTCTAGGATGCTCAACTGACTGAACCACCCAGGCACCCCAAGTGTAAGACATTTTCTTTGTCACAACCAGGGAAGAGTTTTCTCCTGGCTTCAGTGCAGATTGTCCCCTGCCCGCACCCGAGGCTCATCCAGCCCCTTAGTGTGCGTCACTCCGTGGGTAAGGAAGCCCCCGTCAGATACAGACACAGGTATAGCATACTCTTTTACAGAAACATGGTAATATTCTACAGGAAATCTTACAACTTGCTTTTTTTTTTTAAGGAAAAAAAAAAAAAAAAAAAAGAAGCCTGATGCAGGGTTCAAACCCACAAACCGTGAGATCATGACCTGAGCTGAAATCAAGAGTCAGACGCTTAGCAGACTGAGCCACCCAGGCTCCTCAAGACTAAGCTTTTTTTTTTTTTTTTTTAATACACATACTTTTTTTTTTTTTAATTTTTTAAAATGTTTATTTATTTTTGAGAGACAGAGCATGAGTGGGGGAGGGCAGAGAGAGAGGGAGACACAGAATCCAAAGCAGGCTCCAGGCTCTGAGCTGTCAGCACAGAGCCCGATGGGGGGCTTGAACCCACCAACCCTGAGATCGTGACCTGAGCCAAAGTCAGATGCTTAAAAGACTGACCCACTCAGGCACCCCAATGTTTAATTTTTTTGAGAGGGAGAGACAGAGACAGAGACAGAGACAGAGGGAGAACAGGGGAGGGGCAGAGAGAGAGGGAGACACAGAATTGGAAACAGGCTCCAGGCCCTGAGCTGTCAGCACAGAGCCCGATGTAGGGCTCGAACTCGCCAGCTGTGAGATCCTGACCTGAGCTGAAATCGGACGCTTAACTGACTGAGCCACCCAGGCCCCCCTATCCACATACATAACTTTGTCCCAGGCCCGATTGCAGTGTTCCATTTAATTAAATGATTTATTTTCATTTCAAAAGAGAGAACCTTTTCCAGAGGCTCCAAAAATACTTGAAGGCATGGAGTATAAATCCTCTGCATTCCTCCCATCCCTTGACCACTTAGATTCTTTTTTGGTCCGAATTCATACAGCGTCTCTTTCTGAAAATACAAGCAAACATGAACACATATTCCTAATTTTGCCTCTGGTTTTTTTCTCCGTCAAAGAGCGCATTCTCTCCAGGTGGTTGGAACTTTGGGTGCACATGGGAGTAACCCAGGCAGCCCTAAAAGAGAGCGATGCAGGGGCCTCACCCCGGACCAGACTGGTTGGAATCTCTGTGGTGGGGCCCACCCTTGTTAGATTTGACTCTTCCTTTTTTGTTCCCCCTGTGTGAGTGTCCTTGGGAGCGTTTGGATTCAGCCCATAGAGGGTGTCCTCATTCTTTTCGATTGCCATATGGTAGACAGGGCGATATTTCTGATCTTTGGCTATTTACAAACCACGGGCAGACGTCACTTTTGCACACGTGCAGGTTTGCCTGTGGGTTGAGAATGGCAATAGTCTGAAGGTGAATGCAGTTGTAATCTTGCGGGATTGTGCCAAAGTGCCCTGTGTCGTCCGGGGCTATGCCCTTTTACAGATAGCCTCGCCAGCAGGGGCAGGGCCCCACGTCCCCTCAGCCTGACCAGCCGGGTGTGTTACCAGATTTCTGGATCTCCTTCCCCTGATGAGCGCCCCACCTGTTGTCACATGGATGAGGCTCCTTGTATTTCCTTCCTGTGACCTGCTTGCTCAAGTCCCGCCCACTTTTCTTTTGGAACATGGCCCTTTTCTCATCGAGTTATTGGAGTTCTCTATTAGCGAGGTGAACCATTTGTACGTCTATGATTTGATTTCCCCCTGGAGGCGGCCCCGGACTGCCTCTCGGGCAGACTCGAGATCAGGCCCTAGCGTCGTTATTTATTAGCTGTGTGACTCTGGGCATCTCGCCAGACCTCTCTGAGCCTAAATTTCCTCATCTGTGGAATGCGAATCCTGCCTGCTTCGTGGTTTGTTGGAGATTTATCATGAAATAATGTGTGGTCAAGACCGCGGCCCAGGGCCTGATGTGAAGGAGGGTTGACGGAATCTGGAAGAAGCTCCTCCAGACCTCCGCTCATTTACTACATTTAATAAATGCACTAGCCCTGAGCCAGGCTGTGATCTAGGCCCCACGGCTGCTGGAGGGACCAGCCCACTGTATCAGGCTGTGTCACACAATAAGGCAGCCACCAGTCACATGTGGCCATTTAAATGTAAATCAGTTTAAATAACTTTAAAAATTCAGCTTCTCAGTCCCACTTGAGCCATGTTCAAGTGCTCAAAAGCCACAGGTGGCTCAGGGCGACTGTTATCGTACAGCCCGAATAGAGAACATCTCCATAATCGCAGAATGTGCCCATGGATGGCTCAGGTCTGGGGGGCAAGCAGACCTCAAGTGAGTGAGAGTGCTAAGTCCTGGGGAGATAGAAAAAGAGGCGATGGGGAGGTGACTCTAAGAGGGTGGCCAGGAGAAGATCCCCAGGGAAGGGGACCTGAGTGATGGCCATCATGTGGATGAGCCGGTCCCGTGGATGCTGGAAGGGTGCCAGTGGGCACAGGGGGCAGGAGCCAGAGCATAAGGGAGCCACTGATTCCCAAGGTCATCTCACCATTGCACATTGTGTCAGCAGTGCATGAAGGCTGGTTTCTCTACATCCTCGCCAACACTTACTGTCTCTTTGGTTCAGCCATCCTACCGGGTATAAAGGTATCATCGTGGTTTGGATTTGCATTTTCAATGGCACATCGTTTCATGTGCCTGTTTGACCATGTGTATCCCTTCTTTGTCCATTTTTTAAGTTGGGTTATTGTTCTCTTTTATTATTGATTTGTAATTGCTCTTTATATATCCTGGACCCAACTGCCTTCACAGACCTGTGATTTGCAGAAATTTTTCTCCCATTGTGTGGGTTTTATTTTATTTTTCACTTTCTTGATGGTGCCTTTTGAAGCACAAAAGTTTTTCATTTTGGTGAGCTCCAATCTATTTTTCCTTGGTACACTTGTGCTTTTGATGCCATATCTGAGAAACCATTGCCTCATCCGAGGCCGTGAACATTTACGCCCCTATTTTCTTCTGAGAGTTTTCTAGGTTTTGCTCTGGCCTTGAGGTCTTTGATCTATTTTGAGTTGATTTTGGTTTATGATGTGCGGTTTGAAGCGTGTTTCGAAGGCAGAGTCTCTGCTTCGTTGATGAGGTGGACAGAAGCAAGAGACTGGAAGGCGACCTGAGGGTCTTAGCTGGCACGGCTGGGTGATGGACAGGGCAGGGGAGGAGCAGTTTTGGAGGGAAGGAAAGGGGAGGATCTGTTTGGGGCATGTGGAGTCAGAGATGAGTGTGACCGGTGCAGGGAGATGTTGTGGGGTCCCAACGTGGACAGACAAAATCTGGAGTTGTCTGTGCACGCTTGGGATTTATTTAAAGCCAGGGCATGTTATGAGAGATCCCTGAGGGAATAATGCAACAGGGAAAGAGAAAGCTCTGGGGCTGGCCCTAGGTGAGTGGACATCCCTCTGAGATGCGGGGAGCCTGAGAAGGATCAGGAAGGGAGGTAGGAGGAAACACAGAGGGTTTCAAAAAGAGGCTGTGAGGCAAGGGATCCAAAATCCAGCCTTGTTCTTCACTCATGTTGTGTGTTCTTAAGCAGATGTCTTCCCTCTCTGCGCCTTCCTATCCTTGTCTGTGCAGAGAGAGTGTAGGGCTGGCTGACGTTTATGGAGGGCTCCCCACTTGCCGGGCATGGGGGGAGATGAGCCTGAAGCCAGCCAGGTGCCCAGGACTCGTCGGGCACACTGCCGCCTGGTGGCAGCACTGTGTCACTGACTTTGCGTGCGCTGCTCTCACTTGGTTCTCCCCTGAGCCTAGAAGCCGAACACTCTTATTATGGGTCTTACCCCACATGGTCAAGGCTCAGAGAGGTGAAGGCACTGACCTGAGGTCACACAGTTATTAAGTGGCCGAGACTGGGCTGAACCCAGACCCCGTAGATTACCTCCCATCATCAAGGCAGACCGTTGTGGGGTGGGCTTTAGTTTTCGTTTTGCTCTTTTAGGTACAGAATGGAGTTTCTCACCATGACAGATTTGTTCTGTAAATGCGAAAGCCCCAGGAAAATCCTTTGCCTGTGTTCTATGTCTCAGGTGCTGCCACAAGACCCAGAGAGGGAGGATGCCCCGCAGGACAGTGAGCAGCTACTCTGGCAGGTGTCCCCTGCAGCCTCGGGACCCCGGAGAAGTCACAGTTTCTGCAAAGACAGGAGGAGCGGGCCTTTTGTGGTGAGTGACGCTGGTGCGGCCAGACTGGAACTCGTGAGGGGGTGGGACACCGCTGGGACTGTGGTTGTATGGACAGTCATGGCTGGCCTGGGGGCCTGAGGGGGTCGTGGAGGGGCAGGTGGCTGTCCCGGAATCTGATGTTGGCCACGGTTCTCGACGTGGAGGGTGTTTGGTGCCTCTGCCAGGAAGCCTTTGCTCGTCTTGGGTTTCCAGCCCAATGCAGAGAGGTATCTTGTGCCTGGCGTGGAGCAGATAAGAGAACAGGCCATGGGGCCTTGAGGTTCTGGGTTCGAGTCCCAACACCGCCCCTCTCAGTCTCTTTCAGCAATTGGCTTCTTTCCCTGGAAAACAAGATCATGATTTCTGTTTCTTTTGCGCCGTTAATTTAACCAGGCTGGTCCTGGAGCCAGGTCACCAGGGCTCAAATCCTAGCTCTGCATGCAGACGGGTGTTTGGCCTCAGTTTCTTCATCTGTGAAATGGGGATAATAACAGCATCTACTGCACAGGGCTGCCATGGGGGCTCAGAGAAGATGGTGCAGGGAGCGTTTGGCATGGTCATGGGGACACAGTCACACTTTAATGAGTGTTATGGTTACCATTGTTATTATTACTCTGGTTTTCGAGTCTCTCTTTGCCTGTCACTGAGTCTGTTTCTTTGGGCCAGCACTCGCCCTCTCTCTTAGCCTGTTTCCTCACTTGTTAAGATAGGTATTTCTTTTTTTTTTTTTTTTTTTTAACGTTTATTTGTTTTTGAAACAGGGAGAGACAGAGCATGAACAGGGAAGGGTCAGAGAGAGGGAGACACAGAATCGGAAACAGGCTCTAGGCTCCGAGCTGTCAGCACAGAGCCCGACGCAGGGCTCGAACTCACGGACCGCGAGATCATGACCTGAGCCGAAGTCGGCCGCTCAACCGACTGAGCCACCCAGGTGCCCCAAGATAGGTATTTCTTTAATGAGGCAACCCCAGTTCTGCTCACGAGGTCATTTGGATCACAAGCTCTGTGTATTTCAAGGACACTTGTGCCTGGTCTCGGGTCTTGGAGATATGGGAAGCTCCAGGATTTAAATCCCAGGTTCCATCCCTTCTGGCTTTATGGTCATGGGCAAGAAGTCACTCTTCCCTGAACTTCGGGTTCGTCCTCTGCAGCTCGTGGTGAAGAAGGATGCCCCCCGCAGGGTTCTTGATGGGAGAATGTCTATACCAGAGTCAGGGGGGCTGACTATATGTCAGAGCAGGAGCTCACGCTCAGACCTCGGCTAACGTCTGCTGAGCAGCCCCAGAAAGCTTGGGTGTTCAGATCCCAGCCACAGACCTGTGTACATTTGAAACCGCCTGGTGTTTTTGTTAAATGTTCCCTTCCAATGATTTCTTCCTTACCCTTTTCTCATTGCCTCTCCGGTGGCACCGACTCAGCTTATCTGATTGTACTTGAACTTTCGTGTGTGTAAGCCAAACAGAGGTTATGGAGAGAAAAGCATTTAAGGCCTATCTTTTTATAGTCTCTGCTTGCTGGCATCTTCCCTGGTGGCCTGGCTTCCCCTCTTCCACTCTCTGTCATTGAGGAGCCTTTGTCCTTGGAGTCCTCAGGTGGCTTGCCTTGGCTCTCTCCTTGTGGCTCCCCGAGGCCTCTGCCCCGTTGCAGCCTGCTTGATTTCCTCTCCTCAGAGGCGGGTGGGCAGGGTGGGGGCCTCAGACCTCTTGTCTCTGCTTTGAGGACTCACACCTGCAATTCCAGGGAGTGGCCACCAGGGGGTGGTGGTGTTCAGCTCACTTTCTGATGGCTCCAAAAGCCTCACTCCGAGGACCTCAGCATTGGGCACTGGAGGCTGAGAAGTGGGCTCCACTTCCGGCTCTGTCACTGTGTGACCTTGGGCAAGTGATCTGACGGACCTCAGTGTGCCTCAGTTTTTTCTTCTGTAAAACGAGGATGGTCCTATCTGACCTCAGGAGCATTTGTGTGAGCTGTAATGAGATCGCTCAGCACTCAGAGGAATTGATCCTCAATGAATACCAGGGCTGCAGTGACAGCTTTTCCTTCATTCTCCCCCTTCCCCTCCCCTCCCCCCTTTTTTCAGCTCTCTCATTGTAAGAGGGGAAACTGAGGCCCAGAGAGCAGGCCGGACTTAGTCAGGGTGACCCTCCAGGTGAGGACTGGGGTCCTGAGCCCTCGGCCCTGCTGGCCGCCCTTACTTCTCTGCAAGTTGTCAGACCTGCATGTTGTATTTCCTGAGGTGCCTGAGGGGGTCCCCCCGTAAACGTTGTCTACAGTTCTGGTCACTCTTGATTACTGACGCCGGGCTGCGAGTTTCCAGTTTGGGTTCTCCATGTTTTGAGCCTGGTCTCGGGCCTTGTCCATCCCAATTCTACCCCCCATGGTGGGGAGTATGAATCCCATTTAGCAGAGGAGGGAGCTGAGGCCCAGAGAGGTCAAGTCGCTTGCCCAAGGCCACACAGTTAACATATGAGGGAGCCAGGATGGAGACTAGGCCTCTTCTGCTTCCAGCCTCTGACCTGGGCCCTGTCTGCCCCGGGACGGTGTCTTTGGCCTGCTACCAACCCCTGCCAGCCCCTCTCTGGGCCTGCAACACTTGGTGCCTTCACTCACAAGGGAGCAAAGACAACCTTGGCCCTGGGGGTGAGAATGTGATACTTGTTCAGCCCGGGGTTGGCCGCCAGCTGTTCTGCCGCGGCCGCCCTCTGGAGGGTGCCTGGAACTTTCCCGGCCTGATGCCCCGCTAATCTGCACAGCCCCGCCCCCACCTGGCTGACACACAGCCCTGAGCACTGATAGACCAGTGTGGCCCTGGCTCTTGATCGAGGCAGTGGGCAAGTGAGTTTACCACTCGGGGCCTCTCTTTTGGGAATCATGGTAATAATAATGCCTAATCAGTTACGGTGCTTAATGCATGGTATAGTTACTAGTATTATCCCCATTTGACAGATGGGAAAACTGAGGCCCGGAGCCATTAAGTACGTCTCCCAGGTTGGAGCTGTGATGCCAAGATGTTCATAAAGCACTGAGCACAGTGCCGGGTGGAGAGGAACTGCCTGATAAATGTCACCTGCTGTTACTCTATCGTTAATTATTATTTGCCGTCAGTTTCTTTTTCCTCTACCTTCTCTTGAAGGGCTACTCGATGGAACAGGAAGGCGTCCCCAATCTAGAAGTTTCTCTGCTGTTGAGGAAACTGAGGCCAAGCAAGGGGAGGTGTCTTGTTCAGGGAGGGCCCTGCTGCAGCCAGGACAGAGCTGGGACTATAGACCCTGTTTCTGGACTCCCTGGCCAGTGCTCCCCTCTTGCTTCCAGGGCTATACTTAGTAGGACGTTGGGTCCTTGTGGCAAATCCGAGCCCTGTGCCGGGCCTCGTCCCTCACCCTTCCGTGGATGGTCATGCCCTCCTTTCCCCAGAAAGTGAGCCTTTGGTCTGCACTCAGGCAGGTGTCCTAAAGCACAGTGACTCGGTTGTGGACCATGGCCTTGGGTCACAGTTTGCCCCAGAGGCCTCTCCCGTGACTGAAGGTACACATCCACCAGCTGTGGGGGTTCCCTGTAATGGGGCAGGTGGCGGGCCTCTGTTGACCTTGAGAATGTTCTCCCAAATCTCCAAACCCTGGGCCAGCATTTGCGGGCTCCTTCTCTCACGGGCCCACTGTGTGCCAGGCCCTGGAGATTCTCCCAGCTTCCTGGGGCTACACTTCAGCGGGACCTGCAGGTAGCCTAGGAGGGTCTAGTTAGTTGGAGGAGGAGGAGAGGAAGGACACTAAGGAAGGAGGAATTGCATATGGAGGTATGGAGGTGGGGTGATGGAGGAGGCATGTTTGGGAAAGAGTGAATAGACCAGTTTGGCCGAGGCGGAATGTTGGGGGGTGGTCTCAGTCTTACTTCTGACAATTTTGTAAAAAATTCTATTTACTTGTTTTGAGAGAGACAGAGACAGCACAAGTGGGGGAGGGGCAGAGAGAGAGGGAGACAGAATCCCAAGCAGGCTCCCCAGCGCAGAGCCCGATCGCGGGGCTCAAAGCCACAAAGCCGCGCGATCATGACCTGAGCCGACATTGAGAGTCGGACGCTCAACCGACTGAGCTCCCTGGGTGCCCCTTGACAAATATTTATCTACATGTCCTTGGTGCTGTGCTGGGCATTGGGCTACAGTTACAAACGAGACACAGATAAATAAGACGGTAGATAAACACTTGCAGTGGGTTCTAAACGCTCCTGTTCATTGAGCACTTACTATGTGCCCGGCACCGTGCCATGGGCCTTCCCGGCATTCCTCCCTTTAATTTGTTCAAGGTTCAAAGGAGGGACACTTGTTTGAGGTCTTGAAAGATGAACAGGTGTTTGCCAGATGGGTGTGATCCGGGAAGAGGTGGTTTACCCGCCCCCCTCCCCCCCACCCCGTGGAGGGAACAGCTGGGGCAAAGGTTCAGGGGTGTGAAGCTGTTCTATGCACTGAATGTGATCTAGAGTCCAGGAGACGGTATGGAGGCTTTTACACTTTGATGCTTCATTCCCGGACACCCCCAGCGTGTTGCTTTAATGCCAAGTTCAGACTTTTTCCTGCATCTCTTGCTGAGCAAACTGTGGTGCTTGCTTCTGAGGGGTGGCGCCACCTCCTGGCAGCTTGGCCTCCATGCTGCCCTCTTTGTACCAGACCTGCCAGAACAACACTGAAAGCTTTGAAAGCACTTGAGTCTGATAACTTCATTAACATGACTGGAGAATGGAGGGAAAAACCATTTGGGATTCTAATGTGGAGAGTTGTGAAGGCCGTCAACTCGAGGTGAGGTAAGCGGAGATTTGTGAAGTGGCCCCTGGTGGGTACGTTGTTGGTTTGGGCTGGATATTCTCTTTGAATTTTAGTTGGTTAACTAGGCATTCGAGTGGGAAGGGAAAAAAAAAAATCAAAATGAAAGAGTATATGTGAACTGCTAGAAATAACTCATCAAAGATTGTGCTTGAAAAACAAGCTTTGAGTAAAGATTTTGTGTGTGCGTGTGTGTGTGTGTGTGTGTGTGTGTGTGTGTGTGTGTGTGTGTTGTTTCTCTTTTTAATCCAGGATGTGGATTCTTCTCCCAGTAATGTGTTGCTTGGCATTTCCATGTTTGATGTTGGGCCTGTGTTGATGCCATTCGAATGGAAAGCCTTAGGATTGTGGCTCACTGGCCTGATTGAAAGGGCTAATTTGTCATACACAACAAGATGTTCAGAGGTGGGCAGCTGTTGGCTTGGCTCAGCATCTCTGAGAGTCTCTTGGGGTTTCCCTCCTGCTTTGAGCCTCATGGTCCCAAGATGGTGGCTGCCACTTTTCCAAGCATTAAGTTCACTCTCTGGTAGGAGGAAGTGGGAAGCCAGAAGGGCCATGCTGGCTGAGTCTGAAAGAAAGCAAAGGCTTTTCCCAAAGCACCCTCCAGAAGATTTTAACTTACATGTCACAGGTCACATGGCCCCTGCTAGCAGCAAGAGAGTCTGGGACAGTCAGTGCTCAAGACTTCTGGCCTCCATCATGGAAGGTGGCCAAGTGGAATAGGGCTATTGGTTATTCGAGAAATAGCATTGTTTAATACACAGCCTGAAGGAAAAAAAATGGGGATTTTCAGGTCCTTGTCAAGGAAGCTTTGGTCTCCAAGTCAGGATTTGGGACAAGAGAGAAAATCTGCCCAGGGTCTGTACGCTGTGACGTGAGATGTGTGCTAGGCACTGGGCCTCTGGGATGGGAAGGCACAGTTCTGCCCTCCAAGGCCCCCATTGTGCTGGGGAGCAGGGCTCAGAGAAGGGAAGGAAGGCTGAGGTGGAAGAGACAGCTTGGGTGGTAACTGGTCCAGGGGCCAGAGTGCCACTCCCTGCCCGGGTGAGTTCAGGGTCACATGCCAGCTTTAGGAGTGTGAGTGTGGAGCTGAGCAGTGAGAAACTCGTTGACGCCCTCTGCCCCTAGGAGGTTCAGGAATCCTGACTTGTGGCTAATTCCATTTGTTAATTGTTTCTTGTCTGTCACTGCTGGGTTGAAAGGACTGGAGAAGGCTGAGTAATTTATGTCTCAACTGGTTAAAGTTCCTTTTCTGGATTAAAACCAGCCAGGCCAGAAGGCTTTTTTTTTTTTTTTTTTTTTTTAATTTTAATTTTTTATTTTCTTATTCCTAGGTCTTAAATGCAAATGACCAATTGTGCCTAAGATTTTGTATTGGGTATATTTTGTATTCATACACTTATCTAGCTTCCACCCACCCATTCATCTGCTTATCCATCCATCCATCCATCCTCTACCCAGTTATTTATATATACAAATCTCTAAGGATATAAAAATGAGTAAGTTAATTTCTGTCCTCAAATTGCTCACATTCATAGACTATAAACAAGTGATTATATAATCCAGGATGATAAATACTAGTCATTCATTTATTCACCCATTCATTCATTCAAGAGATATTTATTGAGCACCTACTACTATGTGTCATACACCGTTCTTCGTTCTTCAGGTAGAGCAGTGAACAAGACATAGGTGGCTCCTGCCCTCCCAGAGCCCATACTTTAATTCCTTTTTAAGTTTATTCATTTTTGAGAGAGAGAAAGACAGAGCATGAGCAGGGGAGGGGCATAGAGAGGGAGACACAGAATCCAAGGCAGGCTTCAGGCTCTTAGCTGTCAGCATAGAGCCCGACGTGGGGCTCGAACTCATGAACTGTGAGATCATGACCTGATCCGAAGTCAGACACTTAACCGACGAGCCACCCAGGCACCCCCCCCCCCCCCCCCCGCCACACACTCCCCCTGGAGCTCATACTTTAGTGTGAGAAGACAGACATTAAACAAGGAGCCAGACTCAAAAGAGAAAGACCAAGTACCAAGTGCTATGAAGAAAATAAAATAGGGTGTTGGGAGTCAAGACTGGTTGGGGGATTATTTCCTAATGGGGGTTAGGGAGGGCTTCTCTGAGGAGGTGACATGAGCTGAGACTTGAAGGGGGAGCACCTAGCCATGTGGAAGAATCAGGGCAAGTGTCAGGCAGAGGAAAGGGCAAGTGCAAAGATCCTGGGGCTTATCATGTTTAATAATACTAATCCTACTACTACTAATATTAACTAATAATACTAATTCTAATGATAATAATGATGCTGATGGCATTGGTACTGGAGCGGACAGTGAGGAATGAGGGAGCTGGCAGGAGTCAGGTCACACCACCTTGATGGCCACTGTAAAGAGACTGGTTTTGGGTGAGCACGGGCTGCTTTGGTGAGTGCAGAGGAGGGAGGTATCATACCGTCTGGAGGAATTCAGAAGAAAGTCCGAGCCAGACTCCATGGAGGAGGGAATTAGCTAAGAAGAAGGGAATCAGGTGAGGGGAATGGCACGTGCGTACATCAAGAGGCATAGGAGAACGGGGTTTTCCAGGAGCTGCGAGGGGGGGCGGTTACCTGGAGAGTGGTGGAGAGGAGGCAGAAGAAGGCTGCTGGAGACCCAGAGGAGTGGAAAGAGAGCGCCCCCTAGTGGACGTTTCAAAAGGGGTTGGAGAGGGTGAGCTGGAAGCTGGGATACCAGGTAGGAACCTGTTGCAACAATCCGGACAAGACCATTGAGAACAAAGCAAAACAAAACAAAAAACATTAACTTATTGTGGTTAAATGTATGGAAATAACATAAAGCTTACCCTTTTAGCCATTTTAAATGTATTACTCAGTTTCATTAAATACATTCACAGTGTCGTGCAGCCATAACCATTGTCTGTTTCCAGAATTTTTTCATCATCTCACCCAGAAACAATGTCCCCGGTGAACACTGACCCCCTGTTCCTCCTCCCGCAGCCCCTGCACCCTCTGTTCTACCTCCTGTCTCTGTGAATTTGCCTGTTCTAGACAAGGCAGATAAAGGGAGCCATGCAATACTTACCCTTTTGTGTCTGGCTTATTTCACTTAGCGTAATGTCTTCAAGCTTCATCCCTGTTGTAGCAGGCATCCTGATTTCCTTCCTTTTGAAGGCGGGATAATATTCCATTATATGTATAGAGCACATTTTGGGTATCCGTTGGTCTGTTGGTGGACCCCTGAGTTGTTTCCACCTCTAGGCTGTTGTGAGTAGTGCTGTGAACGTGGGTGTGCAAATATCTGCTTGAGTCCTAGCTTTCAGTCCTTTTGGGTGTGTGTACCCAGGAGTGGGATTGCTAGGTCATAAAGCAAGTTTGTTTAGCTCTTTGAGGAAATGCCAAAACCGTTTCCCAGAGCGCTGCACCATTTCACGTTCCCACCAGCAAGGTACAAGGGTTCTAATTTCTCCCCACCCTCACCAACACTAGTTGTTTTCCATTCTGTGTTTTTGATAAAAGCCATCCTCGTGGATATGGAGTGGAATCTCATCGTGGTTTTGATTTGCTTTTCTGTAACAGCTAGTGATGTTGAGCATTTTTTCATGTGCGTGTATCTTCTTCTGCCCATTTTGGAGTTGGGTTGTTCATTTTTTGTTGCTGTTGAGTTTGTTGTAGGGGCTCTTTCTATATTCTAGATACCAGTCCCTTATCAGTGATATTGTTTACAAGTATTTTCTCCCATCTGTGAGCTGTTTTTTTTTTTTTTTTTCACTTTCTCGATAGTGTTCGTTGATGCACAAGGGCTTTTAATTTTGATGAAGACCAGTTTATCTAATTTGTTCGTTGGGGCCTGGAAAATAATTTTTAAAAGTGATGTATAATATGCATACAGAAAAGAGCACGTATCATAAGCCAGATGGCCTGGGTTTGAATCCCAACTCTGCAGTCTACCAGCTATGTGACTGAGTGGGTTAACACCTCTGCCTCAGTTTTCCCATATGTAAAACAGGGGTAATAATGGAGCCTATTTATTAGAAATGCAGTGAGGTTAGATGAATTAATGTATTAATGTATGAATTAATGAATTAAGGCCCTCTGATCGATAATGGGTGTCACTTGTTAAGTTATCACTTTGCTGTTATTACTGTGACTATAGTTCATATATTGAGTATCTGCATGATAGACACTATGCTAAGATTATTCACTGTAGAAACATTAATCCATGGTCCCATTTACTCCCCACAAACCCCAAGAGATGGGTGTATTTATTCATTGTCCCATATTGTAGATGAGGAAACAAGCTCGAGCCCTTCTGAGGTTTGCCGAGTGCCATTTCCTGGCACTTTTTTCTAAAGTGACCTCACTATATCCTGAGGTGCTAGGAAGATGCCCATCTTAGAGATGCTAAATGCTTAACGAGGTGAGTGGACCAGGCACACACAGCAAGGAAACCACAACACCTAGATTGATCCCTGGCCTGTGGACTCCTCCCTTGCAAGTGAGGAGGGGGTAGGTCTCTCCATGTGGAAGAAGGGGCCACTAGGGCTCCCAGGGACTGAGACCTCAGAGGGACCCCAGCCAGGTGTCCACAGGAGGCTGATGAATGATGAAACACCTGTTCCCCTTGCAAAACCTGTCTGCCGGGGCCAGGCGGGTAACGTGGTGAACGCGCCCCCTGGTGGAACTGCGCGGGATTGCAGGCGCTGCGCCCCCCCCCCCCCCCCCCCCCCCCCCCAGTGGGATAAGCCAGAGCTTAACCATTTTTCTGTGTGTTAACCCATTCAGTGTCACTGCAGCCATCTCGTGGGTGAGGAAACGGAGGCCCAGGAGGGTGGGTGATGACGATCTTTCTAGTCCTTTTGTTTCTCCTCCTTGAGAAAGCGTGCCGACGTGTGACAAGAATGCTAATTCGTGGTGAGCTGATGCTGACTTGACTCTTAGTGTGTTTGAGAAAGTGAGTAACAAACGTATATGCACTTTCCCCTCCCACCCGGCTGAGACGCACTGCTCGCTGGCGAAGTTGCCGGGGTCCACACCTGTTTCCACCTCCCAGGGTACGAACACGTATACCAACACACTCGCACGGAGCAGGAACAAACCCCACGGGACCCAGATTCTCATCCGGGCTCTGTCCCCTGCCACTCGGTGGCTTTGCACAACTCCCTGAGGCTCGCTCTCCTCGTCTGTGAAATGGATGAGAGAAGCCAGCTCTGTGCCCCACGCAGGCTGTCACCAGTGGGTTAAGGCAGACGTCAGAAAGCTGTCTGTTGCCAAGGAGGAGTTAGTAGCCAAGGTCTTAGGCAGACTTTATAATTCATTCCAGCAACGTTTGCTGAGCACCTGCTGTATGCCAGAGCAAAGTCAAATTCGCACCTCTTCCCGGAGGATGAAATGCCATCTGCACTCAGGATCCAGTCCAGTGTCCATATGATGGCCCACAAGACAGGGTGTTTCTGTCCTAGCGCAGGTCCTGTGCTCACTCCACTCAAGCCACATTGGCCTTCAGAACGGTCCCTCATCACGTCAGGTGTGTTTCTGCCCCAGGGCCTTGGGACATACTGTTTGCTCTCCTCCAGATTCCCTCTTCATTACCCTTGCTCTCTACTTACCTCTTCTCAGGTCATCTCTCAACTCAATGACACCCCTCGGCGGGGCCTTCCCTGGTGCCATGTCTATAGAAGGACCCCTGGCCCCCAGTCTCTCCCAGTGCGCCCCTAGTCATACGCAGTGTCTTCTCATTGCCCAGAGTAGAGTCTCTGAGAGGCAGAGAACACCAAGCACATTGTAGGCGCACAACACATATGTGTGGAATGAATGAATGAAGTATCACCCCCATGTTTTACAGATTTTATTTACTTAAAGCAGCTTCAGGGTCACCGCAAAATTAAGAGGAAAGTGCAGAGATTTCCCGTATACCCCCTGCCCCGACACACGCATAGCCTCCTCCATCATCAACGATCTCCACCAGAGTGGGACGTTGGACACAACGGATGAACCTACAGGGACACGTCGTCATCACCCAAGGTTCGTGATTTACGTGAGGGCTCACTCTTGGTGTGGTATGGCCTGTGGGTTTGGACAAATGCGTAATGATACGTATCCATCATTATGGTACCCTACAGAGTAGTTCCGCTGCCTTGAAAATCCTCTGTGCTCTGCCTGTTCATCCCTCTCCCCCCACCAAACCCCTGGCAGCCTCTGCTCTTTTTTCTGTCTCCATAGCTTTGCCTTTTCCGGAATGTCCTAGAGTTGGAAGATGCGGTCAGCGTCCGTGGACAGGTTTTTGTGCGGCCCCAAGTTTTTAGCTCCTTTGGGGAAACAAATGCCAAGGCGCACAGTTGCTGGATAATATGCTAAGACTGTGTATCATTTAAAAAAAAATTTATTAAAAATTTTTTAATGTTTTTATTTAGCTTTGAGGGACAGAGAGAGACAGAGCATGAACAGGGGAGGGTCAGAGAGAGGGAGACACAGAATCTGAAACAGGCTCCAGGCTCTGAGCTGTCACCACAGAGCCCGACGTGGGCCTCGATCCCACGAACTGTGAGATCACGACCTGAGCTGAAGTCGGAGCTTAAACAACTGAGCCACCCAGGCGCCCCATCATTTTTTTAAGTGTACAATTTAGTGACTTTTCGTATACTCCCAAAGTCATGCATCCACCAGTCAGTTGGAGAAGATTTTCATTACCCCCCCACCCCCCACCCCCCACCCCCCCGCAAAGAAACCAAGCTCCCGTGAGGAATCAATCCCCAGCCCCATCCTTGGCAATTCTGCCATTTATCTACCCCCTCGGCTGTGCCAGCCTCCGTGCTCAGTTCATTTTCAGGGTGACTCCACAGGTGGGCGCGATTCTTGTTCCCATCTACTGGATGACAAAGCTGAGGCCCAGAGAGGTGAAGTCACTTGCCTGTATCACTCAGCTAGGAGGGGTGGTGCTGGGATTTGAACCCACAAGGAGCCTGTGCTTGGCCTCAATGAGATGTTTCCCAAACTCTGGTCATTCTGTCACCTTGAGTACTTGTCATATTTGCGAACCACCCAGACTAATATTTAGTTCATATTTTACTTGAGCTTGCTTTGCTTTTTTTTTTTCATGTTTATTTATTTTTGAGAGAGCTAGAGAGAGACAGAGTGTGAGAGGGGGAGGGGCAGAGAGAGAGACACACACACAGAATCTGAAACAGGCTCCAGGCTCTGAGCTGGCAGCACACAGCCCAACACGGGGCTCGAACTCACAAACCGTGAGATCGTGACCTGAGCGGAAGTCGGACGCTCAACCGACTGAGCCGCCCAGGTGCCCCTTGATTTGCTTTTTTTAAACATAGCACCTTTATTGAAATATAATTCGCACGTCATGCAATTCGTTCTTTGAAAATGTACAAGTCAGTGGGTTTTCGTACATTCACGGGTTTGTGAGACCATCAGCACAGTCCCTTGAGAACATTGTCCTCGCTCTCAAAAGGAAGCTGCACCCATTCGCTGCCCCCCCTCCCCACCTCCCGCATCTCCCCTCCTCCCAGCCCTAGGCAAATGCCGTTCCGTTTTCTGTCTATGAATTTACCTGTTCTCGGAACCTCAGATAAATGGGACCATCCAGAATTTGTGCTTTTGTGTCTGGCTTCTTTCACCTGCAGCATGTTTTCCAGTCATTGCCCCCCTCAAAGACACCAAGCTCCCTTAGGAATCAATCCCCAGCCACGCCGGAGCATGGGTCGGATTTCCATTCCTTTTTATGGCTGAATCAGGCCACACTGTCTGGACAGACCACATTTCGGTGATCCGTGTGGCGGTTGGTGGCCGCTTGGTTTCTTTCCACTTCTTTTGGCTGCTGTGAACCCTCCCCGCCACTTTATAGTCCCGTTGTGCGGCTTTGATGTCCTCAACATTCTAACCTCTCTCTGCACTTTCTGACGAATTGCAGGATCGCAGAGCTGTTGATTCGTTTGTTCACTTCCGCGTTGACCGTGCAAACCTGATGCTCAGTTTGCTGAAGGAGTGAGTGGGTGGGTGGGAGAGTCAAGAGAGAGACCTACCCAGGGAGGAGTCCCCTGGCCTGGTTGTGAGAGAGGGCTCAAGGTATAAGCAAAACTGGGTCTCGAAGGGGAGAAGTCGGCCCGGTGGGGAGAGGCGGGAGGGGCCACCAGGCAGAGGGCCCAGGCTGAGCTGGGCTTGATGGCCTGTGTTGCAGCCCTGATTTGTTATGCTCGCCACATACTGTGGCGGGGGGGGGGGGGTACCCCCGTGCTCTCAGGGAGGCCCCTCCATCACTGAGCAGAGAGAAGGGCTTAGAGGAAAAATGGAGAACTGAATAACGGGGCGGGGAGGAGGCAGGGGCCAGAGTTCCCCGGACCGAGTCCCTCTCCCCCCGCCTCAGAGGTCTGGTGATTGCTAAATGCCCAGCTCAGGGGCCACCTCAGGGCTTCTGAGTCCAGGTTTACAGGCGCTCTTGTCTAGATTCTGCCTCAGGAGCTGCAGGCAGCAGGCAGGGACGGAGATTTAGTGACAAACGGGGAGATAGGAGTATGCACGGCTGCCTATTCCAGCCTGTCCCTGCCCTCTGTCCAGTGTTTCAGGCACAATGCGTGATCTTAATCTTCATGTGACATCTCACCATTGTTTTAGAAATCGAAACTTGTTTTTATTTCATTTTGTTTTCTTAAATGTTTGTTTATTTTTGAGAGAGAGAGAGAGAGCGCACGTGCACACGCATCGGGGAGGGGCAGAGAGAGGGGGGACAGAGGATCCAAAGCAGGCTGCACACTGTCAGCACAGAGCCCGATGCGGGGCCCGAACTCACGACCCATGAGATCATGATCTCAGCCAAAGTCGGACGCTCAACCAATTGAGCCACCCAGGCGTCCCTTATTTTATTTTTTTAAGATTTTATTTTTAAGTAATCCCCACACCCAGTCTGGGGCTCGAACTCACAACCCTGAGATCAAGAGTTGCATGCTCTGCCTACCATGCCAGCCAGGTGCCCAAAATCTCACCATTTTTATGTGTTGCAGCAGGAAAAAAAAAAAAAAAGAATCAACATTTTTTTCTTTTTTAATTTCGATAGAGGTACTGGTGAAGGTGGGTGGGTGGGTCAGGCCACACTCAGCTGCCTTCAGTTAACCCGCTGGGAATTGGCAATTTTGTTTCACACACATCACCTCAGTGAAGCTTAGGGAAGTGAGGTGGCTTGGCTCAGGCTCATATGGTGGGCGGGGTGACAGGTGGGACTCAGTCCAGGGCTGTTGGACTCTTCTGGAAACCTCCACATTCGGGGGGCATCAGAAGTGACCCGAGTGTCCTCCAGAGGGTTTTCCAGTGCAATTTTTCAGTTCCAGCCTCCTCCTCGCATCCCTGGCCCTGTCCCTTGTTCCTGGTCCCCCACCACTCCCCATCCTCCTAACATTAAAAAAGGCACCATTTAAGGCCAAACAACAACAACAACAACAAAACAACAACAACATAAAAAACAAAAAGTCACGGGGCGCCTGGGTGGCTCAGTCGGTTGAGCGGCCGACTTCGGCTCAGGTCATGATCTCGCGGTTTGTGAGTTTGAGCCCCGCGTCGGGCTCTGTGCTGACAGCTCGGAGCCTGGAGCCTGTTTCAGATTCTGTGTCTCCCTCTCTCTGCCCCTCCCCTGTTCATGCTCTGTCTCTCTCTGTCTCAAAAATAAATAAACGTTAAAAAAAAATTTTAAACAAAACAAAAAGTCACCATTTTCCTCGTGCAGTACTCAAAGGCTACCACCAGAGGGCGAGACGGAGGTGATCTAGTTCCAACATTGTTTTATTATTCATTTTTACCCCGCCTTTTGCATTAGGGCCTTTGCTCTGAAGAAGCCAAGTCTTCTGTGACCATTTGGATTTTCTTTTCAACACATGCCACTGATTTTGGTACACGTGTCACTCAGCTCCGTTCCCCATTAGGTCCCCTTACAGTTTCTATTTTACAAGCCTTGCATGGAGTTCCTGGGCTGAGGTGGGGACATTCTCCTTCAGCCTGCACAGCCCCAGCTGCGCCGTTTGTCTTTACTTATGATGTTTCTCTTCTGAAGGAATTACTTGGTGGGGAAAAAATTCTGTTTTTATTTTATTTCTAAAAGGAGTGTGGCATATGTGTGTGTCTGGGGGATGGGCAGCCCGTGATGACAGCCCTGTGAATATAGAAATGGCATTTCTGACTTGAGCAGACGAATTTCCAGAGATACTAAATCTTCTAATTGAACACAGGGTCCCTTGAGAAGAGGAACATTTGGTCATATTTCAATTGACTTTGGTTCCATGCCACCTCTCCTGAGAAGCCCTCCTGGGTTGCATCCTTTGCGGTGAATTCCCGGCCCTCTAGCCCCACCCCCCAGTGCTGTAGTGGTTTTCTCCCATAGACCATGCGCTCCCTGAAGGCAAGGATCCCGTTTCACTCAGGCTGACTCGGTGTCCCCTCTGCTCTACAATGAATCCTCAAGGCATCCAGTGGCTGCGCCCTTGCGGTCTGACACCACCTGGTCTCATCCTCACAAGAGCCCCACGAGGGAAGAAATTATTATCAGCCTCGCTTTACAGCTGAAGAAACTGAGGTGCCGAGAGGAGACACAGGTTGTCCAGGATGATGCTGCGGGCAGGATCGGGCTTAGGGTTGGCACGCAGGCTTGTCTGAGTTCAAGTCGCTGCTCGACACAGCTTCTTGACCCTTCTCCCTGCAGGTGCTCAAGCAAGGCTCCATGAATTAGTGGGGAGGGGGCTCTTCAGCTGGGGTCTAGGGGCCTCTGGGCTCACATGTGCCCACCTTGGGGATTTTTCTCTGGCTGTGACTTCTGTGTTTTATTTATTTATTTATTTATTTATTTATTTATTTATTTATTTAAGTTTATTTTACTTATTTTGAGAGACAGAGAGAGCACAGGAGGGGCCGAGAGAGGAGCAGAAGGAGAGAATCCCAAGCAGGCTCTGCACTGTCAGCAGTGAGCCCGATGCGGGGCTCGAACTCACAAACCGTGAGATCATGACCTGAGCCGAAATCAAGAGGTAGTCGCTTAACCTACTGAGCCAGCCGGACGCCCTCTCTGCCTGTAACTTCTTCCCTCAGTCCTTTGTTGTTCTCCCTCCTCCTCCTCTCCATCCTCCCTCACCTCTTTTTTCTTATTTTTTCTCCTCCTTTTCCAAAAGCTTATTGGAATATAATTTGCATACCATGAAATTCACTCATTTTAACTCTGTAATTTAATAATTTTTAGCAAGTTTACAAAGGTGTACAGCCAGTGCCACGAATTCCAGAACCTTTTCATCACCCAGAAAGAAACCTCCTACCCATTAGCAGTCATCCTCCACTCTCCGCCCACCACCCCCCCTCACCAACCACTGACCTACCCTGTGTCTCTACAGTTTTGCCTTTTCTGGACATTTCCTATCAGTGGAATCGTGCACAGCGCGTGGTCTTTGCATCTGGCCTCTTTCCCTGGGCAGCGCGTTCTTAGCCATCTTAGAACATGTATCGGTGCTTTTTTTTTTTTTTTTTTAATGTTCATTTTTGAGAGAGAGAGAGAGAGAGAGAGAACGAGCAGGGGAGGGAGACACAGAATCTGAAGCAGGCTCCAGGCTCTGAGCTGTCAGCACAGAGCCCGACACGGGGCTCAAATTCATGGGACTGTGAGATCATGACCTGAGCCCAAGTCGGACGCTTAACCGACTGAGCCACCCAGACGCCCCAGCATGCATCAGTGCTTTGGTCCTTTGTGTTGGGCCGGCTCCTTCCCATCCGTGGGTGTCTCCCCTGCCTTTCCCAACCCTGTGTGCCCCTCCATGTGGTGGACGGAACCCACTGGGGCATGAGGGGCCGTTGCTGGGTCAGGCTGGGTGGGAAGGGATGAAAACTTGTTCTGCCTTCTACCTCCTGCTCCCCAGGTGTGTGCTTTAAATGTTTTCGAAAGTCCTGCAGTTGATAATGGCCTGTGGGTTGGCTCTGCTCTGGCCAGAGGTTCTCTGAGGTGCTTTTTGTGGGGAGGGGGGAGATAAGCCCATAACCTGATGAGCCAACCCCAGCTTGGGGTCCTGCTGGCTTCCTGCCAGCCAGGGTGACTGAACCTAATATGCCGCTAGCCAATCGCAGCCAAGGTGCTTTCAGCCCCTGCTGAGAGCCCCTGAGCACTTTACACATAGTACCTCATTTCCTCCTCCCAGTGATGCTCAGGGGCAGCCACCGTCATCACCCCTATTTTATACTTGGGAGCCGGGGCTTGGCGAGATTAAATAACCAGCTCAGTATCACATAGCTAGCTACTGCTGGGATGAGGATTTGAACACAGGCTTGTCTGCCTGCAGCACCTACGCCCTTCACTGGCACCCTGGGCTGCCTCTGTGAGACCTGCTACCTCCTTCCTGGCTCTCAGTTTCCCCCTTGGATAGCCTTCCGCCCTGTCTGTGCCCCACTGCTTTCAGAGGTTGTCAACTTCAGGAGCACAGGGGCATGTGTATGGCTTCTGTGAGTCCCTTTTTTTTTTTTTTTTTTAAGTTTATTTGTTTTGAGAGAGAGCGTGCGCGTGCATGCAGACGCATGAGCGGGGGAGGGGCAGAGAGAGGGAGAGAGGGAATCCCAGCAACACAGGGCTTGAAACCACAAACCGTGAGATCACGATCGGAGCCGGAACCAAGAGTCAGACACTTAACCCACTGAGCCCCCAGGCGCCTGTCTGTGGGTCCCTTTTTTGGTGGCTGACAGGGTGCCGGGCACGCAGTAGGTCCGCCCTCGGTGTGTTATGGGCACAGAGGCACGTGTGATTTCTTCGTCAGCAGGTCTAGTGCTGGGAGCAGTGGAAATTCCCAGCCCTTCGGGAAATGGTTACAGAGCACCTACTAAGCGCTGGGCTGTGGGCCAAGGCCCTGCCTGTGGGGAGCCCAGAGCCCTGTGGGGGAGATAGGCTCCCATCCCACCGAGCACCCTGACACACTCAGAGAGGGGACTCAGTGACTCCTGCTTGCTCGGAGGGCTTCCTGGAAACACGCTGTTTGCATTGGGCTCGACAGATGGTTGCACTTCCAAGGCTGGCATGGGCATTCCTGGCCGAGGACGCTGTCTGAGCAAAGGCCGGGAGGCTGAGGGTCCACACGTGCTTGAGGAACGGGTTTGGCTGGGGCAGTACGTGGAGGCCGTATGGGTAAGGGCATCGAAGGCCAAGCCCGTGGACCCTGAGGGACGACAGGCTTGTGGGGCAAGCAGGCCCTTCTAGCGTCTCGGGTGGTGGCCACATCGGCTTCATCCGTGTCCGGCCCAGGGCCTGGACACCACAGGCGCACGGGGGGCGTGCGATGGGTGACTGGGCTGCCCGGGCTCCTACGGGATCACAGATCCGGATGCCTGTGAGGGCCGGGGCCTGGTCCAGGCCTGGGTTGCGGGGAGCAGGAGGCACGTGGCCGCTCTGGTCCCCGGGCAGCACCACGTGGTTCTGCCCCGTCCGCACAGGAATGCCGGCCCGGTGGGCCAGGCAGTCCCGTGTTCCTAGACAAGCCGCAGCTCAGCATGGCTGCACGTGGCTCCTCAGATGCACGGACGCTGGCAACTCGTCCAAGTAAGAGAGCGCGGAGCCCCTGCCTTCCCTCCCCCGCCAGAAACCCCAACACCCAGACCGTGCCCAGGGGGCTGCCACTTTTCAGTCCCTTCCTTCCCGAATGCCGACGGCAAGTTTAAGCCCCCGCCCCTTGTGGGTGATTTCTGCCAAGTGCCGATCTCTCCGGAGGTCTTACATGGTTGTGGTACCATCCGTCTGTTCTTGGATGAACGAACGACGTTAGTACAAGTTGCCCTGGGACCTGCTTTGGCCGGATGTTGCTCCTGGACGGGGGGGAGACAGGCTGTCCAGGGGTGGGCTCCCGGGGACGAGGGATTGGAGGAGGGATGGCAGAGAAGCAGAAAGTTCTGCCAGAAGAGGCACTCTGGGACGCTGTGTCTGGGGGCCCACCTTTTGCCCGGGCTGGGGGCTACCGGGAGGGGCAGGACGGTTCCATCTGAAGCTTCGGGGTCAACGTGAGCGGGAGGGAACCAGGTGACAGGGGAGGGGGGAGTATACTCATTCTCCAGGACCCCCAACGAACCACCACATACTCAGTGGCTCAAAAACAATAGAAACTTGCTCCCTCGCAGCTCTGGAGGCCAGAAGTCTGAAATCCAGGCATCGGCAGGGCCAGGCTCCCTCCGGGAAGATTCTAAGGGAGGCTCCTTCCTAAGGGAGGCTCCTTCCTGGTCTCTTCCAGCAGTTGGTGGCTCCAGTCTGTGACTCTGTTCTTACATCACGACCTTCCCCGAGGCTGCAACTTCTGTTCCTCTCTTTTAGGGATACGTGTTAGATTTAGGGCCTTGCCCGGGTCATCCAGCATGGTCTCATCTGCAGACCTTTAACCTGATTACGTCTGCAAAGTCCTTTTTCTAAACAAGGTCACATTTATGGGTTCTGGGCGGGCATATCTTTTTTGCAGGGGCCACCTTCAACCCTCTGCGGGGAGAAAGATTGCTTCTGACTCAGGAACAGTACAAGCAAAGGCCCTGTGGGCACATGACTCACCAGGTGGGGGAGGGGCTGGTGTAGGGTCGAGTGGTGAAAGGCAGGCAGGGGCCTGGAGCTGGGGGGATGGGAGCCAGGGATAGGAAGGCATTCAAGGTATGTGTGCATGTGTATGTGTGGGGGGGTGCCTTTGTCACATGTATGCAGGTGGCTTCCCTGCCAGGTGGAGATCAGTCCCATACTAGGGACTGACGCAGACTAGGTGGAGGTCACTTCCAGCCTGGAGAGGGGGCGCTGCTCCAGGGGGCATGCCCTGGTGACTGTGACCATCTCTGGGTTGGGGCTTTGTGGTGTTCCAACTTTGGTGGCCGTCCACCCCCCACCAGCCTGGTCCTGGGTCAGCCCTGACTCCCATCTTGGACTTGCTGGTCTGGCTTTTTCACTTTTTTTTTTTTTTTGAAGTTTGTTTATTTATTTTGAGAGAGAGAGAGAGAGAAAGAGAGAGCAGGGGAAGGGCAGAGAGAGGGAGGGAGAGAGAGACAATCATAAGCAGGCTCCGTGCTGTCAGTGCAGAGTCCAACGCAGGGCTCGAACCCATGAACCGTGAGATCATGACCTGACCTAAAGCCCAGAGCCCGGTCCCTTAACCGACTGAGCCAGCCACCCAGGCGCCCCTGGCTTTTTCTCTTTTTATTCCTCCCACCCCTGCCCCTGTCTTCGTTGTCTCTGTCCCCGCTCTCTCCCCAGCTGTGCTCTGTTGTCTCGTCCCTGACGGTCTCCTTGCCCCTCTCGGGCCATCGGTCTCCTCGCTTCCTCCCTCTTTCTTTGCGCTCCTCTCCTCTCCTCTCCCGCCATGCCCCTTCTTCACCAGATAGGCTTTGCTCTCAGGAACCGTGCTTCCCCCGTCACCGCCCCATCCCTGTCTCTGTCATCCCCTCTGCCCCGTCCCACCCTCTTCCCTCTGGGTCCTCATCCTTGTCGGGCCAGTTGGAGACTGCATAGGAATAGCCTCCCCTCGCGGGGCTGGTGGGTAGTCAGTCAGCGTGTCACTAGGCAAGGGCCACCTGTCCCCCTTTTCTGTTAGCCCCTCAGTTAGGCTTGACTGTCGTTCAGTCCCTCAGTACGCCACACACACCCTAGCTGTACAGCCAGCGGGGATCCGGTCTCCAACTGGGCCGTTAGCCAGCGAGCGGGGCCCTGTACCCTGGTTGTGCTGTCAGGATGCGGCTCTGTGCCTGTACCATCAGCCAGTCGGTCAGCGAGCGGGGACACGGGCCCTACCTTCCCCTGCACCCTCCGGGAAGGATGGACCGGCCCTTGACTGACTGTCAGGCGGGCAGTGAGCGCTGCCTGCCGGATGTGGGATGTCAAGAACTTGTGAAGCCACGGGCTTGCCTTTGAAGAGCTTTGAAGTTCACTCCACGTTCTCCTCAGCTGCTGAGCTCAGCTCTCCCCTGTGGCGTTCAGATGAGCTTCCTGTCAGCCGCTCGGCCCAGCACTGGGTTGTGGGGCTGGTGTGGGTGCAGATGGGCCCAGGGGTCTGGGGGGTGGGAGCCTGGCTCTGAGCCAACGCCTCTGCCCAGCACTACGCCCCCACCCTCCAAGGAGAGGCCTCAGGCCTGGCTCCTGTGTGGAGGGCTCACTGTGTGTGCCCGTCTCTGGTCCGGGCCTAGGCCAGCAGGTGGTCTGGAGCAGGGGGCTCTGGGTCTGCCTCACGGCTTGGTTGCCCCACTCACCTGGGGCAACTGCCTTTTGCCTTTGGGAGCCTCGGTTTCCTCATCTGGCTGGCGGAGATGATAACGCCTCTCCCGTGGAAATGCTGTGGGAATGAGACGCGAGGTTTTGGTATCATTGTACCTCACTGAATTTGCAGAACTCTGGAAGGTGGGGATCGTCCATCCCATTTTACAGAAGGGGTAACCGAGGCTCAGGGAGGTGGAGAGACTTGCCACCATCAGCCTCTTTGAGAGGAAACATCCAAGAAGGGTCCCCCGGGAGGGCCTTAGAGGTGCTATAATTTGCATTTTTAATCTCTGCAAATGGATGCTTCTCCCACACCCCCACGTCACGCAGCTGGCAGATGGCGACTCTGGGAGCTGGTCTTTCCTTCCCTCAGCAGTCCTGACTGCCCACAAAAAGGACAGAACCCAGAACTCATGTTTGGGAAGCCCAGGTTCCAGGTTTGGCTCGGTTTCCAACTCGTGTAGCCTTGACCAAGTCTCTAGCCTTCTCTGGGCCTCAGTTTTCCCCTCCCATAAAATGGGGACAACCAGGCCCTCCTTCCACTGCGAGAAGCTTTGTTGAGTCAGAAGGAACTTGATCGGAGCCAGGAGGGGCTGTGGATGTCAACTGATGGGATCCATCTGAGCTGATTTATTTCCTTTCCGTGTGAGGAGCTGGGTGGGGGAGCTCCCCCTCACTGTGTGGTCTGCCGGGGAGGAACCACACACGCTTGTACTCGCACATTCACTCACTCAGACGCTCACGCACGCGCACACACACAAGCACAAACACGCCCTTTCGTAAAACACACTCAGACACACACAATTACACTCATACACGGAGAGGTGCACGCACACAGGCACACCCTGTCTCTTCCTGCCTCACGGCTGAGCACCCGGAGAGCGGGGAGGGCGCTGGGGTCCTCCCCCTCCCCCCCTCGACCCTGCAGCTGGGTTTGGGAGGAGTCGCCCCTGGGCCCGCCCCCCTGGACGAGCCACCGGAGATGTTCCAGGCGGGGCTCACGGGACTGAGCAGTGACATCCCCACCCCAGAGGTGGCTGTGGCCATTAGCGGGGCCGTCTGGCCGGTGTCCTGGCTGTCAGCCGGCCTCTGAATGATTCATGCCGCCTTGAACTTGACTCCGGCGTGACCAGCCGAGCGGGAAGAGCCGCCCCCTCCGGAGAAAAACTGGAAGCGCACACAGTGCCGGCAGCATAACCCCGGGCGTCTGAAATGGAGTATTATTACTGTCCCAGCCTCCTGAAACTCTTGCAGTACCTCTGGGTGAGTGTGGCCGCCCGGACTCGGACTTTTCTTTTTCTCTCCCGCCTCAGACCAAGTTGGTCTTGGGCTCTGTCTGGCCAGCAGTGTCTCTGTTGTCTTAAGAAATGGTGGCTGTTTTCACGGAGGAGGGAGCGTTGGGGAAAGGGATGGGGGTTTGAAGAGCACTGAGTCCAGAGTCTCGTGATCACTGGTTCCCCAGGGCCGGGCACCAGTGGCCTCCCCTCTGGTCCTCAGGGAAACCAGAAAAACAGGGACAGCACTAGTGAGGTTTTCAGAAAGTGACATTTCTTTGATTTAAAGGACTATTCTTTTTTCTGAAATTATATCCCTCTTGCCTCTGTGGGTGAAAACATCCTGTCTTTTATGATGAAAAGAACAGATTTCGGTCTCCTTTCAAGGAACTTTGTAAGCAAGGGTAAAAAGTTAGAATCCTTTCATTGCGTTCTCTCCTCTGTATAACAAAGGGGGAAGAAAAAAACCCACAACTTTTTTTTCTGGTGAAATACCAAAGTCGGGGAACCCCGCGGAAGTGCTTTGTGGGGTACCAAGTGCTTTTTCGGATCTTCTGACACTGAAACTGACCGGGCTGTGTGTGCCCAGGAACGTTGCTTCCCTCTCTGGGCCTCTGTTTCCTCATCTGTGCAACTAAGGGGTGGGTGGTAGGCGATGGCGGGTTGAGTGACATTCACCAGGCCTCTGTGAACAGAGGGGCTTAGCAGGGAATTGTCATGAGTGGGTCTTGGAGTTTTCCAGAACGCTTGCCACCAGGTTGAAAACGCCCAGGAGGGAAAGACTTGGGAAATATTATTTTTCCCCCTGCTGAATGTTTGCAAATACTTCAGATGCCTTCTCACCCAGGGAATTTTCCGGAGCTCCTAAAAATACAACTTTAGGAAACATTGTTCTTCACCCGTCTCTCCCCCAGCGTCTGTATTCCTCCTCAGGCTCCTGGAGCAGATGAAAAACAGGAGACCCTCCTGGTCCGTATCCTTTATTGTCATATTTTTTAATGTTTATGTTTCTTTGAGAGACAGAGAGACAGAGCAGGAGCAGAGGACAGAGAGAGACACATGCACACAGAATCCGAAATAGGCTCCAGGCTCTGAGCTGTCAGCACAAAGCCTGACGTGGGGCTCGAACTCGTGAACCATGAGATCATGACCTGAGCTGAAGTCGGATGCTTAACCGACTGAGCCACCCAGGTGCCCCTGAATATTGTCATATTTTAAATGTAAGGCAATATTTATTGATTTATTTTTGTCTTTTTAATTATAAAAATAATATATGGAGGTGGTAGAAAACTTTTGAAAAGTCCTAAAGGACATAAATGAAGGAAGAAAATAAGTCACCCATAGTCATGTGTATTTTTGAAATCTGTCGTCCACAGTGACCCAATGACCTTGATGTGCCCAAGTGTGTGTCAGGCTCTGGGCTTGCTGTTAGGGAGGCTGTGATGTTGTGATTTTTTTTTTTTTTTCAGAAAAACATTTTTTTAAAAATTTTTGAGAGAGAGAGACAGCGAGAGCAGGGGAGGGGCAGAGAGAGAGGGAGGCACAGAATCCGAAGCAGGCTTCAGGTTCTGAGCTGTCAGCGCAGAGCCTGATGCGGGGCTCGAACCCACAAACCCCAAGATCATGACCTGAGCCAAAGTCGGATGCTCAACTGACTGAGCCACCCAGGCGCCCCTGTGATACTGTGATTTAAGTAAGAAATACGTATTTGGCCTTCCTTCCTGTTTCTGGCACAGAGTTCCTAAAACCCTGGAATTTCCTAAGTGATAAGGGAGCAATAAAGGTGTCCTGAGATTATGTTAATGATGTGAGTTTTGGACCCCACCTAAGGATGGGGACTGGTTGCCAGGGGAACCAACTATGGGATTAGAAAGTTAGAAATCTCAGTCCCACACCTGACCTCCAGGGAGGGGAGAGGGGCTGGAGGTCACAATAATCCCCAGCGGCCACAGATTTAATCAGCCATGCCTATGTAATGAAGTCTCCGTATAAAACCTAAAAGGACAGGGGGTGCTTCTGGGTTGGTGGGCACGTGGAGATTTGTAGACAGGTGTATAGGCTAGCTCAGAGAACACGGGAGCATCGCACCCTTTCCCCAGACCCTGCCGTGTGCACCTCTCCCATCTGGCTGCTCTCTGGTTCCATCCTTTCATAATAAGCTGGTGATCTCGTAAGTAAAATGTTTCCCTGAGATCTGTGAGCCACTCTTGCAAATCAATTGGACGCAAGGAGGAGGTCATGGGAACCCCGGGTCCACAGCCAGTCTGTCAGAAGCCCAGGTGACAACCGAACCGGGACTCGTGATTGGCGTCTGAAGTGGGGTGGGAGGCCATCGTGCAGGACCGAGCCCTTAGCCCAACCCGTGGGATCTGATGCTGTCTCCAGGCGGATAGTGTCAGAACTGAGTTGAAATGGTAGGACACCCAGCTAGTGTCAGAGAATTGCTTGGTGGTGTTGGAAAAAAAAAAAAAATACGCGTTGGAATTGGTGTCAGAATCAGAAACGCAGAGCTGATAGCTCTGTGTGGACTCTGGGCACATCAGCATACCTTCACTTGACACACGCCGAGTGCGGTTTGGAGCTATAGACAGGGCCCCTGAACCTTGCGGGGTCACGGGCCCTGCACAAGGAATTGGGACAGACAGCACAGGTGTGTTAGGAGGGGGTGGTTCACAGAGCTGTGGGGGACACGGTCTCGTCGGGGGTCGGGGGGTCCAGGAGAGTCTCCCGGGGAAGCTGAACACTAAAGAATATGTAGGAGCTGGCAGGTGGATGCTAGGGTAGGGCAGGGGGAAGGGTGTGCCAGGGAGAAGGAACAGCATGTGCGAAGGGCTGGGGTGGGTGATTGAAAGGCATGCTTGAGACTGGTCCCAGAAACCAGCACAAACTCAGCCTGGCCGGTGGGAGGTAAGGGGGACGTCGAGGAGGACGCTGTCAGCCTCGCAAGGGCAGCTGTGGGGGACAGGTGGACAGAGATGCGGCTCCTTACTTGGCTTTGCCCCCAACTCCCGGTGTGGCCTGGGGCAAGTCTGGTTCTCTGGGCCTCAGTCTCCCCATCGGAACCATAACGAGGTGGTTTAGAGGGTCTTGCCAGGCGTGAATCCCAGAGATCTGGTCTTCACTGCCTCCTGTGGGTGACCAGGTCCTGGAGCATTGAGGCGCCGTGTGTCCTCACTGCTGGCTTTGCGGCTCACCCACATCTCCCTCCCTCCGCCCCACCAAAGACAGCCTGGCGCACGGATAACAGGATTAGCCCTGTGTCTGGAACGCGAAGCTGGAAACCCTTGCTTGTTGAGCTTCTGAGAAAGCTGGGGGACGTGGAAACCCCTCAGGCTTCAGATCTGGATCGTGTCAGAGCCGCCTGGCGTCGGGCAGGCCAGTTGACCTCACTGGACCTCAGCTTCCTCATCTGCGAAGTGGGGACACGTCACCTTCCTCATTTGCTTGTTGGGACCATCCCTGGGAACCCTCTTAGCTTGAAGGTCTAGAAGTCGCTGCTCAGCAAATGCGAGCTCTTCCTCTCTCCCAGGAACCTACCATCAGATTGAGAGTGACCACCTGGCCGCTGACTATCGCACGTGTCTCTGGGTGGTGGGGGGGTGGGAGAGGGTGCCTCTCCCCATCCCCGCCATAGAGGCGAATCCACCTTCCCTCCGCCCATTCATTGTCCCATGACCCTGGTGTTTTAAAGTTACTTTTTAATTTTAGAATACTTTTAGATTTATAGAAATGTCGCACACATAGTAGGGGAGTTCCTGAACCCTTCCCCCCATCTCCTCCCATGTTCGCGTCTTGCCATAACCACCATACATTTACCCAAAAGAAGCAATTGGTTCAGTACTATTAACTAAATGATCAATTTTACTCCACCGGTTCCCATCCGCGGGCAGTTTTGACCTTCAGGGGACACTTGGCAAGAGCTGATGACCTCCTTTGACTGTCACAACTGAGGGAAGAGGGTTGGTACTGGCATCTGGTGGGTATAGGCCAGGGATGCTGAACAGGATGGCCGCCCACCCCCCAAGCTCCCTCCACAGAGAGTGATCTGGCCTGAGACGTCCACTAACCCCAAGGCTGAGAGAAACGTGCCTGATTCAGGTTTCACCCGATTTTCCACCAACATCCTTTTTCTGTTCCAGGACCCAAGCCGGGATCCCACCTTGTATTTTGCCTGTGAGTTTCACCCATAACAGGGGCCCGCTGACTGCAGGCTGCGCGAATGAGTGCTTAGATATCCACATCGTTGTGTGTGCCCACTGATAACGAGAACGTTTGCCCACACCACTGAAAAACACTCTGTAAACGTGCTGTTTGATGACTGCTTAGAATTCGCACGTGTCACCAGCCTTGGCTATTTGCCATCTTCCTGGGGCTTTCACCATACGTACAACTTAGTGATGGTTATTCTCAGCCTTCAATGTTTTTTTAAGTTTTTATTTAAATTCCAGTCGGTTAACATACAGTGTGATATTCGCTTCAGGTGCACAATGTAGTGATTCAGCACCTCCACACATCACCCGGTGCTCATCCCCAGTGCCCTCCAGCCTTAAATGTGTATTTACCTTTCAGGTTATTTCGAAAGTCAGCTTCTTAGGGGCCAGGCGTCGGCTGCAGCAGGTTTCTGCAAAGTTGTCATTTGTTGATGGGATGTCAGTGGCTTCCTGTTGGTGTCTCGAGTCCATCACATAGCTACAGGTCTTTCTGGGGGTGGGGGGAGAAACCGCCGGCCCCCACCATCCCGCCCTGTCACCAGCCCAGCGTCAGCTGGGACGTGGGGGAGGGAAACTGTTTCTGTTTCAAATCATTAGTAACTGTAGCTGATGACTGAGCCGCCATGGCTGTTTGAGTTACTTAATCTCCTTTGTTGCTGGGATAGCTTAGCCAGACAGTCCCAAGGCTGGTGGCCTTTTTGGGGCACTGACATCAAGCTGGTGTGGCTCGAGGTTGTCAATTGCAACAGTAGTAGCATTGATGGTAGTAATAATTAATAATAATAATTAATAATGGCCAGCACCATTCCTGCTGACCATTTACAACATCCTGGCTTAGTGCCTTTCGTGGATGTCTCATCCTATCCTCACCAGAACCCCATGGGTAGATTTCATGATCGCCTTTGTTTTGCATTTAGGGAAACGGGCCCAGAGAGGTTAAGCAGCTCATCTAAGGTTCCCCAGCTGGGAGTTGTCAGAGCCCAGATCTGATCTTAGGTCTCCAGTGTGTCGCTTTAACTACTTCACTGAGCCTGTTATTCTGGTTTCTCTGGTGGGGAAACTGAGGCCCATGGGATTGAGGCAGCTTGCCAGCCTACCGGTTTTTATTCACAGCAAGCTTTGCAAGGTGGAAGATGATAGAAGGGTGTTGCACTGGGCCAAGCAGGTCTGGAGAGAGAGAGAGAGAGAGAGAGAGAGCCCTGGCTCAGAATCCCGACTTCACCAAAAAGCAAGTCCCATTACTGCTCCGGGCCTCAGTTTCCCTATCTGTAAGTGGAAGTCGTCGGCCCCACCTAGCCGGGCTCCACTGAGGATTCACTGTGATAAGGGCATTAGTATTCTTGGTGCAGGGCTGGACTCAGAATGGGTGCTCTGTTTCGAAATGTTCTTTTTTTGGGGGATGGGGATGGCTCTGCTATAATGGCAGAGACGCCCTGCACCCCCCACCCCCCAACACACACAGACTTTCCCAGGCTCAGAGAGGCTGGAGGCTGCCTCGTGGCTGGCCACCTTCCTCTAGTCTGTGTCACCCACAGCTAAGGGGCTTATCAGAATGGCACTTCCGGCAGCTTCTCCTGGAAGCTGCCACGTGACATGGAGTCCGAGATCCAGGACGGTCCCCTGTGCTGTTGGTTGTGGGTCCCTCCCCTGCCCCTTCCGGGGTTGGTGGTTCAGTGGCTCGGTCTCTGTGGAATGAGAGAGGGAAACCACTTTGTTTCCCCTTGTGGTTGGTAAGATTCATCTCCCCTCGCTTGACTCCATGACCGGATTTTTTATTTTTTTTTTAATTGGGAAAATGTCCAAATGTCTAAATGTGGTTAAATTGGCTGTTCTTTCCCTCGGGCTTCCTTGCTGCTTGTTTGCTGAGCTACATCCCTCGCTCAGCTTGTCACCACGTCCAGGAGATAAGGGTACCCACGAACCGTGTTTTCCCCCAGGCCCACCACCCACGGGCGGCATCATGATAATCCTTAGAACAACCCCACGAGGTCGGTGTTGTCGCCGTTTCACATTTGAGAAAACAGAAATTCCAAGAGGTTGAGTACCCACCCGATGTTAAAAGGCCCGTAAGGGCGGGGCCGGGCTTTGAACTCGGGAAGCCTGACGTCGAAGCCGATGTGCTTGGTCACTGCACACGGCTTCCCTCGGCCTGTCCTGCTCACCGTTGAGTCCCCAGCCGCTGGCACCGTGTCTGGCACCTACTGGTTGGGCACTGGACGTGGGCCGATGGACCACGCGACCGGCCCAGTGTGTCACAGGTGTCGCGGGACGAGCTGCCCGTGAGCTCTGACGTGGTGCCCGGCGCTCAGCACAAGCCCGTCAACGGTCGCTGCTGCTACTGTCGTTATTTTCATGACCAGCTCCTGCGTCTCAGATCTTGGCGCCCTCCGTGTGTGCAGAGGCCTGGTTTGTCTTCGCAGTGTTTGTGGCCAGAATAGAAGAACTGGCTATTTTTGTGCTGTTTGGCTTGGGCCTGGGGTTTGGGCCACGGGATGCCTTGCGTCACGAGAGGTTTGCATCTGACTCAAGCCGTGATCAGGAAGCCAAGTTGCAGAGCTGAGAACGGGGTCTTGGAGCCAGGCTCTCCCGGCTTCCAGCCCCCACGGAGCCGCTTCCTAGTGGAGTGTGGGGCTTTGAGCAAACCCCTTCACCTCGCAGAAAGTCAGCTTTGCCATCCGTAGAGTGGGGATGATGACAGCATCTCCTGGCGGGGGGGGCGTCCTGAGGACTCAGTGAAGTAATGCAAACAAAGCTGGCCCGTAGTAGGTCTTGAATAAGTGCTGATGACTGATGTCAGCACAGACACCTAATGGGCCCTCAGTTCGGTTCAGGTAAACACATGTGCCAGGCCCTGAGCGAAGGGCTTGGGATACATCGGTGAACAATGTGGTCAAAGATCCCTGTCTCAGGGATTAACATTCCAGTGGGTTCAGGCAGTGAACAATGGGCATGATACATAAGAACATGTATAATGTGTCAGGGGGTGGAGTGTGCTGTGGAAAGAAGGAAGTAAGCAAGTAAGAAGGCTCAGGAGGACTTGGATGGGTGGGACCGGGGGGCCTACCTAAGAAGGTGACATTTGGACAGAGACTTTGGAAGAGGGGAGGGAATAGGCCAGGGAAGCTTGGGGGAAGAGGCAGCAGCCGGTGCCAAGGTCCTGTGGTCCGAGTGTGCACAGGTGCTTTCGTGAATCTGGAGGGAGGCCAGGGTGGCTGCCGAAGAGTGAGTGAGGGGAGCAGAGTTGACAGCAAGGTCGTGGAGGTCACGTGAAGGACTTTGCCTGGTGCTGTGAGGGTGACGGAGCCGTGGAGGGGTGACACCTCGAGTGACACAACCTGATGTGGTTTTGAATGGAGCCCCCCCGGTTGCCACACATGGAGCAGACTGAAGCGGGACCAAGGCAGGACGAGGAAGCGCAGTGAGGGACCCCCGCAGGTGTCCAGGGGGGAGACGGTGGTGGCTCAGACCAGGGGCAGCGGAGGAGGTGGGGAGAAGGGGGCAGGTTCCGGATCTGTTTTGAAAGTTGAGCCACAGGATTTGCTGGTGGATTGGATGTGGGGTGGGAGGGAAGGAGAAGAGTCCTGAAGACACTGAGGGTTTGGGGCCTGGCCGTTGGAAGGGTAGAGGTGCCGTTGACTTTCTTCAGGAAAACTGTAGGTGGGTGGGTTTGCGACTGAGGCAGATCAGGACTCGGCTTTGGACTTGGGGGGTGGAAAGAATGTCTGTCAGACACCCCATGTTGTCACGGTTCCCCATCCTCTCCCCAGCCTCGCTTTCCCTGTCTGTACAACAGGAACGGTAACTTCTGCCCTGCCCATGTCTAATGGTCGTTGAGATGCTCGGGTGGGAACTTTTATTTTATTTTTTTTTTAAAGTGTATGCATTTATCTTGAGAGAGTGAGAGCAGAGGAGGGTCAGAGAGAGAGGGAGAGAGAGAATCCCAAGCAGGTTCTGTGCTGTCAGCGTGGAGCCCGATTCGGGGCTTGAACTCACAGATCCATGAGATCATGACCTGAGCTGAAATCAAGAGTCAGGTGCTTAACTGAGCCACCCAGACGCCCCTGAGTGGGAATGTTAAAGGGCCTCCCGGGAGGGTCAAAATACCAAGTCCGCGTGGTGAGATTTTTTTGGCCCCTTAGATAATTCCTGGCATTTCTGAGCCCCCACTAGGAGGCCCTCAGAGCCTTTAGACACAAGCAGGCCCTGCTAACCCCCCATTGTAGGGTTCACAAGAATCCACCGGGCACATCCATCATGGTGACAGTTCCCGACTCTTCCCTGTTAGGGCCCCTCCTGGCAGGACCACCATCCCATCCCCCCTGTTAGTCTGCAGGATCCTCAACATAAAAGGAAAAGAGAACCTTGTGATGTGCGTGGCTCCCCCCGGCTCGTCGGGCCCTTCCCGGGTCCTCGGTGGGCCTCAGCCACACTCCCATGCCTTTGGGAGTTTCGCGCTGACCGGATGAGATGAACCCTGCTCTTGAATGGAGGGCTTGCAGGCTGGCAGCCCTTGCCATCCCAAAGGAACCGTTGCTGAGTTTCAGACATTCCAGGGCTTCAAGCATTTGGAAGGGGCGTGCCAATTCTGTGACGGCCAAAAGGAATGATAAATGCAGGGTAGAAGCTCTGGAGGGGTGGGCCTGTGAGCAAAACACTTCTGGGAGCCAGGAGTCCCAAGCGTGATTGCTGTGTGACCCCAAGGCAATTGCTTGCCCTCTCTGGGCCTCAGTTTCTCTATTGGTATAATGAAGTATTGGACTGGGTTCTCCTTAAGTATTGGACTGGGTTTTGTTTTTTTTTTTACTGTGCACAGTCTCCCAATTCTATGAATCTAGTAAAGAACGGAGCTTTGGGGTCAGACAGGCCTGAGTTTAAATCCAGCCTTCCCTGCTGTGTGACCTTGAGTGAGGGGCTTCATGTCTCTGAGCCTCAGTTTTCTCTCTGGGGATGAGAAATCCCCCTTTCTCAATGGGGATTATGTAAGCATCTCATTGCAGAGACCAGCAGGGAGAGCACCTGGCACGCGGTAGTAGTCACTGTATAGGTGGAAACATTCCTTCCCGCGAATATTCTATGAACCACGTAGTATATAGGATGCTAACTGGCTGCCTGACTGGCGGAATGATTTCCAGGTTGAGACGCTAGAGGGCGCTCCTGTTCTAACAAATCACCTAGCTCTGAGGTGGACTTTTAATTTTTATTTTACTTTATTTTATTTTACTTTATTTTATTTTATTTTATTTTATCTTGTTTTGTTTTGTTTTTGTTTTGTTTTGTTTTGTTTTGTTTTATTTTTTTGTTAGTAATCATGGTTTTCTTTTTTCTTTTTTTTTTAATATAATTTATTGTCAAATTGGTTTCCATACCACACCCAGTGCTCATCCCAACAGGTGCCCTCCTCCCTGCCCATCACCCACTTTCCCCTCTCCCCCACCCCCCCATCAACCCTCAGTTTGTTCCCAGTATTTAAGAGTCTCTTGTGGTTTGCCTTCCTCCCTCTCTGTAACTTTTCTTTTCCCCCTGCCCCTCCCCCCTGGTCTTCTGTTAAGTTTCTCAGGATCCGCATGTGAGTGAAAACATATGGTATCTTTCTCTGCCTGACTTATTTCACTTAGCATAATACCCTCCAGTTCCATCCACGTTGCTACAAATGGCCAGATTTCATTCTTTCTCATTGCCAAGTAGTATTCCATTGTATATATAAATCCGTTTGTCAGTTATGGACATTTAGGCTCTTTCCTTAAAACAGCCACATACCTGAGTGTGTGTAACCCTCTCCAGAGAGGCAGGTGCTTGAATTATCCCCATGTTGCGCATCGGGTCGTTGAGGGATACCTGACTTGTCCAAGGTCACATGGAGAGAAGGCATCAGAACCTGGTTTCTGGGGCAGGGCTTTTTCGCCTGGAGCCCACGGTCCCTCTTTGCACCCCGAGGTCTCCCGCAGCCTGAGTTCTGGTGCCCAGGAAGGAGGAGTCAGGCCACTCGGATCAATCTTGGTGGGATAAGCTGGGCCAGCCCCTGGGCCCTGGTCCTTTCAGCCCAATATTGAGAAGGGGGTATAGTGTAGGATGTAAATGATGGAGGGGGGTGGGGTGGGTACATTTTGCTGAATCCTAGGATGCTGGTCCCTGGAGAGAAGCTGTACCTTTTTTGTTTGTGTGTTTTGGTGGTAAGTCTGGCTTCAGGCCATCAGTAATGGATGAGTAAACAACTAATTGCGGGTCAGTGCCTGTCCTGCTGCCCACTTTTGTCACTGGTGGGCAAAGGACTTTTCCAGAGCTGAAAAGGGACTTGGATTTGGGACTTGCAAGCTGAACAAATATAGGGTTTCCATGTTTGAGGCAGAACGGATACGTGGGAGGCAGCCTGGGAGCCAGGATACTGGGGTCTGGTCCCACCCTGGGCCCAGCGACTTCGTCTTTGAAAGGCACTCACTGGCTTGTCTCAGGGTCGGCTTGCTGTGCACGTGTACTGAGCGCCTGCTCGGGGCTGGGCCCTGAGCTGGGTCTTAAAGCCTGAGCAGGACCAGCGGGGAATGGACATTCTGGTGGCAGGACCAGCTGGTGCAAAGGCCTGGCAGTTCTGGAAGAGGTGGGAGATGAGAGGGTATCTTTACTTGGAGCCTAAAGGACATAATATCAGTATTTCCTCAAAGGGGAAGTGATGGTATGCGTGAGAAGGTTGTCAAGAAATTTGGTTCCAATTATTCATTTGAGAAAACCCCTTGCTTTCTTTTTAAGGAAACCTCTCTTTATTTTTTATGGAGAAATCCTGAGGTAGGGAGGGAAAAATGTTTGTAGATCTATTCTGTTCAATGTTATATTAATATTTTGTATTAGCCGTGCATTCATAAAACGTAAGCATGTTCATGTGGTTAACATAATATCATTTTATAGTCACGATGTAAATGCAATAACACGGTAATAGGAGGTGTTTTTTACCTTCTCTTCTGGGGCCAGGGTATGTCTTCGCCAGGACGGCCAGATTAAATTACCATAGCCCAAGTGGCCTACACGACAGAAATTTATTTTTTCACGGTTCTGGAGGTTAGGAGTCCAAGATCAAGGTAGGTTTGGTTTCTCCTGAGGCCTTTCTTCTTGGCTTGCCGACGGCTACCTTCTCGCTGTGTCCTCACACGGCCTTGCCTCTCTGCTCATGCACTCTGGCGCCTGTGTGTATCCATATGTCCTCTTCCTATGGGGACACCAGTCAGATGGGATTAGGGCCCACCCTGAGGGCTTCATTTTAACCTAATCACCTCTCGAAAGGCCCTGTGTCCAAATACAGTCACATTCTGAGGTCCCAGGACCAGGGCTTCCGCATTCAAATTTTGGGAAAACACAGTTCAGTCCACAGCAGCCAGGCACCACGCAGAGTGCTTCGTGTGGCTTTATTTTACCCTTGCGACAGTCCTGCGAGGGAGAGGCTGTTACCACCCCCGTCTCACAGATGATGACACCGAGGCTCAAAGACAGGTAAAGTCGCTTGCAGAAGACCACACAGCGGCTCAGCCGTGGATCTGGGATTCGATCCCATACGGTGTTGCCTCAGAGCCTGCACTGTGTTAGTTCACGTTTTTAAATTGACTTTAATCCTGAGGATGCCTCTTTTAATCTTTCACAATTCTGTCGAATTTACCGGACGTTTCCTGATTGCCAGTCTGTACTCTGCCCTGTCCTTGTTTAGGTGCAGTTGGAAGAGACCCAGACGGGGAGGGAAGGCCCCCCCGCCGGACCCTGGTCCTGTCCCAGCTTGTTGGCCTGTTGGCCACCTTCCCAGGGGGGCGTGCCGGGGGCCGCCTGCTCCCTGCTCTGCTCCTGACTGCCCGTGTTTGCCGAGAGCAGCCTGGGCCCATGAAAGCAGCCTTTGTCCTCCTGGAGGGATGACCTAAGTCCCGTCTGGGGAACAAAGCGTCGACCTGCCACGTGAGTTCAGGTCAGCCCCAGTAGCCTGCAGAGTCTCTCAGGCTGCCTGGGGAGGGGGCAGCCTTGGTCACAGGGCGGCTGATTAGGTAGGCTTAGGAAAGCCGCAGAGCCCTCCGGCGTCCTGAGCGCCGAAGCCAGGGGCTGCTGTGTGCACAGAACTTTACAGCTTCTAAAGTCCCCCGCTTTCTGGTTTAGTGCATCCTTTCAGATGGTGCAAGGTCTACAGGTCAGGGACTCAGATAGGCAGGTACCAGGTGTTTTGGGGAACCACTTCCAAAACATGGGGGTATAAACCAGCCACTATTTAATATGCTCATAGTATTTGGTAGGTCAGGAAAATCGGACAGGGCTCGGTGGGGACAGCCGCTCTGTGATCGTTGGGGGTCAGCTGGGAGCCCTGAATGGCTGTGGGCTGGAATCATCCGGAGGCTTCTTCTCACCTCCCTGCTCGGTGCCTGCGATGAGCTGGGAGCCGGGCTTCTGTGGGACTGTTGACCGGACACCTAAATGCGGCCACTGCAGCCTGGGCTTCCCCAGCCACAAGCCCACGAGGCAGGTGTCATCCTTTATGATGGACACAGCCCCCGGGAGTCACTTCCACCGCTCCTTGTGGATTGAAGCAGTCTCAAGCCTCCTTCCCCCTGGATTCGAGTGGAGGGGACACGGACCCACCTTCCAGTGGGAGAAGTGCCAATTTGCAGTCACGTTGCAAAGCCACCCTGGCTAGAAGTAAAAGAAAACGTGACTAGGTATCATTTATTGAGCACTTACTGTGTACCACGGCTTCATGCGGATTAAACCTATAGGATCCTCCCCACAGCCCCCAGGAGGGGGTGGATTCAAAGCCTGCTGTTTTCCTGGCACATTTGGCCCGAGAGGGTGGGGGAACCGAGGGAAATCAACATCGGTGTTGAACTTGCCACAGTCGGAAGTTGTGGGCTGACTTTTCCCCCCTTCCTTTTCCAAACTTAGAATATCCCTCAAGTTCTTGAAAATTCTCACTTAAGTGTCTGATTCATCTCGTCCCCACTCACCCATCCTTGCTTCTGGTGCTCAGTTTCTCTCTCCGGGTGCTGAGTGTCCCCCCCCCACCCCCCCGCACCGCCGCACCCCTAACCCCTTCTCCACTCTGTAGCCCTGCGGGGAGGGCGCACTGCACACCCCCATCCCCCCTCCCCATCTGGCTGCCTCTCTCAGAGCTTTTGAGGAACCATCGAGTGGGGCCCTGTGGTCCTGATGGAGGAACCAAGCTGTTACTCACCCCTGTGCGAGTGCCACGTTCTCTGTTCCTCCAGGGCCAGCCTTGGGGCTCATTTATCCGCCTTCCAGGGTCTGACATTCGATAGGTGCCCAGTATTTGTTTGGTGAACTGAACCCATCAGTGGTGAAGCGGGGAAGGATGGCTGGCTGGTCAAGGGCAGAGGTTCTCTCTTATCTGTGTCCCTGGCACACAGAGGGTACTCAGTAAGTGCTCATTGTACCAGACGAATGAAGCTGTGAAGGGGTGGATGGGGCTGAGAGCGGTGACTGTGCCAGGTATTCGTACCCTTGTCACACCGCACAGTGCTTGCCACCCGTTCACTCTGTTCATGAACGTTAAGCAGAATTGAATGAGTGAAGGAAAAGCGAAACTTCTTGAGAGTAGGGACGCGTCTTGATTATTTGTTTCCCCAGTTCTTAGAACAGGGCTTGGCATACAGTGGGTGCTCAATAAATGCATGCTGAACTGAATGCATGACTGAATGAATGAATGGGCGAATGAGTGAATAAACGAAACTTTGGGAGGTGGTAGGGCCCGTGTCTTGTTCATGTCTTTCCTCAGGTCCTAATGCAGGGCCAGGCAGACAGCAGGTGCTTATTACCACATGCTCCCTGTGTTGCCCTGACCTTTGTAGGGGCGTCTGTCCCTGAGGATTGAGAGGGGAAGGCTGGCTGGGTGGACCTTGCCTGTCTTGATTTGCCCCCTGCCCCGCCCACCGGGCCCCACTGCAGACTTTTCCTGTTGTTCCAGTGTGCACAGGTGGACAGGAAGTCCCCGAAGGCCTGCCTGGGAGCTGCTTCCCCTATTTTCTTCATGCCAGGCTGGCCTTGAGTGGGACCAAGGCACCAGTCCGAGCCCCAGCGCCGTCGTCTGGCTGTGGAACAGTCTCCCACCCCTCACCCCCCCATCCCCCCAGGAGTTTTCTTCCTGACCATGTTAGCGATTCTATTTTAGAGCTGGCTGGCCAGCTTACGCCCAGCAGGGGAAGCCTGGGAGAATGTTCTGCACAGAAGCCAGCCCCTAAAATCACCTTGTTCTGATGCCGGCCGGGCAAGTTAACCCCCCAACAGCTGAGCCTCTGGCACAGAACAGAGTCAAGGCTTCGGGGGTCTGAGAGAGCAGGATTCAAATCTACCTCTGTGACTTTAAGTAAATGGGTGTAGTAAACCTTTTATTATATTTGTTTCAGGATCCTGTTTCCCAATCCAGGGCTATGCATGTCTGTTGTTTTTTTCAACTCCTTGTGCTGAGGCCACGCACTCCCAGAGATATGGTTTCAGTGGATTCCCAGCAACTGTGTTTAAAGAACTGTCCGCCCCAGTTGAGATCGAGAGACAGTGTCTCAGGCTGTGTCCTCGAGAAGCAGAGCCTGAGACAGGGATTCACGCGTACGGGATTTAGCGATGGAGAGGTCGAGCCTGGGAGGAGTCGGGGAGGGTAAACAGCACCACCAGATAAGACCCGCCTTGAAGCAGGCGGGCAGCTCTTCCTTTATCAGCCAAGGTCCCCAGAACCTGGGGGACGGGTGCCTCAGCCAGTCCAGGAGACTTGGGTGAGTGGCACGGACAGCATTTACGACAGCCAGCCAGATTTGAGGGTTACTGACTCGATTCAGCAGGACACTGGGTGTAAATTGGCTGGCATAGGGTAGTCAAAGCTTCATCAACAGTAGCTTGGTAAACACGAAAATCTGTTAAGGAAATGAAGGTGGATAAATCAGAGTTGACGATGTTTATTCTTCAAAAGCCCATAAGGAGCCAGGTTCAAAGAGTGGGTGCAGAGGTGAGGCCCCCACATCCTCTGCCTCCGAGGAGGGTGGACACACTCATAAATATTTATTTATTTTTGAGAGAAGACAGAGAGACGGAGCACAAGTGGGGGAGGAACAGAGAGAGAGGAAGACACAGAATCTGAAGCCGGCTCCAGGCTCTGAGCTGTCAGCACAGAGCCTGACGCGGGGCTCAAACCCACAAACCGTGAGATCGTGACCTGAGCCGAAGCTGGACGCTTAACCGACTGAGCCACCCAGGTGCCCCCGGACACACTCCTAAATGGATACATGTGCGGTCGTGCCGTACCTTGAATGTCTCCACGCACTGAGGCGAGATTCGGTAGAAGGAGGAAAGTTTTAACACAAGCGTCCAAACATCAAAGAACGAGTTTTTTGTTTTTTTTTAATTGGAAAAGCGATCCATACGCACACACGGTCAACATTTCCAAGAGAGCAAAATTGTATTCTAAGGAAAAATCGGGCTCCCTGCCACCACTTCCAACCTCAGTCCTTTCCCAAAACCTGGTGACCATTTCCATAAGTCTCCTTTTAGAAATGTTCTCTGCACACGAAAGACTGTGTCTGTGCATGTACCTGTATCCTCCTGTATACACACACACGCACACACACACACACACACATTTTAAAATAAATCAGACCTTGCTGTGCTATATGCAGCGTCCTAGGCCTTGATTTTTCTTCTTCTCATAGACCTGACGTCTTTCCCTACGAGGACAATAGGTCTACTCTATCTGATGGCTTTATGTTTTTTCCTTGCACTGTACTTTATTGATCCGGTCTCCTCTGGGTGGACACGTAGGTCGTTTCCAATTCTACCTACCATAAACCGAGGCTGCGGTGAACACGCTTGTGCAGACCTCTTTGCGCCCTTGACGTGTTGCGTCTGCGGGAGAAGTGCCTAACCGTGGACTTGCTGGGGCGTTTGGAGGTTGAATAGAGGTCTTCCAGGTGGGCCGGGAGAGAGGGGGATGGGGAGGTGTTCAGGCAGAAAGAACGTGTGTGTGGATACAGGAGCTGGAAGCTGAGAACAGGGCGGCCTCTGCCCTCGAGCACAAGTGTGGTCTGAGCCCCCATGCCTGGGGCTCTGGCCTGATGCTCTAATGCCCCATCATGGGCCAGGGTTTTACGTCAGCTCTAGGGATCCAGGGCGTGCAGGTGACCGGTTATGAGGGTTCTGGCCCAGTGGCCTCTTAAGACCCGCTCGTGGGCGTCAGGGTTTGCCTCTGGGCACCGTGCACTCTGGAGCCCTCCGCTCCAATGCTGTCTCAGTTGAGAGATCTCAGCGTTTCTCTTTAAGTCTCCAGGGCCCTGGCCTCCCTGAGCGTATGGGTAGTTTGGTGAGAAGCCCACTGTGGCAGGTTCTCTTGGAATTCCTCTGCTCCCAGTTCCTGGTTCAGCCTGGCTCCCCACCTAAAACGTTCCCAGGCCTGTAGCCCCCAGCTGGGCACCCGGGTGGCTCTGGGACTAAGTCAGCTAATGGCTAACCCCTGTTTCTTCTCTCCCTATCCTTGTTCCCCACGTGTGCTCTGGGAGTTGAGATCTCTCTCAGATGTCTGCTGGAGTCTCTCGGTCCCTTAGAGCATGAACATTCCTTTGGGAAAATCTCACACCCAGAGAACCTTTCTGAGGCCCCTGTGGACAGACAGCCAGAGGCTGGCTCCCTCTTCCTCTATAAGGCAAAAGAGGTTACTAGTTACTGAGTGCTTGCTGTATCCAGGCGCCACACAAGGCCTTTCCTGTCGTCTCATTGGGTTCGCGTAGCACTCCCAACCCAACAGTATTGTCACTGCCATTTTATCACAGGCTCAGAGAGGTGCGGTGACTTGCCCAGGGTCACACAGCCATCGAATGAGGGATGTACATTGGTCCCACCGTTAGGTCCTTTCTCCTCTACCATGTTGCTCCCTGCTGTTTCTTGCTGGAAAATCCTTGCTGGGAATGCTGTTTCGCTGGATGTCTGTCCCATTGGGCCATAGGCCCCACCAGGGAAGGGGTCTTCATCTGCCTCATCCACCTGGCTGTGTCCCCAGAGTGCAGCTACAGGGCCTGGCACATGGTAGGCACTTAGTGAATATCTGTTGAATGACTAAGCGAACTCAGGAAGGTTAAGGCCTTGGTCTGTGTGCTGACAAACAAAACTTTCATCCACTTGTAGTAGTATTTACGATGATAGCTTGGTCCCTAAGTTCAGAGTGAGACTCGCATTGTTAAAAACGAAAGCCCTCCCTCTGCCTCTGCACACCAGTTTGCCTCGTAGGAAGCTGGCGTTTTGCAATTTGTCCTCCGGGAGCCAAGCGAGGATTGTCTCTTCTGTAGAATGTCACCAGAGAAAGGAATCTGAACATTTCCTTTAGAAATTTCTGCGTAAGACATGAAAGCGCGCGGGAGACGCGTACTTGAAGGTTTCGGTTGCCATGGCTACCGGGCGATACAGGGATTGCGTCCTCACCCACAGTCTCCACCAGACCTTCAACCGCTGTGTCTCCGTTACAGGGTTTTGGCTTTGAAGTGCGTTTTCTGCAGCAAGGGGCTGGGAGGGATTCCTGCTGCTGAGTCTCTGCCGGCTGACTTGCTTTCGCCAGCAAGTATTGGTGTCCTGTGCCCGTGTCCATCAGGCTCCGTCTTCTGCGCACCAGACGCTGGTCTTGGCACTGAGCTTTAGGAAAAGCGCAGCCCCTGCCCCAGCCGAGTGCGTGTTCTAGTGGGAGACACAGCTAGGGCATACGGACAGTGTGGCAGAGATTGGAAGGAGATGTGGCCGCAAAGGGCTCTAAGAGGGCATGGCATTTGAGCAGAGGTCTGAAAGAAGGAGGCTTCCTGCAGATGTCTGGGGGAGGGGTGTTTCAGGCAGGGGAAACAGCACATGCAAAGGCCCTGAGGTGGCAGCCAGCTTGGAGGGGTTGAGGCCAACGGGGATGCCGACACGGCCAGCCTACTAACGAGCAAGTGGGGGGAACGGGTGGGGGTCTTGAGGGCCGGGGCAGAGCTTTTGGAGTTTATTCTGGTCGTAGTGGGGAGCTGAGGGAGCGCTCTCAGTGGGGGTTAACATGATGGCATGGAAAATTAGAAAATTCATCCAGGCTATTGTGTATAGGCAGGTGCCCTAGAGGGGCAGGAGGAGGAGTGGAGAGGCCAGAGGTGATGGGGGCTTGGCTCTGGTGCTGAGGCAGGATGGGGGAGTAGGGAAGAAGCGATCTAATTCAGGCTGTAGTTTCGAGGAGGGGTTAGTGAGGAGAGAAGAGAAACTAAGGAAGGTTCCAGGCTTCTGGCTGGGACAGTGGGGTGGGTGGTGGCACTATTTGCTGTGACCAGAGAGAGGAGAGAGCTGATTTCAGTCTGGGCATCAATGATGCCATTAGATTTTGGAACAGAGAGGGGGTTGGCATTGAAGGAGGTTTCATCTGGCTTTTTAAAAAGATGGGTGATGTTGAAGCTTTCCCGGAGGGGCTGGCCCGGCAGGAGGGGAAACACGGGGGCTGCAGGGAATGAGAGACAGTTGGATGCCGGGCTGATCTCCTGGAGTTGGTGGGAGGAGGTGCCTTAGGGCACAAGAGGAGGACACAAGCTGGCCCGGGCTGCAAGGAGGCCCCTTCTTTCGTAGCGGTGGAAGGGGAGGTAGGCTGGCCTCCTGGATGCAGGGGGCAAGAGAGGCTGGGGTCTTTCTCCTTCGACTGCTTGGATTTTTTTGCAATGAAGGGAGAGGTGAGCTCACTGGCTGAGTGTGCAGGGGGAAAGGAAGGGAGACTTGGAGATGAGCAGAAGGAGTGAATTGACTAAGGTTGGAAGCGGGCAGGCGCCTGGGTTCAAATCCAGCCCTCCAACCACTGGCAAGTTACTAAGTGCCAGCATTCATGCAGTGCTCTCTACGTGCTGAGCAATGCCCAGGCAGCCCTCCAAAGCGCTTTACAGACCAGGAGACTGAGACTCAGAGAGGTACAACTCCTTGCCCAGGGTCACACAGCTTATCGGTGGACAGGCCAGATTTTGAGCCCAGGCACTGTGGAATGTGCTTTCCAGGCTGGAAACCAAATCTGAGGTCCACATGTCTCCTCTTTCAAGAGGAGACGGGACCTCGGGGAGGTTTTGGTGGACACCGCGTGGCCCACAGTAGGCGCGTGAGTGATGGCCGCACCACCTCCGCTGACCTGTTTCTGTTCACTTGGTTTTCCACCAAGTGACCCTTGCTGCTGGCATCTCATCACTGCACACATTTTCAGTTGCTCAGAGAGGGCCTTCCTCTGAAGGGTCTCATTCAGTCCGTTTTAAAATGAGAGACTTGGCAGGGGGGACGGAAGGTGGCTACGGTGGTTATCATCACAAGTTGAAAATAACTTGTTTGGGTAAGAACCGGGTGGCACGGGGATCTTCCCCGACACCCTGGCCCCCGCCCCCTCTCCCCATTCATTTCTGCTTCTGACCTCGTCTGCTTCTGACCTCGTCAGCCCCTGCCTCGCCCCTAGCAGGACCCCACTGGGGAGGCAACTGCCTTGTCATATGCAAACCGTCAACTCAGACCCTCCTGACAAAGGACTGGATTCATCAGAACGAATAGGACTTTTCATGGTGGGATGAAGGATGGGGCTGGTTTAACTACCCTGTTTGATTGATTGATTGATTGACTTGTTTGCTTCAAGTTTTTATTTAAGTTCCGCTCAGCTAACATACAGTGTAATATTCCTATAAGTTTCAGGAGTAGAACCGTCCTGTTTGAACAGAGGGTGGGGGCGATTCCGCCCACAGCTCTGAGCTTTCTGGAGGGGCCCAGCGCTGGCACATGTGGACCCTCAGGGTGGTTCTGTGGAGTAAATGAGTGGGTTGGACCAGAAGGGCTCTTACGGATTGTCAGTGGCAGCCCCAGAGATAGGAGAGCAGAGGACTCCCCGAGGCCACATGGCAGTCCCGGCCTCCCACCTTCAGCCCAGAGGCGGGGAGTGACGGGTGAGCACGAGCAGGACGCAGCTCAGCGGTGCACCAAGAAGGGGGACCTGGGTCATCTCAGTGATGGCTGATGAACACAGTCCCCTCCACCTTCCCCCAGTGGCCTCTCCAGGCGTCCTTCCATTACTGGAAGGACACAGGGGTTGGTTTAAAGCTCAGGGCGGCGTTGTTAGAAAATACGTCCTGTGGGGGCGCCTGGGTGGCTCAGTCGGTTGGGTGTCTGACTCTTGGTTTCTGCTCCGGTGTGGTCTCTTAGTTCATGGGTTCGAGCCCCCGTGTTGGGCTCCATGCGGGCAGAGCAGAACCTGTTTGGGATTCTCTCTCTCTCCCTCTCTCTGCCCCTCCCCTGCTCTCTCGCTCTGTCTCTCTCTCTCTCAAAAAATAAATAAACATTGAGGCTCCTTGCTGGCTCTGTCGGTTAAGCGTCCCGCTTCGACTCAGGCTGTGATCTCGCAGTTTCTGGGTTCGAGCCCCGCATCGGGTTCTGTGCTGATTCTTTGTCTCCCTCTCTCTCTGCCCCGCTTGTGTTCTCTCTCTCTCTCTCTCTCAAAAAGAAATAAACATTAAAAAAATTTTTTTTAAACATAAAAAGACTTTAGAAAATATGTCATGTGTTTTGAGACAGTTGTGAAAATGGACACTCTAAAAAGATGCCTTGATCAGGGATGTGTCCTGCATTTGAAATACGACTTTGTGTTTCAATGACCCCAGTCTTGTAGCCTGGGTGGGTCTGGGAATACTGGGCTTCCAGCCCTCCCTTCTTTCCCTTCCCGCCTCCTTCACATCCTTGCTGAGCCCTGACCCCGTAACTGGCCCTTTGCTGGTTCCACTCATTCATTCCACAGCTACTTGTGGAGGGTCTTAGGGGCTGGGAATCCTGCGGTAAACGGGACAGCCGTGAGTGTGCCATATCTCGCGTGGGGTTGTTGAGACTTTGATTAAAGGCTCACTCCAGAACGTGTATACGAAAGGACATCAGCCTGCAAACCAGACAGACCCAGGTTCCAGGCCCAACTTTGCCGCTTCCTAGCTAAGTGACCACAGGTACCACACTGAACGCCTCTGAGCCTCAGTTTCCCCGTCTGTAACAGAGGCACTGCCAGCTCAGAGTGTGGTTTTGGAGATTCTGGGGAGAAACGGTACGTGTGGGTTTTACAAAAGATGGGGGCTCCATGTGGTCCAGTCTCTGCACTGAATCACATTCCAGCATCCAGGAGTAAAACATTAAGACTGAAATACTGTCATGTTTGTGTGTGTCTGTAAAAGAACATTAAAGCACATGTAAATAATAAGCGCCAGTAATGCTGATGAGTTGTGCATCTCCCCTGACCCATCCCTGCACGTCCGGTCTATACATATGTGTTTCCTCTCCTTTTCGGGCTCTGTCTCTGCCCTGACCCTTTATGGTTTAGCTTGACTACAGTCTGGTTAGCCTTTAGGTGTGCTTTCTCTGGCCGGGACAGAAATTTCCTCTGAAGGTGCTGTCCCTGGGGGAGGAAGGTCCAGTTTGCTGCCAGACCCGCTGGTGGCGATCCAGCCGTCCCCGGGATCAGAAGGGGAACTCAGAGAAGCACACCAGACTTGTTCCCTGCCTGCTGCAGATGGCATTCGGAGAACGAAAGCTGTCGTTCCCGTCGTTCTGTCTGTGCATAGTCTGATCAGACGGGAAGCGCCCTGGTGAGTGAGCCCAGCACCCGCACACCTGCTCCCTCGCCTGAGAGTCCCAGGAAGAACTTGTGGGGTGCTTGGCACAGCCACATGGGTCCTTGAGGCCGGAGTGGTGGGTGAGGCTGCCTGTCCACAGGCCACCTCCAAGAGCTGCCTCTGGGGCCCTGGTGACCGAATTCAGAACGTGCAGCGGCTTCGTTTCGCTTGTTCTCAGCCACTTTATGGAGCTGGCACGGCTGGTCTTAGCTTTCACCCAAGACACACGAGGTCTCCTGGAGCCTCTGGCTTCCCAGGCTTCCCTCCCCACCTGCTTCTCTGCTGGTCCCACTTGGCCAAAACTTACCCACCCCCGGTCCCTCACCCTCAGAGTTGTGCTCATTCTAAGAGCCACCACTGTTATATTTTTTGAATAGCTTTATTGAGCGACAGTTGATACACGACACATATTTAAACTGTGCAGTTCAATGAGTTTTGGCAGGTGTGTTCCTGAGGAACCACCACCCCAATTAATATCACAAACATATTCATCACGCCCAAGAGCTTCTTCCCGCCCCTCTCCTCCCCCTTCCCCCCTCCCTGCCCCCCAGCACCCACTGATCTGCCCTCTGTCATATAGATTAGTTTGCGTTTGCTAGGATATTATACCAATGGAATCATATACCGGGTGCTCCCCTTCATCTGGGTTTCTTTCACTTCACATAATTATTTTGAGATTCATCCCTGTTGTGGATGTTAGTGGCTCATCCCTTCTCATTGCTGACGACTGTTCCGCTGCGTGGATGTCCCCATCTGGATATCCATTCACCTGTTGGTAGATGTTTGGGCAGATTCCAGTGTTCTTATGAACAGAGCTGTTGTGAACCCAGGGCACCTGGGTGGCCCAGTAGGTTGAGCATCTGAGTCTTGATTTCAGCTCAGGTCATGATCTCACAGTTTGTGAGGTCGAGCCCTGTGTCGGGCTCTGTGCCGACAGTGCAGACCCTGCTTGAGATCCCCTCTCCTTCTCTCTCTGCTCCTCTCTAGCTTTTGTGTGCACGCACTCTCTCTCAAAATAAATAAGCTTAAAAAGAAAAGGTGTCTGGTTTAAAAAAAAAAAAGCTACTGTGAACCTTTGTGCTCAAATCTCTGTGTGGATGCACTCTCATTTCTCTTGGGTAAATACCTAGGCCTGGAATGGCTGGGTCCCATGGCATGTGCATGTCACAATTTTTAAGAAACTGCCCACTGTTTCTGGCACAAAAACAGACACTCAGGTCAATGGAGCAGAATAGAGAACCCAGAAATGGACCCACAAACATATGGCCAACTAATCTTTGACTAAGCAGGAAAGAATATCCAATGGAATAAAGACAGTCTCTCCAGCAAGCAGTGCTGGGAAAACTGGACAGCGGCATGCAGAAGAATGAACCCAGACCATTTTCTTACAGCATACACAAAAATAAACTCAAAATGGATGGAAGACCTCAATGCAAGACAGGAAGCCATCAAAATCCTCGAGGAGAAAGCAGGCAAAAACCTCTTTGCTCTTGGCCACAGCAACTTCTCACTCAACACGTTTCTGGAGGCAAGGGAAACAAAAGCAAAAATGAACTACTTGGACCTCATCAAAATAAAAAGCTTCTGCACAGCGAAGGAAACAATCAGCAAAACGAAAAGGCAACTGACGGAATGGGAGAAGATATTTGCAAATGACATATCAGATAAAGGGTTAGTATCCAAAATCTATAAAGAACTTACCAAACTCAACAGCCAAAAAACAATCCAGTGAAGAAATGGGTAAAAGACATGAATAGACACTTCGCCAAAGAAGGCATCCAGATGGCCAACCGACACATGAAAAAAATGCTCAACTTCACTCATCATCAGGGAAATACAAATTCAAAACCACAATGAGATACCACCTTACACCTGTCAGAATGGCTAACGTTAACAACTCAGGCAACAACAGATGCAGAGAAAGAGGATCTCTTTTGCATTGTTGGTGGGAATGCAAGCTGGTGCAGCCACTCTGGAAAACGGTATGAAGGTTCCTCAAAAAAGTAAAAATAGAACTAGCTTATTACCCAGGAATTTCACTACTAGGCATTTATCCAAGGGATACAGGTTATGCTGTTTCGAAGGGACACATGCACCCCCATGTTTATAGCGGCACTATCAACAATCGCCCAAGTATGGGAAGAGCCCAAATGTCCATCAATGGATGAATGGATAAAGAAGATGTGGTATATATATATACAACGGAGTATTACTCAGCAATGAAAAAGAATGAAATCTTGCCATTTGCAACTACATGGATGGAACTGGAGGGTATTATGCTACGTGAAATTAGTCAGAGAAAGACAAACATCATATGACTTCACTCACATGTGAAATTTAAGATACAAAACAGATGAACATAAGGGAAGGGAAGCAAAACTAATATAAAAACAGGGAGGGGCACCTGGGTGGCTCAGTCGGTTAAGTGTCCGACTTCAGCTCAGGTCACGATCTCGCAGTCTGTGAGTTCGAGCCCCGCGTCGGGCTCTGGGCTGATAGCTCAGAGCCTGGAGCCTGCTTCCGATTCTGTGTCTCCCTCTCTCTCTGCCCCTCCCCCGTACATGCTCTGTCTCTCTCTGTCTCAAAAATAAATAAAACGTTAAAAAAAAAAACAGGGAGGGGGACAAAACATAAGAGACTCTTAAATATAGAGAACAAACAGAGGGTTGCTGGAGGGGTTGTGGGGGGGGGGGATGGGCTAAAGGGGGTAAGGGACATTGAGGAATCTACCCCTGAAATCATTGTTGCACTATATGCTAACTAACTTGGATGTAAATTAAAAAAACAAACAAACAAACAAACAAAACACTTCTAGGGAAGAGAAAAAAAAAAGAAAACTGCCCACTGTTTTCCAGAGTGGTCACACCATTTGGCTTCACACCCCCTGAGAGTTTCGGTCGCTCCCCATCCTCACCAACAGTTGGTACGTCACCGTCATTTGATGGGCAAGGATGCTGAAAGAAACAAAAAGCCCCATAAAGATGGGTCAAACAATGTGGACATGTATCACTTGACATAATTCACATAGTGGTTGGGGGGATGCAGTGCAAGGTTCAGCAAATTAGAGCCTGTGAGCTAAGAATGACTTTCGCATTTTTAAAAGGTTGTAAAAAACAACTGTAAGAAATGTTTCCCCCCTGCCCCTGCCCCAGGCCTTTCCTGGGAGGCCCAGGGTGGAGGACAGTGTGGCATCGTGGCCACACAGGGTCCTTGCTGTGTGATCGTGGCCAAGTAGCTTGGCTTCTCTGAGCCTTACTTTCCTTATCTATAAAATGTGTACAAGATGGTCCCCCCCGCCCTCACCTTACAAGGCAATGCTGAGGAGTCCATAAATTATCTGATTCAAAGGGCCCTGCCTGGGCTTGCTGTGTGGTTGGGGGTCTAGAAGTTTTAGCTGAGCCGTTTACTCTGTGCCTGGCCTCAGGATGGGCCCTGGAGATAAAGAATGGAATCGACACAGCCATGACCTTCAAAGTGTTCACAGCTGGTGGAAATTGGCCCTTATACTATGGCATCTAGAGGACACAGTGATGGGGAAGCCTGGGGGTTGGGGAGCCCAGAGGAGGCACTGAACTGAGTAGAGAAGGTGGCAGGGAAGGCTTCCTGGAAGCAGGGACATCATCGTGAGGTCTTTAAAGATGAGTAGGAATTGGGGCACCTGGGTGGCTGAGTCAGTTAAACGTCCGACTTCGGCTCAGGTTGCGATCTCATGGGTTCGTGGGTTCGAGCCCCGCGTCGGGCTCTGTGCTGACAGCTCAGAGCCCGGAGCCTGCTTCGGATTCCGTGTCTCCCTCTCTCTCTGCCCCTTACCCTCTATTCTGTCTCTGTCTCTCTCAAAAATAAATAAACATTAAAAAAAATTTTTTTTAAAGATGGGTAGGAGTTGGCCAAGGAAGGAGGAGAAGAAGGGATGGGATTGCAGTAGAAATACAATAGTACTTCTTCCCTCCCCTCCCCTCCCCCTCTTCACTTCATTCATTTAGTCATTCATTCAACAAACACTTACTGAGAGCCTCCAGTGTGCTAGGCACAGGGCAATAGCAGAGAGAATAAGACATCCGGGTTCTGCTCCCAAGAGCCTTCCTTAGAGAGATAGTAATAAATGGTCAGGAAAATGCCAGGGGATGGTAGGCGTTACCATGTAAAGGGAGGGTTACAGTGGTAGAGAGGGCCTGCTTTGGGCAGCTCCTTTGTGTTGGGAGGTCAAAGGGAGAGTCTACAAGGAGCGAAGACTCAGAAACTAGAAGCACCCCGGTAAGAGGGGCTGCAGTGAGGTAACCTTAGCAGCGGGAAACAGTGGGGAGGGGGCAGCTGGGGGTCTCCCCTTGATTGCCCCTGCAAGCGCGGGTGATTCGAGCCTTTGAGTCCAGCCTTTGAGTCCACCCCACAGGGGTGAACACACCTTCGTCGGAGGTGGACCAGCTGAGGCAGACCAGCTGCCCCTCTCCCTGCCCTCCCTGCCCTCCCTGCCCGGCACACGGTGGCTCCAGAAACAGCATGGGCAGAACAGTGTGCATGTAGAGATGAGTGGCCCTGGAGAATGGACCTCCAGCTGGGTCGGGAGACGGCCGCTCCTCTGTGGAGGCAAGCAGGGATGTTACGGCAGCTTTGACAAGAGAAGAGGGCTGAGGGCTGGCAAGCTGGGTGACAAGAGTAACGGGGGCCAACATGGGAGGGCTCTCTCCGACTCGGTCTCCTCCTCTGTACAGCGGGGGCATTTGTTGTGCTCTCATGAGATGGGCAGACACACGTCATGTAACTTTCAGCACCACCTGGGAAACAGGGGACCATTTTCATCCTGTTTTAAAGACAAGGGAGGACAGGGCCAGAGAAGGCCAGCCACTTAGCCAGGGTCACACAGCGAGCAGCCTGTCTCGGGAGCCCTGCCCTTGACTGTGTCTGTGGGGATGACATGAGATGGCGTAGGGCCTGGCAGACCGTCAGTGCTTAGGAAACACCAACCGTGTCCTTGCAGCGTTCGAGTAGATGTGGGCTTGCCCTTCGGAAAGGCCATTTCTCTTCAAAAGTTTATGTGAGCGGTCTAGCCATGGGCACCCCCCATCGGAATCTGACACCATCTCCCCCCCCACCTTTGCTGGGGGCCTACTTTGTGCACACCATTGGCACTTTCCCTGCGAGGCAGATGTCAGGATCTCCATCTGTGAGATGAGGCGGCTCGGGCAAGAGAAGACCACGTGGTATTTGAACTCGGGTCTGCTGGGCTCTCAAGGCCAGGTCGGGTCGCCTTTGAGAGGGGATGACTGGGGTTTTGAGCCAGACTTCCCCGTAATCTTCTAGTACAGTCTCCTTGGGGGGGTCAAGAGCCATAGGGGAGGGGGCACTGCCTGAGGACCCCGAGCAACAGAGGGCAGAGCCTAGGCAGGCCTCAAGCCTGGGTCTGCCGGCCCCGGGTGTGCCCACTCCCCCTCCGTTCCACCAGAGCAGGTGGATGCACGGTGCCCTCTGAGGCTGCCGGGTGGATACAGCAGAGCCCTTGTTGGAAATGAGGGCAGGAAGGGGGGGGGGGTCTCTGAGGCCATCTTGGGGAACCACGTGCTCATCACGATCAGGCTTTCCTTGGGGTTCTGGCTGACCCAAGCCCGAGGAAGCGACGTGGAAAGCAGGAAGGAGGAACACAGAGTAAGGTGTTTGTCCCCGCGACCATGTCTTCAGCACCCCACATGCCTGCCTCAAGCTGGCATAACCGGAAGTGCTCACCAGGGCAGGGTTGCCTGGGTGGGGGAGGGTAGGAGCGCAGGCGGTGGGCTCAGCCAGACCTGGGTCCGAGTCATGGCTGCGCACGCAGCTGCCGTGTGACGTGGGCTAGGCACTTTGTCATTTGGAGTCTCTGCCCCCTGGTCTGTCCAGTGGCCGTCACGACCTTCCCGGGCGACTTGGGTCAAGGCAGTGACAGGGGGCACCGTAGGCCCTTGGCAAATGGCAACTCCCGTGATTTGTCATTGCACTTGCTGTGGACTCCAAATCACACTGTTCCGGGAGCCCCGGGGTCGTCTCCCCAGCCTGGCATGCCACAGGTGCTCAAGCAGATGCTTGTTGAAGTCACAAGGGAGGGAGGCAGACAGCAAGGAAAGAAAGGCCTTTTACCCATGCTCCTAACCTTTTATTAGCCTCATGCCAATGCTTAAAATCTTGGGGTACTGCTGAGGGGCAAGTTCAGCCAAGGCTAGCGAGCTCCCTGCTCAGGGGTACATTTCCTAGGGGTCGTCACATATCCCTCGTCCCTGTTCTGATTTGTCGCTCCCCAAGAACATCTTGGTTCTCTTTTGCTAACTGATCCCAAGATGGAGAAATTCAGCTGCTGTGCTGGAAAGAAACGTGCTGTCCAGCCCCAGGCAAGGCAGCCAGAAAGAGTACAGAGGGGAACCCCCTTCTTCCCAGGGAGCCCGAGGAGTGGAGGGTGGCTGTGTGACAGGGGCCTCGTGGGCAGCCCAGCCCGGTGACTCAGACCCTGGTTTACATTTTAGAGGAGGCCGGGGCCTGCAGCTTCATCAGATGCCCACTGTCTCGGAAGAGGGGCTCTAATTACAGACTGGCAGGCGGGGCCACACAGCCGGCCCTTCGAAGCGTGGAGAAGGCTGTTCTTCCCTTGAGCTCAGGGCAGGGCCTGATGAAGGAGGGTCATGAGACCCTGGCTGTTTCTAGAAAGATTTCCTTTCCGGATGATTTTTTTTCCCCCTCCCCTTCCAAGGTTAATTAAGGGCATCTTAGGTCATTAAAACGGCTTTTTGAGTAAGAATGTGATGGATGGACACAAGGAAATAGTCTTGGGCTTGGTGTATAAATAACCTGGGGTTGACTTGTGAGATCAAGCCATTTCTGGGTGGTTGTTTGTTTTTTTTTTTTCCATATCAGACTTTTCCCTGTTGCCTTGGAAACAAGCCTAGTGAGAGGGCTGTTGGGAGTTGTAGGACTCAGGTTCAAGCCACGGTGGTTCCTTCATTTCGCACTAGGCATGTCTCCTGCCTGCTGAGTGCTGCAGGCTGTGAATCAGGGTGAATGGGACCCACCCCGTGGTGACATGATATTGAGTAGAATAGAATAAGTACTTCCCCTGTGGCTGTCATTTACTGTCTTGTACGTGCTGGGCAAGAACCATCTCAATTGGTTCTTTGCCACAACTTTTCGAATGGGCAGGTTGTCTGATCTTCAGTAAGGAAACCAGGGCTCTGAGCCGAAGGGCGTCAGCCCTGGAGGGAGCCCCCGAGCCATCTGCTGACTTTCAGAAAGCATCGCTTATCTGAGGGGGAGAGAAAACAGGTTTAAACTGTGTCCACAAGCCACGTGGTCCCAGGAATTATTCTCCAAGCCTGGTGGGGAGAAAGGAAACCAGTTGATTTGCAAGCAGACCAGTCTTTCTGCGTGCGTTTCTTGCCCGTGCGATGCTTGACTGCAGGAGGTCTGGGGACAACCCAGAGAAGTGTGTGGAAAAGTCACCATCCTCATGCCACGGGGCTTGGGGCAGAATTGGCCACTTTCAAGGGTCTTAGAGGTATGGGTAGAGTCTGGCTTCTGCGCTAGGGGGGGCTTTGGAATCAGACACCCGTGGGTTCAAGTCCCAGAGCCCCCCTTACCAGTTCAGTGACCTTGGACAAGTCCCTTTGGCTCTTTAAACCTCACAGTCTTCCTTTGCAAAACGGGGATAAGTGACATCAGAACTGACCCTGCAGGGCTGTTGTGAGAGCTGAATGAGACGAGATGTGTGAGTAACTAGTTCCTGGCACATAGTAAATCCTCAGTTAATGGTTGTCGTGATTTTCACCGCCATCACCTTCCCCGGCCACGTGATGTTAGCGTACTTCTAGGCCCCGGAGGCACAGTTTGGGTATGTGCAATGTTTGGGGAAGCAGGATGTGAAGAGGGTCACTTTCTGGGGCTGGTATGGAAAAGGCCGAAGCTGCTGAAGGTGGTCTTGGGGTGAGGGAAGGTTCAGTAGAGGCGGAGACTAGGGGAAGGCAGCTTCAGACAGGGATGCAGCAAAGCACAAAAGCCCAGAGGCGAGACTGAATATGGTCACGCCGCTGGCCTTTGCATAGGGTTGGTCTTTATCTCTCCCTTCCTGGTGTACTCCTATTCATCCTTCAAAACCCCACGCAGGTACCCCTCCTCCAACTGCAGATCCTTAGTAAACGGTCGTCTTCCCTTTGCTCTTGTTTTCTCAACAGCCCACTTTCTTGGGTTGGTTTGGGATCCCTCTTAGGTTCCCACAGTGTATTATCCACTTGACACTCGTGTTACGATTGTTTTTTTTTTTTTTTTCTGGCTTTTTCTTCTACCTGAGGAACTCTCTACAGGGTGCCTTTGGGATCAGATTCTTGGGAGAAAATGTAGCTTCCCGTTTGAGGCGGTCCGCTGGAACACCCTCCCGCCCCCTTCGTGACTGAGAATCAGAAAGCTACCCTGAGCTGTTCAGGGACCGTCGGTCCCCGTCCGGGCCCCCACACAGCTTGTGCACAAAGTAACCGCACAAGGAATGTTTGCTGAATGAAGGAGTGACCGACATTCTCATTCCGGTGACCGCACACGCTTGTCTGGAAATGGTGATCTCTGGGTCCCACCTCACGCCGTGGATAAGATTCCCATTCATTTCCTGGATGTCAGCAGTTTCTGCAGCATTTTGGGGATTAATTATGTAAGGGGATGGCTTCCTTTCCTTTTTCATGCCCAGCAATGTCCCAGGAGTTTCCTGGAGAGAATAGAAGAGTTTGCAGAAAGAGCCCTCTGGGGGGAAAGTGCTTGTGCTGTGTCCCAGTTTTCAGGGAGCGACGCTTTTTATAGTCACACATTCAGACCACACTGTACCTAAAGGGAGCCAGGAGGGAGCAGGCAGGCAATCTGGCTTTTCAGCTCATTTCCATACCACTCTCCCCTTCTGGAAGGAGGTGGAGCTGTGTAGTCCTGCCTTCTCTGCTTGTCTGGATGCTTATCTCCTATCCAGACTGATTTGGTGGGGCCAGGAAGGACATCCTCTACCTTGTCCAAGGTGGGAGGTCAGGGTTAGCAAACGCCACTGCTTAATAGCCGTTTGCCCGTGGGCTGGTCGCTGAGCTTCCCCGTGCCTCGGTTTTTCCATCTGTACAAGGGGGCTAATAATCATAGCAGAAACCTCATTTCGTTGCTGGAAGGAGCAGATGATATAACAATGATATAAGCAATGATGTAACACAATGCCTGGCACCCAGGAAGTGGTACCGACCGTGTCAATAGCGATGATGAGTTTGATGATTTCATCTCTGAAAATCAGAGAGGTCGAGCAGCTTCCTCGGCGTCACACAGCTAATAAAAGCTAGAGGCAGGTCTCCACATCCTTCACTGTGATACTGTATTGATTTAGCAAACCCAGGGCTGGACTAGGGCGAGGGGACCGAGGCACACACCTACGGTACAAAATTTAGGGAGGCACACAAAAACACCAGTGCTCAAGATAAATAATGTTTTGATGTGGTATTTTAAAATTTTTATTTATTTTAGAGAGAGCACTATGTGAGTGGGGGGAGAGGGGCGGGGGGGGGGCGGGGAGAGAAAGGGAGAGAGAGAATATCTCAAGCATCTCAACGTGGGGCTTGCTCCCATGACCCTGGGATCATGACCTGAGCCGAAATCAAGAGTCGGACGCTTAGCTGACTGATCGCCCAGGCGCCCCTCAATGTGGCATTTTTTTTTTTTAAATAAAAGTTAATGTAAAAAATCCATGAACAAACCATTAACCTCATAAATAAAGACAGGATCAGCATTACCGACTTTTTTTTCCCTCCTTTTGGCCCTGACATCAGTATGGCTGAACACAGCACTGAACAAGTCCCTTTTTGTTTCACAGTTAGGCTCTTACTAATTTTTCACAAATATAAAACTCCTATCTGACCATCATAAACATCCTTGTAGCAAAAGGTTTGTGTGCCTTCTTTGGCAATGAGAAGGTTTCTCGGTGTGAAACTGGATGGTGAACCACAGGGTGAAAAGGCAGGCACATCCTCCTACCGCAGCCGTAATTTTCAAACATACAGAAAAGTTATATTGGGGACAGGGGGACTCACATACACTCACCAGCTAGATGATATAGCTGCTAACATTTTGCTAAATTTGTTTTATAAAAATCTAGCCATCCATCCATTTCTTAGTACATCTTTTTTTGTTTTTCCCCTGCATATCAAAGTAAGTATAGACATCAGTATGCTTTTGCATATAGGTCACTAGCTGGCAGCTATTGTTTTTTGGGTTTTTTATTTTTTAGTGTTTATTTACTTTTGAGAGAGAGGGAGAGAGAGAGAGAGAGAGAGAGGGAGACAGAGTGTGAGCGGGGGAGGGGCAGAGAGAAAGGGAGACGCAGAGTCCGAAACGGGCTCCAGGCTCTTAGCTGTCAGCACACAGCCTGACGTGGGGCTCGAACTCTTGAACCGTGAGATCCTGACCTGAGCCAAAGTCGGAGGCTCAGCCGACTGAGCCACGCAGGCACCCCAGGCCATTGTTTTTAACACTTTTGATCTTGGATGTTAAATTCCCTTTGGAATTATATACTGATTTCCTTTTCTATCTGCTGTGGGTAAGAGTGTCTCTTTCCTCACAGCCTGGCCAACACTGGGTATTATCATTTTAAGGTGATTTATGTACTGCTTTGATTGAACTTTTTTCCCTCCCAAAGGTTCCCAGATTTCCCAGCTCTGTGTCCAGATGGTCTGTTAAAAAGCTGTGTCCTTTTTCAGTGCTTTAGGTATTTCTGGTGTCGCTTTGCAGGACCCAGGTGGGAAGGACTCAGCTGTTCCCTATGTCTGCCCCCTCCCTGGCAGTTCCTAGCTTGCTGAATGAGGGAGCAGGGCTGTGAAGTGGTCTGCCCGCTGCAGGAGGCTGACCACGGTCACTCCATGTGAGGAAACAGGCAAACTTTGAGACCAGAAGCCCTGGGACCCTGGAGGATGGAGGGGGTGGTGGGCAGGGCTTACACACACGTATGGAGGTGGAATCGGTGCCCCATGCACGTTTCCTCATCAACCAGGATGGGGTAATGCTTCCTAACATACGGGACCCACAAGCTGCTCCAAGAACCCCTCATCAGCCCTTCTTTCTCCCCCTCATTCTGCGTCAGCCCTTGGTTTCCCGATGAGCCAGACGCTGTCCTGCCTCTCGTGTGATTTCTGTGGGTCAGGAATGTGGGAGCAGTTGGGCTGGGGTCTCTGGCTCAGGGACTCTCATGAGGTTGAAGTCAAGGGCAGCGGTCATCTGAGGGTTTGACTGGAGATGCGGAATCTACTTCCGAAGTGGTTCTCTCGTGTGGCTGGCAAGTTGGTGCTGGCTGTAGACTGGGGGCCTCAGATTCCCTCCACAGGGGTCTCCCCGTAGGCCTGCTTGGGCAGCCTCACAACATGGTAGCTGGCTTCCCCCAGCACCATCTAAGAGAGGAAACTGCTACTGTTTCTGCCCTGGCTTTGGAAGTCACGCCCTGTCATTCCTGCCTTATGTTCTTGGGCTCGGAGACCAACTCTGATTCATTGTGGGAGGGGACCACGCCAGGGTGTGAATGACAGGGGCCAGGAGCATTGGGGGCCATCTTTGAGCTCCTACCACACTGAACAACCTTAGCAGATGAACTTCGCCTTTCTGGGCCTCAGTCTCCTCCTCTGTCAAATGGGTGCATGAGTTAATTCCTGTGAACACTTAGAATGGCATTGGGAACCCAGTTTTGCTCTCGGTAAATATTAGCCACCGTCATCGTTGCCTGCTTAGTCCTCAGTGGCAGGGGCCGTACTTAGTCTCTGTACCCAGTGCCTGGCCCTGAGCAAGTACTCTCTGAATGTTGGAGTGAATAAGCGACTGAATGAATGCACGAATGAATGAACAAATGAACAGCCATAAGGACTGGGAATCCAGGGTAGAAAGAGATCTGTGTCAGCTGTATCATCAGAAACGCTTTCATAAAAAAACCTTCTCAAGTGAGGCCCTTTCATCAGCATCTAGCAAATATTTATTCAAAACTGAGGTAACGTGGGTGGGGGAAGGCGTTTGGGAGGCAGTCAGACCTATCAAGGTATCAGTCTTGGACTCGGCGTTCGAACAATAAATATTTATTGAACTCCAACTCTGGGCTAGGTGCCCCGTCACACCCAGCAAAAACAGGGGGGTCGGAACAGCCTCCGTCCGTGCCCTGGTGGTATCTTTGCTGTGTGACTTTGGGCAGGTGAATCTACGTCCCTGAGCCTGCATCTGCTCACCTGCAGAATGGGGGCATGGGTCCCCTCCGGAGGGAGAAACCTCCTTCAACAAGTGTGCCTCCCCTCTGTTATCCATCCTTTCCTGACAAACACCCCCTCCGGTCTCCGTCTTGTCTGCATCCCCCACTGACTACTGCAGCTCCGCAAGGGTTAAAACCCAGGCGCTCATGTGACCCAGTGTAAACCATGAATCATTCCCATTGCTCCCGGTGCAGAACCTCCCGCCCAGGATGGGGCAGATGCTGTACCCCGGGGTTGCCATGGCAACCCCGCCTGCACTGAAATACAGCCCAGCCCAGTTCCTTCCTTGGGGGACCTTGGGGCTGTTTCACCTGGCTGGGTGTTGCTTTCCAGGGAGGGAGGGAGGAAGGGAGGGAGCGAGAGAAGGCTGGAGAGGAGAGAGAGAGAGACACACAGAGCCCAGCTTGGGGACAAACAAGTGGAACTTGAGACGCGGGGAGGGAGCAGAAGAACCTGACCGAGAAACAGGCCACCAGAGGGAGACAGACTGACAGCCGAGAGCTGAGGAGGTCCCGAGATGCTGCCTGTCACCTCAGAGGCAGTTTCCCAACTGTCCCAACCTTCCCGGGGCTGCCAGATCTCCAACAGCCACGCGCCCGGATGCACACACGTGCAGCCCGCAGTGAGGGCACAGGGCGGGTAGGCTGTTGGCACGTGAAGTCACCGTCAGCCCCGAGGGACGGTGAGCGAGTTGGGACTTGGGGGAGAAAAAAAATGGGGGCGGACGTCAGCTCCCTGGGCGGCCGCCTCCCCGAGGCCCCTCCTGCATTCCTGGGCAGCGAAGCCCCTCGCTAAGACGGGGACTGATGTCATCCTGGGCTGCCGAGCCAGGAGAGAGCCAGGGGACCCGGGGGCCCTGGAGGCTGGCTCCGGAAGTGAGCTAGCTGCCTGCCGGCCGGCAGGTTTGGAGTCAGTCTCTGGCCAGAGGACGAAACAACCTGAATGGTATGGGTCAGGTGAGCAGGGTCCAGCTGGGGGCAGTGGCAGGTGGCCTGCCCACCTGGTCCTTCCAGTGTGCGCTCGGGAGGGGCCGCCTCCCCGAGGGACAGTGAGCACTGGGGGGTGCCCAGGGCCACCGCCTCTTCCTCCCCCACCTCGCGGGGACCGTCACACCCTGGAGTGAGTGCTGCTAGATTTCCCCAAGCTCCCGTGAGTGCCGCCGGGGCTGAAGCTGGGACCGCCCAGCGTGTTGACTTTACAACTGGGGTGGGTGGACTCCCAGCCTGACCCTGACCTGCCTCCGAATTCTCAGCGAGACCCGCAGGTGCCGCTGGCTGCTGGCTCAGCGATGGTTATTTACTCCTGGTTTGGCTGAGGAGAGCTGCCAGCTTTTCTGTCCAAGCGAGCCCAGAACTTGCAGGAGCAGAAAGTAGAAAGAGGGAGAGGACCCTGGCACTGCCATTGCTTTCTCCCTCACTCACCTCCTTCCTCCCCTCCTCCGGCCCCATGGATTACCTGGGAGACAAACTTACGGTGGCCCAAACCCACATGACCCAGTGGATGGGCACGGTGAGGAGGTCCTTCCAGGAAGCCCTCAACTTAGTGACCACCACGGTGGGCCACGAGCGGGCGAGTGGAGAGCCTGCCAGCCGGACCCCCTTCAAGCGCACCTCCTCCTTCCGACACCTGGCCTCCCGGAGTCGGGAATCTTTCCGGCGTCTCTCCGCCCGCAGCCAACAGAGATTTTCTTCCCTGAGGAAAAGGCAGACGGACTCCGAGCCACCAGACCTTGTAAGCTTATTACGTTGTTTTTTGTTTTTTGGGTTTTTTTTTGTAAAATATTAAAGCAACAGTAAAAACTCCTCCCCTCCCGTGCTCCCCTGTAGTAGGGGAGGGGGGTCCCCCTAGATCCAACCAGGGAAGTTGCCTCTTCCAGAATCATTGTCAATCAAGCCCGGCCGCTTCCTGTTCCCCGTGCCTGGGAGAGAGACATCGGTGGTGCTGATTCCCCTGACGGTGGAGTCACTCTGTCTCCCGAAGCGGTCAGGAAATGTGTCCCCAACCGGGGAAAAATGAGGACGGGGCTGGCACGTGAGTCGGACCCACTGTGCCAGTTGATTTATCTGTAAGTGCCGACACTCTGGCCCCAGACACGAATGCTGGAGCCCCCCTACTTTTAGGGGGGATTAGTTAGCACCTGCTTCAACTCCTCTGAGCCTCCCGGCATGGCCAAGTGTCCGTGTCACGTGCAGGTTGGGTTTGTGGCTTTGGTTATGTTGCCATCCAAGCAGAATCGTGAAGTTGTCTCTGACTGTCCAGGGAGACCCGAGGTGGTGGGCAAGTGCACCTGCTGGCCCGTGAGCCTGGGGCGCGCTGTGGGTCCTGGGGCTCTGTCGTCTCTCTCACTCAGGCAAGCTCGGTGGGATTTAGGAGACCAGGGTGGAATGACTTCCAATGATTACATTAGAGGTAATGCTAGAGGATGGTGCCGAATCGATCTCAGGGAACTCACTGATGATCGAGAGAGGCGGGACCGGGGCCCAGAGAGGGAAAGGCACTCTCCCGGGGTAGCACAGTGAGTGAGCGGCGAAGCCAGGGCCAGGATCTTGGGCTCCGATGCCACCCCCTCCACTCCAGGCTCTCTCTAGCTAAGCCCCTCCTTTTTTTCTCCAGGCCTTCCTGATCACTTCAGGGACGCCCACCTGACTGGCTGAACTCAAAGGGAGGGCTTTGTGTTTTCACGAGGGAGCCTTCTGCCACCTGACCGTGTCAGCTCAGCTCAGAGGGGCCTGAGGGCGGGTGAAGGGCTGGGCCGGCTGCTTCTCTGGGCTCGGCATGGTACACGCAGATGGCACGTTGCCCCAGCATTGGGGGATGGTGCCACGGGGGGCACACCAGGTTCTGGGCTGGCCCTCTGCACACTCGAGGTCACTGGAAGCTCACAGCTGTCCTGACAGGTGCAGGGACTCAGCATCCCCCAGAGAGGTGTGGTGACTCTCCCAGGGTCACACAGCTACCGGAGCAGTCAGATGGAAACACACGGGTCCCGTTAATATGACATGTTCTCTTGTGGGTCTGTGCTGCTTTGTAGCCCTGGGATCAGTGGGGCCTGAATTTGGGACATTTCCTCCCAGCCACCCACTGGAAGGGGTTCCTTGGGCCAGGGGGGGAAGGCCTCTTATTCATTCTTTCTGTCTCTCTGTCTCTGTCTCTGCCTCTGTCTCTGTATGTGCATATCTCTGGCCTCTCTCCGTCTCTCTCTGCCTGTCTCTGTCTCTCTCTTGTTCCCCTCTGTGGCAATGCAGTTAAGGGCACGGGTTTTGGTCATACATTCAGCTCTCCCGCCCTGGGAGTCGTATGACCCTGGGGGTTGAATCCCCCAGGCCTGGGTAACGAACGTGTCAGCACCACTCTGTGGGCTCCCCACCCCCCAGCCTGCTGAAGGAATGAATGAAGTCAGGCTCTGCCTCCTCTGCTCACTGTTGCGTCACAGTGCCTGCAAGGGTGTAAATGCGTGCTAAATAACTCCGGGCTCTGGGTTCCTGCCCATTTAGCATCTGGCGTCTACAGAGTGGTGAGCACCAGCCGCACCAGGGTTGAGAGCTTGAATCGGACTCGGCCACGTCCTGGTTGAGGGATTTTGATCCTTTACCAGGCCTCAGTTTCCTCCCCTGTCAAATGGGGTGAACCACGGCATTGTGTGGAGGTTCATACCAGCGCCCGGCACCGTGCTGGGAGCAGAGGGTGTCCACGCGCTTGTAAATTGCCTTCTCCCCGTCGGATGCAGTGATCTCAGGGTGTTCTGACTCGGCAGGGTGAGGGCAGAGCTGAGATGGGGGCCCAGGTGGTCACAGAGGGGGGGATTTGAGTCCCAGCTCTGCCACTTCCCAGCTGGACTCTTCCCTTCTCTGTGCCTCAGCTTTCTCGTCTGTGAAATGGGGATTATCATCACTTCATGTTTCCATTCCCCATTATTACCGTTTGCGGGCGTGGACGTGCCTATAAATGTGGGACGCGTGCGGCCATGCCTGGCGTGTGGCGTGTGTGCCTTCAGATTCCGCTGTCGCCGTTGCGACAACCAGACCTTTTCTCTCCAGCCATCCCTTCAAAGATTCCCGGTGAACTGGAAAATCCACACACGCCCCTTTTACTCCGGGACCTCACTTAAATATTTGTTTTATAGGAGGAAACTTTTTAAAGCCACACAGACGATGACTTAAGAGTTTGGGGACGAGGGCCGTATCCGTGCTGGGGTGGGGAGGGGAGTGGGATTTTGGTCTTCGCCACTTGAACTTGTACGTGACTTATCTAAAAAGTCTATTCAGTTCCAAGTCCTGCCTCGGGCTCGAATTTACTCAGAGCACTCTGGAAGAATCTATCACAGGCCTAAAGTAACCCTCAAAGGCGTGCCCCGAAATGTTTTCTAAAGCCAGCCTTGAAATAATTTGCTAATGGCTTGCCTCTGTGTCCAAGGAATAAAAGGGGGAAAGAGGGAAAAACAAACGCATTGTCTCCGAGCGACAAAGGCAGGAAGAGGCACGTTTGTGCTACAGCCCGGTGTGAGCCTGAGAACGAAGCCCAGCAGACGAGATGGACTCCAAGTAGAGGCCAGACAGAAAGTTCCAGAACCCAGGAACAATGGCAGTGCCACAGAGGCTGAAGCTGAAAGAAAAGCGGGAAGCAGGGGGTCTCCAAGGTCATAGGATACTACACAGGGGGCTTTGGAACGGGACAGACTTGAGATCGAGTCTCAGGTCTTGCACGAGCTGGCCCAGTGATCTTGGGCAAGTTAAATCACCTCCTTTAGCCTCAGCATCCTCATCTGTAAAATGGGGATTCGCCTGGGACTCATCTGGTAGGTGGCCCAGCAGGAGACAGTTAAGTAAGAACCAGCACGACCCTGGTGTCTGTTAAGCGCCTGGGATACGTGAAGTGCCTAACAAGTGTGCATCTCATGTCACTCTGGGGGCTCAGGGGTGGTGTTCAGACTCTGTGGGGGTAAGTCCCACCCGCCCAGATGGCCAGACTGGTTGCTTTAGGAAAGAATAAGAATCTGGCTGGCATTCCACGGGCATTTGCCGTGTGCCAGGCTCTGCACTCAGCATGAGGTATATATCATGTGTGTATCTTCATTCATTCACTCACGTGTTCAGTCCACCTGTGGTTTACTGGGCACACCCCAGGGTGCGGGCACCGGGGAGGTGGCTGAGAACAGACACACACAACTGCTGCCTCCCTAAAGGTGCTTTCCAAGGGGGCAGAGGATATCAAAGACCTGTGTCTAACTTCAAACTGCTGCTGTATATCAGAGCTTCTCCATCTCACCACCATTGATGTCTTGGGCCAGGTAATTCTTCGCTTGCGGGGAGGGAGCTGTCCCGTGAATTGTAGGATCATCCCTGGCCTCCCCGCCATGAGATGTCACTAGCACCCTCCCAGTCGCGACAACCAAAAATGTCTCCAGACATTGCCAAGTGTCCCCTGTGGGCAAAATGGCACCTTCTTCCCTGGTTGAGAACCTGGCTGTATATAATTTGGTTTGGGGGGACTGTCAGTGCAGCCTGAGTGTTTCCCCAGTCACCAGAGTCGGGGGGAAAAAGGACAGGGATCTGACATCCATCGAGCACCTGCTACTTGCCAGAAACGGGGGGTCGTTGAATCTGCACAACCACCCCCAGGGAAACTGGGGGAGGAGGGAATAGTCCCATATTTCATGGATGGGAAATCTGAAGCACAGAGAGGTCAGGTCGCAGGCAGGCCTGGGGTCACAGAGCTGGAATGGGTGGGGGAGGCTGGGACTCCAGCACTCCCGGCATGGGTCTGCCTCACGGGGCCCACGGCCCTGCCCTGGGGATCCACTGTTTGAGCACTGGTGCTGTGTGTTGAGCCCTCCAGCCGGAGGCTGAGTGGGAGTATTTAGTTCTGCATCAATTATGGAGTGAAATGGATGCTTAAAATATTCAGCAGAGCCCAGCGTCTCCCCACTCCACACACACACACACACACACACACGCACACACACACACACACACACACACACACACTTTTTTAGCAAGTGGCAGGGATTTTGAAAGGAAAGGGCTGTTGGTGGCTGTCATCTTCAGAAGCCCCAATTTCATACATGCCTCGTTCATATTAGTTTCTTAAGGCTGTTGTAATAAATGGCCACACACCTGGTGGCTGAAAACAAGGGAGATTTTCTCTTGAAGTCCCAGAGGCCAGAAGTCCCCAGTCCAGCGGTGGGCAGGCCACACCTCCCGCCTAGGCTCAGAGGAGGACCCCTCGTCTCTCTTGCAGCTTCTCTAGGTCTTCCTTGGCCTCTGAGGCTGCCTCTGTTTTCATGGGGCCTTGTCCTTTGTCTCTTATAAGGACACTTATCACTGGATTTAAGGCCCACCAGATAATCTAGCGTGATCTCGAGATCCTTAGTTACACCTTCAAGGACCGTTTTTCCAAGCAAAGTCACATTCACAGGTGCCAGGGCTGGGATGTGGACGTATCCTTTCGGGGGCCATTATTCAACCTACTACCCCCTCCACATTCCGGCCTTTTCCTCTCCAGTCCATTTTCCATCCAGCAACCCACGGGGTCAGATCATCCCCCGCCTCGCCCTGGGCTTAGAAAGCCCCAGCTTCTTACCGTGGGGGGCGCCTGGGCGGGGGGAGGGGTGTCCGACTCTTGATTTCGGTTCCGATCATGATCTCGTGGCTGTGAGATTGAGCCCTGCATCTGGCTCTGCACTGACAGCACAGAGCCCGCCTGGGATTCTCTCTCTTTCTCCCTCTCTACCCCTCCCCCACTCATGCTATCTCTCTGTCTCGAAATAAGTGAATAAACATTAAAAAAAAAAAAAGAAGGTAAAGCCTGTGAGGCCCGGGGTCTTCAGCTGGCCTGGTTCGCCTTGGTGTAGGAGCTTATGCTGAGTCTGCCTTCCCAAAATCCCCTCTCCTTCATTTTTGTGTTCCCTTTGTGGCACCGTCTCCCTTTGTGTGATCTCCGTATCACATATGGCTAAACTGAGGCCTGCTACACACCTTCTAGAAGTGGACACCAGGAGTCCAGCCCAGGGAGGTCTGGGGTTCTTCCCAGGACCCAGGGCCTGTGCCCTCATGGCTCCCCCTGCCTGGAGTACTCTTCTGCTCTCCACCTCTAGCCACCATTTATTGAGCACCTACTGTGTGCCAGGTACAGGTTTTGGGGGGGTTTTGTTTGTTTGTTTTTGTTTTTTATTTAAGAGAGAGAGTGCAAGCGGGGGAGGGACAGAGGCGGGGGGGTACAGAAGATGATCCAAAGCCGGCTCTGTGCTGACCGCAGCAAGCCCAACGCCGGGCTCAAACCCACCAACGGTGAGATCGTGGCCTGAGCCGAAGTCGGGCACTCAACCGACTGAGCCACCCAGGTGCCCCAGGCTTCCAGGGTTTTGTGCTTCTCCTGAGACTGGCATATAGGGGAGTAGGGTCCAGCTGCCATGACCCCTTGGTCCATCTCATGAGGCCAGTGCCAGTGCTGCCTGCCAGGGCATGTCCAGTGCCCCATCAGGTGCCCTGCTCTCAGGCTGCCCCTTAGGGCGTGGGGCTGGTGTGTTAGACTTAACTGCAGCCCCAGAAGCCAGCGTGAAGTGGCTGGCCGCACCCTCTCAGGGCTCCTTTTCACCCTCCAGGCAACGGAATGATGTCACCCTGAGAACAATGGCCCCTTCACGGATCCAGCCGGGCCAAAGGCTGGGGCCAAAACCGGGGCCTTTGGGAGAGACCTGGAGAGACACGCAGGGCAGGATAAAGGGCTTGGCGGCTCCACAGGGCTCTGCTTGTGTGAAATAATGTTGATCCCTGCTCCCTTCCCCCCAACTAAGAAAGTGAGGTGTGCTGGTCTCATATTTGGAAAGTCTAGAAAAACTGAACAGAAACAAAATCCACCCATGATTCTAACATCAACGAGAACCGCTCTTGGCATTCAGATGCCTTTCCTTCCTGTCTTTTTTCTTCCCTCTCTCAAACCGAACTGCCAATCCTCTGTGTCTTTCTAACCTTTCAAGAATGCAGCAGGGTTTTTGTTTTTTTTTTAATGTTTATTTATATATTTTGAGAGACAGAGAGAGAGAGCACGTGCATGCGTGAGAGGGGGAGGGGCAGAGAGAGGGAGAGAGAGAATCCCAAGCAGGCTCCGCACCGTCACCACAGAGCCTGATGCAGGGCTCGATCCTACGAACTGGGAGATCATGATCTGAGCCAAAATCAAGAGTTGGACGCTCAGCCAACTGAACCACTCAGGTGCTCCAAAAATGTAGCAGTTGTATGTATCTTTAGGGAAGAAAAAAAAAAAAAAAAACGTTGTCCATGGCCATGCAGCATGCTGCATGATTTATTAAGTGCCCTGGCTGGACATGTGGGTCATTTCCCATTCTTGGCTATCAGGAGTGACTGCAGATGTGGATCGGTTTTGCCCTCTGTTGTCGTGACTTCAAGCCATCCCTGAGGTTTAAACACACCCACCCACTCCCTTTCTATCTCTGTGACCCGAGGGCCCCTCTGTTACTCTTACTTTTTCTCTCTTAGCGTTTTTGAATCTCACGTGTTTTGTTCAGACAAGTGCCTCTAGCTTCCTCATCAGGAAGTCAAACATTTCAGGAAGGAACTCTGGATTGATACGTGTCACAGGGAGTGTTATATTTGGGGGTTTCATGAAGAATGGGGTCTTCAGCAAGGAGTCATCAAGATAGTTCCCTATGAGAGGAAATGACGTACTGAGCGAGTTACAGTGGTTTACTGGTAGATGCCTTACAGCTGGGTCTTTGGGGGTTGGGGAGGGGAAGCCTGGATTTGTAGCATCTGCCTATTCCGGTGGTGGAAATACTCCCACCAGGGCCAAGCGCAAGCTACGGGCTCTCCGTCCCTGCACACGGAACCAGGAAAAGAAACTCGGTGCATCCTCGTTACGTACGACTTACACCGTGAAGAGTCAGTATGCGGCAGTGACCCCAGGACCGTACTTAATAGTAAAAGGTGGGAAGTAGTGGGCCATTGATAAGACCTAACCATTTGTTACCCGTGCTTTTGACGCGGTTGGTTTCATGGCGTGTTCCTTCAGCTTAGTGGCCGCGTTGAACCAGTGGCTCGCAACTGACTCCTGACAATTTCGCGGTTGTCTCTGGGCAGCAGGGCAGGCCAGCTCCAGCACACCGCTGTCGGTGACGAGAGCGAGCTGTGGGGTCCCAGGGCTGTGGGTTGGAGTCCCGGTTCTGCCTGTCCGTCGCGACATGACTTTGGGGAGGCTACTTAGCCTCTTTATGCCTCCTCTTCTGTAAAATGGGACGATGGTGCTACCTCACCCCATGGCTGTGGCGGAGATCGTATGGAGGTAACACACACGGATCGCCGCACAGAGCCCGCCGGGCACACGGGGGGAGCTCGGGAGACGGCTGCTGTGAACGTCGCCGTTGTAATTTGATTAGTGCTAATCACTTGCCTTGCAGGCAGGGCACAAACACACATGGGCGGCCCTTCTGACGTTCACCATTGTGAGGTCGCCTCCCCCGCAGGACCAGGTCGGTGCGCGTGACCGGTAGAATACCGCCAAAGTGACAGCGTCACTAAGTTACAAAGACGCTGCAGCTCCCCTCTTGGTTACTCTTTCCCTTTTTGGAACATTCGCTTTGGGGGAAGACAGCTGCCAAGCCTGGAGGGTGCTGGGGCAGCCCCGCGGAGAGGCCCGCGTGGCCAAGGACAGAAGCCTCCGGTCAGCTGCCAGCAAGGAGGTGAAACCTGCCATCAGCCACGTGGGCGAGCTTGGAAGTTGATCCTTCAGCCTGTGGGTGAGGCTGTGCCTCTGGTCAACAGCTCGAGTGCAGCCTCACAAGACACCCTGAACCGGAACTATTCAGCTAAGCCCCTCCTAGATCCCTGACGTCCAGAAACTGTAAGAGATACCACGTGTTTGTTGATCCGGGCCAGTACGTCTTGGGGCTATTTGTTACGTAGCAGTAAGTAGATAACGAATACCGGCTTCTTCTCTTTTATACCCACCACAACCGACGGTCTGAGAATGGCCAGGGAGTATTACTTAATCCTTCTTCGCACAGAGGAGTAAATTGGAGTGGGCCGAACTCAAGTGACCTGCCCAAGGCCTGTAATTTGGTAGCTTTCTGTGTTCCCAGTGGATGCTTTTCTCACCTCGTAGGCTCTTGCTCGTAAAGGAGGCTGCTCAGCCAGGCTGGGTTGAGGGTCCCAGGGGCTCGTGAGCAGCACACCCTTTTAGGAGTTGGCGCGAATCTCCTGGCGGGGGACGGAATCCATTTCTTGGATGCTAAGTGGTCCTCACCCACATTTAACTCATCAAACATTCATCAGAAAGGCTGAGCCATGCACAGCAGCGAGCTCTGTGCTCCGATTTGGGAGCGTAGTATGCAAGACTGGCTTTTTTCCAGCGTCAGTGTCTAGGCCAGGGAGCACTCCAGACTGCCCTGCTCCATGAACGGGAGGGTCCTAAAACATCTATTATTACTAGGAGTTAAACATTTCAAAGTCTGTGAACAAGTTGTTCAGTTTTTTAGAAAGTTTATTTATTTATTTTGAAAAAGAGAGTGTTGTACAAGTTGGGGAGGGACAGAGAGAGAGAGAGAGAGAGAGAGGATCCCAAGCATGCTCCACACTGTCAACACAGAGCCAAACATGAGGCTCGAACCCACACACCGTGAGATCATGACCTGAGCTGAAACAAAGAGTCAGATGCTTAACTGACTGAGCCACCCAGGTGCCCCTATTTTGGTTTTTAAACATAAATCTGCCTATCCTTGCTGCCTTTTCCTGATTAAGGAAAAAAAAAGAAAAAAAAAAAAAACAAAAAAAACGGATGCAGGTAGAATTAGGTCAATCCAGTTAAGAGCTTTGCTCTCCTTTCAGGCATATCTGAGTTTGAATCCGGGCTTTGCCACTAACTAGCTATGGGACCTCAGACAGGTGACTTGACTTCTGTGAGCCTCAGTTTCCTTGCGAGGCACTTAGCACAGCACCTGGAAGCTAGGCGGTGTGTAATAACTATCAGCTGCTTTGTACTCCTGAGCTTGGTGTATTTGTCAGGGTAGGTAGGGCATGTTATGCTGAGGTAACAGACCGCCAACTCTCAGCGGCCTTCACCCAAAATGCTTGTTTCTCGTGCGCACAAAGTCCACTGCTGGCCCAGCAGGTCTCTCCAGCTGCCACTTCTCCAGGCCATTTGTGTCTTAGAGCGAGGCCATCTGGGAAAACGTGACGTCGGTGTAACCGCGTCGGAGGGAAAAAGCTTGAGTGTCACTCCAAGGCATAGACTGTTGTTCCATTTCACAGGTGGGGAAATTAAGGCTTAAGGAGTAACACCTCTCGAGCACTTCCCACGTACCAGCCCCTGAACAAAGCACACTGTCTTATACTCTCGTGGCATGTGCCTCCCCTCCCCCGCTGTGAGGAAGGTGTTATTTTTTGTTATCCCTGTTCTACAGATGATAAAACTGAGGCTTAGGGAGAAGGTGGGACGTACTTGCCCCGAGTCCCCAAGTTTACAACCTGGACTCCAGCCCAGGTCTGCTGATGCCTCATTTCTTGTCCCTCCCAATCAAGACAAGGGATTGAAGGACGTGTTGTGCCTTTTGTGAGAGGTGCCATGATGTAGACCAGGGTTTCACATCACAGCGACCTCGACTCTTGGGGCTGGATCATTCTCTGTGGTGGGGGCTGTCTTGCGAATCGTGGGATGTTGGGCAGCACCCCTGGCCTGTATATAGTGTTTCCAGATTAAAAAAAAAATTTTTTTTAATGTTTATTTATTTCTGAGAGAGGGAGAGAGAGTGCACTGAGCAGGGGAGGGGCAGAGAGAGAGGGAGCCGGCTCCAGGCTCTGAGCTGTCAGCACGGAGCCCTACACGGGGCTCGAACCCACGAACCACGAGATCACGACCTGAGCTGAAGTCAGACGCTTAACCGACTGAGCCACTCGGGCGCCCCTCATGTTTCCAGATTTTACCAAATGTCCCTTGGGGACAAAATCACCCACAGTTGAGCACCACTGATATATGAATGGTAAGAGCCCAACGTGGGAGCCAAGAGATGTGACTTGAGGTCCCTGCCAGGCCCCGGATAACCATGTGGCCTTAGCTGACAGACTCTGGGAGAAGCCAAGACGTTAGTAGGGCCTTGGAATTTCCTAACTTTTAGGTGAGATAACCTTTGACTCCTGGTGTAATTTTGGGCAGGTCTTTCTACTCTGATAAAGCATTTTTCCCCCCTTTGGCTACGAAATGGAGCAGGTGGCATATACCAACAGAGGTGTTATGACACAACATGCTTGTCCGGTGCCCTGCATGGCACTCGGCACACAGTCAGTGCCTTGTTGTCATTCTAGCTGTGACCTGTCACACGAGAGGCGGGCAGGGTCACAGTCCCAGCATTTGAAGATATTTTCGTGGTCTGTTGAATTCCTGGTCCTGTGTCATCAGGCTCCACGTCCAAATATTTGCTTTCTGCCAAAGCCAGAAATTACCTGCCAGCCCACATTCCCGTCACTCACCAGCTTGATTTCTAGAAACGGCCCTTCCCTAGGCACACCTATAATTTGACATCTGTAATACCTCAGTTAGTGGCCAGAAGTCTGTTCTTTCTTCTTGGTAATTGCCTTCTGCTCCAGGGAAGGGGAGGGATAGATGTGGGGCTGTGTTGAGGCAGCTGCCCCCACCCCCCACCCCCCCCCGTGCCATCTGGGCAGGAAGCACCCGGAAGGCTCTAGAACCTCTGGTGCTCAGTTCAAAGAGTATACCGAGGCAGCTGCCCTGGTAGATGATGGGTAAACAGAGTTTCGTTATCCATAAAAGTTTTTATATGAGCCCTGGAAGCAAGTGTAAACAGATCACTGAGGGACGGGACTTTGGCATCGATTTCCTCTTCCAAGAGCTGCTCCTGAGCTTTGGTTGTCACGACATCTAGATCATTCCACCCCACCCTTTTCGTGTTGGGGGAGCCAAAAAGCCCAGAGAGGGAAAGAGACCTATAGAAAGTCACACAGCAAGTCAGTGACAATCCAGACTGGAACTTGAGGTTCCAAATTCAAAGTTGGGGTATTTAGGGGCTATGCGGTTCTGAACCTTGATGTCCTTCAGAGCTGAGTGACAGACATTTACAGAGCTCCTATTGTCTGCAAAACTCTGTGTGAGGCATTAAAGGTCATGAGACGGTTCCTGCCTTTGGGGAGTTTTCCGAAAAGCGATTAAGGGGAGTATCCAAACCGTGCAGCCTTGAGCCCACCTCTTCTCCATGGCATCTGCTGTGGGCCTCAGTTTCCCTGTCTGTAGATGGAGGTTCCGGTGTGGCCTTTTAGGGCCTTCCCAGGGGCAGCGGCCTGGATTCAAATACCCACTCCCCCATCTGCTAGCTGTGTGACTTTGCCTAAACCTCAGTTTCCCTGTCTGTAAACAGGGAATCGTAGTACTTAGGACAGCGAGAATTCCTTTGTAACAAGCGTAAAACGCCCAGCAGAGCACTTGGTGTGTGGTGAGTGCCTGATCGGTCACAGCTGGTAATCACATGTGCTTCACTGTCCCCGGCCTCCCTTTCCACCCACCTCCTCCTGGCCTTTGCACAAGCCAGTCCCCTGCCTGGGATGCCAAGATGGTGGCACGGGCTCCCTCGGAATTTTGAGGAGAGCTGGTGGGCCTGGCTCCCTGCCTCCCTCCCAGATTCCTTTGCTTGCACTTGGCTTCCCCACCCACCTCGCGGGACTCACCCCTTTGAGCCCCCCGCCCTCCCTGAGTTGCTACTTGATGAGGGGAGCATATTTGGTGGTTGGGTGGGGCTGGGGGTCATCCACAGCCACCGCCAATTAGGGAGAAAGTGGCTGCAAAGGGTTAATCAGAGGCATTCTGCTCTATAACCGAGGGAACAACAGTTGGAGGTTTTTCATATCCTACGCTGGAGATTTTTTTTTTTCTTTCCTCATGCATAAATACGAGGCCTTTTGGGGGAGGGATGAAAAAAGGAACAGGCTGTCAGAGCCCTGCTTAATGAGTTTCCTAAGCTTTTCATATAATGCAGAGCCCCGTGGATTTTCAACAACTCTGTGCCATCAGTGGAAAAATGTAATCCCTCCAGGTTTCTGAGCCGAATCGTGGGGAAGAGTCGGTGCTGCTTCAGCGGCATCTGATGGCCGAGGCAGGTGGGGAGGTGGAGGAAACGCAGGGGTGGGACACTCAGGAAGGCTGGGTTCGAATCCTGGTGCTGCTCCTTCCTGTGTCTGGGGCCTTGACCTCTTTGAGCGGTGGTTTCTGCCCTTGCAAAAGGGGGCTAACAGTGAGGACCAATGTCAGACTTTGACCAGCGCCTTGAGCTGGTTCAGTGAGAAGAGTCTCGGGTGGGGATCTTACGGGTCTGATGTAGGCCCCAGAATCTGCCTGCATAGCAGGAGGCCCGGGTGGAGACAGTCATGTGGGTGCCACCCTCGAATGAACAGTTCCTTAAAGTGGGTCACTCAGTGGGAATGCAAGCTGGTGCAGCCACTCTGGAAAACAGTATGGAGGGTCCTCAAAAGACTAAAAATAGAACTACCCTACGACCCAGCGATTGCACCACTAGGCATTTATCCAGGGGATACAGGTGTGCTGTTTCGAAGGGACACATGCACCCCATGTCTATAGCAGCACTATCAACAATAGCCAAAGTATGCAAAGGAGCCCAAATGTCCATCGATGGATGAATGGACAAAGAAGATGTGGTATCTAGATACAATGGAGAATTACTCGGCAATCAAAAAGAATGAAATCTTGCCATTTGCAACTACGTGGATGGAACTGGAGGGTATTATGCTAAGTGAAATTCGTCAGTCAGAGAAAGACAAAAATCATATGACTTCACTCGTATGAGGACTTTAAGAGACACAACAGATGAACATAAGGGAAGGGAAGCAAAACTAATATAAAAACGGGGAGGGAGACAAAACATAAGAGACTCTTAAATATGGAGAACAAACTGAGGGTTGCTGGAGGGCTTGTGGGAGGGGGGATGGGCTAATTGGGTAAGGGGCATTAAGGAATCTACTGAAATCATTGTTGCACTATATGCTGACTAACTTGGATGGGAATTAAAAAAATAAAAGAAAAAAGTGGGTTACTCAGCAAACGTGCCGGCTACCTACTGTGTGCCAGGCACAGTTGGAGGCCCTGGGATACATCAGGGAACAAGACAGAGACAGTCCCTGCTCTCAAGGACAGTATGTGGTCACAGAAGGGCATGCTGTCTAACATCTTGTACTTAAATGAATGAATGAACAAATGCATGGGTTGTTAACACCCCTGTTCTTTTTTTTTAAGTTTATTTATTTTCAGAGAGAGAAAGAGAGTGCGCGCGCGCGCGCGCACACACACACACACACACACACACACACACACACACGAGGACACGAGGGTGGGGGAGGGGCAGAGAGAGAGGGAGACCCAGGATCCCCATGCTGTCATCACAGACCCCGATGTGGGGGCTGGATTTCACGAGTTGTGAGATTGTGACCTGACCTGAGCTGAAACCAAGAGTCAGATGCTTAACCCACTGAGCCACCCAAGCATCCCGTTAACACTCCTGATCTGATCTTGAAGGTGTTTCTGCACTTTCCTCCAAATTCTTCCCGGTGATTCTTACTAGACCGTAAAGCAACACTGAGAAGTATTTGCCCTTTCACGTCCCCAGAGCCCAGCACTCACCTGGAGCATTCTTGCTGCTCGTAAATACCTGACAGACGGATGAATGAGTGAATGCAGACATAGACCCATGAATGGACTCTAAGCCCCTGAGTGGCCGCCAGCCAAATTCGTTGAGTGGACCACTTACAGGGCTCAGTAGGGCTGGGCTTTCTTGCCAGGAACAGTTTGGGAGGCTCAGGATGGCAAATCAGAGTTCTCTGGACAGCAAGCAGTGTCTTCCTCTTGGGGTCATGCCTGAGTCTGTGGACCACAGACTCGGGGGCCTATGCCTGTCGAGTCTCAGGAACTTGAGAGTCAGACCTTGTCTTGAGCAGCCAGAGAAAGTCCAGCTTTATTTTCGCTCAGCTCCCCTAGCTGGTACCCTCCAGGCCACTTGGGTTTTCTGTGGGTGCCCCTGCCCCATCTCTGGGTCCCATCCCCCATAAGCCATCTCTCTGGACCCCAAGATTCTCACAGTTACTCTGGGCTCACGGTCTTTGTTTATGTGGCCATGTGGGGTTGGAGTCAGACAGCCTTCCCCAGAGCTAATCTGGAATCCTTTCTGAACTAACAGGAGGTATGGCCAGAGAAAGGTTTCTTATTAGCTGGTTTGGAGCCCACCTTCTGCTCATTTATTCAGCTAACCTGTTTTAAGAACGTGCTATGGGGGGGCACGTGGGTGGCTCAGTTGGTTGAGTGCCTGACTTCGGCTCAGTTCATGATCTTGCAGTTCATGAGTTGAGCCCTGCATCAGGCTCGCTGCTGTCAGCACAGAGCCTGCTTCGGATCCTCTGTCCCCTTCTCTCTCTGCCCCTCCCCTGCCCTCTCTCTCTCTCTCAAAAATAAATAAACGTTAAAAAAAAGAAAAGAACGTGCTGTGTTCCAGGCATGAGGCTGGCGTGCATTCACTCTCTCCCTCTCTCTCTCAAAAATAAATAAACATTCAAAAAAAAAAAAGAACATGCTGTGTTCCAGGCATGGGGCTGGCGTGCATTCATGTGCGTGACGTCACTTTCCTCCCACGATCACCCTGACGAGTCTCTAAGGGAGGCACACACTTAGTGGCCGGGTCCCTGGCACGCTAAAGCTCGGGCTTCTCCCTGCTGCTTTCTCCGCACCTCTGCTCCTGGAGCTGAGATGCTGAGGTGCTTTGCTGTGGCTCTCCCCGAAGAACGTAAGTGCTTTGAGGACAGCGGCCTCCCTTTGTTTCGTTGAGAGTCAGACAAGGCGAGTTAGATAAAGCACAGACTCTGGAGCCTGATGCGTCTGTTCAAATCCCAGCTTTGCAACCCTGTTCGCTGTGTGACAGATGCAACTTACTTCACAGCTCTGTGCCTCAGTGTGCTAATCTCAGAGGACGATCGTATCAGTCCTTCATAGAGTTGTCGGGAAGGATACATCGGCTGACACGTATCAAAGCACCCAGGGCCATGCCTGGCACATAGCTGCTCTAACCGTGCTTAGTACTGATACTAATATCATTCTATTTACTGTTGCAGGAATGTCATAAATTCATAAAATATTATAAATATTTTGGAGGTATGATTTACATGCAGCAAAGGGCATATATCTTAAGTGTACAGTTTGATGAGTTTTGACAAATGCATATGCCAGTGTAAGGACCCCACACCTCTATCAAGATCTAGAACATTCTCACCACCCCCCAGAAAATTATTTCAAGCGCCTTCCAATCATTCTGCCTTACCTGGCACTTAATAAAACTTCTTGAATGAATGAATGAGTAAATGAATGAATGAACGAAATCCATTTTTTTGATCCCAAACCTCTCTTTTATTTTTTAATGTTTATTTATTTATTTTGAGAGAGAGAGCACGAGCAGGGGAGGGGCAGAGAGAGAGGGAGGGAGAATTCCAAGCAGGCTCCACACTGTCAGGGCAGAGCCAGATGTGGGGCTCGGTCCCAGGAACCCATGAGATCATGACCCGAGAGCCGAGGCTCAACTGACTGAACCACCCAGGCGACCGGATCCCAAACCTCTTTATGCCATTTGTGCTTGTAATGATTGTTGCTTAACTTGATTAGTTGTTATGTAAATGTATGAAATAGGAGTGCAAAAAGAAAGCCATCATGCTATGAAGGCTTCAGCATGCTGAAAAGATCTCATAAAGGGAAATTGCTAAAAAAAAAAAAAATCCCGTGCTATTTGGGTGGAGAAATCTCAACCTTCTGGATGGGTTCTCCACTCAGGATCCCCGTGTGTCCGGGCCTCCACCGAGAACTCGAGACACTGCCTGTGCCCTCCCTGGCCCCTGCAGCAGCAGGGGGACCCCATCCTCTGGGCTGAGAGCCCTTTCTCCACCGCCCTTCCAACCTGTCCTGTCCTAGGGAAGCAGAACTTAGTGTCCCAGACCTGCGGAATAGGGGAGGTGAAGAAGCTTGCACAGCACGTTCTCCTGGTGGTTTTCGCGGGGATGAGGGTACCGGGAGGTCCCCGCATGGCTCTGGCCCCCACACCTTAGCCACCACACCCCAAATCCCAGTTACTCCTTGATCTTTGTAATAGATCGGACTAATGTGACATTGCTTTAAGAGATTTTCTAAAACTAAAAGAAGGAAAAGGAAAGTGGAAATTGGGCACTGTGGTGCCCTCCACTGCCCACCCTCAAGAGATGAGGAGACGTGCAAACAGGGCCAGCCTTGCAAGTGCTACACGGCGCTGCAGGGGCAGGTGATGTTCTGAGTCTGGGCTGCTAATCTCGAGTTCTGAGTCTTCCACCCTGGTCCCTCTCTGGAGAGCTGAGACTAGGGGGCCTGCCCGCGGCCCAGCCCACATGATGCTCATTTAGGGATCGTGATGCACAGGAGCGCAGCCTGCACCTGCTACCTGGTTAGCCCGCAGGTCGTGCCTGATCCCCTGGGTCTCAGCCGGGTCCAGCTGCTTTGCTTCTAAGGAGGGCTTTGGTCTGGCCTTTCTCTGCCTGGCAGGCAGCCCAGGGCTGCTCATTCCCTCTGGAGAGGTGGTGATGAAGTCACCCTCCACGCCCCTGCGCTGTGTGGCTGGTCAGGTGAAGGGGCCATTTGTACCCGCTCAGGCTGATGTCATCCCAGGAAACCATTCAGCTCTGGGGGCCACCTTCAGCCCTGGCTGCCTGCCCGCCTGTCGCCTGGGTCCTGTTTTGTTTGTTATGTGGGGCGGGCTCAGGGAGGGCCCTGTGGTTGGTGAAGACACCTTCTTCACTCTGCTGTCTGAGAACAGGGTGACGCAATCCCTTCTGTCACAGAGACCCTTAGGGGTGTGCGGCAGACTGGTTCCAGGTTCAGACCCCAAGTATGCCACCTCCCAGCGGGATCTCTGAAAGGGGGTGACGGGGGCATCACCTCCCAGGGTTGTTTGGTGATAAGTCCGAGGTGATGCATCCAAAGCTGCTTGGTGCAGTGCCTGGGCCCTCAGGAGCACCTGTCGTTGGCCACTGTTGTGATCATGGTGGTGGTGGTGGCTGTCACTTTTATTGTAGGGGAGATGGTTATGAATGACATTTGTATTATTCCCAGAATTAAGTCCAGCTTGTCAACCAACGCAAAAACAAACGAGACATACTTGCTCCCTCCTGGATCCCCATTTGCTTTAAATCAGTGCAGTTTAACCAGACCCATCGTCCGTAAACGTGATGTGGGTCACTCCCCACACCTTCACTTGGGTAAGGCTCTCAGCCTCCCAATTTGCAAAACCCCGTTAGAGAACTGAGGTTCCCCAAAAATGCAGGGTCCCTGGTCTCTGGACAGTCTGACATAATTGGTCTGGGATGCTGTCCTGGAAGTTAGAGTCCTCAAAGCTCCCCAGGTGATCCTGCCAGGGCCTGCGAACCCCTGGGTCAGGCAGGGTAACCTAAAGAACCCAGGCTCCTGAGTAAGACAGACACAAGATCAAATCCTAGGTCTGCCACTTGGCTTGTGGGCAACCGGGCACAAATTCCTACGCCTGTCAGAGCCTTGGTTTTCTTACCTGTAAAATGTTTCGAGAAGCTGTTGGGAGGGCCACAAGACCAATGTCAGAGTGGACATTTCACAGATGTGTTCCTTGGATATCAGGGTGGGGCAGGGAAGGCACCTGTCCAACCAGCCATTCCCACCTTGTCCCTCTTGCGGATTTCTGTTCCTGCTTTCTCCCCTCACTTTTCCGTTCTGAGAGGTTCCCAGAATTCCATTTTGCTACACTTAACACGTTGATAGGTGCTCCATGCATAAAGAATACCAAGAGATGATACCTTTAAGAGTCATGTGGTTAAACAATGTTTTTAACGCAGGACTTTTCTGAGCCTTTTATTTATGCAAATATACATTAGTTTCCTCCAGAGACTGTCCCTGGCATCTTGTTTGTCTGGGATCTCAATCAAGAGAAGTGCCTTAGGTTTGCTTGCTGACCTGATGGGGAAGTCTCATGGCAGTGAATCGACACGCCAGTTGTGAGACATCCACTTTCCGAAACGCCAAATCTGGGGGGGTGGGGGAATCTGCCTCCAAATGGAGGAATTCAGTAGTATGCGTTGGCTGTGGAATTTACAAAGTGCTCCGTCTGGATCGATATCTTCATTTCCCCGTCTAGAATTGTATACATTGGTTTCCAATAAGGGACCGTTCTCCAACCTGCCTTTTTGAAGTGGACAATAGTACATTCTTTCCTCTATTTTTTGGGGGGGGGGTGGAGAGGAAGGTACATGTACAGATGTGTGAATCACTCCTGTCCAGGCATTGATGAGACAGGCCTAAGAGGGCCCCGAAATTCCACAAGGGGGGACTCTCCATCTGGGCTGGCGCCTCCCTCTTTGTTCGGAGAAGGGGCTGAGCCCGGAGATGGACATGATTTGGCTCAGGTCCTCCAGCCCCTTAGGGGCAGGCCTGGCATCCAGAATCTCAGCCCTGGACCTGGGATTTTTTTGCTCTTCTCCACCTGGCTGAGTAGCTTGCATGCTGTTTTTACAGCCTGAGCCCGGTTGGCCTCCGATCATTATTGAAATGAGTGGAGGTTTCCGGGAACAGAGCAAATCCATAGAGTTTAATTAATGAATGTGCCAGAGGGCCTTGGCAGCTGGATTCCTGTGTTTACCACAGGCTTGGCTGGCATGCAGTTCAGGAACTGCAAGGAGGGTGGGGTCCATCTCCCCATCAGTCCCTACCTTCCCGGTGGTGGCAGTGTGTGTGTGCGAGAGAGAGAGAGAGAGAGAGAGAGAGAGAGAAAGAGAGAGAACCTGAAATCTGCCTCCCCCACCCCCTTTAGAGCCCCGTGAGACTGCATAAGGTTTTCTTTATCGCTTTGAAAAGCACTGGCATTTCGTTGTTAGCAGAGCATTCTTTATCAATTTGTCTAAACAGAGTCGGCCCTCAGAGACCCTGGAAATAGAAGTGGCTCTCACGTCAGCAGACTCAGCAGCGATTTTGTTAGTTCTGTTGTCCAGCACATTAAGCCAGGTCGGGCTCCTCTGGTGAGCAGTAAAGCTCAGATAACCTTGTTGTGCCGAACGGGGATGAGGGAGGCATCTGCGAATCACAGCTGAGCCTTGCTGAGTGCTTTGTGGCTCTGCGAGGCAGGACCTCAGCATGGCTGCAGGGCTCCGAGTTGTGCAGACCCGAGTTTGAATCCAAGATCTGCTCTGTATCTGGGATGGGCATGCTCCTTAATGTCTCTGGATCGCAATTTCTTCTTCTTCTTCTCTTTTTAATGTTTATTTAACTTTGAGAGAGAGAGAGAGAGAGAGACACACACACACACACACACACACACACACACACACACACACAGAGTGCGAGTGGGGGAGGGGCAGAGAGAGAGAGGGAGAGAGAGAGAGAGAGAGAGAGAGAGAGAGAGAGAGAGAAAGAGAATCCCAAGCAGGCTCTGAGCTGTCAGCACAGAGCCCAACTGAGGGCTTGATCCCACGAACGCCGAGATCTCGACCTGAGCTGAAACCAAGAGTTGGACGCGTAACCGACTGAGCCACCCCAGGGTGGGACAGGTGCCCCAATGTCCTCCATCGCATGGATTTTGTGTGTTTCCTCTAGTAGCCGTGGCTGCTTGTTTTTCCCTCTGCATTCACACTTCTGAAATTTCCTTCCCACTCTTGAAGTCTAAAGAATCAAAGCCAGACGTGTGACTAATTAACACCTCTTAAGTGGGGGAAAGATGACCTTTTAGATGTCATTAAAATGACAGCCGCCAAAAGAAGGTGACTCTGCCCCTCTGGTGGGTGTCAGCTCCGGAAATGGACCACGCAAGTTTTCTCTTCTAGTCCGCCCTTGCATTCTGCACCTTCTGGTTCCCTGGGTGGAACTAGACAATAGAGCAATGCTAATGGCAGATGACATTTATTGAGTGCTGACTCTGTCCATGCACCATTCCAGCTTCTTCACGGTGCTTAGATGCTTTTCATCCTTACAGGCATCCTGTGAGAGAGGTGTTATTATCCCACATTATGCTGGTGGGGACTGGGGCTCGGGCAGGTGGCATGACTGGTTCAAGGTCATGTAGCTGGGAGGTTACAGAATCTACATTTGACCAAGAGCTTTGGACTTGAGCCCATGAGCATAACCATGGTGCTATCCCCGAACTATAAACCCTGCAGTAACCTGAGTTCTGAGTTGGAAACTGCCCTTATCCTGTTCAGAGGAGGAAGAGGGGAGGGAGCTGATATTCTTATGTAGCTACTCTGGGCTTTGTGTACCAGATGGTATGAGCCCCTTACATGTGTCTACCATTCCCTTCTCTTTTTATATACCCCTTTCTGCCTCCCTCCCCCCTCCCTTTCTCTTGCGTGCATGTGCATGCGTGCATGTACAAACTCTCCCTCTCTCTCTCTCTCTCTCTCTCTCTCTCCCTCTCTCTCTCTCTCTCTCTCTCTCTCTCTCTCTGTTTGGATGACGAAATCAAAGCTCAGACACATAAGGGGCAGATTGCACAGCCTATAAACGCCAGAGTTGGAACCCAGATCTGGTGATTCTGAGCCCATTCTTTTTCCCCACACTGAGCCAGATTGTGGCATCTCTGATCCTGTCCCCACAGAGGAGAAGGGATAATGTGAATCCAGAGCTTGGCATCATCAAAACAGCCCTAGACCAGGAGTCAGGAAGCCTGGTACTTAGTCTTACTCTGACAGGACACCACTGTGGGGCCAGAGAAAATCCCTGCTTTGGTCTCATTGCCCCATTTGTACCACAAGGGGTTGGTCTCCCCAGTTTCTGAGACTTTTTTACATGCATGTGTATTCTGATTACAGCAGAAGATGCCTCAGTGTTTACCCTGGAGAAAATGAAGGTCAGGGCCGACCTGCAGACCTCTGAGAGATGGTCCCTGTGGTAGGGGAATGAGGCACCTCTGTCCCGTGTGTCTTTCAACACAAAACTTAGACGAATAATGGGGTTTTACTTAACAAACAAGAAACTCTTCCTTGGCAGCAAAATAGACAGGTCCCGTCACTGGGGTACATTTTTGAGGCTGTTGACATTCAAGCTTATACAACCAATGGCAGGCATTAGGCATTGTAAAATGGTGAGTCTCCTGTCTCCGGAGGAAAGCAAGCTGAGGCTGGGTGTTCTAGACACAAGGCAGAATGGCCTCTCAGATACCTTCCAGCTCTGTAATCCCAAATTCTGATAAAGGATTCTGAGAAAGGATAACCTGCTGGTGAGCCTATGGCAGGGTACCAACTAGGCTTCCGCCCACCTGCTAACTCTAAGTGACTGTCAAAGGCTGCCGGGCTGCACTGTTGCAGATTCTCAGGGCTCCTGGGGCCTCAGTTCTGTAATTGATTATTGATGTCTGCCACACGCGTTGTGGCAAGCCAGGAGGTGTTGTTACCACTTTCTACTTTTATCTTTGCCGTTTTTCTAAGGAGTAGCAGTTTGTGTTTCCAATATGAGATTATTACTATGTATTTTAAAATCCAGGGACAGGAGGGCATGGATGTCAACAGCCATAATAGCAGCAGCAGCCATAATAGCAGCAACCCCCCAGCTCCTGCACCCAGAATTCTCCATCCCACTACTTTATCAGGTCTATGGGGTCTCTCTGTGGTCAGAGGCTTTGGGAAAGTGTCAGGGAATCTTGGAGTGCTCGTTACTCAACTGATTTCCCTCAGTTGGGAGAAGTTGGCAGTAGCTGGTATTTGAGCCTAGCAGAAACAGGTGTAAACAAGGATGTTTGAGGCTCACCCCTTCTGTGTCTTGAGGGGACCCTGCTATATGCCTGCCTAAGTTTCCAAGCCCATCACACAACGATAGGTGAATTGCACATGTGCTGGAGAATCAAGATGGGCAAAGTTGACTACTAGCTTCTAGAAGTCTCTTTTCCTCTTCCTGCTCGATTACTATTATGATTAGCCATCATACCCTCCTCAAGTCATTTCCTTTCAAAGCAAAATAAAAGTTGCAGAACCTTTGTTGGGAGAGTTTGTCCTCCTTCCAGGACCTGTGTATAGCCGGGGAAGTTTCCAGCAGATAAACGATTTCAGTGGGGAAGACTGAGACCCAGAGAGGTTAAGACACCGGTGCCCATTGTCTTAGCTTAAAAGCAGCAGAGCTGAATCTGCCTGCCCCGCAAAGCTCCTGCTCTTAAATATGTCAGGTGAATGGCTGTGTCATAGTAGGTATTCAATACACCACGGCTCAGTTTCCTCCTATTTGTCTCAAAAACGGTTTGCCTCTGTATGTCAGGATAAGCCAGGTTATGCCGCAGTAACAGACAACCCCCAGAACTTCAGTGGCTTAAGACAGAAAAACATATTTTTTTTTCTTGACTGCTCTGCACGTCTGGTGACATTAGCTATGTCTAGGTTTCATGTCATTGTCACTCTAGGGCCCAGGTTGGTGGAGCAGCTTGCCCTGGGACCCAGCCTTCCACACGGCCAGCCATACACTGGCTCTTAAAGTTTCTGCCTGGAAACAAGTGACACCACTTCTGCTCACATTTCATTGGCTAGGGCAAGTCACGTGACCGCACCTGCGCTCCAAAGTGGTATATAATGTTTATACAGAGAGAGTTAGAAAATATATATGCCTTATAATATACTATGCCTGCCACCATCTCAGTGTGACCTTTATGGATTTGTTTGTAGAATTGATCTGACACAGGCCCATTTTTTCCCCCCTTCTTGAAAGTGTAAGCCAGCCTTCTGAATGAATTCTGTCCTTGTTTCTTGGATTTATCAAGGAACCCTGAGTCAAATGTGTCCCCATTCTCAAGCCCAGTGCAATTTCTTTTTTTCAAAAACATGTATTTATTTTCAAGAGACAGACACAGTGCGAGTGGGGAGGTGCAGAGAGAGAGGGGGACAGAATCTGAAGCAGGCTCCAGGCTCCAAGCTGTCAGCACAGAACCCGATGCGGGGCTCGAACCCACCAACAGTGAGATCATGACCTGAGCTGAAGTTGGTCGCTTAACCAACTGGGAGACGCCAGCGCAGGAGACCCCCAGCGCAATTTCTAATTCTGACATTCCATTCACTTATTCATCTGTTGGTTCATCCCAGACGACGGCCAACCTGTAGCAGAAAAAAAAAAAAAAAAAACAACTTTGAAATACCAGAGTTCTTTAACGACCTTCGGGCCTGTATTTCTCCGGCCCACTGAAGGGTTGCTGACTTCACCCTTGGGTCCTGCATCACCGCAGGTAGATTGTGTCCCAGACGCTTCTGTGCCAGGATCAGACCAGTCTGTGGTGACATGGCTGCCTCGGGAGGGTGTCAGCTTGCTCAGGGAGACGTTACATCTTTGGGGGCTTGGGAATTCTGTCTCCTGCCTGCTTCTCCCTTTGAGGGCAAGGGTACGCCGGCTTCAGTGCTCAAGCAGAGAGAAGCCCCAGCCAGCCGTACCGCGCATGTCCCGGGCCCTGACTGCAAAGCCTTGGAGAAACTATGAATATGGAGGCTAGGCATCATCTTAAGGGGCCCCCTGAGCATTTATGCCCATTCGTCTCGGCTGGGGATTCTGGGGATGCTGCTCAGACAATATTTATAAAAGGAACATTTATTTCCTGGCGGTACTCGGGGAGGCGATTACACAGTAAGGAGGGGGAGTCGAGGCCCCCTTGATGTGGCTCACTTGGGAGGACTTTCCCTAGCCTCCAGGCATGCTCCCAAGGGGAAGATCCTGATCAGAAGCAGCCCTCCCTGGTTACGGGGTGGAGGTGGGGGGGGTGCTCCTAGAAGATGGGTGGGGAGGCTGTACGGTATGTCGATGGGGGTTTGACAGGCTTGGGCTTGGATCCTGAGCCTGCTACCTGCTTACTGTGTGACCTCAAGTAAGCCATGCTGCCTCTCTGAGCCTTAGTCTTTTCTTCTCTTTAAAAAATAACTTAGCATTGTTCAGTTGTCAAAGGTGTTATCAGGCTTCTTTTTTTAAGTGTATTTATTTATTAGAGAGAGAGAGAGAGAGAGAGAGAGCAGGCCAGTGGGGGAGGGAGAGAGATTGGGGGGTGGAGAGAGAATACCCCAAGCTGGCTCTGTGCTGTCAGTGCAGAGCCTGACACATGGCTTGAACTCACAAACCGTGAGATCATGACCTGAGCCAAAGTCAAGAGTTGGACGCTCAGCTGACTGAGCCACCCAGGTGCCACAGTGTTACAAGGCTTTAGGGAGACCATTCATCTCTTCAGCAAACACATCTTGTGGAACTACTGTGTGCTGGGGATATATCAGAGGACAAGACAGACATCGCCTCTACCCTCATGTAATTTACTCTCTTACTGGGTTGGGGAAGGGACACAATAAAGAATAATAACAAAAGAGATTCATCAAGTGGTTGTTAAGTGCTGTGCAGAAAAATGAAGCAAAGTCAGGGGATAGAGAGGCACAGGGAGCATGTGTCCTTTACATAGATGGTCAGGGAAGCCCTCTTCCCGGAAAGGGGCATATAAGCAGAGACCCGAATGAAGGTGGAGCCATGCAGGTGCAGGGTCGGGGGGAGAGCATTCCAGAACTGCAAACAGCAGGTGTAAAGTTCCTAAGTGGGGGGGGGGGTGCAGTGCTTGGCTTGTTTCAGAAACCCCATGGAGGTCTGTGGCGGGGGCCAGTGAGTGAGGGGGCAGGTGGAGGCTGAGGAGTGGAGCAAGGGCGCTGTATTAGGGACTACTCTTTATAACAAACTGCCACAGACCTAGTGGCTTCAAGCAATACAAATTTGTTTTCTACGGTTTTTATAAATCAAGAATCCAGGCACAGCTTAGTTGGGCTCTCTTCTTATGATGTCACAAGACTGTAATCATAGTGCGGGCATGGGATGCATTCTCATCTGGAGGCTCAACTGGGGAAGAATCCCCTTCCATGCCTATGGCTCTTGTTGGTAGAATTCAGTTTCTTGCAGTGAAGGACTGAGACTCCTGGCTGTTGATTCCAGGCCACCCACAGTCCCTTGCCAGATGGCTTTTCTCAACATGGCCCCTTACTGCCTCAAGCCAGCAGGGAGAATCTCTAGAACAAATCAGCTAGCAAGATAGAGTCTTATATACTGTAATCATAGGAGTAAGATCCCTTCCCCTTGGCTGTATTCCATTGGTCACAAGTAAGTCACAGGTCCCGTCCACACTGAAGGGGAGGGGGTCACACAAAGTGGGGATTGTCAGGGGGGCACCTTAGAGTCTGTCTGCCACCAGAAGTAGATGAGGGGGGTTTGATACTGGAGACATGGGAAGTGAGAGGCAGTGAGGAGGGCCGACTAGGACACAGGGAGGACTTTGGGATTTGTTCTACACATGATGGGCAGCCTTGGAGGGGGGCTCTTGAGCAGGGAATTGGCATGAGAAATTGCACTTGCTTCAAGGTACACATTCCATAAATGGTCATTGTTCTTATTAACATTGCGGCTCCTGGTCAGGACATTGGTCAAATATATATGGAAGGGAGAGAGTGAAGGAGAATTGGAAAAATAGAGCTCTCCTTCAGGCTTCCTGAAATGTGCTGTGTGGCTTTGTACAAGACCATCACCTCTCTGAGCTTCTGCCCCTCATGAGACTATAAAACAGGACACAGGGCTTGGCACCTAGGAGTCCCTCAGCTTGGTGGGGGAGAATCAAACGTTATGCAAATCATCACACTGGCAAATCACCCCTGGATTCTGATGCCAGCTTTGTGAAATAATGACCTGAAAACTGACAGGGAGTAAATTTACCCACATTTTAAAATAACAGTGATTCCTATGGATGACAGGATAGTAGGTGGTTTTTATTTTCTTCTTTATAACTTCCTATTGTTAGTATGTATCTTTGTATCTAGATCTATATTTATATTTCACAGTGAAAATGTGTAACTTCTATAATCAGAAAAAAACCCTGACTGCCGGGACTTTTTGGGTGACATATCTCTTTTCTCACTGCCCTCCCCACAATGCTCAGCATGGCTGATTGGGGGTGGGGGGTGCTGCACATCTCTCCGCATTTATCTTATTTAAAGAGATGGTTCATCAAAGTAGGTTTCCATTTTCCAAACTTCTGGACCGTCATTCCAAATGAATCTGTTTAGACCATGAGTTCAGGGGTCTGTCCAGCATCTTCCAAGGTCTGTAGTGCAGTAGATATGAATTTGAACCCTGGCTCCATCATGTACTGGCTCTGTGACTTTGGCAAGCCCCTTTCTCCCTCCAAGCCTCAGCACCCCAGCTTTAAATGGGGTAATGACAGTCCTTGCTTTGTAGGGACAGACAAGGGGGAAAAGGCAGTGGGCTGGGTCTCGAGGAAGCACCTCATGAACTATGAAACACCAGGAAAGTGGTGGTGATTTGTTCAAGATTAAGAATTAATGAGCTGCAGACCTTTAACATCTGTAGCACCTGGAACACTCCACCCTCCAGTACCGGCGGGGGCGGGGCAGGGGGGTGCTGGGCAGGGGGCGGGGTGTGCGCCCTGGCAGCAGCCTCCGGTCACCTAGCAACAGGGAACCGAGAGTGGTGGGTAATTCTAACTTGTCAGAACGCTGTACCCGCTGAGGTGGCACCGATATCCAGTTACGTGGGAAGGGGAAAATGAGCAGTGTGTACAAACCTATCCACAAGTTGCAGAATCCGATCCCTTCCCAGAGCCTTCTCAAGCCAGGAGCAAGAGTTTGGAGGCCACAGAGAGGCCAGGAAACTGGTTCGTTCACTGCAGGGAGCGCATGATCCCCACGGATATTCCAGCGGTAGCCCGCGAGCCAGCCCCAGCTGCCCTCTTGGCTTGTGGGGTTTGGGGCTGAGACGAGCAGGATATTGTCTGCCACTCTCAGTGCATATGGGCTCCCTTTAGACCAGGTGGATGGAAACCCAAGCTGTTCTCATGCCTTTTCCTGGAAACTGACCAGGGAATGCCCCTCTCCACCCCTACCACCTTTAGAAGCGTAGTTACTGGCATCTCTGGTTCTCTGGGAACCTTCCAGTGGGAGGTATCCTTATTGGTGTCGTCTGGACATGTGGGGGCTGGAGGGGTCTGCCTGGGTCTTTTCCCTGCCCTCCTGCCTTCCTTCCATATCCACTCACAGATGACCCTTGAACAACGTGGGGGTTAGGTACGGTGACTCCCCAAGCATTCGAAAATCCACGTTTAAGGGCGCCTGGCTGGTTCAGTTGATAGAGCATGCAACTCTTGACCTCAGGGTCGTGAGTTTGAGCCCCACATTGGGTGTAGAGATTGCTTAAATAAATAAATTTTTAAAAATCCACTTATAACTTTTTAGTCCCCCCAAACTTAATTACTGATAGCCTACTGTTGACCAGAAGCCTTGCCGATAACATCAATAGTTGATTATCACACATTTTATATGTTATATGTATCATATGCTGTATTCTTGTATTCGCTTCAGCAGCACGTATATATACACTATTTTCTTACAATAAAGTGAGCTAGAGAAAAGACTGCAATTAAGAAAATCACAAGTCAGAAAAGTCACAAAATACATTTACAGCACTCTGTTTTAAAAAAAAAAATCTGCATGTAAGTGGACCCGCACAGTTTAAACCTGTTGTTCAAGGGCTAACTCTATTAACAAGTATTTTTCAAGCTTCTCCCCTGTCCCAGGCACTGGGCAGGATGCTGGGGAGATGGTGGTGTTTGGGATGAACGCCTCCCTCATGGAGTTTCCAATGGGCCACAGGAAGACAACAGCCTAAGCCCATGTGCACCTGCGACCGGTGAGGAAGAAACAAGAGCTAACTCCGTTCATTCAGAAAGGACTGCCTTTTATTTGGAAGTGGCGTTTGTCATTATTTGAGGGTGTTACAATAATCCCCAAACCCATTTTGGATTTTTTTTTTTTAATGTTTGTTTTTCAGAGAGACAGAGACAGAGAGCGTGAAAGGGGGAGGGGCAGAGAGAGAGGGAGACACAGAATCCGAAGCGGGCTCCAGGCTCCGAGCTGTCGGCACAGAGCCTGATGTGGGGCTCGAACTCACGAACCGTGAGATCATGACCTGAGCCGAAGTCGGACCCTTGGCCAACTGAGCCACTCAGGAGCCGCTCCCCCACCCCCCAACCCATTTTAAAATGAACTCTTTTTGGGGGTAGGTGGGTCCTGACTTAGCAGATTAAAGCGTTGGCAGTGTAGTAAAGCCCCTCCCGTTGGCCTTTCCTTCCTTCTCTCCCTCCCTCCCTTCCTTTCTGTGAATTATCATGGCCATGAAACGCTGTTCTCCACTCATCTGGCGCCAACTTCTCATATCCTGGTGTCCCCGAGTCTAGGCATGGCCAAACCTCAGCCTGTGTCTCACACCTGAGTTGTCAGCCCCTTTTACTCCGCGCTTCAGCCAAAGCAGATATGCCCCCAACCCTGGCAAAGCCCTGACAACACAGGACAGCTTGGTGGTCTGGCACCTTGGGTTTGGGATTAGACTCGACCAAGTTCGTCCTGTTTCTGCCATTAATGTGTGGCGCGACCTTGGGCAAGCGAATTAACCTCTCTGAACCTCGGTTTCCGTGTTTGTAAGATCAGAGTAATAATAGTACCTACATCGTAGACTTTTTGAGGGGATTCATTGTGAGAGCATCTTCCTTTCTCTCTCCCCCTCTTTTTTGGTACGAGTAGCTAGGCTTTTAAATGCTTCGAGTTTTTCCATTTTCCAGACCTTCACCACTTGGCTGAATGATCCCTTCTCCATGGAAAGCTCTTGCCCCGGCCCCTCATCTTTACTTCTTGCCAGCGTCCCCATCCTCGAAGGCCCAGTTCACATGCCTCCTCTTCCAGGTAGTGTTCCCTGCTTCATCTCCCACCAAACTAATCTATCCTCACCACGTGTATTTGCCCACCCATCTGGCCCCCCTGACACTCCTTTGATGGGACTAGCATCCTGTTCGGTAAATGTTGTATCGACTCCTGGCCCCTGGCTCTCTGTTGGGCCCAGTTCAACAAATGATACTCCCCCACCCCCGGGGCCCCTCAGCAAGCTCCTAAAGCAGTTCTAGAATTTGGCAAAATAAGAGTAGTGACTTCGAGCTGGGATGCTTTTGCGGAGTCCCGTGCCTTCCATGTGAGGAGCATCAAACTCGCTGAAGCAAAGTGAGGGTGATTGTTATCTCCAATGTACAGTTGAGGAAACTGAGGCTCAGGGAGGCCCAAGGAACTTGCCCAAGGCTCCCACTACTAGACACCTGGGGCAAAGCGGGGCTCAGAATCCAGGCCTGTGTCCCCACTCTGAACCTCCTTCCTCCCTGAGAAGCCCTGTGCAGGCCTCACTCGCTGTTGATTAGCCCCACCCTTACCAAGATCCCCCTGTGGCTAAAAATATCTGGTGATAGTTCCGTGCAAGAATAGAGAAGGAGTGGGGCGCCTGGGGGGCTCAGTCGGTTAAGTGTCTTACTTCGGCTCAGGGCATCATCTCAGTTTGTGGGTTGGAGCCCCACATCCCGTGTCAGACTCTGTGCCTGGAGCTCAGAGGCTGGAGCCTGCTTCGGATTCTGTGTCTCCCTCTCTCTCTGCCCCTCCCCCACTCGTGCTCTCTTTCCCTCTCAAAAATGAATACACATTAAAAACAAAAAAAGAATAGAGAAGGAGCAAGGGTGTGTCCCCCTTGGGAGGTCTGTGACCTCTGTATTCAGGGGGAAATGCCCTTTTACACTCACAGTGCTTGACTAACCTGCCTTTTAATCCCCCTGGACCCTGGCCACCTTGGTCCAGGTGCAGCTAGGAATCCCTTCCCTGTAGGGACAGCGAGTGGGTCCCTGAAGGTCTCCAGAGCCACCTGACAGCCACAAGGCCCACCTGAGGCCTGGAGCCTAGTGTGGGTTCCCTAATTATTGCTGGAAACCATCCCTCGCCTGTCAACACGCTATAAATAGGGAGCCGGAGGAAGAATAAAAAAATGCCGCTGGCTCTTTTCCTCAGTGGGGGTGGGTTGAGTTAAAAAAAAACATCGGACCTGCCGCTTGTTGGTGTTGGAAAGCCTGAGGGGGTGGAGGGCAGCTGCAGTGGCCACAGCCCCAGGCCCGGCTACATTTCCCATTGGCAGCAGGGGCTGCAGAGCTGGGTTTTAAAGAGGAAAATCCTCCAGCCACCTGCCCCTGGGCGGCAACCCTGGCCGTGATTTCTCTAAGGCTCCTTGTGGCCCCCGCCTGACCGTGTCCCTGCTGACATGTTGCAGGGACTTGGCGTAGGAACATTTTGGATTAGGAGGGACCAGTGCTGGTGACGCCCTAAACAGACGCCGGTGTCCTCTTTGAACACTGCTACCGCCAGCTGTGTCACCTGCCCAGCCCACTTCCCCTGTCTGGGCTTCTGATCCCTTGTCCCTAAACTGAGGGTCCCAGGAAGCTCCAGTGCACTCAGTGGAGAACTCAGGCTGGGGGGCCGAGCCATCCTCTGCCAGTGCTGCGCGTGAGAGTGTGCACCCGTGTGCGTGCGATTCTCTTTACAAACCGTGTTAAAAAAAAGGCGGGGGGGGGGGGCGCCTGGGTGGCTCAGTCGGTTGAGCATCCGACTTCGGCTCAGGTCATGACTTCGGCTGAGGTCACGATCTCGCGGTCCGTGAGTTTGAGCCCCGCGTCGGGCTCTGGGCTGATGGCTCGGAGCCTGGAGCCTGGAGCCTGCTTCCGATTCTGTGTCTCCCTCTCTCTCTGCCCCTCCCCCGTTCATGCTCTGTCTCTCTCTGTCTCAAAAATAAATAAATGTTAAAAAAAAAAAAGGTGGGGGGGCGCCTGGGTGGCTCAGTCAGTTGAGCGTTTGACTTCGGCTCAGGTCATGATCTCACGGTTTCTGAGTTTGAGCCCCGCGTCGGACTCTGTGCCGACAGCTCAGAGCCTGGAGCCTGCTTTGGATCTGTGTCTCCCTCTCTCTCTGCCCCTCCCCTGCTTGCACTCTGTCTCACTCTGTCTCTCAAAAATAAATAAATGTAATAAAAAAAATTAAAAAAAAAACATCCCAGTGAACACAGTCAGAAGGCTACCTCTGAGAAAAGTCAGCGTCTCATGGGATGGAAGGTCCTTGGTGGGGTAGAACGTAATAATAGTGTCAACAATAACGATAACAGGTGTAGTCCTCAAAACCAGGCACGCGATCAGAGAGGGGAAGCAAGTTGCGCAAGGCCGCACAGCAGGTGTGTGGCAGAGGCAAGACATAGCCCGGATGTGTCTGACCTCAGATCTACCACGAGCCTTGGACTTCCACATCACGTAGCTTTTCCAAGGTGTGCTGCTCAAACACATCCCTTGCCTGCACTTCTTTCTTTAAAGAATCACTCCGCCTTTCCCAGCCTTGCCCCAGACCTCACCAACAGATCACTGAAATGTTATTTATGATGAAAACTTCTGAGGACAATAGCAGTTCCCAGGGCCAAGGCTGCCACTGTTGCAGCGTTGCTTAAAATAAGTGGAGGGAGGTGCCTGGGTGACTCAGTCAGTTAAGCATCCGACTTTGGCTCAGGTCATGATCTCACAGTTCGTTGGTTCAAGCCCCGCGTCGGGCTCTGTGCCGACAGCCCAGAGCCTGGAGCCTGCTTTGGATTCTGTGTCTCCCCCTCTCTCTGCCCCTCCCCCTCTTGCGCTCTGTCTCTCTGTCAAAAATAAACACACATTAAAAAAGAATGTTTTTTAATGAGTGGAGGCTAGGAAGCTAACCTAGGAGACAGGATTGAATCTCAGCCACCCTGGTATGATTCCCATGTGTCCCTGTGCACATCAACCTCCCTTCGAACCCGTTTCCCCATGTGGAAAAGAGGATACGGACGGTGGAGACTGTGCTCCCCTCCCCCAGTGGGAGCAGAATATCGGAGGCTCCCAAATTTGGTTTTCACATTTGAATTTTTTTTTTTAATTTTCTTAAAAATTTATTTATTTTTGAGAGACAGAGAGAGCATGAGTTGGAGAGGAGTGGAGAGAGAGGAAGACACAGAGTCCGAAGCAGGCTCCAGGTTCTGAGCTGTCAGCACAGAGCCCGACGTGGGGCTCGAACCCACAAACCGTGAGATCATGACCTGGGTGGAAGTCGGATGCTTAACCGACTGAGCCACCCAGGTGCCCCTGGCTTTCACACTTGGAGATGACATTTCCGAATGCACCCGGCAAAGGGTCTTGCATGTAGACAGTTGGTGCCCAATCAGTGTTTGCAAGTCAGAGAGAACCCCGTGCAGCAGTTTGGCAACCGAGAAACTGGATGAGCCCGGCAGACCTCAGCCCCCCGAAGGTCCTGGGTGCGTTGTGTCCCGCCCTTCAGGGATAAAGTAAGCACCTAAGGCTTGTGCACTCGTTTCGTGTTTTTATATGGGGAGCTGCAGATTTGAGAGTGGGCAGTGGGGATTCTAGACTTAGAATGTGATTTGGAGCTGGGGTGCCTGGGCGGCTCCATCGGTTAAGCGTCCGACTCTTGATTTTAGCTCGGGTCATGATCTCATGGTTCCTGAGGACAGGCCCCATGTTGGACTCCGTGCTGATAGCCCAGAGCCTGCTTGGGATTCTCTCTCTCTCTCTCTCTCTCTCTCTCTCTCTCTCTGCCCCTCCCCTGCTTGTGCTGTCTCTCAACATAAATAAATAAACTTAAAAAAAAAAAAAGAATGTGCTTTGGGGAAATGGGTGCTTCAGCCTCGACTCCTAAATCAGCACACCAAATGTTAAAAACGCTGTCTGTAGCAAAAGCAGCATTTAGAGCGAAGCAAAAGCAGCATTTAGAACGATAGTCTGCCTCCAGCCCATTGCACCGGCCTGTCCGTCCTCCTGGGTATCCTCCTGGCTGTCACCCCCACCCCCTTCAGATCTCTCCCCTCAAATGTCTCAGAAGAGAGATGTCCCCTGACCCTGACAGCCCTGTTTAAAATTGCCCCCCCCCCCAACTCCTCCTCCTCTCTGGCCAGTTTTATTTTCTCCCTGGCACCTATCACACATTGCGGTATAATCTGTATTCTGTGCTGTGGTTTGTCTGTCTCCCGTGCTAGAATGTCAGCTCCCCCCAGGGCAAGCACCCGCCTTCCTCATTCCCAGTGCTGCGCACAGTAGGTGCTCAGACAAATGCACACACGGAGGAAAGGCTTCCTGTGTGCCAGGCAGGGCATTTGTACTGATTATTGCATTTAATCTTTAACAGCCTGGAGAGGTGGGTTCTCCTGTCTCTATTTTCATAGATGAGGACATTGGAACGCAGTACCTTATTAGTGCTTTAGTACCTGGGCACCTTCTTTGTATTATCTACAGCCTAGGGCTTGATTCTTCTCTCCTTCCTTCTTCCCTCCCTCCTTCCCTTACCCCTTCCCTCCTCCCTCCTTCTTCAAACATTCACTGAGCACCTACATTGTGCTGGGCCCAGGGTTTGGCCCTAGGAAGACAGAGGTGAGCCCGATACAATCCCAGCCTCAGAGGCGCTCAGTCTCGGGGTGGGGGCAGTCAGAGCTGATACAAACCCCCTCCGCCCCGGTCCTGAGCACTCTAAGGAGAGCTGTGAGTAAGGATGCATGCTCCCCTGTGCTGTGGAGAGCTGGGTTTTGAAGGTAGGGTAAGAGTTTGCCCGCAAAAGAGGCAGGGACAGGCATTCCAGGTGGAAGGTCGTACCAGCTGAAGCAGGATATGTACGAGGAGGAGGGAGGAAGCGCCGTGAGCAGCAGGCATGGGAAGTGTCCTGGGGCTACAAGTGCCCGAGCAAGGAGTTTGGACTTTCTCCAGCCAGCTTCAGCCCCGGGAGGGATGTCTGCCCAGGAGCTCCCAGCTCTCCTGGGGTTTTTGCCCCCGGACCCTGGTGAAGGCTTGCCGCGGTGGGGAGGCTCAGCTGAGGTTTCTGCCCTGCCCAGGATTCCCCGCAGTGTCTTGTGTCTCGATTGCCTCTCCCACCCGTAATCGCTTGGGTTTACCCTCCGGAGAGGGTAAGTTAGAGTTAAGGCCTTATTTTCTGGAAGCTTAAGGGTAGTCTTTGCCGTAAGAATCAGACAATTCCTATAACTTCTGCCAGCTCCTCTGGGTGGGGTGGCGGGGCGGGGGTGGGGGGAGGTTTGGGGTGCTGCGGTGATCTATACCATGGAGTCTGAAAACACCTAATTACTAAGAGCTCCTTGTATCATCCTCTTTGGCTCTGTGTCTCTTGCTGGTTTCTGAGCCAGAGAGAGATGATTCGGCCTTACGAGCATCATAATCATTGCATTCATTTCCTGACTACCTACCATTTGCCAAGCACAGCGCCCAGCCCTTTGCATAGGTCATTAGCCCATGCGACGCTGGCATCACTGCTGGGCACAGGAGTGATTCCCTGCTATCACTGAGGCTCAGAGAAGTGGAGTGACTTACTCAAGGCCACACAGCTTCTAAGGGCCAGGGAGCCGGGATGGGAGTCCGGGTCTGTTGCGGCCCCGAGACACCTGCCAACCTGGCGTCTCTTCCCTGAATCGCTGGGACCTTCATGGTCTGCAGCTAACATCCCAGCCCCTCCGAGGCTCGGAGGCCTGGGGCACCAACCCTTCACTTCTCTGTAGGAATTCACTGAAGGCGCAGACAGGCAGCAGGGAGGAGGCGAGCTGCATATTGATTTCTTGGGACACTGGTCGCCATCTCTGCCTTAAACCCTGTCGCCTCCCCTTTCCTGGAATTTCCCTTCCTGCCTCTCCCCCATCTCTTCCCCAGCATCTTGCCTCCTCCCCAGCGCCCTTCATCCTCACCTCTCCCCGAGGTGGGACGGTGGGGACCCTTCGCACATTCTCTGGCCAAGCTGCTGGTGGCAGAGGTCCACACCATTGCTGAGTCTGGAAGTCAGGGCTCCTCCCAGTTGCCTCCCTCAGCTGCCAGGTCCTGCTGGCTTCAGCTCCTTCCTTTTTTCCTAAAGCCTTGTGCTTCTCAGTCCCTTTGGTGTGCCCTGGGTCAGGCCTCCGGGGTCTCTCGCCTGGATGGTGGCATAAGTGTCCTCTCCACTGCCTCCCCCCACCCGGCTTCCTCCCTTGCCCCCTGCAGTCCATCCTGCAGACAGCCACTGGGGTGTTCTCTTCCGCTTGCAATGATGCTTCTGATGTATACATTGTCCCTCCCCAACTTAAAGCCCTCCGGCGGCTCTCCATATCACTCCCAGGATAAACATTCCCTCAAGGCCCCACCTGGCCTCGCCCCTGCCTCACTCCCCTCACTTCTGACTTGATGCCCAAGGAACAAATACTGTGTGTATTAAATAAATAACTGCCTCCCTCCTTCCCCTGGCTAACTCCTACTCCTCAGGAAAAGCTCAAGAGTCACCGCCTCCAGGAAGCCTTCCTGACCTCCCCCATGCAGTTCCTCTGTTCTGCATCCATTTCAGTCCATGACCCTTCTGCACACACCCTGTTGACATGACTTGCTTACGTGTCCACATCCCTGCTCGATTTGAAGCTCCCCCCCCCCCACCCAAGGGCAGGTGTCTGAGGCACCCATGGCATCCTTAGCAGAGTGCTGGCATACAGTAGGTGCTGAATAAGTGCTTGTTGTCCTGGGCAAACTCCAGGCAACTTCTGAGCCCCCCTTCTGTTAGGAAGTCCCAGAGCCCACGGCTTGTGCAGCGGACATATTTTTTTCCCTCCACCTTTCCCCTCATCGGGCAGTGGTTGTGTAGAGAACGGGGCCCAGCAAGCCCGAGCAAGCTCTGGATGATATCCTGACCCAGTGGCACAACCCCAGTGATGACCCCCATTGTACAGAGGGGGAAAATTGAGGCCCCGAGAAAGTGACCCACTTCAGGGCGCACAGCTCATAAGAGGCCCAGCCAAGGACTCGAGGTCTGTCTGAGCTCTGATGGCCCCTTCTCTGTGCTGACCCAAGGAGGCGGGTCAGGGTGCAGTCCCCGCAGAACCAGGGGGTGGAAATTCTCTGGGTAGCACTGCCCGTGCTATGCCCGGGCTGTTCCCCCACCCACCCCCACCCCCACTCCCTTCTCTGAGGCCTAATCCGCCTGCTGCCCTCCTGGGTGTTCGCCTCTTGGCTGTCTGGCCCTGTCTCATATAACACCAAGCCTGGGAGACAGAACCTGGCTGGCAGCAGTTAAATACCTGGGCTTGGGGTCTGGGGCCCGCAGAGCCGTGACATTAGATAGAACCCACTTCACAAGTCGGTGGGAGAACCTTCGGGGGGCTGATGCAGCCAGGCACGTTGCGGGGCGCCTGACCACAGCGCGCTCACCCAGGATGAACCCAAATGCTGAGTGCCTGGGTGTGGCCCCCACACTGAGGTGGGCCTTCCCTAGGCTGCACATCCTGAACACATGTCAGCAGCCTCGTGGTCACCAAGTCTGACTTCCTAAGCCCTGCCAAGTGAACTCTGACCCCGAGGACAGTGTCCCCAAAAGCCTGCATGGGCCCCGGCTCCTTCCAGTGAGTCTGTTGTTTTGTTTGTGGGCTTGACTGAGGTGTGGTGTCTGCCTGAACTGCTCTCTGGGCTCTGCTGGTGGGCTCGTCTTTTTCAGGCAGCTGATAAGCTGGCTTTGAGTGCTGCGTGGGGCCTGACCCTTGCATCCTGGACCCCCAGCTGAAGCCGTGAGCACTGTCACCAACTGGAGACCCAGTGAGTCATGTGCTGAGCAGACAAGAATACCACAGAAGGCAGATCCCCGACTTGGGGCATTTTCCAGGGCCTCTGGCTTACCGAGGGCAGGATCAGGAAGCAGGGGGTGGGTTTAGCTTTCAGTTAGAACAACCAGCACCCTGGGCCCTGGACAGGGTCTTTGAACAAAGCCACAGGCTGGGCTGGGCACCAGAAGGAAACAGAGCTCTTGGCTCTGTCCAGAGCGATGGAATGTCAACCCAGCCAAACTGGTTTTCTTCCTCCACCAGGCCTGGGTGTTTAACAAAGGAGCCACCGTGCCCATTGGATGACAGTGAACTTCCCGGCTAGGCCCCTACCCCTGCCTGGGCTCCAGCCCAAGGAAGAGGCGCTCCATTCAGGTCCCGTGCTCCGAGCTCTCCCCTTCTCTGCACACCAGACCCTTGTCGGCAAGGGGGATGCTGGGCCTCCCGTGCAGCACCGCTGTGCAGGCTGGATGGGACGGACAGGGCTGTCCTGTGCCTGTCCTGTGCCTGGTGCCACAAGAGAACAGGCTCTTAGTAAAGATGACATTCCGCTTCCTCCCGCCTCACCTTTCCCCAGGCTGTTCCCTCGCCTCTGCTGCCTTCTCTGTTCATCCCCTACTGGCCACATCTGACCCACTTTTCAGGGTCATGTCGCACACCCTCCGTGAAGCCCTGTGTCACCCACTACCCCGGACCCTATGTGCCCACTCCCCCTCCTCCTCTGTCTCAGGCCCTAAGGTATCCGGGATAGGACACCTTTATTAATCATAGGGCCCAAGATGACCAAGGGGGCGATTTAAGGCAGACTTTTCTGCTCCTTGCTCTTTTTAACCTTATCCACCAGGGCTTTGACACCTTTCCATATCAGCATTTAAAATTTGACTTCCATTTTTTAAAAAAAATTTTTTTTAATGTTTATTTTTGAGAGAGAGAGAGCATGTGTGCGCACATGAGTTGGGGAGGGGCAGAGAGAGAGGGAGACACAATCCGAAGCAGGCTCCAGGCTCCGAGCTGTCAGCACAGAGCCCGACGCGGGGCTCGAACTCACGAACCGCGAGGTCATGACCTGAGCCGAGGTTGGACGTTTAACACACCGAGACACCCAGGTGCCCCTCGACTTCGGTGATTTTAATGGCAACACAGTATTGCCTTGGAGGGATAACCCCTGGTTTACGCCCTTATGCAAAGGCAGCTGGGTTTTTGCTGTCACCAAAAACAGCGCTACTGTGAACATCCCTGGGTGTGTGTGTGTGTGTGTACGTTTGTGTACAGTTGTGTATTTCCGCGCGTGTTTTTGCACGAGTGTTTCGCGTCGTATGTGTTCTTTGCGTGTGTGTACTGTCTGTGTATTTCGTGTATAATCATGTGTGTTTTGCGTACGTGCATCTGTGTGTGTATGTTTGTGCGCATATGTTTTGTGTTCTTGCATTCATGTGTCTGTTTTGCAGACACATATTTGTGTATATGTATTTGTGTGTATTTGCTCGTGCGTGTCCTTTGGCGTACGTGTGCACGTTGGTGTGCTTGTGTGCGTAGCTCGTGGACAAGCCACCGGGAGCAGGAGTGGCAGAGCTGCTGGCGCATCCTGCGGGGGGAGCGACGCCAGAAGCCCCGGGGACAAGGCGTGGGGACCCGAGGCAGTGGACAGGCACACCCAGCCTCCTGCCTGTTCGTCAGGTCCACACCTATGTGTCGGGGCTACAGCTCCGTCACCTGACAAGTCGAGCTCCGGCCTGAAATAAACATGACAGGGACGTTTCGACGTGTGATGTTTCAACAAAAAAAGAACTCAAATTTGGCTTAGACTGTTTTAAAAAGGAGCCAAGTCAGGATGGGCGGGAAGCCAGTTCCATGAGGAAGAAACGCAAGGAAGCCTAAGACAACTATCTATTTATACGGAATTGTACATGGTGAACGTCTATTTTTTTTTATTACTAACCATAAATGTGACGAAATTCAAAAAGAGGTAGAATAGGGGCGCCTGGGTGGCTCAGTCAGTTAAGCAGCCGACTTCGGCTCAGGTCATCATCTCGCAGTCCGTGAGTTCGAGCCCTGCGTCGGGCTCTGTGCTGACCGCTCAGAGCCTGGAGCCTGTTTTGGATTCTGTGTCTCCCTCTCTCTGACCCTCCCCTGCTCATGCTCTGTCTCTCCCTGTCTGAAAAATAAATAAAACGTTTAAAAAAAACCCCAAAAACCAAAAAGAGGTAGAATAAAAAATAGGTCTCCCCGCCCCCCACCGCCCCTTCCAGAGACCAGTGTTATAGTTTTCCTGTGTCCTTCTCCAGGATTCTGTGCCTTTTCAAATATCCACATATATTTGTGTTTTTACATATAGAAGAATATGCTTTTTTCCTCACAGACAAATGGCAGCCCCCTTCCACCTGCTGCTGTGTGCCTTGCTTCATTCACGTGCTAATAAGGGCAAGGGGGGCGTTTCAGATCAGTGCATTTATATCTGCCTTATCTCTTTTAACACCTACTTTTAACAATTAAGTAGTATAGTATTCTGGGTCATGGCTGTTCTGTCACTTGGGTTAAACACATTTAAAAAAATTTTTTTTAATGTTTATTCATTGAGAGAGATAGACAGACAGAAGGCGAGTGGGGGGAGGGCAGAGAGAGAGGGAGACGCAGAATCTGAAGCAGGCTCCAGGCTCTGGGCTGTCAGCACAGAGCCTGAGGCGGGGCTCAAACTCATGAACCGCGAGATCATCACCTGAGCTTAACCGACTGAGCCACCCAGGTGCCCCTAAACACATTTTTTAAAACCCTAAATTCTCTTTTCCCTGGGTGCATCTTAACCTTAGAACTATACACCTTTTATTGACAGAAGCTTAGACTTAAAAGGGAAACTGAGGGGCACCTGGATGGCTCAGTCGGTTAAGTGTCCGACAGCCCAGGTCACGATCTCACGGTTTGTGAGTTCGAGCCCCGTGTCGGGCTCTGTGGTGACAGCTCGGATTCTGCTTCAGATTCTGTGTCTCCCCCTCTCTCTGTCCCTCCTCCACTCATGCTGTCTCTCTCTGTCACTCAAAAAATAAATAAACGTTCAAAAGTGAAAAAAAAAAGGGGGAAACTGAATGTTTGTTTCCATGCAAAGGGCATCTCAGTACTTCTAGAATGTTCTATGCTGCTCTTCTCTCCTGCCCCCTGCAGGAAGGTTCCTTGTTTTTTGAGGATTGTCTTTCTTCCCTGGATTAATCTCTCCTATTTTGTACCTTAAAAAAATCCACTTTCACAGTTTGTCTGCACCCTGAACATGGTGTTTGAGTTTGTCTTTAAAAGTAATAAAAATTAAAATGTAAGGGCATATATAAAAACAGATGGTCTGAAGATGCATCAAGAGTCTGAGTAAACAGTAATATCATTCATGGGCATTAGAAAGGGAGCAGGGGATCATTTATGAATTCACTCATTCATTCATTCATCCGTCTATCCATTGTCAGTTGCTTCCTGAACACTGTGGCCATCTCAACTTGGCGCTGGGGTTTGAGGGTGAATGGATGCCCCAGTGCCTGCCCTCAGGGAGCTCACAGTTTGGTGGAGACAGTCAGACAAACAGTAAGCACAGCACAGCCTGTTAAGGTCTGTGATGGGCTGAGCATGGCGGGGGGTGGAGCATGGGTCCCAAGGAGAGACTGAGCCCAGGTGCAGATGGAAGCAGTCAGGAGAGGCTTCCTGGAGGAGGTGATGCCTGAGCTGTGTTTGAAGGACACATTGTGGCCAGCGGCTGACAGACTGTACCAAGAAGTCTTCCAGAGGGTCATCTCTTGGGTGGCATTTCAGTAGGAGTTGGCAGAGTGGGGGTCACAGGTCCTAGACTCGGAGCCTGACCACCTGGGTTCGAATTGGGCTTCTCCACTCCCTCATGGGACCCTGGGCAAGTTTTCTTTCTCTGTGCCTCATCTTCTACCTGCTTCTTACGGTGGTTGAGTGGACAAAATATGGCCGCTGGGCAGGCAGGCAGGGCCATATACGTGTCTGTTGGTGATGTTACTGTTCACCTATGAGATGGGCCATTGATAGTGTCTACTCTAGGCATTGAACTAGATGACCCACGTAAGGAATTGACTTGTTCCCAGACACACGGTTGGTGCCCCTTAAGTGTTCGCGGTTATTACATTCGTTTCTACCTCTTAACCACCTCTGACATCCAGAGCAGGGCCCTAGGGTGTCATGGACTTCTGGAGTTTGGGGGAACCCCACCTCTGCAGCTCACGAGTCCTGGGCCCCCCGACCCCACCCCAGCCCAGCTGTCATTTCTATGTATAGCCTCAGAGGCCGTCGGGAGAGCCAGGAAGCCCTTGCTCTGGAGTCTTGCGGGCATTCCCAGCCGAAACCAAACACGCCTCTCCCAAGCACCAGCTGCAAACGTGTGTTCCTGTCACTTTGGGTGACGCACTTGTCCCGTGGAGACAGCGTATCTCTGCCAGACCCGTCACCTTGCAGCCGGCACACCCTGGTGGGGGGCTCGGCCCCGAAGGGCAGTAGGTCTGCTGGGCCGAGCTGGGGTCCAGCTCATTGCGTTTCGTGGTAGAGAGGAGCGGCCGACTCGTGGCCAGGTCAAGGGAAACACTCTGGGGTCTGGCTGAGGCAGCTCCTTCCAGCCCCCAGCTGAGCGATGGGACTCTTTGGCCTCATGAGGGCCAGATAGCACATTATTAACAGTGTTTATTAAAATGATATGTTTTGGGGGGAGCCAAACAGTGGACATCACCGCCATCATCAGGCCAGGTACAAGCTCTCGCCAGACATTTCCCAGAATCCTCCCAACATCCCGGCATCCTCCCCATCCCTTCTGCACAGATGGGAAAGTCGAGGTTTGGAGACATTCGAATCACAGCCAGCAAAAGGCTGGGCTGGCTTTGCCTCTTTTCTGCCGAGTCTTAGGACCTGTCCTGCCTCCAACTCCACTGACAGAGGTTAGTGGAGTAGGTCAGTTTCACACCCACAACCTACAAGTTTGTGGCTTAGGGTTGCTAACCACCAGGGGGCTGTTAGGTTATCCAGAGTGTTTATAACCACTGGGTCTAATCTAGCCCCAAAGGAAACTGAGCCTCAGAGAAGGGAGGGGCTTGACCACGTAGGGTCAAGAGAGGGGGAGCCATGGCTGAGACTAGTATCTGTGCCCACGACCCCAGGTCAGGGGATGGAGTCCAGATCAGTGTGTCCCTGTGGGCGAGACCTCAGAGCCACAGTCCAGGTGGGTCCCTCAGGTCCGGGCACACATCCTCCTCTGCTTCTCGGTCACTCTTGCCCGTGTGTCGCTCTCTGGTTATGTGTGTCCCCGTGGTTTCTCTTGCTCTCTTGCTGCTACTCTGTCTGCTTCCGTTTGCCCGTCTGTCTCTGTCCTTCGCTCGCTCTGGCCTCCCTTCTCCACCCCAAGCTTGCCACCAACCTTAGAGATGACCTCAAGATCTTCCTGCCCCACTGACTGATGCCTGTGGCGGGTCCCGAGTGGACTGTGGCCAGGTGGCCAGCCCACACCCTGAGCCATGCCCCCATCCAGCCCCATCCACACCTGGCCTCACCTGACTATACCTGCACCGTTGTTCTCGGAGCCCATTGGGAGGGCTCAGCAGCTGGTATCCTACCGACTTTCCCTGGGAAGTGCCACCCCCACGCTACTGGGCAGGGCAGGGGCAAGCCTGGCTTGTGCTGTAGCCCTAGGTGGCATTGTGGACATCCCCTGCGGGGAGTCCACTGGGAGGGGACACTGTGTGAGTATGTGCTGGCAGCACCGGGCATGTTCTAAGGGCTCTGCCCGGCCCCACTCCCCATCGAGTTCCTCCTGTCTTTCCCTCTCCTTTCCTGTCCTTCCCTCCTTCCCTCCCTCCTCCCTTCCTGCCTTCCTGCCAATGTATTGAGCAGTTACGAAGTGCCAGGTCCTGTAAATAAGCACTGTGAATCCAAAGGTGAGAAGAAAATGCAACTCCCACCCGCCCCCCTCCCCATCTTGGAGATTCTTTTTTATCTCTGGAGGGACAAGCATCCAACAACTCCCACAAGTGATGAGAACCGCCAGCCGAGATCGGGGCTCAAGGAGAAAACTCCGGCCAGGACTCAGACTTGGGCTAGGACAGGCACCCCCCCGGAGCTGACGGGACCTGGCTGGGCAGAGTGAACAGCATGGGCGAAGGCCCGTGGTGGGAAGGTGCATGGTGGGTTTGGGCGTCATTGTGGCCGTGGGGGTGGGGGCCGGGGGGACGGGTGAGGATAAGCAGATGTGGCGAGGAGAGCGGACTCTGGACCTTGGGGTTCAGAGCAGACTGAATTAAGACGGACAGTGCTCTTACGAAGAGAGCCTGGGGGCGCCTGGGTGGCTCAGTTGTTTAACTGTCCGACTCTGGATTTTGGCCCAGGCCGTGATCTCACAGTTCGTAAGGTCGAGCCCCGCATCGGGCTCTGCGCTGACAGCACAGAGCCTGCTTGGGATTTTCTCTCTCCCTTTCTCTTTGCCCCTCCCCTGCTTGCGCTCTCTCAAAATAAATAAACTTAAACATTTTTTTTAAAAAGAGCCTGGACCGGGGCGGGCACAGTGTGGATGTGACAACTCCAGCTCATCCTTGACCTGCCACCCCACCCCCCCGCCCTCCTTCTCCCCTTCCTGGGCCTGCGACCCCATGACAGAGGCTGCTAGAGATGGACTGTAGTGACAAGCACAGGCCAGGGAGTCGTGAACCCTGGAGGCCAGGCCTGGCGGGCATCCCTCCCCGTCTCCGGCCCTTGGTTTTCTCATCTGTGAAATGATCACAGAGGACCCCAACAAGCTCTTGTGTCAGACCAGGGCCAGGAAATGCAGCACGGGCTGTGGGGAGCACCGGCTTGGGCGCCAAGCAAACCCAGGTTCAAATGCCAGCTCCCCACCACGTAACTCCGTGACCTCGGGCATGGCAGGTCGCCTCTCTGGGCCTCAGTCTCCTCCCCTGTAAAATGGATCCATGACATTCCTACCACATAGGGTTGTCTGGGAACACAGATGGCAGAACGGAAGAGTACATCGCCAGCCCTCAGCCCTCAGGAGTGTTCGCCCTCGACATTGATGTTGCTCTGATTTCTCGGTTGTGTAAGGCTGACCTGAGCGCGAGAGAGGAAGGCGCTGCGGGCCCTCAGGGGCAGAGACGGAGCAGATGTCACCAGCCAGCCGCCCTGCGCAGCTGACAGTGTAGAGTTGCAGACGGGGGAGGGGTTGCACATCTTGAATTCCTCCGAACTGCCCTGTCAGCTGAGCCGCTGAGCGCCGTCCTGACTCAGGGTTCTTTTCCTAGGTGGACGTGTCAGACACCCCAGAATACACGCAGGCGTGGTAGTTTCTCTTCTCCCCGCCTCCTCCCTAACGCCGTTGCTTTTCTGGTTAAGTTCGCACGTACCCACTGCAAAGAAAAGTTATCTTTGGAAACACCTTCCTCCAACAAATATTTATTCAACAACTACCATAGACCGGGTATCGTTCTAAGTGCTGGGGGTGGGGGGGCAGCACTGGACGGGACAGTCCCCATTTTCAAGCAGCTGGCTGTCCAAAGCGCATCATAGGTCAGGGATCAGCCAGGTGCCTGTGGGGCCCAATCTCGCCAGCCACCTGTTTTGTAAGTAAAGTTTTATTGGAACACAGCCACACACGCTGACATACTGCCTGTAGCCCAGTAGTTGGGACACAGACTGAATGGCCCCCAGGGCCCCAAAGACTGACTATCTGACCCTGCATAGAAAAAGTTTGCCCGGTTCTGATACGGATTAACACATAAAGATTTCTGATTTGTTCTTCACTCACGGTGCGTGTGCAATACGATCATATTGGAGGCGTGATTGAATGGGTTTTATTTCATTTTATTAATTTGATTGTCTGATTGTACCGGGATATAAAACTACAAGTTTGGATATTAAATAAAATCATCATGAGTAATAAACACCCTGTTTATCACTCCTGTCTGTTACTCCCCACAGACAGTTCCACTGTTAGTGGTTTGCTGTGGGACCTTCCTCGTACGTTTATGTGTTTGTTTTTACGAAAGTGGTGTCATAAGACACATACACACGTGCCGTTGTGTTACCTTTTTTTTTTTAAATGTTTGCAAGTATAAGACAGGTATCTTTCTCTGACAGTAAACATTTCTTTCTGAGCATCATTTTCCCTGGCTGTCTTTATTCCATTGTGTGGATATGCCACATTGCATTCCACTGATCCCCATCTTACCAGACATCTAGGTCATTTCCAAGATTTTGCAGTGGTGCCTCCAGTATTTTGCAATGATATTTCCAATATTTTGCGATATTTGCTCTCCTGCAGGGAGCCTTCATGTTCATAGATCTTGGCAAGGGTGTCTAATGATTTTCTTGAGATAAATTTCTGGAACCAGAATTGCTGACTCGAGGGATATACAGGTTTTTAAATTTCAGGATGTGTGTTATGGCATGTTTAAACACGGCCCTTAAAGGCGTGTGTTAGCCTGGCCTCCCCAGCGTGGCTATTATGAAGTTATCCATTATGGGCTCTGGGCTAAGACAGTCATCTTTGCTTGTAAGACAAGGGCCCAGGGTCTTCATGCGCCTGAGGCTTGGGGCTGGGTGAGCTCCTAGTCCGAGCAAGTGTTTTGGTTTTTTTGTTTGTTTGTTTTCATGTTTATTTATTTTTGAGAGAGTGAGCAGGGAAGGGGCAGAGAGAGAGAGCGGGACGGAGGATCCAAAGCAGGCTTGTGCTGACAGGACAGAACCCGATGAGGGGCTCAAACTCACGAACCGTGAGATCGTGACCTGAGCCAAAGTTTGACACTTAGCTGAGTCGGCCACCCAGGCAAGTGGTTTTTATTTTTATTTATTTTTTTATTTTTTTTAATTTTTTTAAAATTTTTTTTAACATTTTTATTTTTATTTATTTTTTTATTTTTTTAAATTTTTAAAAAATTTTTTTTAACGTTTATTTATTTTTGAGACAGAGAGAGACAGAGCATGAACGGGGGAGGGGCAGAGAGAGAGGGAGACACAGAATCGGAAGCAGGCTCCAGGCTCTGAGCCATCAGCCCAGAGCCCGACGCAGGGCTCGAACTCACGGACTGTGAGATCGTGACCTGAGCTGAAGTCGGACGCTTAACCGACTAAGCCACCCAGGCGCCCCCAAGCAAGTGGTTTTTAAACCTGCCAAGTTCTTGAAATTTTTGAGAGCATTTTCACGCACATTTCCCCATTTTTGCATACACTTCCTCATCGGAGCCTCTTGAAGCATCCTGGGAAAGTTGGGGGCAGGTGGATGTTGGGGGCTGGAAGGAGCATGGGATAGGAACCCTGCATCCCAGAGGTGCCCGCACTGCCTCTCACTCACTGTGAAAACTAAAAGCCAGACAGCAATTCCTGTCTCTGTGCCTCGGTTTCTCATCTGAGAAAGGTCAACCGAATTGACTCAAGAGTCCTTCTGACTTTAAATGATAAGATTTGGTCATCCTCGTGTGACAAATGACAACTGAAATGCGGCTGTGGGCATCAGGTGGCTGTCCATCGGGGACGCACGTCAGAAAAGACTGGCACGTGTTCCAGACCGGGGACTCACTGGGACACATGCGTGTCATTCATTAGTTTGTCATCTGTATTGTCGGCGTCTACTTGCCTGTGGACGGTGAGGGTTTTTGTAGCAGCCTGTGAGGCAGGCCTGAATTGGAAGAATATCCTGTCTTAAAGCTAATTAAAAGTCTGACTTTGGGAAAGTTTTTATTAGAGTTTTGGGGCCTTTTGGTGGTTGATCTCGAAGCCTCGCAACCCGGGGAGCAAAGCTCAGGCCTCACTTGATCTGAGTGAGGGTCTGCCAGAGGGAGGAGCCATGAATAACTTGCAGTGCATGCAAGGTTTCCAGGATACTCGTTGGAGAAAGTGCTGATAAACAGCTCGCTTTCTTAAGCCTCATTTACAAGATGAATCCCCCTAGATAATCCTACCCCCTGAGTTACTCCAAACTTGGGGGTCTGTGTTGAAGAGTAGTGACTGTGATGGCATTCCGCCAAATATGTAACGTTTGCTTTTTGGTCCAGACAGCGAGGCACAGAGAGGTTAAGTGGCGTGCCCAAGATCACACAGCTACTGTGTAATGAATCCAGACACTCTGGCTCCAGAAGCAGGACACATCCAAGGGAGACTGAAAAGAGGTCAATTCTAATTATTACACTGTGGGAAGTTCTACAGCAGTGCCGTCCACTAGAACTTTCTGCAGTGATGGAAATGTTCTGTATCTGTGCTGTTCAACATGGTAGCCACATGTGGCTATGGAGCCCTTGAAATGTGGCTGGTGCCACCGAGGAACTGAATCCTTTGTATTTTTTAATTTTAACAAATTTACGTTAAATTTAAATAGCCAATTTAAGTGTGGCTAGCAGCTATGTATTGCCCAGCACAGATATAGAGACTTGAGATCTAGGGCATGGTGAGAGCCGTGGGGCTCCTGAGCCAGCCTTGGTAGGGGTGAGTTCAGGGAAGGCTTCCTGGAGGAAGAGCCCTCAAAGTTGAAATCTGAAGGTTAGCTGGGAGGCGGTGGCTGCTCCAGTGGGTCTGGAGGTGAGAGAGAGTGTAGCTGGGGGCACATGAGGGGGGAGCGGCCAGTGGGAGGGCCCAGGATGGGCAGGAGATGGTGGGGAAGGAGCCCAAGTAATGATGATCCCACAAGCCACTTTGAGGAGTCTGAACTTGAGCCTGACGGACGTGGGCGATGAAAGGGCTTTGGCAGGAACCTTGCGGGCCCAGATTATGGTTTTGTAAGTATAATGGGAAGAGCCAGAGGTGAGGGAGGCAGGGAGACCCTGGAGCTGGCCAAGGCCGGACAGAATGTTCTGGAAGGAGACTTTGAAGGACCGGGTGTTGATTTGATGGTGGGAGTGAGGGAGAGAGGAGTCAGGGGTGCTGCCCTGGGGAATCTCAAGTCTGGCATTAGGCAGCGCAGGGAGAAAGCGTGTATTCCTGCCTGTGGTGATTCCACATCCCTGAGTGTAAATCCTAAATCCCTTCAGGGGGGCCCACAGACCGGGATGGATGGAGACCTACGTGTCGTTGCTGAACGCCATTGACATCCAGCCCCCGTCTCCTGCCCTGATTCCACCCTCGGCATCCTACCCACCCGGCCGTTCTGATTTCCAAAGGCCCCACCTCCACCTCCCTTCTCCATCCCTGAGCAATGAAAGACCCCCGTCCTTCCGGGGGAGGGCCATGAAAATGGTTCTGAACACCTGCAGCTCCTGTCCCCTCAGCTTGGTGATTTCCGGAGATTATGTCCTTGAAGCCACAAAACAACCCCCGTTTTTCTAATGGGGAAACTGAGGCTTGAAAGGGTGGTGTCACGTGGCCAGGCCACACAGCTGAGACAGAGCGGAGACAGCAGCACCCCCCTTCTGCCTGAGCTGTGACACAGAGCCGTCACCCCTCTGCCTCCCACCACGCTTGGCACACGCCGCCCCGTATCCAGCGTGCAGCTGTCTGCAAAGTGCTCAGGACAGCGACGCCGAGCCCACCGGCAGCAACCCCCTAAGGCCCCAGCCTCTGGCTTCTGAATCTGACCCGTGTAGGGGATTAAGTTAGGGAATGCCTGATTCTGTGACATCTTTGAAAAACAGTGAGCAGCTGGGGATGTGCTCAGATGGAGACTTCCATTCCTGGGCCCCAGGGAGAATTGTGTTCAGGGTGCAGGGCATCTGAGAATGTCAGGTGATCTTTCAAGGCAAACACGTCCCCAGTTTCCCCGAGCAGGGACTGACTTCATCCCTAAAGCGTGCGGACAGCCACCCCCACATGCTGCCCATGGGCCTGGAGATTGGGCAGACTGTCCCAAGACTGGCTTGCTCATCAGAAGCCAAAGCCTTAAAAATATGCCACCCCTTGACCTGGTGATTCTATACTTAGGAATCTCTTCTGTGGGAATAATCACAGACATGTGTCACTGTAGCCTCGAGGACGTTCATCATGTTGTTGATTATAACAGAGAGAAATATGCAGCAACCTAAATGCCCAACACTTGGGGATTGGTTAAATGAACGAACGGTGCTGAGTGCATCCAGCGGGATCTTCAGCCATTAAAGATGAGGCATGGATGGGCACCTGGGTGGCTCAGGTGGTTAAGCGTCCGACTCTTGAATTTGCCTCCATCATGGTCTTGCAGTTCGTGAGATCGAGCCCCCCCCCCCCCCCCCCCCCCCCGTCGGGCTCTGTGCTGACAGTGCAGAGCCTGCTTGGGATTCTCTCTCTCTCTTTCTGCCCCTCCTATACTCTCTCTCTCTCAATAAACAAACGTAAAAAAAAAAAAAAGAAAAAAGATAAGGATGTCGATGAATTGGCCCAGGGAAAGTTCTGGATGGGACTATGCCAGAATGTTGTCAGTGGATGAGGGGTGTTACTCTTTGCGCTTTTCTATCATTTCTAAACGTTTTACAACAAACACGTGTTATTTTGTTACCTTGTCAAAGAAAAGCGTTCTGCAGGCAGTGGTGTTGGGGGTGTTCGGACATTAGCTGTTGTTAGGGTCTTCGAGTGTGGCCGTCTGTGAGGTGACAGAGGGCTTTCTTCTGAATTCCCATTCTTGCATATATCCCTGCACAGCATCCCCTTGAGCATTGTGGGGCACACGAGTGTCCCCAAAAGCTGCGAGGAAGAGAATGGGGAAGGGGGTAGGCATAGGAGCCGTCACATGGGTCCCGTCCTTGGCATCCGTGCCCTTAGCGTGGCGACCGTGTCCTCACTGGACCCTTGTAGCTTCTCTGGGCCCCAGGTGAAATCCCTGAGGTCATACAGCTAATAAGCATTTCCCCGGGCCTGTGTTCGTTCTCCTGGACCCTATAAGCTTGTTCAGCCAAGAACGGTTCTGCAGAAGCCGTGGAAAAGCGTAGAGTAAACTAAGATGATGGAGCATCTTGACCTTGAAGAGCGCATCAGCTGGGTCACAGAATCTCAGGGGTTGTGTCTGCTGTGCTGCGATCCCCCACCCCCGGTTCCCTGGTGCCTGGCACATAGTAGGCGCTCAGTAAATACCTCTTGAGGAAATACCTTCTATGTCAAACTTTACCTGGTACCACAGTGAGTCCAGCATGGGCAGGAAGGGTTCAGCAGGAGGAGAGATCGCCGTGGTTTGCAATGGCTTTGGCTGAGGAGGATGGTAGGAAGGAGGAGGGGCGCAAGCAAAACCACAGAGGCTGGGATGTGGGAGGCTTGTGTGGGACTCAGTGGGGAGGTCAGGGAGGGTGGGAGGAAGGGTTTGTTTGGGGTAGGAGATGGCACACTGGAGAGGAAATTTGGGGCTCCATTACAAGGCATGTTGGATTTCAGCTGGAGGGCACTAGGGAGCCACTGAAGGTTGTTGAGCAGGGAAGGGGCTTTTAACTTGCCAAAGTGAATAAGGTGGGGGAAGCCAGCAGTTCAGCCACTTAGGGGAGGTCTACAGACTGCCCACCATGTGCCAGCACTCCTTCCAAGCGCCCCGGCTGAGGGCAGAGATAGCAACTGAGTAGGTAGTGAATACCCAGCGATCCAGGCTGCCTGGGATGCAGTGGTTATCCGTTTGGATGTGGGGTCCCAGCCTCCTGCCCGGGTTTGGGTTCCACTTCACCGTGCACAGGCTGTTTGATTTGGGGCCTGTCACTCGACCGGCCTGAGCCTCAGTGTTCCCATCTGCAAAACAGGGATTGTAATAAAGATTGCCATGGAATTGCTGTTCAGCGAGACAAAGTGCACGCAGCTTGATTGCCGCTGGGCACAGTTAAATGCTCCACGAATGCCATATTGGATGATGCAGATGGGAAGCCACTGGCGGTGGGAACCTGGGGCGGGGGACGGGTGAGGGAGCATCCCTACCAGGTGGACAAGTCCTGGGAGACAGGAGATGGAGAGAAGATCATCCCGCCTGCAGTGCCAGGCGGAGAGGGGCCCTGAGGACAGGCAGCGTGCTGGGGAGGGTGACACCTTCATCTCAGCACTGCTTGCTTGCCTTCAGCACTGACACTCCTGCATCCTGTGATGCCTTGGGCACATTGGCGCAGCTGGTCGCCCTAATGCCCACCCCAGACATTTGGACCCGTCGCTGAGCACAGTCGGGAGCTGGGGCGGGTTTGAGTCAGGGGCAATGCCATGTGATCTGTGTCAGCTGGGGACCAGGTTCTGAGCATTTTCCCCTGATAGAAATCTTCCCTCTGGCTTGTCCCCACAGGACCAACTGAAGCAGTGTTTCTCCAGGCGGCCCCCCGAAGCCAAGGACACCGACACCCTCGTGCAGGAAGCCGACAGCCAGTATGGGACGTGGACAGACCAGCGCCAGAGCGGGGAGAGGTAGGGCGTCCCAGGGCTTCTGGCTTCGAGGTGGGGCCCCTGGATGGCAGTGTGGCCCACCTGCCCCCTCATTTCTATATAACTAGAACCTGTTTTGTGCGTAAGTACGAGAGTAATGCATTCTTGTTGTAAAAAAGAAAATTTAGAAAGTACAAATTATTTTATTTCATTTGTTTTTTAAAATTTTTATTTTTGAGAAAGAGAGAGACAGAGCGTGAGCAGGGGAGGGGCAGAGACAGAGGGAGACACAGGATCCCAAGCAGGCTCCAGGCTCTGAGCTGTCAGCACAGAGCCCGACGCAGGGCTCAAACTCACGGTGAGATCATGACCTGAGCCGAAGTCAGACACTCAACTGACTGAGCCACCCAGGCGCCCCAGAACATACAAATCATCTTAAAATAATGTATGAAATGTCCAGATTAGGTAAGTCCATAGAGATGGAAAGTAGGTTAGTTGCCAGGGGCTGGGGGTAGGTAGGTAGGTAGGGGCTGACATTAACAAGTACCAGGCTTCCTTTTGGGGGAACGAAGAAGTTCTCGAATTACATTGCGGTGATGGTTGCACAGTGTGCTAAATGTCACTGATGGAAAATTTTATGTTATGTGTGTTTTACCACAGTGAAAGAAATTACGAAGAAAATGAAAAATACCTATCATCCCAGCCCACAGGTCATTAATGAGGGCATCAGTGTTTTTTGTTAGATGTCTGTCTAGACTTTTTTCACCATATCTGGGTATGTTTACAAATCTAGGAATGTACTATACCTGTTGCCTTATTAGCTATGTCTGCATTTAATATCACCCCAGTTAAACTTTTTTTTAGCTTATTTATTTTTTGAGAGAGAGAGAGAGAGAGAGAGAGAGAGAGCGAGCAGGGGAGGGGCAGAGAGAGAGGAAGAGAGAATCCCAAGCAGTGCAGAGCCTGATGCAGGGCTCAAACTCATGAACCATGAGATCATGAGCTGAGCCGAAATCAAGAGTCAGGACGCTTACCTGACTAAGCCACCCATGCACCCCCTTTTTATACAAAAAATTTTTTTAGTATATTTATTTTTTGAGAGAGAGAATATCGCCCCAGTTAATGGCTTGGAGGGCCCTCAGAGGTCTGCCTGGTTTTGACTGTGGCAGAAGGCTTCAGGTTATCAAGAACAGCCTGGATACAAGAGGCAGGCACCTCTGAGTTCTAGCTCAGCCCTCGCTGGCTGTGAGACTCTGGCTAAATTAGCTACGTTTTCCCGGTTTTCCGGTCCTCCTCCTCTATGGGAAGGGAACGACGCTTATAAAAACAGCCAGGGTTTATTGAGCCAAGCACTGTTGTAAGCACGTGAAGGTGTTAACATCTAATCCTGTTGCCCTGTCTTGCGGAGGCCAAGGCTGAGGCAACCCATCACAAGGGGTGGCTGGGAGGGGAATCTGTACGGCAATCAGCAGATTTCCTGGCACATAGTAGGAGTACCTGTTCACTGCACCTGTTTGTGGTTTTAAAGATACGATATTTCTTCTCTGCCTTAGGTGGGACATCTGGGGTGGACAAGGCCGTGTTCTCAGCTCATGTCTTCCCTAGCCGGGGGCCCCAGGATCACGTGGTCATGTGACCACAGTGAGGGCCGCGTGGTCTTTTAAAGTCACAGAGACCTGGGTTGACTGCGGCACGGCCCCTTGCCAGCTGTGTCACGACTCAGTTTTCTCGCCTGTGGGTGGCATGCCCGGGGCTGGGGTGGACTGAGCCCCAGGTCTCCCACCTGCTTCCCCCGCCTTCTCAGCTGGGGGGTGGTCACAACCCTCTACTGGGTAACGTCCCACAGCCCTCGATATAAAAGTTGGGTGGAGGTGGATGGAAGTAAAAATGGGTATATGGCGGCGGGGTGGGGTGGGGGGGCGCCTGGTGGCTCAGTCGGTTAAGCAGCCAACTTCAGTTCAAGTCGTGATCTCACGGTTTGTGAGTTTGAGCCCCGCGTCGGGCTCTGTGCTGACAGCTCAGAACCCGCTTGGGATTCTCTCTCCCTCTCTCTCTGCCCCTCCCCCATGCTCTCTTTCTCACAAAATAAATAAATAAACATTTAAAAAAAAAAATGGGTACGAAGACGAAAATGGGAAGCAAAGGTTTCTTAAAGCTCCTGTGAAAGCCTTTTCTCCCCTAACCCTTGAAATGTGTTTTATTAATGAGCCTACTTACCTGTCACTAGACTTAACTTAAATTTCCTGCAAGAACCCTCGGGACGCAGAAGGCTGCATCTCCGTCTTGCGTCTCTCACGCTCCCTAGGCCTCTGTTACCCCCAGAACCTAAGGCCAGGTGAGTCCCGGCCTGGGGGACCTGGGACCTCTCCTGTGGGTGGACGCCCCCTTCTGTTCCCCAGAGGCACTGCAGCGCCCTCTCCCTGGCCGGACCAGCAGCCGCTGTGCCCCCAGCCCTGGGCAATGGCGCCATCTGCTGCCTCCTTGGTGGTATTTCCCTCATGGTTCGGGGACTTGCTTCAGTCCCACCCATACCCCAACATCCTGCCCCTTCCGAGGAGTAACATCATCCCAGGGCTGACAGAGCATGGCTGTGCCCCCCGGGGTGAACCACCAGTACACCTGGGTCGGAGGTTCTGCTCAGGGGTGTAGCTCGGGCAGCTTCTAGGGCTGCAGACCCCTTCTATCAGCGATGGTGGCTGGGTGCCTGACTGCCCTTCCTCCCGGATAGCTCTCCCATGCTCTTGACTTTGGTGTCTTTTTAATGGGAGGGGGGAGACTTTTTAATTTAATGGCTTAATTTTTTTGGCTTAAGTGATTTACAAATTCCTATCTTATGTGGTCCCAGTTATCCAAGCCATACTTAAATACATTACCACGGGCAGACGTTCCGGAAGTCGGAGAAGGGTCAAGGGCATGGATTCCAGAGTCCGTTCTGGCCCTTTGGGCAAGCTACTTCACATCTCTGTGCCTCGGTTTCCTCATCTTTAGTGGGATCAATATTTAATTTCCTGAGGTGAATCCCACCTGATGGCCTTGTGGTGGCTTCAAGATCAGAGGGTGACCCTCACAGGATTGGAAAGAGGATTCAGGGACTCAGTTTTTAGCATAGTGCCTGGCACAGAGTAAGTGCTCAGTAAATCTTGATCGCATGCATGCCTGAGTGAATGAACGAATGAATAGAGCCACGTGGAAGATTCCCCCACCTCCCACTCTTCCTCAAGTGACTGCTGGCGATTTTTTTTTTTTTTTTATTGACATCAGCGCTTGTCCAACAGAAATACAGCTCGAGCTGCAAAGGTGAGGTGTGGGTAACTTAAGATATTCTCGTAGCCACGTCAAAAGAGTAAAAAAGAAACCAGGTGGAAATTAATCTTGACAACTCAACTTAAATAACACTGTTTTATTGAATCCAGATCTGAGATGTTATCATTTCAACGTGTAATCAGTATTTTACATTCTCTCTCTCTCTCTCTCTCTCTCTCTCTCTCTCTTTTTAATCCAAAGTGTTGGGAATCCCGCGTGTACTTTATACTCTGGGCTCACACGTGCCACATGGGGATGGCCCAATAGCCGCGTGTGACCAGTGGCTCCCTCACTCCTGCCCAGTACAGGGTCGGAGGGTCTTGAGCGGGGCGAGACTGACCCCTTCCATTCCACACCTGTGGAATGTTCTGGAGGCATCATGGGCAGCACCGGGCTGTGCCCAGAAAGGTTATCCCACAGGGATGTCCTGGGTCTTGTTTCCTGGCATATAAAACACACCCCAAACCTGCTTTCTGCCGCTTCCTTTGCTCGCACTTCAGTTCTCTGAAACCACCTGCACAATCATATCTCCCTTCCCTCCTTTCTCGTAGTCTGGCTCCTGAGTCCCCGTCCCCAGACAGCAGTGCCGTGTCGGTGCGGCAACAGTTGCCCGGCAGCCGCCTGTCCTCCCTGTCCTCCCAGACGGAGGCCACCTCGGCCGGGGACCAGCACAGCGGCTCCAGGGACCAGCGGAGCACCAGCGTGGACCAATCCAGCACTGACCTGGAATCCACCGATGGGACGGAGGGGCTGCCCCCGCCAGACGCTTGCCCTGCGAAGAGCGTGGACGACTTCTCCTTCATTGATGTGAGTCAGGAAGTGGGAACGTGCATCGGGAAGAGTCGTTCCTTCTGAAAGGGCTGCTCCACCATCTCCCAGCCAGTTGCCCCTCCCGGGGGTAGAATCTGTGTGCCCGCGACCCCTGTGGCAGGTGCAGAGGGCACAGTCTTTGAGATGGGACCGATGTCTGCCTGTAGCTGGGACCTACCGTATGCCCGCAAATGTCTTCACCTCTCGGAGCCTTGGCTTCCTCATCCGCTGATAACCAGCACGATGGGCTCCATGACCTCAAATGTGATCGTGTGTGTTCACGTTAAAACCGATCGTAGCCCGTACCTGCTAGGTCAGCGGGACGTCTGACGGGGGTCTGCCTGAGTTCGCCATTCCCAGCATGCCAAGTCTGGAGTTTGCTCAGACCCATTCTGCTGGGTGTCCACACCGAGGTCTGGCTTGGTGCGATGTGTCTCTGGTCCCGGGGGATCCCAGTCTCTCTAGAAATGCATAATAGCAGTTCCGGGAAGCAGTCCCCCCCACTCCGCCCCCGGCACAGACAGCCCTTATGTGGGTCCCCAGCCTCCTGGATGCCAGCCACCCAGGCCCAGAAGCATCCTGCTCCAGTCCCTTCCAGACCAGCGTCTGTCCTCTTTCCTCCCGCAGGAGCTGCCCCCCTGCAGGGGTCACGGACATTTTCCTTTTCAAACATTGAAGTCTTACTGTTGTCCTTCTCTGACATTAGGCCTATCCCCCGCCCGCCATCCTGTGGATGCATCATCTAAATGATGCAAAATGTAAAAGCAAGCCGCTGTCTTGGCCTATACTCTTAGGGATGGCGGCCTGGATTCTCCCCAGAGAAGGAACACTGCTGCTTGAGGAGAAAGGTCTCCCTCTGGGTCCTCAGAGGGAGCGCCCCCTCCTAAGTATGGTCCGGGTCTCTCGATGGCACCTCTGGGTAAGGAAGGGCAGAGACGGGAAAGACACAAGTTCAGTCTCCATTGGGCCACCCCCTATATAAACATGGACTAAGGATTGAGTTAGGTAATATATTCAGTTATTCATTCAACAAACACTTAACTGAGCTCAAGCTATGCGCCAAGCATTGCTGTAGCTTCCGTGCTCGTATGATGTCACCGTGACATAATCCTCTGGACTTAACCTTCTAGAACCCTAAGCAATTCTTTCTCAGTGGCCGTTATAAATATCAACAGCAATGTCAGCGGCCACTGGTCCCTGAGCGTCAGTCCCTGGACTGCTTACATGTCAGTAACCCCAAGAGGCAAAAATTCCTGCCCCATTTTGCAGCTTAGGGAACCAAAGTGGCCACTGAGTGGCTCAGATGCAGGTGTCCCCGAGCACGGGTCCAGCAGCTGGCTGAATGCACACTGAGGTCTCCATGCACTGCCCACCACAATTTGGGTCTCCCGTGGGGGCTGTTTGGAGGTTGAAAGGGAAGGTGTGGCACTAAGGTATCCAGACCCACAGCCCCAGCCTGTGGCTGCAAGAGCAGCCCTGGGAAATCACAACCAGCCACCCCTCTCGGTAGTTCCCCCGCCCCCACTGTCTCTGAGTCTGAAACACTGGCTCTGTGACTTGTGTGTCTCCCCTTCTTGCCCCAGCCCCATCAGGTCCCACCGCTGGACGCCATTGTGACCAATTTGAGAGGCAGGTGCACAAACATTAGCTCCCTCCTCCTGTCCCCGGTGTGGTGTGTGCCACTTCCCAACTGTGGGAAACGATTCACTGAAATTAGCCCATCATCGCTCGTCTAGCAAGGCCTTGGGTGATGGAATTTCTCCAAGGTAGACCTGAGAGGAAGAGACCAACATTGCAGGCAAGGACGCAAGCTGGCCGGTAACAGCTCTTGCCTGTGGGAGCCTTTCAGACCCTGTGTGAAAGCAGGGCTTTCCATACCTGGGCTCACCGAATTCTCCCAGCTTCCCATAGGAAGCGGATATGATTGGGGTCCCCTTTTTACAAAGAGGGACACCCAGGCTCAGAGAGGTGAAGTCCGCCGCTCGAGGTCCCACAGCTAAGCTTTGAACCGAGTGGGACTTGAGCACAGAGCTCTGAGTGCCTCACCACCATCCCCCCCAGGCGATCCCCGAATGAGTGACTGCCCGTCCTCTATGCTGGGCCTACCTGGGTGGTCTGCATCCCCGGCCCTCGCACCGTGGGAGGTGATGAGCTCGGAAAGCATCACTGACCGTCTGCCTGCCTCCACTCAGAGCGTGAAGCTTGCAGACGAGTGCTTGGTGCAGGCGCGTTGCCCTGCCCACCCCTACCTGCGCCCTGAATTATCATGAGCAAAGGGGGAACCACGCAGAGAGTGCCTCAGCTCATGGGCCCTGCGCGGACAAGGTTCCTACAAGGATTCGGTGAGATGATGTATTCGGCTATTCGTTCAACCAGCAAACAAACACGTATCAGGCTCCTGCTGTATACAAAGCGCTGCTCTAGCTTACCTGCTCCCATGGTGTCACGAGGACGGGAAGGGCACTTTCATTCCTGTCCACCAGGTGGCTGGCTCCGTGCTAGGGCGTTCCGCCTTCATTGGATTCTTGTGACCAGCCTACATGGTATGTTTCGCAGAGAAATTCAGGCTCCCGGGCTCAGGTGGCCCACGTACCACCTAAACAGCATCTCGGGCATCAGGGAAGCTACGCACGCCTCCCGCGGGTGGTACCCTCAGTTAATGGTCCCCGTGCTTTTCTCCTTCCCCCTCCCTGCTGCTCCCAAAGCAAACCTCAGTCCTCGACTCAAGTGCCCTCAAGACCCGGGTGCAGCTCAGCAAGAGAAGCCGCCGCCGGGCTCCCATCTCCCACGCCCTCCGGCGCAGCCGAGTCAGCGAGTCGGAGAGCAGGTCTCCTTTGGAGGACGAGGCTGACAATGCGTGGATGTTCAAGGACTCAACGGGTATGCCATGCACCCCTTTCTGCCCAGATACCACGTTGAACAGCAGGATGGATTTGGGTTAGACACTGAGCAGAACTTCCTGCCCTTATCAGTTGTAGGACATTAGAACACAGTTACAGAGGAAACTGTGCTCTCTTACTCTACAGACCTTATTAGAAACCAGGTGAAAAAGGCTTTTGTCAGGATGACCTATGAATTTGGGGTTGCACAGTTTGCAAAGGACAGAGGCACAACTTAATAGGATTTTATGTTTCTGCCTTTACCGTTATTAAATTTACTCAGACTTCTTTCCATTTGTTTGCTGGTCTGAGCCCAGATTCCCGAGTTGGAACATCAGTTCTATTTATCATCTGCCATTTTTGTTTCTAATAAATTATTATTACTATTTTTAATGTTTATTATTTATTTTGAGAGAGAGAGACAGAGTGTGAGCAGGGGAGAGGCAGAGAGAGAAGGAGACACAGAATCCAAAGCAGGCTTCAGGCTCTGAGCTGCCAGCACAGAGCCCAACGCGGGGCTCGAACCCACGAATCGTGAGATCATGACCTGAGCCGAAGTCAGACGCTTAACTGACTGAGCCACCCAGGCACCCCTGTAGCAAGTTATTTAAGGCTACACATTTTCCTCTGAGGACTTCTTTGGTTGAATCCTGTGAATTGAATCTTAAGGAGCCAACAGGAATTAGCCAGGGAAGGGTATTCCAGACAAAACTATCAATGGGATCAAAGGGGCAGGTGTGTAGAAAGAACATCTGTGTGTGTGTCACGGGCCTAAGTGGTTTGGGGCTGCTCAAGCCGGGAATAGCGGGGATCATGCCAGAGAGGTGGGCAGAGGCCAGCTCATGGACAGTCGTGATTCCTTGCTAAGGAGTTCGACTTTGTGGCTGGGGAGCCATGGAGGTGCATGAAGAAGCAAAATCTCTTCTTATAATGGAAACCATAGCAGGTGACACCCCCCTCCCCCCCACTCTACACATACACAGCAGTTAGTCCCACACACGCCATTGCAGGGCCTTCGTCCTCTTGGGGTTCACCCATGGCCAACAGTGGGGTGTAAGACCTCTCTGCACACTTTCCTGGGTTTTCTGAGCCAAACTCCACCGAGCTGCCTGGAGCAAATAAAAACCAATGTGGGAGGGGCACCTGGGGGACTCAGTCCATTAAGCATCCGACTCTTGAGTTCAGCTCAGACCCTGATCTCACGGTTCAGTCCATGAGATCAAGCCCTGCATCAGGCTCTGTGCTGATGGTGCAGAACAAGCTTGGGATTCTCTCTTTCCCTCTCTCTCTCTGCTCCTCCCCGACTCATGTACACACACACACACACTCTCTCTCTCTCTCTCTCAAAATAAATTAACATTAACAAAAAAACCCAACAACAGTGTGGGGACAGAAGCACACCAGTACCCCCAGTTGGAACATGGCAGCATCCTTCTGGTTCCCAGCAGCCTTGAGGAGCCAGCCTGGGGCTGGGGAGGCCTGGGGGTATGCCTTCTGAGCCCACCCCAGCTCCCTGCATGGCCTGGGGGATCCAGAGCAGCAGACCTTGCCTGGTTCTCCCCCAGCCCCTCCCCGCACTCCTCACTGCTTCCAAGCCCATGCCAGGGCCCCCCTAGAAGGCTAAAGCCCCTTGCTCCTAACTCCTGGAGGAGTGGGGACAAACAGTCCACACCCCCCAAAGTGTCTCCTACGAGGCTGGAGCATGGCCATGCAGTTAAGTCCCTGAAAAGGGGGCTTGGGCTAAAGGAAGCAGCTTCCTGGTCCAGCTCTGAGCGGGCCTCCCACAAGACACACGAAGCCCCCAACCCCGTCTTTTAAGAGCGCGGGCCGCACGCATTGCTGGCTGAAAGCATTTCTGTGTCCTTTTCTCCACCAAAGACTTCCTTCTCTCTCCCTGACTTGGAAGGAGCTGGGAGCCTGGAGGTGGGTCTGACTGTCCCTTCTCCCAGGAGAGCACCCATCATACTGTATTGCCACTGATAAGGCACCTGAGTTTGTCCTCGTCTGTAAACTGGGCCAGCGATCCATTCCGTACAGGGCCGGTATGAGGACCGCGTGAGGGACGGTGTGCGGGGGACCTGCTGGCCGCCAGTGACCTCGTGCTCTTTTCTTTGCAACAGAAGAGAAATCTCCCAGGAGGGAAGAGTCCGATGAGGAGGAGAAGCCACACAGGGCCGAGAGGACCCCCACCGGCCATCCCCAGAGGATGCCCGTGTTTCCAGGCATGGACCCGGCCGTGCTAAAGGTACCACGCTTCACACCCGGAACGACCCTCAACCATGGCAGCGCAGAGAACGGGTCCCGTGTCTCTCTCCCTCCCTCCCTCCTTCTCTGCCTTTCTTCCCTCCCTCCCTTCCTTCCTTCCTCTCCATTTTCCAAACCGTTTGACTCACAAGAAGTCGCGAAAATAGTACAGGGCGTTGCCTTGCGTGCCTCGCCCGGCTTCCCCCGGTGATGCCTCACGTGACCACAGTCCGCGTCATTTGTCGCAAGAACAAGAAGCCAGTAGATGGCAGATGCATGCTGGTGCCTGTGGTTGATTTTATAGGCCTTCAACATGGCAATGTCTTAGTTTTTTGGCTTTATTGTCCAGCGTTGGAGCAAATGCTATCTTACAGGGCAGCCTAGCATAGCAGGTGGTGAAAGGCTCCGGGCTCCCAGGTGGACGCGTGCGTTAACTCCTGAGGCCAGTCCTTGGGTCCCTGGACACAGCTCAGATCCACTGCGCCCTATGAAAACGAGGACCTTGCAGTCCGTTTGCTTTGGTTAGCATGAGTTCCTCGAGCCCGGTGGCAGCCACACCTGCTGGGGTCACTCCTGGCCACAGGCAACGCTTGGTCGTCAGTTACCATCAAGGGAGGCCAGCAGTCTCATTCTGGAAGGAGCCCTGGAGTTGGGGGTGGGGGTGGGCAGACCCGGGTGAATGCCAGCTCTTGAAAACTGTGACTCTGGGCGAACTGCTCGAGCTCTGACCTTTTGGCAACTCCTCTGTGAAATGGGGAAGCGGGCTACTGTGTGTCATGTCAGGCCTGGTGGAGCCCAAACGGGGGGCGTCCTGTGCACAGAGCCGTGAGGCGGACGGTAGTGAGGGGGGCCGTCCCAGAGCTGCCTCAGAGACAGCTGTCACCTGCCACTGTCCCAGCTCCGGTACCCCCGAGGTTCGGAACTCTGTGCCCACCGTACTGTCACCCCGTCCCCAGCCAGGCCCTCCAAAAATGGGTGAAAATGCACCCTGCTTTTTTCCTGCGGGAATCCGATGGTGAAAAACCTCATTTTATTCATGTGGACACAGGACCAAGGAGCTTGGCAGAGCTGAACGTCCTCTGCAGGATGAGGCCATTACCTCCATGGCCGGGTTCTCGGGAAGTTAAAGGAGACAGAACGTCCTGACCTGAGAACATGCAAATGGTGACTTTTCCATCAAAGACAACATGATTGTGTGGGGTTTTGATGGTGGTCCTTTGATCCTAGTGGTCAAGGGTGGCTGCATGGACCACAGGCCTGGCCTCCAGTTTCTCTTAGCCTCCGAGGTCAGGCTGTGTTTCCTGCCTGGGTCCAGTTCAGTTGCTGGGGGCCCTGTTGTCACCATGCAGCGATGATGCCATCAGATGGGACCCTTTCCCAGACCAGAGGCAGTTACAGACTCGGCTCTCTTCTCTCCCCAGGCTCAGCTGCACAAGAGGCCAGAGGCAGACAGTCCCGGCGAGACCCCAGGCTGGACCCCCCAGCCCAAGACCCCCAAGTCCCCCTTCCAACTGGGCAGTCGTGTGTTGCCCTCCAGCATGGAGAAGGACGACAGGTAAGGGGTCCTGCAGATGAGGCCCCCCCCAACCCCAGACTCAGGATGCACTTCTGGGGGGTGCTTAAAGCAGAACAGAAAGAGAGTTTCAACTGTTTTCTCCCTTTAGAAGCAGAACTTTGATCACTGGAACTCTCAGCAGCCTGATGTCTAAAAACACACTGAGGTGGGGCACCTGTGTGGCTCAGTCGGTTAAGCGTCCAACTCTTGGTTTCAGCTCAGGTCATGATCTCACGGTTCGTGGGTTTGAGCCCCACGTCGGGCTCTGCGCTGACCGCTCAGAGCCTGCTGTGCATTCTCTCTCTCCCTCTCTCTCTGCCCCTCCTCCACTCGCTGTCTCTCTCTCGCTCTCTCAAAAGTAAATAAATAAAAATAAAAACACACGGAGGTGGGGGTAGAGGACCAGGAATCAAGGCAGCTGGCCTCACTCTTTTCCTCCTCTCTCCACGTCTCCCATGGAGGTCCAAGGCTCTGTTGTGGAAAGACTACTGAGCTAGTCCAGCCTTCTCCAGACCGATAGGGAAACAGAGGCATCCTCCCTCCTCTTACCCTCCAGGGAAGGGCCTTCGTCTCAGGAGAATCAGGGAGACCCTGGAAGATGGATGGTAGGGCACAGCCAGGCTGAGCAAGACAGCTTAATTCAGCTGCCCTGCGTCGAGTCACTGCCCCCATCCCAGGCTGGGCCAGCACGACACAGAGACGAGCCCAGCACGGCACCTGCCCCCTCCCCCACCCAGGGGGCTCCCAGACCAGGCGCTTCAGCGGCTGGGGGTGGAGGTTACAGAGCACGTTCTAAGGGCACTCAGGTCACACACATCACACAACCGGGCTTCATCCCAGAGGTGCGGCTTGAGAGCTGCGTGGCCTGGGAGAGTCCCTGGGCCTCTCTGAACCTCAGTCTCCTCATCTGCAAAATGGGTTGACTCAACCCCCCTGACCTTCCAGGGCGGTCATGAGGATGAACTGGGGAAGTGTGTGCGGAGCCCTTCTGCACTGGCTCAGGAAAGGATAGTGGGATTCTCGTCACGAGTTAGCACATAAAAGTTAGGGGTTGTTCCCGCTAGGACTGTAATGTCGTAAGTGCTGTGAGAGAGCAGGGGTTGGCAAGCTGTAGTCCACGGGCCGAATTCCGCCCACGGTCTCTTTTTGCAAATAAAGCTTTATTGGCACACAGCCACACCTATTCCTCTGTGTATTGTCCATGGCTGCTCTCCTGTTACAGGCTGCAGGGCTGACTAGTCATAACACACACCTCCTGACCCACAAAGTCAAAACGACTTAACTCTCTGGCTCTCTATCGGACCCCCGTGCTAGAGGAAGGACTCATAACCCAGACTTGGAGAAGGAAAGTGCAGGAAAAGGCTTCCAAGAGAAGAGGTAGCCTGAGCCGAGTCACGATGGACAAAGAGATGGCAGCGTGAGGGGGGCCCCAGGCTGAAGGCACAGCACGTGCAAAGGCCTCGAGGCACGATATTACGGGGAGCTGCGGGCAGTGCCTATTATTAGAGCACAGGGTGGGCTGTGGGAAGCAAAAGACAAGAGGTTGAGAGAGAAACAGGCCACAGCTGAGAGGGTGCCTCTCATGCCCTGGGGACACGAGAATCGCTCTGGAGTCAGCAGAAGGTTCTGGCATTTCTCTGGGGCTGGAGGAGCCCCCAGACCAGACCAGGGTCTCAGAGGCAGCTCTGGAGGCCGGGTCTTGTGCCTCCGCCATCAGGCAAGGCTTGCCTGGGGTAGCCTGGAGCCCTGTCTGCCCAGGGGACCTCTCCTTCCTCGTAGACCCCCCATCCCTCTTTCTAGGTCACCAAGTTCCCCGAGCCCTCCGGGGCCATGGGGTCAGGGACTCTCCCTGAGAACAGCGTAGATCAGGTCTTGTGAGTACTTGTGTTTGAATTATAAAAGTAGTGTATATGCCCACCATAGAAATTTTGGAAAATATAAAAAGAATATAAAACAGAAAACAAAATCACCCATGATTTGCGCCTCCCCCCCAAGACCACCAGTGTGATGCTGGGGTCTCTCTCCTTCCATTTGAATGTAATTTTAAATGTAATTGAGATTACGTGTGTGTACGTAGCTCATTTTCCCGTTAACGTGTTTCATGTGACCGTTTTCCCAAGGCCATTAGACAATCTTCATAAAAACGATCTTTTTCTTGAATAAAATTTCAAGCAATGATGACTTTATTGTTTTTGTTAAAATGGTACGTTCTCATTACAAGCAGTTCGGAGAACACAGCAAAGTATGTGAAGAAAGTAAAAAATAAAATACTCTGAAGTGTCACCATTGAGACGGTAGCTGCTCAAATGTATTCACTTAGATGTGTCGACCTGTGCACTTGTGGTTTGAGTACTTTTCTGGGTGTGTGTTCTCAAAAAAAATTAAAACAAATCTTGACCTCTTCCAAACAATCATTTGTTATCATTTGGTAAACATAAGGCATCTATCTGTGTCATACGGGCGACATATTAGTCAGTGTCTTCCAAAGAAATAGAACCAGTTGGATGTATATATACACATGCACACACAGAGTAGGAAGAGACAGGGAGAGAGAGGGAGAGGAAGAGGGCGGGGGATGGGAAAGGGAGACAGCAAGGGAGAGAGAGGGGGAAAGAGAAGGAGGGAGAGGGAGAGGGAGAGAGATTGATACTTATTTTAAGGAACTGGCTCACACGATTGTGGATGCTGGCAACTTCCAAATCCATAGGGCAGGCCAGTAGGCTAGAGACTCAGGGAAGAACCAGTGTTGTAGTTTGAGTCCCCAAAGCAGTCTGTTATCAGAATTGTGGGGAGCTCAGTCTTTGTCTATTAAGGTCTTCAACTGATTGGATGAGGCCCACCCATAACATGGAGAGTAATCTGCTTTACTCAAGGTCTACTGATTTTTTTTTAATACTAATTTCTTTTTTTAAAAAATTTTTTTTTTACATTTATTTATTTTTGAGAAACAGAGGGACACAAAATGTGAGCGGGGGAGGGGCAGAGAGAGGAGACACAGAATCCAAAGCAGGCTCCAGGCTCTGAGCAACCGGTCAGCACAGAGCCCGATGTGGAGCTCGAACCCACGAACTGTGAGATAGATCATGACCTGAGTCGAAGTCAGATGCTCAACCGACTGAACCACCCAGGCATCCATCCCAATACTAATTTCTTTTTAGAAAATACCTTCACAGAACCATCTAGAATAATGCTTAATCAAATACCTAGGTACTGTGGCCTAGCCAAGTTGGCACATACAAATAACCATCATGGGCATTTCCATGGGTGGAGAGATAGAAGGATGGAGGCACGCCTGGGTGACAAATGGATTGATGGATGGAAATAATTCTGTGTCAAATGACTTCACAGCTGCAGATTATTTCATAGAATGGGCATACCACGATTTATTTAATGTTCCTCGTTGTTGGGCACTTTGATTCCCGTTTCTTGCTCATCAGTCACGTTAACACGGGCACCTTTCCTACCTGCGAATGCCCAGCTCAGCGGCGCCTCGGCACAGAGGGTTCGGAGTCTGGTACTGCATAGCCCTGCCTGCAGGGAGTCCTCAGTCTGGCTCACGCTTGACTCTTACTGGCTTTGTGGTTTCAGGTCGGAAGAGCCCTCTCCCCAGTGGTTAAAGGAGCTGAAATCAAAGAAGAGGCAAAGCCTGTATGAGAACCAAGCTTGAGCAGGTATGAAGGGGCACAGTGGGGGAACGTGGACAGAGCCTGCAGTCTGCAGAGTCAGGAACCTAGGCCAGAAGGCAAAGGGTTGGAGACTTTTGGACCCTAGGAGAGAAAAGGGGAAATGGGTGCGGGTGTGCCAGGCTCGTATAAAGAGGGCTGTGGTGACCTGTTTCCTCTTAGGGGAAAAAACCCAGGTGGACAGCCTAGGGGAAGAGCCAGATAAACCTGGGCTCTGGGCTCATGCACTTGGCTAGCTCTTCTCACTGCATCTCAAAATGCTTTCATAAAGTGGAATGGTGAGACATCAGAGATTAGCTTAATCCAAAATGTCCCCAGTTTTTGCATTCATATACAGCCTGCATAATTAAAAATTAATTTGGAAAAAAAAAGATTAAAAAAGTCAGATGATTCGATATGCCCCAGTGCAGGTCCCAAATGACTTCAGATCTCGAACTTCAGTTTCCCCATCTGTAAAATGGGCTAATCGCGTCCATGTTGCCAAGTGGTCCCCAGGGGTCAGTAAAGATGCACTAAAGTGCCGGTGGTTAGTCCTAGGGGTAGGAGCGTGTGGTTCATGCTCCCTAAAAGTCTGCTCTGACATGAGTAGCACAGGAGACCCGCCAGCCCCTTACCCACCAACCTCAAATCCAGAAGACACCGACAACGAAGCGTTTTCATGACCTACTTAGAGGCAAACCTGACCTGCATGGATGTCTTTACATTACACTGCAGGTGTGATAGGGGCTTTGCATAATATATATGTATGTTACATAATACATATATGCATGTATATACGTTTGTATAATAAACGTCCCCCCCGCAATTCTAAATTCCCATCTAAATCTGTGCTCAGTTTTAGATAAGGAATCAGAGCCCGTGTTTATTTTGTGTTTAGGGCTATACATGTGATATCTCAGTTAAACTCATAGAAATCCATATGAGGAAACTGAGGCTGGAACCCTGACCTGACCCTAAATTTCACATTTGTTCCACTGCATCTGACCACCGGCCACCTTTCTCACCCCACTCCTCCAAAAAACAAAACGAAACAAAACAAAACTCCAAACTCATCTTTCCTAACCTATGGCTTGTGGGGATGGCCGTCTTGGAGAATACCGAGAAAAGGTTTTAAGGCTTAATGGCAGAGACACATAGGGTCACATGTTCCCCTTGCTGACGTCAGGACTGTCTCTTCCTCTCCAGACAGGGGACACTGCCACGTCTAATGAACAGAAGCCTTAACTGTCAGAACCCGAAGACGAGGCCACGCTGCTGCCATTCGTTCCTGCACATGGTTACCTGCCTGGGCCCTTGCAGTTGGGTGGAGAACACCGGCTGGGGCCTCCTGGCCCTCCGCAGGCTCACCCCGGATCAGGGCGGCAAGACCCACCCTCCTCAAGCAGTTGCACGTCTCCCCCAGACAGCACTTCAGGCTGAGAACGAAGCCAGGCTGCCCAGAATTGTCCATGTTGGTGGTTTTGTGTTTTCCATAAAAATGTGCATTTCTACCCACTTTTAGACACCACTCCAGGAACATGGGTTTGAGGCTGGACCATCTCCCTGGGTTCTGGAAAAACACCTGTATTGTGAAAGCACTTCGTCCTCCAACCCCAGGGCAGGTCTCTTTCAAGAGCATATTTCCAAGGAAGAAGAAACCGTCCGTTTCCTGCTGTAACTGTGGTCCACGGCAGTGTTACAGGGTTGGGGTTTTGATTGCTTTTTTGGCAAGTTCTGTCTCCCTCCCTCTCAAAGAATCAGCAGTTCCAATTTTTTAAACACACACGTCTTTGCAGTGTATTAATCCTTTCAGCGGGGCTGTGTGCACAGTTGACCTGTCTCATTATACGTCTTTTTTGTTTGCTTTAGAAGGCGTTAAAGCAATAATTCAGCCAATTTTCTTTGAAATTAGATATGTACATATGTTTTTTTATGTTAAAGAGCAGAAGGAAAGATATGTGAAGAGTTTGCTTGACATATTCGATCATCTCAGGTTATCTCATCCCTACCCGATGCTTTTAAAACAAATTCTAATTGTCACCCTTGTATACCAATCTTCTTGGTTCCTTTCCATCTGAGCTCTGATTTCTATGGAGTGACCTTTGTCCCTTGGCCTCAAATGTTCATAAATTGCAGCCCAAATGGCAGTGCCTTTTCACTCAAAGATCAGACCTGCCCTGAGAATCTTTATCTCCAGTCGTTTTTGAACATCACCCGCAGTGCCGGCATGGAAGAACCTTTCCAAATAGATAGGTCTTTGAACAAATGCATGAATGGGGGGTTCTTTTTTTTTTCTCTTCACCTCTTCCTTCTACCACTCCTCTGTCCCCCACCAACTCCACCTGACCAAGTGCTTATTTTAGGTCCAAACGCAGGAAGTGAGGGTCTTGCTGAAACTCTTCTCTGGACGAAAGTGCTGGATGCTAGGTGACAAAGTATAAGGTTCACCTTGCCTCTTTTTTTTTTTTTTTTTTTTCTTGATAGCACTAAGCTCACTCCCAGGAATCTCCAGGACCTCTGGGGATCGTCTTTCTTTTTGGAGATTCTCAACACCAGCCTCCTCCACCTCTGAAACCCAAGGCTCCTGCAAACATCCCAGATATGCTTGACTGGCCACCTGCCATGCCTGCAGTCGCCATAAACTTTGTGCCAACCTTGCCTGGGCTGTTCACAGGGCACCCTGTGACCGCTGAGGGGTGCCAGAGCTGAGTTTCCTAAGGCTATATATGGAAGGCTATATATGGGGATTGAGCACATGTACGCCCACCCCCTGACTTCCCAAGATGTGAAAATCTTTCTTGATAAATCCATTATTTGCAAAGGGTGTCAAAACATACCATACCATCCTTCCCCCTGGCCATGTCTCCAGGGGTCTCCATTTGTCTCCCCATCTCTTCTTCCTCCCTCACCCTTTACCATCTCTTCCTTCTCTTGGGGGGTGGTTGTGGGGGGTGAAGAGCAATCCTGTTTCTTCAGGTTAAGCCAAACATCTGGGCCCCGGAGGGCAGTTGTGGTTCAGCACCACGGACAGGGGCCGAAGCCCCACCCCCTTCCTCCCCCCCCCCACCCCCACCCCGCCAGTCCTTTTGGCTGAACTTTGGCTACTGATGGGCAGTTGTTGAACCATGTTACCCACCCAACCTTTTGCATCTGGACGCCTCATTGCATCTGTGTCTAGAGGTTTGGCCCTGCTTGGTAATAACTTGAATTCCTTTCATTCCCCAAGTTAGTGGTCAATCAGTTCTCTGGGGCATTGGGTGGGATGCATCTAGGAACTGCTGCTTTGTGTGATTTTCCTTTTTCCTTTCCCCTTTCACTTTCCCTTTCCTTTCCTTTTTTTAAAAAAATTTTTTTAGATCCACTTAATGTTTTAGAACAGTTTTGATGCAATGGCTTTCCAGGTCAATAGATCCCCTTTAAAGACACTCCGCATGTTCTGACCCTGACTCTTCCTGGCTCCTGCCTTTCTTTCCTTCAGGCGGGAAGGGTCCCTTGATGCTTTGGACAGTAGGAATTTACCTGCTCAGTTCAATGAGAATATTGATACCATGAAGAACTTTCCAAGGTTCGGTTCTGTTTTAGCGCAGTATATCCAACAGGAAAGAAGAACACTTGAACGTGAGATTAATCTGGAGATCTTTTGCCTATCCTCCCACACCTTGATTGGAAATAAGAATCCATTTAATTCCTTCGTGATTAGGATGTACAAAGTCCGCCCCCCTTGAAAGTGACTAGAGCAGCCTCACCTCTCCACTGTACAAACGACCATCACAGGGGGTCAGGAGCCACCGTCTCTCTGCAGGCTCCCCATGAGCTCTGGATCCCACTATGACCAGCGCAATGATGTTAGAAGTGACTGATGCTTTGGAACTTTTGCAAATAGCTGGGCACGTGTGTCATTGGTTTTCTCCTCTTTCTAAACTGAGTGAGCTCTGGCATTAAGTGGACAGCTGTATGCTAGTTTCTTGAGTTTGCCTGGGCCACCTTTGGATATCTGTGTCTTCTAAAACTAACTTAATATGCCTTAACCATTTGTATGCAATCAAGTCACCTGCCCTCATCCAACCGCCTTCCTGGGGGCCTTTGGCTCTCCTTAAATGAGAGCCTTATACTGAACACAAAACCCTATGTACGCACAGTCTCTCCCTCTGTCTACACACACACACACACACACACACACACACACACACACCCTTTGCATGTCAGCATTTTGATGGCTGGTCTTTTGATCGAGTCTGTGTGTTTCTCCCCTCCAGTGGGTCCCCTTCTTCATGGTCTTTTGCCTAATGAAACAGAGGCCTTTGGCTTGTGAAATCCCATGGTGAGACCTCAAAAATCAGTGTTGTGGGGAATTCCTTGGTGCCATCAGACAAATTCTCGTGAACTCAAAGGCTTGCGTTGTTTCGATGTTGGGGGTTTTGAATGACACTGACCTGACAGCCTCAGGTTGTCCAGGATTCAGGAAAAGGACAATGAGATGGGGAGTTTTTCCAGGGGGACAAGCCATCTGTTGTGAGACAAATGTGTTTCCCTTTATGTGTCCTGGGAAGTGAGGCCAACTCTAGGCATTGCTAAGGAGCGAGAATAGAAACAGGCACAGGTCTGAGGTCCCAGAGTTTAGGGGCTGCGCAAGGTATTGGGGGGAAACCCTTGATGTGCTTTCCCCACAGGAGAGCTCAGCTGCTCCCACCCGGTGCTGTGAACTGCCTCATCCATTTATGCTTGTACCTGTCTTTGTCACAACACCCCCAGATTGCCCCAGGAGCTAGGCATAATCACAAAGCTGAAAACCCACAGGCACATGGCCAGATCGCCTCCCAAACTAAACACTTTCTCACAGGTGACTCGGGCCTGCACAGAAGACAGTGTCCCTCCCAAGGAGAATGCTAGCAGGCCTGCCTCTCCCTCATCAGTTTCTGTTTCTTCCCCCTCAATCCTTGTGTTTCCCCCTGCCCATAATCCTGTCCCTTAACACAGGAAGCTAGGTTCCTGTCCCTAGAATTTCAGGGTGAGCCCGAGGGGAGAAGTAGAGGCAGGAGAAGATCTCTGTCCATTGGGGGATACCCTCCCCCCCCTTAATTCACGCCGTGGCAAAGTCACCACCGTAATGGAGAAACCTACAGCCTCAATTGTGCCTTTCTTCCACCACCATGTATTAAACATGGAAGCAAAACTCCCATGGTACCATGGTTCCGTGGGGTGGGAGGGACGGCACTGACCTGGAGGGAGCCACCTGGAAGAGGTAGGACCCACTCCACGTGTGGAAGGGAGTCCACCTTGGGTTACACCCACCTAGGAAGCCATGGTTCCGGGCTCTGCTGTGCTATGAGTCAACCCCACTGGGATTCTGGGCAAGCTGAGGTTCTGGAAATGTAGGGCCACATAGAAAGCCAGTCAGTATGTGAGTGTGACAGGTGTTCGCCAACCTCTGTCCTTTGGTTCCCACCATCCCACCCGTCTAGAATTTGCTTTCTTATGTTTGGATTGATTCCTGTGGGGAGGGGTGCAGAAATCTGGGTTCTGCAGACTCAGCCTCAGGTTCCTGGAGAGCTAACCCTTAAAATCAATCGGCTTCTCCCCGAATCTTCTTAAATAGTCACTGTCCAACCTGGTGCCGGACCATCTCCCTCTATGAATCCAACTGGCCCCTTTTTTTGACAATCTCCAGTGGTGTCACGCCTACAAAAAAAAAAATTGCTGTTGTCTAAAGAACAATTTGAGCTTTTTACTGGTCTCATTTCACATAGCCTTATACATCCTGTAAATAGGGGGCTCAAAAATAATATATTGTGTTATGGAAGATAATTTTGTACTGTGCTGTTTCCTAAATCATACTAATATCCTAGAAACGATGTACTTCCCCGATGGATCTGATCCTCAAAACACTTTGTAAGATGGAGGGAGTGGAAATATATATAAATCCGCTATATATTTTCCTAGCCTTTCTTCTGGGTCCCTTCCTGAGATATTTGAGTCACGGTAGGAAAGAAACTCCAGTCCTGTGTATAGGTAAGTTAAACCTGCCTGCTGGTGTTCTTGCAATTGCCTTATGAATTCACAAGCTCTAGGGGTTCTGAACAGAAGGTGGACGACAGGTACTTTATCCAATCCCAAAAAGAGTCTCTAATCGCGTGACTGAGAATTCATCTAGAAAAACCTATATTTTTAACGTTAAAACAAATGGGGGCTTCCTGGACCTCACAGAGTATTGGATATCTACAAGTGCTTTTATATTTTGTAACTGTAAAGAGGTTTCATACGCACAGAAGAGCAGTTGGGAATCTGGCCAACTGCCATTAAATAGGATGACCTTTGCATGTACAAAGATGTTGCATTCAGACTATGAAAATAGCAAATAAAGCTTCGATGCAAGTTGCACTGGAGAGCTCCGTGTGTCAGTGTGCAGATGAATGGACTCTCCCATGCATGCACCAGCTGAGTCGGTCTGTTGTCTGTGCTGAGCTGGGGGCCACCGGCAGGAAGGGGGGGAGCTGAGGTCCTGGGAAAGGGGACCCGTGGGGACAAAGCAGGATTTCCATTCAACGTGGGGTTGAATCCTCGTTCTGCCTCCTCCCGGCTGTGGGAGTGCTGATAGTGGCATTAGCGGGCAAGAGTTTAAGCCAGTGGTCCTCAACTGGGTGGACAGCGGCCCCCAGATGACACCTGGCAAAGACAGGGGACATTCTTGGTTATTACAAAGAGGAACGGGAGGTGCTTCTAGCATCTAATGGGTAGAGGCCAGGGGTGCGGATCAATATCTCACAGGGCACAGGACGGCTCCCCCCACCACCAAGAATTAACTGGCCTCCGATGGCAATAGTCCCGATACTGAGAAACTTTAGGCTGAGGAAACGTGGCATGTGAAAGTGTTGGGCCACACAGCAGGTCCTTTTAGGATCCAGAGATCCTAAAGGATCAGATGGGAGGAAGTCACACCAGATCCCCCTTAGACCTTCCCCCCTAGATCCCTAGCAGGTGGTGACTGCATCCCAAGTTAAGGGGGCAAAACCAGCTCTGGGTCCCACGATGGCCAGCAGGAAGTAGTCCCTTGGTTTGAACTGCCCAGAAGGATCCTCCACGGACAGAAGCAGGAAAGCCCCAGTCTGAGTGTTTTGCTTCATGATCTCTCCGTGGCTGTCCATTTGCAGATGTGGCTCTGACCTCCAGCAGCGCCCCCGAGGTCACCTGCTTCCAGAGGCCAGCTGCAGCTGCCACCCAGCATTCCATCACCATCTCCAGAGACGCGGGGTCACTGGGCTCTAGGCTAACTTGAGGATTTTAGCCAAAAATAACAAAACCAACCCGTTTCCTAACAATTCACTCCTTGGCCCTCTCCTCATTTTAGTCTCCCAACCATCATTAATCATACTTTAAAAATGTATGGGCCTAGGGTTTTGGTTTGGGTTTGTTTTTGGCTTCTGTTTTTCTCTTTGGGTTTTGTTTCATTTTTTTTTGTTTGTTTTGGGGGGGCTTTTTTGGGGGTCATAAATAAGGTAACAATCATGACTGCCTTTATTTCTATTGAGGCTAAGATCTGGGCCCTGGGTCAAGCCAGCCTCTCCACCTCTCTGCTGTGTGCTTCTGGGTAAGTGACTTCACCTCTCTGAACTTAGTTTCTGAATCATCTATAAAATGGGGATCATAATTCCTTCCCTAAAGAGGGCTGGGTGGGGGGTGCACCTGGGGGGCTTAGTTGGTTAAGCATCTGACTCTTGATTTCGGCTCAGGTCATGATCCCAGGGCTGTGGGATCAAGCCCCATATCGGGCTCTGTGTCAAGCAGGGAACCTGCTTAAGATTCTCTCTCTCCCTCTGCCCCTCTCCTCTACCCTCTCTCAAAGAAGGAAGGAAGGAAGGAAGGAAAGAAGGAAGGAAAGAAGGAAGGAAAGAAGGAAGGAAGGGAGGAAGGAAGGAAGAAAAGAAGGAGGGAAGGGAGGGAGGAAGGAAAGAAGGAAGGAAGGAAGGAAGAAAGCAGGCAGGCTGGGTGAAGATTAAACATAATGTTCATGAAGTTGGCACATAGCCTTGCACATAGTAGATCTTCAATAAATGGTAGCTGTTAGCCATACATGCCTCTATATGGAGAAAATAAATCTTTGTTGGGTCTGTTACAGCATCCCGTGGACACCCAATTTGGGGGTCATGTTTAGGATAACCTGACTTAAAATTTAGGCCGTAATGACACATGGGAAAATTGATTCCGGGGCCCCTTGCTTTAAGAACTGGTATCATTCCAAAAATGTCACTTAGCGGATTAGGAAGGTGGTGGCTCCAGGAAGCCAAAGAAAAGGAGTTGGGGGGCACTGGAGAGCTTTACACCCCGATGCCCGCCCGTCGGCGCTGTCAGGCTTCCAACAAAGCTGATGAGGTCCGTCTGCCCCCAGGAAGCCATCAGGGGCCATGGCGGAGGACACAGGCACTGGGGCCTCCCTGGGCCCACTATTGGAGTGAAATGGCCCGAACGGAATCGGGTGGACGGGGCGCTGCCTCAGCAGGCTGGGATGTGCTGGGCTGTCGAAAAGCGCCCATAAATAGGACGCTCCGAGCAAAGGCAGACTGAGTCTGCAGACGGTGCTGGCCCCTCTGTTCTTCCTGAGGCTACAGCAGCAGGTTCATTCTGGGATGGGCAGGGGAGGGGAGGCGAGAGCTGCCCCGGCAGGCCCAGACCTTTGGGGATCTCCCTGGGGCATGCACGGCTGGCCCCTGCACAAACCGGGGATTCACTTAAAGGCTGGAGCCAAGAGGGAGGAGCCGATCCAGCCACCAAGCCCAACTGATATCAGAGGGAGGTGGCCAGGGAAGAGTCCCCGGGCATGTGCTTAGGCTTCCTCCTAAGCGCAGCTGAGGAAGGGGGTGAACAAATTGGGGGCTGCCAAGGACCCTGAGGGTCCTCCCTGAGCTGGGCCAGGCCCCGTGACCTGCTGAGGCCAGGCATAGACAGGACAAGCATCCTGTAGGATATGCATCCCTGGGCCTGTGTCCAGAGCATATGGGCTCTGCAGCTGCACCCGCCAGCAGTGGGGGCGCTGGGGCCATGGTGGGGGGCACTCAGGTGCGGGGTGTAGATATGTGTGCCTTGTGGACCACTGCGGACGTCTGAGATGGGCACGGTGTGTGTGTGTGTGTGTGTGTGTGAGAGAGAGAGGTGGGGGGGGCCGTCGTGTACAGTGAGTGTCATGTGACTGTGTACAAGGACCACGGGAGCTTATGTGTGTGCAAGTTGCGTGCATGTGTGTGTGCTGATAAACTGGAGAACAGTCCCCTGTGTGTGTCGCGGGACAATCATGAGAATCCTCCCACGTGACTACTGTGGGGCCTGTGTGTTGTGTCACGGTCCCCACAGGGATGCAGGGAACAGTCTGTCTGTGTCTGTGTCTTTAAGTGGCTGGTACACAGTAAGTGCTCCATAAATGCATATGGAATAAATCACCAAACGTCTGGAAACTGGGCCAGAGCAGGTGTCCCGGGATCTGGTCCTGCATCGTGCATTCTCTGGATATCGCTCTGTCTGTCTGCCCGTCTCCCACCAGTCTGTAGTCTGCCGTTCATCTGGGTTACCCAGCCCCAGGCCAGGCACCGAGCAGGTGCTCCTGGAATCTTTGGTGAACAGAGTAACGAATGAACAGAAGACCGTAGCCCAGAGCATGGAGGTGGGAGAGATCCCTGTAGAGAAACCCCGCGGAAGCCCACCCTCTGGCCAGGGTCCGGAGGTGGTGTGCCTACACAGAGCTTGAAGAACCCTGTTTTGGGGAGTAGTTGGGGAGGGGGAAGGGGGACGCGCTTCGGGGCCAGGCCCAGTCCTGTGACCCATGACAGGTGCTCAGTGAATGTTTGTCGAATGACTGAATGACCCAGTGCAGTGAGTCACGACCACGTCCTCCAAAGCAGCAAAAGGTTCTGTAGCTCATCTTCGACCTCAATCTCATCCGTACCTCGTTCGTCCCGGTGCACCCCGTGACTCACTTTCCTTTGCTTGGAGCCAGACGCGTTCCTGGCGAGATGGCGGAACAGCATGGCGCACCCGAGCAAGCTGCAGCGGGCAAGAGCCACGGCGGCCTTGGGGGCAGCTACAAGGTACGGGGCGGGAAGGGGTCCCAGCGGCTCCGGGCCTGGGGCTGCTCTTGGGCCTCAGGGTCAGCTTCCCCAGCAGGCAGCCGGCCTCCAGAAAGAGAAACCCCTGCCAGCCATCGGGGGCCAGAAAGACACTCCCTTCACGCCTTTACTGCACCCTCTCTCCTGTGTCCTCATCTGGAGAACGGAACTGGACACACACAGCCTGTCTCAGTGGGGCACAGAGGCCCAGGGGTTTCAGGAGACGTGGCTTGGACTCTTCCTGCCTGACCTCAGTCCAGTTCTCTGGCTCCTCTGGGCCTCAACAGCCCCATCTGGAAAATGGAACAATGCTCGCTGTCTTGGCCCCCTGAGCCGGCGCTAGAGCTAAATGTAAAGGCCATTGCCCTGGCCAGCTAAGGAGAATTCCGACGGCTGGAATTTGTTGGCTCTCCCCTCTCTGAGCCTCCCTGGGGGCTTTAACCTGAGATGGGGTTGGAGGATAGGTTGACTAAAGGGATAACTGTGGGTGGGGGCAGTTCTGAGGATGTGCTGGTGGCTTTCATTTTTTTTTTTTTTTTAATGTTCATTTTTGAGAGAGACAGAGCATGAACGGGGGAGGGTCAGAGAGAGAGGAAGACACAGAATCCGAAGCAGGCTTCCAGGGTCCGAGCTGTCAGCACGGAGCCCGATGCGGGACTCGAACTCACGAACCGTGAGATCATGACCCGAGCCGAAGCCGGACGCTTAACCCACTGAGCCACCCAGGTGCCCTGTGCTGGTGGCTTTAAAGAGAGTGGAAGAGAAGAAAAGAGGCCTTCCTCCTCTTGGGATTGGGGGGACCACAGGGTTGGTCTAGGGACTTCTAAAGGCCTTTGCAAAGCCGCAGAGGCAGTGCCCGCCTGGAAGGCAGATGCCACCACAGGCCCTTCCTGGCTCCGTGGGCCTCGTCCATAGCAGCGTGCAGGAGAAAAGAGCCAGCCGACTTACCGAATCCTGGTTCCTCTGCCTAACTTGCTGTGCAGCCCAGGACAAGTGACGTACCCTTTCTGAGCCTTCTATAAAATGACCAGAACAGATGTAACTCAGGGGCCTTCTGCAAAGACAGCTTGTGCTTCTAGGTGGATAAGAGAGGCAAAACCTTCCTCTTCCTTTGCAGTCTCTTCCTCTCTGGGCGTGGGACAGGTGAAGGTCAACTCAGACGTTGCGAGCTGCTGTTTCCTTCGTTGGCACAGGGAAATTTCACGTTAAGGGAAATACAGATTTCTGGCCTCTCTTGAAAAGTTTAAAACGGGGCCCACATTCCCTCCTAACCATAAGCGGCTTCATTTCCTTCCCCTGGGTCATTTCACCCTGTTAGTTTGGGGTCAGATAGTAGCTGCAATCCTGGTTTGAGATTCCTGGAGACATTCCCGCGTGTGGCCACGAGGGGGCAGTGCAAGCCTGCAGTCGATGCTGGATCCCAGCGCGTCCAAGGCAGAGCAGATGGAACGGAGGGATGGTCCTCCTGGCCCTGCCCCAAGGAGGACCCTGCAGAGGGAGGGGATAAAGGGGTGGCCCTGGGAGCTCCACGCCGCTGGGATGCTCAGGATGCTGCCCTTTCAGGTGATCGTATACGAAATGGAGAACTTCCAGGGCAAGCGGTGCGAGCTCTCGGCTGAGTGCCCCAACCTGACGGAGAGCCTGCTGGAGAAGGTGGGCTCCATCCAAGTGGAGTCTGGGCCGTGAGTACTTGGGCCCCCAGCCCCCTCCTCACAGCCCCGAGCCTTCCGGGGGTCAGGAGGTCCGGGTTCCAGGTCTAGGTCTGCTGTGGGGTCTTAGGCGACTCCCTTCCCATCTCTGGCCTCAGTTTTCCCATCTGTCAAATGGGGATAACACTGGCACGCGCTTCAGAGAGAGTGTCTGTGAAAATGAATGGAAACGTGCATATAAATAACAATATAATAATAACAATAATAATGAGGAAGAGGTGGAGAAAGGAGAGGAATTATCTTTGGATTACCTACTAGGTGCCAGGCATTGTGCTAAGAAGGTTCCTGAGCACCTACACAAAGGTTGCACATAAAACAGATTCTTTACACTATTTCCCAGGATGGTTTTCTGGCTCAGAGTCTCAGCGGCCAGTATGTTCCGGGAGCTCCTTTCATACCTGGACCAGGGATCAGTGGTAGGGCTGGAGGGAGGGCTCAAGGTCGAAGGTCAGCAGCTTTGGGGGCCCTTCCCTCAGGAGACGCGGGTCCAGGCCGGTTTCCTCTTACAGGTGGCTGGCGTTCGAACGCAGGGCCTTCCGTGGCGAGCAGTTTGTCCTGGAGAAGGGGGATTACCCTCGCTGGGACGCCTGGTCCAACAGCCACCACAGCGACAGCCTCCTGTCCCTCCGGCCCCTGCAAATCGTGAGTACAGCTCCTGCCCATTTGGGGGAGCTCCTAGAAGCAGGACCGGCTGGGAGCTGGGTCAGGCAGGCTCACTGTGCAAGCTTAGCTGGGGGACAGGCTGGTACGGACCTGGCTGGGGAAGGGCCGTCTTCATTTCTGACCTAAAAGGTAGTGCGGGCTGAGAAGCAGCTGGCTATGGTCCAGTGGCCACTGGCCTGGGGACTGGGACACCAGGATTCACATCTTGACTTCGCCAGCACAGCACTGACACTTCCCTCTGTAACCCTGTTAAAATCAGGAGCCACACGGTCCAGTCCCAGACCAGCATTGTCCTTAAAGCAACGCATCCCGGAAAGTAACTTCAGAAAGTAATTGCAAAGCAGCTCGGGTTCTCCACCTGCCTTCCTCAGACACCTGGAAGGGACTCGATCCACAGCGACACTCTTAAATGTTGCTCTGCCCACCCCCCCTGCTCCACCCACCCTCCGTGGCTGCTCCAGCCCTTTCTTCTTGTCACAGTCACTGATGCTACAGTGGGAAGAAAGCTAAGAAGACCACAGTCAGAACGTGGTTTAGTCAAGAGGGAATCCTCCTGCGTTACTGATTTTTATCTCCTTCCGGCCTTTCTGTGCCTCGGTTTCCCTAGCTGCTAAATGATGGGAGTTTTAATAGGAGCCCCAAGGCCCACTCTCGGCTTCATGGCTCCCTGGCTCTAAGATTCCCAAGGAGGCTGGCTCTGGAGGAACCTCCCTAGCCTCCCGTCCCTCCTGCAGGCATCTCCTGAATCGCCTCCCTCCCTCGGGCAGGGGGCGCTCCGGGGTAGGCGTTATTCTGTTGTGACTGGATTCTTTCCCACGTCTCAGAAGCCCTGTTCTGAGCGTGGGAGGGGCCGCCGGCTCACCACGTGATCTCGCCCCCAGGATGGCCCGGATCACAAGCTGCACCTGTTTGAGAACCCAGCTTTCAGCGGCCGCAAGATGGAGATAGTGGATGACGACGTGCCCAGCCTCTGGGCGCATGGCTTCCAGGACCGCGTGGCGAGCATCCGGGCCATCAACGGGACGTAAGGGACCCAACCCCCCACTCCTGCCCTGCCCCGCCCTCTGGCTTTAAATAGAATCTCTGTTCACTGTGTTTCCTGACGCTCCCTGCCTCTCCAGGCATGGCGCGGGGTTGGGGGGGGGGGGGCCCATGATGGGAATGGCTAATTGTTCACCCTCCATAACCATTAGATATCCAGGAAGCTTTGACTTGTAGGAAGTTTTATCTTTATTTTTTAATCAAGTGAAATCTGTTGCTCTTACCTGTCCCTATCTAGGTCTTCACTCCTTTGCCAAACCTCCCCAGGCCCTTGAACTGATCCTCAGGGGCATTTTTGTTTGTTTGTTTGTTTCCTTTCACAGTCCTTGCCCTTCTTACCCGGGTGAGAAGTGACATAGTGGTTCTCTAGATATGACCTGAATAGTATACAGGAGAGTGCGTAGTACATCACCTCCCTCCTTCTAGGCTTAATATCTCTGTTAATGCAATCTTAGAATCATTTTCCCTTTGTCAGTGACTACATCTCTGTGGGCTTGGGATCTGGGGTTGAGCCTTAAAAGGTGCCACTCCTCCCTGATAGTAATTTATTCAACAACTTTGTGCTGAGCATTTCTATGTGTAGAATATGGGGGCAACAAGAATTACACAGCCTCTGCCCTCAAGAATTTTAGTCTGCTGGGGAGACAGACAAGGAGACAGGTATTCACAATTTATTGTGACCAGGATTGCGATGGGAGACTCACAGGGGCTCTCTGATTCAGCCTGGGGACGTCAGCAAGGGCTTTCCTGGAGGAGGAGACATAGAAATCGAGGCGTAAAGATGAATGAAAGGGGAGAGGGATATGGATGAGGCAAGGAAGAGTGTTCCAGGCGTAAGGAAAAGCATGTGTAAGGGTTCAGAGACACTCCGTTTCAAGGAAAGTAGTATGAGAGAGGTTGGAGTATGGGGTGTGGAGAAGGCATGTTGAGATGTTTGGTGAAGGACCTGTGAGCAGGGTAGGGAGTTTGAATTCATCCGGAGGGCACTGGGGAGCCAGGGAGGAATTTAGGCAGGCAGAGAGCTTGGTCAGATGCCGGCTTTCAAAGCCTCGGTCTGGCTGGAGGCAGGAGGCTGACTGTCCTTACCGCAACCTTGGTACCCGGCAGGTGGGTTGGCTACGAGTTCCCCGGCTACCGTGGGCGCCAGTACGTGTTCGAGCGGGGTGAGTACCGCCACTGGAACGAGTGGGACGCCAACCAGCCGCAGCTGCAGTCTGTGCGCCGCATCCGGGACCAGAAGTGGCACAAGCGGGGCTGCTTCCTCAGCAGCTGAAGGGCACCCAGGCCCCAGTGGCCCAGGCCCGCCCTGGGGGGCAGCAGAGGCAAGAAGAGGAGGCTCCAGGGCCAGGGTGATGGTCTGCCTGTCCCCCCTTCCCCGGAATCTACTCAATAAAGCCTGGGGCCGGTCCCCCACCTGCCATGTTCCTCTGCGTCACTTCTTGAGGGGGCTGGGGCTTTAGGGTTCTGAGAGTCCCCAAGGTCGGCTGTGAGCTGGGCTCACCCCCAGGCTCTAGTCCTTTTAGACAAAGTCACATGCACAACTTGCACTGATCTTGTGTCTGTTTTCCTGTCTGTGTTTCCATCTGTCAGTCAGTCCGTCTGTCCATCCGTCCATCCATCCATCCATCCATCCATCCATCCTATTCATCCATCCTTCCTTCAATCTACCCCTCTTTCTATCCATCTTTCCATCCATTCATCCATCAGTTCTTTCCATCCATTCTCCCATTGATCCATCATCTTACCTCTCTCCCATCCATCCATCCATCCATCCACTCATCATCCATCTACTTACCCATTTATTTATCTGTCCCATTTATTTATGGATCTGTAGATCCATCCATCCATCCATCCATCCATCCATCCATTTATCCATCCATCTGTCCATCCATCCATCCATCCATCCATCCATCCATTTATCTATCCATCCATCCATCCATCCATCCATCCATCCATCTGTTCATCCATCCATCCATCCATCCATCCATCCATTTATCCATCCATCTGTCCATCCATCCGTCCATCCATCCATCCATCCATCCATCCATTTATCTATCCATCTGTCCATCCATCCATCCATCCATCCATCCATCCATTTATCTATCCATCCATCCGTCCATCCATTCATCTATTCATCCATCCATCCATCCATTTATCCATCCATCTGTCCATCCATCCGTCCATCCATCCATCCATCCATCCATCCATTTATCCATCCATCCATCCATCCATCCATCCATCCATCCAACTATCCATCCATCCATCCATCCATCCATCCATCCATCCTATTCATCCATCCTTCCTCCAATCTACCCCTCTTTCTATCCGTCTTTCCATCCATTCATCCATCAGTTCTTTCCATCCATTCTCCCATTGATCTATCCATCCTACCTCTCTCCCATCCATCCATCCATCCATCATCCATCCATCATCCATCCATCCATCCATCCTTGCATCCACCCTTCCTTTATCCCATCCATCCATTTATCCATCATGTCCCCCTTCATCTCTCTATCTGCCATGTCTGTTTTCATTAATTTATTCAGCAAATGCCAGCCCTGTCCAAGGCCTGAGGACACAGCAGGGAACAAAACAAAGTCCCTCCCTCATGGGGTTCACTTTCGAGGAGAGAGACAGTGGGCCTCTTATTTATTTACATAAATAAACAAGTAGATTTCAAATATAATGTTAGGAGTTAGCAAATGCTATAGACAAGGAAGTGCAATATTATGATAGGAGGTAATGAGTGGGGTCAGAGAACTCTGCTCTGAGGAGGTGACACTGGAGTTGAGACTTGAATAAACCATGAGAACATTCTAGGCAGAGAAATAATGGGTGTGAAGGTCCCAAGCAGGAGTGTGACTGGGTGATAGAGACATGGCAAAGACATGGCCAGTAGGTCTGGAAAGGAGTAAGCAGTAGAGAGGGGGAGTGGTCAGAGAGGGTGTGGGGCCAGGGCAGTTAGGGCTGCACAGACTCTTCTCTGAGGGAGGTGGGAGCCATGGAGAGTCTGAGCGAGGCAAGACACGATTTAACAGGATCACTCTGGCTGTGGCACAGAGTGTAGACCATGGGGCCAAGGGGGGACCCAGGGACACCAGCCGGGACACCCCTGGCTGAGCTCTGGTGGTGTGGCCTCCCTGACTCTGTCTTTTCCCTGCATCGGCAGCCCTGTGAACCTCCCAGGGGTCTCCTGAGAACCTATCCCACCTCCTACCTGTCACTGCTTGGAGCCTCAGTGCCTTCATCTGGCCAGAGGGGGGTGCTGTGGCAGTGCTGGGGATCCATGGGCGTCTCTGGCCCCAGTGAGAAGAGAAGGGAGTGTCCCCTCTGCCAGTCAGGTGACAGCTGGCTTCCTGCAGTCCCGGGGACCCGCCCTGGACCTTCCCACCTCCATGAGCCAGCCCTGCATGTCTCCCTGACTTTGTTCCCCTGTTGTGCCCAGAGCCCCTCCCAGCCACCTGCGGCCTGCCCATGGCTGATGCAGCTGGTATGTGGGAGGACTGAGGGGGCCTCAGGGAAGGCGCTGAAAAGAATACAGCAATTGTCACTTACCTCTGCTTGCATGTTTAAAAAACATATATGCACAGCCGAGAAATCACCTTGAATTATTTTTTACTTTGGTGTGCAGGGGAGAGCTGGGTGGGGCGCCAGGCTCCGGGTGGAGGGTGAGGGGCACCCAGCAACCAGGCAGACAAAAGGCGGGGTTGACTCCCGCTACGTGAGGATGGCAGCACCCCCCTTGTCCCCCATATGCCCCCCAAGACCCGCCCCCTCGTCCCTCTCGCGGACAGAGGCCTTGTTTTGCTTTATAAATGAGTCCTCGCTGAATGCCAGACGTCATCTGAATCACTGAGCCCTAAGAATGACCTTGACAGGCCAGCCCAGTTCTTCACCCCATTTCACAGATGAGGCAACCAAGGCTTAGAGAAGCAGCGTCACCTTCCTGGGGTCGCACATACCAGAAGTGTCAGAGCTGAGGTCTGTTCTCTGTGTGCTGACTCTGGGACATCCTCCCCTGAGCCCCATACACTGCGACCTGTCCGTCAGGGGCAGGGACACACAGCAGAGGAAAAAAAACCAGCGGCAACAACAGTAATAAAAGCCACCAGCCTCTTGTCTCCAACACCACGGGCTGAGCACATCACCAAGGGCTTTATGTTATCATCTCTAACCTACTGATAGGAGACACCCATCCCTGTGGGCAGAGAGAGAAACTGAGGCCCAGAGCGCTGAAGCAAATTGCCCCGGGTGCCAGAACTTCAGAGTGGTGGAATTAGGACTCAAGTTCACGTCTGCCTCCAAAGCTGTCGACTGTCCGTGCTGTGGCTGGCCAAACTGAAGCCCTTCCTGCTGCTGTAGCTGCTGGCTGGGGAGGTGGCTGCCATTTATTGAGCACCTACTGTGTTCTAGGCGTTGGGCCAGTCTGTGACTGGTCTCGGCTAACACCGAGAAGGCCCGTACGTAACCAGCTCCCGGGTGAAGGGGTCAGAGGAGGGCTCGCAAGGGGTCTAACTCAGTGCTGGCTCAGTGGGTCCCTCCCTCCCTCAGCCTGGGCTCGACCCCAGGGTCTGTAGCAGGGGCTGACTCTAGAGGTGGGGTGCCGCCAGACCCCAGTCCAAGGGGAACCCAGGAGGTCACTGACTTCCAAGTGACTGTCCAGTGCTTCGGTCCCCCACTAATTGTGCCAAGGAGGACTTGCTTTTCCACCAAGTACGCCAGGGCATCTTTCCTCTAAGGCATTCAATCCTCCTAAACGGCCCGGGAAGCTCAGAGAGGGAGAGCCGGCTGCCGGGGTCGCACAGCCAGGGAGGGACAGAGCCGAGATTTGACCTCAGGCTTGTCTAACTCCAAAAGGCTCAGACTCAAATCCTAGCTTGTGCAGGGACAGGACCCGAGAGGGACAGTGAAGTAAGAGTATCTCTCGGTGACAAGAGAGTGAGCCTGAGGGTCAAGAAATCACTTTATCTGTTTAATGGAGAGGTAGGTGTAGTCAAATAACTCAGTAATGGGGTTCATCCTAAGGACGCCAGGGCAAACAAGGAAATAAGGCAACCGGGCTGCGTGGTGAGAATCCGAGCTGCAAAAAGGGCTTCATGCGAAAAAGGGGAGCTGGGGGTGAGCGGGGCTTACGGAGGCAGGACTGGAACCCAAGAACTCTTGGGAGCTGTGCCGCAGGCTCTGTGGGCATTCTCCTAGGGCCCCAGCACTGGCGAGCCTCAGCGAACCCATCACCCCCCAACTCCCCACTCCCTGGGGTCACCTGCTCCTCTCTGCAGCCCTCAGTCTGGACGTCTTTCATCTGCCCCGGATGGTAGCAGGTGCCGTGCGTGTCCCCAGAGCCCTTAGAACTCACAATGTTGGGGCGCCGGGGTGGCTCAGTCGGTTAAACATCCGACTTAGGCTTGGGTCATGATCTCGCGGTTCGAGAGTTCGAGCCCCGCATTGGGCTCTGTGCTGATGGCTCGGAGCCTGGAGCCTGCTTCGGATTCTGTGTCTCCCTCTCTCTCTGTCCCTCCCCTATTCATGCTCTCTCTCTCTCTCTCTCTCTCTCTCTCTCTCAAAAACAAATAAAACACTAAAAAACATTAAAAAAAAAAAGAACTCACAATGTTGGTGTGCCCGGGGCAGCTGGGATTCTGGGGGAATTCACGCCAACTAGGTGTTATGACCTGTGCAATGACTCATCCAGGGGTCAACAGGAATCCGTGTACAGGTCCCCCAGGTCCCCGTCCTCAGGCGGGAACTTTGCCAAGCCGTCTTCCCCATTTTGTAAAGTCATGGGGCCCGTGGCAATATTGCCTGTGGATTGGGCATCATTGATCAATCACCTCTGGGCTAATCTGTGTGCGTGGCTGTATAATGTTCAAGATAATTCCTTGTAGGCTTGTGAACATGTCAAACGTACGTTCAGTCCAGTATTATCTTCCTACCCAAACTTGCCTTTTGAAATGTTTATGTATTTATTTTGTGAGACAGATAGAGAGCAAGTGAGGGAGGGGCAGGGAGACAGAGGGAGACAGAGAATCCCAAGCAGGCTCCCTGCTGTAATGCAGAGCCTGATGTGGGGCTCAACCTCACAAACCACAAGATCATGACCTGAGCCGAAATCAAGAGTCAGACACATAACCAACTGAGCCCCCCAGGCGCCCACCCCCACCGACTTGTCATTTGTAAGTAGCACAAACACTTCAGACTCCTTTTGTACATCATCTGGTATAGCTGTGTCCAAACCTTTCATGTTGAAATACATATTATTACACATTTCATTTATTATTCCTTTATAATATAGTTAGGGCATTTTATTAGGCACTTATTCAGAAAGCATGTATGTAAGTGGGTTACAGTTTCAGTTTTATTCCAAGAAAGCGAAGGGGCTGTCACAAAATGACTGTCATGGGAAGCAAGTGTTGGTTTTGCTAGAGTTGAGAGCCTTTCAACTTGATGATCTCGGAGGTTCTTCTTCTAGCTCAGGGTCCTAAGTGTCTAAGGGTTAAATTGTATTTGGGGACACCAAGGCATATCCTATTTGTAGCACGGTGAGGCATGTATCAGTCAGGCTACGCTGGGTAACAAACAGCCCCCAAGTCTTGGTGGTTTCACCATAATGGTTTATTCCTCATCCATGCCACATGTCTAATGCTTGTCTAATACAGGTCATTCACGGACCCTGCCTGACGGAGGCTCCACCCTCTTGCAACAATGTCATTTCAGGGCAGTGGAAGAGAAAGCGCTGGAAAGCCTGACAGCAGCACTAAAATGACCAGACACGTGAGACATCTCAGAATCCACTGGACAGAATGAATCACATTGGCTCCCACCTAATTTCAAGAAGACACCGTGGTGGCCTGCTCCCTGATACACCCCATCGGCTGCCTTCCCTTCCCTGCTGATACTCCCTGGGATGAGTCCTCAAACAAACTACCTACACTTGGACTCTTGTCTTAGGGTCTGTTTCTGGTAAAGCCCAAACGAAGACACCTTCACCCTTCTCTTTATCTCTTACTCGTTAATGAGTTCGACTGGCCAACAAATATCTTCTGAGCGCCTACTATGTGCTGGGTCTAGGCAGGCACTGGGGACATATGGACATGACTGAACCCAGCTCTGATTGGGCTCATTGTCCAGGACAGCAGATGGCTCAGAACACACCCAAAGGCAAGTGCGCTGAGATGTCCCCTCTAGAGTTGTCAGAGAGAGCACAGCCCTGCTTGATTTCCGATTTCTGGCCTCCAGAACTCTGAGATGATACACTTCTGGGGGATGGGCTTTTTGGACACGATTTTTAGTGTGGTAAAATATACATAACATAAAACTTACTGTTTTAATCACTTTGAGTGTGCAGTTCACAGTGTTGTGCAACCATCACCCTCCTTTTCCAGAACTTCTTCATCTTTCCAAACTGAAACTCTGTGCCCGTTGCACACTAACTCCCCATCTCCCCGTCCCCCTGCCCCTGGCCCCGCTGTTCCACTTTCTGTCTCTATAAAGTTCGCTACCCCAGGAGTCTCAAGTAAGTGGAATCATGTGGTATTTGTCATTTTGTGATTTATGTCACTTAGCATCATGTCCCTACGGTTCATCCATGCTGTAGCACGGGTCAGAATTTCCTTTTTTTTTTTTTTTTAAGCGTATTTTTTTATTTTGAGAGGTGGGAGAGGGAGGGGCAGAGAGAGAGGGAGAGAGAGAATTTCAAGCAGGTTCTGTGCTCCCAGCATAGAGCCGGACCCGGGGCTCAGACTCACGAACTGCGAGATCATGACCTGAGCCGAAACCAAGAGGTAGGCACTAAACCGACTGAGCCACTCGGGTGCCCCAGAATCTTCTTCCTTTATGAGGCTGATTTATATTCCATTTTATGGATGTTTTGTTTATCTATTCATCGATCGATGAACATTTGCGTTATTTCCCCCTTTGGGCAACTGTGAATAAAGCTGCTATAAACACGGGTGTGCAAGTGTCTGTTCAAGGCCCTGCTTACAATCCTTTGGACTAAGTATCCATAAGTGGAATTGCTGAGTAGAAATGTAGAAATTTTACTGGTAATTTTTTTTTAGCTTTTATTTTATTTATTTATAAGAGAGAGAGAGAGAGAGCAGGGGAGGGGCAGAGAGAGGGAGAGACAGAATCCCAAGCAGGCTCTGAGCTGTCAGCACGGAGCCCGATGTGGGGCTCAGTCCCTCAAACCCTGAGATCATGACCTGAGCCGAAATCAAGAGTCGATGTTTAACGGACCGAGCCACCCAGGCGCCCCTTTACTGGTAAGTTTCTGAGGACCCGCCATACTGTTTCCATAGAGGCTGTGCTATTTTACACCCCAGATTCCTGTCGTCTTAAGCTGCCTTAGCAAAGCTCCTAGGCCCGTGTCAGGCCGTGGACTGGGTGGGAACCACGCAGACAATGGCTCTGCCCTCATGATGCCTACCTTCTGATTGGAAAGATGGCAAATAAACGAGTCGTGCAATCGTCGGGCGGTGAGAAGTGCAACAGACAGAAACAGCATGGTCGAGTGTGAGTGTGTGTGTGTGTGTGTGTGCGTGCACGTGTGTGTTGGGGCCGTGGAAGGTAGGGGACGGCAAGTCTTGCTCCAGCCTGGTTTCCGAGCCCCAGTGCTGTTTCCGGTCTCCTGCCTGATCTGGGATTCGGTCGAGACGCAGGCTGGCTGCAAGGGAGCCATGCACACTGGAGGCATGTGAATAAAGGCCAGGTGCCCGGGGGCAGTGGTGGAGGCCACAGCAGGGATCTGAGCGGTTTCTCCAAACCTCTGGGGCCTAGGGTCCTAAGAGCACCCGCTGAAGAACAGCAGGTGTTGGGACAGCGCAGGGTATTCAGGGTGAAGTTCACTCTCCCCGGCCTGCAGGATCAGGCCCCCTGCCCCCCTGGAGCTATCTCAACCGGCCTCCGAGTCTTTTAATGGCACGCCAGCTCCTGCACATGGCCCCTTTCTGTTTGGAACTCCCTTCCCCGTCTGGTTTCCCAGGCTAACTTACCCTCGTCCCCGAGGACTCTGTCTCTTCCGGGAGCTCTCCTGGATGGTCCAGACCGGGGTCGGTCCCCTCCCTGACGCTAGTCACCTCGCCCGAAACGGAGCTTGGCACTATGTGCCAGATAAATATTTGTTGAATGAATGAGTGGATGGATGGGTGGACGGACGGATGCTGGACCCTGGCAAATCGCCGTCCCCCTTCCCTTGTTTTCTTCCCAGGGCCACTGAGATTTGCCTCTGTCTGCCTTCCCCCAGGGCTTGACTGACCACACCGGTGAACCCGGCGTGCCCCCGGTCCTGGCAGCCGGACGGCTGATGCATGCAAAGTGGACATCCCCTTGCCCAGCCGCCTGACCACCCTGGCGCGGCCGAATCCAAAAGCTAATGACATTATTGTGCAGAGACACAATGTCTGTGGGCATTTGCTGACCCGGGCTTTGGTGTGGGCTTAACCCAGCATTCTCGTCCTGCTTTCTGTGGGGACGCAGCGATCACCCGTCTCGGCACCGGCACTCCTGGGGAAGGTATAAATGCCACCTCCCGCCGGCTAGACTTCACGGGAGCTCTCGGAGGCTGGCGTCACTGGTAAGAATGCCTCTCTCGCTTGCCTTGCCTTTTTCTCTCATCCTTATCCCCTGTTGGAAAGTGTGGGAGACCTGGGTTCCAATCCAGGTGCCACCCCCTTTCTGACAAGGGGACCTTGGGCAAAGACTTCACTGCTGTAAGCCTCAGCCTTCTCTTCTGTTAAATGGGGAGAGGGGTCGTCAAACCTCCTTTGTCAGAGGTGACACAGGCGCGTGGTCCGGCACGGTGCCTGGCACACAGGCTCCTCTATTAATGTCAACCAGTCTATCAGCGTCCTTGCATTGCTAGTGACTGGGGGGGAGAATCCGAGGGTTTGTTAGTGCAAGGAATCAAACCAGCAAAGGCCCAGCATCGTTTCGAAGGCGGTGAGACAGTGCTCCCCAAATCCGCAGACATTCCCGGGCACCTGCTACGTGTCCAGTCTTGGGGAGCGCTTAGTGGCCAGGAAGCAGCTGGGGATCTCTGAGAGCTTCCAGCGACAGGTGATTCCAAAGCCACTAAAGCTTGGTGGAAATGACCCTCATGATGCCATAACTGCTGCCATTTACAGAACACCGGCTGTATCCCGGACCCGCTGCCCAGGGGTCAAGTCGTCACAACCTGTTCACAGATATTGTCGGGCGCCATGACTGTCCCCACTTTGCAGAACAGGAAATTGAGGCCCACATTGGCAACACCCGAGTTGACCTGATTGAGCTTAACCTTTAGTGCGAGGTGGTCAACGACTGGGGACTGCATGGCGGGGCCTCTGGCCGTGTGACAGGTGCACAGGGCTGGTTACTTAGGAGAACAGAGCGGGCTTGGCCCCCAAGCTGCTTATTTGCAGTTCTTCTCTGTAGGGGACATCCTGGCCTGGGCTCGAGTGTGGAAGGGACTTCTGGAAGGCTGGGCGTCTTCTCTGGAGAAGGATTTCAGGTGTCTCCTGTTCACTGGAAACACGCAGGCTGGGGTCACTGCTCCTCCTGCGGGAAAGGGGAAGAAGAGTGCCAACTTCCCAGCCGTTCTGGAAAACGTTTTCTGACGTTCTCACCAGGGAAGAAATCTTCCCTGCTGCTGCCTATCACAGTGCCTGAGTTTCTACCATTATGCTCACTTCTTCGCCTTCTCGTAGCATGAGTCCATCACAGATATGGGCGCTCATGGGGAGTGGGGGAAGGTCAGCAGCAGAGGAGCATTCTGGGTAGTGGGTGCCCGGGGAGAGAGGGTCTTGAGGATGAAGTCGGGGTGAGGGCCTGGGGTTACAGGAGACTGTGAGTGGGGTTTGTGGCCCGCACTTTGCTTTTGATCGGGAACTTTCTGCACAATATGGATGGGGCTGCATTCTGCGTGGCTCCCTGTGTCCAGAGCTGAATGACGGGGACCCACCTGGGACCCTGCTTGAAGCCCCAGTTTATCACCACTTTCTTAGCAGACCTCGATTTCCCCTCCGGAGCAGTCCTGGGCACCAAGAAATGAAGCTAAGGATGGGAAGTCAGACAGCCATTTGTGGACCCTGCTGCTCTGGGACATCCTGAGACAGGGATACCAGAAGTCTCGAGGGCCGGAGTGGAGGGGCCCCGAGGCACCCAGGGGAGAAAGCAGAGGGCCCAGAGAGGTCCTCACTGCCGCTTCCCACGTATCTTCCAGGTCTTTCCTGCACAGGACCACCCACCATGGCCTCAGACCACCAGACCCAAGCGGGCAAGCCACAGCCCCTCAACCCCAAGGTGGGTACGATGCGGGGGAGGGTGGGGGGCACGCAGAACTCCTCCTCCAGACTCAGTTTCCCTTCTGTAGAGTCCAAGTGGGTGTCTTCCTTCCTGAAGCTCCCGCTCTCTGCCCCTGCCCCTCTCTGGGCTCCAGTCTCCCCCACTTGCACAAGGGGGCAGTGATTCCGCCCCCCTCCGCCCCCGCCCCGGCCCCTGCACCAGCCCACGACCGGCCAGGATTCCTGACACCAGCTTCCAGCTCTGGAGACTTACGTTTCTCTGCCTCACCCCATACCCCGTACCCCATTGCCCACAGGGGCTCCCCAGAGCTGGGGCGGACCCACAGTCCCGTGCGAGAGGGGGCTTGTGAACCGAAGGTGAGGTGGGATTCCTGACCTGCTGTGTGACTCGGGCCAGTCACTTGACCTCTCTGAGCCTCAGTTCCCACCTTTGTAAATTGGGGAGAATCGGAATCACGGTGTAAGGTGGGTGTGAAGAGGCAAAGGACACCAGCTCTGCCTGGCCTGCGGTGTCCAGCTAAGAGCAGCTATCACTGCCTGCTTTGCCCCCTCATCCTTCTCGCCCTCCTAGGGTCCAGTGAGGGGGGACTCATCATACCCAGTCTGCACCCAAACCTCTACCAGCCACCATTCCCCTGACTGCCTCGGCCGGGCTCCCTCCCATGGTCCCCTGCTTCAGGGACCCTGGGCAAGGGGTCCACCCGGGCACTGCCCTTTTGTCTGACATGTGGCCTCTCCGGCCAGGGAAGCTTGAGTTCAGAGAGTCGGGATGAATGAGGAAAGGAGGTGTTAGCTGAGGCGGTCAGGGGGGCCTCTCTGAGGAGGCGACACGGGAGGGGAGGCCCGGGTCACTGGCCACGTGAGTCGGGGTGGGGGTCAGGGGGAACATTCCAGGCAGAGGACACAGCGAGCGCAAAGGCCCAGAGGTGAGACCGAGCTGCATGAGTCTGAGGAGGAGCACGAAGGCCTGTGCAAGGTGTTTAGAGCTGCGCTGGCCCACAGGCGTAGAAATCGAGCCCCCATGCCATTTAGCATTTCCTGTAGCCACAGTAAGAAGGTACAAAGGAGCCAAAGAAATTAGTTTGCGTATTCTATTTTATTAAACGCAATAGGCCCTAACGTATAATCAATAGAAAAATTATGAGAAAGCCCTTTGGCACTCTTTCTTGACTATCCTAAACCTTCAAAATCTGATGTGTCACCTTCTGTGACAGTGCGTCTTCATTGGGACGGCCTGAGTGCGTCCCTCAGACTTAGGTGGCCAATGAATGGCTGCAGCACTAGCCTGCACTTATTTATTTATTTATTTATTTATAATGTTTATTTTTGAGCGAGAGAGTGTGTGAGCAGGGGAGGGGCAGGAAGAGAGAGAGACAGAGACAGAGAGACAGAGACAGAGACAGGATTCCCGACGCAGGGCTCGAACTCATGATCCGCGAGATCATGACGTGAGCCGAAGTCGAACGTTTCACTGACTGAGCCACCCCGGCGCCCCCGGACAGCGCGCATTTAAAGGATTAGATATCGCGTAAAATGTCAGCATCCGTGTGTGGATACATAGCAAGAACGGTCACGGTGACAATACTGAGCTTCCGGGCCATCTGGGGACGTTCAATTACACGGAGAGGCTGACCTCCCTGGTCCTCCTCCTTGTCTCCCAGGCCAGGGTGATGATACGTTGGCTCCTAATGTCCCTGCTCCTGCTTCTTCTCGGTAACCCTGTAGAGTGCTCAGCCTCTCCCATTTTACAGACGGGCCAGCTGAGGCGCGAAGCAACCCAGTTGCTTGCTGAGGTTACCCAGCTGGAGACGCAACAGGGGTGACATCAGAGCCCGTGTCTCCTGACCCTTCCGTGGTCGAGTCAGTGACCATAAAGGCCGAACTGAGCCCATGGAATTTGTCTCTGAGCCCCGCCGGGCCTCCCTGCCCTGCCTTTATCTAGCTAATCCCTGGCCTGGGAGAGAGGGACGTGTTTACACAGCCAGTGCTGACCATGTAGATTGTGCAGCTGCCCTTCCCAGGAGCCCGCTGCCCTGAGCCCGCCTCTCCACCCAGGGCGGGGTGGGGGGTGCTCCCTGGGGACGTGTGGCTGCAAACACGCTCTGAAATTGTGCAAGGTGGCGGCTGCGAGGCCGTGGCAGGGTGGGGTGGGGGGCGCCTTCATCTTGCAGAGATTGTGCCTCCCTCATGGGGAGCCTGCTGGCCCCCTGCCCCGGGCTGATGAGAGCCCCCTTAAGGAGGGAAGGCCCCCTAAGAAGTGTCCCGGGGGAGGAGACCTGCAGAGCCCGTGGGGGCTTAAAGAAAAGGCACAGGTATGCGGGGTCTTAGGGGCCAAACGGGGTCACGTGTGTTGGTGGTGCCGGCCCGGCTGTAGCAGGAGCAGGAGACAGCCCTACCTCTCCTGGGAGCTCGTTAGGGATGCAGAATCTGGGGCCTCACCCCCAAGACATGCTGCCCGGAAACCGCATTTTGTCAAGGTCCCGGGTGCCTTGTGTGCACGTTGGCTCGCAAAGCGCCGCCCTTAACGGAAACGGCACCAGACAAACTTGGACTCCAGTTTCCACTCTGCCACTTGCCTGCCTGGGATCCGCAGGTTGTCCCTTCGTTCTCAGGGTTCTGCCTCCCCCCACACAGAGCAGATACTGCGTGCTCACCGTTGTGCTTCTCTGAGCCCTTCCAGCAACCCCGAGAGGTAGGCGTTGTCACTTCCCATTTTACAGATGGGGCAGCCGAGGCTCAGCGAGGTGAAATACGGGCTCAGGAAGGTCTCACAGCTGGCAGGTGCCAGGACTGTCTGGCTTTCGCGTTGGGTCTGTGACTCCCGAAAGTGGAGCCCGTCAGGATCCCTCGAGGCTCCCTGAGCCCCCTCCCCACCCCCAAAGCCCTGCTTCCGTCCTCCGCATCGTGACCGGTCCCACCCTCTCCTCCTGTCACAGATCATCATCTTTGAGCAAGAGAACTTCCAGGGCCACTCGCACGAGCTCAGCGGGCCCTGCCCCAACCTGAAGGAGACTGGCGTGGAGAAGGCAGGCTCCGTCCTGGTGCAGGCTGGACCGTACGTACCTGGGTGGGGTGCGGGAGGGGGGCTCCCCCGGTGGGAGCTGCCAGGGTGAGGCATGTGGAGCTGGGGGGACCTGCCCTCCCCCACTGTGCTCTTAGACCCTGAAATTTGGGGCAGCCTATGGAGAGAGTTTGTGCTTTGGGGTCACAGAGAACTGGATTCAAATCCCAGCTCGATCACTTTTAGGCTGTGTGACCTTGGACCAAGAACTTCCCTCTCTGAGCCTTGGCTTCCTCCTCCGTAGGATAAGAGGAACCACGCTGAGGGGGAAGGAAAAGAACTCATAGGCAAATCCTGACACGGAGGCCAGGCACCTCCTCGAGGTGGGGAGATAAACACAGTCTCTCTCATGGGCACAGCTGCCCGTCTGTGGCTCCCAGAGCATCTGCACTCTCCTGGGCGGTTTAAAGCTAGACGTCCCAGCTCTGCTTTCACCGTGCCCTTCCCAAATTCTGGCCACGCTGGATGTCAGCAGATTCACCGGCACACTTGGGGGCCGGCAGCCTTGGGTCCCTGACCCCGGAGAGGAGGGCTGGTAGGATCTGATTCTGCCCTGCTCAGGTCATAGAGCTAAACACAGCCTGCAGGGGACTCTCTCTGTGGGTGTTGACCACTCCTTCTCTGCAAAAGCCTCAGGAATCGGGGGTGGCCACTGGTGACCCAAGAGGTCAGTGATTCTGGAGGGGTTGGGGGTCCTACGTGACCCACATCCCAACTCAGGGTTCTCAGGGGATTCTGCAGAGTTCAACAAATGCTACTCAAGTCAGGATCTGCGAGAAGAATGGCCCTGCCCGGTCGCCCTTATCCAACACGCTCTGGGCGTCTGTGCGCCCCAGGAGCGCGTCTTCCTGGACGAGGGAGGTTTTGACCATTTAAGCACTGCATCTGATTCTCAGTTGCCCCCCCCCCCCGCCCTTATTTTTTTTCACATTTGGATGGAAGAATTTCTCAAACAGACTTTACACTCCCCTGCTGTCTTTTTCAAAATCTAACTTTTGGTACTTTTATTAATGACCGTTGACTGTTCAAAATTAAGTTCTGGATCACTGAGGTGACTCTGCTCTTGGACTGGCGGTGTCTGCATTTTGATGGGTGAGCTGAGCAACTGTGAGCCACCCCCCCGCCCCAGGGGGCTCGAGAGACTAAGCCAGGGTCCTGCCCGAGGAAGCCTGGGGTGGCTCGACCTCCCCTCTCTCTGTCTCCACTGCAGCTGGGTGGGCTACGAACAAGCCAACTGCAAGGGTGAGCAGTTTGTGTTCGAGAAGGGCGAGTACCCCCGCTGGGACTCATGGACCAGCAGTCGGAGGACGGACTCCCTCAGCTCCCTGAGGCCCATCAAAGTGGTGAGCCTCCTGTCACTTCCTGCTTCTTCTCTTTGCTGCTTGTGGCCAGGGCTTTAGGGACCAGGAGGGAGCCTTCGCCTCCAGCATCATGACCCTTCTAATGCACAGGGTGCGCTTCCTGGCTGTGTGACCTGCTAGAAGCCGTTCGCCTCCCTGGGCCTCAGTTTTCCCATCTGTAAAATGGGGATATTTGGCTCTGCGGCCCTGAGATTCCCACATGCCCAGCCTGAGAGTTGCCACATTGCACAACCCCAGGGGGCTCCATTCACAAGACCTCAAAATGCTCCGGCGGGGGTGCCGCTCACATTCTATTCTGTACAGACGGTGCTTTCCGGGGTTGGGAACGCATCACAGGGCAATTGCGCAATAAACAGTAGCCATCATAAACATGAAAAGAAATCCTGGGATTGGTGTGGAGGAAAAGGTAGTTCAGCTCCTGTTTGTAACTCGTGCTGGTGGGGCCTTCTGGTGCATCTCTGAACCTGATTCTTTACAAGAATGTGAGCTCTTAGGGAGGACAGCGGGCCCAGCAATGCTCAGTTACACTCCCAAGCCTCCCCAGCACAGTCTAGTTCCCCCCAGAGCTTGATGGAAGGTAGGAGAACATTGCATCCCATGGACCCGGGTTCCTACCTTGGCTCTGGTGCTCCCAGCTGTGTGACCTTGGGCAAGCTGCTTTACCTCTCTGAGCCCCGGGTTTTCTCATCTGCCAGAGAGCATAAGAGTATTTAAAGGATTAAAGGGGATGACTAAGGAAAATGTCACAGGAACAGGAAGATGGGAAGAGATGTGGCGACGAAGGAAAGCCAAAACATCTCAAGTGCCTTTTCGGGGCACCACCAGCCTGTGTCCCTGTATGTGTCGATTGTGGCTGCCTTTTTTTTTTTTTTTAAGCAGGCTGAGGCTATGGGGGGGGAACATGACCTATCAGAATTGAATGTGCCTTAAAGTGTCGACTCCAGAGTGTCGCGTGCAAATAGCCTGTGGGACCTCAACAAACGGCCGCTGTTTACCTGCAGTTACAATTGCACTCGGGTGGCAGGGGTACTGGGCAGAGGGCTGTAGATGGAGTGTGCTAATCCCAACACCGCAGCACGCGGATGGGGCCGGAAGGCCCTCCCTCGCTCCCCCTCCCGCGCTCACTCTCCCTACTCCCTGTCAACAGGACAGCCAAGAGCACAAGATCATCCTCTATGAAAACCCCAACTTCACGGGGAAGAAGATGGAAATCATAGACGATGATGTGCCCAGCTTCCACGCCCACGGCTACCAGGAGAAGGTGTCGTCGGTGCGCGTGCAGAGTGGCACGTAAGTGCAGACCCAGCCTTGCTCACCCCGCCCGGGAGCCCAGACCCCGGGGTCCTGAGTCTCGCTCTGCCCCGAACCCTGCTGATCTTGCACACTTGCGACCTCAGTCTTCCTGCTGGAAAATGGGCGTGGAGATCGCGAGCTTGCGTGTGGCTTTCAGCCCTTGCCGTCCCCTCCAGATCTGCCTCTTGGGCAATACCCTACCTGGGGGCGGAGAGAAAGCTTGGCCTTAACCTCAGTCCCCAGGAGCAGGACCGTAAATGGTGGTGGGGGTATAGGAAAGGTGGGGATGAGTTGCGTGGTCTTAACAGGGCTACAGGGGGAGAAAGCCCAGCCCGTGCCGGCAAAGTTAAACCCTCTGGGGGTTCACAGAGGGGCTACAGGCAGTGGGGTGCTGCAGGTGGTTGGCTCCAGCTTGCAAGAGCCGACTCTGAAGGTTTCAGAATATCTGTGAGCTGGTTGCTGAATCATCGGTGGCTCGAAACCAGCCGGGGTGGGGGTATTGACACCACAGACATTGGAAAGTGAGACACGCCAAGACCTTTTTCTACCCCGCCCCCCCTCAAGAGAGCTGGTTTGACCCAACACCGACTGGCTTTTCTGGGGTTCGTCAACCTCCGAAAATGGTGTGCACGGCTCTGTGTTCATAGTCCTCGTCGTTTGTGTGTTTACTCGTTACTCAAGTGCTAGAGTCCTGCCACGTGCCAGGCGTCGCGTTAAGGGCTGCGTGTGTCAGAGCAGCTTCAAGAGACCTGGCCTTTTCTTTGTGTAGCTAACAGTCTAGTTGGGGTCAACGGTTCACAATTTAAGAATCCACACAGATCTGGGCTCCTTCCTTGAGGAAGGGACGTTGAGCTCAGATCCCAAGAAAGAGTAGGAAGTGCGGTGTGAAGAGAGGAAGGACATTCCAGATAGAGAAGAGCATGTGCAAAGGCCCTGGGGTTGGAGGAGCCTGGTGAGTTGGAGGGACTCTCCAAAGGTTAAAGTGATGGGTGCGCAGAGATATAGTGCACAAGACCACGAGGGAGAGCCGCAGGTATACGCAAGGGTTGGCCTGGCAGGTCCTCGTAGGCCAGGGCTTTGTGACATTTTGTGTGTGTGGGGGGCGGGGGGGGAGAAACTGTAACTTTCATTAGGTGCTCAAAAGAGTGGAGGATCCCCCCTAAACGGTGCTGACTTCAAATGATGAAGGGATAATGGAGGGGCCCTGGGACCTAGCCTCCTCTCTCGTTTGGCCTTGCAGCCAGGCATGGGGTTGGGATGAGGGTGGACAGAGGCAGTTAAGAGACCTGCGTTCTTGTAGGCTTAAGTGGGCTTGAGGTCACCTTTCCCTAGTAGCAGGCCTTCAGCCAAAAGTTGCTTTAGGAGATAGTGATCTCCCCACCAAGAGAAGGAAGCAAGCAGAGGCCGGAAGGGTGGCGTTCGTGCTCGACAATCAGGAAGTGTGAAATGAACGGGAAACCCACCCTTCCTCACGGCCTAAGGCTGCTCTCCTTCTCTCTCTCTTCGTCTGCTTCCCCTCCGCCCCGCAGGTGGGTCGGCTACCAGTACCCCGGCTACCGCGGGCTGCAGTACCTGCTGGAGAAGGGAGACTACAAGGACAGCGGTGACTTTGGGGCTCCCCACCCCCAGGTGCAGTCCGTGCGCCGCATCCGCGACATGCAGTGGCACCAACGGGGCGCCTTCCACCCCTCCAACTAGTGCCCCCCTGTTCCTCCTTCCCAGGGGCTAGGTCTGCTGCCCAGAATCCCCCCGCACCCCCTGGCGAGTGAATAAAGTGTGACTTGCAATTTGTGCGTTGCATTGCCTTTCGTCTCCAGCGGGAGCTGGGTGCTGCGGGCGGGCGGGCGTGCCTGTGTGCGTGAGAGAGAGAGCGAGCGAGAGACCCCGAGACCGAGAGAACCAGAAAATGTCTGGGCTGCGGCACGACAGCAGAGCCTTCGCCGAGACTCACAACTCTGCAGCTACTTCGCTGTGTGGTCTTGGGCGTGTTGTCCAAACCCTCTGAACCTCTGCTTCTTCGCCTGTTTCGCCACCACCTTTGCCGCGTGAGCGGCTGGCTCGGCTGACCTCCTGGCTCCCTCCTGCGTGGCTGCTGAGTTCCCTCAAGGTCGGGGTGCAGGTGAAGGAGGCTCCAGGCCTTAAAGGTGCATCCACTGCTGGCCATCCCCCCATTAGCGTGTTATCCCCCTTGAGCCTGGCCCTTTTCTTCCATCCGAGGGACCCACAACCCAGCAATCCCTCCCGGTCCTGGAGAGAGGTCGTAATTACCTATTTGTGCGTATGTGTGCTCATGTGTCCCTCTGTTCGCTATTTGGATGGTTCAGTCTGGATTCTAACGGCTGTTCTGGAGCCCCAGCCAGTGACGGGGGCTCAGACACATCACTCTACCTCTCAGCCCCTCCATGTGTCTACCTGGAAAGAATGGGGGAAGAAACAGGGCCTCTCTCACTGGGTCCCGTGAGGATGAAATGAGCTAACCCAGGCCCTCTCTGTAGAAACGGGGATCATTTGCTGGCTGCCTGCAGTGCAAATGTCTGTTCCCAGGGCACAGATTCTCTTCACTTTGTATTTGGTCTCTTTTGTTTTAGTGTTTATATTTTTGAGAGAGAGAGAGACAGACAGAGCACGAGCAGGGGAGGGGCAGAGAGAGGGAGACACAGAATCTGAAACAGGCTCCAGGCTCTGACTGTGAGCACAGAGCCCGACACGGGGCTCGAACTCACAGACCGCGAGATCATGACCTGAGCCAAAGTCGGAAACTTAACCTACTGAGCCCCAGGCGCCCCTATTTGGTCTCTTTCGACGTAAGTGGTTTTAAATTTTGATGTAGCACAACATCTGTCTGTTCCTTTACGGTTTGTACCTTCTACGTTTTCTTTAAGAAATTCTTTCTCACCCCAGGTCACAAATATATTTCCCAAGATATTTTTTTTCCCTAAAAGTGTTCAAGTTGTGCTTTTCACATGGAAGTTCTCAATCCTTCCGGAGCCGATTTTTGTGTATGGCGTGTGGTAGGGATCTCATTTCTTTCTGGATCTCCCTTTTGTCCTGGAATCATTTTTGTTAAGAAGTCCATTTCCCCCCACGGTGGAGCAAATACTACCTTGTCACATATTTGATTGGCATGTGTGTATGGAGTCTATTGATGGGACCTCCCCTGTCTTTCTTTCTTTCTTTCTTTCTTTCTTTCTTTCTTTCTTTTCTTCCTTTTCCTTGTTTTCTTTCTTTCTTTCTCTCTCTCTCTCCCTTCCTTCCTTCCTTTTCCTTCTTTTCTTTCTTTCTCTCTCTTTCTTCCTTCCTTTCTTTCTTTCCCTTCTTTTCTTTCTTCCTTTTCCTTCTTTTCTTTCTTTCTTTCTTTCTTTCTTTCTTTCTTTCTTTCTCTTTCTTTCTTCCTTCCTTCCTTCCTTCCTTTTCCTTGTTTTCTTTCTTTCTCTTTCTTCCTTCTTCCTTTCTTTCCCTTCTTTTCTTTCTTTCTTTCCTTCTTTCTCCCTTTCTTTCTTTTCCTTGTTTTCTTTCTTTCTTTCCTTCTTTCTTTTCCTTGTTTTCTTTCTTTCCTTCTTTCTTTCCCTTGTTTTCTTTCCTTCTTTCTTTTCCTTGTTTTCTTTCTTTCTTTCTTTCTTTCTTTTTCTTTCTTCCTTCCTTTTCCTTTTCTTTCTTTTCCTTGTTTTCTTTCTTTCTTTCTTTTTCTTTCATTCTTCCTTCCTTTTCCTTTTCTTTCTTTCTTTTCCTTGTTTTCTCTTTCTTTCTTTCTTTGAGAAGGTGTGGAGGGAGGGAGGGAGGGAGGGAGGGAGAGAGACAGACAGAGAGAGAGGAGAGAGAGAATCTCAAGCAGGTTCTGTGCTGACTCAGGGCTTGATCCCAAGAACAATGAGATCATGACCTGAGCCCAAATCAAGAGTTGGACACTCAACCAACTGAACCACCCAAGTGCCCCAATGGGGTCTCTTTTCTCTTCCTTTAGTCAATTTGTATGTTCCTGTAGTTTGACCACATTGTGTCAGTAACTGCTGCTTTGTAGTCATACATCTCGGACCATTCTTCTTATTCAGAAATATTAAAAATTTTTAATGTTTATTTATTTTTGAGAGAGAGAGAGAGCGCATGTGAGCAGGGGAGGGGCATAGAGAGGGAGACACAGAATCCCAAGCAGGCTGCAGGCTCCGAGCCGTCAGCACAGAGCCTGATGTGGGGCTCGAACCCACGAGCCATGAGATCATGACCTGCCCGAAGTTGGATGCTCAACCGAGCCACCCAGGCGCCTGTTTCAGAAATATGTTAGATATTCTTGCCCTTGTATGCCTCCATGTAAAATCATCCCCTAAAGTCTGGAAACATAGAAAACCTTGTTGAATGAGCTAAATTGGATAAAATAATTGCCATGGAGGTGGGGACTAATCAGTGTTCAGCTGATGTTACTGGTTTCCATTTGCTCATTCATTCTTCAATCAACCCATTTTCTTGAGTGTCTATTTTCTTCCTGGAACTGGGCAGCGTAGGGGATACAAGATAAGTAAGACAGAACCCTTGCTCTCAGGAAGCTCCCACTCTGGAGAGATTGTAATAGTCAGGCAATAAAACCACAGGGATTAAGATGGGTTGAATTGCCCCCCCCCCAAAATTCACGTGTGATGTCCTAACCCCTCAGGATCTCAGGATGTGACCTTATTTGGAAATATGGCCATTACAGATGTGAGTAGTTAGATTTAGATGAGGTCATGGTTTATATACACAATGGAGTACTATGTGGCAATGAGAAAGAATGAAATCTGGCCTTTTGTAGCAACATGGATAGAACTGGAGAGTGTGATGCTAAGTGAAATAAGCCATACAGAGAAAGACAGATACCATATGGTTTCACTCTTATGTGGATCCTGAGAAACCTAACAGAAACCCGTGGGGGAGGGGAAAGAGGAAAAAAAAAAAAAAGAGAGGTTAGAGTGGGAGAGAGCCAAAGCATAAGAGACTCTTAAAATATGAGAACAAACTGAGAGTTGATGGGGGTGGGAGGGAGGGGAGGGTGGGTGATGGGTATTGAGGAGGGCATCTTTTGGGATGAGCACTGGGTGTTGTATGGAAACCAATTTGACAATAAATTTCATATATTTTAAAAAAAAGATTTAGATGAGGTCATTTAAATGAGGTCATAGTGGATAGGGCAGATCCTTAATCCAATACAACGGGTGTCCTTATGAAAAGGGGGAGATTCGACGCCAGAAACACACACGTGCATACATGGAGAACACCGTGTGGAGATGCAGGCAGAAATTGGGGTGATGCTGCAGAAGCCAAGCCACATCCAGACCACGTGGAAACCACCAGAATCTAAGAGAGAAGCATGGAACAGAGCCTCCCTCCCATGCCTCCAGGGGGAGCCAACGCTGCTGACACTTGACCTTGGACTGCCAGCATAAAGAGAATAAATTTCTGTTGTTTAAACCACTCTGTTTGGGGTACTTTGTGATGACATCCCTAGGACACTAATACAGTGATGGCAAGAAGAAAGGGCCAAGGACACCAAGAGAAGGCAGGGGCGCTTCCTGGGGCATTAGACCTCCCAAAGAAGTGGGGAGGTTGAAAGAAGAGTTAGCATTTTGCAGGTGAATCTTGGGGAGAACAATTGTGGCAGAGGGAACAGAGTAGGTGAAGTCAGGGATGCAAGAAACAGCATGGTATGTTCCAGTGTTCTGGGTACAGTGGGCGCTTCAGGGTGTGGGAACATTGAAGGTTGGCTAAGCAGAAAGTCCTGAAAGATTGGATGATGTTGGTGATGGTGATGATGATAATGTGTGTGGTAGGTGGCACCAAAAGGGTTTCCATTCGTCTGTTCCTACATGCCAACCGACCTAAACTTAACGGTAAAACTCCCACAATCATTTGTTTTGTGCACATGTGTAATTTGGGCAGGACCCAGTGGGAACAGCTCATCTCTGCTCCAAATGGAGTCATCTCGGATGGCTCAAAGGGTGGGGGTGAGTCCCACGGCTGGGCACTGGTGCTGACTGTTGGCTGGGCCTCAACTATGACTCTCAGGGCAGACACCTCCCATACGTGGACACTCCATACAGCTGCCTTGTTTCCCACCCCCACCCCCCCAGCAGGTAGCTGGATTCTGGAGCAAGTATTCCGAGAGAAAGCTGGAAGCTTCATGGCATTTGTACAACTTAGCCTCAGAAGTCACACGGCATCACTTCCTCCATACTCTATTGGAGGGGGGGGGGGGGTCTCATACGTGGACCCAGGTTGAAGGGAGAAGACAAAGGCCCCACCCGTCAACGAGAGGAAGGTAAATGCATGGGATGAGATCTATTACGGTGGCCATATTTACAAAACATGCTCCACCAAGGGAAAGAAGACACTAAGAATGGGCTTTGGCAAGGCTGAGCAGGTAGCTGGGATCCACATGACCATGCGTGAGACACTTTCTCAGCCCATGATCATCCTCCCCAGTGAAAGAACAAGGCTGGGCAAGATGGCCGGTGCGGTCACTCTTCCCCCACATTGCTGCGATTGTGTCTCTATTTTTTGTTTTATTTTTCTTTGTGTTCTCTTGCCTCTCTATCTCTTTCTACCTCCTTCTGTCTCTCTCAGGACTCATCTTTATCTTTGCTGGTATCTCTGCCTCCTTCTTGATCTCTCTCCGTCTCTCTGTTTCTCTCTGTTTATTTCTATCTCCTTCCTTTCCTATCCCTCCCCTTCATCTGCCTCCCTCCTTCTGTCTCTGTCAACTGAGGACTGTGCTCTGTGGGGCCCTCTCCCTGCCCCCCAACGCCTCCATGCATAGCTAGACCCACCTTCGCTCAGACCTCCGCAGGGAGGCCCTCTAGGCGCACTCCCGCAACCAGCCACCAGGCGTCAGCAGAGCGTCATCCTCAGGGCTCCTCGCCCGGTGGTTCGCTGTTCGGGCCCTGATTGGAGCCAAGCCCCGTCAGTCACACCGGCTGCCAGAGGTAGGCGGGGCCTCAGAGACTGTCCCGGGACAGAGGGGAAACCAAGGCTCCAGAGAGCGAGGTCTTGATAGAGCAGCGGCAGGCCTTACTGCCCTGTTTCCTTCTAAAGCTTGCTGGAAGGGGAAACAAACTCAGCACCGATTCTTTGCGTGAGAAGGTGCTTCCAAATCACTGTCTCACCCACTGTCACTGGAAGCGACTAGCGAAACTTCGTCCTGCCGCTCAGACATAAGGCTTAGAATAGCCTTGGAGTATGTCTCGGCCTCAGTTTCCCCTGAGATGGGGGAAATACTAGCGCCCGCTCATAGGGCTGCAGTGAGGATTCAATGAGATGCCATGTGAGAAGTATTTGGGGGCAGTTCCAGCCACACACCAGGGACTCAGTAAATGAACACGTGTGACAAGGGCTAAGAGGAGGCTGTGCTATCGTGAGGTGGGGTCAGGGAGGACTCCTGGGAGAAGGTTTTTAACCTGGGCTTTGTGGGACGGGTAGGAGTTCGCCAGGTGCGCAAGGATGGAAGTGTCTCCGCCACATTCACGCACCGATTCGCTCATTCACCTGCATCTTCTTCCTCCTGCCTCCCTGTTCTTAACCCCCCCCCACACACACCCCTCCCCGCCTCACTCTTCCTCTCCCTCTGCCGCCTCCTTCCCTCTCCTTCCTCTCCCTTTTTCTTGCTTTCCTCCTATTGCTCTGAGTTCCCTTTGCCCCACTTTTTCTTCATTCCCCACCTCCCTCTTGCCTTTGCTTCTCCTTTCTTTCCTCTTCCCCTCCTCACTATCCTGCCCCAGGTTCTCAGCCAGGTCCCAGCCCCACCATCCCCCTCCCTGCAGCCTGATGAGGGGAGGGGAAGGGTGGCTGGAGCAGGCTTGCATTATTTACAATATAGCAAACGCGTGCAAATAACCTACAGTCCCACTGACAGATGAATGAGTAAAGAAAACGTGGTAGGTGTGAAATGTTACTCAGCCTTAAGAAGGAAATCTTGCCATTTGTTGCAGGACGGATAAACTCGGAAGACGATTTGCCAAATGAAATAAACTTGTATTCTTTTCTGAGAACGTGGAGACTCCGTTTAAACAGGCCTCCCTATTAGTAAATCCCCAAGGTATGTCTGGTTGCCCTGCGGGGATGGTTCTCAACATGTGCTCCCCAGAACAGAGCAGCAACATCACCAGGGAACTTGTTAGAAATGCATATTCTCAGACACCGTGGCCCAGGGATTTGTGTTACACTGATGCATCTGGTGTCTGAGAACCGCTGCTTTAAGGTTTTGTGTTTCTGCAAGAGTCTACCTCTCTGCATTGTTTTAAAAATACGCAGCTGATGTTCATGAACACTTTATGGTTAACCCTGTTACTGCATGAAATTCTTCTTCTTTTTCCATTAAAGAAGACAAACCTGAGTGGATTGCAATCCCCTTTCGCTACATTAATCCAGGAAAGAGGAAAGGCCAGCCAGGTGGGCCACATTGCCATTTCTAAGGCAGAAGTTTCGGTCCCAAATATTGATCTAAATATTGGTCAAATCCTTTTTTTTCCCCTCAGACACTGAGTAGGTGCTTTATTTTATTTCATTTTATTTAAGTTTGTTATTATTATTATTTCAGTAATCTCTGCATCCGACATGGGGCTCGAACTCACGACTCCAAGGTCAAGAGTCACATGCCCTTCCAACTGAGCCAGCCACCTGCCCCAAGTAGTGGCTTTATATTCGTGAGGATCACTAACTCGTTCCGTCCTCATACCGTGTGTCTGCTCCTCGGGGCCACCCACGGACCCCTCACCTGCTTTGCAGATGTAACTGTCGCTACCCACTGTTTGGCCCGACTTCCAACTGGACTGGAAACTTCATAAGGACAGGGAGGGGGTCCGCTCACATCCCCATGCTGCACCCACGAGTGCATCCGCACGGTCCTTGTTACAGAGCAGGGCGCGCTAGCTGGGCGCGTGTGTGGAGCCCCTTCTCCATCCCTCGGAGGAGCCATCTCTGATCCACTCCTCCTCCAGGTAAGTTCTCAAATACGCAACCCGTGCAATAGGAAGGAAACGTTGAAGGGGGCGCCTGGGTGGCTCAGTTGGTGAAGCGTCCGACTTCAGCTCAGGTCATGATCTCGAGGTTCCTGAGTTCAAGCCCTGCGTCGGGGTCTGTGCTGATGGCTCGGAGCCTGGAACCTGCTTGGGATTCTGGGTCTCCCTCTCTCTCTGCCCACCCAGCTCATGCTCTGTCTCTCTCTCTCAAAAATAAATACACATTAAAAAAATGTTTGTTTGTTTTTTTTTAAAAGGAAGGAAACATTGACCTGTTGAAACTGCTCTATGTACTTGATCTCCACGCAGGTGGGTGGGACCAGGGTTGCCTTGATTCAGGTTTCCCCTGAGCCAGGTGCATAATAGCCCCACTATAAATGAATGTACGGATATATGGGCAAATGCAGGGTTCTCAAGTTCCGTATTTCTCCTTCTTAGTTCCTGTCCTCCCCCCAAGTACACCCACAAATGCCCACCTCACAGTTATGACGATGGTAGCTGGATGGTTAGATGCGGAGCTGGGTAATTACTTACTTAATGTTAGTGTCCCATTAGCCCTGAGACACGTCTCAGTTGCTGTTGTATCACACCATTTGGTACCATGGCAGGCTCACTGTGGGCATTTGGGGCTGGCTGGCTGATTTATTCACTCTCTGACCCGTTGACAACCTGTGGGTTGTTCCCATTTTGCAGATGAAACACGGAGGCTCGGAGAGGGGGCAGTGACGTGCCCGAGCCCACACTGGTAAGAAGTAGGAAAGCTGGGGCTTAAAACCAGGGCTCTGTCTGGTGCTCCATGATCAGCCTCTCTGGAAAGTCAGGGGAGGCCCTTTGAAGCTTTTAGTACGAGAGATGCCGATGGGCGGGGCACCCCGACCCCAGCTTTAAAAATAGTCTTTCCGGTGCCTTCTCCTCCCTGGGGGTCTTTGTTGCTGGCTGGCTGGCGGGGTTGCTGGGTCCCAGTGTCCTGCGGCTGCTGAGACAGGCTCTGTGGGGCGTGCAGGCTGGAAGCCAGGCCACGGTGGGCACGGCAGCATCTTCCTAAAAGCAAAGGTTTGCCCCCGTCACGAGGAGGTAGTTCACTGGTGATGGCCTTGGCATCAGGAAGCTTCGGCCAGACCGCCCCGAAGGAGCCGCCTGCAAGGGGAAGGGTGTGTGATTTCACTGTGTTGGTCTTCTGACTCTCTGTCACCCTGTTGACCTGAATTTCTGTTAAATCCCCTAGTCCTCAGCCATCTCTGGACCCAGGGCCATATCCTCTCTTCTTCACACAGTTCCAATAGCCTTCTCAGAAGGATCCTCTCCAAATGCAAATCCGATCATGACACCCTCCTGCTTAAGCCTGCTGTGGCTCCCCATCGCCCTCGGGATAAAGACCCTAATCTCTGACTCACAACACCTTCAAGGACTAATCAACCCCTGCCTCACGTCTCCAGCCTTCTGCATACACACACTCGTTCTTTCCATCCTTTGGACTCATCATGAACCCTCCAGCCACAGGGCCTCCCCAGTCAGCCTCACGTCAGCGTCTCACCTGGCTTCACTGGCCAGGCCATTCCTCAGATGACCCACACTTTTCTGCTCTCCTCACCTCTCTCCGAAAGACCTGATCACATGTGTTGTTTACCATTTCTTTGTCTGGTTCCTTGATTCATTTCCATTCCCTCCTTGACCCAGGTCTCCATGAGGGCAAGAGCCAGGTCTAATTTTGTGTTCCATATACCCAAGAGCCTGCTACATACATGTGGAGGCCTGATAGATACTTACAAAATGAATGAATGAGTGAATGAATAGTCACACCCGAGATCAGGGACCTACCAAGAGGACAATCTCCTTAGAATCAGTCATGTCCAAGCAAAAGGCCATGGAAAATTCGGTCAGTCTAATGACGGTCAGGCGCCAGGATGAAAAACTTGTCTTGCTCTGTTGACTTGTGCCCATCCCACCCCACCCCCCTCCTTCGGAAATGCTTCCTCCTCCTTGAAATGGTGCCCCTCCCCCAGTAGTCCCTTCTGGAGCACAGACCCCGGGATCTGTTACACGGTGAGATGTGACTCCTGACTCTTCATGGCTGTGTGCCTGACGCAACTGAGCCTCAGTGTTCTCATCTGAAAACAGGGCGTATGAGGCTTATTCAGCAGGAGATGTGACCTCAGAAGCGCGGGGCCCAGAGCCGGATGCCTCGCTGCTACAAAACAAACCTCACTCCTCTCTTTTAAACTTTCAGTGCTCCTCCTGTCTCGGTGCCACCAGGACGTTTCAGTCGCCTCCGTCGAGAGACTATAAAGAACAGTGTCTAATAAATGCCTTCACTCTAGGGCAAGGCTGCTGAGGTTTGGGGCTCCTCATCAGCCCCGGGGTCTGTCCTGTGCATCCTGCGACGTTCAGCAGCGTCTCTGAACTCTATCCGCTAGATGTCAGCAGCAGGTCAAGTTGTGACAACCAGCAGGGGCTCCAGCCTTTGCCAAATATTTCCTGGGGGCATAATCGCCCCAGGCTGCTCTAGGGGATGTGGGATAGCCTCCTGGGGGTACACATTCTCAAAGAGGGAGGCAAGTGGGCTCACAAACGGTGGGACTTCAAGCGGGGTTGCAGACAGGGAGGGGAGCAGTTAAGACAGACTGTACAAGGTAGGCCTTGGCCTCTGCCTCCTGCACGAGACGACTCAAACTGCTAGGGTGGGAGGGGGCGCCAGGCCTCTCATCTCACAGACAGGAAAACTGAGGCCCGGAGGCAAAGGCTTTGGTACTGGGCAAACAGCAAAACTTGGGTACCTGACACACATAAATATACATGCATTTAATATGCGCCAGTATATTAGAGATACTTTTTACGTGGTTGATATATAGCAACTCCATTAAAAGAGGCTATGGAGTCACAAGTAGGAGAGCTCTTTTCCATTTTTTTTCCCCCTGTGCACCTGTGAGTGTGCACACACACTTCTTGCTTCCTTCCCTTAGTTCTGGAAAGAGGAAATGGAATGGAACTGGGGGTACATTTGCTGCCTGTGGTCTTTGGGCTTGAAGCCTTGGAGAGAGGGGATCAGGGAGGGCTTGGCAGGGCGGACAGCGTACATGGAACAGGTGCCCCTGTGCCCAGCCAGAGGGACATCTGTGGGCTAAAGGAGAGGACAGTGTCATTTTGTCCTTTTGTCTTGTTCCACTGTTGGGGGGGGGGGAGGGGCTGCATTTGGTTTTGAATGAAAAGAGCTGAATTTTACCCTCAATTTTCTATGCAAGTTGTTAACCAGCCAACAGACTGCAGGAAGTCAGGCAGGGGGCGTGGGGAAGGGCCCATCCTCCAACTTTTGGGCACAGGACTTCAGACTCTCCCCAGGCAGCTTTGCGCCCCTGGGTGAGGCCTCTGGTTTGGCATCAGATGAACAAGGCTGGCGGCCGGCGGAACGCTTTCCAGAACAAAGGGGTCACAAAAGCAAAATTATCCAGGTGAGAAAAACTGTGTTAGCAGAAGGGTAACCGTAGGTGGTTCTGCAGGCTGAACTGGGGCTTCTGCACGAGGAAGAGCAGCAAGAGGCAAGGCTGGCCAGGTACCGGCACTGGGAACATGGAGGTACATGGTGACCACAGAAAGATGTGGGGGCTTGATCCGCAGGGCACTGGGGAGCCATGGGATGGTTCGGAGCAAGGGAGTCATGCCATCTGATTAGCGCTGGAGAACACTCCCTCTGGCTAGTGTGTGGAGTGGGGGGAGGCAGCAGCTGTTTTGTCTGAATGACAGAGACCCACAGCTTGTTCTGTTGGGTGGGGAATGTGCTAAGGAATGGGGTGGGACTTCGGTGCACCCACTCCTTGGAAGGCGTACCGGGGAGCCCTGCCGTCTACTTCGAGAGCTCCATGGGGTCCGGTTCTTCCTCCTTTTCAAAGCACATCGGTTCTGTTCTTTTTTCAGACATCTTTCATGAAAAGGAAAATGTTCCAGGTATGGTGCTGTGCCCCTCCCCCCAGCCATCCCCTTTGCGGTTCCACTTGTATCTTTCTTTTCTTTTTCTTCCCCCTCCTACTATATGTTTATATCCACCATGCTGCAACATGTAGCAGATTCAGATCCTTCACCTTATAACTGGTGTGGAGTGTTTTATTGCATAGACGTAATGCAAGTTACGAATCTTGTCCCAGACTGTCAGGCATTGATGTCATGTATTGCCATAAACCACAATGCAGCGACACCCATGCATGCGTTCACGGAATACTTTATCTAACCTCTGCTTGAGTGGCCCCAGGCCTGCTGGTGTTGAGAGAACAGCGTGGGGTGCCTGGGTGGCTCAGTCGGTTAAGCAGACACTTCTTGATCACCGTGCAGGTGCTCAGGTCATGATCTCAGGGTTCGCGAGGTGGAGCTCTGCATCAGGCTCTGTGCTCACAGGGTGAAGCCTGCTTGGAATTCTCTCTCTCCCTCTCTCTGCCTCTCCGCCATTCATGCTTGGGAGTGCATGCACTTTCCCTCTCAAAAATAAATGTTAATTTTTTTTTTTTTTTTTTAAAGAGAGAAAATACTGTAATGGGGTTTACTGGACTCAAATCCCAGCTCTCTTGACGTCTGGGCTGGGTAACCCAGGAAGGTGCGTAAGGAACCCTGATTTCTCATTCGTAAAAATAAGAATCCAATTCCTTGGGGTGCCTGGGTGGCTCAGCCGGTTAAACGTCTGACTCTTGATTTTGGCTCAGGTCATGATCTCACGGTTCACGAGTTCGAGGCCCAACCCCCCCCCCCCGCCCCCCCCATCGGGCTCTGTGCTGACAGCTCAGAGCCTGGAGCCTGCTTCGGATTCTGTGTCTCCCTCTCTCTCTGTTCCTCCCCCACTCGCACTCTTTCTCTCTTTCAAAAATAAATAAAAAAAATAATAATAATACCTACCCAAAAAAAGAATAATAATACCTATCTTCCAAGGTTATTGGAAGGACCGATGATGTTAATGTAGGTGCAGCACTTAGACCGAAGACGTCCTATGCAAGTGTTTGATATGACTGTTATGTTGTTATAAATTGAGCATCAGAAAAATGTGAAGGGAATTATGTAACGGCCCCTCTCCCAGGCTGTGTGACTTCAGACAAGTCCGTATACTTCTTTCCTTCTCACCTTCTGCATCTGCAAGATGGGGCTTTGTAACGATTTCAGGAGATTATGGCGCCATAGAATAGACCCTCCGCAAAGAGTTCATTTTTTCCCCTCTTACTTCCCTTACCTCCGGTTTAGGGGGGTTGTATGGGTACATGTTCTTGTTGGACAGATAAGGAGACTGGGACTCAGAGAGGTGGAGAGGTTTTCGACAGATCACGCAGCCTGTCGGTGTCAGGGGACTCTCTCTGGGCAACGTCCCCGCGTTGGGTCCCCGTGGCTGTTGTCACAGACCTCCAGGGCCAGCCTGCCTCTTCCAGCAGACCTCTATACCGCCACCGCCACCCACCCCCCCCCCCCCAACCTGAAGCCTGGCCTCCTGATAAGTTCTTGCCTCCAGGGCGTAACTGATACAAACAGCCTTCCACGAGGCCTCTTAGAAACAACCACCAAATGCTCCGGTCGCATAGCAACCACAGAATCAAAACAAGCTCTTAATAAAAGATCAAAAAGGAAGGTGGGGGGATAGAAAGCCCCCACCCCCACACTGCCCCCTGCCAGGACGCCCACGCAGGGCGTTCAGTTCATAGAGTTGATTAGGTTGGCCTTGTGTCTGTACATTTCAAGGCATTCCCCCTGCCCAAAGTTGTTTTCCTCCAGCGGCCTGGGGCTGGGAGCCAAGAAACGGGGTTTAAAATACACAAAAGGAAACAGAGCATGGTGAGGTCTAGAGGCGGAGGACCATTAGCGAGGGGGGGGCGGTGCTCGAGGCGGCAGAGCGGAGCAGGCACTGGGCCGTGTCTTAGAGCGGGACAGTGGCTTTGCCTCGACCCCCGAAGTCACTGGGCGGCTGCAAGGCAGGGGCCTCTCGTGCCTTGCTGCTCAGCCCTGCCTCAGCCCCTTGCAATGAAATCCCCAAACATAAAGCCAGGATCGCTCTGCAAGACGATCTGATCCAATGATTTCCAATTTTTTTTCTTTTTTTCTTTTTCACAGCAAAGAAGCTGTCTCCTGGATAATCTAGCATAAGGCATCCCAACATGTAAAGCTGATAAGAGGGTGTCAAAGGGGAAGTGGGGGTTCTCCACTTTATGCCCCGACCCATGGGGCCCTTTCACATTTGCTCCCAGTATCAGCACCACAAGGCACTTCAGGGCAGATCCAGCAAATCCACGGCTGCAAAAGCTATCTGTGTGGATAAGAATAGGAGCTAACTATTATTATCTGCACTTAAAATATGCCAGGTGTAGGGATATTGCTTTTCATGTGTCTTAGAATGAAATCCACAGCTACTGGGTGAGGGTAGATCCCACGGCTACCTGATCCCCACTTTGCAAAGGAGGAAGCAGAAGCACAGAGGGGTCTAGTCCGTTCCCAAGGTCACCCAGCTGGCAAGTGGTAAAGCCAGACTTCAGAGCGTTTGACTCTAGGCCCTGTGCCTCTAACCAGTGTATGGCCCAGGGGGGGACTGTCGCACTGTCACACAGGAGCTGGGCCAGCACAAAGAGGTGGTTTGGGGTGGAGGGAGGCGCACCGGATGTGCAGGGCTGCAGCTCTGGGTCCAAGATGTGCAGCAGGTCCACTTGTGCTGGCTGTTGGGTAAGAGTGAGGGTGAGTGGCCAGTGGCCGTGAGAGGAGAAGAGAAGCCTCGAGATCGCTCAGGCGAACTTGGAACTAGGGAGTTACAGCAGGTGCTTGAGCTCGAGTTTGCAACCCTGCCCTTGGCTGCACATCAGTGTTGGGACAATAGGCCCAAAGTATTTTACTAATAATAATCACAACAGTTAGACACCGCGTTAGGCACTTGAGAGGCAAGATCTTGATTATCACGAAACCTCTGAGAGAGGTCATGTTATCATCCCATTTTATAGATGAGATCACTGAGGCTCAGAGAAGTGAAGGGATTTGCCCAAGGCCACAGGCCTGGTGCGTGGTAGAGCTGACATGGGGAGCCAGGACTGGCTGATCCCCAAGCCTGCATACCTGCCTCAGGCCACTGTCATGCTGTACAACAAATGACCACAAAATCTTGGGCCACCAAAGTGCCTTCTTTGCAGATTCAGCCACAAAAGGGCAGCTGGGTTTGTAATGGAAATGTTGGCATCTGCCCTGAGCCCTCTGCTCCAGCAAAGTCATTGTAAAGCAAAACCCTTCCGCATGCTCCCCACCCTCCTGCGGGGACCCCTCAAGCTTCATTTCCCATCATTGCAAAGCCCAGCACGGGGGCTGGCAGCCTCCGGTGCCCTTGCTTCTCCCCAGCCGCCTCCTGCCGTTCCTACAGCCTGCCCTGGGGTTCAAGACAAAGGGCCTCATCAAGGAGCACCGCGGGGACTGTCACCGGGTGAAGAGCCCTGGGCTGTGGCTCAGCTACTGCAAAACAAACCCACCCAGAGCACAAGCAGAGACAGCTGTAGTTCCTGTCGCTGGAAGATACTGTGCAAAATTGTATTGCGTCCTCGGGAAATGGTGTCACTTTATGGAAAGACAAATAACATTTAAACACGGTGCAATCTAAAAAAGAATCTCGGTGCCATAGAACGACAAGTGTTTATCGAGCTCACACGTCTGCCGTGTGTTGGCTGAGCCAGGCTGGGCTCCGTGGGGCAACTGTGTTCTGTTCCGTGCATCTCATCCTCTCCCGGGGTCGGCAGGCTGGCTGGACGTGTCCCTCTCTGGCAAGGGCAGGGGGGCAAGAAGGCAACCAGAGACAGTCAAAGCCTCTTGGGACCCAGGCTGGGAACCAGCGTGCGTCGATTCCACCTCATTCCATTGAACTCGGCAAGCCGCAGGACCAGGTTCAACATCGAGGGGTGGGGAAGGCCACTCCATCCCTTGGCAGAAGGAACTGCAAGGTCACTTGGTAAGAGTGGGGATACAGGGAGGGGAAAGAGCCAGGGCCAGTGTTGTGTTCTACGAGGCGGACTACGCTGGTGAAAAAGATGCTTTGATCCTCCTTTGAAAAGGTGGAGCCCTCAGTGTGGGCTGGGCTTCTTGGCTTCCTTCCAACGAGCTGAACAAAATGGAAGTGATGGGGTGTAACCTCCAAGGACACTGGGATTCCCTCCTTGCCCTCGTGAGGATCACCGCCCTGGGGAAGCCAGCCGCCATGTTGTCAGGACACTCCAGCAGCCTTCTGGAGGGAGCCACGTGGCGAGGACCTGGGGACTGCAGCCAGGAGCTGTGTGCGGGAGCCTTCTGGAAGCAGCACCCCCAGCCCCGGTCAAGCCCTCTGGCATCGTGCTGGCATCCTGACTGGCAACTTCTGAGAGGCCCTGAGTTAGAACCATCGGGCTCAGGTGCTCGTGAATTCCAGAACGGCAGAAGCTGTGAGATCAGCAATGTTTATCCTTCGAAGCTGCCAAGTTCTGGGGCGATTTGTTATGCAGCAACAGATCACTATGCCTCATCATTATGCTAACCCGCTGCTGGCATCTCGCACGCGGCTTGGCCAGAAGATGTTTTTGTTTGTTCCCCAGAGAACCGACAAAATCCCAACAATTTACCAAGATGAGGGGACTAAAAATACTCGTGGTCAACTGGGGTCATTAAGAAACACCTGTTCTTGAGCGGCCCCCAAATAGGCAGTTCTCACATGGAAGGAAAATGCGGCAGAGGATGTGGGGACGGATGTACGCGGACGGATGCCCACCCCCCCGGCAGGCTCAGCGTGTCACTCGGTCCCTCCCCGTGGCTGAGATGGGAAGAAGAATCCAAACAAAGATCTGAGGCAATACGCTGAGAAAGTTGCCTTGGTGGCAAGGCACTGAGGGCTCTACCCAGTGGCAAGGGAGGTTCTCACGCTGACCACACCCCTACTTTGTGCCAGGTGCAAGGTGGGCACTTCAAACTCTGCATATGGGGACCAAGAGATGGAGTGCTGGAGGACTTTGGCTTTATGATGGGGACTAAGGGGTGAGAGGCGGGATGGACTAGTGGTTAGAGCCATGGACAGACCTGGGTTTGAATCTGGCAGTTAAGCTCTGGACTTGTAAATGGCCAGTCCTTTAAGTACCCTCACAAGTGGATGCCATAACAGTGCCCACTTGGTCTGTGGCTGGGGTCTGCCCGACTTTGCTTTGTAGGACTCCTCCCCTACTTATGTTTCTGCCAATCCTGGTGCCCTGTTATTGTAGCACATCCCCTCGGCCACAGCGATTGGTTCAGGAAAAGACACGTGAGCCAAGTGAGGCCAATCAGATGGACATGGGGAGGTGTTCTTTCTTTCTTAAAGTGCTAGATCTAGAAAAACGGGAGCCAGGGTCGCCAGGGTCCACCATCCTGCATACCAGGTGAAGAAATCTTGCCTGAGACGTGGCAAGTGATGACAGAACCACATGACACGGTGTAAGCTCCTGGATCCAGCCATACCTGAAGCCTACCCAGAATTTGTCCTGGATGTCTGTATTAGAGTTCTGTAGAGAAACAGAATAGGATGTGTGTGTGTGCTGTACACACATACACACATGCACACACACACACACACACGCATCCTATTGATCGATAGCTACAGATGTAGAAAGAAACGATAAGACGTTAGTTTATACAATTATGGAGGCTGAGAAGTCTCAAGATCTACAGTCAGGGAGCCCAAAAGAGCTGATGGTGTAAGTTCCAGTCCAAAACCGGCAGACCTGAGAGCCAAGAAGATCCAGGGGTTCAGTTAAAGTCCAAAGCCAGAAGCTGGGATGTCCAGCTGTCCCAGACAGCTCCCTCTTACTTGTGAGTGGGTCAGCCTTTTTGTTCTGTTGGGCCCTTCAAGTGATTAGGTAAGGGCCCTGATGCTGGGGACTACATCTGCTTCACTCAGTCCACAGATTCAGACGTTAGTCTTATCCCCCCAATCACTTTCGCAGACACACTCAGAATGACGTTGGACCAAACATCTGGGCACCCCGTGACGGGGTCGGGTTGGCAGGTAAAATCAGTCATCCTGCTGTCCCAGTTGTGGCATCTAATACCTACCCCTGTTTGCCTTAAACACATTCGACTTGATTAGAACTCGCTTGCAGTCAAGAGTTCTGATGGATAGAAGTGCTTCTTTCGTAGGGATATTAAAAAAGTGAACGAGCTCTTGCAGAGTGCGGTGCCTGGGAGAAATAAGGAGCCCAGGATAATACCCACTGATGCATGCTGCGGAGAACCATCCTGAGAACAGGGTTTGTCTGGCCGGCCGCCGCTTCTCCCCCGTAACCCTGCAGTCAGAAAACGGGCTGACGTTTCTTCCGCTCATCTACATCGTCTCCTCTCTTAACGTAGGTCGAGGGGTCCTAGGTAGATGGACCAGACCGTCTACCTCGCGGGAAAGCTATGTTCTCTGTCGTCGGACACAGTTATCAATAGGCTGAAAGCTGGAGGAGGCTGGAGAATCCCCCAAGGCTGTTGTCTGGGTGCATCATCTAATTTCAAATGTCCACTCTGTCTTTCTCTTCATTTTCTGAAATAAAGTCTAATCTTCCCCAGACTAATGGATGCCTAGGGCTGTACAGATCAAAAGCTGCACTCAGGGAAGCGAAGGGACAGGCATATTAAAAACTTGTAAACTCGTTATCCCAGGACCGTATCTTTCTAAGAACGCTGGGTGTGTTGTTTTTGACCACAAGCATCCTTTTCTTGATGGGAACACGTGTCCCCCACTCCCCACGGTCCCTCCAGGCTGTTCACCACAATCTCCCACCTGCCTCACCCGGGGGGTGGGGGGGCGGGGAGAGTCTGTGTCCAGGCTGAGCAGATAGGGACAAATCCTCTCGGAACAGTGTTTGGTCCTGAGCTGGCCATGTGATCCAAGCAGAGCCAATCTAAATGCTGCTTTGGGTTCCTGTACCAGCAGAGGAAAAAGAGAGGGGAAGAAGGGAGGGAGTGGGGAGGAAGAGATGGAAAGACAGAGGGAGGGAGACCCTTTCTCCTTTTGGATTGTGAGCCAAATCAATGAGGCCTAGGGCTGCCTATGGACATTCCTCCTGCCTCGTAGAGAGCGCAACCCACAGAGGGAAGAAGGGAGATAAAGAACTGAGTGCCAGGCCCATGGGAGGACGTCCTGGGAGCCCCTGGATCCAGCTATGCCTGAAGCAAGCTAAAACTTCCTCCTTTTGCTTAAAGCCCTTTAAGTTGAAATGACAGCCTGTGGCTCTTTCTCATTCCTCAAACCCACTTAAAACATGGTGATGAGAACTTCAGCCACGCTTGTGCCAAGAAGCGCCAGCTTGGGCCGGGATGGGCTGCACATCGAAATGCCAGATGGCTGCGACTCTAGCTACCTCTCATAGTTTGGAAGCCTGCCCTGTGCCCCAAAGTGCAGACTTTGGAGTCGGACGACTAGGATGAGAGCCCTAAATCTCGGCTCTCTGAGCCTCAGTTTCCTCCTCCGTAAACTACAGATAATGGTACCCACCTTCTCGGACAATCAGAGGATTAAATGCACCCCTGATTGTCGAATGTGCAGCTCAGGGCCTGGCACTCAGAAGTGCCCCATCCGCGGGAGCTGTCTAGCCCCAGTCCTCAAAGATCCCAGCCTGCTGCTCCCTCCTCTGCCTGACCCAGTTTTTCATCCAAATTTGGCCACAGGCCCAGGCCCTGGCCTATTTTAGGTACATGTCTTTTTGTTGCAGGAAAAAGAGCCCCACGCAAGTTACCTTAAAACAGGGGGTTTATTGTGGGGACAAAGGAGGACGGGAATGTGGAGGGGGTGGAGACAGGAAAGCCCTTGGGACTGGAACTGTTTTGATTGGAATCTCTTTTCTTTGCTTCTTTAAAAGGAATCATTTTCACCTGTTCTTACCCGCAGGCCCCCCCCCCCCTCCTTTGGAGCCTGGGTGTCAACCCGGGGAGGTCTGAGGACCCCAAGCTCCTGTACTGGTAGGGAGGGAATGTGTATTTTGGTTGCCAATAGTTTGGAGTCAGGTTTCAAGAGCTCTCAGAATCGGGGCGCCTGGGGGGCTCCGTTGGTTAAGCATCCGACCCTTGGTTTCGGCTCAGGTCACGATCTCACGGTTCGTGGGTTCGAGCCCCGCATGGGGCTGTGCGCTGACAGCACAGAGCCTGCTTGGGATTCTCTCTTTCTCCTTCTCTCTGCACCTCCCCTGCTCGCTCACTCTCTCTCCCTCAAAGTAAATAAATCAACAACAACCAAATAAGAGCTCTCAGAATCCTGGAGGCTACTGGGACAAAGAAAGTGGGCGGGCAGTTTGGAATGGAGGGAACGTCTCAAGTGACCGTAATTTATCATCCAAACCAGGGCACCTCGAGAATGAAAGGGGAGTCGTGAATGATGACACAGGGATGACAGCAGTCAACTGAGCCTGTCTAGGTGAGCGGGCACCTGTGGTCTAAGAAGGGAGGGGATCCAGACGGCAAACAGGTCTGCAAGCACGCCTGCTGCCCAGGAAGTGCCCGGCTCATGAGTCCAGGGCTGGACCACGGGGAGGGCAGCGCTCAGGCTTCCAGAGGCCCCGTATCACCTGCCCCGGAGGTGCTGGACAGTGTGTGCACTCATGAGACTTTGCTCCTTCCGGAGCAGACGCATTCGGTGGCCCACAGCCCTCCTAGGAGACCCAGACCTTCCGCTGATCTTCTCAGACCCCCACCTAGGATGCTGGAAACCCATAGACGCCCCCCTCCCCCCGTTACCCTGACAGGTGATGGAAGGAGACTCCTCACTCTGATGCTTGGGGCTGTGGGGGGAGGTGGGGAGGTGGACTGAGCAGGTGCACCCCTGCCCCCAACCCGGGTCATCGTAAGTAGCTCTCTGGGTGACACATGCAGAGTCCTCAATGTCATATCTGCGTGCTCAGAACGCAGTAGTTTCCCGTGACCCTGCCCCTGCCTGATTCTTCCCTTTGCCTTCCTGACTGGCGCCCAGCCCTGACCCCTGGCAATGATATCACTCCTTGTCTCAAATCTTAACAACCTTGACACAGCTCTTTTCCACTCCCCAGGAAAGCCTGGGATGATCTCACCTTCCGGGGGATTGCGGGCCCCTCCATGTGGTGAAAACATGTGGCTCTTTTCATCCAGCTTATAGTCTCCCTCTTTTATATGGCACAGTGCCCTAGTTTTGCCAGGAGAAGGCTCTCCTTTGCTCACACGCATTCCCTGGGCATTCAAGAAAATTGACTTCACCCCCTGGATGCCAACCGTGGAGCACATGACCTCAGCCAAGCCAATTAGCACCTTCTGTCTTTCTGGCCACTCACGGGCCCAGATAATTTGTTGTGTGGCTTGAGGTGCGGAGAAGAGCCTGGGACAAGAGAGTTTCTGATGCTCTCAGAGGAAGGCAGAATGAATGGAGCGCAGAGCCACCAACACTAGCTTTGATGAAGGATCTGCATGAAACCGACCCCCGGGAATGATTGCTGAGAAGTGGAGAGAGAGAAACTGAGTCCTGGTGACATTACTCAAGCCGCTGGATCAAGCCACACCTGAAGGTATGCCCCTGGGCTGGGCTGTTCAAAACAGGAGCCGACCAATTCCCTTTTCTTGGGTCAGGTTCTCTGGCTACCTGCAGTTGATTGAGCTCTAGCTGAAGGCTAGGTCCCAGAGCAAAGAGAATGCTCAAACCAACGATGGAAGGATAAATTAATTATGGGGCTGCTCACACAAAGTTCCGAGCCTTGCCCTCCCGTTGTGTGGATTTCTAGGCTCCAGTTAAAGCTAGGAGGCCCTGTCCTGTTCCCCTAACCCATGACTCTTACCGAATCCACTTCAGTCACATTGCGAAGTAGGTCAAGTTCATTTCGTGACCTCGGTGTCCCACCTGACCTCCCTCTGCACAACCTCCAGCCCAAAAACTGGCACCGAGGCCTCCACAGAGCCTGTTTCATGAATATCTGCGCCCCGTGGGACTCAATGGCCTCGCATCTCCCTCTGCTCAAAGCCCCCATCCCGATGCTGCCTCCAAGCACCTGCACAACCGGGCCCCTGACCTCCCTGGGCTTGTCCTGGACCGTGTTCTCCCTGCTCCAGGATCCAGCCATTCTGGCAGCTTCCCAGGTTCGGGAGTTTTCCCCACATCGAAGCTTTGCAGATGCTGGTTGTTCTGCCTGGGATTCCCTTTTCTGTGTCTGGACCTAGTTATCTTCATTCCTCCTTAAAGTCTCTGCTGAAATGTCACTTCCCCAGGGAGTCAGTCCTTCGTGGCCTTTAACCTGGGTCAAGCCAGCCTGTTTTCCACTCCCGTGATGCCTTGCAACCTTTCTCTTGTCACTGGATGGCTGTGCTTCCTCACTCCCCGGGACCTAGCAGGAAACCCGGTATGTGGTAGGTTCTCAACAACACCTGGATGGATGAGTTCAGCAGTGTCCGAGCCCCATCAGCAGTGCAGGCGGGGAACAGAGGTCCAGAGAGAGGCAGAACTTGCCCAGGGTCACACAGCAACTCTGTGGCAGTGTGGACACCTGAAGCGGGACTCTGGTCGGGTGCTTCTGAAGACACCTGGGGGGGGCACTTGTCCCCAAGGAACTTTTCTGGGACTCTGTGGCTGCCAGCCATGTGCTGATGGCCACGGAGGGCCCAAGCTGGTGGCTGGTGACACCCTGGGAGGCAGGGAGGTGAGCCCGGAAGGAGTTGTGGCTGTCCTGAGGCCAGGTAGAGACAAGCTGGGCTCATGCTTATCCTGTTCCCAGAGACGTGGGTCATCAGACCAACAGCAGGGGCAGGAGGGTGACCGTGCAGGGAGACCCCAGGCACCTGGGCCCTGATGTGTCTGCAGGGGACAGAACGAACAGAGCCAGAAGGCCCTGGATGCTCTGCCGTGGCCCGTGGACACACCTGGGCTCCACCCCCAGCTCTGCCACTTGCCAGCCGTGTAACTTTGCCACCTCACCAGTCTCTGCTTGCCTTTCTTTGTAACAGGAATATTAATAGTAACAACGTTATGAGGCAGCAATGAGAATTCAATGAGAACACAATTGTGCGCTTAGAGCTGACCCCGAGCAGAGGCACAAATTATGTCTCCTGCATAGCGGTTTAATGTGCCTACCCGAAAAGTTATCCTAATATTTGTTTTGTTTCCTTTGTTATTGTCTGAACCCCCTATGGACTGTAAACTCCATGAGGGCAGATTCTTAGTGGGTCTTGTTCACCAATGAATTCCTGGCACGGTGCTGAGCACATAGAAGGCTCTCAATAAATGTATGGAAGGAAGGAAGGAAGGAAGGAAGGAAGGAAGGAAGGGATAGAGGAAGGGAGAGAGGGAGGGAGGGAGGGAGGAAGGAAGCGAGGAAGAAAGGAAGGGAGAAAGGAAGGGAGGGAGGGAGGAAGGAAGGGAGGAAGGAAGGAAGGAAGGAAAGAAGGAAGGGAGGGAGGGAGGAAGAAAGGGAGGGAGGAAGGGAGGAAGGAAGGAAGGAAGGGATAGAGGAAGGGAGAGAGGGAGGGAGAGAGGGAGGAAGGAAGCGAGGAAGAAAGGAAGGGAGAAAGGAAGGGAGGGAGGGAGGAAGGAAGGGAGGAAGGAAGGAAGGAAGGAAAGAAGGAAGGGAGGGAGGGAGGAAGAAAGGGAGGGAGGGAGGAAGAAAGGGAGGGAGGAAGAAAGGAAGGGAGGAAGGGAGGAAGGAAGGAAGGAAGGGATAGAGGAAGGGAGAGAGGGAGGGAGAGAGGGAGGAAGGAAGCGAGGAAGAAAGGAAGGGAGAAAGGAAGGGAGGGAGGGAGGAAGGAAGGGAGGGAGGGAGGAAAAAAGGGAGGGAGGGAGGAAGAAAGGGAGGGAGGAAGAAAGGAAGGGAGGAAGGGAGGAAGGAAGGAAGGAAGGAAGGAAGGAAGGAAGGAAGGGAGGATGACAGGGAGGACGTGTGGGTGGTTAGATGGGCAGGTGTTTGAGTGGATGCACTGATGGAAGTGTGGGTGGATGGGTAGATGAGTGGACGGCTGGCTAGGTGGCACGGTATAGATGAATGGATTCATAAAAGGTCAATTCACCAAGTGTCAGCTTCACTTTCTGACAACCTGCGTCTGAAGTCTGACCCCTCTGCTCGTGTCCGGAGTTCTCTTTCCTCTCCCCGCTAGGTGTCCGTGGCACAGGCTGCTGCGGGTGTGACCAGTGGGCAAAGCAGACAGCACTCTCTCCACGGGTATTATTTTCAGTTTCCATGCTGCAGAGGTCAGAATGTCAGACAAAGAGAAGGCTTTTCTCTTCTCTCTCAAGGAAAGAATCGTCACATCTGTGTGGGCGGCGGTGGAGGTGGGCGTTCGTTTGTTTGGTTTAACAGCTATTTGACTCAGACCTCCTGCCAGCGGGAGCGGGTGACCTTTCCTCCGAGCTCCGGGCCCCCAGCCAAGCCCGGGAGGGCCGTTCCCTTGGCCCCTGAGCTCCGTCGATGCAGCTATGTCCTGCCGAGTCAATTCCCGCTGACTCCCGTGTTGCCACCAAATGTGTGCAGACGATGATCGCCTCGCAGAAAGCAGAGCTCCTCGGGGCCGGAACAAGGAGGGGGAGGTGATAAAACGCCCCCGTGCTCGTCTGGTTACATTAACTCATTAACCCCTTGGGGTAGGCAGTGTAATAATAACCTGCCCCGAAGTCCCGTCTCTCTGGGTCCACTGGCCTTCGCAGTGGGCTTTTGTCACTCGGGACGTGGAGTCTGCTTCTCCACCCTCTTGAACCTCTGATTTGCGCTGCCCAATAGGATGTGACTCAGGTAGCGCTGGGTGCCTTGTGAGGCTGGGGGTCGTTTCCCTGGCCCTCTTGGAACTCGGGAGCACCAGGCTGCACAGAGAGGCCACGTGGCGGACATCAGAAGGTGGCTCCTTGGGCGGCCAGGCACCAAAAGGCCACCTTGGACTCTCCCGCCCAGCCAACCTCCTGCCATGAAGCTGCCGAGCCAAACTGGTGGAGGGGCGCCTGGGTGGCTCAGTCGGCTGAACGTCCGACTTGGGCTCGGGTCATGATCTCACAGCTTGTGAGTTCGAGTCCCACGTGGGGCTCTGTGCTGACAGCTCGGAGCCCGGAGCCTGCTTCGGATTCGGTGTCTCCCTCTCTCTCTCTCTCTCTCTGCCCCTCCCCTGCTCACGCTCTGTCTCTCTGTCTCAGGAATAAAAAAATACATGACTATCTAAAAAACGGGCAGAGGAAGTGCAGAAACAACCCAAAGGATCGTGAGACATAAGATGCTGTTTTAAGGCGCATTTGAGAGTGGTTTCCGAGGCAGCAGAGGCTGATGAAAAGTAAGCGTAACACACATAAAATGTTACCCAGGCTTTCGTGGCTCCACCCCTTCCCGTCCAGGTCTGATGTGCGCGGGGGCGTCTGTTCCTTGCAGTCATTCGGAGACCCCGACCTCTCCTACACGAGGGCCCCAACGTACCCCGAGGAGCCGCTGCCGAATCGCTGGCCAGTGAGGAAAGACAGCGTGGACGTGGCGTGAGAGGCTTAGGCTCAGGTCACTCTGACTCTATTCCATCGGCCAGAACCCACGGCCATGCCGATGGCGGGAACAGGGAACCGGTGTCTCCCACACGAGCCCGTCCCAGCCCATCCGTGCCAGGCTCTGGACTCATGCCTCGCACTCGGCATCTCGTTAAAGGCTCACAGTCCTTCTGTAGGAGGGGGACTATTCGACACTCGCTCACACACCTACACAGCCCCCCAAATTGAGCCAGATGGATAAGACAGGTACAGTTTCTGCTGTCTTGTACCTTACCTTCCAGTGGGGGAACTCAGTTAATAAGGAGATGAATACAGTGATGTGGGAGAGTGATACATTCTCTGAACCGTGTATGGGAGGGCGGGTTCGGCAGGAGAGGCGCTCTTTTGGACAGGGGTGGGCAGGGGAGCTGCCAAGACCTTGCTGGAGAGGCTATTAGTTGCCTGTTATCCACCTTCCCCTTCTACCTGGGTAACAGCCATGCTCTGCTCAACAATATTCTTGGCTATAGAAGCATGTGTCTTAGCTTTTCTTGCAGATAGGAGCACATGATGGGATTTAAGTCAAAGTTATTAGATGGAGCCTCAAGAAAAATTCCTTAGAAGAAGCAGATTTAACCAGGAGGTGAGAGTAGTTTTGCCATTTCTGCCCCCCACCCCCCGCCTATGATGCAGTTATGATGTCTGGTGCTACAGCAGTCATTTTGGACTATGAGGTAAAATGTTGAAAATGTTAGAGCAGAAAGACATAAGAAGCCTGGTCTTCTGGGAGGATTTGTTAGCTCTGAAAAGGAGCATGCTGAGGGACCGAGGGGTTGCTGCAAAGAGCTCATCCCTTTTGGCTTTAGAATCTAGATCTAAGCTCTGTGATCCCATTGGCTCTCAGCCCCATCTTTTTTACCCCTGACGAGTTAGCTGATTTATCTCCTGTTGCTGTCTTAACACCCTCCTATAAAACCCTCTCTGGAGCAGCACTTGGTGAACTGCTTTCCCTGAACCCTCTCCAGGGCCATCTAAGCCAGTGTGAGCTCAGCCCCCTTGCTACCTGCAACCGGCACCAGGCAGATCCAGGCGAAGCCAAGTGAAAAGCAAATGCAAAGTGATTATGGTTAATCATACCGCACGATATAGTTGAACGTTGCTAAGAGAGGAGGTCCTAAATGTTCTCACCACAAAAGAAAAAAAAATGGTAATTATGTGACCTGATGGAGGTGTTACCTAACACGGTGGTAATCATTTTGTAATACATAAGTGTATCAGATCAATACGTGTGCACCTTAAGCTTACACAACGCCGTGCTGATTGTCTGTCAGTAAAGCTGGGGGTCGCGGGGAACAAACACGAGGTCTCTTAAGGGAAAATGATGTCACTGGTGGCTAAGGTGATACAGAAATCGAGAGGATATTTGCCGCAAGGCTGCGTTTTGTGGGGCTGTTGGGGGGAGGGGCAGTTGTATGCATTCCTGCCGGTGACAGGATCTGTCGTTTGAATCCCTCTGCCTCCACGTTCGACCCCCTCTTGCCCACAGCCCCCATACTTCCCCCAAATTGTGGGGCTGCGGGAAATCACCCCAGTTTGTCGAAATCCAAGATATTCCCCTCTGAGCTGACAATGAACACTTACACAGAATAAATGCAGATGACACAGCTCGGGAAGAGACCAGACACAGGTCAGCAGAGTCAGATCTCTGCAGGTCGCATGAAGATTCCTTTTACAGGCGCCTGGGTGGCTCAGTCGGTTGAGCATTCGAATCTTGATTTCGGCTCAAGTCATGATCCCAGGGTCGTGGGATCGAGCCCCACGTGGGGCTCTGCAATGAGTGTTAAGATTCTCTTTTCCTCTCCCTCTGCCCCTCTTCCCTGCTCACACAAACTCTCTCTCTCTCTCTCTCTAAGAAAGAAAGAAATAAAAAGGGGCGCCTGGGTGGCTCAGTCGGTTGGGTGTCCAACTTCAGCTTAGGTCATTATCTCGAGGTTCGTGAGTTCGAGCTTCGCATCAGGCTCTGTGCTGACAGCTTGGAGCCTGGAGCCTGCTTCGGATTCTGTGTCTCTCCATCTCTCGGCCCCTCCCCTGCTCACGCTCTGTCCCTCTGCTTCTCAAAAATAAATAAACATTTTAAAAGTTTTGAAAGAAAGGATGCTTTTTAAATTCCTATAAAGATTGCGGCACATGTCCGACCTTTGTCTATATTGTCCACTCTGCCGAGAATAATCTTCCCCCAGCTTTTTACATGACTGGTTCTTCCTCACCCTTGGGATGGCAGGTTAAATGTCACCTCTTCAAGGTTACAATGTTTCCACATGAAAAGTTGAACGGGAAAGTTCTTAACAGCATTCATAATAGCCCCAAAGTGGAAGCAGCCTAAGTGTCCATTAAATGTGCTATATCCTGGGCGCCTGGGTGGCTCAGTTGGTTAAGCGTCCGACTCTCAGTTTCAGCTCAGGTCATGGCCTCGTGGTTCTTGGGATTGAGCCCCGTGTTGGGCTCTGTGATGACAGTGTGGAGCCTGCTTGGGATTCTGTCTCTCTCTCTCTCCCTCTCTCTTTGCCCCTCCCCTGCTCATGCTGTCTCTGTCTCTCTCAAAATAAATAAATAAACTTACAAAAATGTTCTTAAAAATGGGCTAAATCCATTCCACGGAATATTATTTGGCAATAAAAAGGAGTAACGTACTGACAACATGCTACAATGTGGATAAACCTTGAAAACATTATGCTAAGTGACAGGAACCATTCACAGCTGAGTGAAGTAAGTCAGTGACAGAAAGACAGACGGCATATGTTTTCACTCATATGTGGAACTTGGGAAACTTAACAGAGGATTCCGGGGGAAGGGAAGGGGAAAAATAGTTTCAAACAGAGAGGGAGGCAAACCCATAAGAGACTGTTAAATACAGAGAACAAACTGAGGGTTGATGGGGGGGTGGCGGGGAGAGGGGAAAATGGGTGATGGGCACCGAGGAGGGTGCCTGTGGGGACGAGCACTGGGTGTTATATGTAAGCGATGAATCATGGGAATCTACCCCCAAAACCAAGAGCACGCTGTGTATACACTGTATGTTAGCCAATTTGACAATGAATTATACATGCACATAAAAAGAAATATTCACAGACGGCCATACATCATGTGGTTTCATTCACAATAAATGTCCAGAAGAGCAAATTCATAGGGACAGAAAGTGGATTAGTGGTTGCTGGTGGGTTGGGGCAAGGGGAGAACGGGGTGTGACTGCTCACAGGTACAAGATTTCCTTTGGGGGTGATGAAATGTTCCAAAATTTTATTGTCACGATGATTGCACAACCTTACAAATACATTAAAAACTGCCGAATTGAACACGTTAACAGGGTGAATGTTACGGTATGTGGTTTACATCCCAATGAATCTGATGAACAAAAAGGCACCTCCTCCGAGAGGTCTTCTGTGATTCTTCTCTTTGAGGATGGCGCCCCTGATGTCGTTTAACTTGACGTCTGCTTGATTCAGTCCCTCATGCCATTGGCCACCACTTGTGATTATTTAGTTGGTTTACGTGTATATTGTGCACGCGTGTGTGTGTGTGTGTGTGTGAGAGAGAGAGAGAGAGAGAGAGAGAGCATGAACATACATGGTTCTGCTTTTTTTTTTAAGATTTTAAAAAATGTTTATTTACTTTTGCTAGAAAAAGAGAGACAGAGCATGAGCGGGAAGGGGGGAGGGTGGCGCAGAGAAAGAGGGAGACAGAATCCGAAGCAGGCTCCGGGCTCTGAGCTGTTAGCACAGAGCCCGATGCGGGGCTTGAACTCACAGACCACGAGATCATGACCCCAGCTGAGTCGGATGCTTAACCGACCGAGCCACCCAGGCGCCCCTAGTTGTGCCTCTTTCAGGAGCAAGCTCCATGAGAAAGAAAGGCTACGTCTGCCTGTCAAAGCTGTGTCTTCAGCAGTTGGCATGGGGCTGGTTGTGGACCATTTGTTGGTTGGTTGAACGAGTCCTGGCAAGCTCGAGCTGCAAGGGAACTAGGTGCTCGTCTGATCCTTCTTGTTCATAGATGTGGAGGCTAAATATTGCGGGGGCGAGGAGGGCACTCATGCAGTATCTTAGCTTTCCGCACTCAGTTGCCTTCCAAAGATTTGGAAGCCCAACAAACCAGTGACTCAGTGGTTACTTTGTGATAAATGATGTTGGGGGTCAAGGTTGAGTTAATTGACACTCTCTTCGATGGGAGTAGACAGTATGTGGCCTTATTGTACATAAATGCCACCCGTGTCCCCGCAAGAGCTTTGCCACCACCAGGCTGCTGTCAGATGCTGCCACAAGGAATGGGGGCTTCAGTCACTCAGGTCTTGCCGTGGGAGCTGGGTGACAGGATGCTGCAGCCGGGCCGTGCCGCATCGTGGCAAATAGCTCCTCGGTGAGCCAGCTGGCTCCCAGCCTGCTGAGCAGTGGGGTCCTTTGTGCCTTGAAGTAATTAATTATGCCATATGGCAAGGAAACACAACAAGATTTATAGCAGAGTCAGCGACAGATGGCCCTGACAGAAAAACACAGATCCGTGCAGAGATGTTGAAATGCTGGCGTCCCAGGCCATGGGAGATGGTGTGGTGTAGTGTGTGTGTGTGTGTGTGTGCGTGTGCGCACTCTCACACGCGCGTGCAAGGCAGGAGCAAGGAGCGAAAGGGCACTTGGCTGGAATCTGAGGCTGTGACACGTTTTAGAAACTGCCCAGCAGAAAGCATGGCCCCCTGTGGCATTTTTTTCTGCACCTCCCTCCATACCCGTGTGCGGGAAGATCTGGGTTCTGGCTTCCAGGGCGTGTGTGTGTGTGTGTGTGTGTGTGTGTGTGTGTGTGAGGAGAGAGAAATGCCAGTTGAGAGATCCAGAAGAAAAGTGTGAAAATTCTAGAGAGGCTGTGACTGCTTTCCCGTGGGGCCCCTGCCTGCCTCAGGACTCCCAGGCTCCTGCATTTGGCTCTGAGGAGTGATTCCCACCCCCCAGCCCCCCAACGCCCACCCTGGACTCCACGCCCCACCAGCACCTTAGATTCAACACACCCAAAGAGAGCTCCCCCTCTCTCCCTGCCCCCCTCCCAGTCTGACTGCTCCCAGTCTCTTTGAGGATGGGGCTCCTGACGTCATTTAACTTGACCTCTGCTTGATTCAGTCCCTCATCCCATTGGCCACCACTTGTGATTATTTAGTTGGTTTACGTGCATATTGCACACGTGCATGTGTGTGTGTGTGTGTGTGTGTGTGTGTGAGAGAGAGAGAGAGAGAGAGAGAGCATGCACATACCTGGTTCTGCTTCTTTTTTTTTTTTTTTAAGGTTTTTTAAAATGTTTATTTACTTTTGCTAGAAAAAGAGACACAGAGCATGGGGGCAGGGGGGCGGTGCGCAATGCCAAATCCTTCTAGGATGCAAATCTGACCAAGTCGCCCTGCTGCCTAACCCCCTCCTGGGGCCTCTTCCCAGGGCCCGGAGGATAAAGTGGAACTTCTCTGCAAGGCACCCAACGCCCTCTTGCATCTTTCAGGTTGACCTCCCATTATTTCTCTCTGGCTCCCACCTACGCCATGCCTGCTGTTTTGTGAACTCAGCATCCTATCCCAAGCCTCTGTGTTTTTGTCCATGCTGTTCCCTCTCCCTGGAATGCCTTCCCCGCCTGACTCGCCCAGGAAAGTCCTCATTCATCCCAGCTCACATAGCTTTTCCTCTGTGGTCCCTTCTCTGTTGGATTTAACAGAGTTAATCCTATTCTTTGCGCTGCCACTAAATTTTGAGCATTTCTCATGCATGGTGCTTATCACTTGATTTTGTAAAAAAAAATTTTAACGTTTATTTATTTTTGAGAGAGACAGAGAGAGAGAGAGAGAGAGAGTGGGGGATGGGCAGAGAGAGAGGGAGACACAGAATCCGAAGCAGGCTCCAGGCTCCGAGCTGTCAGCACAGAGCCCGAAGCGGGGTTCGAACTCACAGACCGCGAGATCATGACCTGAGCGGATGTCAGATGCTCAACCGACTGGGCCACCCAGGCGCCCCTGATTTTTATACATGTGACTCAAATTCCTTGCTTGTTATCTCTTTATCCCTGAGCATAATAAAATGACTGGTTAATGTATGTGCCCTTAGGCTTCTCCGCGATTGGGGGTCCAGCATAATACATATTACACGCTAGAAAGATAAAAGAGTAGAGAGGAATCTAACTCTCTGGCCAGGGATGGCAGTCAAAGGTAGAAGTTAATGGACTTTCTTCCTCGATGTTGGCTATGGGATCGACTACAATGATATTCCAACTCAAGGCTTCCCAGGACCCACACCCCTTGTAATGAGACTTTGGAGAGCCCTCCAACCAAGAGGCAGAATCTATTTTCCCACGACTTGGATCTGGGCACCCTTGTGGTCCACTCTGACCAGGAGATTGAGACAGAAGTGATGGTACCCAAGTTCTGACTCAGGCCTCAAGACAACTTACAGGATTTTCTTCTCAGTCTCTTGGAAACCTGGACCAGCTGCCATGTAATTAAAGCCCAGGCAAACCTGCTGGGGTTTGAGAGACGCATAGAAGTAGAGATGCGCTGTCCCAACCAAAGCCATTCTGGGCCAACCAAATCTAGCCAACCTGCTACCCAGTTTAGCCAGTCACTGCCCAGCTAAACATAACCATCTGGTAGGCCCACAGACTTGTGAGCTGAATAAACCCTTGTTGTTCCAAGGCATTGATTTTGCAGGATGGTTTGTTACACAGCAATAGCTAACTAACACATACTCCAACATGAACAGAGATTCATCATGCTGTTACTGATTTGCAAACTGTGAATCTTGCTTGGAAAGAAGTTTGCAACCGGGCAGCAGAGTTAGGACTTGTAAATTTCTTATTGGTAAAGTGGGAAGGAGAGAGAGAGAGAGAGGGAGAGAGAGGCCAAGAGAGAGAGCGCACAGAGCCTCTACTGATTTTGCCCATCTCATCAAGTTATGGATCTCTGGGTTGGCTAGAACTTTAAACACCAACTTGCCCAGTGTTTCTCAAACTGCATTCGACAGGACATTAGTTCTTTGGGGTGTTAGTTGATGTTCCTAAGGAGGAAAAAGGAAGATATTTTGGTCTAATACCTTTGGAAAGTACTGGCTTAATGAAAGCCCACACAGTCAAGGCTCCTCGACTCAATGCCTTGTTGGTAGCTTTGATATGTTCACTGTGAGTTTGAGAAGAACTTAGTGACCAGCATCTCTCCAGCGGATTTGACCAGAGTCTTTTTCATGGGACACATTTTGGGAAAAGCTGAACTGGTGTCCACAGCCAAACTAGGACATTCTTGAAAAGCGATCTGTCAGTTTTCACCTGGGAAATGTCTACAAACGATTGGTAGGAGCTTCTTCCTTGGGTTAACAGCTGGACCTCTAAGCTTACATTCTTTGGTCGTACAGAACACACCTAATCTTCTCTCACAAGTGTGTCCTCAATCACATTTCACAAAACTAGCTTCTTTTTTTTAATTAAAAAATTTTTTTTGATGTTTTTATTTATTTCTGAGACAGAGAGAGACAGAGCATGAGCAGAGGAGGGGCAGAGAGAGAGGGAGACACAGAATCTGAAGCGGGCTCCAGGCTCTGAGTTGTTGGCACAGAGCCCGATGCGGGGCTCGAACTCACGAGCTGTGAGATCATGACCTGAGCTGAAGTCGGACGCCCAACCGACCGAGCCACCCAGGTGCCCCCACAAAACTAGCTTTGAGTTCCTTCCATCTACCTGGATCCTCTTTTGCTGTCCTTTATAATTTGAGGAGAATCAGAACAAAATTCAGTAGTCCAAGCATGGCATCATCCCCTCCCTCATTTAGACCCTATACCTCTGTTAACTTGGCCTTGAGAAGTTTTCGCTTTTACCTCCATAGCAGTGCATTGCATTGAGTTTGGTCTGCATTGACTTGCATTGAGTTTGGTCTGACCAAAGTCCCACCTGTTTTACTCATACATAGGAGCTTCTGCAAAATCCACTTTGTACACATGCAATTTTTAAGACCTAAGCATAAAGCTTTATGTTTATCCCTTATAAATGTCACTTCTAAGATTTGCCTCCTCACTCCTGTTTGGATCCTGACTCTGAAATCCTTCATATTCCCAGTCCCTTCTAGAACTCTGTCTACATCACAAGGTTTCACGTGAGGCCTTTGGAATGGATGTGCGATATTTTTGCCACCCAGCAATACTTCTAGTAACAGCAGCATGACCTTGGTCTTGGAAATCCCCTCCTCATTTCTCCTATAATAACCTCAGGCGGAGGGGACTACACCACCATTCCCGGATGAGCATGTGACCAAGGTCTGGCCAATGAGAGTGTAGGACTCCTCCCCCATCACTGATTGGTTACTGGATGGACGTACGATGAACGATGAATGTCACTGAAAGCTTAATTCCTCAGCCTAGGTGGAGGGACCCTGAAGGGGGAGGGAAGTGCCTCGTTTTCCACCAGGCTCGGGGTAACAGAATGCAAATCTGGAGCTGCTGACAACTGTCTGACCATCCCACAGGGGACCTGTCTGAAGGTGAAGCCACACAGTGGCTTGCAGGAGAGGTGAAAGTAGGGAGGGAGCCATTCTTTGGCCAGTCAATGCCCAGTGAAGGCAGCGCGGCTACTAGGGCAAGTTCGGAAACTTGTCCAGTGTTGCTGGCTGTCTCAAGGACGTGGACCCACTGGAACTCTTTGGAAAACACTCTGGCACTTTCTATGAAAGCTGAACATATACACCTCCCCCCTGATCCTGCGATTTCACTCTTAAAGTACATACCCAACAGAAATGCCTATGGACGTTCACCAAAGACCTCCGCAAGTCTCTTTACGGCAGCTTTATTCTCCAGTAGCTTAAAAAAGGAACAAATCCTATGCCCCCGAGTAGCAGAATGGGTCATAACACCGTGGTGTTTTCATACCACGGAATACTGTACAAACATAAATAGGAACCAATGACTGCTTGACCCGCAATGAATGTGAATCACACAAACATTTTCTCTGGCTGCTGTCGAATTTTTTTCTTTGCCTTTGATTTTCAGAAATTTAATTGTGACGTGTCTTTGGTTCACTCAAATTTCTTTTTTTTTTTTTTTTAATATCTTTTTTTTAAGGTTTATTCTTTTTTTTTTTTTTTATTTTTTATTATTTTTTTTTTTTTGAGAGACAGAGCATGCATGGGGGAGGGGCAGAGAGAAAGAGGGAGACACAGAATCCCAAGCAGGATCCAGGCTCCAAGCTGGTAGCACACAGCCCAATGCGGGGCTCAAACTCACAAACCATGAGATCACCACCCGAGTAGAAGTTGGATGCTTAACCGACTGAGCCACCTAAGCGCCCCCCTCCCACTTTTTTTGAAGAGAAAGAGAGAACACTCCTGAGCATGTGAGTGGGGGAGAAGCAGAGGGAGAGGGAGAGAGAATCTTAAGCAGGCAGCATGCTCAGCGGGGAGCCTGACATGGGACGGGCTCAATCCCATGACCCTGGGATCACGACCTGAGCTGAAACCAAGAGTCTGAGACTTAACCAACTGAGCCCCGCAAGTATCAGATATTTTGTCAGCGTCCCATAGGTCCTAACTCTCTGTTTATTTCTTCCCAGTCTGTTTTCTCCCTGTGGTTCAGACTGGGTCACGTCTATTATGCTGCATTTCAGTTCACTGATATTTTTTTCTCCTGTCCCCTTCATTCTGCTATTAGCCGGCCCACTGAGTTCTTTAATTCGGTTATTCTATTTTTCAGTTCTAAAATTTCCATGTGTTTCTTTTTTTACATCTTCCATTTCTTTGCTGAGATGCCCTAGTTCTTTGTTGAGGATTTCTATTTTTTTCGCTTGTTTCCAGCATATCCGTAATCGCGCATGGAATCATTTGCATCGCGGCCTCTTTAAAATCATCGTGGGGTCATTCCAGCGGGTCTCACGTCATCTTGGTGTTGACACCCTAGCGGTTGTCTTTTTTTCATTCAGTTTGAGGTCTTTCTGGTTCTTTCTATGACAAGTGATTTTTTTAATTAAAAAAATTTTTTTAGTGTTTATTTTTGAGAGAGAGAGACACACACACACAGAGCATGAGCGGGGGAGGGGCAGAGAGAGAGGGAGACACAGAATCTGAAGCAGGCTCCAGGCTCTGAGCTGTTAGCACAGAGCCCCATGCGGGGCTCGAACCCACAAACTGTGAGATCATGACCTGAGCCAAAGTCAGATGCTTAACTGACTGAGCCTCTCAGGCGTCCGGACAAGTGATTTTTGATTGAAGCCTAGACGTTTTGTACCATGTTATGAGGCTCTGAATTTTTTTCGAACCTTTGGTTTCAGCTGGCTTTTTCTGACACATCCCTGGCAGGGCGTGTGGTAGAGATGTCACCCGGTTCGAGCCCCAAGTCGGGTTCTGTGCTAACACACAGCTCGGAACCTGGAGCCTGCTTCGGATTCTGCGTGTCCCTCTCTCTCTGCCCCTCCCCTGCTTATGCTCATGCCTCTCTCTGTCTCTCAAAAATAAATAAATGTTAAAAAAATTTTTTTTAAGTCTCTTGTCCTGCGAGGCAGGTTTTGGTTGGAACGTTGGTTTTTTTTGTTTGTTTTTGTTGTTGTTGTTGTTTTTTGTCTGCACCTGTTGGTTGGTTCCTGAGTCGCCTTCTTCTTCAGCTCCAACTTTCGGATATTTGAAGCCAGGAGAAGTCTCCAGCTGCTCACTGATGCATCCCTCCCCAAGTCCTAAGGTCCTTTGCTTGTCTGTCTTCTTCCCTCTGCCTTTCAAAGCCTTCTTATGTTTGTTTTATATAAAACATCCAGGGTTTCCAGTTGTACTTGATGGGAGGACTAGGAAAAAGGACATATATCGCATCTTCCCAAAAGCAGAAGTCTTCATTTCCATTATTTTAAAATAAGAAAGTTATGGGGCACCTGGGTGGCTCTGTCGGTTGAGGGTCCGACTCTCGATTTCGAATCAGGCCATCATCTGACAGTCATGAGACAGAGCCCCACGTCAGTCTCCACGTGGAGACTGCTTAAGATTCTCTCTCTCCCTCTCTCTCTATGCCCTGCCCCCCTCAAAGAAAAGCGCTCTATCCAGCATTTTGTTTAAAATGTCACGTTGAACTTTGGAGACAGAAATACAATTTTTTTTTTTCTGTATAAACACATCAACGTACATCAAGAGATGCTTACATTTCATGGCATTTGGGTATGAAAAGCCAAGACTGGGAAGTGAGACTTAGGAACTTTCTGTGGGACATGCTTGTAGGTAGGACCATACCTACGTAGCCATGACTCTAATATGTTAAATCTATAGTAACTCTGTTGACAATATCATCTCACATCTGTTGACTCTGCAAGCTTTTATTTACTTCATTATATCTTCGAGTGGCATTGGATGTGAACGTTTAAGTAGTGACATGTGTATTTTTTTATTATTATATGTGTTTTGTTACTGAAGTGTAGCTGACACCCAGTGTTAGTTTCAGCTGCATGACATATTGACGGGACAACTCTATACATTGCTCAGTGCTCACTCAGTCACCATGGTTACAATATTGTTGACTGTATCCTCTCTGTGGTCCTTCTCATCTCTGTGACTTATTTTACCCCCAGAAGTTTGCACCTCTTAATCCCCTGTGCCTATTCCGCCCATCCCTCCACACCCCTTCCCTCTGGCAACCGCCAGTGTGTTCTCTGTATTTATGAGTCTGCTTCTTTCTTTGTTCATTTATTTTGTTTTTTAGATTCCCCATATAAGTGAGATTATACGGTATTTGTTTTTCTCTGACGTTTCACTTAATGTAATGCCTGCTAGGCCCATCTATGTTGTTGTAAACACCCAGATTTCATTCTTACTTTATGGCTGTGTAATATTCCACTGTATATATAGACCACATCTTTATCTGCCCATCTATGAAACGGACACTTGGCTGCTTCCATGCATTGGCTGTCGTAAATAACGCTGCAGTAAACATAGGGGTGCATATATCTTTTTGAATTAGTGTTTCCATGTTCTTTGAGTAGGTACCCAGTAATGGAATTACTGGGTCAAAACAGTGGGGTACTGGCACGAAAATAGACACAGAGATCAACGGAACAGGACGGAGAGCCCAGAAATAAACCCATGCTTATATGATCAATGAATCTGTGACAAGGGAGGCAAGAATATCCAATGGGAAAAAAGGCAGTCTTTTCAACGAATGGTGCTGGAAAAACTGGACAGCTACGTGCAAAAGAATGAAACTGGGCCGCTTTCTCACATTGTACACAAAATGAAATTCAAAACAGATTAAAGGCCCAAATGTAAGACGTGAAACCATAGAACTCCCGCACAGGCAGTGATCTCTTCGATATAAGCCTCAGCAACAAATTTTTGACCCCTCGGGCAAGGGCAACAAAAGCAAAAATAAACTGTTGGGACTACCCCAAGGTAAAAAGCTTTTGTGCAGTGAGAGAAACCATCAACAAAATGAAAAGGCAAACTACAGAATGGGAGGATACTTTTGCAAATGGTATATCTGATAAGGGGTTAATATCCAACATATATAAAGAACTTATACAACTCAATGCCCCCAACACCAAATAACCAATTAAAAGAGGGCAGAGGACCTGAAGAACCTTTTCCCCAAAGACATCCAGATGGCCAATAGACATGTGCAAAGATGTTCAACATCACTCATCATCAGGGAAATGCAAATCAAAACCACAATGGGATATTACCTCACACCTGTCAGAATGGTTAGTATCAAAAACACAAGAAATATCAAGTGTTGGCAAGGATGTGGAAAAAAGAAACCCTCATGTGCGCTGTTGGTGGGAATGCAAACTGGTGCAGCCACTGTGGAAAACAGTATGGAGTTTCCTCAAAAAGTTAAAAACAGAACTACCCTACAGTCCAGTAATTCCATTACTGGGTATTTGCCCAAAGAAATGGACCTTTGTGTTTTTATTATAAGACTATTCTGTTTTCTTTCCTTGGTAATGCAGACAGGACACTCTATTGATTTTCTATTAAACTCTGTGATGGGTGGATTATATTATCTGTGAATTTCATTTCAGAATTGTAAAGGCAGCATGACAGATCATTTGTTATAAAAAGATGTTGGACCTAATAGTGTTGATACACCTTGATCAAACTAGACCTGAGTGTGTACCATCCCAACCTCTTAGCCACTATACTGACAGTTTGAAATTAAATGGACTCTTCCATTTCGTGAACCGATAAATGTATTTTTAAAAGCTAATTAGAGCTGGTATTTTTTTTTTTCCTACATCCCGACTCATACAATGATAGATGGCTTCTTCTCATCGCTTTCCATTTCCATGGTCTTTCTGCTCTCATGGTCAAGACCGTGAGATTTTGAAAGCAAAAATGGCATCTTTTCCTGCTTATGACTTTCCCCTTATTGTAGCCAGAAGGTGTGGTGAGGATTAAAGTTTGTTGACCACCTCTTTTGTGTTCAAGGTCTGAGCACAGTCACATCCATGACATCTATTGGGTGGCCACCTGTGCCAGGGACTGTTCTGAGTGCTTCGTAGGTATGACCTCCCCTGAGTATCACGACAGTCCTTTACAGAAGTGTTATCACTCTGGTCTTGCAGACATGGGAAAGGAGGTCTGAGAAAATGCTTGTCCCAAGTTGTTTCAGGCAAGAAACGACGTCAAGTTTCAACCCCGGGTCTGTGGGACTCAGCAGATAGTGATCATACAATTCTATACATCAGCAGTCACCATCTATCACGCTATGATGTTAGCATGTGACGTTATATGACGTTATTGCAATATTATTGACTGTATTCCCTAGGCTGGACTTTTCATCCCTGTGAGTTTTTCATTTTATAAGTGGAAGTCTGTACCTCTTAACCCCCCTTCATCTATTTCGTTTGTGCCCCTACCCACCTCCCCTCCGGCCACCCCCAGTTTGTTCTAGTGAGAGGGAGGCAGTACAGGTAGGGATTAGGAGAATGGGCAAATCATTTCACCTTTCTGAGCCTCAGTTTTCCCACCTGTGAAATGGGCTCATAATGGTAGCTTCATCTTGAAGTGGTGGAGATTTAATGGGACAGTGCATGTCAATCGTTTAGCATAGTACTGATATTTACAGGACACAAATACATGTTCATTTCAGGACACAAATACATGTTCATTTCCGGTGGGAAATTTTACTCCATTGTGGTTCAGTGAATGGCCCTGGAGATGTCACTTAGACTCAGGTATATCTAATTCTAAAACCAAAATTATATAATATTTTTTTTAAAACCTAGAACTGTATCCTTCCCCCACAAACATGTGTGATGAAAATCCTGCCCCACACCCTACCCCCACCCCACCCCACCCCTGCTCCCGGGGCACTTCAATGCACACCAACCATTTCATCTTTAAGTGGATAGTGTTTCCTGATTTTGTTTTTTTTTGTTTTTTGTTTTTTGTTTTTTTCCTCACTGTTCCTTAGGTTGTTACAATCAGATACTAAGATGCAGTTTTGAATAGTCCCTGGGAGACCAGGGGAGAGAAAAGATTCTGGTCCCTGAAGAGAACAGACTGGAGATGCCTCCCATCCACCAGTCACATGGCTCCATCCTGGCTCGGGGCTGATGGTCCCAGCCATAGGGGCTGTTGTACTTGCTCCTAAACTGCTTTTTGTTTGTTTGTTTCTTATTTATTTTTGAGAGAGAGAGAGAGCACAAGCAGAGGAGGGGCAGAGAGGGAAAGGGACAATAGGGAGTCCAATATGGGGCTCAAACTTGCAAACTGTAAGATCATGACTTGAGCCAAAGTCAGACACTTAAACTGAGCCACCCAGGCACCCCTGAACTGGGTTTGAATCCCGACTCGTCCACTTACTAACTTGGCCGTGTGACTGCCTCTGGGAGCCTGTTTCCCCACCTGTAAAATGAGTCTTGAGTCTTGATGGTGTGGCTCATAGGGTTCCTGTGAAGGTTACACCACCTAATGGGATGGATGTGCCAGGCAGTGGGAGACGTGAGCCCGCAAGAGGTAGGGAATGGGAAGGGTCTGCTTTCCAAGACCACTCCTGGCTCTGTGCCCAGGTGCCACTCTCATCTGACATGGCCCCTCCCCAACTCCCTGAGCCCTGCTGGTCCCTGCAGTTCCCTCTGCTTTTCAGTGCCCACAAGCTTCTCAAACGATGACATTAGAGGACAGGTGCTACCCTACAGTCTATGGAGGGTCAGTGGATCTCTCCAGGGTGGTTGTAAGTTTCTGGAGGCATCAACGGGTGCAGGTCTCCCAGGTCTGGATCACACATGGCCCTTCATGCCATGGGTGGCTCAATAAATATCATTTCCCAGGTGACTTATAAGACAATGAGGTAAGTTACAAGAACGTTAACAATGGTCATCACAGCAATGACCCAAGAATAACTAATTATCAATTCGCAGGTGCTGTAGTAGGCTCTGTCAACAGCAGCTGAGCTCTGGGGTAGGAACCATTGCAATCGATTCCATACGGCAAAAGAAGAAACTGAAGTCCACAGAAGTCACACGGCCCATGAAATGGGAATGTGATCTGAGTTCTTAACTGGCCTGAGCCTCTTGGACTGGTAATTAAACATGAAAGGGGGGTGCGGGGGCACCTGGGTGGCTCAGTCAGTTGAATATCCCAATCTTTTTTAAATCTTTACTTATTTTTGAGAGAGTGACAGAGCACAAGCGGGGGGAGGGGCAGAGACAGAGGGAGACCCAGAATCCAAAGCGGGCTCCAGGCTCCGAGCCGTGGGCACAGGGCCCGAGGCGGGGTTCGAACCCATGAACCACGAGATCATGACCTGAGCCGAAGTCGGACGCTCAACCAGCTGAGCCACCCAGGCGCCCCTGAACATCCCAGTCTTGAGTTTGGCTTAGGTCATGGTCCCAGGGTCGTGGGATCAAGCCCCATGTGGGGCTCTGCACTGAGTGTGGAGCCTGCTTAATATTCTCTCCCTCTGGCCCTGCCCTTTGTATGCGCATGCACACCCTCTCTCTCTCAAAACAAACAAACGAACAAACAAACAAACAAGAAGAACACAACATTTCTGAATCTCTTTACCTGGAGGTAGTTACTATTAACACGTTGGAGTGTATCTTTCCAATATATACACTATACAAACAGAACAAGTATGTGTAGCATTTATGTATTCATATAATGCACATATATGTATATGCATGTTGTAATCAAGAATTTGGTTGGCCTTTGTCCCTTCCTAGGACAGAGTTCTAAACTCTTGGAATTTCCCAGGTGATAGGATTGTCTTTGTTAATCATGGTAGGACCTCAGGACCACGTTCAGTTTACCTGGTCAGTCCCTAGATGGTTTCAGCAGGGGGCTGGTCAGGCTGGAAAGACCAACCTCATGATTAGAAGGTTGGGCCTTTGAGGGGCGTCTGGGTGGCTCAATGGGTTGAGGGTCCAACTTCGGCTCAGGTCATGATCTCATGGTTCGTGAGTTGGAACCCCATGTTGTGCTCCCTGCTGTCAGTGCAGAGCCCCCTTCGGATCCTCTGTCCCCTCTCTCTCTCTCTGCCCCTCCTCTGCTCACACTGTCTCAAAAATAAATAAGCATTAAAAAAAAAGAAAAGAAAAGAAGGTTGAGGCTTTGAGCCAGGTGCTATTAGCCCAACGGTACAATCATGCCTACATAACAGAGCCCCAGTGAAAAACTCTGGCTCTGAGGCTTGGGTGAACATCCTAGCTGGTGAATACGTCAGGGTGCCCTCAGACCTCATCTTACCATGATTACCTCTTTCAGGTCCTGCCTCCAAAGAATGTGTGGATCCAAACTCAGCCTGTCGGGCTGTCTTGACAAACAAAAGATGCTTCAACACCCAAAAGGACAGAGGGTATGGCCATCAATGGAGGATAGCGGAGAAGAAGAGTGCTTCTAATTTCTCCCACAACACCCAAGAACCCCCGATCCCAAAGTCCCCAGTTAGCCCTGGGTTACGGGAGGCAGTGCACCTGTCCTTCCTCCCTCTCTTCCCTGGCACCCCCTGAGTCACCATCTGAATCCTGCTTTCCTTGAAGGTGGCAGGTCACCTTGGCGATCAGAAATCCTGCTAGCTGGATTTGGTTCAAGTTCACTTGCGTCCCCTGACCGGCCAGAACCCATCCATCCGTGCTGAAGTACTCGGCCGATAACAGCCAAGGGGATGAGGCCAGCACAGGAAAATGGATTGCTAACAGGCTGGTTTGCTTGGCCTCCAACTCCGGATAAGATACGAGCAGGGACGTAAAATAAATGGAGACGTGGCTGGGTCATTTCATCCTCCCCAGGGGCCTTGCTGCTTCTAGTGGAGGGTCCTTGGAGCTGTGACTTCACAAACTGCAGGCCAAAAAAAAAAAAAAAAAAAGTAAACTGTGCACTCACAAACTCCTAAAACTATTGTCCAGTGATTTTGAAAAAATTAATGTCCTGTGACATGTTAACATGATTTTCATGATTGAGGTGTTGGATATAGGTTCTGTATATACTTATTTATATAAGCCAACCCAGACTGGGAAATAATATTTTTAATTTTTCACATCTCTGGCAACACATTGACCGAGCTGTTTCTATGTACTTCACAGAGGTAGAGAGAAATTTCTTTCCACTGGAGAGATAAATGGGTAAGTAATAAGAGACTAGAGAAGGAAAATCTTATAAAACGACTCCCTGTTGTTTAATAATTCCTCTTGGTTTGTTTTTTGTATTTTGGGGTATTTTAAGAGTCCAAGGATTCAAGAATGAATCCTAAGACCATCACCCAGGCCCCCTTCTCAAAACTCTGGCAGCATATTCGGTCCGGATGCCTTAAAATTAAGGCTTAGATAACCATCTGCAATTCTAATTGGTAAGGAGGGACAGTGAAAACTCATTCAGCTCAAGCCTGGAAACTCCTGAGGTTCTACTGAGGATGGGGAAGATCTTTAAGCGGATCTGTGGCTCTTAATACTTGCTGGGGTCCCTGGTCTCTTGAGAATTTGTTGAAAGGTATGTGTACCCTCTCTCCAGAAAAGTGAGTACACAGCATAAAATGGTCACACAATATAGGATATATAGCGTAGGTGTATCGGTCAGCTATGGCCGCATAACAAATCATACCTAAACCCAATGGCTGACAACAAGCAGGTCTTTCTTGCTCATGTGGTTGGCATGTATATGGGTTGGCTGGGGCATTTTAGTTGCAGATTATGGGTTGGCTGTGCTTGGATCCAGGCTTTGGGACCATTCAGCTCAACTTCATGTGTCCAATTCTGGAGCCCAGGCTGGAAAGGCAACCTGCCTTGTGGAGCATGGTTTTTTATTTGTATTTTTACTTTTATTTTTATTTTTATTTTTATTTTTATCTTTTGTGGTGATGGTGGACGCTTAGGAGGTAAGCCATGCCACACAAACTTGTTTTGAGGTTCTATTACCTCCCATCTGTGCACATTTCCTTGGCCGAAGTAAACCAAAAGGTCTAAAATATTCACTGGGGCCAACACTTCCCGAAAGAGGAGAAGAAAGGGGGTGGGCATGTGTTGAACAATACTCCGGTTTATTATCAATAGGTCGTGGACTCTTGGAAAGCTGTCCAGGGATCACTGGATTGGAACCTGAGTCTTGTGTGCTTAATTCCCAAACCTCAGCAAACATAGAAATCATCTGGCTCAAAATGCAGAAATGTGGGGCACCTGGGTGGCTCAGTTGGTTAAGCGTCTGATTTTGGCTCAGGTCATGATCTCCCGGTTCGTGAATTCGAGCCCCGCGTCGGGCTCTGTGCTGACAGCTCAGAGCCTGGAGCCTGCTTCCCATTCTGTGTCTCTCTCTGCCCCTCCCCTGCTCGCACTCTGTCTGTCTGTCTGTCTCTCTCTCTCTCAAAGGTAAATAAATGTTAAACAACGAATTTTAAAAAATGCTTTAACACCAAAGTGGTTCAAAATGCAGACCGGATGCTATCCTCCCCCAGAGATCCTGATTCAGTGGATCTGGGTGGGGCTTGGGAATCTGCAGTTTAAACGGTCACTCCCTGGGGCGATTGTGATGCTGATGCTGACCTAGGGGCCTTACTTCCAGAATCACTCCCACTTAGTGGGCTCAGGACTCAGAGAGATGAGTTCAGAGTCCAGTTCTGCCCTAGCTGTGAGCTTTGGGTGAGTAGTTTTGCTTTCCAGAGCCTTGGTTTTCTCCTCGGAGAAATGGAGTAATACCTCTCAGAGGGCTATCGCTGGAGTTCAGAGATGAAGTTGGTAAAACAACTAGCATAGTGCCAAAGGCTAGTTTACTGCTACATCACCATCCTCTGGTGTCATCCTCCTCCCCCTCCCCTCTCCTCCTCCCCCTCCCTCTCCCCTCCCCCTCCCCTCCCCCTCTCCTCCCTCTCCTCCTCCCCTCCCTCTCCCCTCCCCCCTCCCCCTCCCTCTCCCCTCCCCCTCCGTCTCCTCCTCCCCCTCCTCCTCCCCCTCCCCTCCCTCTCCTCCTCTCCCTCCCCTCCCTCTCCTCTTCCCCCTCCCCCTCCCCGCTCCTTTAATTCTTTGCCTGAAAACCCACGGTGGGAAACTCTCGCCGGTGGCCTCATTCATGTCCACATTTAATGTTATCTACCCCAACAGGCAATTCCCGGACTCCTGACGCCAAGTCGGTGATGGAGATCCCCCTTCAGAACCAGGCAGACCAAAGCCTCTGAAGGCCTCCAGGTTGAGAGTGATCGATTTAAGATCCGTGAACAGTGGCCGAACGGGGTTCCATGCACGTCGCAGAAGGAAACAATGTAGGTAATGATTTACTGCAGTTCCCAGCTCAAACTTTTTCTTCCGTTTCCTCTCTTATGGTCGTTGGCTCTGTATTTCTATTTCTTGCTGCTCGGTTTCCCTTCCCTCCCACTTATGTTTCTCTCTCTCTTTCTCTCTCTCTTTCTCACTCTCTTTTCTCTGTTCCTTTCTCCTATTTTCAGAAGCCCCGCCCTCCTTAACATTCTCTGCCCTGTCCCTCCTCCACAAGTGCTGTGCCTGATGCCTGGTCCCTGGTGGGTGTTTGATGAACGTCTGAGAGAAGGAGTAAGTCAATGAAAGGAAAGGCTCCCCATCCCTACCCACCCATCCGACATCCAGTTTCCCTCCCTTGAGCTTCCAGCACCTCCCCCGCCCATGGCTGGGGCGGGGGGTCCTTCTCCTGGTGAATAGAGCATATTGATTAGTTGAGTGAACCACAACTGCATCCCCTTCTAAAGCAGAGGCAGGATCTCCATCTCTTGCCTTGAAAACAATTTTTTTTAAATGTGTTATTATTTATTTTTGAGAGAGAGAGGCAGAGCATGAGCGGGGGAGGGGCAGAGAGAGAGGGAGGCACAGAATCCGAAGCAGGCTCCAGGCTCCGAGCTGCGGGCACACAGCCCAACGCGGGGCTCGAACCCACGGACGGTGAGATCGTGACCCGAGCTGAAGTCGGATGAGCCGACTGAGCCCCCCAGGCACCCCTCAATCTCTTGCCTTTTAGAAATGCCATCTGCAGCCCGGAACAAATGCTCACAGCTTGCTCTCCCCCCGCACTGGGAGTTTTCTTGCTAGAGTTGAGTCTTTGTCCAAATTTTGAACTCCTTTTCTTTTTATCTCCCCACCTGTTGAAAATGCCATTGCTAATCTCCCTGTCCCCTTTCCCACCCCAACCTTGATAAGAGCCAGCACGTCCCTTTCTGTCTCCACTGCCTTCCAGTCTGGGGCCGGCAAACTTCTGTAAAGGGTCAGGTTCGGTGGGCCATTTGGTCTGTGGCAGGAGAACAGCCGCAGACAAGCTGTAAATGAACACACGTGGCTCTGTTCCCATAAAACCTTATGTATAAAAACAGCAGGTGGGAGGAGCCTGGGTGGCTCCATCAGTCATGATCTGGCATTTGTGCGTTCAAGCCCCACGTCAGGCTCTGTGCGCGCAGCTCAGAGCCTCCAGGCTGTTGGGATTCTGTGTCTCCCTCTCTCCCTGCCCCTCCCCTGCTTGCACTCTGCCTCTCAAAAAAAAAAAAAAAAAGAAAGAAAGAAAGAAAAGAAAAGAAAGAAAGGAACGAAAACAAACAAACTAACAAAACCTTGATTTGGGCTTAGGTCATGATCTCACGGTTCCTGAGTTCAAGCCCCACATCGGGTTCTGCCGTGACAGTGAGAAGCCAGCTTGGGATTCTCTCCCTCTGCCCCTCCCCTGCTCTCTCTCTGTCTCTCAAAATAAATAATATCTAAATACATAAATAAATAAAGTTAGAAAAAAAACCAAACAGCAGCTGGGCCCCCACCCTCCCCGCTGGAGTCTATAGTGTATTTAGGTTTGTAGCGAAGCTTCTGCCCTGCCACTTTCTAGCTCTGTGACTGTGGCCCCATGCATTGCGTATGGAATTTCACTTATTCTCCCGTAAAATGGGGTCGGGCGGATTCATGGATGCATATCTGGGGGTGCTTATCAGGAGGTTTGGCAAATAATTACTCCATAAATGCTACTTGTCCCTTAGAATTTTGACTCCTGGATAATGACTTAGCCAGCCTTTACTGGGCAACTAGTATGTTCAGATTTTGCTTTTTACAGCGATTCAGAGTGTTAGGGCTGGAAGGCCTTTAGAGATGTAATCGAGAGGTTGAAAACTGGCAAAGTGTTCCCAGATCCTACCCACGGAGGATTCTTTTCCTGTATCAGCTGTGTGACTCTGGGCAAGTTACTGAACATCTCTGTGCCTCAGTTTCCTCATTTGTAAACGGAGATGGGACCTACCTCGCTGGACTGCCATGAGAACCACGAAGCTAATATATGGAAAGTGTTTAGGATAAGCGCCTGGGATGCTAAGTGTCCCACGGTATTAAGTACTATTACTATTATTTACACGATCATTGATATTGTTACCAGTTTTCTTTCCCGTGGGGCATACACACTCTGGTTTCCCTAAATTCTTTTACCTGCCACACTTCTGAAGTTATTTGATTTGTCCGCCCCTCCTGAGGCCCAACACCTATATTTCATAGACAGGAAGTCTGAGGCCCGGATCCAAACGGGAGTGAGTTGGCCAAATCCCCACAACAAATCAAGGACAAAACTCATTTAGATTCGTAGTATTTACTCCCTAACTGTAGGGTGCACTCAGCTCTTCTCAGCCACAAGCCGCACACCGTTCCAGCTGAAATCCCCCTTTCTTGAATATTTCCACTGGTTACCAAGGAGCCCAAGACTACTTCTCTCAAAACCACTCCGACCCAAAGGCTGAAAGGTGTAAAAGAGGCCTCCAGCCACTTTGGCTGGGAGAGAATCCAGCTGAGGTCCATCTCGACCCACATGCACTTAACTGGGGCTCACAGAGTTTAACAGAACATAATTTAAGGGGCAGGGAGTCATGCTAAAAGGAAAATTCATGTTGCTTAATTGCATTCCCAGGAAGGGTCCGGAGAGAGCCTTCCAGAGAGAGTCTGACTTATTACCGAACTATTTCTGCCAGAAAGTCATTGAATGTCTGCCATAGATTAAAAGTCAATCATGGGGGAGTGAGAAGGGCATCCCTGTGGTCACAGGAAACCAATAAACCGATTTGATCTCAATCGGTTCAAAGGGGCAGAGACAGGAGTCGTCTTAACATTACAAGGACCATTAAAAAAAACAAAACAAAACAAAACACTGTTCCAAACAGTCAATTTATCTTAATAAGGCCATGTTGCTTTTAATCGAAACATCTTTGATAATGGACCTCATCATTTGTTTCTGCTGAGTCGCTTTCACAGACCCAGTGGAGAGATATTTCCTCTTGGCGAAGGAGAAAACGGGAAGGTCTTTGGAGAGGTCAACCATGAAGGCACCAAGGAGGCAGCGTGTTTGCAGGAGAGTGTACGTGTGCGCTCGGGATTGGGTTACGTGGAACCTTCTATCAATAGCAATGTCCATGATGGGAACACAGGGGTCACCTCTGATCCAACAGCATGGAAATGTCCTCCAGCTAGCACAGCGGACGTCTGTGCAGTTGACCTTCGGCGCCAAACTTAAATCGACATTTGGCAGCTCCAATAATGGGGCTGTAAGTTCACGTAATGTGAAGCCACCAGGAGGGTAGAATGGACGTTCCAGGCCAGGTCTGTGTTGACGGTGTGAGCTGGAAAATCTTAAGGGGAATTGAGAATATCACAGGAGTGTGGATGGACAGGCAAGGAAGAACTAGCTTCCCATCAGACGGGAAGGTCATGCCTGGGTTACCTTCCAGGGCTGTGACGTGAACTATATTTGTGCCTCCTTACCATGCCTGGCTTTTCCGAATTCAGAGAGCACGTGTGGTGGTGGGAAAAGGTCACGGAACTTGGATCCAGTCGGTCCCGGGTTTGAGTATCGCCCTCATCTCCTAATCGCTAGGTGACACTGGGCAACTTACTGAGTTTCTTGGAGCCTCGCAAAGTTTGTCCCATGGTTGTGGAGGCCAGGAGGGGTAAGAGACAGGCTACATAAAGTGCCTGAGAAACTAGGTGCTCAATAAACGTTGGCCCCCTTCTAGTGGTGTGCTGATAAATGTTTACCAACTGGCTCTCAAAAAACAGAGACAGAGAGAGAGAAAAGAAAAGAAGAGAGAGCATGAGTGAGCTGCGATTTAGCGGTTGCCAGTTGCCATGGTGTGAACGCTCCCATCATGGCGGATTTCAAGCTATCGATATGATGTCATAGAATATGCAAGTAGGAAGAGATGAACACAGGAATGATTCTCCTAAGCTGGCGGTGCAGGTGGTTTTAGAACACCACTGCTCCTTTCTGCTCAGCCCTCTCTCCTTGCCCACTCCAAAATCCTATACAGAATCCTAGATTCAAAGTCAGCCGGGAGCGGGGCGCCTGGGTGGCTCAGTCGGTGAAGCGTCCAACGTTGGCTCAGGCCAGGATCTCACGGTTTGTGGGTTCAAGTCTCAACGTTGGTCTCCTCACTGATCGTGCGGAGCCTGCTTGGGATTCTCTCTCTCCCTCTCTCTCTGCCCCTCCTCCACTCGTGCTTTCTCTCTCTCAAAAATAAAGAAAGAAATCTTAAAAAAAAAAAACCCACAAAGTCAGCAAGGAGCTCATTGGTGTTAAAACTCTCTTGTGAAATAGCTGGAAACTGAGTCCCTGGGTTAAAGGTCATACAGCCAATTCACGGCAGCACTGGGACCAAGATGTGGGCCTCCTGACTCCAAGTCCAGAGCACCTCCCACCCCATGCTGCTTGTGGGATTTGCCATGGGGTTGTCCTTTCAGGCACGATGGTCTCATGACAAACTTTTTGGGCTCTTGTTCAGATCAAGTCTTGTTTTCAAAAACTTTTTAAAATGTTTACTTCTTTTTGAGAGACAGAGAGAGACCGAGCACGAGAGGCAGAGGGGCAGAGAGAGAGGGAAGCACAGAATCCCAAGCAGGCTCTGTCAGCGCAGAGCCCGACGCGGGGCTCAAACCCACAAACCTGAAATCGTGACCTGAGCTGAAGTCAGATGCTTATGCAACTGAGCCACCCAGGCACCCCTCGAATCAAGTCCTTTTAACCAAGATTGAATGAGTCAGCCTTGTTTTTGGCTAGATATTGAATAGGGTCACGCTGAAGGACTCCTATGTGCTTGGACAGCATTGATAATGGGATCATTCCATTTTTCTAGCCTGTGCACACCCCCTTCTCTCTACCACCTGTACCACTTGTCAGCAGGAAATGAAGCTTCTCAATTCTGATGTCCTCCAGGCTGTAGTTCCTGAACGTGGAGAAGCTTCCTTTGGACTGTAATGGGTAAGCCACATCCAGTGACATCAGCAAGGGAACCACAGGGACCTTACGTCAATGTTGATCCTGAATGTCCTTTCTGGCCCATTCAGATGACGTTATCGGAGCTGCTTCCAAGAATCCTTTGCTTTCACATCTAACACCTCTGGTTACTCAAATTCAGTGTGTATAGAGTGCTTACTATGCCCTCGGGTCTGTGATCGATTTCTGAGCCTTGGCAGGAGTGTAGGGTATGGTTCCTGCCTTAGCATAACTTTCCCCAGGAATATCCATCTATATCGAAACTTATCTATCTGCCAACTGTCTGTCTGTCTATCTATCTATCCATTCATCTCATTTTCTAGCTAGTATTATCCTTCCGTATTTCTTCATTTAATCAGTAAAACATTCGTTTGTGTGCTGTCCCGGGAGGGATTATGTCACAGATTGGGCATTCAGAGACAGATGGTACCCGTCTTTAGGAAACACGTTTGAATGGAAAACACAAGCGTCTGTAACAGTCGGAGAGACCCACGTTCAAATCTCGGCTCCGTTACCTACCTGCTGCGTGACCCTGGGCAGGCTGTTGGATGTCTCCAGGCCTCTGTCACCTTGCGGGACGAAACTTTGTCTCTAGCTTGTGAGACTGCTGTGAAGGTTCAGCTGCACACTGAGTAGAAAGAACGTGCCTGAGGCACAGCCTCACGCACAGTGTGTGGGCAAGAAGTCTCACCTTTGATTGATGCTGTTGGCTGCGTACGAGGTGTGGCTTGGGGGCTGAAGATGTGAGTATGAATGATGCACACAGTACCCCAGAGCATGCCGTCTCCTGGGAATAGCAGGCATGTTAGATAATCTGAAGTGTTCCAGGGAGGTATTGATTGATAAGCACTGCAGGGGACTAGTGAGCTGGGCGGAGTCAACCTGACAAAGAAGAGGCCTCCTCTGTGCATTTCCAAGTCCTTTGTCTCATTTGATCCCCTGGAAGACACTGAGAGATCAGAAGTATTGCCCCATTTTACAGATGCAAAGAAGTCGAGGCACAATGGCGGCCCCCCCCCCCCCCCCCGGAAGGGATAAGACGCTACCGAGGCATCCTTGCGGGTCTAGGTCTCATGGCAGGGGCCTAAGTCATGCCCACTGTAGAAGTCCAGACACCTCCAGGTGGGTCTGATAACCAGTGAGGCGGCCTCTGGGCTCAGCAGGAGTCTCCAGGCACAAGGAACAGAGTCTCCGGGCGTAGAGGATCGGGAAACCAGCGGGACAAGCTGGGCTCTGATTCCACATCTCAGAACCAGAGGGCAGAAGTGACTTCCTGTGGAGCGTAACGACCAGCCCTGGTCTCTTTCCTCAGCCCAGTCCACGGACCCGTGTCTGGGCCCATTAGAGAGAAAGGTAAGTAGAAGCGGACAGGGGCTCCACGCTGGGACGCACTGGGGCCTGGGCAGCACTGCCCCAGGACCCACCACCTACCAGGAGGAAGGAGGGAGGCACGTGTCCCCGACTCTGCCACTTTTGAGAGATCCGGGATCTCCGTGGAGACCCAAAGGTGGAGACCGCAGACCCCACGAGGCATGAGACTTGGTAGGTAGGGACGGAGATAGACACCCCCTCCCCAGGGAATACACTAGCTGTATTTGTCAGCCTGTCTGAAGACAGCCCCCGAGACAGACAGAAATACTTGGCTGTGGAGGATATTATTAAAGCTGAGGTCCTATGGAACCAACGGGGGAGAAAGAGGTAGGAAAATGTGGGATGTATTTATTTATTCTGCTAATGGGGCTCCATTGACCCCCACAAACTGCTGAGGCCTGTGCAGGGGCTTGTTGAGGAAAGAGAACAACCAACCCCGTGCTTTAGAAACCCAATCCGCATCTACTGAGCACCAACTATCGTACTATCGTACAGAGAGGAATATTGTAATCACCATCTACTGGAAGCCAGTGAGAAAATCAGGATTGTAGTTCAGTACAATAAGGGTTGGGATAGTAATAGCTGTGATGATCCCTGAATAGGTGGGCATGGCCAGCGATGGGCGTGGGATCTCAGCTTGTCCAGTCAAAGTGAATCTCAGAGCTCGTTGCTGGAACAAGAGTCTGTTCTCTCTTGTTCTGGGTGATGGGAGTGTGGATATAAGGTGTGGAGCTCTGCGGCCATGTTGCTGCCAGATAGACAGACAAAACTGACAGAGGAAGGCAGGACAGAAGGGGGAGAGAAATGGAGCTGAACTCTGGTGAGACAGTGAACCCCTGGATCAAACTATGCCTGAAGCCCACACTCCTGCTTGACCCTCCAGTTAAATAAACCAACACTCTTTCCCTATTGTTTCAGCAGGTTGAGTTGGGTTTGTTAGCACTTGCAATTGAGAGCATATTTTAACAACAGATAAGACATAGTAGGAAATTCAGGGCTTTGAAGGCTTTGTAATTAATGCCTTTGGTACTAAGTGAAGGAATGATAACCCTTTCCTTAAAGTCATGGGGGAGTTCTCAAAGTTCTCAAAGTATATATGTATATATGTGTATATATATATATATATATATACACACATATATATATACATTGTCAAAGATCCCTCCCAGCTAGTAAGCGAACAAATCCATCACCTCGTATATTTATTCTTTTGGTGTTTATTTACTTAGAGAGAGAGTGTGCGCAGGGGAAGGGCAGAGAGAGAGAGGGAGGGAGAGAATCCCAAGCAGGCTCCACACTGTCAGCACAGAGCCTGACACGGGGCTCAATCTCACCAACCATGAGATCACAACCTGAGCTGAAGTCAAGAGTCCGATGCTCGACAGACTGAGCCACCCAGGCACCCCAAACCTCCTATATTTATTTTATATTCATTTTGTGTGTGAGAGAACGTCTAACTTCCCCTCGCTTAGCAAACTTCAACCATACAAAACAGTGTTATCAACTATAGTCCCCACGTTTTATGTTACATCCTCAGACCTTACTCATCTTGTAACTGAAAATTTATACCCTTTTACTAACCTCTCCCCATTTCCCCCACCGACCCTCTGAGCTCCTGGCAACTGCCTTTCTACTCTCTGTTCCTAGGAATTTGACTTAAAAAAAAAGATTCCACGTATAAGTGATATCATGCAGTGTTTATCTCTGTCTGACTTACTGCGCTTAGCACAATGCCTCAAAGATCCACCCACACTGTTGCAAATGACAAGATTTCCCTCTTGCTCATGGGTGAATAGTATTCTTTGTATATTCATCCGTTGATGGATGCTTAGACTGTTTCCATACCTTGGCTGTTGCGAATGACGCTGCCATGAACACGGAGGTATGGATAGATATCTCTGATATCCTGTCATCACTTCTGGAATGTGCCTTTTTTAAAAATCTTATTTTCGAGAGACAGCGTGTGAGCAGGGGAGAGGGGCAGAGGGAGAGAGACAGAGATGGAGAATCTTAAGCGGGCTCTATGCTCAGTGTGGTGCCCAATGTGGGGCTCGATCTCACAACCCTGGGCTCATGACCTGAGCCGAAATCAAGAGTCAGACGCTCAACGGACTGAGCCCCCCAGGCCCCAGAACGGGTCTTCTGACAGAGCAGCAGTATTTGGAGCATGGAATTAATGAGCCACCACCTCAGAGAGAGGGATTGCTTTGCTGAAAAGCAGAGGCTCTTCTGATTCTGATGTCTTCATGTCTGGCGGCCACTCAGTGTTCTCTTGTTTGTGAAATAAGATCAACAGAACTCTTCTGGAAGAAACTCTTTGATATTTGAACGTCAAAATTATTAATTATTGTCATTAATAATTCATTATTTTAAAACCTCAAGTACTACACTCACTTGTTCAACTATTTGGCCCCGAGTTCCCTTTTGTTTAAAAATTTTCTTAAATGTGTATTTATTTTTGAGAGAGAGAGACAGGGTGTGAGCAGGGGAGGGGCAGAGAGAGGGAGGGAGACACACAATCCGAAGCAGGCTCCAGGCTCTGAGCTGTCAGCACAGAGCCTGACGCGGGGCTCGAACTCACAAACCATGAGATCACGACCTGAGCCAAGTTGGAGGCTTAACCGACTGAGCCACCCAGGTGCCCCTTCTTATTTAAATGTTTATTCATTTTTGAGAGGGAGAGAGAGAGAGAACAAGCATGAGCGGGGGAGGGGGAGAGAGAAAGGGAGACAGAGGGTCTAAAGAGGGCTCTGAGCTGACAGCCAGGCTCAAACTCAGAAACTGTGAGGTCATGACCTGAGCCGAAGTCAGACATTTAACCTACAGAGCCACCCAGGTGCCCCACCCAATTTCCCTTTTTAAAATGTATTTTTGGGGCGCCTGGGTGGCTCAGTCGGTTGAGCATCCGACTTGGGCTCAGGTCATGACCTCACAGTTCGCGAGTTCGAGCCCCGCGTTGTTCTGTGCTGACAGCTCAGAGCCAGGAGCCTGCTTCGGATTCTTTGTCTCCCTCTGTCTCTGCCCCTCCCCCCGCTCACACTCTAACTCTCTAAAAAATAAATAAACATGAAAAAAAAATGTTTAATGTATTTGTATAATAGTGAAATGTAAATGCCCACTTCAGATTTTCGTGTCCCTGGGACTTAAATGGTTGTGGGTCTGGGGCACCTGACTGGCTTAGTCAATACAGCATGCGACTCTTGATCTCAGGGTCATGAGTTTGAGCCCCATGTTGGGCATAGAGGTTACTTAAATGAATAAATTAAATGTTTGTGGGTCTATAAGTTCTTGCCACAGAGAAGACGGGCTGGATGTGTAATACTTAGATTTTGTTACTTGAACTATGGAAAATGTCACATTTTGTGGTGTCAGAGTCCATTTTGCTGGCAAGGACAAATCAAGAGCCAAGATCAATTAGTTACCGTCATCACTATGACGACCCCCACATTTATGGAGCACTTACTGTGTACCCGGCACTGAACCAAGCATTGCACCTCACCATAGCTTTTGGTCCTCACAACCACTAGAAGCCGTGTGTGTTCATTGTCCCCCCTCTTGCAGGTAAGGAAACCAAGGCCCAGAAAAGTTAATAAATGACCCAAGGTCCACAGCTAGTATGTGGCAGAACCAGCGTGCGAAATCAGGCAGACCAACTTCGGAGTCTGCAATCCTAACCGTTGTGCTATCCTGCTTGACCAAAGGTAGAGGCAGTGCAAGGTGGGGCCCCCATACCTTCTTAAGCGTGGGCCGAGCACCAAGGCTGTCTGGGTCTAAGTCACGTTCAAATCCGGAGGAAGAGGTGGGTATATGTAAGCTTCCCCGCTATGAAAGACACTAAAAGTCTGACAACAGTGTAACAGAAGCACGGAGGGGAGAAGGACTAGTTTGGGGTGGGAGGTGGGGAGATGATAAAGGTTCACAGGAGAGGTGACCCTTCCACTAACTGGGCACTGTAGGATAAGTAGGAGTTGGTTAGGTGGCCATGTTGGGGAAGGAGATTCTGGGTAGGGAAACAATATGAGCAAAGGCAGAGAGGAATAAAAACACACGGCGTGCTGAGAACATGAGGTCAGAAAAGTGCAGAGGGGGTTCCATGGACAGTCAGCCAAAAGAAAAAAAAAGAAAGAAAGAAAAAGAAATGAGTTTGCCACAAGATTATGAAAGGTGCTTAAATGCTTAAAGCATGCCAAGGATTTTGGATTATGTTCCTTGATTGATGAGAAGTTATCAATAATTTTTATTTTTACTTTTATTATTATTTTTTTAAATTTATTGATTTCTTTTGAGAGAGAGAGAGAGAGCAAGTGAAAGAGTAGGGGAGGGGCAAAGAGAGAGAGAGAGAATCCCAAGCAGGCTTGGAGCTGTCAGCACAGAGCCTGATGTGGGGCTGGAAGCCACAAACAGCGAGATCATGACCTGAGCCGAAGTCAGACGATCAACCGACTGAGCCACCCAGGCATCCCCCCCCCCCCCGCCCCCATCAATAATTTTTAAACAAGGGTTTAAGTCTATGGGATTGACAATTTTCTAGAAAGATTGTTTCGGTGGTCGGATTGAGAGTGGTTGGAGGGGAGGGCCCGGTGGCAGAGGGGCTAGGCTGCTGGTGTGATCAGTCATGAATGATGCTGGCAGAGGAAGGAGACAATGTAGAAAGGGGAGAGAGGTTGGGTTCCTGAGACCCTGAGCAGTTCAATAGGACAGAGACAACCAGCAATGAGGAGAGAGAGGGGAAGAGCCCTCAACGATTAGGTGAAGGCTTCCAGCCAGGATTGTGAGGGTCCTGCAGGACAAGGAACGAGTTCTCTGTCGATGCTTAGAACATTCTATTTGTGTATCCGTGGAAGGAAGTTACAGACATGGCTGTAACGTTGTCACGTTAATTACAAAGGCTTTAAGGGGAAAAAAAATCTCCAAAGGGAATAAAGATTCTCTGAAAAGCATTCTTGTCTAAAGGAAGCTGCATGCAAATGGAAAAACCTTGACATTTAATTGATTTCAGTAATCGTGATGACACTGTGTTTTCATTCAGGCTGTGCAGTGGGGCTTTGACACTGTGGAAAATTGACAGACAGGCCCTTGTTAAGGGAAACAAAAACGGCGCCAAGTTGCAGGGTTGAATATTTTTCTTTTTTTTTTTTTTAATAAGGAAAAAAAATAGCCCATCATTTCTAACAGTCTGAATGACATTAGCATTATTTCTCTCCTTTAGTAGATAGAATCTAAGGTGTTCCACATAATAAAAAGCAGTCTGAAGTGTGGGTGACACATTTAAAAATACTAAATAAATACCAAAAATATCTCGTTTTGTAGATTTGACGTGGGAACGATGTAGATTTCTTTTATCATCACAAAGTCAAAAGGAAAGTGCCGAGTACCTCTTTAAGAGCAAAAACAAAATGGCAACAAATAGCCCCAACTGGGTGTTGACTTGGTGACTTAATCACCCATAAGTAAGTTTAAAACTCATCTGTTTGTACATTCTTAGAAAGACCCCAAAGGCAAAGGAACTAAAAAAACCAACAGCCCAGACACTTAAACCATTCTCGTTAATCATATTAGTAGTATACCATCGGTATTGTTGTTTCAAAGCTGTGAGGTATAGAGGTGCCTGGGTGGCTCAGTCGGTTGAGTGCCTGACTTCAGCTCAAGTCATGATCTCACCATTCATGAGTTCGAGCCCTGTATCAGGCTTGCTGCTGTCAGTGCAGAGCCTGCTTTGGATCTTCTCTCTCTTTTTTTCTCTCTGCCACTCCCCCACTCATTTTCTCTCTATCTCTCTCTCAAAAATAAATAGACATTAAAACCTGTTAGGTATGTGCATGGTGAATAAACTATACAGTAAATGCATTCTTACATCAAGGTTGTTAGAAGCCAAAATTTTCAGCCTAAGGGAAAAGACATAAAAATACAAAGTCAACCAAATGAGTGAATTGGAAATCCTATCAGCTCCTGAGTATCTTCTCTTGGAACATTTCTTGTGCTTTCCAGCTTCCGTCACTGTAAATACCTGATAATAATGACCAACCCAATAGTAATGACCTAGACTGTAGTCTTGGGGAACAATTTCCTGGTAAAGGGAACCAGAGCTCCTCGGAGCAATGGCTGATTCCAGAGCTGGGCAGGAAATGTACCAAGATGGTGATGGGACATTGTGTTTCATCTGAAAGCGAGGAAGCCATCAAAGACTACTGTGATTGCATCAGAAGGACTCAGGAAACACCTCACTGGCTCCCATTCCCCTCTGGACTCCCTGATCCTCTAAAAAAATAACAACTTCAATGCATTAAAATACATCAAATATATCAAAGTCCATGAATTCTTGATGATACTGAAAACAATGCGAAATAAGCAAGCAAACAAACAAAAAGCCTAAAACTCCCCGGCTCCCTTTGGACGATGTTAAAGAACCAAATCATTATTCTGAAAATTGGTAAATAAAAGACTCAAGCAGTTATTTTACCTTTCCTATAGGAATTGCATTAGTGTAATGAAATAGTTGATGAAGAAAAGCTTTCTCCATAAGAGCAGTCCAACTCTGCCATGGGGAATAATGAAAGAGTATTATAGTTAGAATAGCACCATTTTGCAAATAAGGAAATAATGGATCTAGGCAATGGTCATCACTGACTGCTAACATTCCCCCCAAAAGAGACCACCAGACATTACACGTCTTCTGGTGGAATAACTCAAGTCCCTAGAAAACATTCTTGCCCCAAACTCAAACCTGAATTAGGTCAAAACTCTAATGATAAATTTATAGGAAATACAAAGGATGGAGGAACACATAAAAAGACACCATGTGAATACAATCAACAAAATCCAGATGTGAGAAACTCTATGGAGCTAATGAGCCAGTTTTTTCATAAATAAGTTGCTAGGAAAATTTAAAGAGAGAGAGAAGCTATAGATAAAGGGAACTAAACAGACATATCAGCCAAGCACAAATGTGTGGACCTTGTTTAAATCCTAACTCAATCAAGTCCGCCGTAAAAAAAATCTGGAGGGCAGAGAAACAACCAGGGAAATTTGAACCCTGGCTGGGTTTTTGCTAACATTCATGAATTATTGTTAAGGTTTTTGTTAATGATGACTTAGGGCTATGTTTTTTTAAGGTAGACTCCACACCCATCATGGGTCTTGAACTCACGCCCCTGAGATCATGAGTTGTGTGCTCTACCTACTGAGCCAGCCAGGGGCCCCAAGGCTGTGTTTCAAAATTTTTTTTTAACATTTATTTATTTTTGAGAGACAGAGACAGAGCATGAGTAGGGGAGGGGCAGAGAGAGAGGGAGCCGGCTCCAGGCTCTGAGCTGTCAGCATAGAGCCCGACGCGGGGCTTGAACTCACGGACTGTGAGATCATGACCTGAGCTAAAGTCGGACGCTTAACCGACGGAGCCACCCAGGCGCCCCCCCCCCAAGGCCATGTTTTTAAAAAGAGAGAGAATAACTATCTTTTAAAGAGATGCATACTGAAATATACATGGATGGAATGATATAATGTCTGGAATTTGCTTCAAATAATCCAGTTTGGGGGAGGGGAGCGGGTAGATAAGGGATGAAACAAGAATGCCCATGAATAATGACTACTGAATCTTCATGATGGATTATAGGAGTATTATTGTTATTGTTTTGCTTTTGTACATATTTGAAATTTTCCGTAATAAAACGCTTAGGAAAAAGAAACACCAACATGGCAGTTCTCATTTAGGGATGTATCCTAGGACAGATGTATCAGGATTCTTTGAATTTCAGAAACCAAAATGGCACAGCTATTTCAATCTCATCAATGGTGAACTTTCCCTAAGAAATCAGGACCTGGACGTTTACCTAATTAGAATAGGGCTGATCTTATTAGAACAGAGGTAGACAGAGATTTGTACTTTAAACCTATACTCCCAATTGCCTTTAGTCATCCCTCCTTGAATTTCTCAACCTATCTGAATCTGAGTTCACCTATCTCCCTCTCAAATGAACAGGAGAGGTCAATTCCTCCCCCAGTGCCCACGTCTATGAAAATGGCCCCAACAGTTACCCTGTTGCCAAAACCAGAAATCTGGGAGTCACCTGTACCATTTCCTCTTTCCTGGTTCTCTCCAATCCCCCATGGCCCAGCCATATTGATTGTGGGCCTTCCTAGAGGCCCTTTGAGTCACCTTCGCCCCATCCAGGTCACCATCATATATTTTCCTGGACTCTTACAATTGCCTTCTTACTGATCTCTCACTGCTTAAAAATGTTCTGCGGATCCCGATAATCCTCAGAACAAAACACAAACTCCTTACCATGTGTTGCTAGAGATCCAGCATCTGACAAGCCTGGCAAGGAACAGGTGCTCAACAGCCACTGTTAACTTAGGTGGTGACTTAATCTCTGAGAAATCTTCTTAGCTAAAGTTATCTCCCTCACCAAGCTGTCAGCGTCTCTAAACTCGACCTTAGCTTCTCATTTCTGACCCCAGCCTTTAATTCCAGGCATCTGCTTTTAAAATGCACGTTCACTTTTATAATAGTTGTAATAAAAGGGGCGCCTGGGTGGCTCAGTCGGGTAAGCATCTGACTCTCGGTTTCAGCTCAGGTCATGATCCCTCGGTTGGTGCGTTCAAGCCCCGCGTCGGGCTCCCCGCTGACAGTGCGGAGCCTTCTTGGGATTTTTCTTCCTCTCTCTCTGCCTCTTCCCTATTCGCTCTCCATCTCTCTCTCAAAATAAATTTTAAAAAAATTAAAAAAAAAAAAAAAAAGATCATGGAAACCCAAGAAATGCTTGAGCCTGAGAAGTGCTACTTATGAGCTGCATGCCTCAATGAAGCCCTCTGGAACTTTATATCTTGTTCTGTATTTCGTGGACAATGAAGCTAACTTTACAGGGGCACCGTATAATCTAGGGATTATTTTCATGAAGCGTCTTCTCTGTTTCACACATGGTGGCTACTCTGTAAATAACTACAGTTTAGAGGATTAATAACTATAAAGAAAAAATCGTAAATGAGAAATGGAGGTATTCAAAGTAAAGACGGTGACAGAAAATTCTCGAGCAGCCCAAGACATAAATTTTGTAGGTGAGATCAACACTTTGGCGAGTGCGTTTGGAGGGGCAACGCTTGCTTTAGGTACAAGGGTAACTTCATCTCGACCGAGTCAATGTAAAACAAAAACCAGGAACATGGATGGCACCCAAGTATTTCTGTAATAATTCATTTGTCATCACCTATTTCGATACGCATGCTGCATAGCCGCTCCCAAATCTCCGTGGTCCGTAACAAACCACACTTACTTCTCTCCCCGCCGCCCCCCTCCCTGGGTCTGGGTATTGGATTCAGGGCAGTTCCATGTTGGGACCAGGATTAAGAAGCAGTGGCTGCCTGGAGTAAAGCCAAGTCAACAGAACACAGGTGTATATAAGACCTCTGCTTATACGCGTCGGCCAAAACAAATCACAGGGGCTCGTCTCGAGTCTGTGGGGTGGGGGAGTCCACTCTGTCTACACTGAAGCTATGGCCAAACTGGGGGAGAAGGAAGAGCCTTGAACCCAGCGGTGCTGTCACAGTAGCTCAAAGAGCCATACATTTTTATCTCAACCATCATTCAAACTGTTTTGTGTTCTCAGCATGGCACAACCTACTGCAGGCAATTATTCCATTATTTATCCTTGGCAAGGAAAGTAGGATTTTTCTGATTTTTTTTTTCCTCCTGATAAAGAAATAACAGTGATGACCATAGCCATAATTGGCTGTTTGCCCTATGCCCTGCGGCTTCGGTATGGAGGTCTCTTTTACATCCTTTCACATTTTACATCCTGGGAGAAAGGAACCGTGGTGCTCACATTTTAGAGAAGGAAGTCGAAACGTTGGAGAGTTAAGTGACTTCCCCAGGGTCACACACACAATGTGAGGCATGTGACTAAAATCTATTTTTAAACTTCCTCCTTTATCCTCAAGGGATGTCTCTGATTATATAGCATTTTCTTTTCCTAAACTCGTTATTTGAGAATAGATTTAGGGAGGTCCCCTGAGGTCTAGACTCAGAATTAGCATTCAGTCACCTTGGCCTCATTCTGTTGGCCAAAGAAAGTCATGTGGTCTAACTTGGCTCCACCCTCTCAGTGGAGAGGGAAGAGGGAGTGAATATTTCTTGAAAAATAACCTACCCCATTTCTGAGTGCCTGGGTGGCTCAGACAGTTGAGGGTCCAACTCTTGATTTTGGCTCAGGTCACGACCTCACGGTTCATGGAGTTGACCCCCCTCAGGCTCTGTGCTGACAGTTTGGAGCCTGCTTGGGATTCATTCTCTCCCACTGTCTCTGCCCCTCTTCCCTCCATCTCTCTCAAAGTGAATAAATAAATATTAAAAAAAAAACTACCCCATTTTACTATGTACCCCCTGTTGTGGATCAGTTATAAAAATCTCAAATCAAGGTGTTTCTGGGGTCTTTGAACTTTCCCCAGTGAGCACAAGAACGAACTGCAGAGGTTCTAGAAGCTGTAATCAATGCCAGACTGTTGGAAACGTGCTTCTCCTCACCAATATCCATGTGCCTCTACCCTGAACACCTGCAAGACTACATTTCCCAGCTCCCCTGTATGCAGATAGGGCCATGTGACTTCTTCCAGCCAATGGAATGAGACCGAATGTGTAACGTGCTGGCTCTGGGCCAAGGCAGTTAAACATGGATGCACCCTTCTCTCTGTGCTCTTTCCTCCTCTGTTCATTGAATATAGAAAATACAGTGAGGGTCTTCAAGGCCCTTGGGCGTGGAGGAGCTCTCAGATGCAAGAAGGCTGGGTCCCCGAATGAGCAGAGTGTCTTCCAACCCACAGTACTCTGGACCACTTTGACGAGTGCCATTGTGTTAAGTCACTGAGATTTGGGAATATTTGTTATAGCTGTTAGTACATAGCAACTAATATAATTCTCCTTCCTGATGGCCCCTAATAGTACCAGTTGAAGACATTTCCTTTGAGTTAATTTCAGTAAACTATAGCTTCTATAAAATTTATGCATATGAGTGTTCATTCCTTTTTTTAATGTTTATTTATTTTTTTTGAGGGAGCATAAGTGGGGGAGAAGCAGAGAGAGAGGAGGACAGAGGATCTGACAGCAGCAAGCCTGATGTGGGGCTTGAACTCACCAACTGCGAGATCCTGACCTGAGCCGAAGTCGGTTGCTCAACCGTCTGAGCCACCCAGACGCCCTGTATGTGAGTGTTCATTCTTGACAAATGGTCTGAAGGTCTAATTCAGCCATCCCCCAACCCTTCCCACTTTTGACTATATGACTCTGAGTTTTGCCAGGGGTGGGGGGGGGGGGGAATCGTCCTTTCTCTAATCTTAGCTGATGTGCTTCTGCAAAAGGTAACTCCGCCCCCCCCCCCCCCCAGCTGGGTTCGAGGGGTAAGGCACATGACTTGGGCCAAGCCAATGAGGTTATTGAATTCCCCTAGCTCAGTGATTATTCCAGGGATGGACACATCCCCTAAGCCGTCCAAATTTAATCTCAGGACTTTAGCTGGGCAAGTTGAAATAGACTGTGGCTGTCTTTCACTAGGCATTAACAAGTAAGATGATAGCCGGGGGAGATACCGGCAGCCGTCCCGTAATTCTGAAGGAAGCCAGCCTTAGGAGGAAGCGGGCACTATGGATTGTAGAACAGAACAATGAAGACAGAGGCTCCCCGGTATCATTGTCAAGCCACCAGATCAAGCCTCGTCTGAAGATGATGTACTATTGGACTTTTCAGTCAAAAGAGGTCAATAAATAGCTCTTATGGTTTCAAGCCAACTGGTTGAGTTCTCATTACTCCTACCCAAAGTGGTCTCAATGGATTCAGCATTATCACCTTTATCATCAAATAAAAAATTTCTTATCAGAAAAGGTAAAAGAGTAAATGATATTAAAAGAGGTGATCTTCAGAAACGACTTCTAGTTGTAAAATTTAGAGTTTATGAGGCCCAGTCCGAATTCCTAGCACTTAGTAATCTATACATAGAAGTATCTAATTATCTGGACAACCAAAGAGTCTAATTATGAGGAAGCTTTGGGCAGAAAGATGATGAATATTCCATAAAAGAAGTATAGACCTTCCCACACATGGCCAAAATCCCTCGATGACCCTCCATCATTCTTAATGGATTCCAGAAGACTCTATATGACCTGGCTCCTGCCCACCTCTCAGACCTTATTGACTGTACTCCCACCCATCCCTCTCAGCTGACTGAACTTTTAATTCTCAGAGCTCATTCCTTCCCCAGGACCTTTGTACTTGCTCTTCTCCTGGCTTCTCCTCCTTCTGGCATCTACCCAGATCTCCATTCCTCCTCAGAGAGACCTTGGCCGACCACCCATCTACAGGGCTCTCCCTCTGTGGTATTCTACAAATCACTGTTTAATTCCTCCCCTGTAATTCCTAAACCTAGCGGTGTCTGGTTCATTTAGTCACCTGCTATCTCTGTCTCCTGTTAAAATAAGAGTTCTTCAAGGGCAGAGCCCTTGTCCATTCTGGTGTCCCCGTGTCTCCAACACCTGGCACCATGCCTGACACTGGCTGCCACTGTGTAAAAAATAAAGCCTTAGATGCCCAATGGAGGCAATAGTGTCCTTTGGAGAGGAGTGGGGAATGGAAGGGACTCGTGGTGTTGTCATAGGGTTGGGGGTTTGGTTGGGAGTTTCTGGGCCAAAGGCAGAGTGACATGGTCCAGGGGCAGGTTGTTGCTTGGGGTTGCTTTTCCAGTGTATTCAGAGAGCATTTTCATAAAGGAACGATGTGGTAAGAAAGAGAAAGGAGAGGGGAGAGGAGAGATTGACAAACAGAGACAAAAGAAGAGAAGCCTCTTCATCCGGAACAAGGTGGAAGAAACAATTAGAAGCTTTGCCACACGGGTCACTTCATTTCTGCCTGGTATTTGGGGGTCTGGGCTCTCTCTGCACCTTATGACCCCCATGAGTTTCTCCTCCCAGGTACAATCTGGGAGGATCCATCTGGGGGAAGAAAAGGACACTCCCGGCCATTGCATTTCGGCATTATCATTTCTTTCCACTCCCTTGTCATGAAGTGGGAATAAAGGTCGCTCTCCTAATTTCAGAAGAATTGAGAATGAGTTTTCTTTAGGCAGGAGGGTAACTTCCCCCTCCTCCTCTCGCTGCTGCTAGCTCAGATCCACCTGCCCCTCTGGGTTTCAGGGGAACCCCTCTCAATCAAAATACCGTTCCTAAATGTAAATCTCAAAGCAGAAATGCAAAAGGACACCAAAGGCACCTGTAGCCTTTTTTTTTATTTTTTATTTTAGCTGAGAAACAGAACATACGATCCGAACCTACTTCTCTTTTTCTCCTCTTTCCTTTTTATTTCTTTTCCTAGCAGATAAGGAAAGATGAAGCTGCTTCCTTTAGGGCTTAATTTTCAGAAAGATAATGTCGTACTGGGCTGTAAGCTCAGAAAAGTGCTCTGGAAATTGATATGAAACAGATCTGACGTGGCGGTTGTCAGAAGGCAAAGGAGACCATTAGTTTCCTTGTGTTTCATGTTCCCTCGTTTTGAACATTTTCCTGTCGTTGCGGATGCACCAGCCTCCGCACACGCGGCTGCGGGCACTGCCGTGTGGCTATTGTCGCCTGTGGTCTCCGTGTTACTTACCCGCCTCTTCCGGTCCATCTTGTTGACCCGATCCGTGTTGTCACTATTTCAGGGACAGTTCTGGGTCCAGACATCCAGTTCTGGATCCTGGATGGAAAAAGAGGTGACCATCCACATTTCACCGAGGACCCGTGGCCCAGAAATAGTAAATGTTTGTTCGACAAGGGATTTATTACCTTTCATGCCATGACTAAAGTTTAACTTTCATTGACCGACTGCTCCATCCAAATCGGTAAAAATAAATACTCGGGAACAAGTGTCATGGCCCTTTCACTGGCTTCCCCAGAGTCTGACTCCCCACTAAGCCAAACTCTCTACAGCACTTCATCTGAAAAGCAAAAATATAGCCATGCCAGGCGCTGGTATCACACACTCCATGGCTCCCTAGTGCCCTCTGAACTCAGTCCACACTCCTTACCCAAACTTCAAGGTGCTGCAGGGTCTGGCTCTTTATTGACATCTCCAGCTTATTCTTGCCCCTGCCGTCTCAGAGGCTAGGGGCCAGAATAGGTGCATCACTGAGGGGTCGGTCGCAGAAGCAGCACCACGCCGTGTTACGGGATATGTAGGACCTTACAGGAATCAGAACACACACGTGTGTGTGGAAGAAGCTGGGGAAGCAAAGGTCCATGAAGGGGAGCTGTGGCTGCAGAGAGCTCACTAAGCACGAGTTACTGAGCATCATTACAAGAACTGGTGATGTAAAACAGCCAGAGCTCGCAGGGACATCTGGCCCTTGTCGTGTCCCGCTGAAGCAGAACTCCGTGAAGGGGGCTGATGTAGGAGTGTCCACCCCTCACCGCTTGTGAAAGTCTGGGACACAGGAGAATCCGGCAGAGTGGGACGGGGTGGGGAAGAAGGCAGACACTGTCCGTCCATGCCCCGTGGCCTCACGTTCAAGTTGGCATTGCTTCCTTCCTTCCCGTCCTCCCTCCCTCCCTTCCTCCCGGCAGACATCTTGAGTCTGGTCCAAAGCTGGCCCGGGGAAGAGCGAAGCCTGCGTAGGTGGCCCAAGCACATGCAATTTCCATTTTATTAAAAAGGACATGTGTTTGGGGGTGTCTGGGTGGCTCAGTTGGCTAAGCGTCTGACCCTTGGTTTCTGCTCAGGTCAGGATGTCACAGTTCGTGAGTCCAGGCTCCATGCTGACAGGGAGGAGCCTGCTTGGGATTCTCTCTCTCCCTCTCTCTCTCTCTCTGCCCCTCCCCCACTTGCGCTCTATGCCTCTCTCAAAATGAATAAATACAACTTTAAAAATAAATAAATAAAAGGGACATATGTTTCCAACGTTGCAAAACCACAATCCAGCTCAACTGTTGCCTTTTTTTAAGTTTATTTATTTAATTTTGAGAGAGAGAAGGGGGGAGGGGCAGAGAGAGAGAGAGAGAAGGAGAGAGAGAATCCCAACGAGGCTCCGCACTGTAAGCACAGAGCCCGGTGTGGGGCTCGAACCCAAAACTGGGAGATCATGACCTGAGCCAAGATGAAGAGTCGCTTGCTTGCTGGGAGCGCCTGGGTGGCTCAGTCGGTTGAGGGTCCAACTTTAGCTCAGGTCACGATCTCACGGTTCGTGAGTTCAAACCCCATGTTGGGCTCTGTGCTGACAGCTCAGAGCCTGGAGCCTGCTTCGGATTCTGTGTCTCCCTCTCTCTGCCCCTCCCCTGCTCGTGCCGTGCTGTCTCTCTCTCTCGCTCTCAAAAATAAATAAAAACATTAAAAAAAATTTTATTAAAAAGTTTAAAAAACAGCACCTCCTTATTGGGAATCAAGTGACACAGAAGTCTGAAAAGGAAAAAAAACTAAACGTTATGTCTCCCTGCCAGCCCCACTCACTCTTTGTTTTATCATCAAACCAGCAGAAGCCCAAAGAGGTTAAGTGTCTCACCCCTCATCACACAGCCTTATCATTTTGGCTTTATGAAGGAGGCTCTTATGAGTGATCTATCTCTTAAAAGGCTACGCTCTCAAAGCCCGTTCTCCAAAGTGCATCGTCATCCACCCGAGAGGTCCGAGAGTGTCTTCACTTAACACAATTTGCATTGATCATTGTGGTTGTAATTTCCACTTTGACATGAAATTGGGCAGACTGAGTGATTGTCAGGCTGCTGTAGGGTGGTTCTTATGGGGTGGTTATACCGACCGGAGCAACCACGGATGAGGGGCTGGCCTCGGTCTTGGGGACTCAATTTTATAATTTACTTGAGCCAAGTCAATGAATTACGAATTTATATTTGCAGTGACCGGAATGCTTGTGGACACATGATCTGGCTCAGGGGCTTTCAAAGTCGTTGATCCTGGCCCACCGTAAGAAGTACATTAAAATTTTTTTTTAGTGTTTATTTATTTTTGAGAGAGAGACAGAATGTGAGTGGGGGAGGGGCAGAGAGAGAGGGAGACACAGAATCCGAAGCAGGCTCCAGGCTCCGAGCTGTCAGCACAGAGCCCAATGCCAGGCTCGAACTCACGAACTGCAAGATCATGACCTGAGATGAAGTCGGACGCTTACCGACTGAGCCACCCAGGCGCCCAAAGAAGTACATTTTATGAAGCAGCACACACACACACACACACACACACACACACACCAGCACACATCTGTACCTCTGAAACAAACGTCTCACAAAACAATGCTTAAAACTAACTCTGTGACTCACTCTAATGATTTTTACTCCATTCTATTTGACTTCATTTTAAAATGCTGCTTGCATCTGTCTAGATGTATTTCGTGACCTACCACCCATCAGTCTTGAGTCACGGCTTCAAAATCGCTGATCTAGGGCGCCTCTTCTTTCAATCAAGAAATCTCAGAAGTGGAATTAATCATCAAAGTGCTCATTCTGCCTTGAATCAGAGTCAAGCGTGTCTGAGGGTTTGGAGGGCAAGTTCAGAGAGGCTGCCGTCGGTCCGCCTGGGTTACTTCTGCTCCACGATGGGGCTCACTTCTCAGTGACCACACTGGTTCACGTTGCCAAGCAGTGATCATCGCTCCCGTTTATTGAGGGTTTACAGTGCGCTACGTGATGGAGAGTCAAAGAGGAAGAAAGAGGTCGATAATAAGGTAGAAAGAAGTGGATAGACACAAGCAAGAGAAAGCAGCCCTCTGTCAAAGTTCCCACCCAGACACAAGTGTCCTGGAAATCGAGTTGTTTTAGCACCTGCCGGCGTCCTTGAGATGTGGCAGGGGAAACACCTGCCACTGACTTGTCAGGGTCACCGAGCATGATACAGTTCGCAAAGCCTTAGGAGAAAACCCCCAGTAAGGGTTTCACGCGGGAAGGGCTGCTCAGGTTCTAGGGTGGGGGCTCAGGACCGCAAATCTTCCCAGCATTCCTGTCATGAGATGAGGGAAAGCAGATGCACAGTCCTCCTGGCGTCCCAGGTGGGAATTCTGTGCACAAGATGCTCCTTGATGGAAAAAGAGACATTAGGGAAAAAGAGCCTTCTTGGTTGTTTGTTTTGCATTTGGGAACTCCAGGCAGGCTGCAGGCTGTACGTCTTCATCTGCTTCTGATCAAGTTCATGTAGATAGCGAATCTCATGGCTGCATATTCTGTTATTTAACCGGTCAATATCAGTGTGTGGGAGAACGCTGGGCTCACAAAAGACAGACGCCCTCTGTTCTGATGCCCTGCGTGAAGCAATCAAGGCAAGAAGGGTTGGGAATGGGAGCTGACGGTCGACACCAAATTTTCATCTACTTAGATCGTAAATAACTAGACCAAGTTGTAAATAACAACTAGATCGAGATCTAAAACACTGGCAGCCCTCCAGGAGGCTCCCTCCTGCCCTCCCAGTCAGTCCCCACCTAAGGTAACCCATTCTTCGGACCGACAGCAGCAATTAGTTTCTGCTTGTTTTTCAATTGCGTGTAAATGGCTCCATAACATATGCGTTCTTTTGTGTCTGACTCCTTTGACTCACAATTACGTTCGATTTATGCATGTGGCTGCATGCACCAGTGGTTCGTGCTTTTTCATTGCTGCGTCGTATTTCCATTGTATGGCCATGCTATGATTTGTCCATTCCACAGCTGAGGGATGTCTGGACTCTTTCTGTTTTGGCTGTGAATAAACCTGCTGTGAACATCTGAGTACAGATTTTTTGGGGAGTGGGGAGGGGGGCATACCTAAGTACTCATTTCTGTAGGAAATATGCATATCTTGGAGTAAAATTCCTTGGTCATATGGTAAATGCATATTTAGCTTTAGCAGATTCTGCCAATTTTCCAAAATGGTCAAACCAATTTACACTCACAAGAGCAGTGTATAAGAGCTCCATCTGTTCTGTGTCCTTGTCAACATTTGGGTTTTGTTTGTACTTTTTAATTTTAGCCATTCTAACATAAAACACTGTTATAGGCATCATTCTACGTTGTACGGGTTATCTTGAATCTTTCTGACAAGCCTGTTACCGGTCCCACTTTCTCTTCTTTTTTTTTTTATGCATTTATTTATTTTTGAGACACAGAGAGAGCACAAGTGGGGAGGGGCAGAGAGAGAAGGAGACAGAATCCAAAGCAGGCTCCAGGCTCCGAGCTGTCAGCACAGAGCCCGATGCGGGGCTCGAACCCACAAACCGTGAGATCATGACCTGAGCCGAAGTCGGACGCTTAACCGACTGAGCCACCCCGGGGGGCCCCCTGGTCCCACTTTCTGAATAAAGAACCAGAAGCCTTGGGAAGTCAGGGCATTTGCCTAAGGTTCCCCCAACCAGAGTGAATTAAAGTTGAGAATCCAATGGTGCAGGTAACACCCTGGTTCCTGGTCCATATGCTGAGCCACGACCAATTCTCACTGTCACCTACCAAACCAGTGTTTAGGGGCGCGATCCCACGGACCTCATCCCCATGGGTAATCGTATTATTCCATTAAGCAACACCTCTGAGTCTGGGCTTGTACCCTCACTCCATTCTTGACCCCCCAGGGTCCTATATTGCTGGAACTAGCTCTTTTCCATTACTCAGAGCATAAATTTCAGCAAAACCATACCATTTTGTCCCCTAACAAATAGCAATTTACTTGAACCAGTGACCAAGGATTTCATTCTCTTGAGGGGAGGAGAGATTTCCAAGGCTGCGGGGACAGTTTCTAGGGTGCCCCCCCGTGATCCCGTCTCTTGGTGTTCACACCCTTTGGGCAGTTACCTCTCGTGGGGTGTGGGCAGGGATCAGTGGCTGGCTTTGAGCTAGTACACCACGCAAGGGGAATGAGTCTATAAGATTATAATGCCCCTCTTGTGATGCATCGTTGAGGCACATGGCCATGCTTAGGAGGTCTAAGTCACAAGAAGCTGGCTGTCACTTCTAGGAGCTAAGGGCAACCTCTGGCCCACAGTCAGCAAGGCCCTAAATCCGACAGGCCCCAAGGAACTACATGTCGGTGGGACCCACATAAACTTGGAAGCTTCTCCAGCCAAGGCTCAGATGCGACGGTGGCCCCAGCATGTTCTTGATCGCAGCCTCGTGAGCCCCTGAACGGAGGGGGCTCATTCCTACCCAGACCCCTGCTCATCCCTACCCAACCCCCCATGCACAGGGGCTTTGAGGTGCTAAGTGTCGCCTTCAGCTGCAAAGTTTGTGGGCACGTGACTCCCCAGCGATCACTAATGCAAAAGCCTCGTCGCTGCACGGAGATGGCAAATGCAATCAAAACACCTGATCTGATCAGCCAACAGATCTCGCCCAGGTTAAGTGCTGGTAGGAAACAACCACAGCGTTTCTAGATGGGGGGAAACTCCCCGTGGGGATGCTAAAGTCCTGCACCTGGTGACCAGCAGATGAAGGTTTTGGAGCCCAACATCCCCGTGACGTCTGGACTGTGATCCCACAGTCTTGGGAAATCACTTTCTCTCTCGCACATCTGTCGGGTTCCAAGTGTGATTGGAGCAGTCCTAAAGACTCCCGAGGGGGCTGTTGGCTGGAGTAACATTTCTTGAGCAAGGGGGCAGAGTTTCCCAATATGTGCTGGGTGTCCATACGGATGGGAGCTGGATTGATGGGGCAGCAAACGTGGGTGAGCACAGGGGAGAGGTCAGGTGCTGTCAGATAAGCCCCGGCACCCGGATCCTGCCTGTGACTCTGCATCTCACTCCCTCCCGCCACCCCCTCCCCCGCAGCAGGCTGACCCCACGGAGTCACCATTTGCATGTGGCATCTATTTGCATAGCACACACTGGTCCCTGGCACTTGCTAGGAGGAGGCAAAACAGACGTTTCTTTTCAAGGCCTTCGGGGTGGGAGCGTTTTGCCCCGATGCTGTTCGTCACTCTTGTTTGTTTAGAAAAATGAAGGCCTCCATGGACAGAACTACCATTTGTTTGCTCCCTCGCAGTCCTATATAAAGCAGTTTGTAAGGAAAGTCCTCCAGAAAAATTCGGCATCACCCTCTCCCTCTCCCCAGCGCCCCCCCCACCCCCCTCGCCTGGCTCATGTCTTTTTCTGGGCTTATGTTAAAGGCAAGGGAAGGTCATTATCCAGAGAGCTGCCAGAGCTCCCGTGAGCAAGGCCAACCGGACCATGTCACGTCTCTGCTTGATGCCGTCCATGGCTCCCCATTGCTCTCAAGGCACAGGCCCCGCTCTTTGGAGTGGACTTCATGGCCCTGCAAGGGTGTGACTTCTGCCCCGTCTCGGTCTCAGGCTTCACCTCACCCTTCGTCCCCGGGCTGTCCACGAACGCTTCTCCTACTCAGGGCTTATGCCCAAGCTTCCACTGCCGCCCGGAAGTCCTCTCCCCTCCTCTTTCTGCCCCCCTTCAGTTCTCGGCTTCAGTGTCACCTCCTCAGAGAGGGCCTCCTGGATCCACACCTTCTTGTGAGGTCCCCCGTCACAGGCACGATCACGCAGCACATAGCGCGATCTTAATTCAAGAGTCAGTTACATGCTAATGAAGTATACTTGCTAGAATGTTATCCTGTGGAGGTAGGGGTGTCCACCTAGCCCCTATTGTCATCCAGGGCCTTGCACACAGTAGGCCCCAACAAATACTTGCTAAATAAAGCACTGATACAGTAAAGGAATCTGGGAATACATGAATGAATGGGGAGCAGTGTCATTATTTACTTATTTATTTATTTATCTTAAAATATTTTTTAACATTTATTTATTATTCATTAAAAAAATTTTTTTTTATGTTTATTTATTTCTGAGACAGAGAGAGACAGAGCATGAGACGGGGAGGGGCAGAGAGAGAGGGAGACACAGAATTGGAAGCAGGCTCCAGGCTCCGAGCTGTCAGCACAGAGCCCGGCGCAGGGCTCGAACCCACAAACTGCGAGATCATGACCTGAGCCGAAGTCGGACGCTCAACCGACTGAGCCACCCAGGCGTGCCGCAGTGTCATTTTTTAGATCTGAGACCTTCCTTGGCTCCTTGGAGAGACTCATCTTTCAAAAACGATCACTTTAGGTTTGGGGTTCATGGTGGCTGGACTCTGATTCCCTCCAGGGGATGGATGTTTGCCTTTGGAGGGGCCGGGTTTGGTGACACGGACTCCGTGAAGGTCAGCAGGCTGGGACGGCAGGGGGTGACACTGGGCTGGTCATGGTGACAGGAAGGGGAGCTTCAGGGCTGGAGTGGTTCCAATCCCCACATAAGCCTGAGATACTTCAGAATTGGCCTGGAGAAGGCGATTCTCGGAGGGAGAGCATTCTAGACTTGAGACTGGACAGAATTCCAGAACTTTTTGTGGTCTGCCAAATTCCACGCTTGGCTCTTCCCGGAAACAATTACGTGCCGTGGGGGCCCTGGGAGAGTGTGTGGGTGTTGGCAAGTCTAGGCACAGAGGCGATCGGGCCTGACTCCACCATGGGGACTTCACTCATTCAAGTCCTGTTGGGCCCAGCCGTGTGCCTTACCATCTCATTTAATCCCTACAACAATCTTTGCCAGATATATATTTTAAAGTTAATTTATTTATTTTGGGGGGGGGGGGGAGGAGAGAACGAACTGGGGAGGGGCAGAGAGAGAAGGGGACAGAGGATCCAAAGTGGGCCTCTGCAGACAGCAGAGAGCCTGATGCAGGGCTTGAACTCATGAACCACGAGATCATGACCTGAGCTCAAGTCGGACACTTAACCGACTGAGCCAGTCAGGCGCCCCTAATCTTTGCAATATTAATTATCCTCAATTACAGAGGAGACAAGGGAGATTCAGAGAGGGGAAGCCGCTTTGGCTAAGATCATACAGGTAACGACAGAGATGAGACTCAGACCGAGGCTTACATCAACGATCCATTCTCTTTATTTTCAAGCATGCCACCACCCCGAAATGGCTCTAGGTCAATAAGGTCAGCTGAGTGGTTCTTGGGGCTGCCCCAAACACATTATACATACACGCATGATCGCACATATGCGCACAGATAATCCAGGCAAATGAAAGGCAAAGCCTTCTAATTTATGGTCAGGAATATGGTTTAAAACTCAGACATTTCTTGCGGTACCTGTGTGGCTCAGTCAGTTAAGCGTCAGACTCTTGATTTTGGCTCAGGTCATGATCTCACAGTTCGTGGGTTTGAGCCTCACATCGGGCTCTACGCTGACAGAATGGAGTCTGCTTGGGATCCTCTCTCTCTGCCCCTCCCCTACTCTCACTCTCTCTCTCTTTCTCTCTCTCAAAATAAATAAAATAAACATTAAAAAAAAACCACTCAGACACTTCTACGAAAGTTGACCAACAAATTCACACTACAGTGTAAATGGCTGATAGGAGATATTTTTCATGAGAGCAGTTCTCGATGAAGGAAGAGGGCATTTGGAAGAGACAATAGTGCCCGAAGGGCTAAAGGGACAAGAAGAGAGAAAGGGGAAGGAAAAGGAGAAATGGACTTAGGAAATGAAAGGAGCCTCAGAAGAGAATTCTCGACAGCTTTGCATTACTGCTTAGGGGTGGCTTTTGAGCAGAAACTCGAATGGTGAGAGGCCAAGAAAAGATCTGGAAGGACAGCATTCCAGGTAAAGAAACCAGGAGGAAAAAGCCCCCGAAGTTAGACTTGGGTTGGCCAGTGTGACCCAGGCTTGGCGAATGGATTTGCAGTAGCAGAAACCGAGTTAGAGCATTTTCTTGGGATTTTCCAACTTAGCGCACAACGGAACGTGTACTACGTTATCTTGCCTGACCCAGAAGCCCCCATGACTTAGAGTGCAGGGGGGCTATTTAGAAGACAGGAATTAGGGGAGAAAAAGCTCTTTCAACCCGCCGGGTTCAACTGCTATTAATTTAGTTATGGTACTTGCTTCGCAAGGGACTTGGTATCTTCCTCATGTTGAAAATGAAGCCAACCGTCTCCATCCCGGCGTTTGGGGAAGAGTTAATGAGATAGTCACGCAAACTATTCCATGTGCTAGTTGGTATACCATAAGCACTTAATAAGTGCTGTCTGCTATTATTATTTCTATTTCATACAGCCAGAGTGCCCTATCTGGAAGAGGATGTCAGCATGGCCATCTACCTCCTAAGACTGGTTCTGTGTCTTGGCGGATGAGTGATTTCTTTTTAGTGCTTGCCACACTGATGGCGCTCAGTGAAATGTTTGTTGAATGAATGCAAGCGTGAACAAAGGTGGCACAGATCAGGCGGAAATAGAAGGCAGAGCATAAAAACGCGTGGGCAGAGGAGTTTGAAGATAACTTGGTAAGCCATGGGGAGTTATTGAGGGCTCTGGAGCAGGGGCAGGGAGGTGTCAGAAAGATTGGAGGAGGGCTGGGTTGGAGGCAAGGTGAACAACTGGCAAGCTGGGGGCCTCTTCTGGATGAGGAACATGACACATTTGTTCTGAAGGTTCCAGGGAGGAGGGAAGGAGGGCTTTCCTTTCGTGTTTCCTGCTGGCATGGAGAACTGCAAGTCACCCTGCATGACTCCCCTCTGTCCTGGCACACACCAAGGTGTGTGCGGGGGCCTTGGATGCTACCCTACACCGGGCCGGGGTCCCTCTCGTCCACTTATGTCGTATCTCCAGCCAGAAGAGTCCAAAGCATATCTGATAAGTGTTGAAACCTTCCACTGGCTTCCCTAAAATAGCTTCAGTTCCCCTCTGCGGCTCCCAGGCCCTACCTAATCCCATCCTGCTGACCTCCCTGACACGTCTCTCCTGTTCCTCCTCCTCTCTCTAGGGGCTGCCCATCTGGACTCAGCTCATCTGATCTTTCTCTAATCTGGATTTCTCCCATGTGGTGTGTGCCTGAACTAAAGGTTCAAGGGCGACCTTCTCAGCCTTTAACCACGGGAATCCCTTGGCGGTCTGGTTACAGTGCAGATTCCCCCTTGGGTAGGCATGGGGTGGGGCCTCCTCCTTGAGGCCCAGGGGGTCCGGGCTTGTGAGAAGTGCAGTCTCTCAGGGCCCCCCTCTGGCTTTCTGAGTCTGGATCTGCACATTAGCAATTTCAGCACCCGGGTGTCTTGCCGGGGGTGGGGGGGCTCTAGGCCAGCACATGTGATCACCTTTCTGGTGGCTCTTGGGGGCGTCCTCTTAGATCGGGGTTATGCCAGGGCTGGCCCAGTGACCATGATTTTGTTTCTGAGTCTACACCCATGAGCTCTGACACAATGAGACCAGTTGGGATGCTCTCACCTCTGGCTGGGAGGGAAGAAACAGAACCGGCTGCGGCTGCGTGAGAACGAGATGCTAGCTGAGAGGGGAGGAATAGATTCACTGGTCCCCTGCAGCCACTGGCCCATGTGGTATGCCCCACATGACTTGTGTTTGAAGGGTGTGACAGAGCAGGCCAATAGGATTTTTCTTAGCAGACTGGGGTCTATGGTGGCCTTTCTTGGACGGGTTTCGATATAATTTCCCAGCTGAGTGGCCCATGTCCTTTTAGGCAGAACCACGGAGGGAAGGTCACCGGGTTAAGGGCCAGAGGTAACTTGCCAATGCAGCCAAGTTCAGGCCTTGTGACTTACATACCCAGAGGTCATCTTCTCACTGCCAGAGAGGGAGACAAGATGGGCTTTCCGGTTCCACAGAAAAGCCAAGACCTGCCCTGGGTGTCTGAGGGTTCTGAGGGGCTTGCTTTCCAAATGTCATTGCTGGCCCTGCATTCCTGCTCTGCTCAGCTCTCATTCTCTCCGTCTTTTGGCTGTTCCTTTATCACGGGTGTTGGGCCCGGGTGGCCCCTGGCTCCCCATATCCCCTGCAAGCCACCAGCGAAGTGCCCACAAATACAAGCCATGAGATTGTAAGGGTCACCCGAAAGGCACGGCCTTGCTCTGCCCAACAGCAAACTCAAAACATCACAGATGACAGAGGAACAGACTTCCTATTCCTGAATGTTCCCTGGACCACGTCCCCTCCCCAACTCTCCCCCTCCCCCCCAAGGGGATTTTCACTGGAGAGCCTGGTCTCAGGCCATTTCATTGCTTTCTCTGCCTTACTCTCTCCTTCTGCAAATTTCTGTTAGGCAAAGGGATTTATCTCTGGCCACCATAAGGATTAACTGCGTACTGTCTGCGTATTGTCTGATAACGGTAAAACCGAACCCCACAAGATGTTATGTTATTGAGGGGCGTCCATATTCTTCACCGTGCAAAGGGATTCGCTGTAGGATTACACAGATCCAGAGAACTTTAGAATTTGATGGGACCTTGGGCACCAGCTCATTTGATCCCTTTACTAGGCAGGGGTGGGCAGTGAGATTTAAACGGTGTAAGAGGCTTGCTTCCAGCTACTCAGCAATGCCAGAGTCAGGGGCGGTGGGGGCAATGGGGGTCGTCACATTCAGCATGACTTCTTGTGTCCCAGGACTGGGCTGTTCCCATCAGGCCTTGCATGATATAGAGAAACTCCCAACAGTGAGGAGGATAAAATCAGTGACAATATTTTTTCGAGTGCTTTCTATGTGTCAGATGGTGTCCGAAGTGCTTTTCATGTGCTATAACATTGGTCTCCCAGCAATGCCACGAATACCACTGAGAGAGTGCTGAGGCACAGAGAGATTAAGCGATTCGTCTAAGGTTGCACAGCTCAGAAGTACTAGCACGGGCGTTCCAATCCAGGCTACCTGGCACCTGAGCCCCCGTGCTGAACCACAACACTCTAAGGCTTCTCTTTAGACTCCCTGACCCGGAGCCCTGGCAGAGAGATGAGTTTCCACCTATGTATTTATTTATTTATTTGTTTATTTATTTTCATGCTTATTTTTGAGAGAGAGCAGGGGAGGCACAGGGAGAAAGGGAGACACAGAATCCAAAGCAGGCTCCGGGCTCTGAGCTGTCAGCACAGAGCCTGATGCGGGGACCAAACTCGCGAACCGTGAGATCGTGACCTGAACCGAAGTTGGAGGTTTAACTGACTGAGCCACCCAGGCGCCCCTCCATCGACATATTTAGAGGAAGATACTTCCGTAGTGAACATAATTTCAGTGCCATGCAAACCAAAGCTTGATATCAGGTCTCCCGACAGATCTTTTAAAGTACTGGGTGGTTAGGCATAGGGCCACCATTCAAGTTTGTAAAGCTTTGCTGATAAAATAAACGCAGGTCGTATGATGCACACATGGTAAGAAGTGGGATTGTGATGAGGTTACAGGTGAAATGGGGTCACCATCCTGTGTGGGGTCACCATCCTAACACGATTGAAAGAAATCGTGTTAATTAAGTCATGAAAGTGTGTTACACCATCCTGCTAGAGATGCCTGCAGACTTCACAGAGTGAGAAGTTTGGAAATGAACCCACTCAAATGCCAATCGTGTATATTGCTTTTGGGGTAGCAAAATTATCTTGTTGTTGCAAAACAACGATCATGTCACTTACAAAACATGTGCTTGCAAAACAATCATGTCACTCTTAGCAGTGATTGAATGAAAGATGGTGATATTAATAAATTAAGGCCAGGCATGTTCTGCTGGTCTCCGACATCAGCTCATCTGAATCTTAGACTTGACTTTTTTCCTGTGGGCTTGATTAATTTCCTGGAATATCCCTCACTTCACTGCCCCGTCCTCCCTGCCCGGTCCTTTATAGTCTGGAGATTTTCACTGTGGGTAGGCAGCCCCAGCTAAGCCCAGAATCTAAAACAAAAAAGACGAGTTAGCTCTCTAGTTAACTTCTTCCTTTCAAGTGGCTATCATAATTAACCCTGGAGAGTATGAACTTTAATGTATCCATCTCAGCTACGTTTTCCCCGAATCCTGGAAACTCATAGAAAAGAGAACATTAGGAACCTTGTAGGAACTCAGCAGTTTCATCTATTATCACAGGCAGTGGGAGCCCAAAGCTATTTAAATCATCTGGGGGAAGGGCAGAGTGGGACCGTAATTATTTGCAAGGGGCATGATTGGCCTAGTGCAAACGGACTGTCATTTTTCTCTGTGCATAGTAATGATTACAGGCTGGCCATGGTGTTTAGCAACAGGATCTAGCGGGTCACTTAGGACAACTTCATCACTGTCATTAGGGCCTCTTGCTTGCAGTGAACACAAAAAGCTGTTCAACGTGAAGAGAGTCAAGGGAAAGAAAGAGAGGAGGGGGTGGAAAAAGCCAAGGAGAGAGCCAGGGAAGCAAGGTTCGCGCACTATTAATACCAAGGAAAAATACCCCTGGGTGCTCCAGTCAGCTGACTTCAATGGTGAAGCGGCCTCAGTTCGGGGACCCAATTTTGGACTCCATGCTCTTTCTCCTAGAAGAGTAATTGCTTATGTTTATGGAGGTTAATCATTTATGCCAATTTTCGTTCCTAGAAAAGCCCCAGGGGGATGTTATTTTTGGTAAAGGGTCTTCCTGCTTCAAGTGTAGTGACTGAATAACTAGTTTCAGTATCTCCTCTCGCATGCCAGGGTAAAATGAAACAAAATAAAATAGAGGAAGTGCAGTGACCTTTGTTGGGGACCTACTGGATGTCGGGCAAGGTGGCATTTTACGTGTATCATCTTCTGTGTCTTCTCAATAACCCAGGGGGCTGTGGCTTGATGAGATCCATAAAGGACAGAGAGGTAAAAGGTTGCCCCTGAAATCACCCGGCCAGTGAGAGCCAAGCAGGGATTTGAATTCAGGTGTCTCTTGTTCCAAGTTTATTACATTACGTCAAATACACACACACACACACACACACACACACACACACACGCATACACATAAACCAACCCCCTCCCCCGCCAAACAAAACAAGCACAACCACCAAAATTCTAAACTGACGTCAGAGGCGAGGTTAAAAATCTCACCCCTTGCAAGATCATGAAAAAGTAGGCAAGAAGTATGTATTTCAGGATCTGATCCTGTGAAAGCTTGAATGATCAAAAGTCATATTGAAAGAAATCGTGTTAATTAAGTCATGAAAGTGTGTTACGCTTTTTTGGGGGAACTTACCCCCTCCTCCTGGGGTGACCTTTGACAAGACATTCTGTTCCCGTTTTTAGGGAAAAGAAAAAAAAGTGGTAGAAGATGAAAGTTTGATATTTGGATCACGCAAATCTTTGTCTCATTCGTGTATTTTGCTTGTGCTGGCTTTCTGCTGCCCGACCAAGTTCCTTTGACTCATGTTCCGACTCCTTACGTCCTTCTTATCCTTTTCTGGACAACTTTACCAATATCGTGCCTTAGATCTTGAGAAATATCTGGTAAAACTGGCCAATTGGGATGGCAGGCATAACTGGGAAACAGATGGGGGGGGGGGGTGTGGTAAGAAAGGGAGGGAGAGAACAAAAGAGGGCAGCTGTTCTCAAGACACCCAGAGGCTGCCTCTGCTGTGACATTACATTTAATGCCTAAAACTTGACCCGAGCCATTTCTGGTGAACCCTGTTAAACCCTGTAAGCTATTGGCAGGACGCTTACTCACTTTGTACTGAGTCCGAGCTCCTGGTGCAGTGTGACCAACGGGCATGAATTCAGGGGGATTGAAAAAAATTAATTCCCAGGGACGCCTGGGTGGCTCAGTCTGTTGACCACCAACTCTTGATTTCGGCTCAGGTCACGGTCTCACGGTTCTTGGGTCGGAGCCGTTCATTGGGCTCCGCACTGACAGCACGGAGCCCGCTTGGGATTCTCTTTCTCCCTTCCTCTCTGTCCCTCGTTCTCTCTCTCTCTCTCTCTCAAAATAAACAAATAACCTTCAAAAAAAATTCCCAGCTCAGGTCATCTTGGGACTTCCTGGGTGTCCCTTACCACCACTCCAGCCCGAGTACCACGTGGGTTCTAAAGGGGACTTGTGTGTACCGCCGGGGAAAAAGTAAGAAGCAAATGAAAACCTCAGGCAGGGGTTGGGTGGTGGTGAACAGACGCTGAGACCAAGACTGAGGATCAGGAAGCTGGAAAGTCCCTCCTGCCTTGGTGTTTGGGTTCTCGCTTTTCCACTTCCCCAAATCACCCGGGCGGTGGGCCCCTGCGCACAGTGGGTGCCCCCTGATTCTCTCTTTAACTGATGGCAAAACCACAAGAGCCGGACTCCTTAGTTCTCCTTCTCAGCGATCAGGCTAACATCCAAGCTCCAACTTCTCACCTGAGTGCAAGGGAGCTGTGACCACCTTGACCAGAGGGAGCGCTCCTCCATCAGGGGGCTCCCTAAGGGCAGCTCCCGTGGGAGCGCTCACCCCACTTCGCCCCGGCTTAGCATGAGACAAGCAACTTTCTCCAGTTTTTAGGGTTTTCCTGGCTGAGTTCACAAGCGAGGCTGTTTGGAGTCAGGGGCGAGGCTTGCGGGGAGGGGGGGTGCCGGCCGGCTGGGTGCTGTTCGAGGGTAGCCCGGAACCAAGGCTTCGGCAGCCCCTGCGGGGGCAGGTGGGGCACGCGCTTTTCTGGGGCCACCCCAGGCCTCCCGCAGGAATGCTGACTGGCACTGTCCGGTTTGAGAAGTAGCGTGTCTACGGCCCCGGGAGAGCTCCCCACCGCTTCTTGGGTGGTGGGCCTCGGGTCCAGGGCATCCCCGGCTGGCAGGGGTCCGGAGGAGAGGGGGCGTGAGCGCGCCTGGAGCGGGAGGCGGGAAATGGGGAGGAGGAGGAGGGAAAAAAGGAGGGGGAGGAGGAGGAGAGGAAGTCCCCCGTGGCCACCCCGAAGGGAGGGCGGGACGGTGCCCGCGGGCACTCGGTCAGGAGACGAGGGCTGGGCCGGCAGGGCAGCTACGCCCGCCAACCGAGGGACTACGACCGCCGGGCGCGCGCTCCCCGCCGACCCCCGGCTAGAGGGGCGGGGGCGGCGGCGCGTGCGCGGGGCGGCGGGCGGGGGCGCGCGCGGGGGGCGGGGCGGCGCGCGGCGACCCCGGCGGGCGCGAGGCTGCGGCGCGCCGAGCGGGGCGCGGGGGCGCGCGGGCGGGAGCGCGCGCGGGGGGGGGGGGGCTGCCCCGGGGCGGCCCCCCCACGTCGGGGCGCGGCGGGCGGCGGCGGCGGGAGCGCGTCCCGTCCGGGTCCCGAGGAGTCGCCGCCACCACCGCCGCCGCCGCCGCCGCCGCCGCCGCCGCCGCTCGCCAACATGGCGGACCTGGAGGCCGTGCTGGCCGATGTCAGCTACCTGATGGCGATGGAGAAGAGCAAGGCGACCCCGGCCGCCCGCGCCAGCAAGAAGATCGTGCTGCCCGAGCCCAGGTACCGGCCGCCCGGGTCCGCGCCGCCCCCCGCGCCGCCGCCCTCGGCGGCCGCCAGCGACCCCCTGCGTCCGGGAGGGTCGGGCGCTCGGCCGCTGCTGTTCTCCTTCCCCCACCCTCAGCCTCACCGTTCCCGTCTCTGAAATGGGCATCAGAGGGCTGCTGGGAGGGGGGGGTCCCCGGGAGAGAGCGCCCCAAAGTGCCCGGCGTGGCGCCCGCGCGCAGGAGCGCCCCGGCAACGGGCTGCCGGGAGGTGGTTGTGACTTGGCTGGACCAGCTCCAGCCCTGTCGCCCCCTCGTGTCCCATCTCTGTGGTCCTCAGCGCTCCTCTGCCATGGCTCCCTCCTGCCCCAAGCCTGCCCTTCCAGCCCCATCCCTCTCCCTTCTGTCCCATCTCTGTCACCCGTCCAGCCCCATCCTCATGGGCCCCTTCTGCCCCTAGCCTGTGGCTCCCCCGTGCTGCATCCTGGTCGTTCCTTCTCTGGTTCCTGCTGCCCCGGTTGCCAACTGCGTCCTCTCCCCAGCTCCCTGTGTGCTCCTTAGCCTGGGGAGTGCAGGCTTCTTGCCTTTGTCCCAGGTACTTAAGTGCAGTTTTCAGTGCTTTCTCCCCTTGGGGTCCAGTCTATTCCGCTTCCTATCCTCCTATCTTTTCCTCTTTCGTGCCCCCCAGGCAGTGATGAGTGGCTTGTGACCCACACAGTTTTCTTTTTGGTGCCAAGCCTATCGCCCAAGCAGCTTTCCTCAACTTGCAGATCCACTGGTGGTACTTTATTAAAAGGTTGAAATGGGATTCACTTTACACGCACATGGAAAGGTTGATTCCAGACAGGAATTTGTTGTTTAAATTACCAAAGAAGGGCCCGATTGAATTGGCCAGGGGTTTTAGTGAGGGTCGTACCAAGTTCTAATTTTATCTCGAAAATGGTTTCTTATCAATGGAACCAGTTAAAGACTTTACTGGTTCGTGTCATTAGCGCTACCCCAGAAAAGATCGTTCATCAGATTGATAGAGTTTCAAATAGTGTATCAAAAGATTAGGGTTCGATTCCCCCCCCCCCCCCCACCTTAGCTTCTTTTCTGATTAACACCATCATGAGTTGTATAGTGAATGTGCTAAGTAGCTCTTGGTAGAATTGATGATAAAGAGAGGCATCTTCTTTGTGGTGAATTTGAAACCAGGTAGTTTGGTAAAATACTAGAAACTCAACCAAAACTATTCTCCACTGGCCAGCATCAGTGTTTCAAGCATTACACACCGAAGCTTGCTTAAATTGTTATCTTGACGTAAGAAAACAATCCTTCTTTTAATGCGAAGTGATCACCAGATAATTTTTCCAAGTCCGTTCATGAGCCTGAGCCCTATGACAGAGAAAATTATCAGTCCGTTTGAGCTACTTGTTGTGAAAAGACCAACTGTGTAAATGAATATGTGGTAGATATTTTTGGCTCGCTTGCCCTTTTCATTAGCCTATGTACCCCCTTGGTTTTGCAGGGTGTGCTCTTTGCCAAGTAGGGAAAAGCAGGGGGGAGCATAGACCTTTTGGAGTACTGTGAAATTAACACTCCTCTTCCGGAGTCTAACATACCCGTTGCTCATTGAAAATCAGTGCTGTTTAAATTTTTTTGGCAAATGGGAAGCTAAGTAAAACAAGAACCCCCAAACCAAGCCTGGATTTCATTTTTTAAAAAACTGCATTTTTATAAATATGGTATACAGTGCTTAATTCCTTTTTCTTTTGCCTTTTCTACTTTTCCTGAAGGGCAGGGAATCCTAAATATGTAGAGTCTCTAAACATAAAATTGACGAATCTTAGTTCATGGGTAGTTTTGGAGGGGGGGGGGCAAAATATAATATTAAAATTAGGAACTTCTGCTCGTGTGTGTGTGTGTGTGTGTGTGTGTCTTGTTTTGAACTTAATATGACTTCTGCTTTTTTAGTGTCCTTCTCGAGAACATACTTACATGTTTTGGGTATTCACTTCCTTGTATGAATGCCTTTGTTTTCGGTGGTGTTCTTTGGTAACACTTTCTTTTAAGGCAGAACTGGGAGGTGGTGAGTGTATTTCTCATGACATTTCAAGTAAAATATCGTGCAGATTTTTATCTACCACTTGATGGCAGGTAGTGGTGGCTACCTGCTGGACTTTGGGGTAGGGGTGGGAGGCTGCGGGGTTTCTCCATCTGGTAAGGAAGTTAATTTTCATTTTATTTTTTAATTTTTTTTTAATGTTTATTTATTTTTGAGACAGAGACAGAGCATGAATGAGGGAGGGTCAGAGAGAGAGGGAGACACAGAATCTGAAGCAGGCTCCAGTCTCTGAGCTGCCAGCACAGAGCCTGACGCGGGGCTCGAACTCACGGACTGTGAGATCATGACCTGAGCCGAAGTCAGCCGCTTAACCGACTGAGCCACCCAGGCGCCCCTAATTTTCATTTTAAAATGCCTCAGCACAATGGTTCAAAAGACTAGTATGATCTCACTCTGTCGGTAAAGGACGGTGGTCAAATGTTTTCTGATAAGAGTTTCTATTTCAGTTTCATTGTGGCATGAACTGTGTGATCACCAGTCTTTGGTGTTCTTGAAAAAGATGTTTAGATTCGTCTTTTTAGTGTCTCCATGACGAGTATAATACTTGCCATGGGTCTGTCACCAGTGACCTTTTATTTCCAGCCGATTATTTGAAATCACTGTAGTATTTTCTGCATGCTTCCTCGTTTCAGTTGCTTTGCTGCTTCCGCAGCTTTAACCAGAAAAGCTACGGGACTGCATCATATCTAGCTAGTTTAAATGAAAGGTTGGGTCTGCGGTCCCCTGCCTATTACAGGAGAGTCTCAGAAGATGGACCGTCCTGCCCCCTGGGGAGATCTCACTTCTCTGAGATAGCGAGAGGCAACTGTTTTGTTATGTTGACACGTTATTTAATTAACGAACCCATGAGTGTAAATCCCGGAATAGCTGACTATTCGTTCAGATTACATAGCTGCTTCAGTTTACTGAAACATTTGTTGAGTTAATGTAGCTGATGATGGGATCTGTTGGGAAGACTGAACTGTGACCCACGAGCCCACTGTGCAGGCCCAGACAGAAACTCGAGCATTACACCATGTTAGAGAAGAAGTACCTTTATTTGATAGGGTCTAATTCATAAGCTAAGACTTACAGAAGGGTCAGCGTCTTAAAGCCCTGGATCATCAAGACAACTTTACTTTAGGCTCATTACTCTTTTTAACCTTGTCCAAACAGAGTGAAATCCCATTGGCTTGGTTGGGTAACATGAGCTTGACCCTTTCCCTGCATCCCATGTCCATTTAGGAGACATTGACAGTATTGGATCATTAATTGCAAAGCCTGTCCTTTTATTTTATTTTTATTATTATTTATTTATTATTTATTTTTTATTAAAGCTTTTTTTTTTAAATGTTTGTTTCTGAGAGAGAGACAGAGACAGAGAGCACGAGCAGGGGGAGGGGCAGAGAGACAGGGAGACACAGGATCCAAAGCAGGCTCCAGGCTCTGATCTGTCAGCACAGAGCCTGATGTGGGGCTTGAACCCACAGACCGCGAGATGATGCCCTGAGCTGAAGTTGGATGCTTAACCAACTGAGGCACCCAGGCACCTCAATTCACTGATTACTAAAAAACATTTTTATGTTATATTTATTTTTTTAGAGAGCGTGCAAGCAGAGGAAGGGCAGAGAAGAGAGTGGGGGACAGAGGATCTGAAGTGGGCTCCACGCTGACATCAGTGAGCCCGATGTGGGGCTTGAACTCACAAACTGGTATCGTGACTTAAGCCCAAGTCGGACGCTTAACCGACTGAGCCACCCAGGCACCCCAGCAAAGCTTGTCCTTTTAAGGTATTCCTACAATATGATAGGAAGTTCTGAAAAATAACATTTGCAAGATTCTTTGTAACTTTCCTAGATCATTTAGAATATCCTTCAGGACATCTGTGACACCCTTTATTACATGACTTCAGTAGGGGGTTGTAGAGGCTGGGTCTCCAAGCCAGGCATGGAGAGACTATGATGAGCCTGACCACAGCCCCATCTTTCAAGGGGCTTTTTTTTTTTTAGTCTAGTGGGAAATACACAGTTGATCCAAGAAAGATGTTTATAAAGTGCAGTTTCTTGAAGATTCTATTTAACCACAGACAAGTAGCAATTTGGATGGCTTTTTTATTCTGCAATCATCGAACGCATTATGTTTGCTGAGCGTTTTACAATAATTGGTTAGTTATTCCCTCCGAAGACCTATCCGGCCAGAGTATACATAGTAATGTGGTAATGCTGCGTCTTCCTGTTTGTAACCGGATCAGATGGGATCCATGTTGAGAAGTAGCTCAGTTTTCTTCTTCTGTGGGAATGGAGTTTCTTCAGTGATTTCCCCGACTCCAGTCTGTGAGCCGTTGGGGGTAGACTTGAACTATTCCTCTGTTTTGGTTGTAGGGGATTCTGTGCCCGTGCACACCCCTCCCCAACTCGGAACTGAAGAGTCAATGTTGAAAGAATGAACGGCCTTCAGGGAAAGAGTGCTCTGTATCGCCGATAGGAGTCTTTCTATGTATAGAACGGTGGCGGTGTTCTTGCCTCTTTTCCACTAAGGTGCACATTCGAAATGTAATTTGTTCTGACCTTTCGGTTTTTATTCCATTCTTGGGCAGAGGCAATTTGTGCCAGTGACTTGGTGATTCAAGAGCTGTGTGTGGTTGTCAGTTCTTAGAAATAGATGTTCCAGTGCAATCAATTTGGGACCTAGAAGCTGCCCCAAATCCGGCATTGTGAAATGTTTTGAACGGAGAGCCCAGTAGATTTCTTTGGGTTCAGACAATCCCGGTTTTTACACGCAATGTGTTCTTAGAGACAGCGTCTCAAAAGTGCTTTTCAGTATGCTGAACTTGGCTTTGCCAAACATGTGTTTGGACAAGACAGGAACTGTTGGCTAAGGCTTGAAGCAGGGACGTGTAGGTCTTTATCTGACAGTGGGCGGCAAAGCACAGTAAGAAATGCAGAGTGGGGGAGAACAGGATGCTTGGGGTCTCCGTAGCCCTGAGGAGGGAAAGAGAAGGTTTATTACTTCCACGAGCTAGCAACGTAACAACTACCATTTATTGAGATTTCCCTTCTCCCGGGCACTTTGCATCATGAGTGCATTTGTTCCCCGTGACAGTGCAGCCTGGTGAGTGACGTAGCCTCATCCGGACAGTTAGGGACCTCTGCCCCGGGTGACAGCTGAAGCGTAGTCCAGAATGGGGTCCTTTCCTCCTTGCTCTGCCATTGTGCCAGCACGAATAAGGAACACCCTCACCCCTTCTGCAGTTTTTCCTTTGGGGAAAAATCACTTTGCGGGCCATGTCTATCGGCTGCTGGTGCAGCGTTTGCAAAGTCAGGACCGTCCTCAGAGACTGATAGAGAACAGCTCTTCCTCTGGGATGTGGCAAAGCGGTAATTATCACTAAGTGGATAAGCAGTTTTTTCCTTATTTCCCATGAGGAGCTCGAGGGTTAAATTCCCGTTCTGTTCAACGCAAGAAACGCAATCTTGCAACCTTGCCGCCAAGAAATCTGTGTAATAGACCCCCTCTCCCCTCCTCTCCCCAACCCGGTCCCCAAACAGGATTTCTGTGTGGGTTATTATTCGGAAAAGAGAGCGGCCCCCGTCCCCCGCCCCCGCCGAATTGTTCCATTCTAGAGAAAAGGGAAAAGGGACACAACAATATTTTTGGCTTTCTTCGCGATAAAAATCACTTTCTCCCGCAAACAGTTTTCCTTTGCTGGTGAACCATGTGTCCGAGGAATGCTGATAGTTTGATGAAGATGTGTATGCGTGGTGGTCTTCTCTGTCCTTGTCCTCCTCTGGACTTTGGCAGTGGGGCAATGGAGACCTTGGAGGGGTGACTTCCACTTGAGTGTTGTGAACTCATTTGCATATTTAGAAACTTGCACACTAATGAGGCCCTGACCTGCTTCTGCTTCTCCTGGTTCCCGAGTCTTTGTTCTTTATTTTTGTCATCGATCAGCACTCCCACCCCCTGGGCCATTAGTGATTGCCCTGTAGGTCTACAATAAACTGTGGGGTGGCGGGGGGGGGGGGGGGGGGGGGGGGGGGCGGGGGGGGGAGAAGTAATACCTTGGCTCCCCATACCCTGTAAATGTTTCTTCTAATTTTGGAAGTCTTCTCCTGGGTCATCTATGCTTCAGCCTCAGCGCGGAGCATCTGCAGGCTGTAGAACTTTCTATGTGGGGCATGACAGAGAGGACAGTTCGTTGACTCTGTCATTGGTGTTTTGTGACAGTCAGCCTCCACATAGACCTGTACTCTTGCTGGCTGCCGTTTCCTTCTTCCAGGGTCTCAGAAGTCTAGGAAAAGGTGATGATATGAAAGTACCTAGGCCCAATTTTCATCCCTAGTGAACTTGTAGGTCAGCTGTTTCATTTCTGGGCTCATTTTCCTGTGCCCTCCTTATCATCTGCCACACTATGATACAGTTCTAGATCAGGAACCAGGAAATATGGACCAGATTCCATTGGCAACTTGCCACAGGCCCTTGATAAGTCACTTAAATTCACTGTATTTAGTTTTTCCTAGCTGTATAATATGATATCTATTCATTTGTGATCATAAAATGTCCCCTCCCCCCCCCCCCCCATCTCTGGGCATATTCTATATAAAATATATATATATATTTTAATGTTTTATTATTTTTGAGAGAAAGAGAGAGAGCATGAGCAGGGGAAGGTCAGAGAGAGAGGGAGACACAGAACCCAAAGCAGGCTCCAGGCTCTGAGCCGTCAGCACAGAGCCCGACGCGGGGCTTGAACTCATGAACCGCGAGATCATGACCTGAGCCCAAGTCGGACGCTTAACCGACTGAGCCAGCCAGGTGCCCCAATGTATATGTATATATTTTTAAAATTTAGTCATTTATTTTGAGAGAGAGAGAAAGAGGTCGAGGGAGGGGCAGAGAGAGAGAGAGAGAGGTCGAGGGAGGGGCAGAGAGAGAGAGAGAGAGGGAGAGAGATAATCCCAGGCAGGCTTCGCGCTGTGCTGTCAGCATGGAGACCAACGCGGGGCTCCATCCCACGAACCTGAGATCGTGACCTGAGCCGAAACCAAGAGTTGGACGCTCAACCGACTGAGCCACCAGCCACCCCATACAATGTATTTGTAAACAAGAGAGGACATTAATTTCACACAGTCACAACTCAGAAAAAGATAGGACAAAATATTAAAAGGTGATTTTTTCTTTAATTTATACCATGGGTGGTCGTTGTAGGGATTAGATGCAGCACAAAATGTAACACCTTAAGAAAGTACCAAATAGTAGCCAATAAAAGGCAGCATTGCATGGAGCCCCTGTGCCATGTGCCCTGCAGAAGCAGGTTGGGAGACAGGATTTCTGAAAAGTTGATATGTTGACCCAGGCAGCAAAGAGCAGATGTTGACCTTTAGACACATAAGTAAGTGAATTTCCCAGATTTCTTCTGTTTTCTTCTAGCCTTGGTGGCACTATGTGTCTAGAACCTTGCATACATGCTACCTCACTCAGTTCTTTTTAATTTTTTTTAATGTTTATTTATTTTTGAGAGAGACAAAGAGCATGAGCAGGGAGGGCCAGAGAGAGGAGACACAGAATCGGAAGCAGGCTCCAGGCTCTGAGCTGTCAGCACAGAGCCCGACGTGGGCCTCGAACTCAGGAACCGCGAGATCATGACCTGAGCCGAAGTCAGACGCTTAACTGAGTGAGCCACCCAGGCGCCCTTCACTCGGTTCTTTTTCTTTCTTTTCTTCCTCGCCACCTTTACTCTACCCTCCCTCTTTTTTTTCTTTCCATCCATCCTCCCACCTACCCATCCATCCTTCATCTGTTCTTTCCTCCCACCCATCCATCCATGTTTCCATGTTTCCTTCCTTCCTTCCTTCCATCCATCCATCCATCCATCCATCCATTCTTTCTTCTTTTCATCCTCCTTCTTTTCATCCATCCACCCACCCATCCATCCATCCATCCATCCATCCATCCATCAGGCTCTGGGCTATGTTGGCTTCAATACATAAGAGTTCATGAGCATTGCTATTCTTAAATACAGATAACTAAACAATTAGGAGAATTAGCTCATCCTTTAGAGGCCTTTGCTTCAGTAAAATGAACCAAAATTACAGCCTAAAAGCAGCTGGCTTCAGTGTATTGAGCATAAGGTGATTCATTTCAGTATTCCTTAGACATTAACAGATTGCATGTTAATAACATAGCATTGTAGTATCTCATGTTTGAAAAGATCTTGGAGGGCATCCAATTTAGTCATGCATTGGATGGGTGACTTCCCTGTCTGACGTCCAGGCAGGGTCATCTCCGAGGAACATCTTTGGAAGCTCTGTGATGTTGGAAAGCTCTCTTGCAATTAATTCTGTGCACTGATGTTTTGCTGTCCTTTCATGGTTGTACAAACAAGTTTAGTCCCTGAAAAAGTGACAGGTTTTCCGATATCTGAAGGCAGCTACCCTATCCCACAGTGGCTTTCACAGGAAGCTGTCCCCAGTCCTTTTAGTCACTCCCCAAATCAAGCTGAAGTCTGCACGCTGCTCTCTGTAATCTGTGCCCATCAGTCTGAATGTGACCTGGCTGGGTCAGAATATTAAGGTTTAAGAAGACTGAAAAGATACCTGTAGAATTCGTCTGCTTAATTCAGTGGTGGCAAAACCAGTGAAAAATCTTATTCCAAGTGTGTGGTTGAACCTCTCTCAAGTTCCGTTATGGGGAGAAAATTTTTGGTTCCTCTGATGATTTGAGATTCATCACACCAGCTTGATTAGGGGATTAACATTTCCATTAGTCAGAATTTAGAAGCTACGATGGGTACCAGGTGTCTTTTTGACATTGTCTGCCACTTGCTGAGTGCTAACTTCTAGGCCCTGTGTACATTCTGAGAAAATTGTGGGCTAAAATATTTTTAGGAAGAAAACGAGCTTTAATTATGCCAAAAAAAGCCTTTTTCTGAGGATTTTAGGGCTAATGTTTCATATATTCAAAAACTTACACCTACAGTTCCATTAGGAATCTTCTGGGGAAGGCAGCAAGCATATCTTCATTTTCAGCAATAGAACTTGACTGGGGAATGAGCTCTTGGTATTTGTGCTTTTGTAATTAAGTCAGTCCATTGTTCTTTATTCTCGATCTAGAAAGATCACTCTGGTTATATTTTCAGGGTACTCTCAATTTTCTCTGTCTGCATTGCTTTTGATGAGGGTTTAAGTTAAAAATGAACTAGAAGTTACATGGGAAGGCATTTACACAGCTGTTAAATACCGCAGACTCTCATTTTGCAACGTGAATGTCTAAAGCTGAGATGACATTTTCAGATGTGTCTTCTTTTCAACATATGAGGCTTTTGCTACTTGGTTAGGGGTGGGGGTGGTAAGGGAGGTGTCTGTATTCCATTTAGAAACAACTAACCCTAACCGGTAAGGTCAAGGGATTTTAATATTCATCTTTAATGGGCCATTCTTTTTTCAACTACGTTTACTATTTCTTTTCTTATAGTATAATGACACGCTAATTAAGCAGTGGCTCTTGGAATCACAGTAAGTATAGAGTAGAGTGTAAAAGTTTGTGCTATCCTCTCTGTTCCATTTAGGACCTGCTTCCTTCCATTTGGTCTCCACTGGCAGTAGAGGAAGGCTTATTATTTATGCAAAATGTCGCAACTAGAATTGGCCTAGAAGGGGGAGGTGTTTTCTTCACCTTAGCAGTTCTGGGCAGATTCTGTGCTGTCAGAGCAGAGCCCGATGCGGGGCTTGAACTCACAAACCGTGAGATCCTGACCTGAGCTGTGATCAAGGGTCAGCCGCTTCACCGACTGAGCCACCCAGGCGCCCCTGCACGTTAGCAGTTTCTAAACCTTGAGCGAGAGGGGATACTTAGGTTCATGACCTACCCCCCTGCCCCCAAAGAAGTGTGACGGTTTTTGTGGTCCGGGGTTTCTTAGGGTTTAATCATTTGATTGGTTTTTTTTTATTCCACAAGGAAAACCAGCCAGTTTTTCTGTGTTTCTGTTGTTCAAATAACGTGCCCTGTTTAGTGGGGAACTGGTGTTCAAATTATTCTAAAAAAAAAAGTCAAGTTATGCTATAAGAAAAGCTTATTTTTTTCTGACTGTTTCATACCGGGAAAGCTTAATGAGGTAGATGGTGGAAACTCACCCTCCTTCATGTGAGATTAGAGTTTTAGGGTAAGTGTCCTGGCTTATGATTAATCATCTCCTGACCATCCAGGGATCTAGGGTAGGGTTGATGATGGCGGATTGCCACTATATAGTCAACACGAATCTCCCGGGAGCCCAGATGCTGGAGGGCTGTGTGACCAGAGCATTCTGTCCTGTGTGTCGCCCTTGTAGAGGGGAAGTGACCCTCCGAAGGTAGCAGAGCCACCACAGGCTATAGCCCGATGGGTCGGAAGGGTCTAGCCTCAGGTTCGTCAGTTCTAGGAGCTGGGACCTAGTCATTTCTCCATGGGATGGCTTTACGCTGGATGTGACGTGCATGAATTCCCCAGCAGTGATGGCATCTGGGTGTCCTTCCGTGTTGCCGTGTTTCCTGTTCTCACTGGGGGGCAGACCTCCTCTGGGTTGGATAACACAGTTACAGCTAGTGCCTGCCAGCCAGCCCAGGAAACTTTGGCATTTCTCTGCCCTTTGTGTGAGGTATTGATTTAAAGTTTTTACTCTCAGAGGGCAAGCTTGCTTCTTTATTTTCAGATTCTTGGAAACGGCTCTCCAGTATTTCATCATCTCCATTTTAGAAGGAGGCAGTTCAGGTCCAGAGAGAAACTAATTGCTCGAGATCACATTGATAGCCAAGGGCTCAAAGCTCTGTGCATTTTAATAGACACCTACAGACTATCTTTTGCCATATGAATCATCTAAGCAAAGAAAATTCCTAGATGTGGGTAGAGGAGGGGTGTCAATTTCAGCTATTACCAACACAGTTTGAAAATGGATTGTCCTCACCATAAGGGTTATCAGCTACAGGGATCTGATAAGGGGCTTACATATCATTTCACTGGTGATGTTGATTGAATAATAAATATGTGAATAATTCCTTAAAAGATAAGATGTCATGAATGTCATGTTCGGTAATAGGATTAGTTGTCATTAATGATGACCGTGTTACAAATTGAGAAAAGCTACACGTCAGTATTTTTGATCTTAATGTTTTCTTACCCCAAGCATCTTTTTGTAATCTCACATGTGCCCTTATCTTTAAAAAGCAAAAACTGAAATTCTCTCTCTCCGTCAGCAGGTACATGGATACCCTTGGCTCGAGCACACTTGTCCGTTTACTCTAGATACATAAAGGATTTTTCGCATTAAACTTGTTAGCAGTACATTCTACATTGTGATGGAAAACTAATGAAACAGGTTGCACATTTAACCTTCACACAGAAAGGCTGTGGGCATCATACTGGGACAGAGTTGTGTTTGTCAGGAACACATTAGTGAGTCCCTTTACAACTTGCCCTCTGCTCCTGCTGAGACATGTTCGGCTTGTCCTTGGTAGTAGTGAAGAGATGCTTCTCGGTGCTCTGAATTGCTGCCTGATACATCGTAAAACCGCTGTTTACCCAACCCTGTGTTCGTAATCACAAGCGCCAGCGCAGTGGGTATGCTGACCTGTGCCTCTTTGGGGTCGTGGGATAGACCCCTGGAAGTAAGAGAGGGGCATTCTCAGTTTCGTGAGACGATGCCAAATTGTCCTGTATGTTTTAAGGATAAATAGGGCTGCATTCAGAAGTGTTAATGTTATTGTTCGTTTAAAATCATTTCATATAGACTATCTAAGTACAGCTGGGTAATAAGAACTGAGATTTTATTAAAAAATTTTTTTTTGGGGGCGCCTGGGTGGCGCAGTCGGTTAAGCGTCCGACTTCAGCCAGGTCACGATCTCGCGGTCCGTGAGTTCGAGCCCCGCGTCAGGCTCTGGGCTGATGGCTCGGAGCCTGGAGCCTGTTTCCGATTCTGTGTCTCCCTCTCTCTATGACCCTCCCCCGTTCATGCTCTGTCTCTCTCTGTCCCAAAAATAAATTAAAAAAAAAAAAAAAAAAAAAAATTTTTTTTTTTTTTGACGTTTTTATTTACTATTGAGAGACAGAGAGACACAGAGCGTGAGCAGGGGAGGGGTAGAGAGAGAGGGAGATACAGAATCTGAAGCAGGCTCCAGGCTCCTAGCTGTCAGCACAGAGCCCGATGCGGGGCTCAAACTCACCAACCGTGAGATCACGATCTGAGCCGAAGTTGGAGGCTTAACCAACTGAGCCACCCCGATGCCCCTAGAACTGAGATTTTAAATGTAAATGAAGAGATACAGGAGTGTGAGACAAGAGCTAAGTAAAAACCCTATAAGGTTAAATTCGAATTGGAAAGTCATTTTATTTTTTTTGTTCTTTGAAACAGTTTCTTTTATGTTTATTTATTCTGAGAGAGAGAAGGCATGAGGGGGAAGGACAGAGAGAGAGGGAGAGACAGAGAATCCGTGCTGTCAGTGTGGAGCCCGACTCAGGACTTGATCTCACCAACTGTGGGATCATGACCTGAGCTGAAACCAAGAGTTGGATGTTTAACCAGCCAAGCCACCCAGGTGCCCCAGAAAGTCATTTTAAATTCATGGTTTTGTCTTGTCTCTTTTCTTTTCTTTTCTTTTCTTTTCTTTTCTTTTCTTTTCTTTCCTTTCCTTTCCTTTCCTTTTCTTTCCTTTTCTTTCCTTTTTTGGTCTTACCACATATGTGTATGTCTTAACCCCAGTCATGGAAAAGCCCAAGAAACAACTGCTGTCCCATCCTTGTAGGTACCCAGCGCAAACATACCTGCCCTGAGGGGTGGGCAGGGTCTCGGCAAGAAGAACCCAGAACTTCTGGTATCTGTTGTATCAGAAAAAGGAGCCATCCGAGGGGTGGGGTGGGCACGATATCTAACAAATGCAGAGGCCGGAAGAAGGGGTCCCCACTGGCTATCAAAGGAATATGGCTGCGGTTGATTAAAATATTCTGAATATATTCCAGCCCTTGCGCTGGGCAGAACACTAGCCCCTTCCCCCACCAAATGTCCATGACCTAATCCTCAGAACCTGCGACTATGTGAACATTACTTGGCAAGAAGATTGCAGATGTAATTCAGGCAGCTGATGTTGCAGACTTTAAGATAAAGAGATTATTATCCTGAGTTATCTGGCTGGGCCCAGAACAATAGCGAGGAAGGGAGGCGGGTCAGAGTCAGAGTGAGGTAGCTTGAGAAGGAATATCTGACATTTGCTGGCTTTGATGGTAGAATGGGGTCATGGGCCAAGGAACGTGGCGGCTTCTAGAAGCCTGCAAAGATAAGGAGACGGGTGCTCCCATAGAGTCTCCACTAGGAACAAAACTCTGCTGGCATTTTGATCTTAGCTTAGTGGGACCCATTCCAGACTTCTGACCTACAGATCTATAAGATAATACTTTTCTGTGGTTTGGAGCTACCAAGTTCGAGGTAATTTGTTATATTAGCGGTAGGAAGCTAATATATCTATGATATCCAAAAGGGAGATCCCCAAACAAAACAGATAAAAACAAGACACCTATTGGTCACCACTGGCTGTCAAAATAAGGTACCAACTCTGTCCCTGAAAAGAGGCAGTCAAAAAGGTGAAGCATTTAGCGCTTTTCTTGCCTTTCCTGTAAGCTACAGAGGGTGATCACAATTTTTACTTGATGGGACATAATTCTTCCTTAAGAAGATTTACAGAATGGGAATGCAAGCTGGTGCAGCCACTCTGGAAAACAGTATGGAGGTTCCTCAAAAAGTTAAAAACAGAACTACCCTACAACCCAGCAATGGCACTACCAGGCATTTATCCAAGGGATACAGGTGTGCTGTTTCGAAGGGACACATGCACTCCCATGTTTATAGCAGCACTATCAACAATAGCCAAAGTATGGAAAGAACCCAAATGTCCATCGATGGATGAATGGATGAAGATGTGTTATATATGTATATATATATGTATATATATGTATATATACATATATATATACACACAACGGCGTATTACTCGTCAATCAAAAAGAATGAAATCTTGCCATTTGCAACTACGTGGATGGGACTAGAAGGTATTATGCTAAGTGAAATTAGTCAGTCAGAGAAAGACAGATATCATATGACTTCACTCATATGAGGACTTTAAGAGACAAAACAGATGAACAAAAATAATATAAAACCAGGGAGGGGGACAAAACATAAGAGACTCTTAAATATGGAGAACAAACTGAGGGTTGCTGGAGGGGTTGGGGGAGGGGATGAGCTAAATGGGTCAGGGGCACTAAGGAATCTACTCCTGAAATCCATTGTTGCCCTAGATGCTAACTAATTTGGATGTAAACTTAAAAAAATTAAAATAATAAAAAATAAAAACTAATTGATCGGTTAAAAAAAAAGAAAAAAGAAGATTTACAGCAAGTGAACGTGGCAAGGATGATGGAATTGGGAGAGTCACCATCTTGCAACTCTTAATGGAAGTGTTGAGGTAGGCAAAGGTCATCAGAGCATGAACCCGCTAAATGCGGTGTCGTGGGGAATTTGAAAAGGAGAAATCCGATGATCACCAGCTCAGTTGTTAAGTAATTTTCACATCACTAAGAAGAAATAACTGTACCTCCTTGGGGGGGGGGGCAATTTGACATACAAAGACTATCTCGTGAGTATTCCTGCCCCTGGAGGTTGAACTCGAATATCATCCGGTCTTCAGAGGGAAACTTTCAGCGTCTAGGAAATACAGAGCTAGAGGAGCAGGTCGAATGACCTTAGAGGAAGCAAACAGATAGTCCGGAATAGGAGCTAGCCTCTATACAGCTTGTCTTGGTGCCCTCAGTAAGTCACTGGTTGCGAATATAAAAAGCAGATGTCGGGGAGAAGGAAGAGCTCTTGGTTAAAGCAGATTGGAGAGAGACAGTGGTCTAATGAGTGCGCGATCCTGATTATATTAGATCCTGGCTCAAAAGACGACCCTAAGAGAACGATGGGCATTTATGGACATCATGGACAGGGGAACTAGGTAGTAGATGTGCAGGAGTTATTATTATTTCTGGGGGGGGGGGCATTCAGGGGAGGGGCAGTATTGTTTCTATAGGGAAGGGGGTGGGAGTAATAATAGATTGTGTTTACGTAAGGAAAATGTCCCTAATTTTTAGATTGCAAACTGAGGGAGTAAGGGTAGAATGACACGCAGTCGGAGATTCCAAGCCTTAAGATGCTTTAAAGCTTGGAGGAGAAGTTGGGGCGAGGATAAAAGTAGCAGACGAAAACCTTGGTAGCTACTCCGGAGGCGTGGGAGGACAGTTACCGGGGCTCACTCTACTATGCTCTTCTGCATGTTTGAACATTTTCATTATGATCTTTCAAAACAACAGAGTAGATGGCTAGGCCTGAGGATCGCAGTTAGAGGCTTGCAGGGCTGATGGAAACTTCGGTTGGCCCGATGTCACGGGTAGGAGCAGTGGTGACTTAGGACCGAAACTCCCATGATGGCATATGCAAGATGTGCTGCGTCTCCAGTAAGTTAGTCTGCGGGAGGGTGGCTTGCTTTTTGGAAACCACGGTAGGGCGGCTCAAAAAGAAACCCCGTGACACCGATCGCAAAGATGTGGGCAGAGGTTTAGTCAACTCACTCGTAGCCAGAGTCCTGACCAATCCCAAGTGGTGTGGACAGATTTACAACCTGTTGACCTGCAGACTTCTCGGGGAACGATGAAGGGGGAGCAGAAGCCATAAAGAAGGATTTCCAAGAGGCAAAGCAGGGTAAGAAATGAAACTTGAGAAAACTATGTCCATTTACCCCCTGAACACAAAAGACTTCCCTGAACTTTGTGAATATCATTCAAATCATAGCTCTGATGTTTAAATTTAGCAGGAAAGAAAAAATAACCCTTTCTATTTAAGATGATCTACCCTGTAAGCATCTTTCCAAAGCCTAATGAAACTCTACGATCCAGTCTCTGTTACTGAAATGACTTGAACAGCTTTCTGTTTTGTTTTTTTTTTAATGTTTATTTATGTCTGAGACAGAGACAGAGCATGAGTGGGGGAGGGGCAGAGAGAGAGAGAGAGAGAGAGGGAGACACAGAATCAGAAGCAGGCTCCAGGCTCCGAGCCATCAGCCCAGAGCCCGATGCGGGGCTCAAACTCACGGACCGCGAGATCGTGACCTGAGCTGAAGTCGGACGCTTAACCGACTGAGCCACCCAGGCGCCCCGAGAGAGAGAGAATCTTAAGCAGGCTGTGTGCTCAGTGCAGAGCCTGACACGGGGCTTGATCCCAAGATCCTGGGATCATGACCTGAGCTGAAATCAAGAGTTAGATGCTCAATGAGCTCAATGAACTCAATGAGCTCAGTGAGCCACTATGGCACCTCTCCAAGAGCTGATTTTTTTTTAAAAGTTTTATTTTATATTTGAGACAGAGAGAGAGAGAGAGAGAGCGCATGAGCAGGAGAGGGGCAGAAAGACAGAGACAGAATCTGAAGCAGGCTCCAGACGCTGAGCTGTCAGCACAGAGCCCGACGTGGGGCTCGAACTCATGGACCACGAGATCGTGACCTAAGCCAAAGTCGGTCGCTCAACCGACTGAGCCACCCAGGCGCTCCTACAGCTTTCTGTTTTTAAGTCATTTGAATATTAATTTGTCAAAACATTTCAAAATAATTACTTTAAAATTGATCTTTTCTAATGTGTTGCTCTAAACCTGACCTCACTAACTACCGTAATTACCGACAAGACCTGTATGTGAGAAACACAAAACTTTATTTAAAGGCCAAGAAAGCCTGGATAAATGGAGTGCCACAGGATCTTTGCAGATAGGAAGACTCGGTTTGGGAAGATGTCAGTTCTCTTCAAAAGAATCGGAATCCAAGGCAATCCCAGTCAAAACCCAAACGAGAATTTCAAAGGACTTGAAAGGTGATTCACGTTCATCTAGAAGAGAAGAATGGACAAAAATAACCAATGACATTTTGAAAAAAATGAAACAGTGGGGATCTGCTCTGTCTAAAAGAAAACATTGCTATAGCAGTTACAACTGTGGTTGTGGTGCAGATATAGACACACATCCAGGGCACAACAAGCCTTGTGTGTATGTGTATGTGTGTATATACATAATGTATACACACACACATATTCAAAAAAATTTTTTTAAGTTTATTCATTTTTCAGAGAGACGGAGAGACAGAATGTGAGCAGGGGAGGAGCAGAGAGAGAGGGAGACACAGAATCCGAAGCAGGCTCCAGGCTCTGAGCTGTCAGCTGAGAGCCTGACACGGGGCTCGAACTCAGGAATCATGAGATCATGATCTGAGCCGACTGAGCCACCCAGGCGCCCCTACGAGCACACGTATTATATGTGAGTTTGGTTTATGAATAAAGGTGACATTTTGAGTCTGGTGGGGAAAGGCTGGTGTGTGATCTGGCAAAGTTACAATCCCTCCACATTGTACGAAAAAAGAAATTCCAGAGTGTTCAATGAGATCATCACAAAACTATTATAATAAAACAGAAAAATATGAGAGAATGTATTTCCATTACTCTGGAGTATGACAATGGGTTCTCGTAAGCAAACTGCCCCGCCCCCCAGCCTGTAAAGGAGATCAGCGGCTGTGATCATGCGGACTTCTTGTGGGACAGTGGGTATCTTATACCAAATTGAGAGTCAAGTCAAAGAAAATTTACCTTGGCTGATTTTCTGTGGAGCCTGTTTTAGTGTGTGAATCTGTTTGCCCAGACAGTGACCGGTTTACGCTGCCTCAGGGAGGAGTGGGGGACAGTAGGTCACGGTGGCGTTTGGGGGACGAGGAAGTACAGTGACTTATGTCCAATGAGTCAGCATTCTTACCGGTGGTAGAAACAAAATGTCATCTGTCAGTCCATGGAAAGGAAGTGTTTGCTTTAAAAAAGCCACGAAAGGGTGCCTGCGTGGCTCAGTCGGTTTGGCTCAGGTCATGATCTCATGGTTCGTGGGTTCAAGCCCCACATTGGGCTCTGTGCTGACAGCCCAGAGCCTTCTTGGATTCTCTGTCTCATTCTGTCTGTGCCCCTCCCCTGCTCACACGCTCTCTCTCTCTCTCTCTCAAAAATAAATAAACATTAAAGACAAAGAAAGCCATGAAAGGCTGACATTAATCTCATGGGGGGTAATTTAGATACACTTTTCACATAGTTAGAGTGGGAGGTGTTTGTGGTCTGGCGTGTGTGGTGTGTGTGTCTCTGTGTGTGTGTGTGTTTTAATTGCTGTTGTCCTTTGTCCATTTGGTTCAATTATTTGGTTCAGGCTGAGGTGACATGACTATGAGATCCTTCTCGGGCGGTCCCCTTGCTTTCTCTCATTTCCCCTTTGCCAGCGGCCCCTCAGATTCTATAGTTTAGTCCTGTTGAGCTGGCCGTGCAGTCCCTGCTGGCTGCCACGTTGGATTGGGGCTTCCTGTTCACTCCTCTGTCACCCCTATGGACAAGGGCTCTTTTAGGGCAGAGACCGGGTCGGATGCACTGTGCATCTCTGGCGTCACACACAGTGGCTGGCTGTCTCCTAGAAAGGATGCAGTACCTATTTCGAACGAATGAACGATTGCGTGAACCGATGACTACACTGTCTTTTCCTCCTGAGGAGGACAGGGGTCCACTGGGGACATGATACAGCAGTGCCATGTGACGGGCCGTGGAAACCGAAGTGACTTACCTCTGCCAGAGCTGGGGACAGCATCATAGTGTCAGCGATCCCGACGTGGATCCTGGAAGACAAGGAGGTTTTCATGTAAAAAGAGGCATTCGAAGGAGTGGCATTTAGAGTCATGGAGCAGTGAGAAAATCAAGCATGGCCGCTCTGGGAGAAAAACCATGACACGATGTGGTTGACGAGGTGGGTTGGGGCCCCATTGGAAATGCTCCCGGTAACGTGCTAAGGAGTTAGGACGTTGGGCAAAATGGGAGGCCCTTGGAGTCTTGTAAATGAGATAACTGCATGGAAAATTACCCTTGGAAACGAGGAGGATGCTGTAAGCCCTGCTATAGACTCTCCTGGCCTCTGTCCCTCCCTCCTCTGATGCTTCGCTGTAAAATGAATCTGCTTGTATGTTGTTGCTGATTCAAAAGTATTCTGAAAAATAAAGGTGAATGGGTTCTAGAATGATCATTGTAACTAATTTGAAGGGATGGTTTGGGTCATGAGGTTTTAGTGGCTTTTATTAGAAAAACTGATGACCCCATAAATGTGTTCATCTCGCCAATTCTCTCTGTCCAGGGACGACTTTCGTTAAGATGATGGATTTTTAGTGACCAGTGGAATTCGGGTTATGTTAGTGTCACTTTAATATCAGGTAATCTGTTGCAAAGAAAAAGGCATGAGGAGAGCTGATCTGGATTGTCAAAATATTGTAGAAAAAAACACAAAGGAGCTTAAATTCACATCTAGCGTAATTGGGTTGTGATTGTCTAAATGTAGACTGTCTCCTGCTGAAATGTTTAATGGTATGCAAATTATATGCAAGCCTTTCCTGCCAAAGATCTGGTGAACCCAGGAACCTTGACAAGAGTTGACATTAAACCGTCCCAGCTACTTTTACAGACCTCTTCAGAGTCTGTCTGGCAGAATTCGGTGGTTTTAAATCTAGTGGCGGAGTTTTTATTGTGACTTTGGATAATGTAGCTCTATTTTGGGTGTTTAATGAGCAGTTAGTGGAAAATATTTAGTAACTACATATAAAAGAAAGCAATTTCCTTTTGGGGGAATTGAATCTTTGTATGACTGCTTAGTCATCTCATCTTAAAAAAAATCTGCCTTCTGGGTTTCTTGGTGGTCAGTAATGGAAACCACTCATTTATGTGGTGCTTCTAGTCTCTTCCCATAATTTTGCTTTATCTTCACAACTACCTTTTGCATCCTCATTTTTTGGGGGTGATATGTCACATATTAGAGATAATTGTTTAAACTCATTTTGTTTTGGACACTAGAATAAAACAGAATTAAACCTCAAGAGAATATAGAGGCCTTTTTTAAAGTTTATTTATTTATTTTGAGAGAGAGAGGGAGCTTGTGCACATGCACGTGCAGACTTCCCCCTTCCCTCCCCCCCCCCCACATACACACACACACACACACACACACACACACACACACACATAGGGGAGGGGACAGAGAGAAGGTGAGGCAGGATCCCAAGCAGGCTCGGAGCCATCAGCACAGAGCCTGATGCGGGACTCAAACTCAGAAACTGTGAGATCATGACCTGAGCCGAGGTCAAGAGTTGGGACACTTAACTGACTCAGCCACCCAGGCCCCCCTATAGAGGCTTTTAAAATGGGAGTTGGCTCACTGTGTCATAAATATCGTAGTTTTCTGCTAGTGAGGTGTTCAAGTACAACTTAAGCCTACCTAGTCCTTGGCCAGTAGAGAGCAGATCTTTCAACCACTTTAGTAGTAGAAGAAAATGTTAAATTACAGTACAATATTTATTATACTTACCTTGTATTTATATGGCAGGACCCTAGTAGGCAGGGGTGCTGTGTCTCCAGCTAGTTGGTGTTATATTAAAAAAAAATCCATTAGGCCTCCCATCAATATATATGGTATTATATATAGTATATTATGCCTTATCTTGATGAGGAGGTATGTAAAGAAATGGTTCAGGAGTCTGGAGGGTTTGATTTTTAAAAAAACTTTCTTTGATGAAAATTTTAACCATGTACAGAGAGAATAGTATAATGAAATTGATGTAGCCATCACTTGGCTTTATGTGTTATCAACACACAGCCAATCGTGTTTCATCCGTACTTCCTAATTCCCTTTAGATTATTTTGAAGCAGAGCTAGACATAATCTGTCATTGCATCTGTAAAATATCTGTATCAATCCCTAAAAGATAAGAACTCTTAAAATATAAAAGCATAAACATGATGTAACACATTGCTGCTGCTAAATTGTAATACTTCCTTAACGGCAGATAATTGGTCTGTATTCATTTTCCCAGTTTTTTATTTTAAAATTTTTAAGCGTATTTATTTATTTTTAACGTTTATTTTTGAGAGACAGAGCATGAGTGGGGAGGGTCAGAGAGAGGAGACACAGAATCCGAGGCAGGCTCCAGGCTCCGAGCTGTCAGCACAGAGTCCGACGCGGGGCTTGAATTCACGAACTGCAAGTTTGTGACCTGAGCCGAAGTCAGATGCTCAACCGACTGAGCCACCCAGGTGCCCCCAGTTGATTTATTTATTTTGAGGGAGAGAGAGTAAGAGAGAGAGAGAGCATGTGCACACGAGCAGGGAGGGGAGCAGAGAGAGGGGGAGAGAATCCCCAACAAGTTCCGTGCTGTCAGGGCAGAACCTGATGCAGGGCCTGATCCCTGCACTGTGAGATCATGACCTGAGCTGAAATCAAGAGCTGGACAGACGCCACCCAGGCACCCCTCTTCAATTTTTTATAAGATTGGGTTTTTTGTTGTTGTTGTTTGTTTTTTTAGGTGTCCTGCCATCATTTTTCCCTCTTGTAATTGATTTTGCTAAAGAAATAGGGTCAGGGGTGGTAGAGAATTTCTAACACTCATGATTTTGCTGATCACATCCCGGTGATACAATTCAAAGAAAAACAACAACAACAAAAACCAACCCAGCTTTTTTGAGGTATAATTAACATGAAACACATTGCACACATTTCGAGGGTCCAATTTGGCAAGTTATATCTACACCTGTGAAGCCATTACCAAAATTAAGATAATGCACATATACATTTTGTCATCTTCCAACAATTGTCAATTCTCTGACACCAAATGAGTGTCCTACAGTTCAACTCAATCCTGATGCTAACTACCCAGAGTTGGCACAGCCTCCAAGTTAAGGGCTCAGCCCCACAAGACTGCCCCACTTCAGATGCCAGCTGCAAATGGGGTCCTGTAGTCTCTTTGCATTACTGCCTGGCTGCCTGCAAGTTTGGAGGTTCCCATGATCCTCCCCTTATGTTTGAGATTTCACTCGAACAACTCACAAAACTCAAGAAGGTGCTATACTTATGGTTCATTTTATTGTAAAAGATACAACTCAGGGACTTCAAAGGGACTGTTACATAGGGCTGGGTCTTGTGGGAAGGGGTGGGGCACCGAGCATCCCTGCCCTGTCCGGAAGCACCAGTGTCCCAGCATATCCATGGGGTCACCAGCCCGGGAGCTCTTCAGACCTCATCTTTCTAGAGTTTTTATCAAAGTTTCATTATGTAGGTGTGATTAAATCATTGGTCGTTGGTAATTGAACTCAGTCTCCACTCTCCCAGATGTCAAGTGATGGGGCCAATAATTCTACCGCTCTAATCACATGGTGGGTTTCTCTGGCAACTAGCTCCGCCCTGAAGCTGTCTATGGGCCGCCAAGAGTCACCTCATTAGCATAAACTCATGTAGGGTTGAAAAGGGATTATTATGAATTAGATGCTTCTACCATAAGAAAATTCCAAGGGTTTTAGGAGTTCTGTGCCAAGTACTGGGACAAAAACCAAATATATATGTGTGTGTATATATTATTTTGCTCTGTGCTCCATCACGCAAGAGTTTGCTTCTGCCTCTTTGTAATCAGACACTGTGTTTTCTCTGTCTCTGTCTGTATGTTTGTCTCTCTTTTTTAATCTGGCTTCTCTTACTCAGAATCATTATTTTGAGTTCCATTAGGTTAAATGAAATAGAAAAATTCCTTCAAAGACACAAGTTACCAAAGCTAATACAAGAAGAAACAGAAAATATAATTAGTCCTATATCTAGGAAAGAAATGGAGTGTGTAATTTCAAAACCTTCCCACAAAGAAAATTCTAGGCTCACGTGGCTTCACTGATGAGTTCTATCAAACATTTAAGGAATAATTAACATTGTTGGGCACCAACTCATCCAGAGAATAGAGGAGAAAGGAATTATTCCCATCTCCTCTTATGAATCATAGTATCTGGATATCAAAACCAGAGAAAGCTATTGCAAAAAAAAAGACCAGACTTCTATACTGAAAGCTACAAAATAGTGATGTGAGAAATTAAAGACCTAGATTAGTGAAGAAACATATCATACTTACGGATTCTACACTTATTATTACTAAGAGGTCAATACCCACAAACTGATCTATAGATTCAGCACAATCCCAATCCAAGCCCCATCAGGCTTTTTCTGGGCAGAAATTTCTGGGGAAAAACTTACATGGAAATGTAACAAACCTAGGATGGCCAAAAAACGAACAAACGAACCAACCAAAAACTCCACAAAGGCAGTAAAACCAAATTGAGGTACCTGATTTCAAGATATACTCTAAACCTCTAAAGTCAAGAAAATATAGTATTGATGTAAGAGTAGACATACAAATCAATGATACAGGATAGCCTAATGAAAGACCTTCCCAAATTTAGTGTTGTATCAAAAAAAGGTGCCAGGATAATTCAATGGAGTAAGGATACTTTTTTTTTTTTTTACCCCAGCAAATGATATCGGAATAGCGAGGTATTAGGAAGAAAAAAAGAACCTTGAGGTTTTACTTTGTATCATACACAAAAATTAACCTGAAATGGATCTTAGACGTACACATTGAAGCTAAAACTTTAAAATGTCTAAAGGGAAATACCAGGTTAAAAATCTTTATTACCTTCAGATGTATAAGATTTCTTAGCGTGGTCCATCAAAGAAATAATAAATCGGAACTCATTGACTAGACACTTGTGCTCTTAGAAGGACTTCATGAAGAAAGTGAAGACAGGGTATGGACTGGGTGAAAATATTATGATCATGTAAATCGGACACTAGACTCGATTCCAGGACATAGAAATTTTACAATTGAGTCATAAGACAAGTAGCTCAATTAAAAGGTAGGCAAAAGACTTCACCCCATGCCTCACAGGAGATAGAAGTACTCCAATAATCGTGTCCAAACGTACTCAACATCCTTACCCATTAGCGAGATCCTAATTAAAATAAGCTACCACTACACTGCCTAACAGTGGCTAAAACCGAAAAGACTGACAACCAAAGTGTTGGCAAGGAATACGGAGCAGCTGGGACTTCATGTGTTGCTGGTGGGGATGTAATGTCATACAGTCAGTTTGGAATATCATTCAGCAGGTTTTTCATAATGTTAAATATAATTAACCACGTGACCAACAGTTTTACTCCTGGATATTTACCCATGAGAAATGAAAACACGTGCCTGTAAAAAGACTTACACACAGATATTTAAGGCGGCTTTATTTGCAATAGCCCCAGGCTGGAGACAACCCAATTGTCTGTCAACAGATGAATGGATAAATGGTGGAGTATTCATGCAATGACATACTACTTGGCGATGAGAAGGGCCTAAATACTTAGTGCACAACACTATGGATGAAGCTTGCTTATGTCAAGTGAAAGAAGTCAGACACACGACAACATATTGTGTAGTTTTATTTATGTAAAATTCTCAAACTGGAGGAGGTAAACCATACTAAAAGAAAGGAGATCAGTATTTGCTTGGATCTTAGAGTATGGGGAGACTGATTGCAAAGGGGCATCTTTTGGGGTGATAGAAATATTCTACGTCTTGATTAGGGTAGTAGTTATATGTGAAAAACTCATCTGTTGGTACACTTAAATATGCATTTAGCCGTATATAAATTATACCTCAGTTTGTTTAAAAATTTTTTTAACATGTATTCATTTTTGAGAGACAGAGAGAGACAGAGCGTGCATGGGGGAGGGGCAGAGAGGGAGGGAGACACAGAATCTGAAGCAGACTGCAGGCTCTGAACTATAAGCACAGAGCCCGACGCGGGGCTCAAACTCATGAACTGTGAGATCATGACCTGAGCCAAAGTCGGACACTTAACCAACTGAGCCACCCAGGCACCCCTTAATCAGTTTGTTTTCAAGAGGGAGCTGCTAATGCCAATTTTTCCCCCCACCAGTGGATGATAGAGACTCAGTCTCTACTTTTTCCATTTGGATATTCACTTTTCGTTCACTTACAGAATAATCCTTAGCTTCTCCATTTCTCTGCCTTGCTGCTTATATATTAAAGTTCCATATTTATGTGCTCTCTATTCCATTTCATTGATCAATTTGTTTATCCTGTCTTAATTATTTTAATTTCATAATAAGCCCTGTTCTTATTATTCTCTTTCTTCATAAATGTTTTTGCTCTCCTTGATCTCGTGTTGTTCTGGATACAGTTTATAAAGACTAATCGTTTCTATGTTCTGTGAAAAACTCTGTGGAATATTGATGGGGTTTGAATTGATTTCACAGATAAACTTGGATAGATGTTGAATTTTTGCAATACTAAATCTTTCTGTTCATAACTATGGTGTTCTTTTCCGTTTATTACGATTTTCGGTGATGTCTCTCAGTACATTTTGTAATTTTCCCCATAAAGTCCTTGCCCATGTTTTGAAGGGTTTATTTCAAGGCATTTGGTGTTTCTTATTTTATCGTTAAGTGAAGTCTTCTTCTAATTATGTTTTCTCACTGTTTATTGTTGATGTATAGAAATGTGGTTTTTTAAAATCGCAGTCATGCATCCAGGGAACATTTGCTTTTGTTTCAGAAAGAGCTCATTAATCCATTAGCGGAATGTGTCACATGTGCGTGCACACTTGTATGTATTTTGAGAACGGTGGTGTTGAGGGTGAGCGTTCCCACAGCCCTGGGGTTATTTTTGGTCCAGTGTCTACACGTCAGGTTGGCCCTGAGTCACAGGACAGGATACCAGCTGGAGCCATGATGCTCCCAGCTTTAAGTGTAGTCAGCCGGCCGTGCGATCACGGCTGTCTGTAAGAGGGCTCTCTCCAGCCAGCATCCTTGAGTTAAGACATTCACGTATTGTCCACACTAGGGATGGTTTCTCATGATGCAGGCTGTCACCGTTAAAACTGTGTCCCTCTTCTCTTTTAGTATCCGGAGTGTGATGCAGAAGTACCTCCAGGAGAGAAATGAAATAACCTTTGACAAGATTTTTAACCAGAAAATTGGTAAGTTCCACTTACTCATTTGGCATACAGTCTAATGGTGGTTTCAGGTGGCATCACAGTTATGTGTAAATGCAGCCTTTCGTGCTTTATATGCTTTTATAGCTCTGGCTGGGAATGAAGGACATTTCATGTAGCAATAAGATACGTAATGGTTACTTCCATCCCTAGTAACAGACCTTGTGAATAAGCTCTTGGGAGACAGACTAGCTCGATTCGAGGGTTTAAGACAGTTTGGGGGTTGCCAAATCAAAGGATTGGGTAGTTGGTAACCAGAAAGAAGTGCTCTGGGTTTCGGACCCGCTTCTGAGGTCCCCACCTTTCCTCACTGCTGTTGTCCTCTCCGTGATCACAAGGAGGTGGCCCGTGTCTTCATAAACATGTTGCACTCCTGTGTTTGGCCGGCTCCTTGCAAAGTGTGGGGCTGGCGCACTTGATCTCATCGGTTTTCACTGGCTGACAGGCTTTACACACTGCTCCTTATTGTCAGTTCCCCATCAATTACTCTTATCCCTGAGGCTCCATTCAGTAAGTAAGGCTTATCCCTGAGCCTTAGTTAGCAGGTCACCAGGACTCTCCTGTTGTGTGCATAGAGGTCAAGGATCCATTTCTCTCTAGCTGGTACCCAGTTCTGGGCAGTGCTGGGCTTGGCCGGAGCAAGTGTGTGGATGTACAGGCGTGTTCTCCGATTACCAGCAGCTAGTGCTTGGAGAAGTTAGGACTGGACAGGAATAGCTCTAGTGTGAGGTTCCAAGGCTTGGGGAGCATTGGAGTATTATGCTTCCGAAGGGCTGGCAGTTTGTTTAGAGGTTAGATAAGAGCTGTAGTCCACATACTTTCTTTTTTTCATCCCCCCAAATCGGTTCCTGCTGTCCAGAAGTTTCCTACACTATATTTTTATTCTCAACTCAGATAGGATTCATCGTTTGGCCTGCCAGCTGAGTATTTTGTTAATCTGCCCATAGTAATGTGATAAACAGATAATTCCAGGATTTCACATGAAATCACCTTAGCCGAATACGAGAGAATTGGAACCTTCTTTCCTTCCCTTTACTTGCCTCTCACAATTACTCAGATAAGATTTGCTGAGGAACTGTGGCATCATTTTTAAATGACTTTAATACTCGAGGAAATGACTTTATTAAAATTGCAAGAAACTGGTTATACAAAAGTTTCCTGGAACTCCGTTTCTGCATTTAGTCCTGTCTCCGTGATTCACAGACCCACAATGGCCGATCCCCTTGGGACTGAATATCCTTGGAAGTAATTGTGGGCAGCCCTCCTCCTTATAAGTAAGGAGTCATAGACTCAGGTCGGTGAAGTGACTTATTCTGACTTGTAGTTCTCCTTGTCCAGCCATTCTGTAAAGGCTCTTGGAAAGGAAACAATGAATATAAAATGTACTGCTGAGGGTCACCCTGTGAGAACTGGATAGTTTTTTGTTTTTTTTAAGCAAGCGGCATGATGCTCTCTTGTGTTCAACTAAAGTAGAAACCAGTGCAGAAAAGCCTTCGGATTTTGGCAGACTTTTTAGCTAGTCTCCAAAACTTAGCCATCTATGAAGGCGATAGAGCTTCTTTCACAGCCCCTGACATTCAGTGGTGAAAAGCTGGATGCCGTTCCCCAGAGAAGCAGGTGGAGTACTGCCCTGTCTGTGCTCAGAGCACAATGTGTGGAAAGCTAGCGGCCCGTAGCTACCTAGAAATCTCACATCCCGAGCATCGAGCGTCGGGATTTGGCTATGGAACGGAGCGGTCGAAAGACTTTGACTTTCATCTCATGCTTCATTGCTGCTTCTCCTTGCGCTCACGGCGTTTGGTTAACTGTCATCTATATAAATAAACGCCCCCCCCCCCCCCCCCCCCCCGCTTTGCTTCTGCTTTTGTACGAAAGAATGGAAAACAAAACTCTCACAGTAACGAGAGAGAAATTTGTGTCTTTGGGAAACAAGGGAAGAAAGAAATGCCTTATTTATTAGTTGAAATTTAAAAATAGGTCTACAGCTCTGTTGAGAGCTACTTGCCATGGCGTCTCTCTCGTTTCACGTGTGCAGTTCAGCAGTTTTTAGCGTGTTCACAGAGTCGTGCAGCCCCGAACCCAGCCTCATCTTAGAACGTTTCCAACACCCCCAGAAGAGGCTCCATACCCATCAGTACCCCCACCCCCACCCTGAGATACCACGAATCTGATTCCTGCCCCTGTGGATTCGCCCAGCGTGGACATTCCTCCCGGATGGAATCAGACGATGCGTGGCCTTTCCATGGGGCTTCTCTCATATTTTAAAGGTTCCTCCATGTGGTGGCATGTGCGGGTACTTCATTCCTTTTTATGCTCGGTGATATTCCATAAGATGTGGCTGTGCGCGTGTTGTTCATCCATTCATCCGTCGGCGGATGTTTGGGTTATTTCCACTTTTTGCCTATTATACATAATGTTGCTACGAGAGGAAGGTGTTTCTCAACCTGTGATGCGAGCGGGTGGTTCCCTGTTACTAAGGCACACTGGAAGGTTGTGACGAACCCGCTGTCGCCTGCACTCTCGTGCCAGTCTGTGAAATGCACTGAAGGTTATTTCTCCCGTTGTGTTTTCTGATCCTCACCCCGCTCCTGTCCGCCGTCCCCGCAGCACACATGCAGGCTCCCAGACATGTCTTTCCTTCCCATTGTTTTGATCCAACCCTTACCCGAAGATGACCCCAGGGGCCCTTGATCGGAGGCCCTTACTGGCATTAAGGTGGCCTTGCGTCCTGGCCTCAGCCACACAGGTTCTGCCTCGCGAGCAGCTTCCTTGGGCACTGATGGCCTGTGAATTCTCTCGGTGAAGCTGTTTTGAAGAATTTAAAAGTTGCTTAAATGAATAAATGATTCCTTCCTCTTCCCTTCCTTCCCCTTCGTGAGCTTGGAGCTGGGCAGAGGAAGCTAGGTCTGAACTTGGAAGGTCACAGGGAAGAGCAGCAATCGTGGGACGGGGGGCGGGGGGGGGGGGCGGGATGGGGAGACAAGAGTGCGTGGTAACGTCGCCAAACACACGTCTATAGTTACGTCCGGACATCGCTGTACATTCAGTGTCCGTCTGGTCCTTCCTCCTGCCCTGTAGGGTTCTCCTTTTCAGCTGGTGTGAGGGAAGGTGGCCTGTGGTTGGAGTGAATCTGTCCTGCTCTCTAGGTCTTCTTTTCTTCCCATTTCGCTTCCCCTCACCCCCTCCCCCGTCCCGCCCACCGCCTTTTGCCTTTGTTTCTCCCATCTGTTCATCCGCCCCTTTCCATGACTGTCTCCATGTGTCACCAACTTGTTGATTTTCTGTCGTTCTGTTGTTTCCCTTTCACCATGTATCCCCTGCCTATCAATCAGCCCCTTTTCTCTCGTCCGGCACCTCCCACCCTCCCCTGTGCTGAGGTTAGCGCCTGGTTTGGGGGAGCTGCCCGCCAACCTGTGCTGCAGCCCGCGTGCAGAAACCCTTTGTGAAATGGAAAAGTTTACTCAGTCTCCGAAGCTTTGTTGAGATGACGGGCGATGCGCCGGCCTGTTGGCTATACCCCAAACTGGTTGATGTTTCGTTAAGTTTTCTGAGCTATGAAAGGGGGGTGAAAACACTATCTGCTGCATAAGGCAGTTGTGAGGATGCAGCAAGAAATGTCTGCAAAGCTCTTAACACAGGGATTGGTTCTCAGCAGATGCTCTGTGAATGAAACCCTGAAATGAAATTGTTCAGTATAAAAATTTATAATTTTTTATAATTATAAATTATAATTACAGGAAATACAGAAAACGGAAGTGTAATTTAAATAATCCCATGAAGAAGCAAAGAAAAATTCAGAATGTGGAACATTCTACAATACAACGGGCCCAGTTTCTTCAAGAAGTCCGTTACCTGTGTGTGGGAAGGGGAGGGGAGGAAGGGGAAACACCTGTTCTAGATTAAAAGAGACATTATTACCAACTACAATATAAGAACATTCTTTGGATCCTGAATCAAACAAACCAAGAGTAGAAGGGCATTTTTAAGTTACTCAGAAAAAATGTGGGGGTGCCCGGGTTTAAGCGTCTGACTTTCGATTTTGGCTCAGGTCATAATTTCAGGGTCCTGAGATCGAGCCCCACGTTGGGCTCTGTGCTGGTATGGATCCTGCGTGGGATTCTCTATCCCTCTCTCTCTGCTCCTCCCCCACTTGCATGCATGCTGTCTCTCTAAATAAATAAATAAATAAAAATTAAAATAAAAATATCTAGTCATGCCCAAAATTAGACTAATAACCCCCCATATATGTTTGTCAGCCAGATTTTTTATTTTACAACATTTTCCTTGTTCATCCTCTCTTTGCATGGCTACCAAAATATATATTTTTTAAGTTTATTTATTTATTTTGAGAGAGAGAGAGAGAGAGAGAGATTGTGCAAACAGGGGAGAGACAGAGAAAGAGAGGGAGAGAGAGAGAGAATCCCAAGCAGGCTCTGCAGTGTCAGCACAGAGCCCAATGTGGGGCTTGAACTCACGAACTGTGAGATCATGACCTGAGCTGAAGTGTAGAGTCTGATGCTTAACCAACTGAGCCACCCAGGCACCCCTGCCAAAATATTTTAAGCAATTAGCAAACTCTTTTTAGAGTTTCAGCCCTATATCCATCTGTAAAGACTACGAATGTTTTCTTATACAACTTTAGTCTCTACCCCAACCAATGAAAACGATGATTCTTGGGGCACCTGGGTGGCTCAGTTGATTGGGCATCTGACTTCAGCTCAGGTCATGATCTCGCGGTTCATGAGTTTGCGCCCCCCATTGGGCTCACTGCTGTCAGCACAGAGCCCACTTCAGATTCTCTGTCCCCTTCTCTCTGCCCTTCCCCCACTTGTGCTCTCCCCAGAATAAATATTTAAAAAAAAAAAAAGAGAAAAGAAAATGATGATTCTTAGTTTAATATCTGATTATGGTTCTTACTGTAATTCCAAGTCTATATTTATATTTTTCTTTAGTTTTTTTTTTTTCTTTTAGAGAGAGAGAATTTGAGTAGCGGGGGCAGGGGGGCACAGAGAGAGAGAGAGAGAGAGAGAGAGAGAAAGAATCCCAAGCAGGCCCCATGCTTAACTTGGAGCCTGATGCAGGGCTTGATCCTATGATCCCCGGGACCATGACCTGAACCAAATTGAAGTCAGACGCTCAACCCACTGAGCCACTCGGGCACCCCCCATTTTTTCTGAGTAACTTAAAAATGCCCTTCTACTCTTGGTTTGATTCAGGATCAAAGAATGTTCTTATATTGTAGTTGGTAATAATGTCTCTTTTAATCTAGAACAGGTGTTTCCCCCTCCTCCCCTCCCCTTCCCACACACAGGTAATGGACTTCTTGAAGAAACTGGGCCCGTTGTATTGTAGAATGTTCCACATTCTGAATTTTTCTCTTTGCTTCTTCATGGGATTATTTAAATTACACTTCCGTTTTCTGTATTCCCTATAAATTGGAAGTTAGCTCTAACAGCTTATTAGATTGGTTCAACTTTTGTGGCAAGAGTGCTTTGCAGGTGGCGCTGTGCACTTTGTGGCAGGAAGCACATGACACGGAGCTGTCGCTCTGTAGTGCTGTCTCTAAAGTGAGTTCAGATGTGGTCAGTTGTCAGCTCCTCATCACGCTGTCATCTGCCATGCGTTTCATTTTCATTGACACTGGTTGCCTAAATCAGTTATTTTTTTTTTAGGAAGTTGCCAGATTGGCGGGGGGAGGGGGGGTTCTGATTATGCCATTCTTTCCATATTTATTATGGCTGCTCATCCACGAAGGCTATTTGGTTGCCTTTAAATATAGTTCAGGAAAAGGCAGGTGCAGTTGGCCGAACTTGAAGGCGAGGCCCGTGACTTTGGCCTCATGACGTCACTCCTGCAAGTAACCCAGTGGAAGAGATTTTACAGAGGAAGCCAGGACTGTGTTCCGGGTGGGCTTAATCTACTCACACCAGCCCTTTAAAAAGCAGAGAATTTCCTCAGGCTGGCAGAAGAGGAAGTCAGAGAGAGCGAAGCACAAGAATGATTGGACATGGCTTTCCCAACTCTGCAGGTGGAGGGGACCACGTGAGAAGACGGTGGGTGTTGGCTAGGAGCCAACCAGGAAGCCAGTACCTGAGTCCTATGACCATAGGAACTGAATTCTGCCAGCAACCTGCATGAGGTTGAATGCGCCTGACCCCGGGAGCCTCTAGATAAGTCCCCAGCCTGCCAAAACTTTGATTTGGGCCTTGTGAGCCCCTAAACGGGAAACCCAGGAGCCTGCCAGGATTTGTGTCCTCAAAAATTGTGAGTCAGGAAGGAGTGGTGCTTTCAAGTCACCGAGTTTGTGGTGGTTTGTTACACAGCACTAGAAAACAGGGTAGATGCTTAAGTCTTTGTTTTCATTTTATTATTTTTTAAGTTTATTTATTTTGAGAGAGAGAGAGCATGAGTGGGAAGGGGCAGAGAGAGAGAGGGAGAGAAAATTCCAAGCAGGCTCTCCGTTGTCAGCGCAGAGCCCGACGTGGGGCTCAAACTCACAAACCGTGAGATCGTGACTTGAGCTAAGATCATGACTTGGCTTAACCGACCGAGCCACCCAGGCGCCCTGTCTTTGTTTTTGTTTTGTTTTTATTTTTTTTTAATTTTTTTTTCAACGTTTTTTATTTATTTTTGGGACAGAGAGAGACAGAGCATGAACAGGGGAGGGGCAGAGAGAGAGGGAGACACAGAATCGGAAACAGGCTCCAGGCTCCGAGCCATCAGCCCAGAGCCTGACACGGGGCTCGAACCCACGGACCGCGAGATCGTGACCTGGCTGAAGTCGGATGCTCAACCGACTGCGCCACCCAGGCGCCCCTGTTTTTATTTTTTTTAATGTTTATTTAGTTTTGAGAGAGAGAGAATGAGAGAGAGAACGAGTGGGGGAAGGGCAGAGAGACGGAGACACAGAATCCGAAGCACGCTCCAGACTCTGAGCTGTCAACACAGAGCTTGAAGTGGGGCTTGAACTCAGAAGCCATGAGATCTTGACCTGAGCTGAAGTCCGAAGCCTAACCAACTGAGCCCCCCCCAGGCGTCCCCGCCAAGTCTTTGTTTTTAATTGCCAGTTTTCAGAATAAAAAAGATTAAGTGACAGGCTGCTTTTCTCCTTCTTTTCTCCTTCTTAAACGGAAATTGTATGTCTTAACAGACATCAATTATGCTGATTCCTAATCTGCTATCAGTAAAACCTACACTCATTTCAGTACGGACACAGTGTTCTTGGTTTGGCTTATCTGAAGAATGGTTTTAAAGAGATACCGATTATTGAAAGACAGATCACTTTACCAATTGGGGTTAAGATTTTGTTACCATTTTCTTCAGTAAGATACACGGAAATAATCTCATCATATGCAAGTGAGGCGCATGGCTTTTGATAAATTCCATCTGTCTGTCGACAATCTACTTAGCTCCTGTCTGCCTAGCCAGTCTCATTAGAGGGCAGTGTGTCTGATTATAAGGAGACTCCAAAATAGGTACTTAATTCATGAAGTATGCAAATGTTACCCTCGTGTAGGAAGAACAACCTGGCTTATGTAACATTACGTCACCTATTGCCACCGGATCATCTCCGTTTATCACACTGACTCCCGTTTGTGCCAGCGGAAGCCTGCCATATGTAGACTGTAGTCTTTTGGTTCTGGCTTCTTTCATTTAGCATAAGATTTTGGAGGCTCAACCACACTGTGCGTACCCATCCTTCACCAACCCTTCTGTGGCTGAATTAATATTCCATCCTATGGATAGTATGACCACAGAATTGGTTATCTACCCGCCATTTGGTTGATGGACACTCAGATTACTCCCACTGTTTGTTACAAACGATGCTGCTGTGAGTGGTCATGTGCCAGTGTGGACACCTGTTTCCATCTCTCTTAGGTGTATAACTAGGAGCTTCAGAACTGCTGGGATATGTGACAAATTCAGGGTTAACCTTTTCAGAAATCGCTGTTGTTTTGCAAAGAGACCGCACTTCTTGACATTCTCACCGGCAGGTTCTGGAGGACCAGGCTTGCCGTAACCGCATCCAGGCTTGCTGTTGTCTTTCTGGTCAAAGCCATTCTTGTGGGTGTGAAGTGATGTTTCATTGTGGTCTTCATTTGTATTTCCCTAACCATTAGTGGCCCTGAACGTGATTGGGCTAATTAGCCTTCTTATATCTTTGGTGAAGTGCCTATTGAAATCTTTCGGTCCATTTAAGAAATTGATTTTCTCATTTCTTAATGGTGACTTCTGAAGCACCGAACGTTTTAATTCTGATGAAACCCAATTCATACGTTTTTAAAAATTGTACTTTTGTGTCATATCTAGGAACTTTCTGCCTACCTGAATGCCGTGAAGATTTTCTTCTATTCTTCTTCTAGATGTTTTATCATTTCAGCTCACACATTTAGGTCTTTGGTTGATTTTTGAGTTAGTTTTTGCGTATTTGTGAGATAAGGGTATCTTATTTAAAAATTGTACTTTTGGGTCATATCTAGGAACTTTTCTGCCTACCTGAATGCCATGAAGAGTTTCTTCTATTTTTCTTCTAGGTGTTCTATCATTTTAGCTCTCACATTTAGGTCTTTGGTTGATTTTTGAGTTAGTTTTTGCATATGATGTAAGATAATGGTTTAAGTTCATCTTTTTTTTTTTTTTCTGCATGTGGATATCCAATTGTCTGGATGCATTTGTTGAAAAAACATTTCTTTTCCACATTGAATTGTCCTGGCACCTTTGTTGAAAATTAATTGACCATAAAATGGATTTATTCTGGACTCTCAATTTTGTTCCATTGATCTCTGCCTTAGGCCAGTGCCACACTGTCCTCATTACTGTAGCTTTGGGGTAAGTTTTGAAATCAGGAAATAAAAATCCTCCCACTTTATTCTTTTTTCTTTCTTTCTACATTTTTTTTTTTTCAGAATTGTTTTTGGCTATCCTGAATCCTTTACATTTTGATACGAATTTTAGCATCAGATTTTCTGCAAAAAAAAAAAAAAAAAAAATTCTGCTGGGATTTCCATAGGGATTATGTTATAGCTACAGATCAACGTGGAGAGAATGGCCATTTTAACAGCATGAAGTATGCTGATCCGTGAAAATGAAATGTCTCTGCATTTATTTAGGTCATCTCTAATTTCTCTTAGGCGTGCTTTGTGGCTTTCAGTCTCTCGCGTCACATTACATTTATTCCCAAGTATTTTCATGTTTTTTGGTGCTATTTTGAACGGACTTGTTTCCTTAATTTCATTTTTGGCTCTTCATCGCTAGCACGTGGAAATAGAATGGGTTTTTGTACGGTGACCTTGGATCCTGCCATCTTGATGAACTAGTTTATTAATTCTAGAGATTTGTGCATAGGTGTGTGTGCATGCACGTGTGCACACGTGTGTGTGTGAATTCCTTAGGATTTTCCCCATAGAGAATCTTGTCTCTGAATAAAAACAATTTTACTTCTTTCTTTCTTTCCAGTCTGGTGCCTTTCCTTTTCAGTTTTTACTTTTCACTTTGATTTCTTAAATATTTCTTATGTTGGCCTCAAATACATTTAGCATGATTTCAAAGCACATTTATGTAGCAAGAATGCATATACTGTATTTGGCACCTTGGGGTTAAGGCATAAGAAATATACTTGTTATGGGCTTTGGAGACAAAAGTATATGTTTCATTATAGAAAGAGTACATTAGAAAAATAAAAACTACTACCTTTCAAATAGATTTTTGAGCAGTTTCTATAAAAACAAAGATGGACACAGATATGTCATGGGTACCTATTAAAAAATCGATATTATATAAGACCACCGAAATAGTTAAAAAAAAAAAAACCCACAAACAACACAGAATAAAACATTTTAGTATTATTCTTTTGTTAATTTCAAAGACCAGGGATTCCAATCAATTTATTTTTTTTAATTTATAAAAGTATTGCTTGAAGTGTTCTGTGCTTCAAAACATAATAGGTGGTTAAAATCTGCCAAAAACCTTGTAGCCCTGCAACTCCTTACTCAAAGGCCAGGGTTAAATGATAGCAAATTGAATCTCTTTGCATTTGGTTATAATGAGGGGAATCTGAACCTGGGAACCAGCTTCAATCTCTGTCTCCCCGTTTTTGTGCCCAGCTTTGTTTGGAAGTGGGTGTTTCTGCCCCTGCGAAGGCCCTTCCCCCTACAAACAGCCCTGATTGAGGGTCACAGAGTCGGGCTCCCACCCCATCATATCTTTCTCTAGAGGAAAGCAACCAACCACCACGGAGAAGAAAAACCTAGGGCCCCATTCAGTGCTGCATCAATTATACATGCCTTTGTGGACACTTTTAGCCAGTGAAAGAGTTAAAGATCCACTTAAACTTTCAAAAAGCAGAGATAAACACTTGACTAAGCACAGCTAATTGGATTTTCAATTGAAAAGGCCGAGGCAGCAACAGGCAACTCCTGGCGAGGGAACTCGGGGAAGTTAGGGGCACCGATTCTGCACATTTTCATCTTGCCTGTTACCGGCAGGCTGTCTTTCCAGCTGACTTCTTACCTGTGCTGGCCTCATGCAGGCTGGGTATCTACCCGGCTCCTCCCATAGGACCCTGCCTGAGCTGGGGGCTACCACCTGCCCTGCAGGCACCCTCTGCCACTCTAAGTATTTGGGACGTCCGTGATATTTGAGGCAGCTTTCAAAGAGCATGAAAATGCCTTTTTTTTTTTAAGTTTATTAAGGCTGGTTTTCCTTTTTTTTTTAATATTCATTTTTGAGAGAGAGTACAACTAGAGGAGGAGCAGAGAGAGAGGGAGACACAGAATCTGAAGCAGGCTTTAGGCTCCGAGCTGTCAGCCCTGAGCCCGACTCGGAGCTCGAACTCATGAACCACGAGATCATGACCTGAATTGAAGTTGGACGCTTAACCAACTGAGCCACCCAAGCACCCCTGGTTTTCCTTTTTAAAGCTCTTAAAGCTTTCCTTTTTAAAGCTTTAAAGATCTTCAGGTTTGAAGATCAGCCAGAATGATCACTTCCAAGAAAAATTCAGAACAGCTACGTTTTACTGGAATAACACAGTACTTTGGCATCTGCTAATCACTAGAACGACAGGAACGCCGCGGTAGGATGGCTAGACCCCTGATCTGCCGCCTGGCAATCCGTGATCTTTAAAAGTTTTTTTTTAATGTTTATTTATTTTTGAGAGAGAGAGAGAGAGAGAGAGAGAGAGAGAGAAAGAACATCAAAGGGGGAGGGGCAGAGAGAGAGGGAAACGCAGAATCCAAAGCAGGCTCCGGGCTCTGAGCTGTCAGCGCAGAGCCCAACACGGGGTTTGAACCTCGAGATCATGACCTGAACCCAAGTCAGTCACTTAACGGACTGAGCCACCCAGGTGCCCCAATCTGTGATCTCTTAAATTGCTATTTAATTCTCCCTGATTTCTTCTGAGCCTGCTTTGTAGGAATTCCTTTTAGTTTGAGACGGCGATGGCTCCCTGTGTGCCAAACACTGCCCTGGGCATTTCGCATGCTGGGTAAAGGAATGTGACCAAGTTCGCTTACCCCCCAAGAGGCAAAGCCTGGATTGGAAGTTCTGTCTGTCTGTCACCAGGAAAAGTTAGTGTGGAAATTCGCATGGAGATGAAGTGCCTCTTTTTTTTTTTTTTTTTTTTAAATAACATATCAACCCTACAATTTTATTTAATATATAATGATGCTAAAATCCAGAATTTGGGGGCAGTGCACAAAGATCTTTCTGTAGCAGATGTACTTATATGCTTTGCGAAATGAGACATTCACAGTCGAGTATGTTTTGATCAAGTGCTGTACTAGGAAGATCTCTTTAAACAAAAAAGGCACACGGGGGAAGGTAAAGACCACATCAGGCTTCCCACCCCCGGCCAGCTCACCCTTCGAAAGAACGTATATGATGCGCACAGACCTCTGGCATGTCAATATCGAAAGTGCCAGTGAAGTGTGGTTACTACTCCCAGGGAGTCCCAGCGATTCATGGAAGGGACTCCCGGTGATGTCTAGGAGGCACGAGTTTAAATCCCAAGGCGAGTGTGGACAGGCTACTCTCTTAGCCGAGAGGGAAGCCTAGCCGCCCAGCAGGCCTCTGTAGCTGACTCAACCTTATAGCTTTCTCCCTGGCAGGGTCCACATACGTTCGGCGAAGCGTGTGTGTGCTCTAGCGATATTAGCAAATATGGGGTCTTCATATGTATTGCTAGAGAATGCCAGGGATCCAGGAAGCATCACCTCTCTTGGGAAAACTGTCCATCAGCTTTCAGAACCGACAGTTAAGGGGATGACGGGACCCTTGTAGGATTTTAAAAGCTCCAAACGCATCACGAAATGTCATGTGGTAGTGTGCTGAGGATAACCCCTGGTTTTAGCTGTTTTGGAAATCCTTTTTTTCTGAGGATTTTTATACCTCATCCTTGATTTTTGTCAGTATTTCTACTTCTAGTCAATGTCAAAACCAGGAATTGCAGAGATGTGCTACGGGGTGGTTATTAGAGTTTGTTTGAAATCTGTTGCTAAAAACTCAGCCATTCGTTCAGTAAAATTTATCGTGTGCCAGACACATTCTTGTAAGTACCGTGAGAATGCATCTGTGGACAGTTCTGAGGCCTGTGTCTTCGTGGAGCTACCATCGTACCCGGGGAGACGGGCTGACAAACTCATACTGTCCCCATGCTGGTACAGGTCGTGGAGATTCGCAGAGCCACAGAGGGGAAGGGTGTGCTGGTGGCGGTTTCTGATGGAGTGTTTCGAGAAGGCACTGCTTATAAGGGGTCAGTTGGACAAATCCCTGGGGGAGGTGAGGGAGCCGAGCCCCTGTGTATCCGGGGAGAGCAGGTCCGGGCTGAGGGTTCAGCAGACACCCTCACTCAGGAGCCACGATGGTGGGCGGACAGCCTGGAGGCCCAGAGGCTGCGGCCAAGGTGGGGAGTGGGAGTGCCAGGTGGGGGAGGTCGGACAGGCCTTGCAGGCCATCGCGAGGGTGTCGAGGGTGTCGGCTTTTACTCAGAGTGAGCAGGGACGTAGGAGAGGCCCGACCACTGGGCTGGCACTCTCTCAGGCCTTCACAGAGCAGACGAGCTGCCATGGAAACGGGCCTGGGAGGTCAGGGTGGAAGCGGGAGGTGATTCTGGCCTTTGGGTGAGTGGGGTAGCTTTGGAGGCGGTGGGAGAAGTCACGGAGTTACAGCCTTGACGACCGGATTTGTAAGGAATCCTGGTGTGAAGCCGGTGGGAGAGTGAGAGACAGAGGGGCTTGGGGGGGAGGGGAGAGGGGGGAGGGGGTGGGGGGGAGACAGTGTCCAACGGTTCAGGTAGGGCCAGAAGGGGAAGAAAAGGCTCAGGTCAGAGGGCAGTGGGTCTGTTCCTGCCCCTCAGGAATTAAGGGAACTTGATCTGCACAGGGTCACTTGCCGAAGGCTCTTGTCACACGTCCTCTGCATTCTTCCTGATGATTTGAGGTCATCTGTGTAAGCTTAGAGCTTTGTTCCAACTCTGAATCACTTTCTGCTCGCTGAGGAGCAGAGAACATTCTTCAGGTCTGGCTCAGAAGAGAAATAAATCCCAGCCGAGGTGGGGCAGACTGACTTGTGCTAGTCTCTCAAAGAGACTATTTATAACTGGAGCACAAAGAAAAGAGGGCTACTTTTAAAAGAAGCAAACATTCTTACCTTGTAAAGATGCACTTACTCTCCACAGAAATTGGTGGTTTTTTGCTTTTTTTTTTTTCCAGTGGAAATTTTCATTGCTTCGAGTGTGGATGCAAATATCACTTAAAAAAAAAAAAATCATTATTGGCTTTTGGAGTTTGTTCTCAGGAATCCAATTTGCTTGCCATACAATTTGTGACTATTTAAGACAATTGGAATTCGTTTTGTTTTGTGGCTCCTACTCTCACACCAGCAAGTGGGCTCAGAAGTGGTGGAAAAGAACCCGAAACAGAACAGCTTTGCTGGGAACACTGATTTGGGGGCCCTTCTTTTTCTCTCATTGTTTCTTCTCATTTATGGTTTTCAGAATATACCTGACTTCCTCCTCATGAGATACCACATCTGTAAGGATCCAGTTGTCACCGATTTTTTTCTTGCTTTCGTGCTAACCGTGCTATATGCTTGTGTGTTTTTTTTTAAATTAAAAAAAAATTTTTTTAATGTTTATTCTTGAGAGAGAGAGAGAGAGAGCATGAGCAGGGAAGGGGCAGAGAGAGAGGGGGAGACACAGAATCCAAAGCGGGTTCCAGGCTCTGTCAGCACAGAGACTGACGTGCGGCTCGAACTCACGAACCACGAGATCATGACCTGAGCCGAAGTCGGACGCTTAACTGACTGAGCCACCCAGGTGCCTCCCCCTTTTTTCCCCCGAGTTTGACTTTTGACAGAAATGTACACTGGTATAACTATTACCACAGTCCATACGTATAGACCAATTCCATCGCTTTATTTTTTTTTTTTTAATTTTTTAAACATTTATTTATTTTTGAGAGAGAGAAAAAGCGTGAGTGCAGCAGGGGCAGAAAGAGGGAGACAGGATCTGAAGCAGAGTTCAGAGCCCAATGCAGGGGCTTAAATTCACAAACTATGAGATCATGACCTGAGCCTTAACTGAGAGTCAGCAGCTTGAGGGACTGAGCCAGCCAGCCCCTCTATCACTTTAAAGAGACCATCCTGGCCCCATTGTATTCAGCTGCCCCCCCCCCCCCCCAGCCCCAGGCAACCCCTGATCTGCTCTCATCACAATGGATTACATTTGTCTTTTCTGGAAGTACGTTTAAACAGAGTCCAACAACATGCAGTCTTTGGTATCTGGCTAATTGGCCCAAGCACAGTGTCCTTCCTGGAGAGCCATCCATATTGTGGATTGTTCAGGGCTTGGTTTATTTTCTTGCTGAATAGTATTCCATCGTGTGGACTTAACACAATTCAGTGTTCATGGACATTGGGATTGCTTCCAGTTTGGGGCAATTATGAGTGAAACCACTATTGACATTTTTACCCGTTTTATCCTTGTTGTGAACACATCTTTTTAAAGTTTTTTTTTTTTAAAGTTTATTTATTTATTTTGAGAGAGAGAGCATGCACAAGCGGGGAAAGGGCAGAGAGAAGGAGAGACTGAATCCCAGGCAGGCTCTTGTGCGGTCAGCACATAGCCCAGTGTGGGGCTTGAACTCCCAAACTGTGAGATCGTGACCTGAGCCGAGATCAAGAGTCGGGCAATTAACCGACTGCGCCACCCAGGTGCCCCTTGTTGTGAACACAGCTTCCTTTTTGGTAAGTGGCTGGAATGGAATTGCTGGACCCCCTCCCCCTTGAGAGGTGCATGCACATTGCGATTGTTAATGTCAGTTAACGCACGTTCCCTCCTTATCTCGGTGAGACGTCCTTTTTCACCCCGATAGATTGTTCTGATGTCTGCATTCCCTACTGTGGATATAACCACACTTCCCTTCATGTGTGCATGGTAGAGCTGGCCTCTAATCTCTGCCTTTTAATTAGAATATTTAGAACATTTACAGGAAAATAATGACCAATATAGTTGGGTTTACGTCTCACATCTTCCTAGTTGTTCTTCTGCTTTTTTCTTCTTTCGGATTGAGTATGTTCTAGTCTGTTATGTTGCCACCCCTGGTCTGTTAGCTATTCCTGTTCATTTTTTTAAATGTGTTTGCTGTTTCCAGGCACCTTCGATCCCCTGAACTTCCGGGGCCCTCGCCTCAGCAAGGCCACCCTGGTCTGCTTGGGTCGCACTCCCAACATCACGGTTCAGAAAGCACCTCCAGGCCAAGAGCTGGCCCGTCCTGGGGCCCTTCTCCTTATTCCCCTTCTCCCACAGACCATAGCCCCTTTTAGGCCTGAAAACAGTGGCTGCATACATTTTGTGCTATTTTCCGGTTGTTATGGTGGGAGGTGAAGTTCACCCCTTGATACTGTATTATGCCCTGCAGTGTAATTTTATTTTTGAACTAAAATATTTGGCTCTTGGTGGGAAGATGGGCTAACTGTATGGGACTGGAGCAACCTGTGAGGCCCTGGGTGTGTAATACCACTGCTCTGATCGCACAGGGGTGCAGAGGGGGTGGTCGGTTTCCAGCAGAAGCTGAAGAGGCAGAAGAGGTAGAGACACTGAAAGAGTTTGTGTCCGGACTTCCGGGTGGCGATGGCCGCCGTCATCCAGCCCTTTGGTGCTCAGTGCTCTGCATCTCGATCTCAGTCTTCAGAATAACTTCCTGTGGAGGCTGTCGTTGGCCTCATTTTACAGGACAGAAGACACTCAGAGGTGAAATGACTCGCCGCGAGTCTTGAAAAGAAAGATGGGCTGAGCGGGACTTGACCTCACGGGGTTGGCGTTGGCCCCCTCCGTAGCTCAAGCTGCCAATGACTGTGCTGTGCTGGGTAGTCTAATTAAGAGGTTTTTCCCGACGATGCAGGTGACACATCTCATGAGGCAGCGGTAGAATTCAGGGGAAACGCGACCAGCTCGGCCGTGCATGAAGTGGGGGAGTTTCTACCTGGAGTGGCTCCTTGTTGCCAGGACAAGGCAGTGTGATTAATTTCCCACAAGAACACTGGTCCATGAACACCCTCACCATCCCCTTCATGCACTCCAAACTGACCCCTCTTCTCCCTTTGTATTGATGGTAACAACACCACCGATGTTCTCCAGCCACCCAGGGTCCCCAGTTGTGACGCCAGTTTGACACCTCTCTGCCTTTGTCACACATGCCCCCTTCCTTTCCCATTTCCACTGCCACCTTGGTTTATAGCAAAGATAACGCCCTGACCCATATTTTTCAGGATGGCTATTCTAGTTTTTTTGTTTTTTTGTTTTTAACTTTATTTATTTATTTTTGAAAGAGAGTAGGGGCAGGGGCAGAGAGAGAGAGGGAGAGAGAACATCCCAAGTAGGCTCCATGCTGTCAGTGCAGAGCCTCCCTTGGGGCTCGAGCCCACAAACCATGAGATCATGATCTGAGCTGAGATCAGGAGTCGGACGCTTAATCGACTGAGCCCCACCACGGGCACCCCTGGCTCTCCTATTCTTATGTTCATTCTGCAGCCCCTTTTCTAACTGTTAGGAGGTATTGTGGAAACACCGTTTCCTCCTGTCCTGCCCATGTTCTACGCCCTCCCGCATCCCCCCCGATGAATGAGGTTCTACTTGCTGCTGCCACTTGAATGACTGGAACCGGCCTCTGTCTTCTCCCTTCATCTTTTTCCTCTGGTGCCACCTTCAGTGACCAGCGTTACGCGCTGTCCCTGTTTACCTTCCTTTGCATTCTGTCCCCCTCCGTGGAACGCCTTTGTCTTCCACGTGCTTCTGGGCTGTCTTCCCAGGGCCACCCGTGGGAGGGTGAGCTTAACCCCCAACCTGATTTCTGACTACAAACAGTCTGTTTTCTGACTGTTTTTGTGTGTGGCACGTTTTGGGCACTTACCGTGGAAAATGTAGTCATACCAGGTTCCTCTTTCCTGCTGGTTCCCTAACTGGAGTTTAAATTCCTCGGGACCAAAGATAATGTCTGACGCTCTTCCTTCTTTGTGACTCTCCGGCATCTAGTTCAGTATTTTACACAGCTGAGGCCCTGGCTTTTTTTTTTTTTTTTTTTTTTTTTCCTTTGGTTGACTCTTTCAGCGCAAAATCCTTTCAACTGCCATTTCTAGAAAACTCTTCCTTGCAGCCTCTTGTGTAAAGAGTATGTTTACATATTATGTGGTTGCCTCTCAGTGTGGAGACGGTATTCTGGGGGGGAAGTAATGGCCCGCCGATCATGCACCCCGTGTCCCCTCCGTCCCCTCCGCCGTGTCCCCCGTGGGCGTCTGTGCACCGTTGGGCCGGGTGAGTGCACGGCCCCCCCCGGAAGTGGAGGGCTCAGGCGGACAGCTGTTGGGAGCAGACGGGTCACGGAGCAGCCGTTGTGGTAGCCGTCCCCTCCATCGCCTCCTTGCACAGAGGGTGGGGGGAGGCCAGCATTGCTTCCCACGGCCGCATCCCTGCTTCCGGGAGATGGTGTAACCGCCTTCAAACACTTAAACTTCGTCTATAGCTTTATAAAACACCTATGTCATTTCGTGGTCAAACTACTGTAGTCAGCCAGTTAAAAGTTAAAGTGCATTTGGGCACAGTAATCACAGAGACGGTGTCCTTGCTCTCCTGAGTAGTCACCTCATGTTCACTGAATTGCACATTACATATGAAAAGCAGCTCCGGCCTCTCTTGCTTGGGGTTCCGCCCCAGTGGGCTGTGGGCCTTCTCGCCCGGCGGGTCGGCCGCGGCAGCCTGAGCACCTGGCGTTCACTGTCACGGTTCCGTCTTTTGGCGCCTTGAAGCCTTTTGAGAACGTCTTCTCCTCCTCACACAGATGTTCAGGGGTGGAGGTAGGGAGGCGCTATTAGTAACTAGGGGTCACCACCGAGTGCCTATTTGAGGTCGGCTCGGGGAATGGGACAAGGACACGGAGGTCCACCTGGGACAGTGTGGTGGCAGCTGGGTGTCATATTGCAGAGAGCCACGAGGTAAGAAGTGACAGTGGCAGGGTAAGTGACAGTGTCCAGGGCCTGCTGTGTTGAGGAGAGAGCCCTGACTCTCAAATCCTCAGACCTGGATTTGAGAGCAGAGTTGCACTTTTGTATAAAACCATCACCGACTTCCAGGAAAGACCGTCCCCCAGCAGGCCTTCGGGCATCTGGAAGCTTTCCGCGAACACCAGCTATTGTGCCAGTGACCAGGACGCGGTGCCGGTATTCTTGTCTGTGGGCCCTGGGCCCGCTGGCTGAAGACCCCTCCCCTGCACGCTCTGGCCTCCCCGGGGTCGTCCGGCATCCCTTCCACTGCCTTCCTGTGCCCAGGTTTGAAGTCTCACCCTCTCCTTCTGGCCTGAAATTCCCGCCTCCGAGCCCCTGGCCGCTCTTCCTCCCGCCTCTCCCTGGCCCATTCATGTCTCCACGCCTGGCTTGTGCCTCCCTTCTTCCCAAAAGCATGTGTGACTGTGCCACAAGCCACACTCCCCTTTCCCCTTAGTCAATTAATGAAAAATTTATTGAGCCGATTAAGCCCTGGCCATTGTGCTGGGATTAGAGAGACGAGTCCCCAAGGGAAGGCCGTCTCGAGGGGCCTCCGGGTAGACAGCTGCCATGCACTGACACCAGAAGAGGTGCGTCCTTCCCTGACATGACGCCAGCTGCCCGTTCCAAAGGCCAGAGTCCCGGTTTACGGGGAAATGCTACAGGTATTTCTGTTAACTCCAGGAGTGTGACGACGAACCAGACATGGGCGCACAGGTCACCCAGACGGGGCCAGGGACCCGACAGGTGGAGAGCCAGAAGGATTGCTCGGACAGCAGCGCTGACTAGTGAACCCCAGTTCAGAAAGGCCCTACACACTGTGAGCAAAAGACCCATAACCCAGGGTGAAAATGGGCGAAGGTGGTAGAAAGACAGATCACTGCAAAAGAAATAGAAGGAACCGGACCATACGAAAAGATTTTCAACTTTATGAAAACGTAAGAGCAGTGCAAAGTGAGGGGACTCTGAAATCTTAACTGTTTTATCTTTCAAACTGGTGCCGGGGCCCGCAGAGTGGTGACACTGTTTTGGTGTGGCTGTGGGTTTCAGGGCAGGTGCTGGGCCCTGTTGCTGCGGGGAGGACAGGCAGGTGCTTCGCCCACGGGGCTGGTTCCGCCAGGTCTGTGAAACTGACAGAACGCCGATAAAGCCCTTTGGCTCAGAAGTCTCACGCTAAGGAACATATTCTACAAATATGCTTGAATGCACGAGAAATGACGTATGGGGAGGGTTATTCAGTGCAACGGTTTTCCAAGAGCCGAGTATTTGCAACAACCCAAACGTTCATCATCAGGGAAAAAGTTACACAGATTATGGCATTCCATAGGATGGAGTACTGTGCAGCTGCAAGGAGGGACCAAGGGGCTCTTCAAGACCGGGAGAGCGGGCTCTCCGAGGTATAGTGTTGGGGAAAAACGGCTGACTCGGGCAGTGCATAAAGTATGGTGGAAAATAAGAGTTCATTCTGTGCCTCCCTTTATGTTGTGTTAGAAGGTAAAGTGCCTGTAACAGACCCAAAATGTCATGGGCTGTACACATAGAAGTCTCTTTCTTAGGGCACCTGGGTGGCTCAGTCGGTTAAGCATCTGACTCTTGGTTTTGGCTCAGGTCATGACCTCACAGTTTATGAGTTCGAGCCCCACATCAGGCTTTGTGCTGACAGCGCTGAGCCTGCTTGGGATTCTTTCTCCCCCTCTTTCTCTGCCCCCCCCGCCCCTCCCCGCTCGTGCTCTCTCTCTCTCAAAATAAATAAATAAAAACTTAAAGAATTTTGGGGTGCCTGGGTGGCTCAGCTGTATAGGCCTCCAACTCTGGGTTTCAGCTCAGGTCATGAACTCATGGTTTCATGATTTCAAACCCCGCCTCGGACTCTGTGCTAACAGTTTGGAGCCTGTTGGGATTGTGTCTTTCTCTCCCTCCCTCTCTACGCCTCTCTTGCTCACGCTGTCCGTCTCTGTCTCTCTCAAAATAAATAAATAAGTAACTTAAAAAAAAGTTCTTTCTGGTAACAGTGCAGGGCAGGTGTTTGAGGTTAGTGGGAGGCTTCCTTCCACGTGCTAAGTTTGTTCTGTGATGTGGCACTGGTGTCCCTCAGGACTGGCAGCCCCTGCACGGAGCTGGGTGAAAGAGGGTTAGGAAATCACACCGATTTCTTAACAGCCGTGGCCCAGAAGTGACACACGCCGCCTTCCAGAAGAGATACCAGGACACCAACAGCCGTGACTCTTTGGGGGCGATGGTGAAGGTGCACGGCTAGGACGATGAGGCACACACAGGCCGGGAAGGGAACTTTTCACTTCATGCCTTTCAATACATTCTTCACACTTTGAACTGTTTTGTCTGTTCATAATTTAAGAATGGATAGTTGCAGCGTAGCGGACTCACGCCTTGAAAGAGCTAAGAACCCCGGGCCGTGGGGGCAGAGAAGAGGGACGGCTCCCCCTGGGGTGGCCCTAGCCTGGGGTGGGCTCTGGGAAAAGAGGAGCTGGGCTCGGTTGGGGAGCGAGGGCATCTGAAAGTGTGCAGCGCCTGCAGGCCCTCCCTCGATGTGGCGGGCTGGGCGGCTGGGGTGCGCACTGCACTTTGGCCGGGCCGGCGGTGGGGCAGCACGTGCCCTGGAAGGAGGCCCAGCATTCTGTGCAGCCCCGACGAGAAGTTCAACAGCAGGGGAGCTGCGTGCTAAGAGCCAGGGCAGCAGCATGGGGAGGGACTGGAAAGGGACCTGGAGACCTGGCGGGGAGCCAGGCGAGGTTGCAGTGGGCCGTCTAAGGGGTGCCTCTCTCCCCTACAAAGCCGGCTGGGCCTCGGCTGATGTAGCGCAGTAAGTCTGTCTGTCCATACCTCCGGTGAGATTGCAATTGCCTTGAGAAGCCCTTCGTTTCACACTTAGAATGTCATGCTGTAAATACATTGGGCTTGATTCTCTTTTGTTTTAAGTGAGACGTTTATGTTTCCGCACGCTAGAAAAGTGCCCAGATCCTAAGTGCACAGCCTCAGGAGTGACGACAGAGTAGGCTCGCGTGTATCCGTTGGCTGACTCTTGCTCTGTTTCTTCCTTGTTAAGATCACGGTTAGACTCATCAGGTGCACGGCCACACACGCCCCACACACGCCCACCCCTTTTGTCCTGGCCGTGTCTTCCTCTGTGGCCTGCACACTCACACCCCAGTTTCCATAATGTCAGTTTTAACAGGTGCTCCCGCAGAAGTCTTTGGGAAACATGTATTGGGTGGCTTACTAGAATAATCTTTCTGTTTCATTTTGAGTGATTTTGCATCTCACTTTAATTGTCAGTTTGTTTACTGTTGGATGTGCACAGACCCGTGACAGACGAAAACATTGACCGCAGTCTAGAAAGAGTATCAGCGTGGTGACCTTTCTCTTCTATCATTAAAAAAATGTTTTTAATGTTTATTTATTTTTGAGAGAGAGAGACAGAGACAGAGACAGAGCACAGTGGGGAGGGTCAAAGAGGGAGACACAGAATCCAAAGCAGGCTCCAGGCGCTGAGCTGTAAGCCCAGAGCCTGACGCGGGGCTCAGACTCACAAACTGCGAGATCATGACCTGAACTGAAGTCGGATGCTTAACCGACTGAGCGACCCAGGCACCCCCTACCATTTTATAATAAAATGTTTTTAAAAGGCTGAAAGTAAGGCAGCTGTTAGAAGACTCTAGATAGAGTTTTCTTGCCACTGTATTTCCACATTTTCTTCTCCATCCTGACTTCCTTTGTTCCCTTTTGAGTCAAGAGCTAATTTCTGGGAACATTCATGAATTTTTTTCTGGCCACGTCCATTACCATTTGTGCTTTTTGTCTACTGGATTCTTAGTATTCAGGGCCCCACATCTCCCCATTATCTAAATAAATGAACCCATTAATTAATCTAAGAGTGTTTTATTGAACATGTATGTCATGAATTTAAATCAGGGGCAGAATGGATAACTTGGATTTTAGAAGACCTAACTCTGGACAGTATTCCTAACTTACATTTCATGTATAATTTTCTCCTGTAAAGTTTTAAATCAAGAAGTGAGAGTTCTAATCTGGTAGAGTCAAATATAAATAAGTATAGTTAAGGTTTAGGTGAAATAGCTAAGTGTAACTAGCTAAATATTTATTTCACTTTTGGGGCTCCTGGGTGGCTCAGTTGGTTAAGCGTCTGACTTCAGCTCAGGTCACGATCTCACGGTCCGTGAGTTCGAGCCCCGCGTCGGGCTCTGGGCTGATGGCTCAGAGCCTGGAGCCTGCTTCCGATTCTGTGTTTCCCTCTCTCTCTGCCCCTCCCCCGTTCATGCTGTGTCTCTGTCTCAAAAATAAATAAACGTTAAAAAAAATTTTTTTTTTTAAATATTTATTTCACTTTGTATTTACTTATTCCTGTTGGAACTTGGAACAAATGAAAGGAAGAATTATTCTTTGGGAATTTAGGTTAGTAATATTCAGCCGGGAGGGACACAACACCCTTTGAGAGTTTTCACTATCTGTATGCTTTTTTTTCTTGTGACTTTGCTTATCTATTTATTATTTACAATTTCATTTTTACAAGAATATTGTGTATCCTGGATGTATGAGAGTAGTTGCTGCTGACCTCTGTGTTATCAAAAACCTTTATGATTTCCTTCTTGGCTCCCATGCCTCTGGGTGTGAATGATTTTATCTACTGTGCAAATGTGTGCTTTCCGGAAAACATCCTATAGACATCGATGACCATATAAGTGATCGGGCGTTGGCTTCTAGAAATTTTTGATCCCAGTTTGTGGCCCACTTACAGCCACTGTCCAGGAACATCTTTTGAGCCTTGTTCCTGTTGTATGTACTCAATCTTATTTTTCTTTCTTCTTTCACATTACTTTTTTCATCGGGGGAGAGGGTCAGGTTTCTTGAAGTAAAGGAAAAGTCACCATTTAGAGTATACAGTTCTCTGAGTTTTGACAGATGCATGAAGTTATATAACTACTACTGAAATCAAGATATAGAGCAGTTCATCATCTCGCCAGATTTTCTAGTGTCCCCTGATGGTCAGCCCCTATCCCACTCCCCACTCCCTGCCAACCTCTGCTCTGTTTTCTTTTAATAAAAATTTTTTTTAATGTTTCTTTATTTCTGAGAGAGTGAGCGAGCGTGAACGGGGGAGGAGCAGAGAGAGGGAGACACAGAATCCAAAGCAGGCTCCAGGCTCTGAGCTGTCAGCACAGAGCCTGACGCGGGGCTTGAACTCACGAACTGCAAGATCATGACCTGAGCCAAAGTCGGAAGCTTAACCGACTGAGCCACCCAGGCGCCCCCCTCGCTCTGTTTTCTGTGCAGTCACTGAGTATGTAGCCTTTTGAGTCTGATTCTTTCACTTTGAGTAATGCACCTGGGATTCACTCATAGTGCACTATCAGTAGCCGATTCTTTTGTATCGTTGGGCACGGTTCCGTCTTACGGATATGTTACAGGCCTTTTGCCAGTTGAAGAACCTGGGGGTTATTTCCAGTTTGGGGGTGTTAGTATATAAGGCTACCAGAAATATCTGTGGCAGATTTTTTTGTGAATATAAGAGCATTCATCTTTTTATTCCTCTTGGGTAAACACCTAGGAGAGGATTGTTGGGTTGAATGGCAAAAGTCTGTCTGTTTGTGTATTTATTTATTTAGAGTACAAGCACACATGAGCAGGGGAGGAGGCAGATGGGGAGAGAGAGAAAGAGAGAGAGAGAGACAGACAGACAGACAGGCAGAGAGAGGGAGAATCTTGAGCAAGCTTCATGGTCAGTGCAGAGCCTGACATGGGGCTCAATTCCACGACCCTGGGATCACGACCTGAGCTGAAATCAAGACTTGGACACTCCACCAACTGAGCCACCCAGGCGCCCCAAAATTTTAAATCAGCTTATTGACTTCTACAAAAATTCCGACTGGGTTTTTGACTGGGATTGTGTTAAATCTATAGGTCAGTTTGGGGAAAAATGACATTTCAACAATATTGAGTCCTCTGATCTATGAACATGGTATCTCTTCCCCTTTATTTGGATCCTCTTTGGTTTTGTTCATTAGTATTTTGTAATTTTCAGCATACAAATCATGTACGTATTGGCTTAGATTTTTTCTCGGGCATTCTATGTTTTAGTGTCAGTACAAATGATACTGTGTTTAAATATAAATTTCCCATTATTTATTGCTATTGTATAGAAATATTCTATCAATAGTGGGGTGTGCAACAAATTTCTGAATAAATCTAATTAGTTGAATTCTCAAATTAAAATTTAAGGATCTCTTGGTTCCATTATCTCAGTAAAAAAGATGAATTCTAATATTTCAAGGTGGTAGTTTAAATAGTTTATTTTTTATGTTCTATTTGAATGCTTCTTCACTAACTTAGGAAACTTTATCCTTCATTAAAAAATAATTTGATTATTAAGAGCTTTTTGTTATTTTGCACAGCAGAATTCTGGCAAGTGTTCACTGTCTTTGGTTGATTTTATTTAGATTTTTGGACCATCATGGTACTGATTTCTTTTCCTGTCTGGGTGCCTTCATGGGGTTTTCCAACTCGCCAGTTTGCTGTGTCTGATTTTCTTCTCTGTGACCTCATGACTGTTAGTTATGTTTATGTGTTCTTCACCATTCATTCCATGCCTTTATAATTTGATTAGTTTTATTTTATTTAGAGTAATAGAATCTTAGAATTGAAGAAATATGGAGATTGGATAATCTAAGGCCTTTTCTATTTATTTATTTATTTATTTATTTATTTAATGTTTGTTTCTTTCTTAGAGAGAGAGAGAGAGAGAGTGTGTGAGCATGAGTCGGGGGAGGGCAGAGAGAGAGGGAGAAGGATCCAAAGCAGGCTTCAGGCTCTGAGCTGTCAGCACAGAGCCTGACTCAGGGCTTGAACCCACAAACTGAAATTATGACCTGAGCTGAAGTCAGACGCTTAACCAAGTGAACCACCCAGGCGCCCCCCCCTCCTTTTATCTTTTTTTAAAGTTTATTTCTTTTGAGAGAGAGAGAGAGAGAGAGAGAGAGAGAGCGCACGCAAGTTGGGGAGGGGCAGAGAGAGAGGGAGAGAGAGGATCCCAAACAGGCCCCACACTGTCAGCACAGAGCCCAGTATAAGACTTGAACTCACGAATTGCAAGATCATGACCAGAGCCAAAATCAAGAGTCAGATGCTTCACTGACTGAGCCACCTGGGCTCCCCCGAGGCCTTTCCTTTTAAACTTGAAAAAAAACGTGCTAATATCAGAGACCCCCCAACACCTGTTTTGTTAAGTTGTTTACGTGGAAGGTTAAGCTAGGAGGTCTAATGTATAAACACTTCTAATCCTGGTTTAGAGACAGTCTAGTGCGGTTGATGGAACCATGTGTTGGTTTGTGTTGTGCTAGTGGGTGACAAGTTACAAGGAATTATTTTAAGGGGTGCTGGAAGGAGTTGAAGAACATTTCTAGAAATGTGGGATTTGGAATGGCTGCACAGTGTGGTTCATTCTGAAGGCCATATGGAAATGCAGTGCATGAAATGGTAATCTTCACATTGTTAGAAAAAAATATTTTAGAGAACTCTTGGAACATGTAGCTCTAATTTTCTACATGAAGTCACTTTCTCCCCTCTCTCTTAGAATTAAGTTTAATTATAGTGGAGCTTATAAGCATGGCTCTGTTTAAATTATATTAGCTTTCCCATTATATTGTGTTTATTCAAGAACTCTGTAGCTTTTAGGTGGATGGAAAATTACTAATTATAAAGGGAATAAATATTTGAAAAGCTAGGTTTATAGCAATAATTTCTGTTCGAAAAATCTACATTAAAAATTTTAATTATTCAAAGCCAAATTTCAGTTTTCTTTCGTATCACTTCCCTTTCTTTTCCAATAAATGGTATAGAATTTCAGTCTTTTTTTTTTTTGAGAGAGAGAGAGAGAGCGTGCATGCGTGTGTGCACACAAGTGGGGGAGGGGCAGAGAGGCAGAGAGCGAGGAAGAGAGAATCCCAAGCAGGGTCCGCCCTGTCAGCACAGAGCCTGATGTGAGGCTTGATCCTCATCTCATGAATCGTGACATCATGACCTGACCCAAAATCAAGAGTCAGAGGCTGAAGTGACTGAGCCACCCAGGCGCCCTTCAGTCATGTTATTTTTTATGACTTTGCCTTTTTTCTTGTAACTTTTTGTTTTTACATACATTTAAGCATTATAGTTTGCTCTAATTTCAAACTTAAAGCAAAGCGATAAGAACAGTTCAAGGAACTCCTACGTTCCCCTTAGATGGCTGCACCATCGCACGTATCCGGCCGCTTTTGCTTTATCATTCTGTCTTTCACTGCGATTTGTTTCTGAACCACATGGGAGGACTTTGGAGACCTCACACCTCTTGATCGTTATCTATTTCAGTTCGTGTGTGTTAAGAACAAGGTCATTCCCTTAGATAACGGCCCTGTAACATTCAAAATCAGGAAACTTGACCCCAATGCAGTACTGTTGTCTAATCCACAGACTATGTCCAGATTCTAACAGTTGTCCCCAAATGTCCATCTTGGCTGTAATCTTTCCTAGCCTGGGATCCAGTCGTGGGTCAAGCTTGCTTTAATTTGTCACCACGTCTTCGTTCTCCTTTAATCGGGCCAGGTCCCTTAGCCTTCTTTGGGTTTCTGGACTTCACATTTGAGGGGTACAGGCCAGTTTTGTAAAATGTCCCTTTCTTTTGGGTTGTCTACTCTTCCCGAGCAGTTAGGTTCAGAGTATGCATTTTGCCAGGAAGACCGCAGACGAGATGTGCTGTTCCCAGCCCGTCGTGATGCTGCTTGGTCCCGGTGCCGGTGATGTTAATTTTGATCCCTTGCTTAAAGTGTGTGTGTTTTCCTTTGTAAGTAATAAGTAATTTATGGGAAATTGCTTTCGAGACTATATAAATATTATCAAATTTTTACCCTCTGTTTTAGCACGCCTTGACTTGTATACTCCATTATTCCTTCTGCTAATTGGCATTTGTCTCTAAGGAAGAGCTTTCCCTCTGTCCTTCCCTCCATCTTCCTTTGCCCTCTTTCTCCTTTCCCTACCTTTTTCCTCCCTTTTTCCCTTCCTCATTCCCTCCCTCCCCCTGTCTTTCTTTCCTTCTTCCTTTCTTTCCTCCCTCCCTCCCTCCATCCTTCCTTTTCTTTCTTTCTTTCTTTCTTTCTTTCTTTCTTTCTTTCTTCTTTCCCTTTTTTCCTCCCTTCCTTCCTTTTCCTTTTTTCTTTTTTCTTTTCCTGTTTTTCTTTCTTTCTTTCTTTCTTTCTTTCTTTCTTTCTTTCTTTCTTTCTTTCTCTTTCCCTTTTTCCTCCCTTCCTTCCTTTTCCTTTTTTCTTTTTTCTTTTCCTGTTTTTCTTTCTTTCTTTCTTTCTTTCTTTCTTTCTTTCTTTCTTTCTTACCTGCCCCTCTCCCCAATCCATCTATCAGTGTGGACTCATGGATCCTTAGTTTAGCCAGTGGTAATAATCCATTACAATATTATTTATTTTGATGTCCTAGTTGCCCTAGTTTTGGCTAGTGGGAGCCTCTTCGAGCTGGTTCCTGTGTCCTGTTGATATGTCCCCATCATCCTTTGAGCACTGTCCTACTGTCTGGGGTAGTAAGATGTCTAGAGCTTAGCTTGGTATTCACTGTCCCTGCTGTAGAATCAACCAGTCTTTTCTTCAAGGGATCGTAGTTCCTTTTAATAGAGCACGGTGTTTAGAGCCTGCAAACTTGTACGCTAGACGTGTTCATTGCTTCTAGGTCTTCTTGGCTAAAGAGCAAGGAGTATGTATGTCTGTTTGTGTATATCTGTTTGTCTAGCTGGTTAAAAAAGTGAGCTCAAGAGGCGCCTGGGTGGCTCAGTCGGTTAAGCGTCCGACTTCAGCTCAGGTCATGATCTCACGGTTTACGAGTTTGAGCCCCACATCGGGCTCTGTGCTGACAGCTCAGAGTCTGTCTCCCTCTCTCTCTGCTCCTCCCCGACTCTCACTCTCTCTTTCAAAAGTAAATAAACATTAAAAAAATTGTTTTAAATGGATCTCAAATGGATACCCTGTTCCAATCCTTTAGTACAGTATACATGCTCTTTTCTTTCCTTGTTTTATCCCTTTTCCAAGAAGGCTCCTGTCACCCTCAGTGTATTTACTCATTTGTAGAAGCCTAGAACACATCATGAATAGTTTTAGAACTGCCAACTCATGCTACTGTGAAAAGCAAACCTACTAGCTAGAGTTAATATTTGCTTAGAGTAAATTTTACGTGCAGTACTGTATACAGTTTCATTCTGATAAATGCATAAACCCACATAACCCACACCTCTATCAAGCCACAGAACATTTCCGTCCCCAGAAAGTTCCCTCATGCCCTTCCCGGTCAATTTCATGTCCCCTTTTCTTGTTTTATTTAAATTACAGACTAGTTTTGCCTGTTCTAGAACTTCATATATAGAGAATTCTATAGTATATACTCCTTTATGTCCGCATCTTCGGACAAGCAAAATGACATTTACTTATGTTGCTGTATGTATTAGCGTTTGTTTTATTGCTGACTAGCCTTCCTTTGTGTGAAAATATGACTATTTATCCCTCAGTCGACGGATTTTGGATTATTTCAAATAAATTGTGAACACCCCTGCTATGAAGATTCATGTATGTCTTTTTGGAGCCGTATGTTATCACTGGGTAAATACCTAATAGCGGAGTTGCTGAGTTGTGTGTTAAGTGTGTGTTTGACTTTATAAGAGGCTTTCAGACTGTTTTCCCAAGTGAATATACATTCTGCAGCGTGCTCAAAATCTGTATTAGTCTGGTGTTCTCCAGAGAAACAGAACCAATAGGGTGTGTGTGTATGTGTGTGTATGTATGTGTGTGTATATATAGAGAGAGAGAGAGAGAGAGAGAGGGAAGGAAAGAGAGAGACACAGACACAGACACAGAGAGGGAAGTTAATTATAAGGAATTGGTTCCTGTGTTTATGGAGACTGGCAATTCCAAATCTGCAGGGTGGGCTGGCAGGCTCAAAAGCCCCAAGAGAGCTGATGTGCAAGTGGAGTCCGAAGGCTGGCTGCCGGCAGAATTTCTTCCTGCTCACGGGAGACTGGTCTTTTCTTCTAGTCAGGACTTCAACTCCCTGAATGATGTGGCTCCCAACCCCATTATGGAGAGCAGTCTGCTTACTCACAGTCTGGTGTTCCTAACTACCCCCTCCCACCGCCCATTCTGTATTCCCTTTACCTTCTGCAAGCACCTCAGCTGGTCATGGTTGTTTACCTGGTGGGGTGACCCAAACCTTCATTCCTGAAGGGTCTGGGCCATTAGCAGACCTGCCTGAATTGGGTTCTTGTGGTTTTCCATTGACGTTAACAACAGAGCAGGGCCATACTGGGAGAGAGGGGGTCTCCTTCCTGTTTTGCGGACATACTCTTCCTTCCCTCTACTCTGGAGGAGCAGTTCAATGTCCCCTGGATCAGTCACCCCAGCCCACACAGCGACTCCCTTCTTGGCCTGTGGATTCAGAGGCATGAGGAATCCAAAGCAGCATACATGCTCCTCAGCGAACGAGAGTTCTGGTTGCCAACATACAGTATGGTCAGTCTTCTTAGCTCTGCCGTTCAAGTCGTTGTGCAGTGGTTTCTCAAAGTGACTTAATTTACACTGGCATGATGATCAACGATGTGGAGTCCATTTCATATGCATAATGCTCCTTTGTATCGCTTCCACTGTGAAGTGTTCAAACTTCTATGCACTCTTTTATGGTGGTTTTCGTTTAAAAATTGATGTGTAAGAGGCTTTTAAAAAAACTATATATAAGTTGGGCATAAGGCCTTTTTCAGACTTAAGTTTTTGTAATATTGTATCCCCAGTCGATGGCCGGTCTGTTTTCTTAATTGTCTTCTGATGAACATAGCGCTAAATTTTGATCAAGTGTAATTTATTGTTCTTTTTCTGTGTTCTGCCTCGGAAATCTTCTGCGTAAATATTTTCTGTGAAGGTATTCTATACATTTTCTAGAAGTTTTAGAGTTTTACCTTTTACATTTAATTCTGTCATCAATCTTAATTTAATTATTTGTAAGGCGTGAGGCAAGGGTTCCTTTTGTTTCTTTTTCCCTCCGCCTTTGGATGTTTTTCCAGCACCACTTGTTGAACAGACCTTCTTTTCCCAATAATTGCTTTAGTGCCTTTGTTGAAAATAGGTTGGCCATCTAAGGGAGGGAGTTTTTCTGGATCTTCTGTTCTGCCCCACTGGTTTAGTTTTATGCCAGTACCACACTGATTACCATGTCTGTGTAATGAGTCTTGAATTGGGTAGTGTAAGTCCTTGGACTTTTTCTTCTGTTTCAACATGTTTTGGGTATTCTAGGTTTCTTGCATTTCCCTACCATTCTAAAATGAAAGCCTGTCAGTTTCTTTAAAAAGCCTCCAGCGATTATGACTGGGTTTGTGTTGAATCTAAAGATCAATTTTGGGAGACCATACATCCAAGCAAGACTGAGGCTTCCAACCAATAAACTGAGTATATCTTTCTATTTAGTCAGGTCTTTAATTTCTATTAGTGATATTCTGTAGTTTTCAGCAGAGTAGTTTTATATATCTCTTCTTTATGTATTCCTAAGTATTGATTATTCTTTGATGTTATTGTAGATGGACTTGTTTTAAAATTGTGATGTGATGGGGCGCCTGGGTGGCTCAGTCAGTTGAGCGTCCAGCTTCAGCTCAGGTCATGATCTCATGGTTTGTGAGTTCAAGCCCTGCATCGAGTTCTGTGCTGACAGCTCGGAGCCTGGAGCCTGCTTCGGATTCTGTGTCTCCCTCTCTCTCTGCCCCTCCCCTGCTGGTGCTCTGTCTCTCAAAAATAAATAAAAATGTAAAATTGTGATGTGAGCATATCAGAACGTCATTAATGCTTATCTAATGGCCTTGTACCTTCAGGCCTTGCTAAATTCACTTATATATCCTGGTAGTTATGTTGTAGATGGGATTTTCTGTATAGATAACCAGCTTGTCTATGAATAGAATCGGTTTTAATTCTTCCTTTCTTTCCATTTTGAATAACTTATTTCCTTTTCTTGCCTTATTGCACCGGCTAAGACCTGTAATACATTATTGAATAGGAGAGAGATTAAACATTTTAGCCTTTTCTAATCTGACACACTGTACTCTGTTCATCTCACAGCCCAGAGGGGTCTTATTGGCGTTCTGTATGGACATTCATCTCCTTCTTCTTATCATCTGTCTCAGCACTTTTTAAAATTCCTTTATCTCATTTACCATAAATTGCACTTATTTTATTTGTGTACTTCTTTGTTTTCTGCCCCTTATGCCAACCCATAAGCCCCTTATGGGACAAGTTCTATTTATCTTCACTATTGCATCCCCAGTGTAGAGCACAGTGGCTCTTAGTAGATACTCAGGAAGTGCTTTGTCAAATCAGTCAATATTGGTAGACATTTTTACAATTACACAGTCTATCCTTCCCAGTGTTAGAATCTCCTTGGCAAAACGTGGCACAGACATTATTTCTTGTAAGACGTTTTTCACATTTTGCTTTCTCCTTTGAAAAAATTTTAGGAGGTAACATTTCAGAATTTCTAATAGACATTTATATTTGATACTTTAAAAAATTTCTTAATTGGTATTTTATAAAAAGCAATATAAAAGTTATGTTTGTATATTATAAAAAGTTCTCATTGGTATTTCATAAAAAGCAATACAGTTCTTTCTCCTAATTTTTGCAAAATAATTGTGACAAATTGGGATGGTTTACCTTTTCTGGATGTTATATACACCCCAAAGTTAATCAGTATTCAGGCAGTTTGCAGTGGTCCAAATATAAAAATAGGGGTAAACACATCCCACAGTTATCTAGTAAAAGCAGGTATCAGGTCACTATTTTTTATTCTTTAAAATCTGGAGAAAGCACACTGATGAAGTGAATCTGTTAGGCAAATTTTTCCTTATTTTTGCCCTTTAGCTTTGGTTCTAATCTGTAGAATGCTACATTTGGGGTGTGTGTGTGTGTGTGTGTGTGTGTGTGTAATTTAAGCCCAGTGAAGGGAAATTGCTTTCAGCCTATAACACAGTGATCTAGAATTTATCCAGAAGGCAAAATACCTTTCTTCTTGCTGTTCCATTTTAACAGCTGCTGGGACAGAAAGTAGGGCTTCAGTTTGTGTGCAGACATGAGGAAAATCATGGGGCTTTTCCCTGTAGAGTGTTACAGTCATTCTTTGGCTCATCCCACACATTGACAATGGAAATTGCATTAAAGAAGCAGGTAGAAACATTTGTAGTTGGGTGTGCATTCATTCATCTCCCTCCCTCCCTTGTTCTCCTTCTTTTCCCTCCTCCCTTTTCCTTACTTGCCCCTCATCTCCCGTTGTCCCCCCTGCCCCCTCCCCCCGACCCCAGTCTTCCTTCCTTCCTTGGTTCTTTTTCCCTCACCCTGTCTGTGTCATGATGTTCTTGTTCCTGCGTATGTAGGTACAGAATAGGACCTACATGGTCTTTCCATAAGCAGCTTCCAGTGTTTGTGGGGGAGGTAGGTAATAAAGAAGTAAACCAACATATGCATATGATCATTTGTGCTTGTCACAAGTGCCGTAGAGAGTGTGTGGTACGCACATGTGTGTATGTGCACATGTGTGTCTACATGTGCATGTGTGTGAGAGAGAGAAAGAGAATGAAAATTAATGAGAATCCTACCAGGCCTTAGGAGGGGGTGTGTGAGCTGAGCTCTGCAGCTCTACAAGGTCAGGGCAGACAGCAAGTTGGTAACCCGGAGAGCATATCAAGTTTAGTGTTAAAGAGCGCATGGAACGCAGGCCCACGGCCTCAGCACAGTGAGCTTGGGAGAGAACAGTCCAAGCTGGAGGAGAAAGTAAAGCCTCGATTCCAGAGGGCATGATGGGCCATGGCGAACAGCCTCCCCTTGATTCCAAGTTCAGCCCAAAGCCGGTGGCCGGTGTAGATGCATATTAGTTCGTGCTGTCGTCTAGGCGTCGCAGAAACATCTCTCATGGGATCAAAAATAGCCTCAGTTCTCATTTTAGTTTTCTCTCCCCAAAATAGAAAAATACATGAACCAAAACCTGACACAACTGAAAAAAGATGAGCAAATCCACAAGTACAGATGAGGATATCAACAGTCCTCTGTTGATAATGGATAGAATAAGGAGACTTTCAGTAAGGATTTGGAGGAGGGATTTGAACAGTCCTTGTCAACCAACTTGGCCTCATTGCCTTTTTATTTTGTTTAACGAAACACTCTACCCTATACCCTTTTTTTCCCCTGAGCGCCCATGAAGCATTCACCTGCGTGGACCAAATTTGGGGCCAAAGCCAAGCTTCGGTAAATTTGAAAGCATTGAAATCCTACCGAACATGTTCTCTGGCCACAGCAGAATTAAACAGAAAACAGTATCATAGAAATACCCGAAAGCCCCAAAATACCTGGAACTCAAACCGCACATTTTTCTGAATGACCCATGAGTCAAAGAAGAAATGCCAAGGGAAATTTGAAATTACGTACTTTGAAATGCCATGAGTATGAAAAGATAACCATTGCTTGTGTTTAAAATAAAAATGTTAATGTGCAGACAGGTAGAGATTTGCCTCGTCCGCTCTTTCTCTTTGTCTGCTTCCTGAATTTCCTCCTGGCTTCATGTGTCAGGGTGTCCTCAGTGCCTGGAGATGAGGTGAGCTTGACCATGTCCCTGATGCCAGTCTTTGCCCGACCCTAGTTGGTTTGGCCTGGTCCTAATACTTCCTCCTAGTTCCAGTCAGTGAGCATCTACCATTTTCAGAGGTCAGCTTCCTGGAACTGTGGAGGGGAATGTATGGAACCGTAACAGACAGGTTCAAGTGACGTGATTTCCTTAGGTAACCTCAGATGAAATCTGTCAAATCTGCTTCTTCCGCCTCTCTCTGTCCTACCTGGGGAATTCTGGCCTACTTTCTCCCTATGTCTTAGACTCTTCGTTGAGTCTTTCCTTCAGTTCCCATCTGTGACTTCTGTTTCCTCCAGCCGTCCCTTCTTCCTTCTGACTTTTTTTTTTTTTGACTGTTTAGTTGTTTTTGACTTTTAGTCTCCCACCCTCAGCCTGGTATCACCCTGTCCTAGTCAACTTCATTCAGTCATTTAGGCTTGACTATATGCCAGGCATTAACCTAGGCATTGGGTTTGCAAATGCTGGGGCTGGGGCGGGTATGACTTATAAGTTAGATAATCGGTTGGAGTGCGCTAAGCACTTTGACAGACTCATGTGGGAAGGGTTACGTAAATAAGCATTTGTTCAACAAACATCTAGTGGCCTCCTGCTGTGTACTGGGCACTCTGTAACAGAGGTGGTATTCCACTCTTAAGGGGCTGATGGCTTAAAGGTGAGGCTTGGAGCTATGAAGGAGCAGAGCACGATCTGGGAGTGGGTAGTCTGCTTTGGCACAAGGTATTTGGGGATTTTGAAGGACTTTGAGGTAGTAAGTGTAAGAGGAAAGGCTGGTGGGAAGGTCTTGAAAGCCTTTTAGGAGAGTTCGGTCCTATTTCCGTGGGTGTGGTATTTATTAGCTTTATGAAGACTCTTACCAACACTTACACCATGCCCATAGCTCTTATTTCTTGGGTGATTCTTCTGTTTGCTGTAGAGACCAGTAGCCCCGAGGAGCATTGATCCCTGGCTCTGTTTATCATGCAGTTTTTAAAAGTGGGAGGGGGGTTGCCAGTAGAGAAGGAACCCCAAAGCAAGGAGCCAGGGGTGTGGTACTCTTACCTTACCCAGAGTATTTCCTTCTAGGGGGTAATTAGCCCTTTGAAGTCTTTATTATTATTTTTGAAGGTAGGGGAGAAAGAGGTTGAGGTACAAACATATTACTTTGAAAACACCCTGTGGGGTAAAAATTCAACATATTGCCCACCCTGAAATTTTTTATTCTTTTCCTTTAGGTTTCTTGCTATTTAAAGATTTTTGTTTGAATGAAATTAATGAAGCTGTACCTCAGGTGAAGTTTTATGAAGAGGTAAGAAGTAACTGTTTTACTGATGCTTTTATCTTAAAAGCATATTTAGACTGTACTTTGGAAAATATTGAGACTACTAAGTATCTTACAAATATGAAGAAGTTCATTGACTATAATTAGTAGTACAAAGTATAATATGTAGTTGATTATAGATACTGATGACATCTATGAACATCCTATTTTTAAGGGCGCTGGAGTGCTCCGGGAGCACTTAGGAACAGTCGGACTAAAATTCTAGAGGAGGGATTACTATTGAGAGGGACGCTGAGGATCATCAGTGATTTGATTTTCTGCAGAAACTTACCGACTCTGGAAACGTAAGCTGAGGCAGAGGGCTGCTACTGAGTGAAAGAGAAAGTAGCAACATCTTCCAGTCACACATGGCTGGAGTGACAGATTGGGAGACATGGTGGGAAAGGGGAGCCTTGGACACGCAGCTGGTTTTCCCAGTAAGACATTGGGAAGGCAGCTGAAGAGATAGGCCAGGAGCTTCTGGAAGCCTCACTGAAATCTCCCACAGCCTTATGGCGCTGTATTGAAATATGGACCTGCGGTAGCAGGAGTCTGAAAACAGAACCGGCAAGAGATGAAAACCCTATAGGGAGTGGTCGACTGACACTAAAGATCTGTAGCTACTTATCACGTGGGGCAGCCACTGATTTCCAGACTCTTGTCTGATGGTCCAGGTTTGGCCCCAGGCAGACGGCTGCTTCTGGGAGACAGAGAAGCCAGAAGAGGTTTCTGGGGCTAGAATAACAAACAAATGAGACTGGAGGAGCCCCAAACATGTGATTACTCTCCCTGTCGAGATTTATGTCAAGGTTTGAGGCCGGGTGGGACAGGAGGCCAAAGACCTATCTGAAAACTTTGTATGGGCAGGACTGAATCTAGTGCTGACAAAGACTTCTCACTGAACTCCATGGAGAGCCATGCCTTGGGAATAGGGGCAAACCAGAGGTGACGGGGTCCTACAAAAATGGAGACCCAGCCCAGCCCCATCCCATATTGGGTGATGAGTCCTCTCCCCACCTGTGTAGCAGAGTACACATGGAACCCTCTGTGTCCTGTTTTTGCAGGTGGAAGATAATATAGAGAGACCCTACAGTATTCAGCGCACAGTAAAAAATTATTGAACATCTAAGATACAAGATCATATGACCCAGAAAGTAATAGAAGCAGACTGACAGGAGACTCAGATAGTGAGTCTTCTCAGATACTGAGCTAACAAGTACTTAAAAAATAACTAAATAACATGTTTAAGACAATAGAGGAAAAGAAGAAAAAATGGAGGAATAGTGAATCTCAGATCAATTTATTATGAAGAACGAAATGGATATTCTAGAACATCTAATTTCAAATATTCTAGAGTATTAGGTAGAATACATAATATGTGGAACATTCTAGAATATTATGTAGAATACATATTCTAGAATGTTATGTAGCATACACAATATGTAGAATATTCTAAAATGTTGTGTAGAATCCATATTCTAGAATATTATGTAGAATACATAATACGTAGGATATAATATTCTAGAATATTTGAAATTAGAACCTAATAACTGGAATCAATAGCAGGTTGGTTACAATGTAAGGCAGGATTAATACATAGGGAGGCAGGTCTGTAGATAATCTCACACTAAAACACAGAAAAGAAAGAATATAGAAAAGAAAAAGATAAGGACATTAAAGACATGTGGGACATGGTTAAAAGGTCTAACATATGTAGAATTGTAATCCCAGAAGGAGAAGAGAGAGGGGATGGGGCAGAAACAATATTTGAAGAGATAATACTGAGAGGTTTACAAAATGATGAAAGGCAGCTACTTACAGATTCAAGGTACTTAGAACCCTGAGCAGAAGGGCTACATAGGAAACCTATCTTTGTACATCAATGTAACACATGGAAACCTGTGACAAGGGGAAACTCTTAGAAGCAACCAGAGGGTGGAAAAAGACACATTATTTTTAAAAGAGCAATAAATAATAGACTGTGACATCTTAAAACAAATGATTAAAACAGCACAACAAAAAACCAGGCAGTGAAGTGCCCATCTAAGTAATGAAAGAAAAAAAAAAGAAAACCTAGAATTCTATTCCCAGCAAAAATTTCCTTCAAAATGAGGGTGAAATAAAGATATTTTCAGAGAAAAACTAAGGGAATTTTGTCAGCCCTGGACCTGCATTGCAACAAATACTTAAAAGAGATACTTCCGGCAGAAGGAAAATAATCCCAGATGGAAATTCAGGAAGGAATGAGGTCATCATGAAGGGTGACATCTATGTAAAATATAAATGAATGTTAACCATGCAAAATAATAGAGCTTTTAGATTTTAAAATATATATAAAACTAAAATATATGATAGCACAAAAAGCAAGAGAGGGGTTAAAGAAGTTAAAGTGTTTTAAGATCCTAGGATTATTGGAAGGTGGGTGGATAGTAAAAGTAATAATTTGCATTGACTGGTAATCAGTTAAGAATACATATTGTAATCTCTAAGACAGCTCTTATAAGAATAAAAAGTATATATCTAACAAGTTGAAAGAGAGAAAATGGAATAAGACAATAGTGGATTCATAAAAAAGGGAAAAAGGAATAAAAGAAGGACATAAACTAGATAGGTCAAATTGAAAACAAAGAATAAGATGGTAGCCATAAATCCGTCTGCGTAACTAATTACATTTGATGTAAATGGACTAAATACTCCCAAGTAAAAGTCTAAGTTTGCCTTCCTGGATAAATAACCGGAACTTTATTATATACTGCTTACAAGTGTACTAGAAACAGAAGGATGGAAGGGGACGCACAGATACAAATACCAACCAAAGCAAAGCTGGTACAGGCCAAATATATGGTAAATGCTACTTGGAGCTAGAGATTATTTCATAACGATAAAGGGATCAGGATTACGATCTTAAACTTCTTGGGTACAAATAATGCTAACTTCAAAATATATAAAGCCAAAATTGACAGACCTAAAATAAGACAAGTCTACATTCTTAGTGAGAGATGTTAGCATACACTCCTCAAGAGTTTATAGAACAGACAGACAAAAAATTAGTAAGGATATAGAAGATCTTAATAAAGGGATGAATAAACTTGACCTAAGTGACATATATAGAATGAAGCACCCAGCGGAAATAGAATTTGCCTTCTTTAAAGTACACGTGGAAGATTTATCAAAAGAAATTATTTGCTGGGCCCTAAAGAAAACTCCTGCAGATTTCCAGATCAAAATTGTTCTGAGTGTTTTCTGACCGCAGTGGAATTAAACTCAAATTTAATAACAGAGTTTACTAAGAAATCCTTGACTTCTTGGAAGTGAATACATTTGTAAGTAATTTATGAGTCAAAGAAGAAATTAGAACAGTAATAGGAAATATTTTAAATTAAAATATATATTAAAAAGGACATATGTATCCTATCCTCAAGCATTTTAGGACTCCTTTGTAATCTTTGTACAAGTTTGAAAATTGGAGGAATATTCTTTTCTTCCTGGATCATATATAAAGCTTGAAATTTTTTTATATATATACTTGATAACTTGATATTTTAAAAATTATATTAATGTATTTCCAGGGAGAATGGTCAAATGATGATGTACATTTAGCATCATATAAAAAAATAAGGCAAATCAGAAGGATATTACTCACTATGCTGTAACTTTTGTTATTTTAATCTGAATTCTAATCTGGATGAGTATCACAGCATCATCTGTCAGAGATTTCTTTTTCTGTTCTTAAAAGCCTCACCTCTCCAGTTTCAGCAAGTACTAAATCACCTTGTCAAATACAGGGAGATCTTTAACACATAACTTTTGTGAGGTTGAAACGTGGGCAGTCTACTTGGGTTACTTCTTGAGCACTTCTTGCCAGTATGGCGGTGAGTACTGCAGATGTGTTTCAATTTGAGCTTTTAAACATTGGAATTTCTCTGGTTGGTGTGCTTCCAGCTCTTCACTCCTGTCTTCTTGTTTGGTGCACAATGGATCTAACTTACCAGATGATCGCTTTGGAGGATGACTCTTCAAAGCTCCTCAGGAGCTTGCTCTATATTCTTTTATTGAAGATACCATCCAGTCATGGGGCTTCAAATAGAGGTTTCTAAATTAGTACAGCCTTTAAGCACTGAGGTTATCAATAATTCCTCTCTGTGCCCTTGGTTTTATCAGTCTGATGATTTCTGGAGGCCGTTGTATGACCCCAATCCCTAGAAGACTCTTTTTTGTCAGATATCTTGCAATGTATATTTTATATGTTGTACTTCCATTTTCTTGGGTCCCCAGACTTTTTGTGGCTATCCATTTCCAGCATGTTTAAGGCCTCATAACTTATCCTGACATTCACATATCTCTATATTAGTTATTACTTACCTTCCTACCTCTCTGTCTTTATCTTTCACTACCTTCTTATGTAGAACTTCCACTAACCATAGAGCGCATTCTTTTTTTTCTTTACTTATGTCCTTCCTCCAGCCTAGAATGCTGCTTGCCTTCCCTAGCTTCTGTTAAAGTCTAGCTCACTTTACGTATTTGTTAACAAGTCTCTCTGGACAGCTAGCCCCGTCTTCCATGATTGCTTACATCTTCGATTCCCATGTCATTTGTTGTCTGTAATGCTCTGTGATACTTAATCTATGCCTGCTTGTTCTGCCTGTGTAATTGGCATTCATCGTCATCTGTATCTGACTCATAGAAGGCCTAGCAAGGCTCTAGGTATAGCTGCGCCTCTCACTTGCTGTGGGATGTGGGGCCAGTCGTTGAGCCATCTCTGAAGCATCTACGTTTCAGACCTGGAGCTTATAAATGTGAAGGGTACACTGTTCCTGTACTTGAGGAGCACACAGTATGGATGCTTCATATTTGAGCTTCAGTTACCTCATCTGTGAAACGAGGTTACCGATCATCACCTGCTGCTTCACAGGCTGATTGTGAGGCTCAGATAAGTTGCTGGATGGACAGTTGCTTTCTAAACCGTATCTGTCACATGCTGTTTACGGGAGGCTGTAACTTAGTGGTTGAGAGCGCCAGCTCTAAATTCAGCCCACCTAAGTTTGGCTTTAGACTCCACCAGTTTCTGACTATGTAAACTTGGGCAGTCGATTTCTAGCTTACCTACCTGGGTGTCCTCAGCTAAGATTTAGGGCGGTGGCAGTGCCTGTCTCTTAAGGCTGTGTGTGTGACTGCAGGACACTAGAACATTGCCTGACGCATAGTTACTGCTCAGTGTGTTGGTTCTGCTTCCTTGTTCCAGTGAGATTTGGAGGCAGCTTATTAAAATATGTAAATATACCTAGATTTAGAAATAAATTATGGAGAACAGAGAATAAATATAAGATCAGAGGCAAAGTTAATCCGTAGACTTTTCTTCATTCAACCAGTATACGTCAGCCGCCAGTGCCAGGCATTGCTTGGATGAGCAAGACAAAGCCCTTGCTCCCCCTTGAGCTTCTATTCTGGTCGAGAGAAACAGACAATAAACAAGCAATAAATAACAGGAAATGTATCAGGAAGTAATAACTGCTATGCAGTGACTCAGAACAGACTCAGAACTGAATGTGAGGTACTGTGACTTGGGGGCCACTTTACACTGATGGGTGAAAGACTGACTCTTTGAAGAGTGGGCATGGAAACTGAGATTTGATTGACAAGGAGGCTAGTCTTTTGGAGATGGGAGCAGGGGGAGGAGAGAGAGCATTTTAGGCTGAACGGGGCTAAGACATAGCCCCTCATGTGGTGGGAAAGAACTTGGCATGTTTGAGGAACTGAAATTAGACCACCATGGTATGTTCATAGTGGATTAGAGGAGTGGGGTAGTGTGAGATAAGATGAGGTTGAGGAGGGAGATGGGGTTGGGGGCCAGAGTAACAAATTCAGATTTTATTCTAAAGCCCATGGAAAATTTAAGATGGGAGTGTTAACTGAATATTCTCTAAATATCAATTAACATTAAGGGGGTTGATAGGACAGACCTTCTGCATCTTTACTGAGTTTTTAAATTATTTTTTTTTAAGTTTATTTATTTATTTTGAGAGGGAGAGAGAGCACGAGCAGGGGAGAGGCAGAGAGAGAGAATCCCAAGCTATCAGCACAGAGCCAGACTCAGGGCTTGAACTCATGTACCCATGAGATCATGACCTGAGCTGAAATGGAGTCGGACACTTAACTGAGTGAGCCACCCCAGTGCCCCTCTTTCCTGATTTTAGATCTAGTTGTTCTATCAGTTGCTGAGAGAAGGGTGATAAAAATCTCCCAACTCTGTAGAATTGTCTATTCTTTTTCTCGTCATTTTAAAAATGTATTTTGAAACTCTGTTATTAGGTGCATATGTGTTTATGATGTTATGTGTTTTCCTATGAAATGTCCCTCCTCATTGCCGGTCATAGTCTTGGTCTTATAGACAACTTCACTGGATATTAATGTAGCCATTCAGTCTCTTTATGCTTCCTGTTTTCATGATACATCTTTCCCCTTCTACTTCCAACCAGTGTTTTTATATATTAAGTGTGTTTCATTGAGACAAATATAAAAATATCTTGCGCAGCACCCCCTCCTCCATTTCTGACAATCTGTATTTTAATGGAGTAATTTTAGATATTTTGTTTATCCTTTGTAGAGTTTGCTGACTTTCTTGAAATCTGTAAATTTATTATCTTTCATCAAATCTGGTAAAATTTGGACCATTACTCTTAAAGCATTTTTTTTACGTAGTCTCCATGCCCAGGGCAGAGCCCAACATGGGGTTTGAACTCACAACCCTAAGATTAAGACCTGAGCTGAGCTCAAGAGCCGGATACTTGGGGAGCTTGGGTGGCTCAACTGGTTGAGCATCCGACTTCAGCTTAGGTCACGATCTCACAGTCTGTGAGTTCGAGCTCTGTGCCGACAGCTCAGAGCCTGGAGCCTGCTTCAGATTCTGTGTCTCCCTCTCTCTCTGCCCCTCCCCTGCTTGCACTCTGTCTCTCTCTGTCTCTCTGTCTCTCTCTCTCTCTCAAAAATAAATAAACTAACAAAAGAAGTTGGATGCTTAACTGACTGTGCTACCCTGGCACCCCTTAAAGCATTTTTCTCTACCTCAAGCTCTCTTTCCCCTCTTTCTGGGATTCCAACTATATGTATATTTGATTTTTGGATATTATACTGAATATCACTGCTGCCCTATTCAGTGTTTTTCCCCAAATATTTTTTCTTTCTGTGGGGGTAATTTCTATGGATCTTTCTTCAAATTCATCAACTCTTTTGGCATCTCTGTTATGTCCATCCATTGAAGGTTTTATTTCAAATGTGTTTTTTAGTCTTAAAATTGCCATTTGGTTTTTCCCATAGTTAATATGTTTCTTCTGCTATTTCCTATCTTTTTATTCATTATATGTATATTTTCTGTTACATCTTTGAAGTATAGTTATAAAGCTGCATCAAATCCTTGTCTGATAATTCTGACACCAGAGTAATCTCAGAATGGTCTTCATTTATGGTCTGTTCTCTTAGAGTGTGTGGGCCACATTTTCCTGTTTCTTGGTATGTAGAATAATTTGTTTTCTTATTTTTATTTTACTTTCTTTATTTTCGAGAGAGAGAGAGAGAGAGCATGAATTGGGGAGAGGGGCAGAGGGAAAGAGAGAGAGAATCCTAAGCAGACTCCACACCCAGCGTGGAGCCCACCATGGGGCTCAATCCCCCAACCCTCAGATCATGACCTGAGCCAAAATCAATAGTCACTCAACCGACTGAGCCACCCAGGTGCCCCGATGTGTAGGATAGTTTTGGACTGTGTTTTGTACATTGGGATTGATATATTATAGATATGTACTCTAAATTCTGTACGCTTCTTGAAAGGGTAGTGATTTTTTGTTTTAGCAATTAACTTGAACTCAGTTTTCAAAAGCTCTGTCTTATGAGTGATAGCCGAATCTTGTCCAATTCTTGTAGCCTTATCTGGACTGCTTTGGACCTGCCATGCTCGCAGGTCATTATAGGGTCCAACAGAGATCTTGGCAGTTTTTACACACAGAATTTCGGAGCTCCCTCTCTCTCGCTGTTTATTTTCGAGAATATCCTCTCCTACTTGCCAGCTTCTGTTTGGTGCTCCTTCCCGGTTATGTTTGTACTTTTGATCCCTCACGAAGGTGAGCGTATAGTATAGTATAGAATGTGTAGTTGTTGCGGAAGCCATCAGTGGCTTTACAAGGCCATCTCAACGGAATGGTAGTAAGAAAGTGGAGCTGGGGACCAGAAGTTGCTTGCCCTTAGGGTTCTGGTTATTGAGGCTGCGTGTTCAGCCGTGAACTTTGTAAGCACCCAGGCAGAACGGGACCACACGATCAGTGAACGTTCATCATCGATGACCACCACACTTCTTGCCTGCGCAAGGGGAGACTTTTCACCTTGAACTCAGGCCTCTGCCTGCTCAGGTTACCTGGTCAACCTAACTGCCCCAGTTAGAGGTGTGGCATTTTCCATGCATAGGCTACAATAAGATCATCCTGGCTAGATTGACAGATAGTTGACTGCATGTTCTCTAGTTAGTGGTCCTCCTGATAATAGAAAGTGAATTTTGGATTATAGCCACAGACACTTGAGGCTCTTACTTTGCCTACTGAGAGTTACCTTTTCTGTTGTTCAGGTTGGGAGTTCATGAGCTACAAGCTCTTAATAAAGCTAGTATTGTGGTTCAGCATATCATTTGCCCAAGAAACAAGAATGTTCCATGTGGTCGGATTGCTACAGTTCATGGAAAACTTCCCATGGCATCAGCATTTGTTTAAACAGGTGTCAACTTGCTTTTGAGGCCCCCAGGAACATAGCCTTATATTTCATTACATTAGTTATCTAGGATAATAATTCCATGAAGGCTTATAATTTCTTGAGTTCATTTACTTGTTTAGGCAGAAATGTTTCCGTGAACCTCTTCTATCCCAGAATTCTGCACTGATCTATGGACCTACCTAATATTACAACAACAAAAGTAATCAGCCAAGCCAGATCCTCTGTTTGTTTTCTGACTCTACTTCGGATTTTGGTGTCTGGTTTCCGTTGCCTCACAGCTGCCATATTTGCATCCAGTATGGTATTTGAACTCCTTAGACTTGTTTTTCTGAACTGACTCACAGTTGTTAAGCCCGGATTCTTTGGCTACGCCAACATTGCTGGGTTGCTGCTTCATTCGAACAGTCTTTTCTGGTTGGGTGGGGGTATAACTTACCCCAGTCCGCCTTCCTTCAAGGGAGACTTTATTGTCTGTTCCAACAAGACTCCATTCTAAGCCCTGGCAGTCACAGACTTGTGAATCCCAGCCACCTCGTTGTAACACTGGTGGTATTTCAGGATAATAAGATGACCCCAGTCATTTCTCTGGGTGTCAACCAGCTGGCCCTCATCCGGGACCTCAGTATTTCACACATACACCCACTCCCTGCCAGCTGTGCCCCGTCTTTATCGGAAATTCTCCTAGGATTTACTGGTTTTGATTTCAAAATTATCTAACCCAGCCTATCCTGTAAAAAGGTAACTTTCATTTCTGTTCTGTCATCCCGGAATAAAGAACTCTCAGATACTGTGAAAGGTCCATGTAAACAACTGTCTGTCTGTTGAAAACGCTTTGTTCCCAAAAGTAAGTCATACATAGCAATTAATGATTATATTGAAGATCTTTGCTGCAGTCTTCCTGCTAACTCCGTATTTCATTTGTGCTCTCGTTCCCTGTCTTTTGGATTAGAAGTATTTCTGTAAATAAATAAAAGCAACTCCTCTGATGCAGGAGCTTCTGTTATCAGATTGGAGTGATTGGGGCCATTTTCGACATAAGGCAAGTGTTTCTAAAGCATATTTTTATTATTTGGCCTATCCTCACCATTCCGATTAGCTTCCCTGTATAGACTGTTTGAAGGCACCTGTCTGTTAACACTTTATTGTGCGGCTGAGGCTCAAACCTGAAAAACCAATGCTTGCTTCTGTGGGTCAATGCCTTTCTAAAACATTCAATTGGTTTTTTAAAAAAAATCTCTTTGCAGGAATTGTGACAATACATATATATATTTTTTTTCTTTTGTTTTGTAATGCCGTAGCTGAGTGAGAACGACCCCCGTCATAAGTCTTAGAACTGAATTACAGCCAGATTTAAATGGGTTTTGCTCTGGAAAGGAGAATTGGCAAGGATGAATGGTCCCGGGCTGGTATATTGTAAGATAATTGTAACCATGGCAATATTTGTTTCCTGATATTGTGCTTCTAAATTTAAGTGATGGGGTTCATCATAGGAAAAAACTCATTTGTATGTTTCAAGTTGCATTTAAATGATCCCAACTTCATTCTTCTAACATTAGAAGTGGTTGTTTTGGTGGAGTAGCGGGTTCAGCAATTTGCCTTAATCTCCTGTGGAAGTGGTTTTTCCCGGGCAAGTAATATCTTTTAATAAAGCGAGTTTTCTGGGAAGACGTACCTAACCATGCTAACTTTGAAAAATCTAGATAAAAGAATACGAGAAGCTTGAGAATGAAGAAGACCGCCTTTTCAGGAGCCGGCAAATTTATGACAAGTACATCATGAAGGAGCTGCTGTCTTGTTCGCATGTAAGTCTTTCTTTGTGTCCTGTTCCTCCAGGATGGGTAGGGGACAGCTTGCAGAGTTCCCAGAGAGAAACCCAAATGGGAGGAAGAAGTTTAAAAATCGAACAGGAGTCCCCGGGGACGGGACCTGTCTCTTCTCTTCTGTCATTTGTCTCCTGGTAACCCTGATACAGAGCTGTTGCTTTGTCTCCTTTGAGTGTATTTCCGAAAGCAGATCTTTCACGGCGAAGAAGAACGAGGCAAATAACATTGACAGCTCCTTCAGCTCAGCGGAAGAAAGGGCTGGTCTCAGTTCTAGACTTTTTAAAGGAAATTAAGCTTTATTGTTGTTAGTGTGGCTCTCCTTTAAATAATTAGGCTAATCAAATATTGATCAACATAAATTTTAAATGGTTTCTGTGGATTCATGAGGAAGAGCATAATTATTACATTAATTTTATTAATAGCTAAATAGACAGTGGAAATATCCCCCCCCCCCCCCCCAGTGTAAATCAGATAAATAATCCATTCGGTCATTGCGATAAACTAGGTTCTTAGGAAACTATTCCACCAGGAGTGAGTGGAATAATTAGTAATAAAAATTTATCACGTGGGCCGCCTGGGTGGTTCAGTCGGTTAAGCGTCCGACTTCAGCTTAGGTCACGATCTCGCTGTTGGTGAGTTCGAGCCCGGCGTCGGGCTCTGTGCTGACGGCTCGGAGCCGGGAGCCTGCTTCGGATTCTGTGTCTCCCTCTCTCTCTGTCCCTCCCCTGCTCGTACTGTCTCTCTGTCTCTCAAAAAATGAATAAATGTTAAATTTTTTTTTTTTTTTTTTACCATGTAATGTCTCCGAGAGAGTTTTCTAAAGGAGTGGCCCCATGGTTCTGGCCTGCTGTGTCCAGTACAGGAGCCACAGGTGGCTGTGTAAACTCCATTAAAATCCAATGGAGTTAAAAATTTAACTTCTCAGTGGCTCATGAGCCACATTCAAGTGCTCAATAGCCACACGTGGCTGGTGGCTCCAGTATTGGACAGCACAGGTTCACACCATTGCCGCTATTGCAGAAAGTTCCAGCAGACGGCACTGGCCAGGATCATGGTTTATTTTGGTGCCTCTGTATTTATTGTGCCATTCACTGTCTTAACTGACATGTGAATAACTGTGGCTAAAGGTGGCACCTCTTGTGGCATGCATTTCTTTTTTTTTAATGTTTATTTATTTATTTTGAGAGAGAGAGAGCATGCGCGAACAGGGGAGGGGCAGAGAGAGGGAGAGAGAGAGAGAGAGAGAGAGAGAGAGAGAATCCCAAGCAGCCTCCGTGCTGTCAGCGCAGAGCCCGATATGGGGCTCGAACTCACAAACCACGGCATCATGACCCGAGCCCAAATCAAGAGCCAGTGGGCTTAATCAACTGAGCCACCCAGGCGCCCCATAGTAGACAGGAATCCTGAGCTGGAGCTAAACGGTCGATGCTCTGTGCCTTGCTACCTTGCCAGAGAATGGCTGAACCTTGGAAGATGCCGGGTGTTCTGTGGGGATGCCTCGGAAATTAGTTGTCATGTAGCTCAGCAATTCAGGTTTTTTGCCAGTATAACGTGCGTGTGAAGCTTTCCTTCTTAGGGTGCATTATTAAAGAAGATGTAATTGGAAGTTTGGGGGGAGAATAGAATGTGTACTTCTTGTTGGTGTAGGCTTTATTCTTCCAGAGCCAGTTCCCCTCTGCCATGGTCACGGCAAGACTTCCCTTAACCTCCAGCCCTCTACCACCCTGGATTAGCTTTGTAGTCCTGACGTTTAACTCTTACGTGTATTTTCACGCATTTGTTTGGTCTTATCTAGTAGAATTTGTATGTTCTCAGGACCCTCATTATTAGCTAATTAAGGGATATATGCATTTAATAAAGTGATCGTAAGCTTCTTTACACTTTTTTTTTTTACATCACAGTTAATCTTAAATTTCTTGTGGGACTAGATATGTCGGTCAGGTGCCCCATGCTCATCATCCTTCTCGACACGGCATCTAAGAATTCTAGAAGCTCAGAGGGACAAGCATCTGTTTGGATTGCCCATAAATATCCAACTGATTTCTAAAGAATGCATGTCAACATAACTACCATAGGTTCCTGCCTAGTAATTGTGTTAAATTATATGTTGTGGTATTGTGTAACATAGGTTTATGTTTTATATTTGTGGAAAAAAAATAACGGTTTTCTGATTTTTTTTTCTTAACAAAAAAGCCGTTCTCAAAGCAAGCTGTAGAACATGTACAAAGTCACCTATCCAAGAAACAAGTGACATCCACTCTTTTCCAGGTAAGGCAAAAGTACTTCAAAATACATACAGCTGACCCTTGAACTACATAGGGAATAGGGGCACTGACCCCCTGTAGTCGAAAATCCACTTATAACGTTTGATTCCCACCCTCAAACTTTACTGATGGCCTGTTATTGACCAGGAGTCTTACTGGTCACATAAACAGTTGATTAACGCCTACTTTGTATGTTATATATATTCTATTCTGTATTTTTATAATAAGCTAGAGAAAAGAAAACATTAAGAAAATTATAAGGAAAATGCATTTACAATATTGTACTGTAAGAAATCAATGTATAAGTGGACCTGTGTGGTTCAGACTCCTGTTATACAAGGGTCCCCTGCAGATTGTTCTCTGTAAAGGGACATGCACTGCACAAATGAGCCAGGAGCCCTTAATCTTGGTCTAGCCTTGAATTTGCTCAGAGACCATGGGATAGCACCTGCCCGCAGTGCCCCAGCCTCCGTATGTGCAAAATGAGGAGAGGGATTAACTCTTCCCCATGGTTGTCTTTATCTCTATGATTATGTGAGGTAGAAAGTCAATAAGTAAAAGAGCTAATTACAAAAAACCCATTTACTCCATGGATCCATTAGCTTTTAGTCTTTAAAACTCAGTATCGATGCTGAGTAGCAACACTTATTAATTAACGAAATGTGCTGTGTAACTTCCAGAGACCAGTGCAGCATGAAAGACATGGGCCCCTTGGTCAGAAATTAAGAATTTCAAGATGGCGATAGCAGGGCCCCAAACCACGCAGTGGGCCCTTTTGGGTGTCAGCCCGATGGGGCTGCATGGGTCACACACCCAGAAAACCAACTCTGGTCACCCGGGAAGCCTCTGTGACTTTCCAGGAACCATGCCAGGCCGTAAGGATTCGGTGGCAAACAGGACAGACCTGTCCTTACCTTCCCGGAACGAGCAGTTGAATAGTGCAGATAACTGTTAAGTAAATAATCACGGTGATGAATCTGTTATTGAAAACGGGACAAGCACCGACAAGGGCAAGTGGAAGAGTGGGAACTCCCACCAGTCCGAGTCTCATCAGTTTGTGTTATGGGTTCCTATTTATGCAGTGTGGAATTTCTTTTCCATCCTTTCCAGCCCTACATAGAAGAAATTTGTGAAAGTCTTCGAGGCAACATTTTCCAAAAATTTATGGAAAGGTATGAAACTTCACGTATATGCCTGACATTTCTGGGGTGGATACTTGCTAGGACGTTATTTTAACACATTAATATATATATAAAATCTTGTATAGGTGTATCTCCTTTTACCCAGTGAGCTCTGTCCTTATTAAAATGTGTGCAGATTTGTTCATTTGACAAGTACTTAACTGAGCACGTACTATGTGCCAGGCTTAGCCTTAGACTGTTACCTCAGTAGTTTAAAGTATTATTTAGGATTCACATATCTTAATGTCTCTTCATTTTGAATCTCTTTAGCTTCAAAATGGTCTAAAGTTTAAATAGACTATGGAACCACAACATTAAAAGTAGCTTATTGGGTCACCTTTGCTAATGCAAGCCCTGTTCTGTTAACCTCATTCCTTGGTTTGCACTTTGAGATCCTGCCCCCGAAAGTGGATCAGGCCTGCACTTGATTCCTCATGTGATGGAACTGAAGGGTCTAGGCAGACGTCTGTGCTCATATACGTTATTACGATCCCTGCTAAATATGTTCCCTTTGAGTGACTCAGACTATACGTGTGTGCTTGTCCTACAAAACCCTGAACGCATTCAGTGCTGCCTGCAAAAGTGCCCTTTCAGGCACCCAGCAGTCGGGCAAATAGCAGGATTTCGAGTATTCCTCTGTGAACAGGCACCGCTGGAATTGGGGCTTTTCTGAAACCGAATCTGCATTCGCACAGACCGTGCTCCTCTCCACAGACTCGGCTAATTTCTCGACAATCGACATGATGATTGTGTCTCAGGGCTGGAGCAGCCCCGCAGCTGTTCCATAATTGCCCTTTAAAAACAAATGCTTCTTCAAGGCGGTTTTTTGCTCCCCCCCCTCCCCATAGTCTCTGAACTAAAGTAATTAAACAAAACAAAACAAAACAAAAAACGTGGTGGTGTGATTCCACTAGAGTTCAAGAGACAATTTTATCCTGGAGTAGAGTCAGTACTTGGGGGAAGCGAATATGCATACAAATGATTATTACACTTCTCTGAGCAGGAGCAGAGACTTTGCTAGAAAGCAAGTAGTTCACACCGAGGGGCTAGGCTGGCTGGGTTTCAGCGGGAGGCCTGCCCGCGCTGTCTCCATCTCCGTTGGTTCGAAAATCTGACCTTTCCCACTCTTGGGTCGGCTGAGAGCTTTTAAGTGATCCTTGGGGCAGAGGGGAAAAACAGGGATGGGCATAAAACTCGGAGGGAGGGGCGTCCTGTAGCTCTTTGCTCTTAGGTTGTTTCATGAGCCACCAGGCCAGCCTGCCTGTCACTTTTCTCCCCGCTGGTCGAGCCTTTGGCTCTTAGTGCACCCCCCCCACACACACCAGCTGTTTGCATTTACACACACGCACACGCGCACACACACACGCGCGCACACACAAACACACACCCCAGCTGTTTGTGCTTTAGGCCAGCACGTGTACTGGATTTTCTGAAATCATCTTTTCTGAAACTATTCACCGTATCATGTAAATACTTTTTAAAAGCGAATTTCTTCATTTTTACACCGCCCTGGGTTCTTTTTACGTGACCACAGTCTCAAATGAGAATGTAAAAACTCCATTGTCAGACCTAGAGTTTCGTGTTTGGGTTTTGAAAAGCGTGGGCACTCCATAAATAGAACCTTGTAGCCTTCGGCCTCAGCGGGACTGGCCACACTCCCCGAGGGTCTCACGGTGAAGGCGGTCTCTCAAGGGCCTGCACTGCAGCCTGGTAATAATGAGGAAATCTTCCGCAGTGCCTTGGCCGGTCTGTGCCTTCACTTGAAGCAGGCAGGGCCCCAGGGCTAAGTTCCAGGCGGGGCTGTGTCTGGGATGTGAGCTTCCGTCAGGCAGTGAACTTCAATTGCCCAGCAGTCTTAAGCCCGAGTCACAGATTGGGGTTAAAAATGCTTAGCCTACACCCTGCCCGCACTGCACCCCGGTTGTTTTTGTGTCTTTAACCTCTGCTCTTCCCTCTGGGGTGGCCATATGTCATCTGCAAGGGCGCTGGCTGTCAGGAGCCCTCTGTTGCCCAGGCTCTGCTCTGTCCTCAGCCCTAGTTCCTCTTCTGTCAGGAAGTGCCTGATTCCAGCTTTAGGTATTGACCAAAAATAGCACTCAAAGAACCTCCATGGACACATGACTGACCCCGGACACCCTGGGGGCTATCTGTACTTCCTAAAGAAGAGCTTGTTACAGCGAACCCATACCTCAAGGGCAAAATGTGAGTTTGAGGGTGTTCCTTTTTTTGGGGGGGTGTGTTCTTTTAGGGCAGGATATGTGTTGGGATTTGGTTCCCTCTTCTCTTGGTCAGCAGGATGGTTCTCTCCCAGGTTGTTAATCTTCCCCAGCTGGTTTGCAAGTTTGTAAATCTTGTAAATTTTGTAAATCTCCAGATCACCGGCCCCTGTTGCCAGCTCTGAGTTCTAGAGTCCATGAGGGAAGGGAGTGGGTTTGCTGGTTGGACTCATCATGCTTTAAAAAAACCAAAACGTTTGAAATAACTCTCAGAAACTCTCCAAATATAATTTGACTAACCTCACAGAGATGATAGGGAGATCAGTGAAACACTCTGTAAGCTTCATTTTAGATTCATTGACAAAAGATGCCTCAGAATTGTAAAGAGTTCTTCTGCTTTTGATTTTCAACGTGATTATATTAGCCTCAGCAATATTTTTAAAAGATCCTAAGAAGGCATATTAAATGAAACCCCCAGGAAACTGGGATATTTAGATGCCTTAAGGCATTCTGTTACAGTGCTGATAATTCCTATACCATGCATTTCGTAAGTACTCTCTCCCTCCCCCCACCTCTCCCTTTCTCTCTCTCTTTCTCTCTCTCATTCATTCATTCATTCATTCATGCATTCAGAGAACCCTGGATACTGTGCCTGTGTAAGGAATTGTGCCAGGGGCTACGTGAAATCCAGCAGTCACCAAGAATATTCTTTGCCTTTGAGCTTTCAATCAAGAATGCAATTCATTTGAAAAAATGTTTTAAAACAAACCCCTTAGACGGCGTTGCTCATTAATTAATGAAAATCATGTCTGTATTAAAATAGGTGTGGGGATAGGTATTTTTCTTACTTCCTGGAAGAAAAATCTATTCATCACGCAGTTGAGTAAATTGTGGGAGCAAATCGGCTCAGTAGGACTTAGCGGATCTTGCGATTCTAGCCTGAGGGGCTTTTTCTCCTACAGCATCTGTGTCTTGGAGCAACAGTGCTGGGTCTGGGTTCAGGTCTGGCCCCACCACTCCTCTCACTGTGTGACCTTGGCCACACCTGGGTCTCCCGTGCTGCGGAATGGGCATCTTCATCGACCAGGGCCTTGCACATGAAAAGCCCCATGGGGTGTCTGCTATTCTTAGAATTCCTTACAAATACTAATTTTCTTGTCGCTTAGAGCGGCATGGTCGGGTATGGTAGCCACTAGCCACGTGTGACTCCTGAGCACTTGAAATGACCGGTGTGACGAGTGTGAATGGATATGGGCTCCAGGTGCAAAATACACACTTAAGTTTCAAAACCAAATGTAGGAACTAGTTTGTAGAATGCCTCGCTACTAATTTTATACCGATTACATGTTGAAACGATAGTTTTTTTGCTGTACTGGGGTTCAAGAAGGTAACGGTATTCAGATTAAACTACCAGCGTGGCTCACGTTAGGCCTTCTCTTGGACGGTGCCGATTCAGATAAAGACGCAGTAACCACAGTTTAAGGGGAACACGCCGTCTTTCACCTGAATCGTAAAATAAAGCTGAAGCATAAAATAAATGCTTTGCGAGAAACATGTTGGAAGAAAACATGCCTCTGGTCAGGAAGCAACACAGGTGTTCCATCCGAGGTTGTCTGTTAACATTGCCCCGTCAACCCGACTCCTGTGACACGTGACTCTTCAGTGACCATTATTATATTCTTTTTTTAGTGACAAGTTCACCCGATTTTGCCAGTGGAAAAACGTAGAATTAAACATCCATGTGAGTATCCTCTTAATTCTCCCCCCCCCCTTTTTTTTTTTAAATAAAAACTTCCTCTGGCTTAACTTCGTGAGAAAATACTTTATCCCGGAGCACACTCCCACGGGTAATGCACCACTAACAGATGTCTCCCTTACAGCTTTAACGTAAGAAGGATTCATCCCCCCGTACCCGGTTTCGTAAACAGTTCGAGGTTTAATTCTCTTTTTTCCCATTCATATAAGGATGTGTTTATTTAGTTAAGAAAGGGTATTTTAAGCAGTGACTGACCCACAGAAATAGTAGTAAAAAATACAAGTCTCCTACAGAATGTGCTTCCCACATGCTCTTGTCTTTCGGCATCCTGGTAAAGACTCTCTTCTCTTATTATTAGGTCTAATCTTGTCATAAGAATGATGGCATCTCTTATTAGCCCAAGGTTTCATCTCCTTTTTTTTAATTTATTTTTTTTTAAATATTTTTGAGAATGAGAAAAGCAGTCCTCAGAAACTGGCTACTTTCTAACACACATTTCCCGAAAGGCTCATCTGCTTCCAGCTTTCAACCTCAAGTTCTGGGGCATGCCCCCTGCTTCACTTTTAGAACCCTCCTTTTTTTTTTTTTTTAATTTTTTTAATGTTTATTTATTTATTTATTATTTTTTTTTTGAGAAAGAGAGCACGAGTGGGGGTGGGGACAGAGAGAAAGGCAGACACAGAATCCGAAGCAGGCTCCAGACTCTGAGCCCTCAGCACAGAGCCTGACGCGGGGCTTAAACTCACAAACCCGAAGATCGTGACCTGAGCTATAGTCAGACGCTAAATCAGCTGAGCCACCCAGGTGCCCCATACCCTCGTTTCTTGATACAGCCTCTTTTACCTTCCCCTTCATGTCCATTTGTGAGTAAGAAAAAGAAATCATCAACTGGATTTTTTTTTTTTTTTAACTTGAGGATACCATTGGGAGAAGCAGTTGTGTGTGTGTGTGTGTGTGTGGTTTTTTTTTTTTTTTTTAATTCTTCTTTTTTTTTTTTTTTAACTTCCCCTTTCTTTCACAGTTCCTGGCAGGATTGTAGAAACAAGAGGGAAATCACACATTTTTCAAAAATATCCTCTGTATTTGCCATAGAGCTTTCTCACGCTTCTGCTCCTTCAGCAGACCCCGGGTGCTCATGTCCTGCTGTCTGTCCCCTGAGCATCAGATGTGAGGCCTGTGGGCCCAGTTAGCTGCGGCTGCAAACGTGTTTCAAGGGCTGTGTGGGGGGAACCCTTCAGGAACCTGACCCTTAACTTGCCAGCACGCATAAGCTACTAAGGTGTTTGCTCTTTTCCGCCTGCCCCTTTGGACATCGGGCTCACTGTCTGCCTTTGTACCATCGAAGACTGTTAAAGCTATTGGGGAGGTGGGGCATTGCTGAGATCCTGACACAAGGAAAGGGCTTATGAATGAAGCCTCTTGATACACTTTCCTCCTACTTCGGGTCTTGTTTTCATGCTCACATGCCCAGCATGAGTCCTAGCGATTCCCTGACGTTATCAATAAAAAATTCACATGGCCGGCACCCGCCGAGTTTTCTCATCATATGGCCCGCTGTTAGGAAAACATAGATGCCCTCGATGTAGACTTATTTTTTTACCATGACAGTTCCTGGAATTGCTGAGCTGTTCCCACACTTCCGGCTTCAGAGTAGCTGAGGCGGCTTTTCATCTGGACTAGAAATTTCACACTCCCCTGTCTTCGGGGCATACGGCTTACGACCTAAAACGCAGGAGATCGGAAAAACAATCTGACTCGGCTCCCACTCTGTCCTCGTCCCACTCGCCTCCCTTTTGTGCGCTTTGAGGGTGGAGCACATGGAGGTTCTAGAAAGTCTGGCAGCCTTGCACATCTCGTCTTGCAGTCCGGGGAATCAGTCACAGAAAGGGTAGATCCCTCTGTCAGAATGGCTCTTTTAGTAACTGTGTGTTGCATGAAAACAACAGCATAATTTTAATGCAATTCTGTGTTTTCGTATCGTGTTTTGAATTCACAGTTGACCATGAATGATTTCAGCGTACATAGAATCATTGGACGAGGAGGATTTGGTGAAGTGTATGGTTGCAGGAAAGCAGACACTGGAAAAATGTAAGCTTTCTATGGGTTTTGTGCTTTGCATCAAAAGAAAACACCTGCATAGGTTTGTGGAAGCCCCGATCTCACTCCTGAAGTAACTTAACCTCAGAAAGAAAAGGGCTGTTTTTTGTGAGGCATCGGAAATGAGAACAGTTGGCTGGAACTTCCATCACGTAGGGTGAAATGGGAAGTTAGCCAGTGACTATGTGTCATGAGCCCCTATCACTCAGGCCGTGGGTGAAGCAGTCTGGGACCTAGAAGTGACCAAGAAGGGGCGTTCTGTACCGCCTCCCGGGCCAATCGGTTGCAAAGAATTCTCTGCTTCGCAGAGGAGAGAACTTTTCTTCTAGACAGTGACCACCCGTGATTTAGCACATACACTTTTCGGTGGTATAACATCCCAGGAGATGTCGGTTCCCGTAGTTGGGTAGCTCGAGCCCTGGCGAACAGGATGCCCTCCTAGGAGGGTCGTGATCACGGGTCTCCATGACTGCGTCGGCCGCTGATCGTACAGGTGGTTGATGTGAGGCAGTTAACATGCACGTGTGCCGGGTGTGAGGCTCTTCCGGAAAGTGAATGGTGGAGTTCTTAAGTGGTGCGGGTGTCGGGGGGGAGGTGGGCTAGTTTTTAGAAGCAGTTTGTTTACGTGAGCATATATCCAAAAGCAAAAGACAATGGGAAAATACAGTTGGATAGGCCCAGAACCACCAAGTTTGATCAAGTGACAGGCCTTTTAGAATAACAGCCAAGTGGAATAGTCTGTGCGGCTTGGTCTGAGTCGGTGTAAGAGGAGTAATTGGGGTCAGCGAAATCAGTGTCCTTCTCCCCCCACCACCGGGTCATCACTCAGCCTCCGCTCGGGTCCTCCCCGTGATTGGGCACTGACGGCCTTGCCAGGTGGCCCTCTTAGTTTTCAGACAGGTCCAGTAACTGGCACGATCTTTAGTAGGTGGGGGCTGGAATTCACCTTCACTAACTTACACCCACTGGTCTTCCTGTTTTGGGGCCCTGCGTGGGGTGAACCCAGTGTCTGGCACTCGGGCATCTGACGTCTGGTGCCCTGCTGAGACAGGATGGCCTGGTGATCCAGAGTGGGGGCCCTGGCGTCCCATGGCCGGGTCAGACCCGGCTTCCGCTTTCCGGCCGGCACGAGGTTTGTGCCTTCTCTCGGCCTCTGCACCCAAGTCTGTAGGGGGCGGAAAATACTTCCTGGTTGTGAGAATTGAACGGGATGGTACATCGTAAAGCCTGCAGATAACTGCCTATTCCATAGTCCGTATTAGCGAACAGTCCTCTGCGGCCCCGTCTCTGTCCCAATTCTGTCTGTACTCCCGCGGTGGACTTTGATAATAAGTGTCGCTCTTCCTTTGGCACTTATTCCGTTTCACCAAATGTGTTCGCTTTCCTTCCTCACGGCCCAGGTGTTTAGGAGATCTGCTAATCTGCCACATGATGTGCAAGTCAATGTCACCGTGTGTCCCTGCATTACGTTGGTTATTTCACGCGATTCTCTGTGTGTGGAAAACTGTCTTCCACTTTCTAGAACAAGGGTAGACGCTTACCGGGGAGTCCCACAGCTAGGAAGCGGCCAGGCTCAGTCCCTGTGGATCCTGGAGCCCATCCGTGAACTGCCACCCACCTCGCTCAGAAGCCAGTGGCAGCCAACTGGCTTAACCCCGGGGCTCAAGGCCCGTGTGTGCCAGCTTCTCTGGTCTGCAGTTTGAACGTTCTTCCGAACGCCAGCCTGGTATAGTGATAGAAGCAGTAGGACACAGTTTGAAAATTCATCATAGAACTTAAATGAAGAACACGTTACTTCATATGTTCTCATGTGTAATCCCTTAACTAAGCAAATTAACGTCTCCATCAATGGATTTGTTATAAAGAGCTCCTGGGAGAGTCGATAAAATTACCAAATTTGGGGGCGGCTGGGTAGCTCGGTCGGTGGAGCATTGCCTCTTGATTTCGGCTCAGGTCACGATCCCAGAGTTGTGGGATCGAGCTCCGTGTCGGGCTCCGGGCGGGACATGGAACCTGCTTGACATTCTCAACCACTTTCTCTCTCTCCCCACCACCCGCTCTATGCTGCTCCTGTGCACGCACTCTCTCTCTCTCTAAAAAGAAAAGCAAATATAAAATTTGAACATCCCTCTCTCTTTTGCTAAGTCATAACATTGTGAGTTATGATCAGTTAGAAACAAGTGGATTTTCTGTGTCCCGTCACAGCCGGACAAACATCCACATTGTGTGCCGGGGCCTTGTAAAGTGGGACTTACAGCCACACACAGAGTTCTGAAGCCCCTGAGGCCCCTGTGAAAATGTCCTTTCAGCTTTCTGCTGTGCTGCTGACAAATCATCCTTCTTTCTTTAACCTGCGATTATAGAGAATGCCAAATAGCATGTCTGCATTACCTTAATAGAAGTTTGTACCAAGGCTTCAAAAAGCTTGAGTTGTCAGCTCTTTCTTCTCCACCAACTTTTATATGAAAGTCTTACGGATTCTTTTTATTATTTGAAAATACGATCACTTCGATATCCAGATTAAAAACAAAACAGGGCTGCCTGGCGGGCTCAGTGAGTGGAGCATGTGACTCTTGATCTCCAGGTGGTCCATTCGAGCCCCACGCTGGGTGCAGAGATTACTTAAAAAAACTGAAAACAAACCAATCAAACAGCATTTTAGAACGTGCCTTTTTGAGCATGGGCTGGCCCTTTTCATTTTGTTGGTTGCCAGTGTTTGAGTCTTGCCCTCTGCACTCTTGCAAAATCTTGACCACTGCTGAAATCACAGTTCCTAAAAGCTAAATATTACACACACTACTGCAACACACAGTAGCAACTAAACAGCAACAATATGTCCAAAGTTTTATTTTCACTAAATTTATTCACATCCCTCTACTTCTGGTTCTCATTTAACTGGAACTTCTATTGTGTAATGGTATTAATATCTTAATTATTGCTTAATTTTTTAAGCTTTCTTTTGATTTAAAATTTTTTAAAGAAACCTTTTATTTTATTTTATTTTATTTTATTTTATTTTATTTTATTTTATTTATTTTTGAGAGAGAGTAAGTGCATGAGGGAGAAGCAGAGAGGGAGGGAGATCGAGAATCCCAAGCAGGCCCTGCACCCAGCATGGAGCCCAAAGCAGGGCTTGATCTCACAAACCGTAAGATCATGACCTGAGCCAAAATCAAGAGGCCGATGGATGCTTAACCGACTGAGCCACCCTGGCGCCCCTGACACCTTTTTATTTCGAATTTTATTTTTGCCACCTAATTTTAGGTTTACAGAAAGGGTTCAAAAACACACCCAGTATCTCTGTCTTACGTTACTATGGAACATTTCTCCTAACAAATGAACTAATATACATTATTATTCACTGAAGTTTCTACTTTTTTGGGTTTTTTTTTTTACTTTACTTTAAAAAAAGATTTTTTTCATGTTTATTTATCTGTGAGAGACAGAGAGAGACCATGAGCAGGGGAGGGGCAGAGAGAGAGGGAGACACAGAATCTGAAACAGGCTCCGAGCTGTCAGCACAGAGCCCGATGTGGGGCTCGAACCCACGAACTGTGAGCATAAGTCAGACGCTTAACCGTCTGAGCCACCCAGGCGCCCCTTTACTTTACTTTTTTACTTTACTCTTTACCCAATGGCCTTTTGTGTTAACCAGATCCCGTGTTACATTTAAGTCCTCTCCTCCCCTTAGGCTCCTTTAGACTGTGTAGTTTCTTGGACTCTCCTTGTTTCTGATGGGCTGTGCTGCTTTGGGGACCCCTGGCCAGGTGTATTGTACGTCTTCCAGTTTAGGCATGCTTTCCTCCTGGTTATACTGGGGCTGTGGGCTTTTGGAAGGAAGACCCCAGTGGCAGAACACCATTCTCATTGCGTCCTATCATGGGTGCCCGTCGTCAACATGACTCCTCACTGTTGATGCTGACCTTGACCGCCTACTTGAGGTCGCGTTTGTCAGGCTTCTCCACCATAACGTCACTGTCCCCTCTCCTCCACACTGTCCTCTTGGAAAGGAGCTTACTGTGTGCCGTCCCCACCCAAGGAGTGAGGAGGGACGCTCCACGTTGAAATGTTTTCTTAATGCGTGCAAAATTTAAAAAATACATTTTTTATAAATATTTCTTTTTTTATAATTTTTTTCTTTTTTTTTGCATGACAGTCAGCAAGTACCATTTTGCTTCTTTCAAACACTTCCCGAGTCTTTAGAAACTTTCCCCAGTACGACATGGATCGTTTAAAGCAGCTTGGATTCTTTCCAGCGCAGCTCTTTCAATAACATTTATGTTTCCAGGTACGCAATGAAATGCCTGGATAAGAAGAGGATCAAGATGAAACAAGGAGAAACATTAGCCTTAAATGAGAGGATTATGTTGTCTCTTGTGAGCACAGGGGTGAGTATTCCGTTTGGAGCACTGCTTGCTCTGGTCTTTGCTGGTTGCTCGGTTTTCCAGATCGAGACAATTTATTTAAAATGCAGGCATTCTTTCCCGGCAAATTATGCAGCCAGCCAGTTTTCGGGTGAGTGAGCGTTTATAGCAGGGAAAAGCAGCACTAAGTTAATATAAATAGTGTAGAATCCTCATATTATCTCTGTTTAATTTGGGAGTTGGAAAAGTGCTAGCAACCATCATTATGCACACCCACGACGTCTCCCTTTAGTGGCTGTTTTATGACTTTCCTCTCTGCGGAACGTGGTTGCCGAGATGGCAGGAAATAATTGCGGCAACGGCAACGAAATCACTTGAGTCTAGTTAAGAACTGCCTGCATGACGGAGGACTGACCCAGAGAAGCTGGAGTGCAAGGAAAGTCGCTCTTGTCCCTTTGTGAACAGATAGAGAGGAAGCATCTTGGGTTACTCAAGTCCGAATTGCACTTGGGGCTGTGCGCCATCAGAAGGTGGCTCTGTCTTCGCGGCCCTTGCTGCTTTTCACCTGCTGCCGTGGACTTCGGTCATTTCCATTTCCAAAACGGTGTTTCCACCTGTTGGACAGTTTATTTGTCCATCAGCCTGGCATTTTTAGCTCAGCCTGTGTCAGAAACTCCTGCCCCGTGACTTCTTGCAAAACAGGATCCCATTCTGGCCGTTTTTGCAGTGAATGGTATGAACCTTGGCGGTTCTGTATTTGAACAGATGGGTGTGAAGACACCCAGAAAAACTCAGTGTCCCAGAAACCTGGGCAGTCCTGCGTGTGCCAGAGGGCCTGCCATCCAGCATGCAGAGGGGGTCAGGGACTCAGGGTCTCCAAGGGAAGGCAGGAAATGAGGGTGGAGTGGCCAGACCCATGCTGAGTGCCTCCCCCTGTGAATTTAAAGCTAATCACCAAGCCAAGAAGGTTTATATGCAGTGAGATATATTGGGGAGGGTGTGGCCTCCCGATAGCCTAGCTGGTTTCTAAACAGGCTCATTCTCACTGGAAGGAGAAAGGAATCAGACTTCAATGGTGAATCAAAGAACCCTTTTCGACTAGTAAGCAAGGAACCCGACACCCGGAGGGGTTAATTTCCTTACCCAGAGTCTATGGACCCTCTGACTAGTGTTCCTTTCTTACAATCACCTTCTAAGCTCTGTGTTTTTTGGTTAGCACCTATATTTAATGTATTGTGGTTTATGTTTTCCTGGGGTTCGTTTGAAGCAGTTTCAGAAAGGTTATGTGCTACCGAAGTAAAGGATTCTCATAATTTGGCTCAACCATAATAAAAAAGAACACTGTAGCTATAAATAATCTCTAACTATGTGCCTCTGCCTCCTAACATCTGGACATTGAGCATTTCAAGTAAGAGTCGTGTTGGGTGCGTGACCGCGTTGGCACCTACTTGGAACCGAAGCTAAGCAGCTCACACACTCTTGGAACCAGTAAGAATGGCATTGGTTTCTAGTTTCTATTGGAAATGTCATCGCCTTAAATTTCAAACATGGGTGTGCCCTTACTGCAGATTTTAAGTGGTAATTAAAATATTAATTTTTCATGAGCCATCTCCATACCTTGCATGTTTATTCTCGAGAAGGCCTGTGGGGAAAACGTTGGGAGTGTTGAAGAAATATACATACAGTTTTCACATAGCATTTTTATAGTTACTTTTTTCAGGCGAGGGGGAATATGGTTATGTAGATGTATCGGTCATTCTTCACCCATCTTAACCCTCCACGGGAATAAATAAAAAATTGGTCTACTACTTTGAGCTAATTTAAAAGAATTATTTATATTTTTAATTCAAGTATCAAGCCTTTTTGTTTGGTTTCATTTTTTGGGAATTAGAGGTTGATGTTTTTTACTTATCAATACATAATTTAACCACAAGTGCTGTAATAACACTATTTGGAATTTTTTCCTTTTCTTTTTTGCTAATCAAAGGCCACTTTTTCTGGTTCTTTAATCATCTTTAATTTAAAATCACCTCACTAGTACACTTAAGATCAGCATGTTGGCATGGAACTGGAGTGCCGTCCCTCATTACAGTTTTCCTTTTATTGGAAGGGTTTTTTTGTTTGTTTGCTTGTTTTTCCTTCCAATTTCAAGTTGAGTGTTTCTTCCCCCAACCTTTCAAAGAGACAGTGGCAGTACCGTTCCCAGTTTGATTCTAGAATAGTAAAAGGGTAATCTTTAGGATTAAGAACTAGGATAAGTATGTCCACAGGTGAGAATGTCCATAGCTGAGAAAGAACAGTCAGCACCTTCACTAAACAGTCACGTAGTGTCCTCCAAAGTGTCATTCATTCCTTGAAACACATTTCCGTGCCTAGATCATGTCAGGCATTCTCCTGCAGGATGGAGGGTCCCAAACTGTGACTTTGGTCCCTGCTCTTTTAGAGCTACACAGAATGAAGGAAGGTGGTAGTGTTCACATGATCTCAGAAATGTATAAATAATCAGGACACCTCTAGAAGGTGCCCGGTGCTCAGGAGGCACTTAGCAGGGAGGAGGTGGCAAGGGATAGTCCTCTGAGGTCACAGGAGGTGTCAGTGCTTGTCTGGGTCCTGGGCGCTTCAGGAGGCTTTGCAGACTTCGGAGAAGGTCAGCTGAGCTGGGGTCTCGAGTGGTGCGTGCATAGCCCCAGATGAAGTTGGGAGTGGAGAGGGAGACCGACAGAGGCCAGGCCAGCCTGTAAAGAGCTTTCTAGGGCAATACTGAGGATTTAAAAAAGAAAAAAAAATCTTTTAGCAATTGGAGACAAAGTGTTTTAAGCAGGAAGTTAACAGAAGCCTCCTCCTGACTGCAAGGTGGAGAATTTTCTTGAAGAAATACTGCGTGCTGTATTTTATCACAGTTTTGCAGAGTTCCTGCAAAAATACAAGCTGTTTTGCTCACTACCGGTAGGAAATCAAAGAAGACAGTTCCTTGCTGAGGGTCTACCTCTACGAGGCCCTTTAGTTCTTACTGCCTTTAATTTGTAATCAAGGCAGAACATCTTAACCATAATGATGTTCACAACTGTATCAGCCCCATCGCCGAACTGCCATTTTTTCACACTGGTCGGTATTTGGTTCTTTGCGTCTCGAGCTTCCCACGAGACCTGGTGTGGTATCTGCCCAGCACCTGAGAGGTGACGGATTGCAGTCAGCATACAGATAACTGAATCGCATCCCTTTAACTGAGCTCTTACTTGACTTTGCCACAGAAGCCCAGCCTTTGTGAGCAGCGTAAGTAACATAGAACCCTGGAGAGGGTCAGGAGACTGGGGGTTGAAATCCTGGCTGGCTACCACATTTCTTTGTGACCTCAGGCAAGTCATTTCCCCTTTTTAGGGCCTTAGTTTCTTTATTTTAAAAATAAACACGCAAGACCAGGTGATTTTTTTTTTTTTTAAAGAGCCCTTCCTGTTCAGAAAGCCTGTGATGCTAAATCTACAGTTCGTGTCCCTTCTTAATAACATATGATCTTAAGTGAACCTATTCTGTTTGCCTTTTGCCATTTCCTTGGGGTTACCATTAGAAGGATCATATCCCATTGTGTTCAGAAATACCCCTTGGTGGAGTGAGTACAGATGCCTCTGGAGCTGGGAAAGACTCTGGCCTCACTAAGTTCTGGGTCCACCCGCCTCTCTGCTCTACAGACGAATTGCTCATCGGATCAGGAACCAGAGTGTGTGGGGAACCCCGTTCAGGAAGGAGCAGAATGAGCCATCTTCAGCAGGCTATTAAAAAGGTGGTTCCCTAAGGGCTTCCAAGTGGGAGGGTGCCCCCCACCTCCAGGAAGTCCACATGGCTTTTAACAGAAAAAGGAAAGCACTTTTATTTTGCCTGTTTAAAGCAAAATCAGCCTTGAAATCAGTAATCACTAATACCATCTCAACGGTGTTTTAAGGCAAACTAGGTAACCACAAAATGAAATTTGTAGTTCATTCCGGAAGATACATGGAAATTGTATTCAGGTTCATGAATCTCTGGTATAGAAAGGAGTCAGATTTATCAGTATGCCCTTAATACAGAGGTTTGGACGATGCAGATTCAGTGTATAGATTATTCTGTTGAAACCTGACTATTTTCTGTGGAATTTAATGATTTTTTTGTTTCTGTTAAGAAAGTGGATATAGATGTGGGGTGTTTTTTTTGGCCAGTTTCTATTTTAATCAGTTGAGTGGCGAGTATACACTGTATATAAAGAATCTAAGTGGACCTAGTTATAGATCTGGCTTAGCACTGAGGAGTTTTCACAAGGGAACACAAGCATGTGTCCAGCACTCAGATCAAGGGATAGAAAGTTAGTCGTATTCCTTGGGGCACCTGGGTGGCTCAGTCGGTTGAGCATCCAACTTCGGCTCCAGTCGTGATCTTGCAGTTTGTGAGTTTGAGCCCTGCGTCGGGCTCACTGCTGTCGGTGCAGAGCCTGCCTTCAGATCCTCTGTCCCTAATCTCTCTCTCTCTCTCTCTCTCTCTCTCTCTCTCTCTCTCTCCCTCTCTCTCTCTCTGCCCCTCCCCTGCTTATGCTCTCTCTCAAAAATAAACATTAAAAATAATAAATAAATAAATAAGTAAATAAGTAAATAAATAAAGTTACTCATATTCCTGAAGTCTTGTGCCTCTTCCAGTCACCTCCCCCGCGCCCAGGTTAACTACTACCCAGATACCTAACACTGTCATTTAATTTGGCTTTGCCTGTTTTTGAACTTGGTATAAATGTGCCCTCTCGCATCTGGCTTCTCTCACTCATCGTTGCTTGTGAGATTCACCTGCATCATCGCACGTGGCCATGGTACATTCTGCGGCTACGTAGCAGAGGTCCGCAAGCTGCGTATGGCCAATGGACCAGATCTGGCTTGTGGCCTTTTTTTCTGTAGAGCCCATGGACTGGCAATGGGTTTTCCGTTCCTGAGGCATGGTACAGAAAATAAACAAAGGATATGTGACAGAGGTGGCCTGGAGCCTGCAAAACCGAAAATAATTCGTGTCTAGCCCCTTGTACACAAACTTGCTGACCCTTGCTGTATAGCATTCCCCCGTGTAAAGCGACCGCGGTTCACGCGTCCGTTCTAATGCCGGTAGACATCCGGGTTATTTTCCGCTTGGGGCTCCTTTGAACAGTGCTGCGAGGAGCATTCTCTTGCGGTTCTCTTAGTGCACATTGGGTACGGGCTGCTGTGAGGTGTGCAGCTGGCGGTGGAAATGCTGACGCCTGGGGTTTGCAGACGGGGCCCAGTTTCGGCAGATGGCTCCGACCAGTTGCCAGAGCAGTTGTTGGCACCGTGCGCCCCTGGGTGTCGTATGTAGGGGTTCTGTTTACACCCTGTCTTTCCAGCCACTTGGCCTTGGTGGTCTTTTTGATTTTGCCCATTCTCTTGGGGTTTAGCGATAACCCATTGTGAGGACACATCTCCTTGGTGACCGCTGATGCCCAGCACCTGTTCATCGGCTTGTGAGCCATTCGATGACCCTCCTATGTTTAATGCCTTTATTGATTTGTTGGCTGGTTTATTCATTCATATTGTTATTATTACTCCTACTATTGCCGTTTTTTGCCACTGCTCTGTTGGGTCGTTTGCCTTTTCCTTTATTGATTTATGAGAGCTCTTTATATATTCTAAGTATGAGTCCTTTCTGCGTGTATGGATTGCAGATATCTTTTCCTATTCTGTGACTTGCCTTTTTACTCTCTTGATAGTGTTTTCTGAAGGCCAGAAGTTCTTGATTTTATTTTTGTCCAGTTTAGCAGTACTTTCACCATTAGTGCTTTTGGGTGGCCTGAGAAATCTTTACTTACCCTAGGGTCACAAAGATACTCTCTTTGCTTTCCTCTATAAGATTTATTGTTTTCCCTTCAGATCTTCGTCTTCCTAAAGTTGACTTTAGTGTGTGGTGTGAGGTAGGGGTGGGCGTTCACATTCTGTTGTACAAATATCCATTTGTTCCAGCATATCACGGAAGGGCCATCCTTTCCCCTCACCCTGTTGTGTCACTTATCACAAATCAGTTGACCATTTATGTGTGAGTCTATGTCAGGATTCTCTCTTCTGTTGGTCTGTCTGTTCTTGGGCTACTACCACACTGTCTGATTTACTGTTGCTTTATAATAACTTTTGGGGCACGTGAGTGGCTCAGTCAGTTAAGTTTCAGACTTTGGCTCAGGCCACGATCTCACAGTTCATGGGTTCGAGCCCCTCATCCAGCTCTGTGCTGACAGCTCAGAGCCTGGAACCTGCTTCGGATTCTGTGTCCCCCTCGCTCTCTGCCCCTCCCTTGCTCACACTCTATCTCTCTCTGTCTCTCTCTCTGTCTCTCTCTCTCTCTCTCAAAAATAAACATTAAAAAATATATATTTATATATATTATATATATTTATATATAATATACATAAATAAGTATATGTAAATATATAAAACTATATATAAATACATATTTATATATAATATATAAAACAAATATATATTTATATATAATATATAAAACAAATATAAATATAAAAATATAGATATATATAATATGTATAAAATAATTCATATATATATATATATATATATATATATACACACACACAATAAGTCTTAATATCTAGCACTATGACTTTTCTGGCTTTTTCTTCTAGAGTGAATTTTTCCTGGCTGTGCACATCTCCATATACATTTTGGAATCAGCTCGATTTTCACTTTAATTAAAATTGTAGCCGGGCGACTGGGTGGCTCAGTTGGTTGAGCATCCGATATTGGCTCAGGTCATGATCAAACTTTGTGAATTCGAGCCCCGCATCGGGCTCGCTGCTGTCAGCACAGAGCCCGCTTCAGATCTTGTGTTCCCGCCTCTCTCTCCATCCCTCCCCCACTCCCACTTGCACTCTCTCTCTCGAGAATAAATAAAACATTAAAAAAATTTTTTTTTAACTTGCATAGAATTTCTAGAATACTTTGGGGGAAAACTGACATCTTTACAATTGAATTATTCAGTCCCCGACTCTGATGTATTTTTCTACTTTGAAAGCTAGCTGCGTTCCCTTTTTATGCTCAGTGTCTCAAGACGGTGGTATAGATATTTCCTCCCACTGGGGTATGGTTCTTCCAACCTCAGAATCAGAGAGAGAAATGGATATTTGACTAGCCAGAACCAACATGTAGAGCAACAGAGAGCCTGGCAGGGCAGCGATATCTTTCTGTAGAGTCTGGGCCCTTTGAAGAAGCTGCAGATAGAAGGGTCATGGTTGAGTTGGCGAGAGACAAGACCTTTGAATTCATCTGCTCCACTCTGTATGCATTTTGTCATGTAACCAGGTCCGTTTTGGTGGGACGGTTAAGGTTCCTAAGGAGGGGTCTCTGTTCAACGCACAGGGCAGCGGCATGGACGAGACCTGTGGATGCTCTCTGGTAGAAGATGTGCTACCTGGGACAGCTTTTGTTTTTCTGACAAACTGTGGCTTTTTTTTTTTTTTTTCCCTCCCTAGGACTGCCCTTTCATTGTCTGTATGACCTATGCCTTCCATACTCCAGATAAACTATGCTTCATCTTGGATCTGATGAACGGTGAGCAACACGCAGGAAGTCTGAGTGCAGAGAGAGACTTGGCCGTGACGTGAGACCTCAGCACACCCTGATCTGCACACGCCAGCAGTTTGGGTCTCTGGGATAATTGGGTTTCCCCCTGAAATTTAAGGAAACCTTCTGCTCTTCAAGTTTCCATTGAAATTCATTTTAAGTTCCCCTCTGCACCCTCCCAGTTTCTCACCAGGAAGTTTGCACTTTCCGGAAGAGATTTTCACAAACGATGTAAACTTCATCTTCTGGAACGCAGCTGGCCTAGATCTTTAATTAGCTTGTTTCCTAACCCTCAACTTTTAGGAATGAGATGCCTCATAAGAACGTAGGCCAAAGATAGAAGTATATTAGGAAGCCGACTTTGAAGGACTGGCTGTGGGCCAGCCCGGCTTCTGGCTGGACGGACCAGCCGTCCATTGGTCTTGTAAGCTATGAGTGCCGACAAAGTTCTAGCTAAAAAAGTAGCTTTCTAATGCTAGAGAGTGACACGGCATGTACTCAAAGCGTTTTCCGTAACAAGAGCTGACGTAAAAGGCATCGGGGACAACAAATGGACAGCTTCCTTTTTTGGAAGTTCATTTGAAGTTCGGTTACATTTGGAGGGTTTGACCCAAAGCCAGACCTATTCAACAGCGTGGAGGAATTTCACAGACGTTAATAGTGGGCCAAGAAGCCAGACACCATAGCACATATCCTGCGTGATTCCACGGTTAGCACTCTCAGAACGGTTAAGATGAACGGACGGTGGAAGGTCAGATTGCAGTCCCCTTGGCCTAACCGAGGGGCCAGGGGCTGAGGCATTGACAGGGAAGGGCACGGGGCCTCTGGGATCCTGCACACCTTACATCTTGACCTGCCAGTGGTTCTACAGGAACACGTGTGTGTGGAAGGGAAGGTGCTTACAAAAGCAGGGGCCATACAGTGGGCACACGTGAACTTTTCTAGATCAGTAGAAGCTACTCCTTGACAGCTTATGAGAACATTCCCTTATCCTGTTGGTGGCATTCTCTCACTCTGTAACTTGAGCCCATATGGTAACTGATTTTTTTCCAAACGTTTTATTATGGAAAATTACAAACACAGGGAAAAACTGAAGAAATTGTACGGGGAACACCCAAATCCCCACCTACCTGGATTTCACCAGTTATAATTTTACGGTTGCATCCGCTTTATCATCTGTCTCTCGGTATGATCATTTTGTTTGTTTGCTCATTCCTTTATTGTCCCCGGAGCCAGTTGCCAAGCCGGCTACTGGGTCAACCATGTCATGACCTGTTCATTAGACAGGAAGTTAGTGATCCAAGCAGGTTAGCTTGCGAAGGTACACGTGGGAGCTGGATTCCCAGTCTGCGAATGATGGCTTCCTTGTCTATTGCCCCGGCCACCCACCCCTGCACTTAAGTGTTAACAATGTATAAGCTTCCTCTATACTCTCGAAAGTGTTTTGTCAGACTACGCAAGTCAAAGACAGATACATACGAAGCAGGAGCCAAGTTTCCTTTTTGTACTGCGTCCTAACGATTTAGGATGACGTTTTTTGTTTCTTGCAAATTAACATGCTTTGCCTTGACCTGTCCTTCTCTGATTCCAGGGGGCGATTTGCACTATCACCTTTCCCAGCATGGGGTATTTTCTGAGAAGGAGATGCGGTTTTATGCCACCGAAATCATCCTGGGGCTGGAGCACATGCACAATCGGTTTGTTGTTTACAGAGATTTGAAGGTAAGGCAGTCTGGTTTCGGGACCTGCGCGGTAGGTATCGCGGTCACGGGTGTCCAGACGGTCCCTTCTCTTTCATAGGACCTGCCGTTTTCCTCATCTGAGCCCTGGGGAAGTCACCTCTGTGTGGTATCCATCTGTCCAGACCCTAAACTCTGTTCCAGGATCTCCCTTTCTTCCTAGTTGTCACTGTCCACCCAGTGTGTCCTACCCTGCCTGGTGCAACACACATACTAACTCAAAAGTTTTTCATTGGTTAATGAATGAAAAGCAAGCCAGGAGTTACTTGGTGTTGCTGATTTTACAATTAATTGTAACGCACTTAATGTTCACTAAGCAGCCGATTCGGCCATGGCTCTATGTTAGAACTCGTGATGTTCAAAACTGAACAAGCAAAGAACATGCATCTTCTGGGATTCATACACCGGTAAACTGAGGCGTAGAACGGCCGAGCCACAACTCCTCCGAGGCAGGGCCAATCAGCCTGCAGAACTTTCCCCCTGCAGGCCACTCTGAGAGTTGCACATTGTTTTAAGACTGTTCAAAATCACCAACAGATTTGTAGATCCTTGAACTGCAGAGCCCTAGACTGTTGGTGCCTGGGCTTCTTCACTCTCACTCTCCCTGGACTGGGAAGAAAAGGCAGTGAGTCCATTCCGAGTCTCCCCCTTCTGAACCACGATGCTCGGTCCTGGGTTCTGCGTTTATGAGGGAGCTGGGGTTTTGCTCAGTATGTCCATAGGGACACTTGTGGTCAGAAGACCGGGATAGAGACAAAAGAGACCTTGACAAATGATAGAAATGATCAGGCAGATACATAAATGGGCACATGATGACGCGAAGAAAAACGAGAGGACAGACAGTCTCCCAAACTGAGAAAGCAGTCCGGGAGGACGTGTTTGCCTCCTCTTTCAGATTCCTTCTGGAACAGACCCAGGGCCACCGACTGAAATGTACAGCTTATGCTCCCTTTTCTCTAAGTAGCTATGTTTTGATCGGCTGCCTTAGCTTTTTAAAGTTACCTTCTAAGAATCTAAAAGATGGTATTTTCTTTTTGAGCCTCTTGGCTTTTTTTTTTTCTTCACAAAATGCTTTGTACAAGTTAAGGCTTTCTGCAAGGTTACAGAATTACTCCCTTAGTTTTCATCTGAGCATGAAGGAGACAAAAATATATTTTCATTGAATTAGAAATAATTAGGCAGTGGTTGGCACCTGACATTTTGTTCCCCTGCTCCGTGAGTTTTGCAGGAGAATATAATACATGCTGAAGGCCCTTGAAGCCCTATTGTAATACATTTTAATTTAAATCTATAACCGGTCTCTAATCATCTTTATGCTGTATCTTGTTTTTGTTTTCGAATCTATTTAGTAGGCAGTGGTATTATTTAATTTCTATTCAAACTGAATTCTAGTCACTCATGATTATTCATGCTTGAGTTTTATAATAGCATGCCATTATTTTTATTTCAAGCAAAACAATAGTTGATCTCCAGCAGAAAAATATTAAGATGACTGTAATTCAGCGTGTATTAGGGAGAGGAGCTTTGTTTTCCTTGCTCATGCCGACTAAATCCAATGTCAGCGGATATATGTCATCAGAGTTGTGCTGAGAATCACAGTGGGTCATTCGGTAGGGTCCTGTGTTCTGATTACGCACTCACAGGCGTGCCGTTCGAGATCAGTGTGGCACGGTGGAGTGTTCTGGTTTCTTAGGTCAGCGTTTGTACGTTCTTGTGAGCTTCCTTTCTGTTCTGTGCCTCGTGGCCTCATTCCCGGAGCCCTTTGTGGGTCACAGAAGCCAAGAAGCTGGTGGGCTCACTCCCTTTGTGGAGAGGCGTGCTGTTCTGGCCGGGCCACAGTCCCCACGGGGGAAAGGAGCTACTTTCTATCTCTGGTGAACTGTGGTCATAACCCCCCCCCCCCCCCCCCCCCCCCGCCCAAAGCTCCCTGCCCTGTGTCTCCTTATCTCATGAGTAGGCTCCTTTGTGTCTGTCATTGCCACTTTCCTGCTGGACTTAAACGTGAAAAGGGTTACTTCCCGTGTTATACCCCACTCGGATGTGATAGTATGGAACTTGTGTTTAGATGAAACGGTAAGTTACCAAGTGCGTATAGTTTCAGAAATTCTCAAAGCCCGGTGACAGTCTGGGGACTCTTGAAGATCATCTTGTCTTTCTCTTTAGCCTGCAAATATCCTGTTGGATGAACACGGACACGTCAGGATATCCGATCTCGGTCTTGCCTGTGACTTTTCCAAAAAGAAGCCACATGCGAGTGTGTGAGTAGCACATCAACTCTCTTCACTCCTGTTTCTCTCCACGACGCGTTGATTCGCTCAGACCCCGATCTGGTCACTTGCTCCCCCTGCTTTTTCTTGCTAGAGGTGATTCTTAATATGTGATAATGCTGGGAGGGGGGCAGGTCCCAAATCCCTGGCGATGGGAGACGAGATAAGCGGGGAGCGTGGATGGACCCAGAGAGCGATGTCAGGGGCCGGGGTATCTCTGCAGCACACCCGAGCCCACGATGGCAGGGTGACCCTTGTCAGTCAGTTTCCCTGCTTGACCGCAGTCTTCTCCGTAAAGTAGAGGCCGTAGCAAATGCCTGCAAGTTGTCTGTCCTACGGATAAGGGAAGTCTGTGTGCCTGGGAAGGTGCAGAGACATCTGTGTGGAACGCTCCAAGGGAGGCCCAGAGGTCGAGTGTCTCTCTCCAGCTACTTTTCTCCTTCATTTGCAAAATGGCTTTTTTTTTTCCCCCCCGAAGGGAAATTAGGAATCTTTTTTCTTTTTTTTTTTTTAATTAAAAACACAAATCATCTGCTCGCAGGTCATGGTAGACTGGGGCATTTATTACATCAGTCCTCCAGCAGACCATGTGGAGGGAACCCCATGCCCCGCAGCCCCCAGCCAGCACCTGACCCCCCCGCACGCCCCCCCCCCCCCCCCCCCGGAAGCTTGAACACGGGGCGTAAAGCTACCACACCAGGGCTCCGCAGAAGCAGAATGACACGTCATTTCTGTTTCTTCGGCTATCAGTTTATCTGAGTGGAAAGTGTAGACATGTGTGCGGTCTGTGGAAGGGCAGATGAGTGTTGCTTTTATCCTTTCTCTTTGTCAATGGATCACTCTCAGCACTGAAATCTTGGAAAATTACATTTTCATTGTCCACCTTGAGCTAACATTCATCTCCGTGGTGAATGGGCCTGATGAAACTCCCCGGGGTCTCCTGTCACGCATCCATTCAGAAACTAAAGCCCAGACCCTTCTTTTTGTGGGTCTAGAGGTGGCCCTGCATGGCAGTGCTGGAGGAGGGCCTGCGGTAAATCAGAAGCGCCTTGTGAGGCCCCGATCAGATGTGAACGGAGGATAGCACCGATTCTGAAAACACGTTTCCTCCTTCCCTCAGAATCCGGGGTGCTGTGATAACAGCGTTAGCATTTTGCCGGCACTTTACAATTATGAGGCCAGAACCTGTGGTCGTATAAGCTTCTCTCGGCAAGTTCATCAGACATTTTTAAGAGGGTTGTTTGAATTTTTAATGCTGCAGCCATTTGGTATGCTAATTTCTTCAATTTAGTGTGGCCGCCACTGAATACGAATCCTAGAGCTCAGAAAAGTTAATCTTGCAAAGGAATTAACTTGCAGCAATGGGATGGCGTTATTTATTTCCTTACAGAGCTGCACCCGCTTCTTACTGTAATTCACCTGTCGGCCCCAGGAGGCGGGCTGCTCTCAAGATTCCAGCAGCAGCTACAAAAAGGGGTAGGCGTGGGAAGGTTGGTTTCTACGCTTACATGATCATAGTGAGGCCACTATATAAAAAAAAGATAAAGGCGCAACCAGATGCTTTTTTTTTTTTTTTTTTTAAGTAGAGGGGGCATGACTGGGATAGGAACAGGCTTCTGAGTCAGCAGATCTGGGTTCGAATCCTCTTCCAAGCCGTGCTTCCCTTCTCCCCTCTCTAAAAAGGACATAACAACGAAGTTTATTTCGTCTGATTGTTGTGAGGGTCAAGTCAACTGACTAATACGGCAAGTTTTTATGTGACATTGGCCGGGTGCTAGGTGCAGGCAATGCTGTGGGGACCCCTTGGAGCCGGCTGTGCGGGAGGTGGCCCTTGAGTGGGTGGTGGCGTGCCAGGAGCCACAGCGCTCACCGTGTCATCGGTTGAACATCAGCTGTCCCAGGTGTGCTCAGCTGCTGTGAATACGCTACGATCTTCATAGAAACACCAGACGTTATAGGTAGAATTATCTACTTTATGGTACAGTCCCTGAAGTCCAGAGAAATCGAGGTCACAGCCCTGGCACATTGTGGGGCTAGAATTACAGTCCAGTTCGGTCTCCAGAGCTTATACTTGGGCGACCTCCCGGAGGCTCGATGAGTAATTTAGGGCCAGAATTTCACCCTGGACTTGGTTTCTCGAGTCTTTTCAAAACTGTAGATGTGATCCTTGGACTCCGTCTAGCTGGTCCACCTACAAGAAGTGTTGTGGTTGAGGTCCCCAGTTTGGGCTTAGGTTTAGTCCATTTAATGACGGGATCAAGAATTATTGTAAATGGAAAGTTAACTGTGCAGTGGCCCCGAAAAATCAAAAACTTCTGTAATTGAACAGATTACCAGTGCCCGATTTGAGTTCCAGCTTATTCGCTGTAAGAACACAAAGTTGCATCTCATGTCACAGTGTTCTCAAAACCTTCACGTGTTCTTTCAGTATTTGTAGTAGTTCGGATCGTCAGGGGACAATGTTGTCAGGAAGCATCAGTAGCTGCCATGCGGGCAGAGTCAGAAAGCCATGGGGGCAGGTGGACCCATATTTGGCTCCGATTGTGGCCAGTGTCATCATCTTAGAGAGCTGATCTGCATTAACCTATTGTGTTTACCCTCGCTGTACTTTCCCTTTCCAGAATTGGGTTCTGATCCCAAGAATCATAGGCTCACAATTCATGACAAAGGTCTGTCCGGGCAACACTGAAATTAACCCTTCCCAGAGACTGGTTTGGAGACCCCCTCATAGAAATCTCCAGTACCCTCACAGCGTGGCTAGGTGACCTTATGCCATCAGACTTTGGATTCCGGATGGTGGGGCTACTGCTGGTGCTGGACCCGCCTGTGAAGGACCAGCGCCCCTGTTCACTGTCTGAGAGCAGCCTTCCAAATAGAACTTGTTAGACAAAGAGCTCTGGCGACAGTGCTGATCGTGGGTCAGTAATGATCATGAGTGATCCAGGAGCACTTTCTGAGCAGATTCTCAGTGAGCATAGAGATTAAAGGCCCTGACGTGGATTGAGTTCTTCTGTGCCAGGACTGTTCTTAACCCATCACGTATATGTAATCCGCACGGCAACCTTGCGCAATGAAGTGTTATCTTATCACCCATCTTGTCTGGGAAGAAGATCAGTGAGGGGTGGACAGGTTGGAGGGTGTGGCTTTTGCAGGCGCCCTTTCGGGCTGCGTCTGTGCAAGCCCCCATGAGCCCCCTCTTGCTCTTCTTGATGGAACAGTGCACACTTGGATCCTTAAGGAGGAGCCCAGAATCGACCAATGGGAGGGGATTCGAAGTTGCAGAAGAGTGCATATTGCAGTTAAAACAGTTGTCCTCCCAAATCTTTCAGCTTCTGAAAAGCATCCTCACATTTGCTTAGCCGGGTCCTCTGACCTGTTGGTAGCCCTTAAAACCTGACACAGCGTTTCTCTATCTTTTTTGCTTTTTAAAAAAAATTTTTTTAAGTTTATTTTAAGAGAGAGAGAGTGGAGGGCAGGGGGTGGGACAGAGAGAGGGAGAGAGATCCCAAGCAGGCTCTACACTGTCAGTGCAGAGCCCAACGCAGGGCTTGATCTCACAAACTATGAGATTTTGATCTGAGCTGAGATCAAGAGTCAACCACTTAGGGGCGCCTGAGTGGTTTAGTCAGGTAAGCGTCCAACTTCGGCTCAGGTCATGATCTCCTGGTTCGTGCATTTGAGCCCCGCATCGGGCTCTGTGCTGACAGCTTGGAGCCTGGAGCCTGCTCCAGATTCTGTGTCTCCCTTTCTCTGTCCCTCCCCTGCTCACATTGTCTCTCTCTCTCTCTCTCAAAAAACGAATAAATGTTAAAAAAAAAAAAAAAAGAGTCGGATTCTTAACCTACTGAGCCACCTGGGCGCTCTGGATTTCTCTGTCTTTTGTACCTGCCGGCTTGTGCCCCTCTTCTTCCCCACTCCCTCAGGGTCTGTCGCTGACTCTGTGAGTAAGTAGCCCCCACACTTACCATGTGTCCGCCCAGGTCCTCAGCACAGAGGGTGGCACCACACAGGAGGGATGTCCATCCCTTCTGGTCCGTGGCACCACCTGTAGGTGCCCGCTTATCGTCCCCTCCCCCACTTCACCTCTGCCCCTTGCGCATCCTCACTGGAGCTCTGGACCGGGCAGGAGACCCCCTAGCCCTCCATCGCGGTAGTGCAGGAAGACCAACATGGTTCAGATTTCTCCTCCCAGACCGGACCTTGCGTTCTCTCACGTTTACCTCATACTGTCATTTGTTTATATTCCCTCCTACACTAACGAAGACGGAAACGGTCGATTTCCCATTGGGTGCTGCATGGCTCACGTTGGGCGGGATCCCCATCGTCCCCTCCGCCTCCTTTATGGCCGCTGCCATTTAACAAATGGCGTCTGAACCCCTTGTCGAGCTGTTGACATTTCCTAAGGTGGGCATGCCCCCCTAACTGCGTGTACACTTTCTTCTCCCTAGTGGCACACATGGGTACATGGCTCCTGAGGTGCTGCAGAAGGGGACGGCGTATGACAGCAGTGCTGACTGGTTCTCCCTGGGCTGCATGCTTTTCAAACTTCTCAGAGGGTGAGTGAACCGCATCCTTTTCAAACTGCTGCCATGGTGTGTCCCGGGATCAGAATCCAGACTGGTTAGACATCACTGGGCCTCACATCCTCTTCGGTCACACGTGGTAACCTGGATGGTGACCCTGGCTCTTCCTGCCTCGTAGAAGGGAGAGCTTTGTGCCCGGAAGCTTTTAGGCAGAAGCTTACAGGTTCATATTTTTGTTCCATGCCAACACATTCAAACCTAAAAAAAAAAAAAAAAAAAAAAAAAAGACTGCTTTGAAATAGCCCCATCGAGGACCCTGATTTGGGAGCACAAGTGTTATTTTAAGATGTGAATCACTGAAGAAGGTAGGATACTTTTTCTTCCGCTAGGAATCAGTTACTCATGATTGTCTCACCCACGTCATGCATTTTGAGGGTCACAAGAAAGGACCCAAGATCCAAAGCAAACTGATTTTAAAAGCGTGCATTTATTTGTAAGCATGCTGAAGTTAATTTGTGCCTTTTTTTTTTCTCGAACACAAAAATGAAACTGCGTAATTCTGTGTTTTTAATTAATCGGTGTTAGTTCTCAGCCACCAAAGATGGTGAAATAGAGCGGAAGGATTATGAAATGAAAGCACTGTCAAAATATGTTCTCCCTTTGAACACAACGATTATGTTAACACTTCCATTAATGTTTGAGAATTTGCAGCCAACTGGAGTGGGACTCTTGAAGTTTTGCAAATATGGTTTTGGTTATTCCTCATTCACAAAGATACAGAAAGCACTTCATGTTAAAATTTCCTGGTCAAGTTTCCCCCTCTCATGGTTCTGCTGTGAAACGGGTCTGGTCGTTTGCCGGGCTTTTCACATTTCCACGGGGAAGCCTCGTGGAGCACGGCCACATCTTCTCATGGTGTTTAGCACATGCCTCAGGGCGGCCGGATTCCATGTTTCCCCCCAGATTAGGTTCCAAGTGCCCTGGCTGCTTCCCCAGGACCCTGGTAATCGAGTTGTTCTCTGCTCCCGGTTTTCACTGGGGAACTTAAATTGTGTTATTTCTCAGAGAGTCTAGCCCTGTTGGGCCTTAATTGAATTACTGTATTTGTGGAGCCTGGATGGGCCTAATTCACGTCATCGGACTCGCTGACCTAATTAGAGAGTTTCTGCAGGACAGACCAGAGAAGACCACTTCCCACGCGAGATGTGGGGAGTGGGAAAGCCTCCACACGCGTGGTGAGTGTGTGGAGACGCGCCCGGGTCTCTGGACATCCTCTGGAGATGGGGTTGGAGGTGCGGAATCCACACTCACAAAATTGTGAGATGATAAAATTCTGTGCATTGGCGAAACCATTGCATACGCCAAGTCCAGATTCGAAAATCAACAGTAACATGTCACAGGGGAAATGAAACCTGCAAAGCCAGGCATTCAGGGCTTTGTTCACTTCTTTAGTCTGTTTATAATAACGTCCATGTGTGTAGATTGGGGATGATCTGGTGTGACACCGCTTTTAAAAAGACCAGAATATTTAATTACTAACAATATGCCAGCAATGTGATTTGGGGCTAATAAGGTGAATCCGGGGGCGCCTGGGTGGCTCGGTCGGTTAAGCATCCAACTTCGGCTCAGGTCATGATCTTGCGGTCCGTGAGTTCGAGCCCCGTGTCGGGCTCTGTGCTGACAGCTCGGAGCCTGGAGCCTGTTTCAGATTCTGTGTCTCCCTCTCTCTGACCCTCCTCCGTTCATGCTCTGTCTCTCTCTCTCTCTCAAAAAAAAAAAAAAAAAAAAAAAAGCATTAAAAAAAAAAAAAAAGTGAATCTAGCTGTATTTAGCCCCAGTTCAGATTGGGAGTACCGAATTGGGAGGTTTCATTCTTCATGAAGTCCGTGATCGGGCCTGGTGGGGAAGTGTGGCTTCCTGCCCAGAGGAGTCCTGGCTGGCGGGAAGACATCCAGAGGGGTTCCCCAAGGAGGGGATGGATGAGACGAGGGGACAACGGTGACAGACCTTGAAACCATGGCTCCTATGGAAAGGTAGGAAGAGCTGAGTACAAGGCTTAGGGGGGCCCTAATGGCTTCTGGCTGGTGGAGGGTCCATCGTCAGGGAGGGGCTATATGCATGCTGCACTGCAACCAGGAGCAGGCATTTAAGGAGGGGAAAGATTTCACTTGGACACAAGAATGCCCACTGGAGCATTTGAAGGAGTGTTGTACCTCACAGGTAGTGAGGTCCCCGTCACTGCTGGGGGACCATCCCTTGAGTCTGGCATAGAAAGAATCCTTCCAGTGTATAATAGATAGGACCAGATGAGTCTTCCCCAGTAAGATTTATGATTGTTTTTAATGTTTATTTGTTTATCTTTGAGAGAAAGTGTGTGAGCAGGGGAGGGGCACAGAGAGAGTGGGAGACAGAGAATCCAAAGCAGGCTCCACACCTCCAGCACAAAGCCCAATGCAGGGTTTGAACCCACAAACCATGAGAACGTGGCCTGAGCCGAAATTGGATGCTCAACTGACTGAGCCACCCAGGCGCCCTGGGGTTTATGATCCTACGCTATCCTTTGCATTCCTTGTTTGGAAGCCATTCACGGGAAGGACAGAGCACTGAAACCGAAGGGCAGGGAGACGTTGTTTGATTGATGTGATTTCGAGTAAATTTGGTAAACATTTATTGAGTACCTGCGATATGCAAGAGGCTGTGCTTGGTGCTCTGGGGAGAGGAAGGGAGGGAAGGAGGAAGCCACATCGGGTCCTTAAGGAGCTGGCGGGAGAGTAGAGATGTCTACACCCAGGAGCAAGGCCAGCCGCAGTGTCCGGGGGCACAAAAATGGGTCCCAGGGCTAACTTGGGAGATCGGGGCCAACTCCACGCAGGAGATGCTCTGTGAAGCGAGCTTGAAAGAGGATGGCGATTCCAAGACTGGGGCAGAGTAGACACGTTTTCTTCGGGGAGCAGACAACGCTGGGCAGTTTGCCTTTCGCCAGCTGTGATCTGGGCGGGGCGGGTCACTGACAAGAGGATGGAGAGTGTGCTCGGGGAGAAGGTTGAGGAGATTGGGCGGAGATCGGAGAGGCTAGAACACTGTGCCGGGGAGTTGGGGCTTTGCTCTCGAGGCCCCGGAGCCTGGAGGCTTTTATGCAAAGGAGGGATACAGCTGGGGTGTCTGTCAGAAGAAGGTGACTGGACAGGGGGAGATTGGGACAGGTGCAGGGACCCAGGCGAAAAGCCAGGAGCACTCAAGCTAGCCCTGCAGCCCCGGGACCAGGAAGGGGGCAAGTGGTGGACCTATCTTGCTACGCTGAGGGGTGGGGGTGGCAGTTGCTGTTTTTCCGGATGGGTGCTCAGATACAGAAGCTAAGGGGTCGGATTCGAGGTAGCTGGGGCGAGAGTGACGTCATTACCAGAATCCGAGGTTGTAAAATGTCAGTGGTTCCTATTAAACTGATGTTTATTGAGGGACCTTCAGAAGCAAAACACCGTACTGGGGTCAGTAGGGGAAGGGGCTGTGCCCAGGAGGCTTCATCCCCTTCAGCTGCAGATGAGGGGACAGTGTCACCTGTTCCACTTCACAAGGTCATGTGTGGGGAAGACACGGAAAGTATGCCTGGAAGTGACCTATTCGGTTTTCACTGGCCGCCTAGAAGGGAGCCCTGAGCAGCTAGCTGGGTTTTTTTCCGACACAAGGGGCTGAGGAAGCAAGGCAGCAGGGCAGGGGGACGATGGGGAGAGCACCAGCCCACAGGCCCTGCCCCCCTGCTTCCTGGTGTGCTCACAGGACAGCCACGGTTCAGGTCCTTGCAGAATGGACCCGATGCCTTGCCAGCCGCTGCCCAGCGCTCGGCCACCACCCCAGGGGCGCTTGGCAATGCCCGGAGACGTTTTTGGTTGTCACAGCTTTGGAAAGGGCTACTTCTGACATCTGGCAGGTGGGGTACAGGGATGCTGCTAAACATCTCCCAGTAGTCAGGACGGGCCTCGCTGCCCCAGCAAAGCGTTGCCCAGCCCAGAAGGTCAATGGCACTGAGGATGAGCAAGTCTGCTCTTAGCCTGTCTCTTCCTTCCCATGCCCATGCAGTGAGGTTGAACAGGTGGTCACCAACATTCTGTGGTTGAATGCTTCCTTACATGGACCCGTGTGTCCCCGCTGCCTCTGCTGAAACACTGGTCTGCAGCCCCCACTTTGACTCGACACCCTAGGAGAACACCACAGGGCCTGAGGGAAAGGAGCAAGCTGTCCCAGCTTGAGCTCGTGTTCTGCACCCCTGGACTGACAGTGATGGACCGAGCCGTTCAGAAGCCATGTGTCCGGGAGGTGTCACTGTTTCCCCCTCAGATGACTTTGTCTGGTATTGAACATGTGTCCTTGTTGCAAATGTGTGGGATAGCTGTCATGATCCTCCAACCAGATTTCAGGTGTCTGTTAAGGAAAAGAATTGATGTGACAGTGGCTTTGATCCTAAACTTGTCACCACTGATGGTCTGTCCCCGAAGCTGTCAGATGCAGGGAAAGAGCCTGGACGGTGCTCTGGGGACAGCTGAGCTCTGCCCGAGGTTACTGAGATTGTTCCTGTATGGAAGAAACAGGGAATGTTTATAAATATTTTGGCAGCTACTGGCTTAGGTGCAAAACTCCTATTTGACGTAACGTATGATCTTTTTCATATTCTAAAATTAATTTTTGGCTTAAGAGTTTTGAATCACTCGTACTTAGAAATGTACTGCTTTTGAGCTCATTGTTTCACTGAGTGTGATGTGTGTGTGTGTGTGTGTGTGTGTGTGTGTGTGTGTGTTTTCCCAGCATTTCCGACATCTTGAGCGATTTCCCAACCCTTTTGGGGGAAATTTGCAGCGCGCCCACTCGGTCTGTAATTCACAAGCCACATCTGACCACCACACATGTGAATTTCATTCCCGCCGCACTTCCCGGCTGCAGCCAGCGTGTTGCACGCCCTGCAGGGAGAAGCGGCCGCCCTGCTAGCTGCCGGCGGGCCGGATACCCTCCCCTATTTAAAGCGGCTGCATCAGGGAGCGGAGCAGCTGCAAGGCACACAGGATCTGTGGGTATCACGTGCCTGCCTCAGAGCGGAGATCGTTACCGTCGTAGGGTCTCTTTAACGTTTTCCAAAATAGACACAGCGTCTTTGGCTTTGTGCACAAAGAATAATCAAGACTACATTGGAAACAGATGTGCAGCGCGATTTTGAACTTGAAAGACCAAACTTTCTCAGCGCCACGAGCCCAGAACCGAATCGCTGAAAAGCATTTCCGACCATTTTGTATGCAGTCGGGCACGGACTAGCTATGTTTCTAGCACGGGACCGGGGCAGGGTTCATGCGCTGGAAATGGGTTTGGCCCCACTGACTTTAACTCCGCTCCCCCCTGCCAGCCTCCCTCTGGTCTCATGAAAGACGTTTTAAATTTAGCACAGAGCATTTCTGTCAGAACACAGCAGGCCTTCTCTGCAAGGGTCAGGGCACAGCCCTTTCCTTCCGGCGGCAGACGCAGGCAAGTGCATGGGGGTCGGGAGCGGGAGTGGGGTCCCCCGGCACCGCACACAGGAGCCAGACCGGCAGGAGCTGCCACAGTGCCGGGAGATCCGCACACAGTCCCTTTTCATGGGTTCAGGGGCTTTGTGGGGTGGAAACAGCCATGTCCAGCAGAGAGGCTAACGTTTTAGTAAGATTTAATAAGCGTTTATTCTTTTTTTCTTGAACCATGAACGTGTTAATATCTCTGTGTCTTTTGCAGAGGAGAGTGATACAAGTAATGGTTTTTTTTAGATGTTACTATCTTATAAATAACAGATACCATTTGACAAATGCCATTTGTTATTATATCCTATTTGCTTTTTTTTAATGTTTACTTTTGAGAGAGAGAGAGAGAGAGAGAGCAAGCATGAGCACGAGCAGGGGAAGGGCAGAGAGAAAGGGAGACACAGAATCTGAAGTAGGCTCCAGGCTCCAAGCTGTCAGCACAGAGCCCGACATGGGGCTTGAACCCACAAACTGTGAGATCATGACCTGAGCCAAAGTCAGACACTTAACGGGCTGAGCCACTCAGGTGCCCCCATTATTTGCTTTTTCAATGCAGTAATTTTACATTTTTATTTTTGGACACGAAGAGGTTGAAAAGGACATTTCCAGCCAAAATCTAGTTTAAAGATTAGCGTATGTTTGCTTAACCCTAATTCACCTTGCTTTATATTTTATTACTTTCAAGAGATGGAAATTACTTTCTATTCTGTTGCATGATAAGGAGGAAAACAAAGCATTAGAGTGCCCTCTCTTGTACGAAATGAACATTAAAATCCTGAAAATAATAAAGGCTCTGAAATGTAATAATCTTTTCCAAGAGATGATTCAGTGCAGACTTCTCTAATTCAGCAGGATGGTCAGAGCGGTAGTAATACGTAGTGAGTGGACAAATACAAGGTTTAGTTCCCTTCCTAAATCACATTCATTTATGTGCTCAGTATTCTAGTCCACTGAAGACACTTCCAAATATTTTATAGAGTATCTTGCCTCTGATTATGTTATATATGCCTTAGAAATAAATCTGTAGGATTTGTAATTTTATGGGCCTGTCTTGCTATCTAAGAAAACTCTGTGTGTGTGTGTGTGTGTGTGTGTGTGTATCTTCTTTAATTTTCAAATAAATAAAGAAGGCCAGGATTTTGTAATTTGCATGTTTACTGCAAACTCTTTTGATAAGATTTCCTTTATTTTATTTTATTTTATTTTTTTTTCAACATTTTTTATTTATTTTTGGGACAGAGAGAGACAGAGCATGAACGGGGGAGGGGCAGAGAGAGAGGGAGACACAGAATCGGAAACAGGCTCCAGGCTCCGAGCCATCAGCCCAGAGCCTGACGCGGGGCTCGAACTCACGGACCGCGAGATCGTGACCTGGCTGAAGTCGGACGCTTAACCGACTGCGCCACCCAGGCGCCCCGATAAGATTTCCTTTAAAAGCCAGCTTCTCTGGGGTTTTCACAACAGGGTAAAGAGGAAGAATGATTTGTTTTTACACAGTTTATCCAGCAGGCATTTGTTGGATAAAGTAAGATTCATCTTCATGAAGTTCACGAATGACTGCTGGGTCAGCCCCCTCCTGCATACTGCCGCTTACTACCGGCACCTCCATTGTTTTGTTGTCCCCTTCGCTGTTCCCGAGATGCGACCTTAGGCCCATTTACAGATGAAGAAATCGTTGCTGATGGTTTCCATGACTGGCTCACAGCCAGTGAACACCCAGTCACGACCTTGAATCCAGGTCTGTCGACCGCTAGATTTGGGGCTCTCCCAAAGTAAAACATGAGTGAGCAGCTCTCACAGCCATGGATGGCCTGGGGGCACTGGGTTAGTTTCTGTCTGTTATCATCAAAGGAAGGTATTGCTTAAAGTTACGGGGCTGTTCCCCTTGGTGTGTTTTGTTTCCACTACAGTTCTCTGTGGGTTTTTTTTGTTTTTTGTTTTTTTCAATTTTTTTTTAAGTTTATTCATTTTTGAGAGAAAGAGACAGAGTGTGTGAGCAGGGGAGGGGCAGAGAGAGAAGGAGACACAGGATCCAAAGCAGGCTCCAGGCTCAGAGCCGTCAGCACAGAGCTCGACGCGGGGCTCGAATTCACGAACCGTGAGATCATGACCTGAGCCGAAGTCAGACATTTAACCGACTGAGCCACCCAGGCGCCCCTCTAACGATATTTTAAAATATCTCGGGAAATATGTTTGCTGGTCAGCCCCCCTTTCAGAACCTAACGCACCCCAACACCAGTGTTTCTCTGGAAATGGTAAATGTGTATGGCTTTGGTGTTTCTGTCGTTTCGGATGAACAGTGACAGAACACAGTCCTCTCTGCAGGTGTGAGCCGGGGACGCGTGTGTGCTGAGAATCCCGATACCACATCATCACAGAGTGTTGTTCATTTCCACAGGCACAGCCCTTTTAGACAACACAAAACCAAAGATAAACACGAGATAGACCGGATGACTCTCACCGTGGTAAGGAGACTGAAAACTCCATTTTTTTTTTTAGTGTCTATTTATTTTGAGAGAGAGTACGCGTGTGAGCAGGGGAGGGGTGGGCAGGGGGAGAGAGAATCCCAAGCAGGCTCCACACTGGCATTGTGGAGCATGATGAGGGGCTGAAAGTCAAAAACCATGAGATCATGAAATCCAGAGTCAGACGCCTAACTGACTGAGCCACCCAAGTGCCCCTAAAGACTCCATCCTTAGTCGCATGACAGTGTTTATGTTTCAGTTCATTGTAACCGGTGTAAAAACTTGCCTTCTTAAAACAAATGAGCAGAGACACAATTCGTAGAGGAATTCCTGATTGGAGATTTAGTGGGAATAGATGCCAAGGCAGAAATCAAGGTTTGCACCCCATCAGTAAGAGAAAGATACAGGAAATCAAGAAGTAAAGTGAAGAGATCAAAGAAAAGGAAAAATTGCTGAATGTAGAAGAGCGAGGAGACCTTCTTGTCTCCTGACCTGGTCCCCTGGCAGGTTGATTGTCATTGAAAATGATTAGTAATCGGGGGGCGCCTGGCTGGCCCAGTCGGTGGAGCCTGCGACTCGTGATCTTGGAGTCGTGAGTTCAAGCCCCATGTTGGGCATAGAGATTACTTGGGGGGGAAAAACAAAGAAAGTGATTAGTAAGTTTCCCATTTCTTTGGAGTAAATATTAATTCGTGATGACTCTTCAGCTTTTAACACTCTTCATCCAAGAAATGGCCTTTAGGTCTGGTTGGGTGTCGGGGCCCTGGTTCCAGGGAGCGTCTTCGAAATCGTGTTCTTTCTCTCCCCCAGAACGTCGAGCTCCCGGAGGCCTTCTCCCCTGAACTTCGGGCCCTCCTAGAAGGCCTGCTCCAGAGAGACGCTAGTAAGCGGCTTGGCTGCCGTGGAGGCGGGTAGGCCCTTTTTTTCACTCTTCAGTGTCAGCATCATCACACAGAATACCTAATGGCGATTTTCAGTATGTCACAGATCATTCCTAGCCCCTAAAAGTGTCCCGTTTCGATCTAAGCGGGGGGAAAAAACCACAGGAGAAATACACATGCTGTCCTTAGTGTTTTATAATTAACGAATTGAAGGAGTCATTAACTTTTGAACTTTAAAAATCGATCATGTAGGTGGTGGAAATGAATCCTGATGTCTCGAGGTTCATCTGGTGACGTTTTCCTAATTACGTTTGCAACCACGGCAGCTCAGGACCCCGATCTGGCCGCCGCCCATTTTCGCTCACGCGTAGCTGGCCGGCTGCTGTCTTGAACTCGCTTTCCAGCTGCTGTCCCTCCACTGGGTGAAAAGGACAGTAATACCTGGAAAGCTGACAGAGAAGGAAATGCCGACTTCCAACAATCCAGTCTCTCCTCACCCCCGGGCTGGCTCTTCTTCCCATTTCATAGGAAGCAGCTTCTAGAATGAGCAACAGGGTAGTGAGAGGTACATGAGTAAGTCACGGGGGTGGAAGGCACAGCACAGAATACAGTCGATGGGACGGTAATAGTGACAGTCTGGTGACAGGTGGTAGCTGCAGCATAGCGAGTAGACTTGTATCATTCCGTGTGCACCTAATGTAACACCGGCTGTACTTCAACTTAAAAAAAGTTTGGAACAAAAAAGAAACAACTTTTAACCATGCGTGGTATGAGTGTATGTCCCATATGTATGCATACGTGTATTTTAGAGTAGCTTGTATGTGTGTATACATTTTATACTGTATATTACACGTATATCGTGTAGGTAGCTGCGTAACGTGCTCATGTGCGTACTTTTTTTTTCAAGTTTATTTATTCTGAGAGAGTGCGCACATGAGTGGGGAAGGGACAGAGAGAGGGAGAGAGAGAGCATCCCAAGCAGCCTCCACACTATCAGCGCAGAGCCCGATAACCAGAAGATCGTGACCTGAGCCGAGATCTAGGGTCAGATCAGCTTGACCAGCTGAGCCACCCAGGTGCCCCTGCACACTTCCGTCTTTATTAATTTGAGAGATTATCCATGCCTGCTGATACAGATGAAGATTTAGCTCTTTCAGTACTATCTCTATAGCCTTCCCTGTCCACCACCCCTCAGAAGAATTGAAACTCTATGTTTGTTTAACCCGTGCGGTTTTAAATGCTATGCTTACCCACTTGTGCCTTGTCCCACCAACTACAAACAGGGTCTTGAGTCCCTACTTTAGAAAATGAGGGTCTTGGCATCCCTGTCTTGCACTGTCCTCTTCTGTCCCACTGACTGCTTTCTGTCTCCGTTCACTTTTATTTTCACCCGGTCAGGCTGATCCAGTTTGCCCAAGCCTAGCCTGGAGTGGCCCTCACTTTCGTTTGCGCTCTATATGAGATCTCCATGTGTATGTGTGGGCTTTCACTTCCGACTGATTTTTTTTTCGGGAAGGGCTCAAACCCACTAGCTTCGGTGACAGCCGACTGCTTGGTTTGTGCTACTCAGCACCCTTTCTTCTGACCTTTTCTCTTGTTGCCCTCCTGGTTTGAATCTGCTATTTACTTGATCCCATGCCTTCTGGGGAGCCCCCATCCCAACCCTCCCCCCGATTAGCTAGAGAGTGTTCTCAAGGAACTCCTTCAGAGAGGGGGTGCGAGAGGTAAACTCTCCGTGTTCCTACACATCCAGAATGCCTTCCTGCTGTCCTCCAACTTAACTGCTATTTTGGCCAGCTGTAGAATTCTAGATCGATAATAATCCCCCCAGATCTTTGGAGATACTGCTTTATTATGTACAATAAAGCTGGTCTTGGAACTCCATTATCACTTATCACGTCCAGCACCGAGACTCCCGTGGACCGTGCAGGCTTGGGGAATGTTCTTCTGCTTGGGGAATACTGTTATTTTATTTATTTGACATTCGTGCTCCTCCATTTCCTTGGTTAGCTCGCAGAATTCCTTCTAGGTGGCTGTGGGAGCTTCTAGAAGGGTCATCAATGCCGCTGACCCTGTGTATTACCTGTATCTTTGCTTTGATTCTGTTCTATTTTCTGATGGCTTAAATTTCTAATCTCTCTTCTGATTGCTCTTTAAAATCTTTAGCAGGCTTAATTTCTTTCAAATAGAACCTTTCAGAGGTTTCCCCCACTGTAATAGAATAAACACCTAGCTGTAGGTGTTTTGGGATTAGATACGGAGAAAGAAAGTATGGTGTCTGTGTGTGTGTGTGTGCATGCACACGTGTGCTAAGTGTTCCATATACAGAGCTCAGCCTGTGTCTCCAGCCTGTGGCTCACCATCCCCCCTTCCCCACCCCCTCCACACCCCCCTCCATACACACTGTGTTGAGCCTGGAGCTCAGTACCTCTGCCTCCCAGGAGATAGCTTTGCCATTTCTTGCCAACAGTCCCGGCTCCTACGTCCACGCCTGTCCTGTCTGCTGACGGTTCCCCGATGCGCTTTGTGGTGCATGTATGTCTCCATGTTCCTCTTCCATCATTTTAGCGATTATTGGGAAGGAACAAAGCAAAATGCAAAGGGACACCCTTTAACTTGGATGTCATGCATTCAGTGAACACTTCCTGAACACTCCCCTGAGTGCCAGCCACTGTCCTAAGCGCTGGGGCTCAGGCCGTGCACAAGGTAGACACAGCCCAGCCTTCCTGGGGCTTATATTGGGTGGGGGTGAAGGACATTGTGGAAACGATCGAATAAATAGGATGATCCCAGACAGCGAGAAGAGCATGAGTGAGATCAATAAGGCAGTGCTGTCGCTGAGACCTCAGCCTTGGGAGGAGGGCGGGGAGGAAGGATCCCCACCGGAACTTTGGACAAAATGCCTTATTGTGCACAATAAGGCTGGTCATGGAGCTCCGTTATCATTCATTATGTCCGCCACTGACAGTCCCATGGAATCAAGCTTCCCCGATGCACAAAAGCAAGGAGGCTGGGGAGCCAGGAGAGGGAGGTCAAGAGCCAGTCAGAGAGGCGGGGGGCTCAGGCAGGTCCTGCATACCGTGTCCCTGGACTTTTGCTGTGAGTACAACAAGAAAGCCTCCGGAGAGTCTCGGGCAGGGGCGTGGGGAGATTGTTTGAATGAAAAGGTGATTTGGGGGCTGCAGGGTAGAGTTGGGGTTGCAGGCTGTATGGCCCGAGTGCCGGCTGGGGCAGGGGGCAGTTAGAGTCATTCAGGGAGCGGGGCGGGGGCCGGATGGTGGCAGTTCGGGACATTTAGCATCCCCTCCATAATCAAAGACCCCACTGCCCCCACTGGGAATCGATTGTCTTGAGGATCGGGGGCAGTAAGAAGTACCTCGCCCATGACTTGGCGAGGGCTGGACCGTGGAGTAGGGGGGAGGTGGGGCGTCGAGGGTGATCCGGCTCATTGGCCTGAGACAACAAGTTGTGAGAGGAAGTCGGTTCTACCGACCTTTCGCCCCATCGAGTGGTCATGCCAAGTAGCCAAGTAGGCACCGGGTGGGTGGGCGTCCCGGTGTGCAGGACAAGGTCAGAGCTGAGGACACAGATTGGAGAGCTGTCTGCAGGTTCAGGGCACTTAAAGGCCCCAGCAGGGTGAGGTCACTCAAGGAGTGAGAGCAGAGGAAGGGGACCGAGAACCAGCCCTGGGGACTCTGCCAAGGGACAGGGCTGAGGGGGACCCCGGGCAGAGCTGGGGCGAGAGCCCCCGGTGGGGCACAGGGGCCGTGTGTATGTTTCCCCCACATAGGCTTTCCTCATGGGATACGGCCCCTTTTCTTCTGCATAGACTGAGCTTTAATGGTGATCTCTGGGCAAGCCTGTTTCTTCAGTTTATGAGGAGGTTTGGTGTGCACTATGTTCCTAGATTTCTAGTTTGCTTCTAAATTAGTATCTGGTGCCTCATATGCCTGCCGTTTGATCTAAGATGCCTCATAGACATTTGCTGTAAACCTCCTCAGTGTGAAGATCTCTAATGTAATTCTTACTTGAATCGGTTCTCATGATGACAGAATCCCATGTATTGGTACATCCGTGACAACTCCTAGGTTCTCTTAAACTGAAATGCACATCCTCAGTCAATTACCATACGGGATAAGCTGCCTGGCCTCCGCATCCAGTATTTCTAAACATCCCGTGTTTCCTGTGTTGCTTTGAAAGAAGCCTATTTTCCTTGCTTACTTAAAGAACTGAAATAGTCATTCCCCCGTGTTCTCGCACTAGGAGACAGTTTTTTGCAAAATATTCCTTAGGTTTGCAAAGGCACGCTCACCACTGATGTGTTTCTTCCACAGGGCACAGGAAGTAAAGGAACACGGCTTTTTCAAAGGCATCGACTGGCAGCATGTCTACTTACAGAAGGTACTCTCTCTGGGACCCCACGCTGGGCACTGCCACCCCCATGCTCCCCACTTCCTGGGTCCATCCCCCAGGGCCCTGCCCCAGCCTCCCACGGCCGCCGGGTCATTCTTGCTGCCATCCAGCCGACTCCCTCGGGGCCCGCTTCTCCCCTGGTTTCCCTAGTTTCAACGTTGTGAAAACATCTGCAGTATAAATTAACAGATGCTGAACTGCAGTTGTTATCTGATGAATTCAAATGTCCAAATAACTGAGACGCTTTCAGCTTTTGCTCGTCTTTTTGACTTCCTGTCTCGATCCGTGACTGTGTCTTCACACAGCACCTATCGAGGGACGACGAGAAAAGTTGGTCGCAAATTTACGCCTGCTTTCTAGCCCAGCACCACACAACTTTTAAGGATCAGTGTGACTGGATGTCAGCATAACTCCCTCCCCTTAATTTGGAGATATTTTTATATTCCCATTGGTTCGGGAAACCACCCCCAAATTAAGGTGTTTTTTTTTTTTTTAAATGTTTATCAGCTTCCGATTCGTTTTTGCATGATCTCAAACAGTCCAACCGTGGAGGGCTGACGCTCTGTTAGGCCCGCCTGATGTGAGTGAAGGAGTGAGCTCTGGCGTAGCTGGCATTGGCCTCCGGACGTCTGTGGGTGTGGAGCCCTGCTCCTGGCCCCCAGCGAGCAGAATGTGGTGCCGCGTTGTCTGAGAGATCATGTTTTCCCAAAGTTCAGCTGGCGGCATGTGCAGTCTTGAGACTTCATTGTATTTAGCGATGCTTTAAGACCTTGGACATGAATCTCCCCCCGCCCCCCCCCCCCCTTCAGTTTCTCTAAAACCTGGGGTCTTCTCTTAGGGCTGTTCCATGCAAAGCTCCTCTGTGACATATGTGTTGTGACGGGAATGACCTCGGCTGGAGTGTCCACAGAATTCAGCCTGTTGGTATCCTGCACCATGTTCTCGCTGTAGAACGATAACGTGGGTCGAACAGGCCGTCAGGTGATCTGATAACTGAAACCTTCCTGTTTGGATCTTCCAGTACCCTCCACCCTTGATTCCTCCCCGGGGAGAAGTCAACGCTGCCGACGCCTTTGACATTGGCTCATTTGATGAAGACGACACCAAAGGCATCAAGGTACACTTGTGACGTTCGCCTGCAGGTGCTTTGAAGGGTGGGGAGATTTTCGTCGGCAGTCAGACGGGTGGCTGTCTTCGTATCGGCTGGCTCTGGGATGTTACCAGTGAACGTCCACACATTTGAAGGATGTAGCCTTCAAGGAGCTAAATTAGAAACTATGAAAGCTCTCCCCTGGCTAATCGTTCTGTTCGATAAGCTGCACGGTGGTCAGTCTCTTACAGATTTGGAGGTACTTGCAATTGAACTAGATCTTGCACGTACGTGAAGCAGAGAAAACAACTGCGTGATAGCAAACACACTTTGCCTGGCGCTGGAGAGCCAGCCATCTTAATCCTTTTAAGTATTCAGATCTCCCCGCCTCAGGATGAAAAGAGCAAACAGCCTGAGCCGTTTTGCATTTGTCAATCAAAAGTGGAATAATCACTGTGGTGGTTTTTTTTTTTAACATAATCCTCTGCATTTTTCAAACTTTTGTTCATATCATTATGCCTCTCAGTAGACAAGGCATAATTACAGATGGTGAGTCATGGGAGAAAATCATCCTTTTCAGGGTGCTAAGTCAGAGCGTATCACCACATGTCGGCTCATGTCTGCCCCCACCTCCCCAGCTTCCCCCAGGACCTCCCCATCTCAGCTCAGCTGCCTCATTATACCCTGGTTGTGTAAGCTCCCCCCTCACTTTTCCTACCAAGCAGCTCTCCCCCACCCCCCCACCCCCCGCCCCCCGTAGCAGGCCTCAGCCCTGCAAGCGCACGCACCTGTGAGGAGCTGTAGCTAGGGACACGCAGAACTGGAGCCAGTGGGGCACGGGGACAGAAGTGGCAGATACGTGGCTGGAGGATGATGGGAAGATTGCTGGGGAGAGGAGGGAAACCGGAGACCGAGGGCACTGGGACCAAGGAGTAGCAGCCGGTTGGAACTGGCTGTGTCGGGAAGGAGGGGCGGTCAGGACCAGCTTCCCGGGAAGGGGAGCTTGGGCGAAGGGGAAGCCGAGAGGGCCCAGGCCACTTCTGTGGTCTGGTGCGATGGCCGCCCTGGGGGACCGTGGTGCAGCCAGTGCCCAGACGCGTGCCCCACCAGGCGGCGTCTGCAGCCTGGACGGACGTTCGAGTCAGAGGCTTAAGTACCGCTTCACGGCCAGGCTTGGGGCAACAGGGTCCTTTAAAAGGATTACTGCCGTCACAATAGAGTTTTGTCACCATCACGTGTACTACCGTCTACGAAAGAGTGCCAAAAATAAGACGGCTATGATGTGGCAGCCCAGAGACATTTTTGGGGTTAAAAAGGGGTCCTCATACTTTACGTTTTGTAAACCATAATCGAGGCTCTGGAGTCCCGCAGACCGGGCTCACATCTGCACTTACCAGCTGAGTGACTTTGGGCCATTCAGGCAACTTCCCGAGCCTTGGTTTTGTCCCCTGTAACTGGTTTGGACGCCCAGGTTTCCCTGAGGTAGCCTCTCCAAGCCTCCCGACAGGTAGTCCGTGCCTAAACTAGGAGCTCCGATCAGTGTGGTTTTCGTGCTTCGTGGCCAAGAGCTGAGGACGATGTCGCTCGGGATGAGCAGGGGCGTGTGGCCAGTTGACTTCCCACGCACAGATAGGATACTTCTGAATCTGTTGCCTTGCTAAGGATGTTAAATCGTACCTGTCTTGATTTCTTAAAATAATAAGCTTCTTGATTGCGACCAAGATCTCTACAAGAACTTCCCCTTGGTGATCTCCGAGCGCTGGCAGCTGGAAGTAGCAGAAACCGTTTATGAAGCAGTAAATGCAGACACGGATAAAATCGAGGCCAGGAAGAGAGCTAAAAATAAGCAGCTTGGACACGAAGAAGGTAAAATAGCCAGCGTGTCTCAAAGTATTTCCAATGCGATGAATTTCTTAAAATTTCTTGTAAAGCTGAAAAAGTATTTGGGTCATAAAGTACTTTCCAGGGGTGGCGGGGGGGGGGGGGAGGGGGGTGGGTGCCATAAATAGTTCTATGTGGCTTGGAAAAGTGCAGTATAATATTTCAAAGCCTTTAGTCAACGTATAAATAAAGATGGTCAGCATCATTGTGACAGTGAGTCCTCTGATCTTGGAGCCTTGAGGGTGAGCTGACAAGTATCTTCCCTGAAAACTCGTACGGTGTCAGGAGCAGGCCCGGCTTCATGGGAGTGTGACCTGGGCCACCTCAGAGGGCACCCCCCTGGGCTGAACACTCTGCGGCCACCGTCTTGGCGTCCTTAATAATTTTTGAGCAAAGGGCCTACGTTTCCGTTTCTCAAAGTATGTGGGTTCGGGTGGGGAACTTGGCACACATATCACTTGTCAAGAGATATCAATGGATATAATTACAGTTACTTTACAAACAGCAATAAAGTGGGTGCCTGGGTGGCTCAGTCAGTTAAGCGGCCAACTTCGGCTCAGGTCATGATCTCACGGTCCGTGAGTTTGAGCCCCATGTCGGGCTCTGTGCTGACAGCTCAGAGCCTGGAGCCTGTTTCGGATTCTGTGTCTCCCTCTCTCTAACCCTCCCCCATTCATGCTCTGTCTCTCTCTGTCTCAAAAATAAATAAACGTTAAAAAAAAAATTAAAAAAAAAAAAAAACAGCAATAAAGTTACCAAACCGCCTTTTTTTTTTAAATTTTTTTTTTTTTAACTATTTTTTATTTTTGAGACAGAGACAGAGCATGAACAGGGGAGGGGCAGAGAGAGAGAGGGAGACACAGACTCCGAAGCGGACTCCAGGCTCTGAGCTGTCGGCACAGAGCCCGACGCGGGGCTCGAACCCACGAACTGTGAGATCATGACCTGAGCCGAAGTCGGACGCTTAACTGAACCACCCCGGCGCCCCACCAAAGTGCCTTTTTATTTACAATATTTGAGTGCCCGATGGGGGATATCCAGAGTTGCACGCACGACGCCAAGTATCAGACCAATCAGCCGTTCTTAATTCAGCGAACGTGGGCACTCTTGCTTTTCCGCGGACTTTATGAATTTTGGATGTCTGAATCTGTTGTGGTTGATGGGGATGACATCATTTCGCTTTAGCTCCGGGCAAAGACTGTCTCTGAGGCTGATGTTATATGACAGGAATGACCGGAACCAACTCCATTCTGTTCTCAGTTGCTTGAAGGGGGGCATCTGGATCCAGGCTCATTCGTCCCGTTAAGAGTTTGCCAGTAGCATCCACCACCTGCCCAGAAAAGCATGCCCGAGCCTGGATGAATCCCTCCTTACGTAAAAGCCACCTGAGTACACACCATGGGAGCAGTAGAGCCCCATAAGTGTGCTCCCCTCCGTCCTCCAGGGAGGCAGGCTTCATCTCTAAGCTGCTCCTTAGCACGTGCGTCCATGGACATCACTCTGGACTCTTTGCTGTAGCAAATTAAAAAAAAATTTTTTTAACGTTTATATAGATTTTAAGAGATGGAGAGACAGAGTGTGAGTGGGGAAGGCGCAGAGAGAGAGAGGGAGATACAGAATCCGAAACAGGCTCCAGGCTCCGAGCCGTCAGCACAGAGCCCGATGCGGGGCTCGAACCCACCAGCCGTGAGATCCTGACCTGAGCCGAAGTCGGACGCTTAACCGACTGAGCCACCCAGGTGCCCCTGCTGTAGCAAATTTTACACGGCAGGTCACATCCATGGTAATTTGCTCCCGGGAGGGCCATGATGTCACTAGGATCTTGACAGAGTGGACCCAGACAAAGCGGACCTGAATGACCTTGCCCAAATGTCTCATTGTAGCGAGAGCTGCAATCAGAGCATCTAGCAGATTAGCGAATTTACCCTCATATACAAGCGATTGATGTGGGCATCGCTGGATCTTGGTTGAAGATCTCCAGTCACTGTACAGAGCAGTACAGTCTAGGCTTAGGTCTCTGAAGTCGACCCGCGAGGCTTCCACCATCGATATACTTTCGCAGCGCAAACAATTTTCCATTAAAATGACAACTCCAGGGAGCCCACCCGATCCCCTCGTCCCCTCCCTCCTTGGTTCTTTTCCCTCCTGCGTGCGCCGCTATGTGGGTATTACTTATCTGTTCATCCTCGGGGTCTCCTGTGAGGACCATAGCTCCCTGAGGCCAGGAGTCCTGTCTCCTGTGGCACCCAGCGTGCCCAGAACAGGCGTTCCCTTCGTAGCTGTGGAAGGAATAGGAAAAAGAGAGAGTGAACTTTAGCCCAGTCACGAAAGCCTTTAAAGAGTCAAAGCCAGCCACTTAAAATGAACCTTTAACCAAAGAGCGAAAGACAGTATTTCATTCTAACAGCGTGATCAGGACTCAGCATGAGTGTGAGTTGGTCTGTCTGCGTAACCATGTATTTGAGGCATAAATACAACCTTAAGGAGTAAGCAGTTTTGATCCTCGTGTTACCTCGGCTGCTTGGTAAGTTCCTTATTATTATTCACAGGATTGAAGGGAGAACCCCAGGCCCACGTAAAGGCAGAGGTACTTTGGGCAGCACTCGAATCGAACTCCTCTCTACTCTCCCATTCTTGCTGTCACGCGTAACGAAAGAATAGTTTGGGAACAAACCTCTGTCCTCTCTGAGCAGTCAGGGAACATCACAGACGAATCCGAATATTGAGGAACAGCCACTTACGACGTCAGCAGAGAGCCAAAGAGACCCGTCCTTGTGATCCCGAGATAATGGTTTATGGGACATGTTTCCGCTCATAGAAACTTGACTTTTCCAAAGAGTGTGTCATTCTTCTGTTGTTGTTGTTTCTGAGAATAACACGGGCGATCTGTTTCGGAGCCCATTTAATTCGTGGCTATTTTATATTCCTTAGATTACGCTCTGGGAAAAGACTGCATCATGCATGGCTACATGCTAAAACTGGGGAACCCATTCCTGACTCAGTGGCAGCGTCGCTATTTTTACCTCTTTCCAAACAGACTTGAATGGAGAGGAGAGGGAGAGTCCCGGGTGAGTCTGAAGTGCCGTCACCAGCACGTGCTTCCAGCGTCCCGAGTGCCACATGGCTCTCGTGTCGCAGGGAATACGCCGCGAAGCTCCGCGTAACTGTTTTAACCTGCCCACGTGAGATTTTGGTGTTCAGACTTTAGCTTTTAACCCTCGAGTCAAGGAAGGATGTTGTAACATCTGAAAATAGAACGTGAGAGGTCAAAACAGCCAGGTTTGAAGAAGGGCTAGAGAGCAGTCAGGTAGGTCAAAAAAGAGGGGGGAGAAAAGAATCTCGGACCTTGGAGTCAGACGGAGGCGTGTAAATCCAGAGCTCAGAGAAGAAGATCCAACGCCCATGACACAGCCCAACAGTTGTGGGTCTGCCTGTACCCAGTCTCCCCTTCACGGGGCCTCCCCTCGTCAGGCCCAAATGCAGCGAGCCGGGATGCTGGGCGCAGAGGTGAGGTCACCCCGCCACACTTCCTCCGGTGTCCGTTTTGTTGGAAAATTCTAAGTGACTTCCATTCCGTAAGCAGGAAGATACCCTCGGGTCGTTTCGAGGGCTCATGTTTGTGAACAAGGTAGAAAGAAATTTCTGATCCCCACTGTCCCTTTAAGCAAGGCAGGCAGCATTTATTAAGCGCCTACTGTGTGAGGAGTGGAGGGCTTGTCTGGAGCTGGCAGCCCAGGCGTAAGGGACACTTCTGCTCTCGGGGAGGGAGTGGCTCGGCTTCTGGGGCCAAGGAAGCAGGACGGGGGTCTCACGTATAGTCGATGTGTTGTATGTGTCCGCACACTGCCCATCAGTTGTCCAGTGGTGAGAAGTACAGAAAAGAGTGACCTCTAATCTTGTTTGTTGGACTTTTTAAAATCCCTGTGGGTAAAGTGGCTGCTGAATTATGAGTGACTGCTGTCGAACATCACATCCCGTTCAAATGCACAAGACCTTCTCACCATTACCAGTGCCAGGGGGCTGTCTTCCAAAGCCAGTACATCTGGGCTATGAAGTACTAAGTCTCTGGGGGTCCTGAATTATAACTCAGGTGCTGGTATTACATAATATGTATTATGTTATATAATATTATACTATAGATATGTGTTACATATAGTATATGTATTTCACAAATCTATAAACTCAGCACCCAAGCTATAATTCATGTATATTAGTACGATGTAATCTTTCCAGATAATGAGTGGCCCTGGGCATATGACGTATTTACAGTTAACCCTTAAACGACGGGGGTTGGGGTCAGGGCTGTTGGCCCCTCATACAGTCAACAACCCACATATAACTTTTGACTCCCCCCAAAGAACTACTAATAGCCTGCTGTTGACCAGAAGGCTTACCGATGACGTAAACAGCTGATTAACACAAAATGTGCCTGTTATATGTCTTATATGCTGTATTCTTACAATAGAGTCAGCGAGAAGAAACAAAACGTTATTAAGAAAATCATGAGAGAAAATGCATTTACAGACCTGTCCTGTATTTCCTGGGGAAAAAAAAAAAAAGAAACCATATCCGCGCGGAAGTGGACCCACATGGTTCAAACCCGTGTTGTCCCAGGGTCAACTGAATTCTGCTGTCTACTGGGCAGTCTCTGTGGCGCACACTGAAAGGAAATTGTCTCACTTTTCAGGATATTTGAAAACTTTAAGAAAAAAAATCTTCCCTTTTTTTAAACACATGGGATTCAGTAAGTTAGCTTGCTTTCAAGAGAGTCAATGTGTAACGTGCTGTTTGAGAGCTGTCTAGGTGTATATGGATGGATAGGTTCGTAGGTATAAATCAGGTAATATAAAACGTGAGCCTCCACGATGGTGCTTTTCATTTAGGATTCCTGGAGTATTTATCCAAAAAAACATTAAACAGTCAGGTACTCATGACCCTATAGCAGTCACCTTAGGCCATCCTCTTATAGACCCGGTGTGACCATCTTTTAAGGATGTCACCTGGATTTATTACATCATTTTGATATTTGCGAAAAATCATTAGCTTATAAGCCAACATTGCTAGACCTTCCCTGGGCTGCCGTGTCAAAAACAGCCCACCCCATTTGCTCACGTAAGTCACACGGTGCTTCATTGTCTGCTTACAGCCTGGTCGGTAGAATTCAGATGGGCGTGCGACACAGAGAGGGTACGTGTGACTCACGGCCGCTCAGAAATCAATTCTGCGTGAGAGTTATCGAGATGTTCCTTTCTTTGCCGTTTCCTCCGAGATGCCGTAGTTTAAATTTTGTGCGTGTTTCTTTGTAGCCATTCCCCCTCGCTTCTAGAATATCCTCAAAGAAAGAAAAAGACTGATTTTTTTTTTTTTTTACTTTTTCTTCTGAGCTGATAGTTTTCCGTATTATTTATCCATTGAATGGAAGAAGTTGGGCAATAGTGTGAAGTAATTTGTCATTTTTTTTTTTTTTATGACTAGCAAAATTTACTGACGATGGAACAGATTCTGTCTGTGGAAGAAACTCAGATTAAAGACAAGAAATGCATTTTGTTGAGGATAAAAGGAGGGAAGCAATTTGTCTTGCAATGCGAGGTGAGTTTTTTGGTTTTTTTTTTTTTTTAAAAAACATGTCCCTTAGGTGCAAGCTTGGGCAGCTATACATATGTCCAGTGAAGATGGCTGCCTGGGTATGAAACCTCTGCTTAAATCCATGCTTTATCACTTACTTAGCAGGAAAGCCCCGGGGTACCAGGAGCTCAGCAAATTAACAGTTACCGTCAAAGATATGAAAGTCAGAAAATGGCAGGAGGGGAAGACTGTGGAGTAATTGGATTGCCCTATCTGGAAACTGTCCACTGTTTACTAGGGGTCTATTTGTCATCGAGTCTCCCAGTTCTTTTTTTTTTAAGTTTATTTATTTTGAAAGAGGATGAGCAGGGGAAAGGCAGAGAGAGAAGGAGAAAGAGAGGGAGAGAAAGAGAGAGAGAGAATCCCGAGGAGGCCCAGCCTTGTCAGTGCAGAGCCCCGTGTGGGGCTCGAACTCACAAACCATGAGTTCCTGACTGGAGCCCAAGTCAGACACTCAACTGACTGAGCCACCCAGGCGCCCCTGGTCTCCAGGTTCTCCTCTTTCAGCATGTTTGAGGCTGAGGCTTGGATGTTTAATCAAATGCAAGATACCAAAGTGACTCCTCTAAGGGGGAATGCCGTCCTTCTCGCTCCAAAGTTCTACCGTAGCCCAAATTTAATTCCTCTGAGGTGCTGGTGTGTGTGTGTACGTGTGTGTGTGCACGCGTAGGTGCGGGTGGGAGGTGGGGGTGTATGGTATGTGTGTAGGCGTGGGGGCGGTGTGTCTCGGGTGTGGAGGGTGGTGGGGTGTGCGCGGGTGAGTGGGGGGGGGGGGATGTGCACGAGAGCATATTTAGAGAGAGAAACCAGCAGTAGATGCCCAGGCCGTGTGTTGAGTAACTTCACCGCCACAGGGCCCGCGTGAAGGTGCTGGTTAATCTGTCAGAGCTCCCCCTCAGGTATTATTTTACAGACTTGAGTTTAGAAATCAGAAATCGGAGGTCGTGTCTGAGCCGATCACCGGCGGTGCTTCGGGGTGGGGATCAGGAGCGCCCGAGGGGCTTCGCCGGCCTGGCCCTGCTTCCCGCGGGAGGCCCTGGAGGAGGCCGCCCGTGTGGCCTGCAGTGATGCAGGCCGCCGCGGGCCGGAGAGTAGCACGTCACTGTCGTTGCCAGAGGCACCCCGGCTGTCGGCAGGATGGGCCAGCCCGTGGCAACTTCTCCCTTTGTGTCTCCGTGCAGAGCGACCCCGAGTTTGTGCAGTGGAAGAAGGAGCTGACCGAAACGTTTACGGAGGCCCAGCGGCTGTTGAGACGCGCCCCCAAGTTCCTCAACAAGTCCCGCTCCAGCGTGGTTGAGCTGTCCAAGCCTCCCCTCTGTCACAGGAACAGCAATGGCCTCTGACACCCAGGGCAGGAGGGTCCTGGGGAGACAGGGCCGCAAGGAAGCCCGTGCCGAGGGTTTTCAGCCCTTGAGATGGAGCCTTTTGGAGAAGTCCGGGGGTCGGAGGTTCGGTCCCCGTGTCCCTAGGGCCCCTCCACGGCCGGGAGGACCCAGGACGCTGAAGTGCTCCCAGTAAGAGCTCTGACCGCTGTCGGCATGGGGCCGGCCAACCCCCCCCTACACACCCCCCTCCCCCCGAGTGCCTCCCTCTGCATCACATCTGTCCACGCTCGAAACTACTGAAGAAACAAGCGAAAGTTCTTTTCCTTCGTCGCGTCCCGGTTTGGGTATCTATGAATTTAGAACTTGGAATGATTCCTGCCCATCCCTTCGATCTGTACGTCTGACCGTCAGACACATCTTGCGCTTGCCAGGACGGAGCGCAGCCCTCTGCCGCATCGGGCACGGATGGCCCGGGCGCTGCCTCGTTCCACGTGCCACTTTCCCCCGTGCCTGGTCCACAAGGCCGCAGGGCAGGACGTGGGCACACCCACCTCTCGTTGCCCGGGGCTGAAAGCCGAAGATACTTGCCGAGAAGGCTGCACCCCCACCGTGTGTGCGGAACCACGGGTACCAGCCTGCCTCCAACAGGGAACAGAGGGAGTGTGCCCTCAGAGGATGTGGCCGTCACTCGTCACTGAGGGCGTTCTACAGCGGATCCGTCCCACAGAGGATCGTGGGAAGGCCTGGCGGGCTGTGAAGGCGAGGCCGTGGGGTTTTGGCTTCCGGGGCAACAGCGGTTTCTCAGACATCTTCAAATAAACACATAGCACTTTCACATGTCTGGGTGCACACGGCTGCTGGGGGGCGGGTCTGTCTAGGGTTCCGACAGTAAGCGGTTCCAGGACGCGCTCGTTCCGGTTCCTTCTGCCTGCCCTCAGGACACGTATCCATAACGGGTGTGTACAGGAAGGAAAGAATCGCTCCGTTTCACATCGTAGCATAACTTACAGTGAATTTCATTGACTAAAGGATGCTGAAGAATGAATGTGTCCAGATGGGCTAACCGCATCTGTTGACTTTCATGTCGACCTTGGCCTGTCGTTAGTGAGTAGTACTTTGCTCCCCCGGGTGGGTCGCCCCACGCCCGACACAGCAGGGGAGCGGAAAGGCCCTTCCCCTGATCCCAGAGGCATCTTGTCATCTCCCCCCACCCCCGGCTTGCTCTCCCGCCACGCGCCCTGCGCCCTTTTCACGCCCCAAATAAATGCTGGGCTGTAAGAAGCAGTGATTTTCCCAGTGCAGTCCTCTCTGTCATCAGACTAAAAATAATAACAATAATTTTTTTAAAGTCCACATATCTGTCTTCTTAGTACAGTCTCGTTGTATGTTTCTAAGTTAACTACTAACAGTACCAGCAACCGATCACAGCTGTCTGCATCCTGCCCTCGATATTTTCAGTGGGTCCAAATCTCTGGGTCCTGTGCTCATTGGGAAAGTGAGTACTTTTTAATGAAATTCTGTTTGGAGAGTTTGGAAGATAATTACAGAACGTGTTTCATTTCATAGGAGTTGCTTTGGAAAAGAAATCTGGAGGTTCCTTACCCGTCTCAGCTACCAGTTGGGGTCTACATGAGCATATCCATTCTACTCCGCTCTTGCCAGTAGAGGAGGAGGGGTGCCCTAGTTACATGCCTTCCCCTGGTCTAAAAGGGAAGACTGACGTTCAAATTCTGTTTTCAGAACAAAAACAAAAAAAAACCAAAAAACTGCCAGCAACAGAAAAGTAGTTGTTCCTAGCAAAGGGTGAGCGCCTTCCCGACTGTGGTTAACGACAGCTGCCCCTGCTGTCACCAGCCCCGTTGCAGGCTCCCATGCGCTGAGCACTTACAGTTCGCTGCGCCCCGAGTCCCTGCTCGACAGTCAAGGCCCTCGGGCACAGACTCCTCGAGGGGCTGGGCTTAGCGTCTCCCCTTTCAGACCCGAGCGCGTCAGCCACGCCAGTGTGCGGCTGTTTGAAAGATAACCTTTTTCGCTCCAGAGTAGAACAGAAGGTTCATCTGCCTTTTAGAAGGGAAACGTGAATTGGGAAATCACCTGAGAGCCCTTTTGCCTCAACCTTAATTCCCAGTGCTGGGGTCTTGTCTGGCCTGTCTCCTACCTGCACCTGCCCCCGCAGGCGTCCTGACGGGGCCAGTTTCTCCGCTGCCAGACAGAAGACACCTCCGGGACCCTTCTGTGCTAGCACCTTGTGCCTGCATGGCCTTGCATGGCCAAAGAAAGCCGCTGGTTTATTTCATTATTATTTTTTTTAATGTTTATTTATTTTTGCGCATGAAAGAGATGGCACAAGCGGGGGAGGGGCAGAGAGAGAAGGAGACAGAGAATCGGAAGCAGGCTCCAGGCTCCCAGCTGTCAGCACAGAGCCCAATGCAGGGCTCGTACTCACGAACCGCGAGATCGTGACCTGAGCCGAAGTCAGATGCCCAACCGACTGAGCCACCCAGGTGCCCCAAGCTGCTGGTTTAGAAGTCTTGGCATACTTGGCTGTTTCCGAAGGTTTTAAGAGTGTCACATCATTCCTAGACGTTTGACCCTTCCTACGTGTGGACCATTCAAAAGGACGAAATTCACACATTTTCTCATTATCCAAGGAAGATAAAGTTGGTAATATTTTTATAAAGTTACAATGTCTTGATTTCATAAATCAAGGGAATGAAAAGGGCAAAGTCTAAAAACAAAGATGATCTTACCTCCAGCTGCTATACAACATGTATGGAATCCATGAAAAACTTGAGTGAGTCCAAGGTTATTTTTTTAAGCCAAAATACTCTCACTGGTGCAATCGCTCCTTCATGGCCTTGGGGGGGTTGTGGTTTTTCCTTCTGTCTCATGTGGAAGTAGGGGTTTTCAGCAAAACTTACAGCAATTCGCTGGTTCCGTGCTAATGGAAATGATTGGCCAGTTCACTGACATTACGATTTCAGGATCCGTGGGGAAGAAGGGCCAGCCGTGGAGGACAGCAGCCTTCCAGCTCCAGAAAGACCACAGCGACAACACGCAACCATCTGTTTGAAGCAAGACTGAGCTCGATTTGTGATTTGAAATGCGCCACACGGATATCAGAAACCATCGTGTTAAGGCCCTCACTGGCCATTAAAAAATACACCCTTTACCAATTGACAGCTTTACCTACACTAGAAAAGATCGAAGAGCGGTTTTTCTCTGATGATTTAAAAAATTTCATTTCGCATTTGTAGTTGCACCAGTTCAATCACAGCATTTGCCTTTTTGATGGAATCAACTTCATGTCAGGAAGAAAACCAGGTTCTCAAAGCTGGACCTCTTTCACGCGATGCAAATCTAGAAAACATACTTTCAAATGCGCTGGCATTAAGATAAGACTTATCTTGTAAGACTTCATCACACGTGGGTTTTTTTCTCAGTAGTGTTCAGGGAAGGGTTTCTGGGTCATCCAGAGACGCATGATGAATGACCTCCTCTCCACCCCTAAGGACTGACACGTTTGTGCCCGGAGAGGAGGTGGGGCTTCACTGGAGTCTGGCAGGTGGTGGCTGGGTGGGCTGTGGGCTGGAGGGGTGAGTGGATTGGGCGCCGCCCCCCCAGACAAGGGCAGTGGTAGGAATGGGGCAAAGGAAGGAAGACGTTACCTTGCAGGTCAAAACTCACAACCTTTACACCAAGCACCGTGCAAACGCCCGAGTTAAAGCTGGCTGATTCTTTCCCTCCTTGAAACAGGAGTTGAATAGTAATTATGGTGAGACACGGCCACTTTATTTTCAGTTATGGAGCCTCTGAACTTATAAATAGGCCATTGGCTTTCCATCAGGACTCTGCACAGCACCCAGAGCTAACACCCTATTTGGCCATGCCTTGCTGCTCCCCAGAGGGCCAGACGCAGGGTCTGGGTGGCTGTCCCCAGGGCCATGTGGCCAGCTGCAGACGTTGTCGCACATCCATTGAAGCCACAGGAAGCCTCCCAGAATAACAGCACCAGACTTGCTGTTTAAGCCATGCTCACTCCTGGAGGAGCTTGGATACTGGGTGCCTGGCTGGCTCCGTCGGCAGAGCAGGCGACTCTTGATCTCGGGGTTGCAAGTTCGAGCCCCACGTTGGGTTAGAGATTACTTAATAACGATCCGTAGAGTGAGCTTTTAATAGTTTAAATTTGAAAACGTTTTTTCCGAAAGATCTAACCTGATTTTCCCTCCCACGAAAAGTTGCCCCGAGAGATCTGAATTAATTACTTGAATTCATACAAATATGCATTTTTTCTTTTTACCCAGGCTGCATTCAAATAAGTTTTTTCCTGTCGAATTAATGAAAGTTGAACTCTAAAATAATACGATTTCCTCAGGTCGTAATGGACTTTAGATTTCTTTCACTCTCAAAAACTAATAGACCTGCTGTTTTACAGCTGAGGGACAGGGATGCCCCCCCAACCCTGGAAGTGCCCAATGCCCAGACACTCACTGACGTGGCCGGGGAGCACTGACCAATAAATGCAGCACCCCAAATGTTAAATTACCTTTATTTAAACACACACACACACACACACACACACACACCAGAAAATGGATTAACAGTATATGCATTTCATCAAAAACCTACAGGAATAAAAACTGCCTTTTAAGGTTTCAATAACTCAGCATTCTTAGAGGAAACTCTCTTATACCACCATCTCAAAATCATCTCTGAATACTGTTAACTCTGCTCCCATATTTTATTTTGTCCTACTATAAAATGTCTTTCATGTAAGGGTAGGGAATGGAGAAATATTTCTAACCGTGCACTTGTAATTACAAAGGACTTGAAATTTAATTTCTTTCTTGTGTCTCAGTTGATTAACATTCCATGCTGTATATATTATATGTGGTTTGTAAGGTAAACACTGGCCATTTTTTAAGTTCTGTTGTTAAATTGTATTTTTCTATGTTTTAAATGATTATGATAGATTTGGCTTTTTCTGGGTAACAAAGATTGCTAAACTGCATATACAAATATATATATATATATATATATATAAAAACAGAGTTCTATTTTAGCACAAAAGCATTTTATATTATTTATTGAATCCTTACGTTTGTTTTCCATCGAAGCACTCCTTATTTCTGCTCCTTTTTATTTGTATAGTTTGTTATTTAAAGAAAAGGCAGTCCTTTCTGTTTCTCGTAAGCTAAAGCGGAAATAACGCGCGCAGCCACATGGGGCCAACAGCCGTCCCCACTGCCATGGACTGTTTTCAACAAAAGCTTATCGGCTGCTCTGTGCTGAGTAGCGCCTGCGCTTTCTCGAGAACATCTGACAGCAAACTTGCCATGAAATACTGCTTTCACCTACCTCTTCAGAAGCCGTCCTGCTCGTTGACAGGTACCCCACACGCTTTCTTCTAGACTGGCTGCATCATAAACGAGTCTCAGTAACACGGTTCGGCGGGATTCCCTTTTGATGTCAGTTCTAAAGCCACGGCCTCGTCCTAGCGAGCGGGGCAGGGAGACGTCCCTTCTGTTCCATCATCCTTCAGCCCAGATCGTCATTTCCTGGTCCGATTGTGCCGAATCCCCGCCACCCGTCTCGCCGTCGCCCCGAGATGCGACTGTTGCACCTGACTTACCAAGCACCGAAGGAAAGGTCCGCCCTCGGCACTCGTTACGAATGGCCAGCTGTGTTTGAAAACACCACTTCCGAGGAGTTGCACATTTGAACGTGACTTTCCCCTGCCCCCTCACTGCTTCCAAATGGTTTGGAAAACGGGATCATAAAGGCGAACACCCACATCTAGGATTAAAACTTTGCGAGAGGTTGTATTTGCAAGGGGTCTTATTTTCGAGCGGACAGACCGGTTGACGTGAGCTGGAATGACCGGTCCCTGGGAGAAGGGGTCCCTCCTCACATGCTGACATTTCTCTCTGCCTGTCTTCCTCGCTGGGCAGCCACCAACACGGTAACGTATTTACTGTATTCTTGGCAAAGTGTCACATCCCGAAAGAAAGAAATTCGCTTCCTGTTGTGCGTTGCTCTACAGCCTTATTGTAAATCTAGATACCGTTACCTATAAAATCACCATGTAATTCCCGTGTGATCGCTCTTCCCGTTGATCGTGCCAGTGGAAGTCTATAGCCCGCCCCCAGTAGACGCCTAACTAGTGCACGTTTCAAGTCCTCTCCCACGTGAGATGCTGTTCCACGCCTGCGGCCACCCGCCCTGTGCGAGGCACGTGCAGTCCATTTAATGATCACCGGCTTTCACGGTTACTTTGGAGCAGCTAGGCTGGTTTTCCATGTTGATAAACTGCTTACCTAAAATCTCAATAAAAAGCATCTGTACAAAGATTTCTACTCTGGTGTGCTGTCCTCCCACCCCAACCCCCTCCCCCGCCCCTGATTCAAAAGTGCGTTTGTTTGTTTTTTTTATCAAGCTGCTAAGACGTCAGGAAGTGACTCCTTTTAATGAATCCTGGTTTTGAGAACGATCCACACAGGGGCCGATTTTATAAAGAGGAAGAGGACTGCATTTCTGTGGTTATCTGGAGTGTTGGAGCACAGTCTCCTCCCCACTTAGTCTAGGCTACCCCAGCACTCCCCCTGCCCCCCCCCCCCCCCGCCCCTGCTGCTTACTCTCAGGGTGACCTTGGAGTCCCTCCCGGAAGTGCAGACCCCTTACTCTCCATCCCTGCTCCCACGGAGACAAGCTGAGAGACCCCAGGGTGCACGTCAGTTTAAACCAAAAATCCAAGGAGGTGGCGTGGCACATCTGCCCGCCTGAGGGCCCACAGGTGGAGGGTAGGCTGGCTGTTTCCTGTCCTTGAACTGGAAGCACGTTCTGTGTGTTGCCAGTTCAGGAAAGAAGGAAAGTACGATGGACTCGTGTAGCCATCTGGTTTCCCCGGAATGTGCTCGTGTTTGCCGATTCGAAACCATTTGTCAGAGGAGTTGTGCGGAGGCCCGGCTGTGGAGTGGGTGGTCCGCTCCGTGGGCAGAGGGTGGCACGCAGCCGAGGCCTCGGTCGGATGCGCCCTGTAACGAGGGCCGCTCTCGAGAGCTGCTGGCCCGGCAGGACGGGGTGAGTGCTGGGCCCCCGACTCCCAGCCGGCCGCTCTAGGCCACCTGTTCGCTCTGCGATTTTCTCGTTCCTGAATTACGAGCGTTCGATTAGATGCGCCCAAGGGACCATCCCAACCAAAAACATCCAAGTTTCGACTAAGGGTGAATGTGAGGGGCCCTTTGCAAGCAAACAGGGAGCACCTGCCACGTCCCCTGGCTTGTTCCACGTTGTCTCACGGATAATTGCTGCTCTCCCTTCTAAAGCATGCATTCCCAGCAACCCCCACCCCCTCCCCCTTCCCAGTCCTGCCTGCCCCGACGTGCGGGGTGTGGACCCCATGGCAGAGCGATGGGCAAGGACAGAAGAGGACAGGAGCCCCGGGCCCTCCCCTTCCTCAGGCACCAGAGGTGGGCACCAGAGGCACCAGAAGAGCGTTTCTCGGACCCAGCAAGTTTGGGGCTGGGTCAGTCTCTGGCGGGGACAGCGGCACGTCCTGGGCACTGTAGGGTGTTGAGCACCACTCAGCCTCTACTCGCTGGATGCCAGTGCCCACACCCCTCCCAAGCCAGTCTGGACAACCCCAGACGTTGCCAAATGTCCCTTGTGGGGGTGAAGCCACCCCCCAGTTGAGAACCCCTGGTATAGACGATGGGAAGTTATCTGTGTTGGGGACAGAGTTGGGGCAGAGATTCCACCAAGGGGAAAGGTTGTTGCCAAGGTTACTGGCCAGGACTCTTAACTCCTGGGAGCTCCTGAGGACCATGAGGTCTGCCATGTGGTGGTTGTGGCCAAATTCATTGTCGTGCCAGGAAATGAGCTGGACAAAGTGGTGTTGGAGGTGATGCCATCCCCAAAGGAGGAGGAGCAGGCGTTACTGTTAAGATTGCGGCAGTGGGGGCTGGTGCTTCCTGGGGCCCAGAGCGCCCTCTGACACCTGCTGCATTTCCTTCTTGATATCAATGCCTTGGACAGATTTTTCTAGACCGCAGATCTGATCCATGAGATGAAGTGGGGGCGGGGACACGAAACAGCATGCCAGTGAGCTTCCAGGTCATTTCAGGGTGGAATTTGCCCATGGCTTTGGCCAGTGACTGCAGGGGTGAGTGTGGACACATTGTGTCCAGGCGTAGCAACAATGGTGCTGACTGTGGTCATGAGTCGCTCTACCTTGCCAAATATGTCACGGATGACTTTGGCCAAGGGTCTGTAGTGAGTAGCATCATGTGCTGTCCAGATCGTCCTTCACGGAAGAACTTCTCATCTGGCTGCCCGAAGCCGTTTGGGGGGCCTTTGTCACAGCTAGACATCCCCCCCCCCACAATCCTCATTTCTTCTCCATCCTTCCATTGGTATAGGTACCAGAGAACTCGTCAATAAACTTCTGTTCCTTGAATTCTGTCTCAGAGGCAGCTTCCCCCCAAGACAACAGTCTGCAAGGTCAGTCCCGGGTGCGGTGGGAGAAAGCAGGGGCTGAAGTGGGGCGTGGGGGCCTGGATCACCCACTCCCCGGCTGGCCGTGGTCAGAGATGGGAATCGGTGGTCGTAGATGGAACATAGGAAGCCACTAGTTCAACGAGAGGGGGCTCCGAGAGTGCAAATTTGCAACAGAGGTGAGTTGGGACGGTGTGCCAGTGGAGGGAAGACACTGGCCGCTATGTCCTACCAAGCTGCGAAGAGGTCGCAGTCTCGAAAAGAACTGCGGGCGCCAGTTAAATGTCCGGCTCTTGGTCTTGGCTTAGATCATGATCTCACAGTTCATGGGTTCGAGCCCCGCGTCAGTCTCTGTGCTGGCAGCTCAGAGCCTGCTTGGGATTCTCTGTCCTCTCTCCTTGTCCCTCCCCTGCCTTGGGCTGTCTCTGTCTCACTCACAATAAATCAATAAACTTAAAAAAAAAAAAAAAAAGAACTACAACATTGGAAAGGAACCTGGAGCATGTGCCCCCAGGAGGATAACACTGATTTACAGAAGACTGATGGTGTGGGAATCTTCTTGGATGTTGAGGCATCGGTCCAAGCTTGTCCCATATCTACCTTGGCGAATTTTGCCAGAGGTGGGGGCGGGGGGATGACTCAGGGCCGGGCTGAACGCAGCTTCATGTGGCTTCACCGGTTCCGTTCACTTTAGTGGCGGGTGGGGCGCATGTTGAGTGAACTGCCCCCTTGTTACATTCCCTGCCCACAAATACAGCCTATCATCCCAGGGGCACCTGGGTGGCTCAGTGGGTTAAGCGTCTTGAGTCTTGCTTTCAGCTCAGGTCAGGATCTCACAGTTGGTGAGTTCAAGCCCCGCGCCGGGCTTGACGCTTAACCCATGCCTAACCCAAACCCACCATAAACTGGAGAAGGCTTTGACGAAACACTTACAAAAGCTAATCACAAATAGGGTACCTAAACTTAATACAGTGCATGTTCTCATCACTCCTACATGGAATCTAACCGTGACCAATGATGTGAAAAAACCGTCATCGTCTTTCAACTATAAGAATTTAATGACCAACCTCCGAAAGTCTCACCCACTCCTTAAAATTATTAATGAATCCGTTATCGACCTCCCCACTCTGCCCAACATCTCAGCATGATGAAACTTTGGCTACTCGTTAGGAGGCTGCCTGAGTCTACAAATCCTAATAGGCCTGTTCCTCGATAGACGCTAACAGACACAGCACCTGCCTTCTCACCCGTAACCCACCTTTGCCACGACGTTAACTGTGGCTGCATTATTCGATATACACATGCCAGTGGAGCGTCTGTGTTTTCCCCCTCCTTTATCATCTCAGTGCTAACAGCAGTTCGTCTTTTGTTGTCACGGGAGACAGGATCTCATAACCCCTCCGGAAGCGCATCCGACTCGGACAAAACCCCATTCCACCCGTATTGCACAATCAAAGATATCCTAGGTCTCTTACGCCTTGTTCTAATGCGCGGACCGCGCAGAGCCTGCTTGGGATTCTCTCTCTCTCCCTCTCTCTCTCCCTCTTCCCTGCTTGTGCTCTCCCACTCAAAATAAATAAACATTTAAAAGAAACATACATAACTTATCCCAAACCCCCAGCCGGCTCGCCTGCAGCTCGCTACCGTTTTTGCTTGTCCAGAACTGCAATCCGTCCGCAACCCCTGAATGAACTTGCCAGTTTCGAGCTTGCTTCCGTCGACCTCTTTATTTAGGGCAACAAAGAGTTTGCGAAAAGTGGGAGGGACAGTAACTACCGGACAGGGGGACGATGCGATGGGCGGCTATCACTAAGCTTAATGGATGCTTTAGGGAAAGATAAACAGCCGAGAGGAACCAGCTGCCAGACTGAGAGGGCCACATCCACGGTGGGCGGGAAGGAAAACGAGGACCAGACCTAGGACCCAGGAATGAGATCAGATGACTTCCAAAGGTGGTTAAACTCCCAAGGCAGGTCTGTCCGCTTGGCCAAGGCACGCTCGGCTTGGGGAAGAATGAGACCTTGTCACACGGGATGGGGACATCCGAGCTGACGCCCTTGGAACTCTTGGACCTCCAGATTCCTCTGACCTCTCCGAGGCTGCAGACGTGTTCTACTCCTTCCTATGGAGAAATAGCACCCCCACCCCCAGGATCTGCCCCTCCCTTACCTCCTCACCACTAGGCCTTTGGCTAGGGTGACGCCCCATCATCCCCCCGCTGGGGAAGTGCTTGATGAGGGAGGAAGGGAGTTCTACGCCAATGTAGCTGCAAGACGGAGCGAACATGGATGGGCAGGGGCAGGGAGACATTTTCCAGGGACTGGATACTGAGGGTGTTAGAGCAAGGGGAGTGGGGCCCCAAGGCCGGATATGGGAGGGTATATGCATTCAGGGCCACTCTCCGGGGCTGCAGGGTTGTTACCCTGACAAGGACCCCGGCAGCCTGGCTCCTCTGAGCACAGAAAATGCTAGGGGAGGCTGGCCAGAATTCCTACGGTAGACCGCGGAGGAAGGGATTAGGAATACAGAGAAGTGGACACGCTTGAAGGGACGTACCAAGTAAGGCCGGAAAACCCACCAGGGGCGGCCCGGAGGCCACCAGAACCACTAAGAAGTGGGTACTGGCTTGCTTCTGCAGGCAGTGCAGAGTCAGGAGGAGCCTTTACAGATCTACATGCGGTCATTCAGTCACTCAACAAACATTCCCTGAGCACCTACCGTGGGCCATGAAGGACTAGAGCAGTCAGTGGCCCAAGGATCCTGATGTTGTAGAAGGGAATCCTGAGGCCCAGTGAGATGAACACACCTCTTTGAGATCAGGATTGGGCCCAGCTCCAAAGCCTGTGCCCTTCCCTGACACCCAGAGCTCTGGGCACACATACCACCTCCAGACCCTGGCCAGGGGGTGGGCTTTGGGGGTCCTTCTACAGGGATCTCTCTCCCCTCCACACTCCGGGCTATATAGTCTTCTGTTCACTGGTTTTACTTCAGCCACCAAAGATTCCATGAGCACCTGCTTAGTGCCTGGCCTGGTGCTGGGTAGCCAGGATGAACACGGGACTACAGACTAGTGGGAGATGGACAGACAGACGGGCATCCAGAGAATGCATGATGCGGGACCAGATCCCGGGACACCTGCTCCAGTCCAGTTTCCGTACGTTTGGCGATTTATTCCACATGCACTTATGGAGCACTTGCTGTGTACCAGCCACTTACAGACACAGACGCAGACCGTTCCCTGCATCCCTGTGGGGACCATGATGCTCAGATGCACAGGACTGTTCTCCAGTTACCAGCACATGCACACACACACACACGCACACACACACACAGTTCTCTAAGAACACTGAGGATGATGGGAGCCCCACACGACACAGGCTGGGGGATAACACTCAGCCGTCACAAGCCAGGTGGAAGCAATCACACTAGCGTGCGGTGAGGTGGGGCGCACTGGGCGCCCCCGAGTCACAGGCCGTATGGAGACGATGAATAGAATGTGGCATCCCCAGGGGCAAAAGAGATGGGCCCCCCACAAGGGTCCTGCTCAAAAAAAGAAGGAGGATCGGGAGGCTGAAGTCAGTTGCCCCAGTAAAATGGCACAATCCATCCCTAGGCCATTCTGTGGACCCAGAACTGACCAACTGAAGACAGGGCCAGGTCTCCGGGGGGATAACCTGGCACCCCCAGGGCACGGGTGCACACTCACGGCTCCCTGGTCTGTGGTCTGTGCTGCAAAGGACCTACAGCCACTCGGGACGGTCAGTGCTCCAGAAACACCAGAAGGGGCCAAGTTTCCGGGGCCCTTGGTGACAGTGCCTTCACATTCTCGTGCTGTCCTGCCCCCCTTGGGATGGAAGCCTGGAGACCGGAGACAAATGCTCAGCCGGGTGACAAACTACTGCTGACGGGGGCTGCCCTACATTACGGCGCGGTCAAGGCAATACTTAGTTGTCCTGATGGATTTTCCAGCAACACAGGTACCAGGGGGATACTGCTGACGTGCCAGGTGCCCTCGGGACTCAGTTGCCTTCAGGTCAACCTAACCATCACTGCAGGTTGAGGCTGACGGAGACCCCCGGCCCAGCCTTAGAGAGCTATTTCTGCGTGTCCACCCCACCGTGTAAGACCGACAGCCACAAGAAGATAGAAAAGATCAACGGGACAGAAAAGCACCAAGAGGCTTCAGGAGCTGGCGGGAGTGTGGGGGCGGGGGTGAGGGTGGGGTCAAGTTTCAATGTCAAGAGAAAAGCGTTTCCGTGAACTTCCAATAAAACGCTAATTCTCAGGGCACCCGGGTGTCTCAGTTGGTTAGGCCTCAGACTTTGGCTCAGGTCTTGATCTCGTGGTTCGTGAGTTCAAGCCCCACATCCGGCTCTCTGCTGTCAGCTCAGAGCCCACTTTGGAATCTCTGTCTCCCTCTCTCTCTGCCCCTCCCCCACTGAAGCATGTGTTCTCTCTCTCCCTCTCTCTGCCCCTCCCTTACTCTGGCACATGCACGCTATCTCTCTCAACAATAAATCAACATTTTATTGTATTTTATTATTTCATTTTATTTTAATTTTTTAATGTTCAGGGGCGCCTGGGGGACTCGGTCAGTTAAGCGTCCGGCTTCAGCTCAGGTCACGATCTCGCGGTCTGTGAGTTCGAGCCCTGCATCGGGCTCTGCGCTGACAGCTCAGAGCCTGGAGCCTGCTTCGGATTCGGTGTCCCCCTGTCTGTCCGCCCCACCCCTGCTTGTGCTCTGTCTCTGTGCTCTTTCAAAAATGAGTAAACATTTGTGCTCTTTCAAAAATGAGTAAACATTAAAAAAATAAATTTTTTAATGTTTATTTATTGTTGAGAGAGAGAGAGCACGAGCGGGGAAGGGGCAGAGAGAGAGGGAGACACAGAATCCGAAGCAGGATTTGACTGAGCCACCCAGGTGGGCCAGTAAACATTTTACTAATTGTCAGCACCGAGAAGGAAGGAAGTACTCTGAGAATAGATTGCTCTATCAGCCACAGGGGTAGAAAAGTAACATATACTACTGGTTGAAGTGTTTCTTTCTTTTTTTTTTTTTAAATTCACTCATTTATTTTTGTGAGAGAGAGAGTGTGGGGGGCAGGGGTAGAGAAATAGGGAGAGAGAGGATTCCAAGCAGCCTCCCCACTGTCAGTGCAGAGCCAGACTCGGGGCTCAAACTCACGGACTGTGAAATCACGACCTGAGCATCGCGATATTAGGAGTCGGACGCTTAACCTAACTGAGCCTCCCAGGCGCCCCGGCTGAAGTGTTTCTTAAGAGAAGCAGCATGTCATGTTTGAATGGAATGACCGTGGGCTTCGGAATCAGAAAGACCTAGATTTGAGTCCCTTGCGAGCTGCGCGATCTTGCGTGATGTGCTAAATCTATCGGCGTTCTTATTTTGCGCCTTCTGGGCAGCGGACAAAGCACTTTTTAAAAAAATTTTTTTAAAGATTTATTTACTTTTGAGAGAGAGAGAGAGAGAGAGACAGACAGACAGAGTGTGACCAGGGAAGGGGCAGAGAGAGAGAGGGAGACACAGAATCCAAAGCAGGCTCCAGGCTCCGAGCTGTCAGCACAGAGCCAGATACAGGGATCAACCTCACGAACCGTGAAATCATGACCTGAGCTGAAGTCAGACGCTTAACTGTCAGCCACCCAGGTGCCCCGGACAAAGCACTTTTTATTGCATCCTGTTGGATGCAGCATTTAAGACTGGGCCCTCTGGGGCCAGCACCGCCTGGGTTCCAATCCCAGCTTTCCACTGCTTTGGGCCAGTTGGTCGACCTTTCTGTGCCTCAGTTTCCCCCTCTGTCAAACGAGAGTGGGGAAAACCCTACCTGGTGCGGGGTTGTCGGGAATAGTAAATGAGCTCAGGAAAGCCCCCGGGATGGCATCTGGAGTGTGACGCGTGTTTTCCTGCATCGATTCTTCACCACAAGGCGGCAGAACTCGCTCCGGTTATTTTTTTCCAGAGTCCCGCTGGCGTGTGGGGCCCGGCTCTCCTCCTCGCCCAATCCCTGCGGCCTCCGGTGGTTATCTGTGTAGGGCCGAGGCCGGAGTGTGCGGCCTGCCCGGGGACAGGGATGACGGCTGAGAATGTGCTTGCGTGGGGAGCTGTCCCCTCCCCTGCTCCGCGCCACCAAATATGTCCATGCTGTCCGATGCCTGGTCAACGGCCACCCCGGGCTGCCGTCTCCCGGCCAGACCTGGGGCTCACCGGCTAATTTTAGAAATGACTTGTCTGCTCAGCTGCTGCCATCACATTGGCGCAGAGGGAGGGTGTGGGGAGGACGGGGAGGAGCAGTCAGGGAAGGGGATGTGTGTGAGGGTGTGGGTGGGGGTGTTCCTAGCAATTCTCCTTCGCCCCTGCTGTCCGGGCTTGTTGGGGTCTCTGCACTGCCAGCCGGGGAGACCTCTCGGGCCAGTGTGGTGCCTGTGACCTGTGGCCTCGTGCAGAAAAGGTACCGTGGGGCCGGGTGTTATGATGGGCAGCTTGCGTGCGAGCTGATGGGCATAATTTTCCAGAATGTGCCTTTGGGGGCTGGGGCGGTGGGTGTCTGGCCCCGCGGTGGGTCTACTGAGGGCCTCTCCAGCCGGATCGCATCCGACAGCCCGAATCGTCCGCTTGGAAAGCAAGAGCATTTCGTGGAAGTCATTTTAGAACAAAACGGCAGGACGAGCGGACTCTTTCAGAGATTCCCCCTTGTCTGTCGGGACCCACCCGTCGGCTAGCCATTTTTAAAAATATGTTCAGAGTCATAGGATACCCTCCACTTTGGAATCTTAGCCGACGCATGTCTGCTGGGTTCCTATTTTTCCTCCGCTACCACTGATTTCTGCGTAAGGGGTCGTCAGTTAACGGTCAGGGAGTGACTCTTCCTGTCCCCAGCCCTGTGGAGGACAAGCCTTAATGGTAGTGGCTTTTGATTTTAAATAACCATGTGCGTGGTGGGGGAGGGGAATGGTGGTTCCCGTACAAAAGCTTGAATTTCATGCGGCGCTGACTTGACCTTCTGTCCCAGGAGGCGCTTTATCAGGGACGCCTTGTATCAGGCGTCTGTTTGAATGAGAAGTTGCACAGACCTCAGTGGCAGGGGCGAGGGGGGTGGGGGGGACAGAGAGGGGGCCTTAGGCTAACAAGACCTCCCTCCCTGGGGGTCCGGAAGACATCAGCAGCTGCTGCGGACGGCAGGGACACGGCTTCTGTGCTGCTTTCTTGTAGAGGCGGCTGGGAGGAAAAAGCCCAGCTGGTTCCAAGCCGCCCAGTCTGGCCTTGACCCGGCTGGGGCCTGGGCTTCTGTCCCACAGGGCCCGGAAAACTGGGCTGGGACTTTCTCTTTGTGGCCGGGCCAGGAAGATGCCCGCCCTGTTCAGTGCACCGGCTCGTGGTGGCTGAGGGTCCCTCTGGAGCGTCTAGTGTCCAGCAGGGTGGTGGCTTCCTTGGGTGTTGTTTTTGCTTCTGATCCTAGCTGTGTTTGCTGAGCAATATGTCCACGGGGCTCGGGGAGGGCCTGTGTCGCAGAGGCTATGAGTGAGCTCTAGAAAATAACAGAAGGAGAAGGCGGGCTGGGGAGAGAGCGAGGAAGAGGACGAACAGGGTCTCTTAGCCCCCTGACCTATGAGGGAGCGCCCTGTCACCATTTAGTAAATACCCGGTGCCACCTGCACGCAGGCCTGGTCACCTTGAGTCGCCTAGCTTGGGCTCTGCCGACTCTGTGACCTCGGACGAGTCCCTCCCCAGTTAAGCTTCAGTTTCCTCTTCCAGACCTGAGGGGGGTTGGGTGGGACTATCCCGGAGCTTTCTTCCAGGACCCGACATCGGGGCAGGATTTCTCCAAGTCTCTCTCCCTTCCTCAGCCTCACCTGGGGGCCTTTCAAAATGCAGATTCCTGAGGTGCTGTGTGAGACCTGCCCAACCGTCCTGGGGGAAGGAGCCCAGGAATCCGCAGATTTCAAACCTCACAGGTGGCTCGGTGCCCGTGAGTTGGAGAGCTGCCTTTCCTGTGGCATGAGCTAATGAAACCTCAGAGGGGGGCTGCCCGGGACCCCCCACCCCCAACCCCGACCTGTGTCAGAGGTCAACATATAGTCACACAAAGAAGAAACACACACACACGCACACACACACACACACACACACACACGGACCTCTATTCAGGCCTGATTATTGCAAAATATCCCAAGGCCGGTGTCAGCCGGGGGAAAGATCAAGCCCTTCTGGTGGCATTTCGAGAAGAGAACAGAAGGCCCAAAAGCCAGAGGGACTTCCTGAAGCTGCCAAAAGGTCAGGAACTCTAGCTGTGTTTCTCCTGGGCCGTGATGAGACAGCCCTTCAGTGGGTCCTGGCTTACTGGCCTGGTGGAGAAAAACACTGTCCCAACCGTCCGTTTTAAGCAGGAGGTTAGCTGCTGTGGGATACGGCACGTCCTTCTTTTTTTTTTTAAGGTTTTACTTGAATTCCGGTTCGTTAACATACGGTGTTATATTAATTTCAGTTAATCTTTTTAACTCATAAACTATTTTTTAGAGCTGTTTTAGGTTTGCAGCAGAATTCAGGGGAAGGCACAGAGATTTCCCATGGACCCCGTGTCCCCACACATGCATAGCCTCCCCCATCATCAACATCTGCCACCAGCGTGGGACATTTGGTACAATGATGAGCCTACACGGACACGTCATTATCACCTCAAGCCCATAGTTTACATTAGGGCTCATTTTTTTTTTAATATTTATTTATTTTGAGAGAGTGAGCAAACATGGGAGGTGGAGAGAGAGAGAGAGAGAGAGAGAGAGAGAGAGAGAGAGAGAATCCCAAGCAGGCTCCACGCTGTCCGCATAGAGCCCCACATGGGGCTCGAACCCACGAACCGTGAGATCACGTCCTGAGCTGAAGGCAAGAGTCAGATGCTTAACTGGGTGGACCAGCCAGGTGGCCCACATTAGGGCTCATTCTTGGTGTTGGACCTTCTACGGGTTTAAGCAAAAGTATAATGACATGGTATCATGCAGGGGATTTTCACTTCCTCCGTGCTCCTCCTGTTCACCCTTCACTCCTCCCCAACCCTGGCAACCACTGATCCGTTTACTCTCTCCATAGTTTTGCTTTTTCCAGAATGTCCTATAGTTGGAATTGTACAGAATGTCGCCTTTTCAGATCGACTTCTTTCACTGAACGGCATGCATTTAAGTTTCCTCCGTGTCATTTCACGGTACCCTTCCGCCACAAGAAGCTGTGTGAAATTGAATTATTTGAAAAAATGGAGAACGTGGGTTTGAGACAAGTGGAGGGCCATGGGGTGCTGTCAGACCCAGGCCCGCCTGTAGCACAGAGAAGGGAAGCAACTTGCTCAAGGTCACACAGTTTTGCAGTACAGGTGGTAGGCTCAAAACAGCCCCTGCTCTCGGAGCACCTGAGTGGCTCAGTCCGTTAAGCGTCCAACTTTGGCTCAGGTCACGATCTCGCGGTTTGTGGGTTCGAGCCCCGCATCAGGCTCTGTGCTGACAGCTCGGAGGCTGGAGCTTGCTTCGGATTCTGTGTCACCTTTGCCTGTTGCCCCTCCCCACTCATATTCTGTCTCTGTCGCTCTCTCTCAAAAATAAATAAAACAGAAATTTAAAAACAGTCCCTATCCTCCAGGCTGACACTTGTGGAGCAGCCTGGGGTGCCTCATTTTGGGGATCATAACCTAATTTGCCCTGTTAGCCCCACCCCCAAAGCCCTGTCCATCCTCCTCCTCCTCCAAGCCTCAAAGGAAAGGATTAAAGCTTAGGTCTCGTGTCAACAGAGGCAACAAATATGAACGTTATTAACCAAACAAGGTCTTTGGGATGAGAGCTCACAGCGGGGTCGGCAGGGGGCATATCGCGTAACTCTCAAGGCAGATGTGTGACTCTCTGTGTCACACACACCACCACCACCGCCCCCATTCAGTCTGAAGGATCCAGAAGCACCATCACCTTCATCTGAATCACCCCCCGCCCCGGGCGTGACTCACCCAACTCCGTGACTTTCCTTTCCTGCTCTGCTTCGCACTGAACCTCTCCCTAACGCCTCGTGACCTTTAAGAACTACAGTTTCTGGCCACGGAGGAAAGATCCTTGAGAATCCGCAAGGTGGGGTCACCAAACACCGGGCCAACCCTCACGCTCGGAGAAACAGGAATTTATCTGTTTCTTGGGTCCCAAGGGAATTTACCTCCTCCCATCAAAGACCGAATGCCTTTTCAGCTGTTTCTTGGGTCCCAGCTGGGGTTTGAGTTTCGATTTCACGGAGGGCAACCGGATTAGCTGTTGAGTTGAGAGAGCGAGACGGTTGCTCAATGGGATTAAGTGTCTCATTGGTGCTGGATATTCCTGGGAGCTTGGGCTGGAGTTATTAGCCCCATTTTACAGATCACGAAGTGAGATATAGAAGCTTACGTGCCCCAAGGTCACGCAGAATGAAATTAAACTGGGACTTTTCTTTTCTGCCGGAGACTGTGTATTTAGTCTGGCATACTAAACAACAGGAGCTAAGATAATAAATTATACCACACTGCTTCAGATGGACAGATGACACAGCCCATTCACACTCCTTGCCTCACTTAATCCATTGGCAATCCAGTGGGAAGGGGGGTGAAATTGAGAATCAGAGAGGTTTAGTGACTGTCCAAGGGCACAGAGCTACTAAGTGGTGATAGGTCCGGGAATTTCTTCTCTTCTTTTGTCAACAGTGGGTCACCTCGTTTTCTCTTTTTTTTCTATTATTGTTCTTTGCTATTGATAACAAAGAAAGATGATTTTGCCCTTTGTCTCCCCATTAATGCCCTTCTCCACTTCACATGGATTTTTTAGATCAAGGTGTCTCAACCTCCTCCCTATTGACACTTGGATCTGGGTAATTCTTTGCTGTGTCTGGGGCGGGGAGGGGGGGGGAGGGACGTCCTGTGTACTGTGGGATGTTTACCAGCGTGCCTGGCCTCTACCCACCAGATGCCACTAACACTGGTCCCCTCTGGTTGTGACAACCAAAAATGTCTTCAGGCAATGCCAAAAGTCCATTGATGGGCACAGTGATACCCAGCGAAAACCACCGACCTAACCCAATGTGATCCGATAGAACTTCTGCAATGATAGAAATGTTCTGTACCTGTGTTGTCCAGCATGGTAGCTGTTGGCCAAATGGGGCCATTGTGCATTTGAAGTCTGTCTAGGGTGACTGAGAAGGTGATGTTTTGGTTTAACTTAATTTTAAATAATTAAAATTTAACTAGCCACCCTGCGGCAGCTGGCTGCTGTATTCTACGGCACAGCTCAAGGTAGCAACACAGCACGGGTAGGAAGACAGCCCTCTGATGGGGCACTCAAACCCCAAAAGCAGTCAGGAGAGCCCCCCCAGCAGACGTATGCCCAGCTCCTTGCTTCACAGGTGGCCGGGGGAACACTGGCCTGCAAATGGTAAATACTTGGCAGAGGCACCCCATGTAGCTATTGCTGTGCCCACAGCAGGCATTACTAGTCAATCACCACACGCCCTTGGGCTAGTGGGGATCACTCTCAATGCCACACTCTGGGCAGTTCCCAACTGCGGATGAGCTGACACTGGCATGAGGGAGAAACCTCGTGGGCCTCCCCTGCATGAGGCCAGGAGGCCCATCCGCGAGGTTTAGCATCTCATCAAGCTACACGGTGACTGGTAGAGGCATGTGGCCAACCTACGTCGGTGTGACAACCACAGATAGGGAGAGGAGAGTGATGTGCTGGAGGAACCAAGACTTTTCACTAATCATTTCTCCAAGAAACACTCACTGCACGATTTAGGGATAGAGGCAAGGGGTAGGGGGTGGAGGTGGGTGCTGGCCTGTTGGCCACTGATGTGCAAAGCATGGGCGGGTTTTAATCCACGGGGTGTGATATTCATATGACCAAAATATATTTCCCATATATATCCGGTCTTCATCTACAAATCAGGGCTGGTAACTCCCTAAACATTGAGAGTGATGAACGTGACCTTTGTTATGCTAATGCCCAGATTTTGAAAAGCACCTAAGGATGGGGGTTGGTTGGCCAAAGAGCCAACCACTTGGAACTTTCAGTCCCACCCCTGACCTCTCTGGGGACTGGGGACTTGGGACAGGGACTGGAGACGCGCTGGAGATTGAGCTCAATCACCAGTGGCCGAGGACTTAATCAATCATGACCATGTAATAAAGTCTCCATAAAACCCCAAAAGGACAGTGTTTGGAGAGCTTCTGGGTTGGTGACTGTGTGGAAATTTGGGAAAAGTTGAGCCCCTGGAGCAGGCACGGGAACCCCACACCCTTTCCCCAGACCCTGCTCCGCGCATCTCTTCCTGAGTTCTAGCCCTTCATAATAAACGGGTGAGCTGGGGAGCGAAATGTTTCGCTGAGTTCTGAGCTGTTCTAGCAAATTAATCCAGACTCAAGGAGGGGGGTCGTGGGAATCTCTGATTTATAGCCAGAGTTGGTCAGACGCACAGGTGATGGCTCGGGTTTGCGATTGGTGTCTGAAGTGGAGGGTGGTCTTGGGGGACTGAGCCCTTTACCTGCAGAATGTGATGTTGTCTCCAGGTAGATAGTGTCAGAATTGAGTTGAATTGAGTTGACTCCTGGTCGCCCTGCAGGAGTCTGAAAACAGCCTGGTGGTGTGTGGGGAGCCACCTCCCCCTCCCCCCGTTGGAAACGGGTCCAGGAACCTAAAAGACTAGAACTTAAATGGGGACAATAGGGGACAGGGCTGCTGTGAATGTCACGGCTCACAGGTGTACAGAGCACCCAGTACTCCCACATTCCCGGTGAAGAAAAGCCACCTCCCCCACTGGACAGAAGGGGAGCTGACACCTTAAGAGGTTTGACAAAACGCAGGTGGGGCCCCAGCTTGGCTGTGAGACCTCCAAGGCTGAGGTCAGCCCACTGAAGGACGGCATCTGCTGTGTTCACCCTGGCCAGCCTCTTGTGAACTGAAAAGTGTCCACTTCTGTAGCAGAGAACCATCTAGAAATCTCCCGGGGGACGGTGGCCGGTGATCTGAAGGATCACCTGAGAAATGGCTGAAGGCTTCAGATGAGAAGATTGGGGGCAGACCCCACTTGTGTCGCATGGAAAACCTTGTCTGTCTGTCCAGAGGACAGAACTGGGGTCAGCAGGTGGCTGTCCTGGCAAGGCAGCTCTGTGGGTGGGAAGAAAATGTGGCAGACCCCAGGGAACAGGGAGTTGAAGACCCTAGACTGTTCCAGGATGCCAGAAGGTGGGTTCTGTGGCCTCTGAGAGCTTTGTAGTTCTGGTCCCAAAGAAGAGTAAAATTAGAGTAGACCCTGAACGTTTTACTTAGTAGTGAGCTCCCCATCACTGGAAATGACCAAGAAAGGACTCCTTGACTTTCTGTCTAGGAGATTCCTTGTGAGAAGGGCTGGTCCTCTGGGAATCTCTGATGGTGGTTACACATTGCATTCTCCACCCCTGCCACCCCATTTTCTCCATTCTTCTCCATCTCAATGCCTCCCTTTTTCCTCTCTCCCTCCCTTTACACTCTTTCCTACTGCTAACATCCCTGCCCTTTATTCTCATTAGCCACCCCTCTTCTCATCTTCTAGGATAATGTGGGTTTTGCGACTGTGGCCTTAATCCTCAGCTACTTGTTAGCTGTGGGCTTCCCTTGCCCTGATGAGGGGACGGTGTCCCTGCGTTGGGCAAAGTCTCTTTTCAATACTACATGACCCTTTGGCCATCAAACTCCAGGTCGGGGTGAGCTTGGCTGAATCATGTATGAATCATGAGAGTCCCTTTGTCCATTAAGCCTGCATTTGACAAGGGACACCTGGGTAGCTCAGTCGGTTAAGCGTCTCTTGGTTTCGGCTCAGGTCATGATCTCGAAGTTTCATGAGTTCGAGCCCCGAGTCAGGCTCTGCACGGACAGCACAGCCTGCTTTGGATCCTCTGTCTCCCTCTCTCTCTGCCCCTCCCCTGCTCTCTCTCTTTCTCCCTCTCTCTCTCTCTCTCCCAAAAATAAATAAACATTGAAAAATGAAAAAAAAATATAAAAATAGATAGCAAAGGTGCACCATTCCACCTTCCATGCCCAGGGCAGACATTAATAATCAATCAGAGCATTCTTTTCCACTGAGCCCAGATAAAAGTTCAGAGTCCTTCCCATATATCACTCCAGGCAGAAACTAACCATCTGTCAGAGGTGATAGTGAGTTGAAACCTACTTGCCCCCCTGGCCGTATTGGCCAGGGTCTTACAGGGAGACTGCATACCCAGCTGGTCAATTGGAGAGCCTTTTGAATGAAGGAACTCTTCCGAGAGTGGGTGCAGCGTTAAGGAAACCAACAAAGCGTGCTGAAGCATCCAGAGAGGATAGTGGTGGGCTATTAGCCTTGGGCCTGATGCAAGGCACGGAAGGTTAATAGAAGAGCCTGGGGGGTAACTGCAGTCTGTCCATGGAGAGGGACCTCTCCAAGGGGCTTGTGGCCGTAGATAGAGAAACACAGCCTTTCCCCAAACTAGGGGCCAGGGAAGCAGGGCCAGCAGGGGGATAAATACTCTACCGTTTGTGGTTCCCATATGCAGGTCTCATTCCAGAGCCTTCCACTGAACAAACTCAACAGGAGGCCAGAAAGCCAGGGAACCCTGAGGGCTGCAACCCTAGTGGTCAGCACCCCAGAGGACAGAGCGGTCTAAAGATGGGAGTGGGGTGTTATGAGACACAGAAAGATGAACCAAGCGTCCACTCTTCCCTCCCCCAACAGCTTCCGTAGACTTGAGGCCCTTCCCTTTGGGAAATGGCCCCAGACCTGGCTGCCTGGCAAGCAGAGCCTGAAGAGGTCCTCAAACTCAGCAAGCAGCATGGATGTTGGTAGCCTTGACCTTGTCCTTCCAGATTTGGCCAGGGCCACATCCAGCTCTTGGCCCCCTTTAAAGAATAAAGTTGTACTGACACAGCCACGCCCATTCATTTACATATCACCCAGGGCTGCCTCAGCAATGCAAAGGCGGAGCTGAGTAGTGGAGGGAGACCCTGTGCCCTCAGTGCTTGAAGGGCTTACTATCTCGTCCTTTGCAGGAAAATTTGCTGACCTCTCCCGGGTGCAGCATGCCGGGACCAGCCGCAGGAGGAGCTGCTATTTCCTCCAGGACCAAGGAGGCAGGGGAGGGACCTGCCACCAGAGCAGGAGAGGGTAGCCAGAGGAAGGGGCGGCCCGAGGGGAGGGTGCCTTCCGGTGGAGGGAGGCAGCCAACCCGTGGCCCCCAAGCAGGGAGGGCGCGGGTGCCCTCTGATCTCTGCCAGTGGGGGGATTGCCGTGACCTTGAACCCACTTGGAAGCTGGAAGGTTGTGGAAGATGTGTCTAAGGGGCAAATGGAAGGCACCCACCTCAGGGGCATCTTCCTCTCCCCACGGTCTTCTGATCCTGGCATGCCCGGCCTCCCGTGTGACCGTCAGACCAGATGTCGAGCACCCTAGCCTCGCCCTGGCTCTCACAGCGGCCAACACCTCTGCCTGCCTCCAGGTGCCTGGTGAGCTAGCTGGGGCGTAAATACACTCACCAGTCACACTGTGGGCAAGATGGATTCCAAATGGAAGTCGAAACAAAGAAGGACCATGCAGCGACGTAAGGTGTGTGGCTGGTGGAGCGAAGGGCAGGGTGATGGGGGTGATTGGGTGGAGCAGGCAGGAGGCTGTGGCCGCTGGGAGGGTGGCATGGGCTGGCACCGTCAGGAAGGCATCCTGGAGGAGGTGGCCCAACGCGCTAGTGAAAGACGGAGGCTAGGAGAAAGGAACAAGAAGCTGCTGTGGGCCAGACACAGGGATGGAGAACCTGGAAACCCCCGGGTGCTATAGCGACCGTGGGCTCTGAAGTCAGACCGTCTGGGTCCATCAGGCAGCTTCGCCGCTTCCTGGCTGGGATCAAGGCACGTCCCCTCCCTCCGACACGGGGTCACTCACAGAATCCACCCTATAATCTGGTGGCTCGTGACCGTGAACGACGTGAGCGCTCGAGTTCTCAGCACCGAGCAGCGCCCAGATCTTAGTGGCACTGTCATCAACGGTCTTGCTTGCGTTGCCTCCCTTCCGGGGTCGGGGGGCAGAGACCTCAGGGTGGACGGAAGGAGGAGGGATTTAGGCAACTGGGTCATCCCCACTCCTTCCCGTGTGGCCTCGAGCGAATTTGTTAACCCCCTCGATTCTCAAGCTACGACAGACCTGGTGCCGGGACTAACACCCGACAGGTGCCAACCAAATAGCAGAGCACACACAGTGCTACCCCCGGATGTACCTACTTGAGCCAACTTCCTGGGGTTCCACAACGTGCCGCCAGGACATAGGGTGCCTCCGAGCCCCAACCTGGCGGCCCCAGGTTGGCCCCCACTTATCACCGCCAGTGTGAAGCTGAGATGACAGCAGGGCACGGGTAGGAGGAGAGGGACACATCCTGGGGAGCAGGTCTCAGCTTGACGTTTTAGCTGGGTGACCCTGGGCAAGTGCCTCAACCTCTCTGAGTCACTGTCTGCTCTATGGGAGAGATGCCAACCGCCTTGTGCCGCTGTGGGGGTGAATGCGATAACAGCTCTTAAGATAAAGAAATTCCAGGTCCGGCAGGAATTTAAGGGGGGGCTGGGGGGCAGTGGATGCTGGGTTCCCCAGGCTGGCTTTGACCCGTGGAGTCAAATAAAAATGAAAATATGATCGACAGCAGTTACTGGGGATCGGGCATGTGTGTGGTGTGTGCGTGGCTTATTTTACCACTGAGAAAACAGGCTCAGAGAATTTCCTGGGGTCCCACCGTGTGATGGTGGTGGAAGAGCCATGATATCATGCCGCCCGCCCTCCCCTCCCCTCCCCTGCCCCATGGATGCCGACAGCACAGGGGGGATGTCAGGAGTCCCTGCCACAGGCTTGCTTGCCGAGGGCCCGCTCCGTCCCTCGTCCGCTTTACTCCTGATTGTTACCCACCCCTGCATTCAGTCACTCATTCAACACACATTCACGGAGAGCTAAGCGCGTTCCAGGCACTGTTCTAGGCACTGGGGCTACATAAGAGGACAGAACACACGGAGCTTCAGGCCCTCATAGGGCCATGTTCTTCAGGGTGAGTCAGAAGCTAAACAAAAAATACACAGCATGATGGACAGTGATAGCAGTAAATGCTGTGGGAAAGAAAGGACGGGATAAAATGATGGGTGGTGCCGGGATGCGGGGGTGGGGGGGTGGCTATGCGTCCATTTAAATAGGGAAGGGAGGCTCATTGATGAGGTGACGCTGAGCAACGGCTTGAAGGAGGTGATGGTGTGAGCCACGCGGGGACAAGCATTTGAAGCAGAGGGAACAGATGTGCAAAGGCCCTGAGGCGGGAATCTGCACAGAAGGTGCCTCCAGAAGGTCGGTGTGCCAGGAAAGGAGGAGCGAGCGGGAGAGGCTTTAGGGCAGATGGTTTGAGGGCCACGTAGGCATCTCTAAAGACTTGGGAACTTGTGTTTTGAGACAGGGGAAGTCACCGGAGTCCTGGCCGCTGTGTCAGGACTGGGCATTTGGGGAGGTGAGAGGGAAAGCCTTGAGGGCCCCGTGGGGCCACTCAGATCCAACATGTGTTCAGGAAAAACTGTTTCAAGCTGTCCCTGGCTTTGGGGATCACCTTTCCCTTCACCAGCCTCTCCCACCCCTAAGGGGGAGACTCAAGACGTTAATACCATGAATTCTGAGCATCCGGGGCCTCCTCATGGGCTTAAAACAGAAGCTGATGAGGCAGGTGTGAGTTTTAGACCTGGAAAGGAACGTGGTGATAAGAACACTTACTTAAATTAAGGCTTGACAAAGCCTTCCCAGGAGCACTGGCTCCTGGCCCTGGGTCACTGGGACTGGCCTGATGCCTCCGAGGGGCAGGACGCGGAGAGTAATGGCTCTCTCACTGTCCCCCTATGCTGTGGGCCTCTGGGCAGGCCAGCAGCCCCGGCTGAGGACAGCCCATATTGACAGCCAGGATTCTCCCTGGAGCCTTGAAGCCGAGGGTGATCCTTGGGAAGCCGCCACTGGCCTGGCCAGGCCTCGGCTGGATGGGGAGCCGGCGGCTGGGGGGGTGGTTGGTGGCCAGGCTACCTCACGTCAGGCCTATTCATAACCTGGGCTCTGCTTCCCAGGCGCATAGAAGAGCAGAGTCTGGCTATGAGTCACTCGGGGGCCTCCCCAGGGTCTCCCCTCCCCTCCCCCTGCCCCTCTCCCCAGAGATCTGATCTTGTGCCCATTCTCCACCCCATCGGTCTCTCATGTGCCTTTGCAAGCTGGAGAGGCCATGCTGTGAGGAACTTTCTTCTCAAGGCAAAGACTTGGCCGTCTGCCCTGGGACATGTTTCCGGGGTCTCCCTGTGGGCTTGTGACCTCATCAGAGCTGCAAGGTCCCTTGGATCTTTGGATCTCGAGATTTCCTTTTAGCCAGGCCCCACAGGGGCCCTGGGGTCTCATCCAGGGATGTGCTGGTAAACGTTTAATGGCCAGCTCCCGGAACAAAAGCCCTGATCTGACGCATTTGCCCATTTCTGGGGTGTAAATACCCCCATAGCCAATTTCAAGCCCTTCAGGTGACGTCACAGAACACGGAGCTGGAAAGAGGTGGCCACGGGGAGCCCTTGTGAGATGATGGGAGCCGGTTTCAGCCCAGCCCAGTCCGCCTCACCGGCTTCCAGGACGTACAGCATCCTGACAGACAGACAGCTGTCTGTGCGACACACAGGATCACCTTGAACTCTGTGCGAACCATCTTCTTATGGATAAGTCACTGAAAGAGGCTACCCACAGACCGACCATGAACACTCTGGCTTTCAATGGTGATGGTGGTTCTGACAGCTGGGAAGGGGGGCATCTTCCAGAAGGGACTGGGAGGGAGGGGCGGTGGTGGGGGGGACACTGCTCCGAGGGCAACGCCCAGCACAGACGTGCGGAAAATTGGAGGGAGGAGAAGACGTCCACTCCTTCACTCCTGACCACTTCCTTTAAGACCTTGGTGTATTTCCTTCCACTCTTGGCTTTCTGTGGAGCGTTTTGGGTTTTGCCCCTTTGGGAGAGTTTAGTGTGTGCAATGCTGAGCTCTGCCTTCTAATCTCTCGAGGGAACACAGACACCTTCCAATATCACCGTGTTATGGAGCACGCGTCCCGACCGAGCCTCACACACTGCGCGTGGCCCATGGGGGACGGTGCAGCCACTTGGGAAGACAGCCTGGCCGGGGCTTAAACAGTCAAACAAAGCGTCACCCTGTAGGCTTAGCACTGCGACCCTCAGGGATCTACCCAAAAGAAATGGAAACGTAGGTGCGCGATGATTTACGTGGCTGTTCAGAGCAGCGCCATTCATCCCGACCCCATAAACGAGAGGTGATCCATGGGTACAAGAAAACGCCAGTTAGCTCGTCTGCACAACAGTGCGGACGAACCTCGAAGACATTATGCAGAGCGAAAGAAGCACAAAGGACCGCATGTGCTAGGGTTCCATTTATAGAGAATGTCTAGAAAAGGCGATCTATTTAGTCATGCACAGAATGGTAGTGGTGGCCCGGGGCTGAGGGTGCACACAGCTAGTGGCTGCAAATGGCCTTTCTCTTCTTTTTAAAGTTTACTTATTTTGAGAGAGAGACAGAGAGAGTGAGCAGGGGAGGGACAGGGAGAGAGAGAGACAGAGAGACAGAATTCCAAGCAGGCTCTGCACGGTCAGGACAGAGCCCGGCATGGGGCTTGAACTCACGAACCGTGAGATCACGACCTGAGCCGAAACCAAGAGTCGGACGCCAACTGAGCCACCCAGGGACCCTGCAGCGGGTCTTGGAAGGGTCTTTTGGGGGTGATGGGACTGAGGTTCTGGTGGCAAAACTCTAAAACTTTTCAGAGATCATCACTGCATGTTTACAAATGGGCAAGTCTTCTGTCTAGCATAGAAATGATGCCTCAGTGAAGCGGTTTCTAAAATGCTTCCTACATACCCTTCTCAATGGATTCATGGCATATTCCTTCAAGTCAGATGGGCTCTAGTTTATTCAACCTCCTCTACTTCCTGGCCACACGGGCTGTGTCTCTGGGGTTGGGGCTACCAGCCCCCCAGTGATGAACTTCTCTGCTTTAGAATCACTTCCTTGAGCTTGTTATCCAGAAGGGGCCTTGCTAGGTCAAAAGTCGTGAACATTTGTCAAGCCTCTCAATCAGATGCTGAATATACTAAATTGTTTCCCCCAAAGCACCAGCCCAATGAATACTTTTGGTTCCCTGTCCTTTCCTAACACGCGTGATCCAATTATGGAGCCCGCGGCACCCTCACAAAAGAAAAACACACTATTCTATGGTGTTACAAGTCAGGAGAGTGGTTGCCCTGGGGGGGGAGGGGGAGGGGACAGTAACTTTAGACGGGGGTGTGAGGGAGGGTCAGGGGGCTGTAATGTTTTCCAGTACAGAGCCCAACGCGGGTCTCGATCTCACAAACGTAGGTCATGACCCGAGCCCAACTCAAGAGTCAGACGCTCGACTGGCTGAGCCCCCCAGGCTCGCCTTTCATTCTTTTTTTTTTTTTCTAAGTTTATTTATTTATTTTGATTTTTTTTTTTATTTGAGGGAGAGAGAGAGAGAGAGAGGGAGGGAGGGAGGGTGTATGAGCCGAGAGGAGGGAGCAGAGGGAATCTTAAGCAGGCTCCGCTCTCAGTGCTCAGCACAGAGCCCGACGCGGGTCTCCATCCTGCAACCCTGGGATCGTGACCTGAGCCGAAATCAAGAGTTGGGTGTTGGGCCGACTGAGCTGCTCGGGTGTCCCTGTTTTGTTTATTTTTGAATTGAGACAGGATTGACATCCAGCGAGTGGATTGTACAGCTGGGTGAATTCTTTCATACGACGCACTCGTGTGGCCCCCTCCCGGTTCAAGATACAGAACAGTCCCATCACCCCAGGAAGTTCCCTCGTGCCCCTTTCCAGCCAAAAGCTAACAGGTCCTCCGACCTTCATCACTATAGATTAGATGTGCTTGTCCTCGAACTTGTAACAAATAAAACAAGATGTTTTAATCTTCATCAGGGTGCTGGTTAAATAGGTCTATTCTTTAGGGGAGAATAGCCGCTTAGCTGTATATTTAGGTCCTCTTCTGATATATGTTATGTCCCAATGACAAGTTAAAGTGTGGGGTTAAGGGTAAAGGATCTGGGGGGCGCTGTCCACTCCACGGCCAGGGGCCTCCATGTTGATCGTTGTCCTTCCAGTGGGCCGTGCCCAGCCACGTGACCTTGGTTCTTGGCGTCGGCGGGGGCAGAAGCAGGGCTGTGTCCAAGAGCTAACCTGTATCTCTCTTCTCTCCACCCCTCCCCGTGTCTCCGTGTGTCAGTCTTGTGTCTGTTCACCTCATGTGCCCTGTGTGTCCATAAAGCCACATTTCGTGCTGTCTGCAGAGAGCCCCGCGTCATCTCATCTCAGCCTTGACACTGTCTCAGCATGGCCATCTCATCACGCCTCGCCCTGTGGGAACAGAAGGAAAGTAACACTCAGGGTCCAGGCTGGATCCTCAGGGCCGACTTGACCCTCAGAGGGCAAGTCAACGTGGGTGGCCCAGGCTGCTCCCTGTGGTGTATCCAGTCCCACCTTCCATTTCCCCTGAGCCGGCTCGGTTAGCCGTGGCCCCCCTAACCCAGTCCGTGAACTCCTTGAACTCCTCCCATGACTGCCGGGTCTTTTCCTGTTCCTCAGTAGGCCGCTGGGGGGAAATGAGGGTAGACCAGCTGTCCCATCTGGATCGTCGAGGCAGTTCTGATGAGCTTGGGGTTTGTGTGGGCAGCGAGACAGAGGCAGAGCTCTTGGCTGCCAGACTTGTGCCGTGGAGATGGCTTTCTGGGGTCCCTGCCTCCTGTCACCATGGAGAACTGGAATCAGGCCCTTCTTCCGAGTTATTCATTTCCCTTTTGTTATTTCCCATGAGATACCGTGAAGGGCTGTCTCTTTCTCTGATGCCTGCTATCTCCTTTACCCCGCATCCCACCATTCATCCCCTTTACCCCACCATCCCCCATTCATCAAATCGTGCATGATTTGATGAATTGGAAGGCTGAGGGGTGGAGTGGTCGAGAAGCTTCTCCCCGGCTGCCTCCTGGTTGCTTTTGCCCCTCCCACACTGATCTGGTTTATCGCACGAGGACGGCATCTGCTGAGTGGGCCTTAAGACTCCCCTCTCTCCCATGACATGGCTTCAGCCTCCATCGAGAGAGAGAGGCGTGGGGTCAACCAGCCCCTCAACTTCCCTGCTTCTCTCTCCCCGGACGGAGGTCTGCACCAACCTACCTTATCTCCTGGCCTCCGCTTTGTCTCCTCGTCTTTCCTACCTCCTTTGGATTCCCCTTTACTCAGCCGGGCTGGGGTGATCAGGTCCTTGCCAGCCACCCACCGAGGACCTTGACAAGGAGCTTATTTAAACCAGGGTATAGCTCTGCCATAGAAAGCACTATACGTTTTTACTCCCCTCCGTGAGCAGTCATGGTGATGCCGGTTAAAGATGTACCCCCTGATCGGCCAGAGCGGGTGGCCTTGTGTCAGCCCCCAAGGTCGCTGCGGTCTGCAGAGGAGTCTCCGCTGCCTCCTGACCCCAGCCGTCTCGGGTCTAGGCTCTGCTTCTGGTGTAAAATGCCAGCATCCAGCCCCTGGCTGCCCGGGTCCTGGTTTAAGGGCCATCAGGAAGCCACAGCCCTGGGTCAGTGGACTGGGCTGTAGCCACAGGGTTGGATTTTTACAGAAACCCCCCAGAGCCCCGCCGAACCTCATCCGCTTTGCCACGGCCGCTCACGCATGCGCTTGAGTCATGTATGTCCTCCCTGGGGTCCCCTCCCCCGGGTTCCGCTGCGAGCATCTTAAAGGGCCACTTGCTTCCACTGGTTCACTCACAGAGCTGTCTCCTTCTTTGCTTCTGCAAAACAGATTCGGGAGGAGGACAAGAGCCCTCCACCTTCCTCGCCCCCTCCCCTGTTCTCTGTCATCCCAGGAGGCTTCATTAGGCAACTGGTCCGGGAGACTGAGAAAGAGTCCAAGGAAGCAAGACTGAGGAAACAGGCAGCGCTTGGCTCTCCTGAACAAGAGGTAAGTGGTCCCACAGGAAGGGGGACGAGGTGCCTGTCGATACCCATTGTCCTGTCCTATGAGACTCCCTAGCCACTTGTCATCCTGCCTTTATTCCTGTTCTCCCCGCTTTGAGGAACGTCCTTTCTTCAGTTGATCGATGGAACTCTTACGCATCCTTCAAAACCCAGCTCAAATGGGACCTCTCTGGAACATCCCCGGAAAGCTCTCCCGTTGCCCTCCTTCCTCCGATTCCCCCAGCACCCTCTGTGTTTGTCTTCACTGTGGTCGACATAGTTAAATACTTGACCGTGGGGCTTATCAGACTAGCAGTTCCTTAAGCGCAACAGTTCTCTCTCTCCGTCCACTCTGTATTGAGCACCTCTCGTAGAACTTGGCCCATAGCGAGTACTCAGCAAATGTTTGTTTAATGAATGAATGAAGGATATCGGCTGATGTACGATGGTGGGGATCGTTTTACCCCTCTTTTTGCAGAAAGGGAAACCTAGATGTTACCTAATGATGTGTAGTCGGCTTACTTTAAGCGGGAAAGATATCCAGTTACTGGTTATAGGTGTCAAAATCCTGAAACCTCTCCATACCGGGTGGCAAACGGCCACCGCTCTGGCCAAGCCCCGCTCCGGTGCCCTCCAGCTTCCCCTCCCCTGAGTGCCTTGGAATGGCCACATGCCAATAATCAAAGGGTTAGTGCTTGGCCCAAGAAGGGACCTCAGTCCCTCGGTCCAGCTGACGTTCTTTCTGATTGATTGGTGTCCACTAAATCCCTTCATTATTCTGAATAGCTCTGCTGGATTGAAGCAGTCATTGGACACGATGCTGTCCCTGTGCTTTAAGACCTTGCAGAGTTATCCCTGATGGCGGCCAGCGCTGCCTCCCTCCTTGTCCCCAGCCGCTCAGCCAGGGACCCCGGGCAGGATGGACGAGGCTGGACACAAGGCAGGTGGGCTTGGAGTGCGCCGTGGGCGGATCGCTGTCAGGCAGACAGGTCATGCCTCAGGTCTCTCTGGCGCCCCCTTGAGGTGGGGCGAATACCGCAGGGGTTGGGCTGAGAGATCTGGTCGCCTCCCGGCCGGGAGTTGACTCCAGTCCAGTGACAACCTCAGCTCCACCTCCCACCCCCCTTCAGCTGTTGTTTGCCTGTCCGGTCCCCCACGTGCCCGCACCTGTCCAATTACAATGACTTTGCTGCCTCAGAGAAGTTCTCTGGCAGCTGAACGGCAGCAGCTGTTGAACACATCCCCGCCACGTCTTTGTGGGGGAGGATGCCAGGGAGGACGGGCTCGGCCCCCACCCATGACCCAGGCATAAGCGAGGGCCAAAGTCAACCTCCGTAGGCTGCTGTTGGATCACGATGCAAAGTGACTGGAGGCCGTCCATCACTAGACAAGTTTCACTCTGTCGCTCGTGGGCTCCTTTGATCCCCGCCCTCCCCCCCCCCCCCGCCATGGCAATGGGGTGGATCAGATGATACCCACTTAGCAGAGGTGGAGACTGAGGTTCAGAGGGGTCGAGCAACTTGCTCCAGGTCATGAGACCAGATAGCGGCAGAGCCAGGGCAAGAGTCTGTGTGCTCACTGCGCTGGCGAGCTGCCTGGGAAAGGGCTAGTCTAGGGAGCAAGGTGGCCGATGTGGCCACAGAGGCCTGGGAAGGAAAATGTTCCATGAGGCCGCAGGCCGTGCTGGCATCACCGTGCACAAGTTAAGAAGCAGAGCCGAGCATAGGATGGGGACAAACTGTCACCCCAGGGCCTAGGCAGAGCCTCAGAGCCAAGATGCAGGATGGACAGGCCTCAGAGCACAACAGGTGTCTGGACCTTGGGCCAAGATGTTCCTGGGGCTGGAGCACGGCAGCCCCGCGACATGTTTCTGCGACACAGCAAGCCCTGGCTGGTTCTTGCCAATTTGATTTTCTTGTCCCGATCGGTAAATAACCAGACTCTTTCTCCTTACCCCAGCACAACTGCTTTATTTGGCCCCCATCTAATCCTTGCACGGAGCCGTTAGACTCTGCCACCAGTTTGCAGGGATGTAAAACGAGGCTCAGAGAGGCGGCTTGGATTTCCAAAGGCCCCCGAGCCAGTGAGAGACAGGAAGAGGCTGGAATCACACGGGGCAGAAAGAGACCCACGTCAAATGTCGGGAGAGCTGGGTTCTCACTCTGGCCCCACCACTCTGTGTGGTCCAGGCCAAAGCCCTTCCCCTCTTTTGGCCTCAGCTTGCCCATCTGTAAAATGGATGCGCTGTGAGTTTCCTCTTGGCCCCAGTGATTCTACAGGCGCCTCCTCCCCGTATACTGAGAAGGCTTCAGAGCGGACTGAGGGCTTTGGTGACTGAGAAAATCCAAAGGATTTGGGTGAGGGAGGGTAGGGCCGGTTACCTCGTTTGGCTCAAATTCATGTCACTGTTTCTGCTATGGTGGTTTGGTTAGAAAATAAGGCACTGACTCACTTTTTAAAATGGTATAGACAGTGGAGAGATGTGCTAAGTGCAGCCAATCCTCTTTCCAAGGCTGTGTCCTGCCTGGCCCCGAGAAGGTCAGACTGAGCCACTAGGCCATGGGCACCGGAGCAGGTTTTCTCAGTCCTACCTACACTCTGGAATCACTGGGGCAGCCACAGCCCAGGCCAACTCCATCTGACTGTCTGCGATTGGGGCCAAAGCATTCTTCTTCTTCTTCTTCTTCTTCTTCTTCTTCTTCTCCTGATAGAACATGAGGAGTGGGAGAAGGAGACAGAGGGAGAGAGAAAAAATCACAAGCAGAGAGAATCTCAGTGCAGAGCCTGACTCCACAACCCTGGGGGTCATGACGTGAGCCGAAATCAAGAGTCAGATGCTCAACTGACTAAGCCACCTAGGCACCCCAGAATCACTGTTTTCTTAAGGCTCCCAGGAGATTCTAGGGGCGCCTGGGTGGCTCAGTCGGTGAAACGTCTGACTTCGGCTCAGGTCATGATCTCAAGGATTGTGGAACCCTGCGCTGGGCTCTGTGCTGACGGCTCAGAGCCTGGACCTTGCTCTGGATTCTGTGTCTCCTTCTCTCTCTGCCCCTCCCCTGCTTGCAGTCTGTCTCTTCCTGCCTCTCAAAAATAAATAAATGTAAAAAAAAAAAAAAAAAAAAAAAAGCAAAAGAAAAAAGCTCCCAGGAGATTCTAGTGAGTCCTGGGGACAAGTAAGGCTGTGACTATGCTTCAATTAAGGGCACTGACTTTAGACTCCCAGAGGCTTGTATGACTTTCCATTCTGGCTTTGTCTCTCAGGCCACCTGATAGCCTTGTGTTTACTTCTTTATCCGTAGAATGGGGGCGGAGCTCAGAACCTACTTCGGTGGGTTCTTATGAGGCTTAAGTAGGGTGTGATGGTCCTGTAGAACCCACTGCAAAGTGATCTGTGCATGACGGTTGTTATTATTACCATCATCATCATCATCATCATGACAAAGCCGTGGAGACCGTGCCCTTGAGGCCTCCACCACCTGAAACGGGGCAGAGACACAAGTCAAAGCCAGACTGGGGTGCAGAATGTGGCCGTTGCTGCTGACGGTGCACCTGCACGGTGCCCTGGGACCAGAGGGGTGCGTGAGACAGGTTCTGAGCGAGGCCTGCAGGCACACATTTGCAGAGGGGTGGCATTTGAGCTGGGTATAGAAAGATGAGTACAGCATCGGCAAGTGAAGAGGGGGAAAGAACATTCTGGGCAGTGAGCTGATGTGAACAGAAGCATGGAAGCAGAGAAGCATCAGATGTGGTAAGAGATGCCCCTGTGTGGCTCAGGCATGGGGACACACAGGGACTATAAGGCCAGAATGGAGGGTGGTGACTCCTCATTGAGGGCTTTGAATGGCAGGTGATGGTAGGGAATGACTTTCCCATAGGCTGGGGGCCACTGCCAAAATCTTTTGATCAGGTTTCAAATGACTGTGGCAGCAGATTCAAAGGCCACCAGTTCAGGGACTGTGACCGTGGCCCAGATGAATGCAGACCCGGGCTTGGGAAGGGAGACAAAAATGTGATGCCGGGCAGGTGGAATCGACATGATCTGGGGGCTGGTTTGGGTGCAAGAGGAGGGTGAGAAACCGAGTCCTGGGCCCAAGTGTGTGGGGAGGTGGCCAACATGGTCCCAGACGCAGAGCCCAGACCTGGGCAGGCGGTGAAGCCAGGCACCAGGATGGACCTCCCACCTGCACCCTCCAGCTCTCTTTCTGTAGAGGCAGCGGCCCAGGTGGCCCTGTGAGCAGTTCAGGCCACAGCCAGGCTGGTTTGAGGACAAAACTCTGGGTGGGGCTGAGGCCACAAGGCAGCAGAAGAGCCTGGGAGAGGAGCCTGCAGGGGGCGTCGGAGATCAGATGTCCAGGCCAGGCGAGGGGGTGGGGTGGGGGGGTAGGTGGGCTGGGAGGACTTCGGCCGGGAGTAGGGGTGGGGGGAGGACCACCGAGGGGGGCAGGGTCTGGGGAGGACCGTGGGGGACATGCCAGGGCTCTCACCTGGCATGGGGAGTGCATCCGGACGGCAAAAGTCGCAACAACTCTGTTCAGCTCTCTGCCACTTCCAAAGCGCTTTTCCACATCTCACTCCACCAAAACTCTGGATGGTCAGGTGACCCTGGCCTTGCATGGAGGGAAAACCGAGGCTCAGAGAGGTTAGGTGGTGTCGTGCACCGTCACCCAGCTGGAAAGCATTCCAGCCAAGACTAGAACAGGTCCTCTGCTCTAGTCCCCAAGCCCCCTTCCCTCTCCTTGGCCCAGCAGGAAGACTCAAGGCAGAAATAATAGTAATAATAACAGCGACACAGCAAAAGTACCAATGACAGCAGAGGGAGCTACTGTTACCAAGGACGAATTCTGCACTGGGCTCAGTTTCTGTGCATTATCACGAACCCTAACGCTCGCCCTGTGACGTAGGCCATTATGAAACTCATTTTATTGTTGTTTTTTTTTTTTTTTAAATATTTTTCTAACGTTTATTTATTTTTGAGACAGAGAGAGACAGAGTTTGAACGGGAGAGGGTCAGAGAGAGAGGGAGACACAGAATCTGAAACAGGCTCCGGGCTCTGAGCTGTCAGCGCAGAGCCCGACACAGGGCTCGAACTCACGGACCGCGAGATCACGACCTGAGCCGAAGTCGGACGCTTAACCGACTGAGCCACCCCAGCGCCCCGAAACTCATTTTATTGTTAACGAAATAGGCTCAGAGAGGGGAAGCAATTTACCCAAGGCCACACAGCTGGCGAATGGCAGAGTGAGAAGCTGAACTTGGGTCTGTCGGGCTCCAAAGTCGACTCTTTCCACTCCGTCGCTTGGTTTTGAGGTGCTGGGCCAAGGTCCAGGGTGTTGGGGTTCAGTTCACTGCCTGGCACAGGGCCTGTCCAGTCCTGTGTCCCGTCGGTGCCTGGGGGTCTCTGGATGGGTGAATGGCTGGGTGCATGAGTGAGTGAGTGACTTAGTGATAAGGCTGTCTGGTCAGCGAGCAGCTAAGTGTGGCTGTGGCCTCTCTCCTAGACCCCAGAAACTTCTGCTGGCCAACCCAAGGGCAAGTCCAACAGTGGCACCAAATCTGGAAACCAGCAAATCCCCCAAGGCAGCCAGTCAGGCTCTCCGCAGAACTCAAACATTCCGGGCAAGGAGAGCCAGGAGGCCGGCCCCACAGACCCCGTGCTGATGACCAGCATCAATGGTGAGAAGCCCCAGGAGCCGGGCCCCAGTGGGACCCCAGCCAGAAAACCCCTGCCCTTCAAGAGAGGTGTGAGGAGGGGTGACGTGCTGCTGATGGTGGCCAAGCTGGACCCGGACTCAGCCAAGCCGGAGCAGAGGACCCAGCCCCATGACGCCCCCACCTGTAAGACCCCACCCCCAGCCACAGACCCTGGAGGGGAACAGAAGGGGGGGACTCCAGGGACTCATGGCACTAAGGACACAGCCCTGAAGGCTGAGAAGACCCAGACTGAGGGCGTTGTGGACCCAGGAACACAAGGCGTGGTGGGGAAAGGGGGCAGGGACCCCCAGACCAAAGGGCTGAAAGGGGGTGAACTCCAGGGCAGAGAGGGGCCAGGCGAAGGGGGACAGTCAGCTACAGCAGAGAAAGGGGCAGGGGACCCCCCGAACAAGATGGCAAAGGGGAACCTCTCCAAGGATTCGGGGGGCAACGGCAAGCCCGCTGGGGCCCAGATCCAGGTGAGAAAGTGGGGAGTCTCCCTGGGCAGCAGGAGCAAATGGGATGGTCCCCGGAGTAAGAAGGATAAAGAAGGTTCGCTGCTGAGTAAGGCAGAGAAGACAGAGGAGCCTCAGGTCAAGGCAGAGAAGATGAGCAAGGTTCAGGGGAAGCCCGGGAAGGTGGGGGGAGCTCCCGGAGGGGTGGAGAAAGCAGGCCAGCCTCTGAGAAGGACAGAGAAGGCAGGGGAGCCCCAGGCCAAGGTAGGAGAGGAGGGGCGGCCTCAGAGTGAGCCCGGGGAGGCAGGTAGAGCCGGGGGGGAGAGAGAGAAGGGCTGTGAAACCCCCAAGGAGGTGGGTGCATGCAGGGAGAACCCAGCGGCGGCTGGGAAGGAGGGCCGGCCAGAGAGCAGAGGACAGAATGCCCGGGAGCCCCGTGCGGGAGTGGATGATACGACAGAGACCCTGGAGACGGAGCTGGAAAGGGCCGGACCACCTGCTCTGGCGGGCCATGCAGACAGTTCTCAGGATCCGAAGGAGGGTGAAGAGGGGCCGGCCCTGCCGGAGGGGAGCAAAGGAGGACAGAGCAGAGACTTGGATCAGGTGAGGGGCTCCAGACCCCGGAGTGGGGGAGGGGCAGGAGGGAGCCTTCCGAGGGGGGGGGGGATGGGCAAGAGTTGCCCCTGGGGGCATCCTCCTTGTTGCGTAGGGATCTTGGGGCCCCCACTGCACCGATCCCGGGGTTAGAGTCTCCACGGCATGACGGAGGTCCCAAGACGGAGATGTCCTGTCATGGCTGAGCTTACTCACAGAGTTCTCAAACTCGGGGCTGCATAAATAGCAGATTGCTCAGAATGCAGATTCCCGGGCCCTGCCTTAGCGGTTCCATTCCAGGGGCCAGGGGTGGGGCCGAGGCATCTGCCTGTAAATAATCGCCACCCCACTTGCCCTCCCTTGGGGGAAATTCTGACTTCAGTGGGCCCAGATCACACCGTGAGAAACTCCCATGTGAAGGGTTCACTCCGGACAAGGGGGTGGGGTGGGGGTGGTGGGGGCAGAGGGAGGGCAGCGTCCCCTTGGTCACCTGATTCATGTGATCTTTGCTCTCAGGCTCCTGAGGACAGATGGTACGAGGCAGAGAAAGTGTGGCTGGTTCAGAAGGATGGATTTACTCTTGGTAATTAGGGGTGTTAGCCCATCTGGGAGGGTCTAAGTCTTTTCTTCCTGCGCCCCCTCTGTTGCTGGCCGTATTTGCCAGATCAGAGTCTGGAGGGAAGGGTGAGGGGCATGCCGTGTCCATGGGGCACGTGGGTGGCTCATTTGGTTAAGCGTCCGACTTTGGCTCAAATCACGATCTCACGGTGCATGGGTTCGAGCCCCACGTTGGACTCTGTTCTGACAGCTCAGCTTCAGATTCTGGGTCTCTCTCTCTCTCTCTTTCTCTCGGGGCTGTCATCAGCAACTGTCCTGAAGCCGGATGAGGGAACAGCTGACCTGCCGGCAGGAAGGGTGCGAGTTTGCATCGATGCTGACAAAACCGTGACTGAGGTGGACGAGGAGTGTGTTCATAGGGTGAGCCCTCCGTCTCTCTCCCCGCATGCCGCGCACCGTCTTTCCCCACCCCTGCAAGAGATTTCCTTGCACTTGACTGCACAGACTTCTTTGGCTTGATGCCCTGGAGGGAGTTGTAAGGAAGGCCATCTTGGAACTCACTGCTCTGCTGGAGGTGTATCATCAGGAGGTCATTTCTCTCTCTCGGGGTTCTCTTGACACAGGCACATTCACAAACATGTTTGTCAGAACTGGGAGTTCTGCCTGATCCAAGAACGTGACCGCTTTTCATTTTACGGACATTGCAGATCATGTCACAGGGCGGGTTTCCCTTTTCACCCTGGCTGCCAGGGAATTCAGGGCCAAATTTGCAGCTTGTCATCAACTGTAGCCGAGGTTTCGGTGGACTATTGTTTGGGGTATTATTGCGGTGGGCTCGTGTCCTTGACAAAAAGGTTGACCCACAAGAGAGCTCAGGCTTGGCCCAAACCCCAGAGCAGTAGGCCCTAAAAACTCTTTGAGGCTGGAAAGAATGGTAGGAAGGCTTTTAGAAGGGACGTCCCAAGGAGAAGCTGCAATCATTCCTCGCTTCTGGAAGAGTTTGAGCATATTTCCAAGGGATCAGTGCACAATGGGCTGCCAGAGAAATGGGGCTGTTTGGCCATTGGCCTTTACCCCCGAGGGTCACAGAACACATGCAGAGCTCCCTGGCAAGACCCAGAGAGGAGGCAACAGCCACCCTAGAACACCATCCTTCTCATAGTATTTGAGAAGGCTCTCTGAATCTTGCTGTGTCCGTCTCAGGAATCTGTCCCCTCCTGGGGCAGTGAGTTCAGGAGGGAGGACCGGTGTGAAGAGACAGGTGGCAGGGGCGCCTGGGTGGCTCAGTCAGTCAAGCGTCTGACTCTTGGTTTCGGCTCAGGTCATGATCTCAAGGTTCATGAGATCGAGCCCTGTGTCGGGCTCTGTGCTGATGTCATGGAGCCTGCTTGAGATTCTCTCCCTCCCTCTCTTTCTGCTCCTCCCCTCTTCTCTCTCTCTCTCTCTCTCCAAATAAATTAACTAAAGAGAGAGAGAGAGAGAGAGAGAGAGAGAGACAGGTGGCTCTCAGGCTGTGCAAAGGGCAAACGAGTTTTATACGGATTTGTTTCTCTCTCTCCAGAGTCTTTGTGTTCTGTCCTGGTCTGTGGCAAATAGCTCTCCCAGAAGAGGGTCACCGGGGCTGTGTGTGTGTGTGTGTGTGTGTGTGTGTGCGCGCGTATGGGTGGTGATGCTGGTATGGAGGCCCAGGAGGGCAGAGGACACTTTGTGTGATGCTTCACAGGCCAACCCCCCCGAGCTGGACCAGGCTGAGGACCTGGCCTCCCTGGTCAGTGTCAACGAATCAAGTGTCCTGAACACGCTTCTGCACCGCTACCAGGCTCAGCTGCCCCACACTTTCACCGGGCCGGACCTGATCGCCCTCCAGCCCCGGAGGCCCCCGGTGCCCTCTGCAGGCAAGGTGAGGGGGACCATGGGAATATGTGCTAGCCGTGCAGGGGGTGCGTCCCTCTGCCTCTCAGGGGAGAGCAGGGCAGCCAAAGCCCCCTGCAAACTTGTCTGTGAGTAGCATCCTGCCAGATAAAAAGGTATGGGGTACTGTGGGCATCGCGGGGGCATCGAGGACCACGTGATTCCCCCCTCCATCGAGGGGAACCTTGAGTCATGGATAGAAATAACAGGGGTGTTACACACAATAATAATGAGAAGATATTGAGCAAATATCATTTCTGCACCAGCCACTGCTTCCAGCACCTTACATATCATCTCAACTAATGCTCACACCCACCTGGAAAGGTCGGGCCCTCTCCTAGCCCCGTTTTACAGATGAGATGTTCTGGGCCAGCCCTTGTGTTCAGCAAGGGGGAGAGCGGGGGTAAAACCCAGGCCACCAGCCTTTCTGTGCTCTGAACCCCATACTGCCTACTCGAGAGTCCCAGACACCCACATACCTCGGGAAACAGAAGCCTCCCTTCTGTTGTTTGTTTAATTTTTTTTCCCTGCCAAGTGTGGAAATGGCCAGTTTGTGTCAAGACAGTCAAAGCAAAGGAGATCTCTCAGCGCCACCTGGTGGCGGGCCCTGCAGCCACGACTGAGCCATTTGAGCCGGATTCTCTCTTTGATCCCATTCATTGGTCCCATTGATTGAGATACTGACAAGAGGGTCTCCTCTATGCCCCGCATGGAGGAAAGAGCAGGGAGGAAGACCGATAAGCCTGCCCCGGTGGGCGTTCTGTTCTCGAGGGGGAAGACAGGCCCCCAGTAATAAAGATAACAGTGGGGAGAGCAGCTGGTGTGGAGGAGGAGACAGTGAGGAGGCCAGGACAAGTGGGGTCTGGGTCGCAGCAGGTCTTCTATGTGGTCATGATGTTCCCGGCTGTTGCTCTGAGCATGATGCCACCTTCGGGGGATCTTTGGCAGAGGGGTGAGATGGTCTGACGTGTGCTGGAAAGGGCTCCCCTGGGCTGCTGGGTGGATAGGGGAAAGCGGGCAAAAGAGGAGGCAGGGAGGCCTGACGGAGGTGCTGCTGGGAGGACTGGGGAAGTCGCAGGCCTTTGGAGCCGCTGCCGATGCCCCTCCAGTGCCTTGGAAAGACCACGACACCTCTCTGGCCTCAGCGTTCTCGTCCGCCAATTGGGGATGAAAAGCTGCATCTCGCCCTCTGGAGTACCATGGGGCAAACCCATCCGTAGCCCCCAAATGAGGCTAAGGTCCATTTAGAAAGGGACAGTGGCTCTGAGTCTGCCTCTAAGACTTCTCTTCTCCAGGACACACCCCTCCCCCGTTGTTTCCTGCCCGACCTGGCTGTCCATAAGGGCACCTGCACTCGCCCCTCCCTTGCTGTGAGGGCTACGTTCGGGCTACTGCAGCCCAAGGCCGCTGAGCCTTCCAAGATGCCGGGTCACTCGTCTTGCTCCTTCAAAGCCCCCGGGGAGGGAGATTTAGCACAGACTCCCACGGTAAGGCCGGCTTCTCACCGGCCATCCTGGATCGAGGCATCCGTTGCAGAGCCTGGGATGTCCAGGAGCTGGAATACGCCCCGTAACAAAGAATTTGAGTGAGGTGATCCCCCAAGCCCCCTGTAACCCCTCAAAGCATCCAGCTTCCCACACCCAAACCCGAAACCACCTTCTACACGCTTTGGCTGAGTCACGTCTGGCTCCTCAAATGGCCACCAGGTGGGAGCATAGACCTGCGATGGCATCTTGAAGCCGGACTTGGTGGGACCTGGGGCCGGGCTGGGGGCCTCTCTCACTGGGAGTCTGGCCCACCTGGCGCGGCTGGGAGCTGGGTGTGCGCCTGGGGGTGCAGGTCTGCGTGGCTGTGAGCACGGGTGTGAATGTGTGGGGTATAGACGGGTACAGCTCTGAGTCACTGGGGCCTCTGTGACTCTTGGGTGCGTGTGCCCGTGAGCACGCGTGTGTGCGTACAAGCAAGGCACGTGTGCACGCATGCACCTGTATGTGTGCACAGGGGCCTGGGTTTGAAGGATTCCCCTTTTCCCTTCCGGCCCGCTGGGGAGATGGGACGGCCTGTCCCCTGGACCTCAGTGTTCCCAGAGTGGGAGGTGGCTCCAGGGTTCAGACCCCAGAACCCTCTGTCTCTGCTGCATGCCCTAAGGCTGTGTCCAGCCAGCGTGGGGGCTGGTCCCACTTTGGCCAGTTTTGGGGTCCTCCTGAGCCCTGGAACCTTGTGTTTTGTGTCAGGACAGGGATTCATTATTGTTGTGGGATGTCTCGGGCAGGAAGGGCGGCCCTGAGCCCCAGGCGGGAGGTGCAGGGTGGGGGAAAAGCCGCCATTCTGAGGTTTGTGCCCCTGGCCCTGCTAAGGCACAGAAGAGGGCAGGTGGGGCCTTTCTGGGCCCAGTCGTCGCCTGCTTATCATTCCAGGACATTTGGATGTCCTCGTCCGGCCGGGCCGGCTGCCCTGCCCACCTTGGTGTCCCTCCACTGACCACTCTGTCTCCAGGTGCCCTCCTCCCTTCTACCCCAAGGCCACGCTAAGCAGACTTTCGTCAAGGTCACCGGTGGTTTCCACGCTGCCAAACTCATTTGCCAAATGTTCAAGTCTCTGATTTCCCCTGACTTGACCCTCAGTATAGCGTTTGGTGTGGCCAAGCTCCTCCTGCAAATGCTCCCAGGACTCCCCTGTCCTGCTTTTCCGTCTGTCCCACTGGCCTCTCCTCCTCAGCCTCCTTTGCGGGTCTCCCTGACCTCTCCAAGGCAGTTGCCCTGTCCCCCCATACCTCTTCCCTCCTCTTTAAATACCCCCTTCCTTGGTGATCTCACTCAGGCTTTAAAATGTCTCCCGATAGTTTCATTCTTTCGTTTGTTTCTCATCTGTCTCTTCGCAACAGAAAGCAGGCTCGACTCCGTAGGCAGGGCTGTTTTAAGGCAGAGTTATTAAGGTATGATTTGCAGTCGGTTCGATTCACCCCTTTTAGCGGACAGTCCTGTAAGTTTCTGACAAACGCGTGCCGTTATGCAACACCCTCCACTGTCAGTTACAGGACTGTTCCCATGCCATTGCCCCCTAGAAGTTCTCTGGAACCTTGGTTGTCACCCCGCCCGCCTCCCGGGTCCTGCCCTTGGCAGCCACTGATCTGTTCTTTTTGTCCCTATACTTTGGCCTTTTCTGAAAAAGTCACGTAATTGGAATCATACGGCAGGTAACCTTTGAATCGGCTTCTTCCACTTGCCACGATGCGTTCGTTCGACATTCACCCCTATTACAGCAGCGATTGGCCATTTGTTATTGTATGCGTGCCCTGGTTTATCCATTCAATAGGGTGACCAGTTGTCCCAGTTTTCCCAGTTAGAGGGGTTTCCCGGGATATGGGACCTTCAGTGCTAAAACCACGATGTTTGGTTACCTTCGTTCACTAGTTACAAGGCATTTGGGTTGTTTCTAGTTTTCGATGACTTTGAATATATATTTAATAGGACCAGTGACATTGAAGGTTGTCTTTTGTGTGTGTGTGTGTGTGTGGACATAACGGCTCATTTCTCTTGGGTAAATACCTAAGAATGGGATTGCCAGGTTGTATGATGAATGTACCTCTCACTGTTTCCCAGAGTGACTGTGTCATTTGTCCTTCTTACTAGCATTGCATGGGCATTCCAGTCACTCTGTGCCTTCACCAGACCTTGGTAGTGAGTGTTACAAAAATTTAAAACCTGTTTTTAGCCATCTAATATGTATACAATGGTATCTCCTCATGGTTGGTAGGGATTCCCTTTATCCGTTTTGTGTAGCGCTGTGCCCGCAATAATATTTTTGTGTATTGAATGAAGAATAAATGAATGGATGAATGGAGTGGAAGTCCTCAGGTATTACCTAAAACTGTCATGGCCAATGCATGGCATATGTACCACCATCTACCCCGTGCTTCGTTCTGTTTCCATGGCAGACATCACTAATCAATCTTGCCAGTCTGTCCAGCTGCCTCATTCCGGGCAAGTACTATCCAATAATGAGCTAACACAAGCCTCCTAGGGGTTAAAGAGGAGACCCAGGTTCAGAGTAGACTGGGAGGCTGTCCAAGGGCGCACGGTGAGCCAGGGGCAGGAATAGACCCCAGGACTGGGCTTTTCCCAGTAAAATTCGACTTGTCTGATAAGGTTGGGGTAGGATGACAGGCAGGGGTGGGCTGGGCTCGAGGCTGGGGTGGGACACCGCCTTGGGGTGCTCCCTGGGCCCCGGCTGGGGTGGGAAGACCGATGTCGAGGATCGTCTTCCTGCAGGTGCCCAGGCGCCGCCGGGATGGCCTGCCAGCTCACGTTGGCTCCCTGGCCCAGCGGGCATACTGGGCGCTGCTGAGCCAGCGGAGAGACCAGAGCATCGTGGCCCTGGGGCGCAGCGGTGCTGGGAAGACCACTTGTTGCGAGCAGGTCCTGGAGCACCTGGTGGCGATGGCAGGCAGTGTGGATGGCAGGGTCTCAGGTACAGTGGTCTCCAGGTGGCATGTGTTGGGGGCGGGCTGTGGGGGAGGGTGGGGAGAGTTGGAGGGGACGCTGGGTTGCTCCTCCTTATACCCATTCAGCTAGCATTCACTGAGCACCCATGTGCAGACTCTGTGCTTGCTTCTTTCTAGACAGGGCCACCCATAGTTCATTGCATGCCTCTGTGCAAGTTAGAAAAAGGTACTCCTTCCTCAAGACATCCACAGCTGCCTGCAGAGCAATCATCATGCACTGACATTGTCAGAACCATACCCTTGACCGCCATGTTCTGGGAAATCGTCCTAACAGATATACAAACCTGTAATTGTATGATGTAAACAGCATGTCCCTTCGACATGGTGTCCTTGTGCGGTGCACAACCTGCTGCACCGTACAGAGGACCCAGTAGGTAAAGACAGAAGGGCAGGGCCTATGCTCATGAGGAGTCGACAGCCAGAAGGGAAACTGAACTTCACATATGTGCCAAACTCCAGTGCTCTGCACAAAGGGCTGGCAGAGCTGGTTAGGAGAGAGTCACGGGGAGCTCAGAGGAGAGGAGTTCGGGGGCTTCCTTGAAGACGTGATGTCTGCCTGGGTGGCTCAGTCGGTTAAACGTCCGACTCTTGATTTCAGCTCAGGTCATGATCTCGCCACTCATGAGTTCAAGCCCTGCCTCAGGCTCCATCCATGCTTACGGAGTAGAGCAGGCTTGGGATTCTCTCCCTTCCTCTTTCTCCCTGCCCCTCTCCTCCTCATGCTCTTCCCCACCGCCCTCAAGATAAATAAATAAGACTTAAAAAACTTTAAAAAAAAAAGGAAATGATGTTTGAACTAGGCTTTAAAACATGCCAATTAATAATAATAATAATAACCATAGTAAACATTTGCTGAGGACTTACATGCTGAGCCCTATTCCAAGCATATTAACTCATTTATTATTTAAAACAGTTCTTTAAGGTAGATAGTATTATTCAAACGTTATAGATGAGGACATTAAGACTCAGGTTAACTCGCTTGTCCTAGGCCACACAACTAAAACATCCTAGAGCTGAGAGTCCAAACCAGACAGTCTGGCTTTGGAGCTATAACCCCTGGGCCCGTGTTCTTAATGCTTCTTCCACTTTTGCACACCTAAGGAGCTTTCTCAGACATCCCCCATCCCCCAATCGTCCCCTACTGTGAAATTTTACTGCCATAGATATACCATGATCTCTTCATGCAGTTTATGCACATCTGTGCTTTATACATAAGAAAACAAAATCCCCCCTACCCACAAGAATCAGCTTTTGCCCTCTTGGGGGCAATACATAGCCCCTATGAGAGGTTAACTGATTTGCCCCAAATGAGCTAACTAGCAAAGGCAGAGCCCATGTTCAAATTCCCTTAACCACCGTGTGTGCTGCTGCTTTGCTGGGGTTATTCTAGAGCTTTATTGATCACCTACTCTCCACCTAACCCCTGGGAGGGCCTGGGGATACAGCGGGGAGAGGCACCAGTCTTGGCTCTCCCCAAATGTAGCTCTGCCGTGAGTGCGTGTACTTGAGGGTGGGAGTCAGGAAAGGCTGTATCCAGCACCTAGCACAGTGCCTGGCGCATAGTAGGTGCCTAAGAAATAATTGTGGCGAGAATGCAGGGCTTTTCAAGGCTGTGGCTACTCTGTGAGCTCCCTCAGAGCAGGTCTGAGAATGTTAAGGCCCTGCCTTCCTTCATCAGGCCCTGGAGGCCCCTGTCACTGGACTGTAGCTATCCCGGCCCTGTGTCTTGACTCAGTCTTCTTGACTCAGTCTTCTTCCCCCTGCACTCTGCTTGCAGTACACAGCCAGGGCAGCAGTGAAATGTGTGTGGTCTAGTGCTGAGTTGGGGGTGGGGGTGGCGGGGAGCCTGCTGGGGGTGTTGGGAACAGATGGGCTTGGACCAGTGCAGGTGCCAGTGGGGAAGGTGGTCCTGTGAGAGGTGGGGGTGGCAGCTCCAGGGCCATGGATGACTCGCTGCCCCGTGCCCCCCAACAGTGGAGAAGATCCGAGCTACCTTCACCGTCCTCCGGGCTTTTGGCTCTGTGCCCACCGGCCATAGCTGCAATGCCAGCCGGTTTGCCATGGTGATGTCGCTCGATTTCAATGCCACGGGGAAAGTCACGGCCGCTCAGCTCCAGGTGAGTGCTCTGGGAGGACGTGCTGCAGCGTCCCCAGGCCCACTCAGCAGAGGCCACATACCCCCCTGCGACCCTGGAAGGTGTCTAAGTGGTTGTGGCTCCCCCGGCGGTGGTCACCTCCTCCCCGACGCACTCAGCGCCCCGGACCATCGCCAGCCTGTCTGCGCCTCGGAATGTCACGGGGATGAACTATTCATGAGTAAATACATACCTCAGCCGCTCATTAGCTGGGTGTTAAAAGCATAAGCTGAAATCAAACAGACGCTCGCCGGCCTTCCGCGAACGTCCGCGTGTAACCAACACATGGCTTGTTTGTTCCTATCTCCACAATCACCCGTGCCGATTCCCTGAACCTCAAGCAGGCTGTTTAGGCAGAAAATAGGATTAGGTTGTTAGAAGGGTCGTTTGTACATTGAGCCGGGATGATGTCCAGGCTCCAGGAAAACTCCTCGGTGCCCAAAAGTCCCTCTTCTGTCCCAGCCCTGCAATTCTACCATCAATCACCACTTGGGGCAGCTTAGTAAACTTGTGTTAAATAAGAATATGTTGGAGAGTGGCTCTGGTTGATTGTGATTACCTTCGGATGCTTTCATCGGAACGAGTCTGTCGCGTTACTTGGGTCCCTGGATGGGCTCTGGATCAGCGAGATAAATGAGCAGTTTCGATGCGGACGTGTCTGGCAGAGCGTGGACCTGAGCCGTGGCCCCAAAGAGTGCATCGGGGTGGGGGACACCCCAACAGGCTCTCTGGGTAGCTGGCCACCCGGCTGACCGTGTCCTGTCCACTCCCATTGCAGACGATGCTCTTGGAGAAGAGCCACGTGGCCCGACAGCCAGAAGGGGAAGGCAACTTTGAGGTTTTCTCCCAGATGCTGGCTGGGTTAGACCTGGATCTCAGGTGAGTGACAGAGACCTCAGCAGATGGCAAGGACTCATTCAGACTGACTGTTGTAATATTACCCAGGAGCGAGTTCACACAGCCGATTAGCAGAAAATCTGGAGGCAGACCCACTCCCCTGGGTTTAGTTTGTGATTCTTTGTGCCAGAAAACACTCAGGAAAGAGCCACGGACGGGCAGTGAGTGAGGGATATTCCAGAAACGGGCCTGGGGCCGGCAATGGGACCGTCCGGGCCACGGGGTGGAGCCCTGTGTCACAATGTCCACTCGCTCCGCCAGGTCGCTGATGTGGGCGGTCCTTCCCTTACTTCTGTCCCTTCTCTGCTTCCAGGACAGAGCTATATCTACACCAGACGGCAGACAGCAGCTCCTTCGGCATGGGTGTGTGGCCTAAGGTAAGGAGAAGGTCCTTCTGGGGTGTGTGTGGATGTGACCAGGGGACAGAGGATGCGAGGGTGATGCAGGGTTCCCTGTGCAACTCTTCTCCTTTACCAGTGGGGTTGCTGGCTGGCAAGGACTGGCCATGGGGGCGGGCCTGGGCTTGTAGGGTGTCTGAGACTCGCACACATAAAGGGAAGCAGGAGGTGGGACGCAGAGAGGTAAGAGTGTGGGCTCTTGCCTCAAATCCTGGCCCTGATATTTACTAGACACGTGATCTCAGGCCGTATTATTGGTGATTCACGTGGGTAGGTGCGGTCAGGGGTGGCGTTCCCGGAAGACGTGGTCTGTGAGCAGACTTTGAGAGATGGAGTCCACTTCAAAAAGGCCAGGTGTTTGCTTGTTTGTTTACTCTTTTATTCTTTTGTTTATACCTCACCAATTGTTTTCTGAGTCACTCCCCACCCCACTACACCCACTACCAGCTCCCGTGCCAGGCCTGCATTAAGTGCTGGGCTTATGGCCTCCATCCGTGGGGTTTTACTCCATCAGGAGAGACGATGTGGGCATTAATGCAGTCATGTGGGATATAAATATGGCAGGGGTTGCACAAGATGCCGTGGGCACAAAGGACAGTTGAAAGAGCTACTTGGTCTCAGACAGAGAAGGCTTCCTAGCTAGGGTGACATTTGACTGGGTTTTGAGGAATGAATAGGAGTTCACCATGTAAGGGAGGGTCGATGATTTCCACACCCAAGCCTTTCAACAAAGATATGATCCGGGAAAGAAAGAGTGCTGGAATTATGGGGTATCTTCAGGTCCAGAATGAATTACAATCGACAACCTCACACCAGACAGAAATTAACAAAGAATGGAGTATAGGCCCAAATGTAAAACCTAAAACCATGACATTTCTACAAGAAAACAAGGGGAAAAGTTCTCCAACTTTGTTTTAGGTGAAGGTTTTTCAGATGTGACACCAAATGCACAGGTTATAAGAGGACAAATAGAGAAATTGTATTTCATCAAAATTAAAAACTTCTGCTTTTTTTAAAAAAGGTTTATTTATTTATTTTGAGAGAGAGAGAGAGAGGGTGTGAGCAGGGGAGGGGCAGAGACAGAAGGAGAGAGAATCCCAAGCAGGCTCCTTACTGTCAGTGTAGAGCCCGATGTGGGGCTCGAACCCAGGAACTGTGAGTGAGATCATGACCTGAGCCAAAATCAAGATTTGGACGCTTAATCGACTGAGCCACCCAGGTGCCCCAAGAACTTCCGCTCTTTCAAAGGCACCGTTAATATGAAAATACAAGCCACAGACTGGGGAAAAAATATTTTCAAATCACCTATCTGATGAAGTTTTGAATCCAGACTATATAGACGACTCTCTAAACTCATAAATGCAACCTGACAAAGAAGGCGGGCAAAAGATTCCAACATACACTTTGCCAAAGAAGACACGTGCATGGTCGATAACGCACACGAAAACATGCTCCACATCATTAAAGAAATTCCAAGTAAAACCACAGCACCCTGACACTACACAATCACTGACTTATCTGCAGTTGAAAAGATTGGTCACACCAAGTGCTGGTGAGAACTGGGGCCGCTGGTGCTCTCACACCCGGCTGGTGGGGATGTGAGACAGCACACCCGTTTGGGAAAACAGTTTCACCTTCTCTATAATACGCTAGTCTACTCTGGGCTATCGATGCAGGAAAATAAAGGTGCATGTGCAGACAAAGGTGTTTACGTGACGGTTCATAGTTTCATTTGTAATAACAGGGGCATGGGTGTGGAGTACCCATAAAGGTGGCGTAATAGCCGTGAAAGTGAACGAGAGGCTGGCGTATCCAAGGGGGCGATGGCTCTCAAAATCATTACGCTGAGTGAAAGCTCTCAGATGAAAGAGAGACTAACTGTATGAGCCCACGTATATGACGCTCTAGGAATTGCAAACTAACCCACGGTGGCAGAAAACAGGGCAATGGTTGCCTGGGCATTGGGTCTGGGCAGGAGGAGGGGAGAGAGGATTTATAAAAGGAAACTTCTGGACCGTGGTGTGGATGTTGTCTTCATTGTGGCAATAGCTTCATATGTGTACACATCAAAGCTTATCAAGCTTATTTATTTTTTAATTTTTATTTAAAAAAGTTTTAACGTTTACTTATTTTTGAGAGACAGACGGACAGAGAATGGGTGGGGGAGGGGCGGAGAGAGAGAGAGAGAGAGAGAGAGAGAGAGAGACAGAATCTGAAGCAGGCTCCAGGTTCTGAGCTGTCGGCACGGAACCTGATGTGGGGCTTGAACCCACGAACCACGAGATCATGACCTGAGCCGAAGTCGGTTGCTCAAATGACTGAGCCACCAGGGCGCCCCCGAGGTGCCTCTGTACCTTTTAAAGAGGAATAGTTTATTCTTTGTCAATTATATCTTGATAAAGCTGTTCACACACACACACACACACACACACACACACACACACACTGCTAGGGACCCTCCACAGAGCTGCTGATTCAGCAGGTCTGGGGCAGGGCCTGGGAGTCTGCATTCCTCAGAAGCTCCCAGGTGATGTTGATGCTGCTGGTCCAGGGACCGCGCCTCCGCTCTAAGAACCAGTGACATAGAGTTTATTTCTCCAGTAGGAGTAAGATGATACGGCTACTCCCTCTTTGGTTTTTTTTTTAAGTTGATTTATTTATTTTGAGAGAGAGAGAGGGGGAGAGAGAGAGATGAGGGGAGGGGCAGAGACAGAGAGGGAGAGAGAGAATCCCAAGCAGGCTTTGTGCTGTCAGTGCAGAGACGGATGCGGGGCCAGAACTCACGAACCATGAGATCGTGACCTGAGCCGAGATCAAGAGCTGGATGCGTAGCTCCGTGAACCACTCAGGAGCCGCACGGCGATTCCACCTTTACGTTCTGGGGGCCTCTGACACCCCGTGTCACTGGCGGGCACCCGCGGCATGGCTTTCTTTCATCCCCCGTGACTGGGGACTATTAGGATCCCAGCCCTTGGCCGTGACAGCACAGGATGAGAGTCTCATCCAGCCCTGCGTCTTCCCATCTGTTTAAATGAAATCTGGCCAAGTGGATCCATGGGAGTCTGCAAGAAGGTTGTTGTTTTGGAGGAGAAGGGCCCCAGCGGGGTCCCTGTGAGCTCTCCCCAGCCTGAATTTTTGTTAACAGTCCGCACACGAGAATGGGTCACAGCGGGGAATCCGTGTCAGGGAGGCTTTTGAAGTAGTTTTCTTCTTTTGTGTGTTTCTGGGGGGTGTTTCTGTTTTTTTTAGTCCAGTTGATTTGTGGGAACGGGTAGGGGCAGCCTTTGTTCTCTCCCCGCTACCTGGCAGGTATCCAGGGAAGGTTTTCTCAGTGTGCTAAGAGCAAAAATAAAGTCTGAAAAGTCACCAGTCCTCCATACCAGCCTGGGCGAGTTCTCTGGGGTTGGGTGGTCCCGGGACTGCCTCCGTAAGGGAACGTGGTGGTCGGGAAGCCCCCCCAAGCATGGGAGTTGCTACATACAAGCTCCCAAAGCTGCCAGACGGAGCTAATAGAAATGCAGGATGCCTAGAACTTCTGTATCTCAAAACGGACCCAATGTACAGCAAGGTGACTGTAGTTAAAGACAGTGTTTGCTGTGTGCGTCAGATTTCTTAGGAGAGTGGATCTTACGTGTTCTCACCACACGCAAAAAACGGTAACTACGTGGAGTGATGGCTGCATTAATTAACTTCATTGCGGCCATCATTTCAGAACGTGCTTCTATCAAATCATCACATTGCACACCTAACAAGATGTAATTTTTATCTGTCGTTAGAACTCAGTGAAACCTAAAAAAAAAAAAAAAACAACCCACAGGTTGTCCAGTGAAGTCTGAATTTCAGATAAAAGTATAATAATTTGTTTAGTATAATTCTGCCCCAAATACTGCGTGGGCAGGCCTGGAGGGTTGGGGTCGTATCAGAGAGGGCTGCCTGGAGGAGGTGAGCCCAGAGAGTGCCCAGTGAGGATGGACAGAGGTAGTGAGTCCAGCATCCCTGCTCTGCCAGACATTGTAGGGAAATGTACTTATACTAGAACAGTACCCATCGTCCATCAGAGATTCCAGTTAAACTATACGTCCTGCCTTTCACCTGGCAGTTCTACAGCCCAATTCATCCCTGGCTGAGCCTTCTTCCTCCTCCTCCTCGCCAGTCCTGCTGACTCTGATCAGTCATGCTTCGACTTTATCTGTAACCGTCGCTTTCGTTGTCCCCTGAGTATTCATTGACGACAACGGTTAAGAAATGGGTTCTGGAGTCTCACAAATCCAGGTGCGAACCCCAGCAGCCGTCAGGTGGCCTTATGGAAGGTGACTCCATTTCCGTGGGCCTCAGTTTCCTCACTGGTAAAACCGGGATGCTGATACTACCCCTGGCTCCCAGGTTAAATGAGATACAGCCTACCAAGTGCTCAGACTCTTAGCTTTTATGATTATGATCTATTGGCATTCTTCACTGTTACCTTGTATGGCAGCGCTGGACCAGTTGGGGGGGGGCAAGGCCTCAGTGGCTCGCGAGCCCCCCAATCCATGCTTCTTGGCAGTACACCCCATGTTTTTTTGTCTCATTGGCCTTATGTCTATTCCCTGGTGTATGTGTGTGTGTGTGTGTGTATTAATTTTTTTTAATGTTTATTTAGTTTTGAGAGACAGAGAGAGAAAAGTGGGGGATGGGCAGAGAGAGAGGGAGAGATAATCCCAACTGGGCTCTATGCTGACAGCAGAGAGCCTGACTCGGGGCTTGAACTCATGAACTGTGAGATCATGGCCTGAGCTGAAGTCGGAGGCTTAACCAACTGAGCCACCCAGGCGCCCCCTTGGTCTACATTTTTAATACGACATTATTTTTAGGGGCACCTGCCTGGCTCAGTCTGTCTTCTATGAATATTTTGTACAGTTCGTAACAAACTGGAGGTCATTAGCACTTTCACGAACAATGCTTTTCATGACCAGACGTTCAGAGTGGAGTCATGATTCCCCGGACTGTTTCCCGAATGTTGTCCATTTACTGAAAAGGTTCTCAACTCTTTTGGTAGCTCTTAATAAGGAGATGATAAACACCTTTGTGCATCTATCCTGGGCTTTCGTGCCAGCGTGAGTGTCCCCAGCTTCCCAGTCCTCTGTCCAGGGAGAGACCTCCTTTTAATGGGTGTGTGTGTGTGTGTGTGTGTGGTCTCGATAACAATCTCTCATTGTCTTTGGCACTCTTTGTTTGCTTATTACCGATCTGCCTACCACCCTAAGGTCCAAGAAGACGAGGGTCTTCTGTGTCCTGTTCACTGCTCATATATTTCACAAGGCCTAACGCTGAGCCAGGCACACAGCAAGTGCTCCACAAATGTTTGTTGAGTGAATAAATGAACGAGCGGACCCCACTCACCGCAACTTGGCTACACTTTTCTCAATTTTCCTGCCGCGGTAGCAGAAATGCATTAATTACACTTGAATTTAGCCCGCCGTGTCTTTAAAGGCATGGGCTGTGGAGACCTTGTATGTTTCTTCGGCTCCATTGCCTGCATCCTGGGAGCTGTGGTCGTTCGCTGGGAGGCACAGAGTACCCCAGAGAAGGGAATTCGCGAGTGTGAGGCTCTCCTTCCTCAGCCAGCCTGGCCTCTGGGGTCCTTGAATATGGGATTAGCAGCGCCGTGGGCCTGGCTCAGTAGGTGGACAAACTCAACCTCGGCATCAATGACTCTCATTCAGGGACAGTAACCGGCAGCTCATTGACATTCACTCCTCAATGGATATTTACTGATCTCGTTACATCCCAGGCACTGGCACAGAGAGATAACTCAGCTGGGTCTCAGGCACAAGGAGCCCATATGTTAGGAGGCAGGTGGGGGCTGCCACGGCCATATTGCAGATCATTCGAAGCCAGAATGATAGGTGCTTGAATAGAGGTGTGTGTGGGCTGAGACCAGGCTGCAGCGGTAGAGGCATATCAAGGAAGGCTGCCCAGAGGAGGTGAGAGGGAAGCCGGGCAGGTGCACTGAGGCCAGCATTCCTGCTCCAGGGAGCACCTGATGCAAAGGTGAAGGTGGAGACACCTCAAACGGTGCAGGTGAAGAGTACAGGATGAGGTGCAGGGGGAAGGGGGGCAGTCAGCTGGAGCAGGTGCTCAGGGGGGAAAGCGCTGAGACCCGCGGGTGGTGCCGGCCCTCGGTGGCGCCTCCGCTCGCTGTCAGTGTCCACCCCCTGGTCCCTGCACTGTGCCCTTGCTGCCTGCCACTTTCAGCTTTTAAATGGAACTTATTTGAGATCAGTCAGGGCACCAGGACCCATTTGAAATCACAAAGCTTTCATATTATTCTCTTCTTCTCTGTAATTTATTTTTTTGCAACGTAGCCTGATTTTTTTTTTTTTTAAAAAGTGCCCAGCAGCAGTGATAATAATAATAATCTTTGCCTCCCAGCAGTTGGCTTCTGGCTGTTACCTTCCGGGCTTTGGCCCGAGGCACATTTATTTTTTTATGACCCGGTTGTCAACTGTGGAGGAATGGTCTCCAAACAGAAACAGGGGATCGTGCGCTCTTGCCGGGGGCTCTGCCCAGAGCCTCCGCTTCCTTAATTCTCCTAATGGTCCTTTGAGGTCCTTATTATCACATCTGATTTCAGGAGTAGTAACCAGGCTCAGAGAGGTGAGGTTACTTGCCTAAGAGCACACAGCTTGTAAATGTCAACCCTGTGTTTTGGCTGAAGATCCTGTGCCCTGGGTTCTGACCTGCTGTGCCCTCCTGGGTCATTTATGTCCTTTCAGCCTCGGGTTTTACAACTGTGGAATGGGCAGAGCCATACCCAGCTTCTTGGTCTGCTCCTAGGACTGGAGGCTTGGAATTCCTCTTGCCCCACCCCAGTACTCACATCACCTCACTCATTCTGTTTGCTTCACGCACCACTACTTCCTGGAAGCCTCCGACCCTCTCCAGAGTCTCCCAACCCGCTCCCCCTCACCCCTGTCTCAAGGACAGCGCCACACCTGGTTCACTTTCCGTGGAGCGTTGGGCATGCACTTGGGCAGCGGCGGGGAAAGGTGTCCCGGAAAGCGGAACAGTCTGCGCAAAGTCATGCCAGAGAGACGCAGTGGTGTGTGGGAACCAGCATTTATTTGGCACCATTGCGTGCAGGGCTGGGTGCCCCATACACGACTCATTCATTCCTCACAATGGCCCTCGGAGGAAGGTAGGCTACGATTTCCGTTCTACAGAAGCAGAAACTGAGCCCCAGTGCAAGGGCAGGAGATCTGTACAAAGTCACCCTGCTGGGGAGCATTGAGTCATGGAAACGTCCAGTTCTGTTTGACTCCAAATCCAAACCTGGCCTCTCTCTCTCTGCACTGTAGGGATCTCCTGGGTGCTCTAAGCACAGCCCAGTCTAATGTGGAGAGAACATTTTGGATTTTTTTTTTCCCCACTAAATTACCTGCAGTCTTTGGTTGACCTTGAGTCTTTGCATCAGATAAACCCTGGGCGTCTTGTGAGTTGATTTTTTTTCCCATTAATTTTTTTTTTAATTGTGGCGAGACAACTAATTTTAAGCCTCCAACTCAGTGATGAATATATTCTTTATTTTTTTGTCGTTTATTTATTTGAGAGAGAGAGAAGGAGAGAGAGAATGAGGAGGGGAGGGGCAGAGAGAGACAGGGAGACAGAGGATCCGAAGCAGGATCTACAGTGACGTGGGGCTCGAACTCACGCACTGCGAGATCATAACCCGAGCCGAAGTCAGACACTTAACCGACCGAGCCACCCAGGCTCCCCCCAGTGATGACTATATTCTCAAATGCACCCGTAGCCACACCCCAGATCAACACCTGGAACATTTCTGACGAAGGCTCCCTTGAGTCTCTTCCCGATCAGGGGCGTCCCTCCCGTCCCAGCGTTACCAAAATGACTTTTCTTACTGTAGGTTGGCTCGGCTCATGCTTGAACCTCACGGAGAGGGAGTCATACAGTGCGGAGTCTTTGGTTCTCTGGCTCACGTGGTCTGTGGGATTCGTGCCTGTGGATGCACGGATCTGTGGCTCGTTCTTTTTCATCCCCTCGTAGCACTCCACCGCTGTTCCCTGCGACACTGCCCTTTGTGTATTCAGTCTCCTGTTGATAGACATTTGGGCTGCGGGCTGATCTCCACGTTCACGATCTTGCCGGAAGGGGTGGCTTTCGTGACAGCATTAGGCAGAGATGTTTGGCTCCCTGGAAATTTAAGCAACTATAAACATCTTCCTGATCCTGATTGTTTGGATCAGAAACATACACATTTGCCTCTCTCTATTTTCTGTTGCAACAGAGACGTGGGCGGTGGAGGGGGAGGCGGTGGGGAGGGAGGGGAAGAGAAAAAGATTAAGCTTTGGGGAAAGTTTCTCCTTTTCGCATGAGCTAAGTGGCCGATGATGGAGTCCGCCTGTAATTTAAATTCAAATGCTCAGAGCTGACAGTGGGAGCCATAATAAATGTGTTGCCACTGTCCTTTCGGTGTCCTTTCTGTGCCGCTTTGAAATCTCATAAATAACCGAGAACATGTTGGTAAGATGCCTTCCTTCCCTCCGTGTGCTCCAGTGGAGCAGCTGCGGTTGCTAGGTTGAGCTCCTGGTTGCTAGGGATTTTGTGGTCCTGTGGTGGCCCAGAAATATGATGGATCAGTGGAACATGCTTTTGCTATTAATTGAAATATTTTCACAGCGAATGTCTCAATGTCACTGCATGCTTTGACGTCGGCCCGGCTGGTTGCTGATTCTCGCAGCCTTCTTTGCTAGTTAGACGTAGCTGGAGTGGAGGGGACAAGCGGCCTGGACAGGGAGTCAGAAAAGCCTGATTCTAGTTCTGTATCGGATGCTAATTTGCTGTGTGACCTTGGGCAAGTGTTATCCCCTCTCTGGGCGTTGGATTCCACAAAATTTAAGAACCTGCCAGCTTTACCAGCCTACAGTTCATCACCCACGCTCTGTAAGAGGGCCAAGTGCAAATCAGTTCCTCATTATCTGCCGGTGGATTAGTGACAAAAGAATTCTTGTCCCCAGCTCACTTTCTCTCAACCCAGCAGGTTTCTGGGCTGAGTCTCCTCGGCCAGATGGTGTGTGTGCGCGCGCAGGAGTTTCAGGCTAATTTTAATATTCAATCAAACATAATTGGGATCATAAATCTGAAAAAGAAAAAAACAACACCCTACAACCCATAAACATCTGATCATGTCACTTTCTCTTTCCTCCTGCTTAAAATCCTTGGGCAGTTTCCCATCCCTTGCCCTGGCGAGAGCATACAGATTGCACTTCCGTTGTTGAGGCAGATCAGTTGGTGGCGGCTGCAGGGGGTGGGGTCCTGGAAACAGTGGGGACTCGCTGGCTTGCTGTGGCATCTCGATCGATTAACGACGTCTGCCACAGGTCCGGGAGCATAGACAGGCGTGTGTATTTGCCAGGCCTGGTTGGCATCCAGAGCCCATGCCTTTAACATCATACGTGAGGCCATCCCAAGTGGAACCTGCCAGCTTCTCAAGCTTTCTCTCTTCTCTGTCGGCCCCACCTCCAAAAATACCGGCTTCTGTGCCCGCATTCAGTTGACCACCTGTTGTCCCCCGAGATCTCCTTTGGTCACGTTGTTCCCTCTGCTTGTAGGGACTTACTGCATTAAATCGGTCAGTGACGCCTATGCCTCTTCCAAACTTCAACCTCAGTGTTGTCTCGCCTTCTAGGACAACCTCTATGACAATTTTGAGGGGGATTCATTGACGCCTTCCTGCCTCTGCCCGGACCCCGCCACTTAGCCTGCGTCACACTAAGTTTTATGTCTCTTTCCATGGCTAACCTCGAGAGGCCCTCCAAAGTCAAGTTCTGGGGTTCCCTCGGCTTTGCGTCCTCTGGGCCCCGTACACAGCAGAGCCTCAAAAACTCTACCCAGGGAACCCACGGGTGAATGAGAATCACAGTGCATTCCAAAGACAGATAGGAATGACTTACTTTCCCTGCAGTCTGAGCTCTGGGCATCAACACTCCACAGCCTAATTGTGGGTAATTTACTGTGGTTATAAAGCGACCGCATTGTTTCCACCCCCCCGCCGAGTCTGAGCTTTGCATTCTCGCCACCCTGACGGCCTCTTCCTCTCTCCCTTTGCTCTCAGCCCGAAGACAAGCAGAAGGCGGCAGCCGCCTTTGCCCATCTCCAGAGCGCCATGGAGACACTGGGCATCTCGGAGGGCGAGCAGCGAGCCATTTGGCGGGTGCTGGCAGCCATCTACCACCTCGGCGCAGCGGGAGCCTGCAAAGGTGAGTCCTTCCTGCCGAGCTCACCTGCACTGCCAGCTGTCTGCCTTGGCAGGTGCCTGATGAGCCCCTTCTCTCCATGAGGCGGGACAGGATCAATCTGTCATCCTCTGTGTCTCCAGGACCGGTGTCTGGGAGGCCGCCGGACCAGGCGCCGTGAGATGGAAACAGGTCTGGGTTTTTCAAGCAAACCTAAGTGTCCTAAGCGCAGAAGGTCTCAGACATTTGAGAGAGAGTTGGGTCCAAGCAATAAAGGTGCTGTGTTTCCATCTCGACATCTTGGAGATGCTCTCCACCATACGTGGTGAAGCTCATCCAGCCATCCTTGTCCTCCTGAGTCTGTCCCTGCTCTTAATGGTCTGTTTACTGATCATCCTTACTTCACCTTGTTTCCCCAAGGTGGTTCTGGTCTTCTCTCTGGCCCTTGCCCCTCCCTAGCCAATCTTTATTCACCTTGCCCTGTAGATGATCTCTGTGACAGCATTTATGTCTGTGTTTCTCTATTCCTACTGTTTGCCAGTCTTTTTCTTTTCTTTTCCTTTTTTTTTAATTTTTGCTCAGACTATTGCAGTAGTCTCATTGCTAATGACTACCTTCCTCCCTCTGTCCATCCTCATTGTGACCTTTGGGGTCTTTAAAAAAAAAAAACAAACACAAGCCTATTGTGTGCCATTCCCCTGCTTAGAATCCTCCCAAGTTTCTCCCTTGCCTGCTAAATCAAGTAAACTTCGTTGACTTGGCATTCAAGGCTCCTCCCTTCCCTAACCAATTTCTTTGATTTCTTTTGACATTGTAGAAGGTCCTGGGGAGAGAGTAGGGATCAAGATCAGTGTGGTTCCTGCCTTCTTGAGGATTATGGTGTCTTGTATTGTGATTGTGTCCTTGTCTAGCTCTTTCGAGTAGGGAGTGACTTCCTTGGGGCCCAGGACATAGAGCTGGGATTTACTTGTTGAATGAATACATGTGAATTGAAGGCTGTCCTCTGAGGGCTATGTACTGACTCTGGCTGACATTCTGGGTCATTTGTCTGTGGGCAGCAGACTTCTGGAATATTCTGGCATGTCATTCCTGCCATCCCCACACTCCTGGGCCTTGGGGCTCATTCTGTTGATTCTCATACATGTGAGCTGCATATATTTGGCCCACTGATTTGGTTTTGGAAGTTTCTAAGAGTTATGCTGAGTCAGAAATAAGTAAGGTGGGGACTCCACAGTTAGTCCAAACCAAGGACAGACATGCTTGACTGGACAATGGTGAAAAATCAAATGCCACTTGCCTTTCCAAAACTCAGTCGTGGGCCATGATTGACCCCTTGGGCATTGGGGCACCACCATCCTTTTGCCCACGGGACTGTAATGTGTCCCAACCTCCTCGCCACTGAGACCAGCCTGAGTCACGCACACCATGGTGTGAGAACGTGGCCCCATGGCTGCATTTCTTTTCCTGCAAAGCTCTAATCATCTGGTAAAATCCCCACCTCTGCATCTGACTCTGTCATACCGAGGGTCAGCAAAGCATAGCTTGTGGGCTAAATCCAGTCGGCTGTGTTTCTGGATGACAGCAGGCTAAAAATGGTTTTTGTACTTCAATTAGATGAAGATCTATCTATCTATGTGTAATATTTTGGGATGTATGAACATTTCTTTTTTTAATGTTTACTATTTATTTTGAGAGAGAGAGAGAGAGAGAGAGAGAGAGAGAGAGAGAGAGAGAGAGAGAAAGCAGGGGAGGGGACAGAGAGAAAGGGAGTCAGAGAATCCGAAGCAGGCTTCACCCAGTCAGTGCAGAGCCCGATGTGGGGCTTGAACTCATGAACTGTGAGGTCATGACCTGAGCTGAAGCCAAGAGTCGGCTGTTTAACCGACTGAGCCACCCAGGGGCCCCAGGATGTGTGCGAATTGTATGGCATTGAAATGATAGTATCCATAATTAAAGTTTTATTGGAACATGGTCGTGCCCCTTCATTCACATGCCTGTGGCTGTGTTCCTGCCACAGTGGCAGAGTTGAGTAGTTGAGGCAAAGATTGTGTGGCCTGCAAAGCTCCAACTAATTGTTATACAGCCCTTTACAGAAAAAGCTGGCCCCTCGTCACGGAACGTCATAGCAAGGGGGGATCTTTGTGCCTCTGCAGGGCCTGTTTATGCTGTGAGAAAACTCCTCGGTCCTCTTTAGACCCAAGCCAAGCCAGAGAGAGGATGTTAGGAATCTGGCTCTGCCCTCAACCGGACGTGTGACCTTGAACAAGTTCCCCTGTCTCTCTCTGGTCACCATTTTGTCAGATGTGAAATTCTGCGGTCGGGCCAGATTACAGGTTCTTAATCTTGGGAGCTTGTTTCCTGACGGTTCTGGAGGCTAGAAGCTCACGTTCAAGGTCAAGGTGCCTGGCAGGGTTGGTTTCTCCTGAGGCCTCTCTCCTGCGCTAGGAGAGGGCTGCCTTCCTGCCGCGTCCTCACATGGCCTGCCCTCCATTCATGGGTCTGTCTGTGTCCTGATCTCCTCTTCTTGTAGGACACCAATCACATTGGATCAGGGCCCACCCAGATGACCTCATGTTACCTTAATTATCTCGTTAAAGCCTCAGTCAACAAATACAGTCACAATTTAAAGTACCGAGCTTTAGTACTTTAACATATGAATTTGGGGAGGACGTAATTCAGCCCATAATACATCCCAGTCCCTGAGATGAGCTAACGTCTACCCTGTGCCCGGGCCTGGCAGGGGGAGGGATGCGGGGGGCTGTGAGACTACTGTCCCGTCTTGAGAATTTATCATCTTATTAGGAGACACGAGACTTCCAAACTGGGACCAGCTTTGTGAACAGGTTGGGCTGAGGGAGGGATTGCAGAGGTCGGACCAGGAAAGCTCTGAAGGTTCAGAGTCAGGGCGCCTGTGGTTGGGGAAGAGCGGAAGGAAGCAAGCCTATTGTACAGAACAGAAACCCGAGGCTCTTGGTGCAATTAGCCAGGATCGAGAACCAGACTTGTCTGAGCTTTGGTGGTCTCCTCTTTGATGGGCAGAACATGGGGTTGATGCATGGATTAAACGGGATTTGGAAGAGGAAGCTGAACGGGGCTGGGTTCCACAAAGCAGACGCCGAGACGAAGATTTGGGTGCACATGGCTCTTCTGGGAGGGGATCACCCGTAGGGGAGGGAGACAGGGAAGGGAAGATGGGTGACAGTGTTACTACGTGCTTTAACGAGCATGTCACCTGTGGGCAACTGGAACCAGTTTCACTGGGAACCATGGCTCCCAGTGGTATTGCCTGGAGACAAAGGAGCTGGAGTATTTATCCGGTACCTCCTGCTTCTCCGTGGTTGGAGGTTGCATGAACACCTGCCCTTCCAGCCTGTGCTGGGTTTGAGCGAAGCATGTGCCTGCAGCCAGCGACAGCAGAGAGGCAGTGACAGACCAGGGACACGTATGGGATAGGAGGTATGGGATGGCCGGGGCAAGGGCTGGTGCACAGGTCCCCAGTAGCAGCCAGCTCGAGGCAATCCTTCAGTAAAAGGCAAGTCTAGGATTTTGTTGTTGATCCCAGCCTAGGTGACCCTCCCAAGGTGGCCCAGCCGGTTGCCTCTTGGCTGCACTTAGCTGACACAGGATCGCTCCCACCAAGGCACTCTATAAGCCCTGCAGACAGGTGGGACCTGCCTCCTGATTTCCAAGTCAACGTCAGCCCTCTCTGCCTCCAGTGTGACAAAACAGAGGCTGACAGAGCCCTCTGATCTGTTGACCTGTCACCAGAGGAGTTTGGTGGTGGAATTTCTCTTCTGAGGGCATGTGGGATCCCCCCTCTGATGTGGGCCCCGGGGACCTGACCCACACCTGTCGCTGCCTGTAATGATAAAAGGAAAAGTCACGTTTATAAATATTTTATTAATACATGATTATGGCAATAATTTCTCCCAGCCTTCCTCCCCACCCCCCCAACACACACACCTTATAAATTATTTTAAGAGGAGCTGCCGTCAGTCAGCCCAGGAGGCCCTGCCCGATGATTTACTTACTATATATTCTGCTTTGGAAGATTTCATAATAGGTTGCTCTAAAATCAGCTATTAAGAATTTCAAAGTCATATATAAATGTCTTTGCTTTGTGTCATAACAGATCATTTTGAAATATATTAAGAATCATTTCCATTAATCAGGTTTTTTTTTTATTAAAATGATGATCTCCTCCCAGCGCGCCTGGCTTCCGTAATTTATTTTGAGGGTCCTGATCTTTTTTTTTTTTTAGTTTTTTTTTATGTTGTATTTATTTTTGAGAGAGAAAGGGAGAGAGAGAGAGAGAGAGAGAGAGAGGGAGAGCAAGCACAGGAGGGACAGAGAGAGAGAGAGGGAGACACAGAATCCGAAGACAGGCTCCAGACTCTGAGCTAGCTGTCAGCACAGAGCTCTACGCGGGGCTTGACGCGGAGCTCGAACCCACAAAACGTGAGATCATGATCTGAGCTGAAGTCGGACGCTTAACCGACTGAGCCACCCAAGCGCCCCTGCCCTGATTGTATTTTAAAGACCAAGATCAGTCCCTAAAGGAACATTTTGGGCCTTATAACCGGACTCGGGGTGTCTAAACCTTTACGGTGATAACAACCACCACCACGGGATTGGCTTCGGGTTGGACAGTTTCAAAAGCAACTGTGCCACGGTCACGCCTCTTGATCTGAAGAGTCGGCCTGCTGGGTGCGAGCTTTGGCTTGGCCACGTTGAGCCTCGGTTTTCTCCTCTATAAAATGGAGCGGCTAATGGCACCCAGCTCGCAGACTCATTGTGAGGATGCGCTGAGTCAGTGCCCAAGAGTGTGGCGCACAGGACTTCGCTCATAAAGTGTCGGTTCACAAGTATTTGCTATCGTTCATCACCGTCTGATAGACGAAAAAACAGAGACTCAGATTAAGTACGTGATGTACCCGACGTCACACAGCTAGTATGTTCCAGAGTGAGATTTGGAAGCTCAGTTGGTCTCCCTGCAAATACCCCTCCACGGTCCTTGCCTTAGCAACAGGCTGTTGCCATCTCCTGATGGGGAATCGGCTTGTCTTTCTGGGCCCTGGGCTGAGTGGTTGTGGATACAGTGATGTCATTGCAGCCTTAGGCCAGCCCGGGAGGAGTGAGGTCTATTACGATGCCCATTTTACAGATGCGGACACTGAGGCCCGCCGGAGAACTTCATCCATCTCCCTCGTGGCGCATAACTAAAGTCAGAGGTGGGGTTTGGACCCAGGGCCTCCCAAGCTCCGAGCCCAAACTTGGGGGCCACACGTCCCGCCTCTCTTGCTCCGCGAGCTCCCACTTCTGTCCTCACAGGCTCCCGGAGGGCTGGCAAAGTCACTTTCTCATCAGTGCACTTTCCAATACCAAATGCGTGGGTTTTCCTTACACCAACCAGTTTTCTGATTCTCCAGGCACCAGTGGGGGGTCCAATTCAGTTCAGCTCGATTCAGACACTGGAGTTCAAACAGACCCCACGGGTTAAGGGCTCGGTCCCACAAGACTGTCCGACCTCAGATACCAGCCATCCATTTGGGCCACCTGTACTTCTGACCGACCGGTTGCAAAGTTGGTAATTTTCCAGAAAAGCTCACAGGACCCAGAAAGTCACTTTACTTACTATTATCCCAGGGGCGCCTGGGTGGCTCAGTCGGTTAAGTGTTTGACTCCAGCTCAGGTCATGATGTCTGGGTTCCCGGAATTTGAGCCTCACATCAGGCTCTGTGCTGACAGCTCGGATTCTGTGTCTCCCTCTCTCTCTGCCTCGCCCCTGCTCATGCTATGTGTGCGTGTGTGCGTGTGTGTGTGTGTGTGTGTCAAAGATAATAAGCATTAAAAAAATAAGAATAAAGGATACAGCTCAGGAACAGCCAAATGGAAGAGAAGTGTAGTGCGAGGCATGGGGAAGGGACTTCCCTGCCCTCTCTGGTCCGACCGTCCCAGCACCTTGATGTGTTTACTGACCCGGAAGCTCTCCGAGTTCTGTAGTTTAGGTCTTTTAAGGCAGCGGGTGCTTAATCAACCTCCAGCCCCTCTCCCCTCCCCGGAGGTCAGGGGGTGAGGCTGAAAGTTCTAAGCTTCTAATCATGCCTTGGTCTTTCTGGCCATCAGCCCCTGTCCTGAAGCTATAGGGCACCCTGTCCCCCCCCCCCCCCCCCCACTCCGCGCAGGAAGCTGGTCATTCATTAGTGAACAAAAGACCCTCCTCACTTCAGAGATGCCAAGGGTTTTGGGAGTTGTGGACCAGGGACCAGGGACAAAGACCAAATGTGTGCTTATCACAGGTGCCAAGCTTTGAGCAGGAAGCCCACTGGGCGCATGTGGGTGGTTCCAGGTGGATGGCACCCCAGGCTCTCAGCTCACTATGGGGTCCCAGCGTGCTCATGGCCCCTGCTTCATTTGAGCCTTCTGCGCCTACATCATACACGGCCGCAGCATAACTCCTTGGGGCTGCTCTGAGCCGCCTCCTTTGGGGGGCTCATATCCTATGCAGGTCCCCGCTGACTCCTGAGTTCCTGCAGGGAAACATGCCTCCTCCCCACACCCTTCTCAATCCCATTGGCCCCTGTGACATGGTGGCCTTTATCCCAGGAGGCTGGCTGCCTGTGGGGAGGAGGGGGGCGGGCTGCCCTGTCATGAGCTCTGCCCCCCCCACCCCCCACCGCCCCGGTCAGTCGCAAAGTCAGAGGCATGCCAGGACGTGGAGGGGAAAGGACACGGAAGTTTTGCAGTCAGCCGGTTCAGATTTCAGCCTGGCCTTTTATCAGCGGGCTGTGACCTTGGCCAAGTTATGGAAGCTGCCTGAGCCTCAGGTGGGGGAGGAGGGATGGAGGGGGGACAAAGGATGTCTTAGAGCTATCTGGAGGCTCCCCCAAGGTTGCAATGCTAATAACGCTCTGACTCTGGGCTGCTTCCCATGCACAGGCAAGGTGACTCCTGGCTCGGTTGGTTCATTAGAAAGTGACTTGTTCTGGGGCGCGTGGGTGGCTCAGTCGGTTAAGCCTCTGACTTTGGCTCAGGTCATGATCTCGCGGTTCGTGGGTTTCAGCCCCAAGTTGGGCTCTGTGCTGACAGCTCAGAGCCTGGAGCCTGCTTTGGATTCTGTGTCTCCCTCTCTCTCTCTGCCCCTCCCCTGCTCGCTCTCTGTCTCTCTCTCTCTCTCCCAAAAAATGAATAAACATTTAAAAAAAATTTTTTTAAAGTGACTTGTTTGAAGAGGTCAGCCACAACTGGCTGTTGGGGCTTAGGGAATGTGTTCTAATAGTGGCAGGAGGGCCCAGAACTTTCCCTCCTTCGCACCGTGGTTCCGCCTCCCTTCTGTCTCTCAGACTTGCTGTCCCAGACCGGTCCCTTGGGAAGCCGGGGGGGAGGACGCTCTGGGGGCTGGCTCCACTTGGCAGGCAGAAAACCCTGGGTGATTTGACATTGCGGTTGGTTTGCTGTTGACCAAGGCTCGTGGCCCGGGCCATCCCTCAGGAGCCATCAGGGAACCATTCATCCAACCTTGTGGTTCTTTCCTTTGGCAAAGGTGGCCCCTGGAACAATTAGCTGGTGCCTGTGTGTATGTTTTTTTCCCATTTATTTATTTATTTATTTATTTTTTTGATGTTTGTTTAATTTTGAGAAAGAGGTACAGAGAGACAGAGCATGAGGAGGGGAGGGGCAGAGAGAGAGAGGGAGACACAGAATCCGAAGCAGGCTCCAGGCTCCGAGCTGTCAGCACAGAGCCCGACGCGGGGCTCGAACTCACGAACTGCAAGACCGTGACCTGAGCTGAAGTCGGACGCTTAACCGACTGAGCCACTCAGGCGCCCTCCCGTGTGTTTCAAAGGCAGCAAATGGATGCTCTCTGGAACTCACTTGATAAGGCGAGAGAGGGGGAGAAGGAAATAGCAGGGGCTCTGGTATTTGAACCCAGGCTCCCCCCACCCCCCTGACTGTGTGATTTAACTTGTGCACAGTGATTTCCCCTCTCTGGACTCAGCTTCGGTGTCTGTGAAATGGCAATAAATCTGCTTACCTTCTCTGAGCATTCGATAGTCAGAGAGACTGGATGCGTGACACCCGGCACATAGGAGGTATTCAGCAAGCCGTGACTTCCTGCTCTGTGCAAAGTACTTTTGTGGCTGGTGGTTTCTGTCGGTGTTAAAGCCAGCCCATGAGGGGGGCTGGGTGGTAGCTTGAAAGCCCGTTGGGTGGGTGGGTGAAGAACCCAGGCCTCTAAATGGAGACGCTCCTCTCCGAAGGGCGCACTGTGAGACTTCTGTACTAACGAATGGCCGGTTCTGAACCAGAATCCAGTTCTGGACTCACTGTCCAGTGCTCTGTCCACAGCCTAGCAGAAGGTCCCCAGGGCCAAGGACAGTGCAGGGCAGTACTGAGAGCAGCCAGGAGTGACACAGACCTGGGCTCACGTCGACGCGAGGACTTGAACAACTTGCCAGCTTTGGGACTGGTCAGCTGACCGTGCTGCGTAACACATCAGCCCCAACCCCCCGTGCCTTGCACGACAATCGTTTCATTGTCTCCTGGAAGGGCTCCCTTCCCTAAGCTGGCGGTTCGGGTTGGAGGCTTGTCCTACGGTCGCAGTCACATGGTGGAAGCAGGTGGAGGAGGCTGGGGCTGGCTGGGGATCTTTCTGTCCTGTGCGGTCTGTGGCCTCCCTGCGTGAGCTCGTTTGGGCGGCTTCTCGGCGTGGCGGCTTCAAGTGCAACCTGGAAGCTGTGTCCCCTTTTCTGAGCTGGCTTCGGATATCACGCAGCGTCCCTCCTGCCATCTTCTACTGGTGATGAGCCTTTGACAGCTTCGAGGGCCAGGGGAACCAGACTCCATCCCCGGAGGGGGCAGCGAGAAGGTTCTAGAACACAGGGGCTGAGAGATAACTGGGTTGGCCATGTGTAGCCACAGTGGCTTTGAGCAAGTCACTTAAGCTTTCTGAGGCTTAGTGTTCTGGCCTGTACAATGGGACTGAGACGGGCTGTGACTTCACATGTCTACCGTACAGATGAACCGAGATGCCGTATGTCAGGGGCCGAGCACAGAGCCAGGCACATGGTAAGTTCTGGCTTTTGGAAGGTACGATGGCATAAAGCTTGTCAAATTCCACAGCCAAGGCTTCCCTGCTCCCTGCTGACGTGGCAAGAAGACACTTCTGCTCCCTGCTTTTATTACCAGGGCTTTCCCTGTTCCCCGCCACTGTCCTGTAATGTCCCCTGAGGACCCCCTTCCCACAGGAGAGTAAATGAAGGATGAACTCGGTGCCCTTTTTGCGGCGAGAAACCATCTCTGTGTCTTGGGTCCCCCTGTCTGTGGGACAGTAGAACCAGACGCAACGGTCTGCCCGGGAATGATCTCCATGCACAAAACCCTCTCAGAGTCCCCTGTTCTCCACCTCAGCCCAGGACCGGGGGACCCCTTCACCCACACTCTCGCTTTGAATCCTCCCAGCACCCGTGACAGATAGGGAAGGAATTCCCATTTTGCAGTTGAGGAATGCCGAGGCTCAGAGAGGTTATGTGACCTTGCCAAAGTCACAGAGCATCACGTGGTGGATCCAAGGTTAGAGTCATTGCCTGCCTGCCTCCCGGATCCCTGCCCTTCGCTATTTTCTCTGCCACCCAACTGGCCTAATCCTCGCGTGCACTCTGGGCGCCCGGATGGTCGCCTCTCCCCTAAGAGCTTCTCCGCTCCGTCTAATCTCCATCCGTGGCTGTGTCCAATCTCCAATCCCTATTCCCCCATCTGGAAGGTTATGCCGTTAAGCAGAATCAAGGTCGGAGAGCTCACGAAAGGCATGGGTTCTGGGACCAGGCTGATCCGCGTTCGATCCCTGTTCTCCTGCGTGATCTCTGCGACTCCTTTGACCTCTTGAGAGTCGGTGTCCTCCTCTGTAAAATGGGAATAACAATACTGCCTGCCTCCTAGGGTTCTCGCGAGGCTCATGTCATTTAATCTGAGTATGCGAAACTTTGTCATTGTGGTTATTTTATCTCTGTATTATTATTAACGGGAAGTCTGTCCACCTCCAGGGAGCGTTCCCCTGCAAAGGTGGAGTTCCCGAGGCTGATGCGGGCTGGTCTTTCAGCCTCTCCGACCCCTGTGGTCCTGTCGCTACAAGAGAAAGCCCGAGACTGTCAGTCTGCCTGCTCTCTCTCGTTATTTCAGAGCGATGACAATAATGTCCAGAATCCAAAATAGCCACGGGACGAGCGATGCCTGTCTGGATGGCCGCATTGCTTCGTTTTCCTTTTTCTCTGAAGGCCAATGGGAGGGTTAATTTACTATTCTTTCACTAAATTTGCCAATCTACTTGCTGCTGACCCCATGGCCTAATAGATGACACTACCAGGCCCATATATAACCCAAGGGGGGGTCTCATAATGGGGTGATGAAGGGAGGTTGCCAATCAGCTGCTAACTCCCCAAACGCTATAATAAAGATGTCAGTCCCTGAATGGATGAGGTCGTAACTCGGGGAGCCGGGGGTGGGGGGGCAGGGCCTGCGGGAAGGAGAGACAATAGCAGCCAGGACAGAGGCCTGGCACCCCCACCCCCACCCCCCACGGCCCCGCCTTCTCCTGCGATGCTCTGACTTCCAGTGGCCAGATCCAAGGACAGGAGGAGGTGACCAGACATTCCCCCGGCCAGGGCGAGACCCTGTGCGCAGAAGGCCGGTGACCCCACCAGCACAAAGCACCTTGTGAAGTGCTTTACTCTTTCTGTTTGAAAACCACTCTGCACACATAATACTGTAGAGTCGTCTTCCTGTCGAAAGCGGAAACCATACAGAAGACGGTGGAGTAGCAAAGGGTCCCTCCCTGCCGCGTCAGACCCCTCGGCCCTCCAAGGGGATCGTTGTTAAGGGCGTAAAGGAGCACTGATTGCAAGCGATGAGCCCGTGCGGACACGCTGCGATGAACTAAAGTCCGCCGTCTCCATTCGGGCCCACGCTTGGAGTTGTCCATCCCGTGGGTTTTGACAAATGCGTACTGTCACATTCCACTGTGACCGCGTCATACAGGATAGGTCACTGCCCTAACAGCCTGGGTTTTTTTTTTTTTTCTTTCCCTCTCTTAAACTTTTCGGTTTGAAGTCATTATAGACTCATAGGAGGTCGGAGCGCCTACGCAGCCCCATGAACCCTCTCCAAGCGCGGCCAGGTCCGCAGCAGCGGTGACTGACGTGGGTGTATTACTGTCGCCTAAACCACCGGCCGCAGGGTCAGGCCCTTACACACCGTGCATTTAGCAGCATCTCTGCGTGTCACAAATATACAGGCGGGCGGTTGGCTTGGATGTTGTTTGAATATCACCGCGACTCTGTCTGCGCCTGTAAGGAGCCGGCTCGTGTCCTTGACCCCTTTTTTTATTTTAATTTTTTTTAATGTTTATTTATTTTTGAGAGAGAGAGACAGAGTGTGAGTGGGGGAGGGACAGAGAGAGGGAGACACCGAATCCGAAGCAAGCTCCAGGCTCCGAGCTGTCAGCACAGAGCCCGACGCGGGGCTCGAACCCACAAACCGTGAGATCGTGACCTAGGCCGAAGTCAGCCGCTCGACCGACAGAACCACCCAGTGACCCTGTCCTTGACCTCTTTGCACACTGAGTCATAGGGGTGACCCTAATTTTCTCTGTTGACCGCAGGGACCTGCCCATTATGGGGGGAGGGGAGGGGCTCTGTATCTGTAGCCGCGTTCCTGGAGGCCATTCGGGTTGTTTTCGGGTTTTGGGGGGCCTAGACAACACCGCCCTGAACACCCGTGTAGGAATGAGCATTTTGGAGGCATGGTTTCCTGAACACAGATCTGCTGGGTCAAAGACTGTGTTCTAGGCCTGATGTCTCGATGCACCCGGCCTGGTTCGCATCCCCGGGGTGTTACACGGGTTGGCTCACTGAACCCTCACTAGACTGTGGGGCGGGTACTGATGTCGTTGTTTCCACTTGGAGGTGGGAAGCCGAGGCTCTGAGGGGTGAAGTCACGACAGCTCTAAGTGGCACACAGCTGGACCTTCTGTCTGCTGGGCACTCTGTCCGTCAGGGGCGGAGGGAGGCCTGGAGTTTCAGAATGGATCCACTGTGCCCACTTTGGGGACGCCCCCTCTGTCCGCCACTTCTGTCCTCTCCTCACTTGTCCACGCTCACTTCTGTTTCCGTAGGGGAAGCATGCAGGCCCCCAGGTGCCTCGCTCCCCTGCCCCGAGAGGGGCTCCTACCTGCGCGTCTCCCTGCCCCCGAGGACACAAGCTGCACATTTGTAGCGAGGTGTTCAGAGCCCAGCGTACCCGCACCTCCTTTGTATTTCCCCCCAAAGTGCTGATTAGGTTTGGCATCCGGGCCCCAGCTGGCGGGGGCCAGGGTCGTTCACTCCTCCGGGCTCTGGACGAGGGGACATCATGAGTCACCGAGTCGGGCCCGCTAGAGTCTGGGCCTGCATGGTTTCTCCTTGGCTCAGATGGCAAGTTCAGCCTCTCACAACCTGGACCCACCTGCCTGGCTCTGTGAACACCCTGGGCTGGGGAGGACAGAGAACCACCTGCCTCGAAGGGACTAAGATCACGCCAGGCCCGAGCCCCTATTTGTACCGGGTGGGGGCAGAGGATCAGAGAGGGGAAGGACCTTGCGCAGGGTCACACAGCAAGGCTGTGGGGGAGGTGGGACTACAGCCCGAGTGTCTGGGCTCCTGGGCCATTCCTGTGTTCATTTTGCTCAGCCCTTCCTTTCCTCTTCCCTCCCTCCTCCTCTTCCTCCTTCTCTCCTCCTTTCCTGTCTTCTCCACTGTGCCTTGGCTGCCCAGGGACACCATCCTTAGTTTCCAAGACAAAATTTCAGTCCGATCAAGGGAGATAGACCCAGATCAGGGCATGGAGGAAGCCCGGAGAACACTGTAGGCAGGAGACACTCTGAATTCAAAGTGGTCAGCCCCGTCCAAGGGGCCTACCACCCTAGGGGACCCTTGAGCTGAATCTCCAAAGCTGAGAAGAAATTGGAAAGGGTGCTTCAGGGAGAGTAGCCTCCCCGAGCAACGGTATGGTGGTTTCAGCAAAGCCTCCGCGTTCCCGTCTGCAAGGTGCCAACCTAAGGGGTGATGCTGGGTCGAAACGGGGCCCTGACGAAGAGATTGCCACGTGGCCCTACAACCTAGAGATTGCGCTGATGTGTCCTTGGACCCAGCATCCCCGAGGCCCGTCCCCCTCCTGGGACCCGTCCCACCCGCCTGCCTTTGTGTAGACACAGACCCCGCATCCTCAGCCCTGCCCCAGCTGGTGGCTTGGCTCCTTGCCCGACAGCTGGTGCAGCCGGGCCTATTCTGGGCCACAGGCAAGGATTTATTCTGCGTTTTCTGAGCATATTGAATTCATTCATTAAGCCGAAATGGCTGCTCTGGGATGTAAACAATTATATTTTTAAAAAGCCCACAAAACCCTGAAGTGGCCGACGCTAGAAGGCATTGCTCGTGGGCAGCCCCACACCGTGGGAGGGCGGGGTGGGGAGGCTGAGACCCCCCCTCCCCCGGGCCAGCAGATTTCACATAGGGTGAGCTACTCCCTTGCCGGATAGCCCTGTCAAGGCCCCTTCCAGCTTCGTAGCCTCAGTTTCCCATAAATGATAACAGGAGCTGATATCTGTCCAGTGCTTACTATGTACCAGGCACTATTCTAAGAGCTTTGGCCATTTCTTATCCCATTTTACAGATGAGGAAACTGAGGCTCAGAGAGGAGAAAGGGCTTACCTAATGGGGGTGGGCCAGATGCCCTCGGGGCTCTCTATAAGCCTTGATCACCAGAGCCCCTACTAACCTATAGCTGGAGGTGGGGAGATGTAAGAGGTAAGGTAAGTTATGTAAGGTCATGGACGTGGGAAGGGGAGGAGCCCAATTTTGGGTTGTAGAATTCCATCCTTAAAGATTTCGCTCCTATTCATTTTTTTAAAGTTTATTTGTTTTGAGAGAGAGAGAGAGAGAGGAGAGGAGAGACAGAGGGAGAGAGAGAATCCCAAGCAGGCTCTGCACTCTCGGCACAGAGCCAGACTCGGGGCTCGATCCCACGAACTGTGAGATGATGACCTGAGCTGAGCCCAGGAGTCGGACCCTCAACCCACTGAGCACCCCCAGGCGCCCCTAAAGCCTTCCGTCCTATTCTTTATGCCACGTTATGTCGTAGGGTCCGGGGCGCCATCATTAAATGCAAGCAGTAATGAGACCTTTTCACATGGCTACAGTAATGGCAACAGTAATGGCAACAGTAATGAGACCTTTTCACATGGGGAGAGCAGGTGTGGATTTAGCACAGGGTCAGGCACGTGGTGAGCATTCAGGAGACACCGCTTGCCGGCTGGGCTTTCCTCAGGACCCAGGAAGCAGCTCCAAAGGGAACAGCGTGATAGGCTGAGGGACGCCGGAAGGTAGGAAAAGCACGGACAGGGAGCCAGCCAGGGCTGCTCCAGTCCTGGCTTCTGCCTCACTAGCTGTGCGGCCTCAGGCAAGTCTCACACCTGCTGCTGGCCCTGCCGCCGAGCCCTTGCTCCTGGAGTCCCCTGGAGGGAGCAGAGTAATGTGACAAGTCTCCCCTTCCACCGGCTCCTCAGCAAAGATCACCAGCTCTGCGGGCTTCACATCCAATGTCTCACTTCATCCTTCCTTCAAACAACCCTCTGGGAGAAGAGCCACCCGTCTCACGGATTTGGAAACTGATGCTCAGAGAGGGGACATCTCCTGCTGGAGATCTCGCCGCCAGGCCGAGTCTGCCTTTGGATGTCCAGCCTCCGCTTCTTTCCCTAGTTGCCACCGCCCCAAAGATGCCATGTCTGCCTTTTCCCTCCAGCCTCGTGATCGAGTTAGCTCGGGAGACTCCTCCTCCGGCTCCCCTTCTCTTGTAAATTCCTGATGCCCGTTGGTATACTCGAGGCTCTGAGAAGTCCTGCACGAAAGCGGCCATCTTCCTTGGTTTACTCTGATGCTGCCCCAACTGATTTGTCTAGTGAGACTTCTTTTTTTCCCCCAAACACCTGCTCATACTCCCCAGAGCGCTGGGAGTGGTCTGTACATTGCCTTCTAGGCAATGTGAGCTGCAATCCAGTTGGGTTATAGATGGCTTATTGACCAGGCCTTACAGGAAGCACTGACTGTGCACACGCAGAAAGGTGTTGGGGCAGACGGCAACTTTGTCTGAAGCCGGACAGGTGGGACAGTAGGGACATACAGTAGCAGCGATAAGAAGCAGGCAGGGCTTTGAAGTTCTAGCCCGTAAGAGGGTTGCCTTTTCCATGGTCCCAACACTAGAACCTTGCTGGTCACCCCTGCGCAGAAAGCCACAGCTGCCTGAATTGAGTTGGTTCCCGGGGTTTCTCTTTCTGACCCATCCGTCCCCTGGAAGGGCAGAAATCTCAGAGCGCGATCATAATCGTAGGAGCTGACGTTCACAGAACGGACCCTGTACTAAACGATCTGCACAGATAACCTCACTGAGGCTCCCCAAGCGCTTCATGGGGGTAGGTTCCCATTTTACAGAAGAGGAAATGGAGGCTCTAGGAGGTGACAGGACCTCCCCCACACCACGGGGCTTTAGGCGGGAGAGGTAGGATTCGAACCCAGGCACTGCCTCGTCTTCTAGCATCTCTAGACTTTCAGGCTTATCTCTTCCCTGCAGGTCACATCCTTCCTCGCAGGGCTCCGGATTGTGAACCGCTGTGTGAGGAGATGTGACCCAGATGCACTAGCGTTATAAATAAGTCACATAATGCTTGGTAATTCAGCGACAGCACGGCTATTGTTGGAAGTTGTTGGAAGGAGAAGTAACTTGGTTATTAATAAATGCAGGAGGCCTCAGTAATTGATAGCAATTGAACTCCTGGTGCACAGGGGAAAGCTGTTGTGTTATTATTTCATCTCTCTCTCTCTCTCTCTCTTTTTTGGATCAAACATAAAGGGAAAAACCTGCTTTTGCAGGTGGATTTGAGCCTCTCAGAAACTGTAGTCCGTTTACATTTCCTTGCTCCTTCCTTTTTTTCTGGCTCTCATTTTTGTCCTTTCTATTCAAATCCCAACCTGCCTCTTGCCAGCATAGTGACCTTGGTAGGTGATTCAGGTAAGGCAATTTGTCCAGGGTCACCTGGCTAATTGAAGGGTCTTTCTGGTAAATCAGTGTTTCCTAAACTAGCGTCTCATGGGACATCAGACCTGCAAGGTGCTCCTAAAAGTATTCTCAGGCCTAATATGTCTGAACAGAATGTCCTCTTCTTGGAGATTCATAAGATATACTTTAAAGGCTCTGAGAAGTCCCGCAGTTTAAGAAACTTGTTTCACCAAGCAATGACCAGCTTGATATGATACAGGATTCATTTCTTCCCAGTGACACTGATGAACGACATGGAATGACAGCTATGAGGAACGCCTTTGGGGGAACTGAGCCCCCAGCTGTCTGGCCGCTCTGCCCTGTTCCATACCGCTCTGCCACACGGGGACTTTCTGACTCAGCCCTGCCCTTGGTGGCACACTGGCTGGAGCCGGGCCTCACCCCAGATGTTGCAAATGGCTTCAGAGGAACAAAGACACAAAGAAATAGCAGCCTACCAAACCTTGGGTCTCTTTCAGACCCAATTCTTGGCCTCAATAATTGAAGGGAAATGCAAACCAAACCTTGCTCTAAGCGTGACCAGCCTCGAAGGCCCTCTTGGAGTCTTAGCACCTGACGTGGGTACAGCTGCTGATTCAGGCATTCAAGGGCAAGATGGTTCACGTGGGAGGTGATCCCAGGATGTACTGTGGGGAAGGAAGGCAGCCTTGAAGGGTGTGTTAGCAGGCCAGCTATCGCTGTGCGCAACTGGGGCTCAGTCCCGCTAGAGACCTCTGGGGGGCAGCATAGAGCACACACACGGAGTTAACCCACTCAGAGGGCATCACCTTCCGTCATTGGTTGAGGGCTGAGGATTTCAATTCCATGGCACTTCCAGCTCCCCTGGCATGAGCAAGTGCCACTGGGAGAGACCGCCCGCAGCAGGAGGGAGCACAGCAAGCCCCCCCGGGGGGTGGGGGTGGAGCTCTGACGGCGCCCTTGCTGGTCTCCCCAACCCCCATGTTGCCAGGAGAAGTCTGTCCCTGTTTCCTTTTGACTTGACCTACATACAGCCCACGTGTATGTTCAAACTCAACCTGAAACGGGATGCAGGGAGGTACCAGAACCGCCGCTAATCGGGGGTCAGGGACCTGGACTCAAGTTCTAGCTTGGCCACTTACATGCTGGGTGACTTAGGGCAGGGCAATATCCCCTCCTGTGTCTCAGTAGCTTGTACTGTAAAATCAGGCTTAAACAACACTCAGCCTGCAGGCCCTGCAAGGCAGTTGGGAGCTCGGCCAAGGTCACACAACTGTCCTCTCCCTCAGTGTAGACACACTCAGTGTTCATCCTTCAGGCCATGGCGAGGCGCACGGACCCTTTGTCACTAAGACTAAGAGAAGAATTGGTCCTTGCAAATAATCTTTAGAACAGATCCACGGGTGGGTGGTTCCTATGACACGTGCGTTGTATTTATGCAAATCCCGCCATACATGCAAGGCAAACACAAAGCTAGGGGTTACAGGTGCGCGTCTTTTCAAAAGTCCTGGCCGCTAGAGGCAAGCCATCCATTTTATGTGTGTGTGTGTGTGTGAGCGTGTGTGTGTTCTGTTGGAGGCAAAGCCTTCTGTGTTGGACTTGTAAAGAAGAGAAGCTATTTACGGGCCATTTGAGATTCTCCAGGGCAATCTTAAGGGCACTTGACTTTAGACTGAGACTCACTGTGAGGCGAGGCCCCTCTGCACCAGCGCCACGGTTAGGATATTGAGTGCTGGAGTCAGGAGGCCTGAATTCAAATCCTACCTCTGCCCCTTCCCAGCCGCGTGGCCTTGGAAAGTCACCCTGCGGTCTGGTGTTTTCCTAAGCCAAGCGGTGATGTTACTGTTGGCCCCTGGGGCCGCGGGGAGGATTCAATGAGGCAGCAGCGGTGTTTGGTGCTGAGTCCAGCGCCTGGCGTGGGAAGGTGCATGGCACGTGCTGCTGGCTGAAGTTAGGATATTCAGGTGGCCTTTGTGATATTGTCAAACACTGGCCTTTTGGTTTCTTTTTCTTGGGTGAGCGAGACAGAGGAGGAGTGACAGGTGGGCCACCAGGGAGCATTTCCTGCTTAGAGCTCAGCATCACGTGTCCTGTGCGACGCTTGCAGAAGAGGGAGCAGGTCCCTGCATGGTGTGTGCAGAAGCCAGACTGCGGTCCTACCTGCCACGGGGCCCTGTGTCCCGCCAGGGACCGGCAGAAGGGCTGACAGCCATGTGCACAGGCCTGAGATGATCTCTGTGTGTGGCTTTGGCGTTATTCTGGGCACAGTCTCCTTGCCTCCTGGTGGGTGAGGAGAAAGCCCTGGGTTGAGTTGCATGACCCCCTTTGGAGGGGGCTAGAGGCAGGGAGAAATCCACAAACCCGCCCCACAAAGAGTCCCCTCTGAGGAGCTGGCTCCATCCTGTCTGTCCGTCTCACTTCTGTGTTGTCTTTCATTTGATCTTTCCTGTTAGAAAAGGCGGTCTCTAAGGTTCAGATGGCGGGTTCCGTGGGGAGAGGAGAACACAGAGATTCTCCCTCCCCGGTCTTGGAGAAGCGGCGAGGGAAAGCAGGTGGGGCTGGCCGTCATCGAGAAGCGTGCATTCCACTCTCCATTCCTTCCACCATGTAATTACCCACTTTACAAATGTTTGTTGAGCACTTCCTGGTGCCAGCTCTGGTCGGGATAGAGCAGCAACCATACAGACTCTGCCCGAGCACACCAGCAGGTGGCTTCCGCGAGGTCTGAGATCCGCACACAAGGGCGGGAATCCTGCTCTGCCTCTCACTCCCTGGACCAGAAACTAGACCTTGCCGGGTCTGTTCCACATCTTTGAATTACCTCAGAGGCTTTTTATGAGCGTAAAGAAGAGGGTGAGGAAACACATCGCACAGTGCCCGGCACGTGCCGACGCTTGATGGCTGTCCTTGTTCAGTAAGTGATGGCTTTTCAGGAGAAGGAAACATCGCATAAATGAACATCACTTGGATGGGAATCTCCAGCCCCGGTGGCTTTCCGAGGACAGCTTTGTCCTTGGCTTTGGGGTCGGTTGGTAGGAGGTGCTGAGCCCATGTGTGTCTGCGTTTCCGTGGAAGAGAAATGACCTCAGTTGGCTCAGAATCTCTGGGGCGTGGCCCAAATCTGAAGGGCGCCGATTCATTATCCATCCCCCAAATCCTCTCCTGAAGCCAGAGACAGACAGATCTGCAGGAGGAGTCCCTGCAGCCGCCAGGACGGAACAATCCCGGTCGGGTGAGTGGTGCCCTCTTTGATTTCACAGGTGGAGAAGGGAATAGACATTTATTGAACACCTTCTCAGGGCCAGACGCTCTGTTGGGTATCTCCCGCGTAAGTGTAACCATCTCACCCAGTCCTTGCAGCCCTGTGATGAAGTGCTTGGGGTTTTATGACTCCATTTTACAGATGAGGAAACTGAGGCTCAAAAAGGCTGTGCACCTCACCCAAAGACTGGCAGCTGAGAATGGCAGAAGCGGGGATAAGGACCCAGATCCTGTCTGGTCCAGTGTCCATGTTCCTGTCTCTGCCTCGGGTGCCCCCCAGTTCTCTGTCTTCCACCCATGTCTGAACAAATATAGGGGAACCCATGGGGTTGGATCTTGTGCACCAACCAGTCTTTAGGGAACTGGAAGCAAAACACGCATTTTCCTGGAGAAGCTCCCTGTGTGTCCCCCCCCACCCCCACCCCCACCCCCTGGATGCTGCCACCAGCAGGATGCTGCACTGGGCCCTGGGAAATATCCCCCTTGTCAGGCAGGATTTAGAGTCAGATCGAGCCTGTTCACTGCTCCTCTTTTCAGAAAGAGCCATGGTTGATTGCCCTCCCGATTCAGCAAGGTACCGAAGGTCACTGCAGGCAGAGTGTAGGGGAATAATTTGGAGAGTGGCAGAGGAGGGTTGACAGGGCAGGAGAGAGACAGGACATCGCCTACCTAGAACATTATCTCCTATTTAACTGCCTTTCAACCCCCAACACAGGGGGAAAGAAGACTCACTAGGGGCTAACAGCCTTTAAAATCTCTAACCCTCACTAATCTTCCATTTTGACACAGAGCAGACCTCCGGCTCCCAGGTAACTGTGTCTAATTAGCATCTATTGATACTTTTGTGCTCATATTGTATTTATTTCTGCTTTCTGTTTGTGACAAGTGATAATGGTGTTGGTTTGCAAACTGGCCCCAGCTCACCCAGGGCACAGGGACTCCAAAGACAGAAACAGATCACTCCAGATTGGTAGCCAGCAGGTGTAATAAGCAAGGGAATTTACATAGGAGCCTTGTCTCTGCTGGCCAGCCCTGTACATCCCTGCACCCACCCACCCGAATCTTAAAAGTGTGTACAGCATATTCAATCCAGATGGTGTAAACAACACCTTACTCACTCAAGGCTAAGTCCTTGAAGACAGCTCCCCCACCCGCTATGGGAACGTGGGCAGAATGTACGTTTCACAGAGAGGGGAGGGGGCTGAGGAGCCCAGGGCCAGCTCCAGGGTCAATGGGCAGTCACGTCCTCTCGATGGCCTCCTCCAACAAGTGGGTTTTCATTTAAGATAAGGCTGTAATATTTCTCCTCACAACATATTTAGTTAAGTGAAAAAGATAAATGAGTCCGTGTTAAGGAAAGTCTCACCTAGGGTCCCAAGGATACGGCAAATTTCTTAAAAGTGGGTATCTGAGGGACTGATTTTGGTGAAATGGTACTTCTTGTATTTAGTGTCCATCTGATTTCTGGTGGCTTCTCTGAATCAGCCTTTTCATCTGTAAAGTGGGAATATTCTCTTGTGATGATCAGTGCTGAGTAACTGGCGTGGAGGAGGATGCCAATGAGCAGTGGCTATTGTGGCCCCTCGGTGACCTGGGGGCAGGGCTCCTTCCCTTGGGTGGCACCCAAGTATCACATAAAATCTTTTTCCGAATTTCCACCAGACTGATTCTTCAAGACGTCTTCTTGAAGAACTGGGCCCTGTGATCTCTTTCTGATGGATTGAGAAACCTAGGGCAGCTGTGTTTTTTATTTCAAAGAAGGAAACATTTATGGGAAGATAAGTAATGGAAGAAATTATTTAAGGATGGCACTCGTATTGGTTTTCATCAGCCATTAATTTTTTATTCGGATTATAAAATTAGTACACAAGCGCCATAGAAAATTTAGAAAATACAAAATCCCCTTACCCAGCTATGACTGTTCATATTTGGACATATTTCCTTTTTACTATTTTTAAATTTTTTGAAATGTTCGTATTTATTTTTTGAGAGAGAGACAGGACACAAGCAGGGGAGGGGCAGAGAGGGAGAGAGAGGGAGACACAGAATCAGAAGCAGACTCCGCGTTGTCACCACAGAGTCCAACACCGGGCTCGAACTCGCGAACTGCGAGATCGTGACCTGAGCAAAGTCGGACGCTCACTGACTGAGCCACCCAGGCGCCCTGCTTTTTACTATTGTTGTTTTTTTACAACACTTTAGAATGATTTGCACAGTTGACATCATACTCTGGTACAGTTCTCTAATTTGCTTTTTACTTAATGTTTGGCTGTAAGCATTGTTTGTGTTGGACAGTCTTTGTTGTTGATCCTAAATGGCCTTATAATAGGTCATAGTGTGGTTCCCCATTGCTCCTTCAACCTCATTCGGCTCCTCCTCATCCCCCTCCCCTGCCTTGCCTTCCAGCCACCTGGCCTTCTTGGCATTTCTCGAATAGACTATGTTTATTTCTGCCTCAGGACCTTTGCACAGTCGCCTCCTCCCCTCTCTAAAGCTCTTTCCTACTTCTTTAGGAAGCCACCTCCTTCTCACCTTTTATAACCCAGCTCAGACCTCACATCCTCAGACAGAGCCCTCTCTGACCACTATGGATCCACAGGGATGCTCTTAGTTTCTCTTGATCTCGTCTCTTGGCTTTATTTTCTCCTTAAAGGGGAGTCACTTTATAATTCTATCACCTGAAGTTATCTTGTTCATCTATTTGTTTTCCTGTTTATTGTCTAATTCCCTCAATAGCTTGTAGGCTCCATGAGGACAGGCACCTTGTCTGTCTTGCCCATCATTGATTTCTCTGTGGCAGACACAGTGCCTGTCACGTAGTAGGAGCTCAGTACATGTGTTTTGAATAAATGGATGGGTAGTCAGGTGGTCGGATGTGTGGCTGGGTGGGTAGTTGAATGGATGGGTAGGTGGGTGGCAGGAGGCAGTGGGTGGGTGGATGGATAGGTAAGTGGATACATGGGTGGACAACTCATACTTGTTTTTACTATCAATTCCCCAATTCCACATTTAGAATGTCCACATGATAATTGTAATTGCTTTGAAAAAGTGAACAATGCAAATGCAAGGAAGCAGGAAAAGCATATGTCTTGGGAAACCTGACCCCTGCCTGGGGCGGTTGTTGGGGTTCCCCGCTGAGGGCGGGTGGCCCAGAGGGTGGGAGGTGGCGAGATCCCCGAGGTCCTCTTGGGAGCCCACACACTCCATGCCCAGGGGTTCACCACCGTCCTTCTGCTTTGTCCCTCTTGCAGTCGGCCGGAAGCAGTTCATGCGGTTCGAGTGGGCAAACCACGCAGCGGAGGCCCTGGGCTGCGAGTATGAGGAGCTGAACACGGCCACCTTCAAGCACCACTTGCGACAGATCATCGAGCAAGTGACATCTGGGCCGGGCCGACGGAGACCTGAGGGGGAGGAGACCAGCTCAGGTGCCACACTGCTGCCTCTCTGGGTGGGCCAGCCTCTGGGGACACTACAGCACACGTTCACCTGCTCATCAGGACACACTATATGCAGGTCTTCCAGGTGCAAGGGAAGCCCTTGTGGGCGGAAGTGGACATGGGTCCCGCCTGCAAGGTGCTTCTGGCCAAGCAGCGCTGTCCAGGGTCCTTGAAGTCTCTGCTGCAACCCAGCAGGACGCCCTGGGCTATGGAGGGGGGATGCTGTGAGCTCTGCCAAGGGACCAACACTTTTCCATTGGCTATTACGTTTGTTGAGCCCCTACCTGTCGGGGGAAGCCTGGCCTTCCAGTGTGAGGAACCAAAATTAGGCCGGGATGGCAAAAAGGACTGGGAGAATAGTAGATGAGGCTGAAGAGCTGGGGTGGGAGGTGGTCAGCTCATATAAGACTCTGTTTTTTGTTTTTTGTTTTTATGCTCAGGCCCATGAGAAGCCTTGCAGAGGCACAGGCAGGGAATGCCATGATGTGACTTGTCCTTCAAATGGCTCAGCCGGTGGCGGCGGGGGGCGGGGGGGAAGACAGGGGAATGGGTGGGAGAAGGGAGGACACACAGGAACTTACACAGTCACTTAGTGAGATGATGGTGGTTGCACAAGGGAGGCAGCGGTAGATATGTTCAAGGTCTACTCTTATACAAATAGAGATTATAACATGGGCCCTAGTGGAGAAGCAAGGGATTGGGGTGGCTTCTAGGATTTTGGCCTGAGTGGTTGGAGGAGCAGAGGTGCCTCGGACTGATGTGGGGGGTGGGGGGAAGAAGAAGGGCTTTGTATGGCACCTGCTGGAGTGTGATCGGCTGGGTCCCAGATCTGCAGCCTCCACCAGCCAGATGCTTTGGCTGCAGAAAGTGAGGACAGAGGGACCTCCTGGAACCCCAGGAGTCTCTGAGAACTAAGAGTGGTTGTCTCAGAGACTGCAGAGTCCGGCATCAGTGGGTAGCACTGTTTCGAATTGTGGTATGGGGCCCCATCTCTTCGAGGCCCCTCAGATCCTCGGAGCTGCCGCACCTCTAAGGACTTCCGCTTGATGACTAATGTCACCTGGATGCCACTAGCCTTTTGTCTGCTTCTGGGTCCAGGTGTGAGCTGTAGTCTGCTTGTGGTCACTCCTCCTCTCTGAAACACACACACGTGCCCCACAGTCACACACATGCACGTGCACACACACACCACAGGCCCACAGACTCACACTACACATGCACATGCACAGGTGCACAGACATTCACCACACACACGCACAGGCACGCAGGAAGCACACCAGTGCGCACAGACACATGAGCGTATGTGCACACACATTCCGACATCAGCGCTAATTACATCTCAGGCCAAGGTATCAAGGGTAGATGTGAAGCAGACAGGGGACCAGCAGGCTTTGGAGAGATGTGGAGAGGCTGTGGGTTGCCTAGCAACAGCCCAGGTTGGGAGTGGAGCTGCAGGAGGGGTGGGAAGTGCCTTGGGGCTGCACTGGGGCTGCCTGGAATGTACAAACAGAATTGTATCTCCAGGCACAGCGCAGATTTGAAAATCGTGTTTCCGATTCTGCGGATGGACCCGAAGCCTGAGGGTCAGGATTTACAGTCTGACCCTCCCGTCGCAAAGTCTCACTCTGCTTCGTTCAAGGCACCCTAATCAGGGCTAGCTATTTTAATGGGACGTGTGTGTGTGTGTGTGTGTGTGTGTGTGTGTGTGTGTTTAAACAAAATTGAGACTGTGACTGTATTAATAGTTTGCTAAGCCTTTTCATTCCTCCTAACATCACAAGTGGGCACTTTTCCATCTCTCTCCAAATTCATCTCTGCCTGACTTCAAGCACTCCTTTGCACAGACTACAAATTATCTAACCCCATTTGCTATTGTTGGATATCCAAGTTGCTTCAAAAAAGCGATTTTTGTCCAATGTAATCAATAATCAGGAGAACATATGTACCCAGAGATCTTTGTTTCTCTGAATATTTCATTAGGATTAAAAGCCCAGGAGTGAAATTATTAAGTCCAAGTGTACGAACATTTTATGGCCTCTGCCACAGGATTGCCAACGTTCCCTCCAGAAAGAGGGAACAACAAAAATTTACTGAGTGCCTACTATGTGTCAGGCACTGTGGATCTGGGAGCCAAGACACCCAGAGATGGTCCCCATCCTCGGGTCATTCCCGGCCTGCTGCCGGGCACGGGCGTGGGGGGAGGTTGTTAATAAAATAACTACACAGTAAAGATATACTGAGCTCAGTGCTCTAAGAGCAGGGTACCTTTGTCCTTCTGTGTCTGGCCTATTTCACGTAGCATAATGTCCTCTGGGTTCATCCGTGTTGTAGTGCGTGACTGGATTTCCTTTTTTTACAACTGAATGATACACTTCACGTTCCCAATTATATGTGGAATCTAACACAGTCACACTCATAGAAGCAGAGAGTAGGGTGGGGGTTACCCGGGGCTGGGGGAGGGGAAATGGGAGAGAATGAGTGAAGGGTATACAGTTTCATTCGTGCGAGATGAGAAAAGCCTAGAGCCCAGACAAATAAATGGATGGACACGATGACCAGCACACAGATATGTCCACTGTGCAGCCTAAGAACCTGTGGCTACCAATACTGTCTTGTATACTGACAGTTCTTTTGAGGGGGTAGATTGCCTGAGAATTGGCTTAACACAGGGGTGGTCAAGGCAGGCTGCCCTGGGAGGTGGCACTGGGTTGATCCCAAGCGATGAGAAGGAGCGCGCATTGGAGAAGACGTAGGGCAGGTTACTCAGAACCCCGTAAGTCCCGATAAGACACTTGGACTTAGTCTTGAGAGTGTGGGTACACAATTTCGGCAGTGGAGGGAGGTATGTGAGTGGAGTAGGGGTTGTTGAAGGCCAGCAGTGATGCCTGTGGAGTGTGGTCCTTGGCCCCAGGCAAGGTCCTGACCACGGATGTCTGCCTTTCCGTCTTTTCCACTCCAGGGCTCAAGATGACGGGCGTGGAGTGTGTGGAGGGGATGGCCTCGGGCCTGTACCAAGAGCTCTTTGCGGCTGTGGTCTCACTCATCAACAGGTAACAGCGGCCTCTTTGCAGGCACACAGATGAGCCCAAGCAGGGGGCGCTTTAGCAGTTTTTTTGTTTTTTGTTTTTTGGTGTTTTTTGTTTTTTGTTTTGTTTCTTAGCAAGAGAAGAGTGAGTTTTTGAGCCGGGAAGTGCTGGAAACGTTTAAATTCCACCTTGGCCACCCAAGGCATAGCTGTTCATCTCTCGGACCTCCCCTCTGCACCTGCAAAATAGCTCTGTCCCCCAGGGTCATTGCGAGGATTAAAAGAAAGAATGTATTTAAGCAATTCTTACTAATGGTGATCGTAAGATACCAGCAATAAAAATTAACAATTTGGGGGGACCCGCTAAGTCAGGACAAGGGCCTGCGCTAATTGGTTCCCTCGCCTTGTGACGTTTAAAATATATTTTTTAAGCTTTTAAAATTCATGTATTTTGAGAGAGAGAGAGACAGAGCGAGCAGGGGAGGGACAGAGAGAGAGAGACAGAGACAGACAGACAGAGGATCCGAAGCAGGCTCTGTGATGACAGCAGTGAGCATGATGAGGGAATCGAACTCACAAACCGTGAGATCATGACCTGAGCCGGTCGGCCGCTCAACCGAATGAGCACCCAGGCACCCCTTTGAAAGGGCTTGTTTTTAAAATTTTTAAAAAATGTTTATTCATTTTTGAGAGACAGAGACGGAGCATGAGTGGGGGAGGGGCGGAGAGAGAGGGAGACACAGAATCCGAAGCAGGCTCCAGGCTCTGAGCTCTCGGCACAGAGCCCGACACGGGGCTCGAACTCACCGACTGCAAGATCATGACCTGAGCTGAAGTCGGACGCTCAACCGACTGAGCCACCCAGGTGCTCCTGACTCCCTTGATCCTTACTGTATCCCCTGGGATCATCTTATTCATCCTACTATCATTTAAGAGTTGGGGAAACCTTAGCTCAGAGAGGTTAATTAACCTGCCTCAGGTCACACACCCTGGAATCGGTATTGAGCCTCGTTTTGGCGCTAGATCGGCTGGATCCCCATATCCACCCAGCATGCTGCCTCAGTTTCTCCACGTTTGTGATGGGAGGAGTGGGAGAGACTTGGACCAGCAGGGCCGGAAGGTTCCATGTGGCCTCGGGGCCTCGCCCCTCTCTCCCCAGGTCCTTCTCTTCCTGCCACCTCTCCATGGCCTCCATCATGGTGGTGGACCCCCCGGGCTTTCAGAACCCGCGGCACCAGTGCAAGGACCGGGCGGCCACCTTCGAGGAGCTGTGCCGCAATTACGCCCATGAGCGATTACAGCTGCTTTTCTACCAGCGGACCTTCGTCTCTTCGCTGGAGCGATACCGACAGGTGTGACAGGCCTTCCGCGGGGCTTAGCGGCGGGTGTGAGGCCAGTCGGGGCTGGGGGGGGAATGGTCTGGTCCTTCGGTAACCCCTGGTTTCATCCTGTTTGGCCCGCCACCGAACAAAGCCCTAACTCCGGACTCCGGCTCCCCAGGGCCTGTGCTGCCTCCCCATCTCCATGCACGGCCCCCCATGCCCTCCGTCCACGGACACCAGGGAACTCGGGGCTCCCCAGGCCTTGCTCCCCTGGCTGTCCCTTCATTGCCGTGACCTGTTCCTCTTGCATCTTCCTGGTGGAAAGCCCTTTGTGCTCAGTGGGTGGGTGAAAACACTGGACGTAAGGAGACACACAGCCCTTTGGATCCTAGCGTGGTAATATCTAACAAAGCCCAAGGTGCACTTCTCTAGGGGCATGAACCAGGAAACATGTACAGGTACTTTCCTTGCCAGCCCTTCTCTTCTTGCTTTTTTTTTTTTTTTTTTTTTTTTTTTAAAAGCAGCTTAAATTGAAATATAACATTCACACAGAAAATGCATAAAGCAGTGGAGTCCAGCTCAGTGAATTTATCCCAATGAACATACTCATGCATGTGCCACCCAAGGCAAAAGGGGAACACTGCCAGCACCCAGGACGCCCCCGGCCTATCCACTGCCTCCTTCCTCCCTGAAGGGGACCGCGTTGACTCCAGCAACTGCTAGTGGCAAAATGTTAGAAATGATCATCTTGCGTATCAGTAGGATAATGAGTATTGAAATTATGGTTTGTTTTTTGTTGTTTTGTTTTTGGTTGTTTTTTGGTTTTTTTGTTGTTTTTGGCTGGAGCCAAAAACTGATGATAAGCCCTGGCATCTGACTCTAACTCTGTCACTTATTGGCTGTGTGGCCTTAGGAAAGGCACGTGCCCTCTCTGATCCTTGGTTCCGTCACATGTAAAATAGAAATAGCAATATTCCTGTATCAGTTATCAACTGCCACAATAATGCTACGTAGTAAAGTGTCCCCAGAATCTAGTGGCTTTAAAAAATTACCTCTTGTTATTGCCTACAAGTCTCTGGATTGCCTGGGCAGTTCTCTGGTCTTGGCTGAGCCAGCTCCTGTGTCTGTGGGCAGATGCAGGGTGGGTGGGTGGCTCTGATGGTCCTGGCTGGTGCTTTCCTGTGTCTGGGGGTCAGATGGCCGTGAGCTGATCCGGGCAGGCCTTGGCTGGGATCACTCCTCTGTGAGCCAGGAATGGAATGTCCTATCCTCTGGCAGGCTAGCCCAGGCTGCTCTCATGGCACTAGGCAGGGTTCCAAGAGATGAGCAGGCATGTGCTGGGCCCCTCGAGTCCTCAACTTGGACCTGGCAATGACACTTATGTATTCAGTTGGTCACGGCGGGTCCGGGGCTGAGCCCTGACTCAAGGGGTGGGGAAATAGGTTCCCCTTCTTGATGGCAGAAACTGCAAGAGTGAGAGGCACAGAAGGGGAGACAACAGGGGCTATTTTTAAAATCATTTTTACCACACCGCCTGAAAGGGCTGCTTTGAGTATCTTATGAAGTAGGATAGAAAACGTCCAGGCTGTATTAGGTATTCAGTACATGATAGCAGCTCCCACAATATCTCAAGTTATTTCTGATGATCAAAGCAATACGTGCTCTTTATTCAAAAACTGGAAAGCGCATAGACGTGTCCATAAGCAGAAAACCTAATCTCCTTTAGCCCCACCGGCCACAGGCGACCATTGTGGCTGCTGTCTGTATTTTATACCACTTATTTTCCATTTATCGTCTTCTCTGCAGAGTTCTGATCCTTCCCTATACAGGATGTCGTTGTCTGCTGGTTTCCGCCCACCATCGTGCTATTCACGTGTCTTCCTTCCACGTGCAGCTTTTAGTAATCATGCATTTCAGTGGTTACGTCCAATTCTGTCTCCACCCTCCTTTGCACGTCTGGCTGTTTTCCACGATTAAGCTATTGTAAGAAACACTGCGATGAACATCGTGGTGCATAGCCGTGCCCGCACATGTCTGGTGACTTTTGTATTACAGGCGACTGTCATTAGCCGTAGTTTACGTTTGCTCCCTCGGGCACCCAGTGTTCAGCCCAGCACTCATTAGCTACTCAGTAAATCCTAGAAAAGTTTGGATTGAATGACCGGCTCCTGATAAAGCTGTCACCACGATTGCTGACAGCCCGCCAGGATGAACAAGGTCAGGATGTTATTGGAATGTCGGTCTACAACCCTTCTTCTCATACAAAGGCTATGGGGTGTTGAGAGACACATACGGACGACCTGCTTGAAAAAAGGGCAAAGGATTTGAATGGATACTTTTCCAAAAAAGATATACAAATGGCCAAGAAGCCCATGAAATTTAGGGAAGTGCAAAGCAAAACATTGAGATATCACTTAATACCCAGTAGTGTGGTTACTATCAAAACATAAACGAAACCAAAAACAGAACACAGCAAATGTTGGTGAAGATGTGGAGAAATGGGAACCTGTGTGTTGCTGGTGAGAATCTAAAACGGTGCAGCTGTTGTGAAAAACAGGACGCTGGTTTTGGAAAAAATAAAAAAAAAAAAAAAATAGAATTACCATGTGACCCAGCAATTCTCCCTCCGGGTATCTACCCCCAAAGAATTGAAAGCAAGGTCTCGAAGAGATATTTGCACCCACGTGCACAGCAGCATTATTCGTAATGGCTAAAAGTTAGAAGCAACCCACGTGTCCGTCAGTGGATGGTGAATTCCTGCGTAAATAAGTGTCCACACAATAGGCCGTTATTCAACCATAGAAAGGAGGGAAGTTCTGATCCATTGCAACGTGGATGAACCCTGAGGACATTATACTGAGTGCAAAATAAGCCAGTCACCAAGGGACAGATCCCGTATGACTCCACTCATGTGAGATGCTCACGAGAAGTCAAATTCCTAGAGACAGAAAGTGGAACAGTGGTTGCCAGGGGCTGGTGGCGGAGGAGGGGGGACGGGGAGCCTGTGTTTATTGGGGACAGAGTTTCTGTTTTGCAAGATGACAAAGTTCAGGAGGTGGGGGGCCGTGACGGTTGCACAACATGTGAGTCTGCTTAATGCCTCTAGCTCTACACTTAAAAAGGTAGATTTTTATGCCGTGTGTATTTTACCACAATTAAAAAAACGATAATAGGAAGGAGCCTGGCTTGCCCGGTCAGTGGAGCACGTGACTCTTGATCTCGGGGTTGTGAGTTCAAGCCCCATGTTGGGTGTAGAGATTACTTTGAAAAACTATTTTAAAAATGATAATAAGAAAAAAGTTAAGGGAAGGCAAAAGCCTTCACTTCTCTTATCTCCTCTAGAAGTTTTCCACCTCGGTCAGCTCACGGAAGGAACTAATGTTGAACTTTTGTGACTTTGCAGGAAGGTATTCCCGTGCCCTTTGACCTCCCGGAGCCTTCCCCAGGGACCACGGTGGCTGTCGTGGACCAGAATCTTTCCCAGGTAACGCGGGGCCCAGCCGACTGAGGCTCTGAGATGCCATGGAGGTTTTAATTGAAATACTAGATGATTCGAGTCTTGAAGCCACTGGTTCTCAATGCTGTCTGTCCCTGGAATGGCCGAGGCGTTGTTAAAGACAGTGAGGTTGGTGACCCACTCCCAGACCGATCCGAGGATGTGGCCCCGGGGCAACGAATCTTCAAATCCCCTCAGGTTGAGGACCACCCCTCTACTTGATGTCTGAGTCTGTGCTCGGTGCTAAGCTGAGGGGGGCTCAGGTCCAGTGCCCAGTGGATGGATGCTTGTCTGGAAAGGCCAGGAGCTCAGACTCAAGTGCAAAGTCCAGCAGAGACAGGAAGAATAGGGGCCACTGGGGGATGAGGGTGGGGGCAATGGTGGGTCCAGGCACTAATGGCCTTCAGTCTGGGGGATACCTGAGTCTTTACTTTTCTTTCCTATCCCAAGAGCCCGCGTGGCTGGCCCCAGACCCGCATACCTCTGCTCAACCCCCTCTCAGAACTGCCCTGGGCCATTTCACTCAACTTGCCAGATTCGGGGCCGATCCCGGTGACCTTGATCATATCCCATCGCCTCTCTGGGCTCAGTTTTCTCACCTCCAAAATGGGAACGGTGGTCTCCCCTGGGGCGGCTGTGAATGTTGATGAGATCCGGAGTCTAAAGTGGCTGGCAGGCTGCTGGGTGCATGCGAGGTGGCCTGCAGGTCACATGTTTCTCCTGCCGGGTGATACCACAGGCGGCCACTTTTCTCATTCTTTGTCTCCTGCCGGCCCGGGGTGGGTTCCAAGCCTTTTCTTGGCTCATAGTGGCCTGCACCTGTCCCTGCAAAGCTGCCTTGTCGGTGAGCCCTACCGGCCATTGCCTGTTTTTGCTTCCTGTTGGCACCTTTGGGCTGGTCCCCCTTCCCTTTCATGCTTCCTGGACTGGAGGGACGACCCAGGCAGGGTGAGGAGGGAGGGGCGGTGGGGTCCCCTGGACGCCTGCACAGTGGCTGGGAATAGCTACCTTCCCAGCTGAGGATGGGCTGGCTGTCACTTTCAACCCCCATAAAGAAAGGCGAGGTGAAGGCTCGGGATAGCTGGGATCCAGCTCTGGTTCTGCCCCGGTGCCCCTCCGTGTGACCCTGGGTGTGTGTCCCTTCTCCTCTCTGGCCCTCCGAGCGGGGTGGGTGGGGCACCCAACCATCCTGGTTTTCTGGCTTCAGCGCCGAAATGCCCACGTCCTGGGAGGTGCCGCAGTCCCAGTCACCAGGGGACATCTGGTCACCGCACGCGTCACATTTCCACCATAAGCACTTGGGGCCATTTCCCTGGTGTCCACTCACTGTGGACCCTCAGATAAGCAGCTTAGACTCTCCAGGTCTCTCTCTGTCACTGTGAACAAAACTTCAGAGTTACCTAGATGGCTTCTGAGGCTCGTGGCTCGATTTAAAATTCCGTGCTGTGCTATGAAGCCAAGTTCACCTTCTCTAGAACATTCTCCGGGCGCTCCCCTCCCCCTCTTAAGAGTTTAGTTTAAAAAAATGCAGATTTCTAAGAGAAAGCGATATGGATGGGATTAATCCTTTGATGTGTGGCTGTGCACAAATACATCCAGCTGCCTGTTTGCCTCTGGAATGTGTAATTTACAGAGTGCTCTCCCTTGTTAATTCCTCACTGCAGCCCTCTGAGGAAGGTATTGCCAGTCTCTAGTTTCCATAAAAGGAAATGAGGCTCAGAGTGGTGCAGTAAGTTACCCAAGGTCACACAGGAAGTGAGGACAGAGGCCGGAATGTACCTCCTGAAACTGAGAGCTTGTTAAGGTTTGAGGTTCCCACACTGAGAATCTGGGGGTGGGAGGGATCATGGCTCCGGGCCAGCACGTCTGAGCCATGATGCCTGGGACTCAGATTCCCCGACTCCTGTAGGTAGGAAGAGAAGCCTAGGACTGGCCTCTGTCAGGGATCAGGGCTCCTCGGTGATCCTGGGTTTTCCACCAGGTCCGCTTATCAGCTGTTGGAGGTGCTGAGGACTCCAGGGGCCTTTTCTGGCTCTTGGATGAGGAATTCCGGGTGGAGGGCTCCAGTGACAGCATGGTGCTCGAGCGTCTCTGTGCAGCCTTTGAGAAGAAAGGGGCTGAGGCTGAAGGTAAGGGAGTAGGGTGAAAGATGAAGGGAGAAGGGTGCTGAGTCCAGCCTGGGACTTGGAATCTGTCCTTGTCTGCTGCAGGAAAAGCCCTGACAAGGCCTGCATGAGGCGGGGTGGGGGTGGGGGTCTGAGCGCACAGATGTCTGTGCACATGCCTGCGTGTGCTTTGATTCATTTATGTGTTCATTCATTCGTGTAGTCAACAAATACATTGAGTGGCTACCTTTTTTAAAAATATTTTTAACGTTTATTCATTTTGAGAGACAGAGTGCAAACAGGAGTGGGGCAGAGAGAGAGGGAGACACAGAATCCAAAGCAGGCTTCAGGCTCTGAGCGGTCAGCACAGAGCCTGATGTGGGGCTCAAACTCACAGATCACGAGATCGTGACCCAAGCCGAAGTCGGACACTCAACCCACTGAGCCACCCAGGCGCCCCTTTGAGTGGCTACCTTGTTCTGAGAACCATGCTATGCAATGATGAGCCAGCCTGATGTGGCCTGTGTCCTCGTAGGGAGGATGTGGGTAGAGACTGTGGACAAGCTAACAGATAAGCACATCATCTGGTGAACCTAGGAGGACAGACCTGCTTGATGGTGTACGTCAGGTGGACCTAATTCTTCCGCGATCCAGGGAGTCAGGACAAGGTTGGAGATGTCATCTGGGCTCAGACTGCCAGAGGCTCTTGTGGGCCCCCCCAAAAAACATTAGTCTTAACCCCAGAACTATGAGAAGCCATGAAGGATTTTAGGCAGCAGGAGGTAAGGTCAGATTCAAGTTCTGGAAAGTTCGTGGAAGGCGGCCAGGGAGGTGAGAGAGAAGGTGGGCAGGCTATGGATGTATTCAGCAGGCAGAACACACAGCGTTTGGTGATGGGCTGGGTTGGTGGGGGAGAGAGAATCAAGAGGAGAGATGGAGACATCCAGAAGGAACCACGAGGTCGGAGGTCATGGGCTTTGGCTTCATTCAGCCCCAGGTTCCAGTCCGGCTGTCCGTGCTTCGGCAGGGCGACTCTGAGCAGACCTCAAATAGCCCCTGGTGGGGTGTTCACACAGTAGGAATAGGGGTCACCCCTGCCTCTCTCTTACCAGAATTTCTGCTACAGCGATTGGGTCAGAGACGTAGCAGCTTTGTTACGGGCAGCCGAGGGTCACAAGTACCGATCAACAAGGACAGGGCTGTTGATGGCGATGAAGAATGGGACTCCCGTCTTCTAAGGGGTTGGAGAAATCTGTCACGTATCTGGTGGTTGGTATTCTTACCCTCCAAGCTGAGGACTCTCAGCTCCAGACAGATGCTGGTAGAGGTGTCTAAGATCGCCCAGAGCGTGAGTGTCAGAAGGCGATGGCAAATGCTCTCTGTCCGGATCAAAATCTCTTGCGACGCGCCCCCCTCCACCTGGATGCCCTCAGGCTTTTACAAAGGCAGATTCGCTTTGAGATCTTACAGTTCCCGCTGGCATGGCGGGAGGGACCGGGACTCATTCCTTCAACAACGTTTATGGAGCACCTCATACGTGGCAGCCATGTCCTAGGCTGGGAGACCCATCCCCGAACAAGACAAATGCCTCCGCAGCCATGGGGCTGACATTCTAGCAGAGGATGATAAAGCGAGTAAATCTGTAAGAAGACTGAGGACCACGCTTCTGGGTCAGATCACTAAGGGAATCCAGGCTGGCAGAGAAGATGGCAGAGGATTCAACCCCGGGACATGCCAATGTCAAGGCCCAGGGTCAAGGCCAGTCACCGGCAAATGCAACAGGAGGGGTGGCCAGGGAGGTAGGAAGGAAGCCGGGAGAATGTGGCACTCTGGATGCCACCGGAGGAGGGAGGGTGCTGACCTCATCTGAGAGGTCAGGTGAGGCGTGGCTGAGGAGTGGCCATTGACGTGGCCACGTGGAGGTGCCTGGCAACGGAGACCCGTGCCATTTCGATGGAATGTTTGGGGAACATTCGACGGAACGCCCACCTGGAGTAGTTTACAGGAAATTGGGAGGACATTTGGAGAAAGACGTTATGACAGCTCTCATCGCTGTCATCCGCTGGGCTGGCGATGGCAGAAGCCTGCCCCACGGGGACCAGCTGAGGCCTCTGTCCCGGACATTCACGGAACGTTCTTGTACTCGCCATCGGGATGAGATTTTCTGAGCAGAAGCAGCAGTGGCATCTGATGGCTCCAGCAGCCCTCCCTGGCCCACGGTCAGAGCATCAGGACCCAAATTAGTCCCAGAGGATTTAGCTCCTCAGTGACCAGCCTGGTCAGCTTCCCCAGACACAGTGCTTTTAGGGGCCCATGCAGATGTTTTAATTTCTGTTAAAGGCTGAAGAAAAAAAAAAAGAACTATATGATATATACATGGGGACACCTGGGTGGCTTAGTCACTTAAGCGTCCAACTTCGGCTTAGGTCATGATCTCACAGTTTGTGAGTTTGGGCCCCGCGTCGGGTTCTCAGCCTTCAGCGCAGAGCCTGCTTCGAATCCTATGTCTCCCTCTCTCTCTACCCCTCCCCCGCTCTCTCTCTCAAAAATAAACATTTAAAAATAGGTTATACATGTATTTGTATGTATGTTTAAACATTTTTTTTTACCGTTTATTTATTTTTGAGAGAGACAGAGACAGAGACAGAGAGCATGAGTGGAGGAAGGACAGAGAGGGAGACACAGAATCTCAAGCAGGCTCCAGGCTCCGAGCTGTCAGCACAGAGCCCGACGCAGGGCTCGAACTCACGAACCATGAGATCATAACCTGAGCCAAAGTCAGATGCTAACCGACTGAGCCTCCCAGGAGGCCCTGTATGCCTGTAAGTTATGAGCTGACTTGTATCCCACCGCACATTCACGTGTTGAAGTCCTAGCTTCCAGGAGTTCCGAATGTGCTGTATTTGCTGTATTTAGGGAGAAGGTTTTTAAAACGGTCATTAAGGTTAACTGGGGTCATTGCTGTGGGTCCTAATTTCATATGGCTGGTGGCCCGACAAGAAGAGATTAGGACTCCGATGTGCACAGAGCAAAGATGGCCGGCTACAAGCCCAGGAGAGAGGCCTCAGGGGAAACCAGCCCTGCCCACACCTTGACCTTGGACTTCCAGCTCCAGGACTTTGAGAAAAACACACGTCCGTTGTTTAAACCCCCCAGCTATGGTGCTTTGTTACGGCAGCCACAGCAAACTGATACAGTGTGCTTATATATTATTAATGCTATTTGCCCTTGTACCAACATAGCCATGAATGTAATCATATAAATATATATAATAGCAGAAGGGGTCTGTGAAAGCAAACGTGCTGAGTGAGGGCCCAGGATGGGCAGGATGCAACCCTGGACTGCCCTCGCCCTGCAGGGTCCTAGTGCTTGCCTGACTCCTGGCAGTGATTACCTCTGTTGTCCCAGGGTCATCTGTGTTCTCTAAAGTACTTCTGCCCCTGGGCCAGCTGGTGGACAAGGACGGAGGGGCAGAGGGAACGGTTATTTGTGGAGCCTGGGACTGTGGGTTCTACTACCTCCCACCTATGGCGGGGTCAGTGAGGCCTCAGAGAGGCCAGGTGGCTTCCGGGGCCCTGTAGGCACCTGAGAGCAGAGACAGGGCTCAGCCTGGGAGTCCTCTCCCCAGAGGCCAGGCAGACCCCCATCCCTCGTCTGGGCTCCGAAGGTGGCCCCTGTGTTCAGGGAACGGCCCCAGGGCTTGGGAGTGGTTTTGTGGGGCGGAGGGAGACCCTCGCTCAGATCCACAGGAAAACGGGACGCAGAGCTCTTAAAAGCTCACCCAGGCTTTGGACCCCAGAGATTTGGGCTGGATCCTGGCTCCACCGCTAAACTGCAATGTGTGTGACTTGTGCGAAGTCACTTCCCCCATCTGTAAAAGGGTAATAATGGTAACACCACCTCAGGGGGCTCGTGTGAGGACGGACGGGCTAAGGTGTGCAAGAGAATTCTACATCTTCCTCCCTCGCCTTTGTGCCTTGTCCTCCTCAGAGACCTTCTGGACCCCTGTCTGAAGCTGTCCCCTCTGCAGCCCCTCTGACCCACCCTGACCTCCTGGTTATTTCCTTCAGGGGCCTCTCCAGGCTCTGGAATGTTTGCTTCTTCCCTGGCTTCTCCTCCGTCCCCCAACTACCCTGTACGATCGATGAGGGTGCAGGGCGCCCCTCTGTCTTGTTCTCGGCTATCTCTCTTATGCCTGGGACCCAGCAAGCCCTCCGTGGACATCTGCCATTTTCCTTTCCCCTCTCCTCCATCGCTCTGTTCCAGTCACTGTTCCAGTCACACCACGCTCTCAGCTGCTTCTGAAACACCCCAAGCACACTCCCGCCTCAGGGCCTTTGCACTGGCAGTGCCCTCTGCCTAGAATGCTTCCCGTTCTCTGTTTTTCCCTTCTCCCTTGCAGCCCTCCCACCTGACATCACGCATCTGTCCTCATGGGAATGTCAGGCTCGAGAGGACAGGGGCTGGGTGGTCACCTCTGCCTGCGTCAGCCAGGATGACGCCGGCCCAAAGACTACAATGAATCCTTGATACAGAATGGATGTATATGTGAAAACCCAATGATCCGACGACCCAATGATCCGACGACCCAATGATCGAATGAAATGGATTCCTCGAATGGAGTGTTTTCTGGATCCTGACTTTTAGGCAAATGACACCCGAGTCGGGTCGGAGGGAGAAGGTGTCATGTAAGGCATGGCTAAGGCAGGAGGGGATTCAGAGAGATCTGTGGCACCTGCTCCTTCTCCCATGAGGTCTGACATGCCGATCCCAGACACCCCAAGCAGGCTGTCCTGAGGCTTGTCAGTTTCCAAGGGAGACAATGTTCCAGTCCTGGCCCGACTGAGATAGACCCATTAATTCAGATATTTTGGTGACAAATAAAAAGGTCTTTTGTCTCTAGGGCTTTCTGGGGAGCTCAGAGTTAATGAGAATGTTCAATCAGGCAGAACACGTGGGGCTTTCTGGCTAACCCGGTGCTTTTGCTGTTACTTCTCAACGAAGGTGTCTTTGCCGTGCCAGCAGGCAGCCCCCACGGAGCCCAGGCCGGCAGACAGGCGACAGGCATTCACAGTGCAGACATAGAGGGTGGCTGCTGGGATCGCAGGGGCCCGAGAGTCCCCTACTCCAGTCTGGGGGCTCGGGCTTCTGGGAGAGACACAAGGGAGGTGCACCGAGTCAGGTTCTGTCTTACAGCCGTTTCCTTGGGGCTCCTGAAAGCGAGAGCTTTCCCCGCAGTGCTTGGATGGACAACACTGCGGTTGAAATCACCTCTGAAGAAGGGGGAAGGCGAGAGGACCGAGCGGACCCCCTGGGAGCCTGGGAGGGCTTCCCGGGGCTGTGATGCCTCCATGTACCCATCCACCACCCGGATGAACACAGGCTTTGGGCCCGCAGACCCGTATCCTCCCCCCGGCTCTGCCCACACGCGCTATGCAACTTCAGCCGAGCTGTCTCATCTCTGGACCTCCGTGTCACCTTCTAGAAAACCAGCCCAGTGATGTTCACTTGACAGACCTGAGCGGGATCGAGGGACATCATGCACATAGTATGTGCAGCAGAAGCTGGCTGGGGCTTAGCAAACACGAACGTCCTTTCTTCTCTCTTGCCTTTGCTTCCTCCTCCTCCCTCAGTGTTCTTGGGGTCCTCATTCAGAGCCCAGCTCTGTGCTGGCTGCTAGACATAACTGTGGGTGAACGTGGTCCCTGCCCTCAAGCTGCTTCCAGTCAAGACACTTTGTCATTGCTTTCATTGGAAGGTGACCCCTTGAGGGCAGGGCCTGCACGGCCCTGGAGGCCTCACAGGAAGCACTTGAGGAAGAAAGACTTGACTTCATCACAAGTGCCCCTTGCTGGTGACCTCAGTCAGCCCTGGGTATTGAACACAAAGGGCCTCTCAGAAGCCGCACACGAATGCAGAAGCCACGTCCCTTCCTCATCTGCAGACCCTCAGAGTCTGTTGACTGCGTACAGAATTCCGGGAAACGCAGGTTTCCTGTTTCTGAGCTCACGGCAGCCGAGCGGTGGAAAATCAGCCTTTGAAGGAAGGACTCAGGACCCTGGGACAGTAGGAGGAAGGGAACTCACAGAAATTCGGAATACGTGGAAGAACCAAAACAATACTACCGCTCCTGATGGTAATTGGTCTGGGGCCGTTACTCAACCCGAGAGCTCACCGCAGTCCGAGTGACGTGATTGACTCATGACTAGGATTCGCTCATTCATTCCTTCCACAAGCACTTCCGGGCTCCATTCACGTCTACCAGGCACGAGACGCCGAATATTAGGAATACGGAGGTAAATGCTTTGTGGCTCCAGAACATCCACGCAAGGTCAACTGCAGGAAGTGGCTGGGACGCCCACTACGGCTTACTGAGCAACTACTGTGTGCCAGGCACACTGCCAACATGCTTTACGCACGTTATCTCTTCTAAGATTTATGTCACCCCGGGAGGTAAATATAATTTGCATTTCACGGAGGAAGAGACAGAGGGTCAGAGACTTAAGAGGTTTGGCCCCTGACACACGGTAGTAGCAGGAAGAGTCAGGATTTGAACGCAGACCTCCTCTCGAAGCTCCAAGCGCCTCGGGCTCCCCCGAGCTGCCCCTTGTGACCAAGTGCCAGTCAGCGTCTCCCAAGTGTAGGCTGTGCACTTTTTTGGTTGATGCCATTTCAAAATGATTTTCAAAATACTTAATAATTATGTATCTATTTCCACGAGTATTAGAAAATATAGCATGGGGTGCCGGGTGGCTCAGTCGGTTGAGCATCTTGACTCTTGGTTTCGGCTCAGGTCACGATCTCGCGGTCCATGAGTTCCAGCCCCGCGTCGGGCTCTGTGCCGACAGCTCGGAGCCCGGAGCCTGCTTCGGATTCTGTGTCTCCCTCTCTCTCTCTGCCCCTCCCCTGCTCACCTTCTGTCTCTCTCTCAAAAAGAAATAAACATTAAAGAAATTTTTTTAGAAAGGAAATAACGCGCAGACGTACATCCGTACCTACGTATAGCAGGCGAGATGTTGGTGCCCAGCACCGGTAGCTTTAGCTGTCTGGAAACATACTTACGTGGAGAAAGTGTGTTCTGGGTGATGTCAAGCACCTCCCGAGTGTCCCCCTGCCTGAGCCCCCAACACTCACGTGCTCTGTCTGCTTTCAGGGACCTCTGCCCTTCGGGCCTGTGAGCAGCCCCTCCAGTTCGAGATTTTCCACCAGCTGGGACAGGACCCTGTGCGCTATGACCTCACGGGCTGGCTGCATAGAGGCAAGCCCAACCTCTCGGCCCTGGACGCCCCTTCGGTGCTGCAGCAGTCAAAGAGGTGAGCCCGGCGGGGATCGGAGCCAGCCAGGGGCATTCGGTGCCCTGCGGTTCCCTCCTCCCCCGGGGCCATGCAGTCACCACAACCCAGTGAGTGAGGGCCCGTCAGGGAACCCCATCCCTCCGGGGCAGTGTGTGCCTGGGGCCAGCGTGAGTCTAGCCGAAGAGAAAAGCTAGCTTCTGGGGCAGGTGGCACAAAAGCCAGGAAAAAAAAAAAAAAAAAAAAAAAAGAGGCAGAGACTTCTTATTTTGGCCTTGTGCCTTTCATTAAGTATCTGGGAGATGCTGTGACTGGAACGATTTTATGAACATCCTAGGACTCGGGGGTCATAAAACTGAAGTGATAACGTTTTGTGGTGTTAGAAAAGAAAAGCGGCCCATTGCAATCCCTGACGGCTCTGCTCAGGAGTGCTGACAGCCACGGCTGCTTGCAGCCCGCAGTTACTGGAAAATGCTGCCCTGTGCCTGTGCGCGCACGCACGCAAATATGCATCCCGATCCTCCCCGCCCCACCGCTCCCGCCCTGCGGGGGCAGGGCTCGGACACAGAAGAGAAGCTGAGAGAACCAGAGGGGTGCTGGGGGCGTGGGGATGGGGAGGAGACACTTAGGGACCATCCGCTGTGCACCCCGCATCAGGATAAACGGGTTAAGTCTCTGGTTACTCCTGGCAACCACACTGCCTCCTTAGCCCCATTTCACAGATGAGAAAACCGAGGCCCCAGTCAGTGAATGGCCCCCCTGTGATCACACAGCAAAAGAGTGGCAGAGCTGGGACACGCTTGGGGTCTAGATTGTCCCTGTAGAAGTTCTATGCACATTATGGTCCCAGTTGATTGGAAAGCCCAGTGTGCTGGCAGGTTCAAGGGCACACACGTCCTGAAAGGAGATCAAGTCAGGGGGCAGGGGCACAAGGAAGGTCGGTGAGCACACAGAGGACAGCATGGAGGACCAGGGGGCCGGGGTCAGGTCCTAGCCCTGCCCTCCCCACCGGGGTAACCTTGGGCAGTCACTTTCTCTCCCTTGGGTCTATTTGTTTGTTTGTTTGTTTGTTTGTTTTGTTTCCTCTTCCATAAAATAAGTGTTTATTGGACGAGTCTGCAAGATCCGTGGATATTGCACAGATTTGAGGACAGGCAAATGTTCAAATTCTGCTTCTGCCTCGTTTAGGCTGCATGTCGTGGGCCTCAGTTTCATACTCCAAGAAGTGGGAACGATAGGGCCAGGCTTACGTGTTTGACGTGACACTTCGGTGGCACAGCGTCACGGATGGCTCATTAAGGAGCCTGGTTCGTAGCAGGCCCTCAACACGCATCTGTGGCCCCTGTGTCACGTCTTGCTCTGACATCCCGTGGCTCTGGTCCCCTAGAAAGAGGGAAGCCAGATTTTGTTGGCCCGATGGCCTGGCGAGGGAGGGACACTGTGGGAAGAAGGAACAGTGTGTATAAGGCCGTGGCCCTTGGGGGCAGAGAAACACAGCAACTTCGAGGGTAAGTGCCGTTAGGATGTCTTGTGTGTTTGAGAGCCAAGCATTGGTGGTTTTTGAGAGCAAACAGTGCTTTTTTTAGAGTGTGCTTCCGCCCCCAAGAGTGTCAGATTCACTGGACTCACTGCTGGTCTAACATTCCGATTCCTGGGCCCCACTTGATCTCTCTGGGGACTTGTTTTGCTGACAAGCACACTCAAGTTTCACTGCTGCAGTCAAAGCATTTTGTTCCATATATATATTGATCTCCAGCTGTGGCCCAAAGCAGACGTGACCTGCCCAAGGGCACACCTTCCGTTGAACACCAGAAGTCAGATCTACTAGCCCCAGAGATGGGGCAATCCACACGGGGGGGGGGCAGGGTCATGGGCACAGCCTCCTCTCCCTGTACTGGGGTGGGGGGGTGGTGCCCACATGCCCCAGGGCCCTGACCTCTCCTCGCGGGGCTCCTGCTTCCAGTAGGAGGGGCTCATACAGCCTCCTCCCCCAGATTTTTATTTCAACACCAGGGTAGTGAAGCCATTGTTAATCTTTGTGCTCTGCCAGGCACTTAACCACTTGAAATACCTTTGGATCGTTTGGACAAGACGGTTCCTTAATAGTTTGGATAGTTCGGTGAGGCACGGAGGGAGGGAGGTAATGTGGCTTCAGGGCTGGGGCTGGCATGCAGCCTGGACTTGCAGAGAGCGACAGAAATTGCCTGCGTCCTTTGACTGGAAGGGATGGGGCAGAGGGGACGCGGGAGGCTGGAGGCTCCCTCTGGGTCCCAGCCTCCTCCGAGGGCACAGTAGGGTGTGCCCAGCCTTCTTAGTCCTTATTGGCCCCGACAAGAAGGCAGGGCCGTTCAGGTTTATCAGAGCAGACGCTTAAGGAGTCCTGGGCCTGCACCTGCGTGTTACAGGAGTTCCGAGGGAGGGCACTGTCCTCTGCTGGGCATCGGGTGGGACATTTCACCCACGGGATCTCGCAGGTCCAGAAACTGCCTGTTGAGCCCGTCAGTTACTCATTCTGGCATGAATTGTATCGTCAGCACCCGCTATGAGCTGGGCCTGTTCTAGGGAGAACCAAGATGACTTCATTAAGAAAAGCACAGGCAGGGTGCCTGGGTGGCTCAGTCTGGATTTCGGCTCGGGTCATGATCTCGTGGTTCGTGGGTTCGAGCCCCGCGTCGGGCACCAGGCTGACGGTGTGGAGCCTGCTTGGGATTCTCTCTCTGTCCCTCTGAAAGTGCAGGCTCAGTGGGATCCCTGCAGGTGTATCAGTGACAAGACCGTCCGTTAGATCTTCCTGTTGCTATGGAGAAAGAAGCTGAGAAGCTGGCGTTTGCCACGAAGTGAAGGCTCGCCTGGCAGGAGGCCCCGTGGATGAAAGCGTAGCAGCTAGGATGTGTGATTCAAGGGGATGGTTCGGGAAGCAGATTAGCAAGAAGCAAGGTGGGCCCGTCCCCCACAAGCCCCTAAAGTCCCTCTCTCTTTTGCCTCCTGCCCACCAGGGAGGATCTGAGGAGTCTGTTCCAGGCCCGGGCCAAGCTGCCCCCCGTGTGCCGGGCCGTGGCCGGCCTGGAGGGCACCTCCCAGCAGGCCCTACAGAGGAGCTGCACGGTGAGGAAGGCGTTTGCCAGCAGCTTCGCCGCGGTCAAGAGGAAAGCGCCGTGCTCCCAGATCAAGCTGCAGATGGTGAGCGGCAGCCCTGTCCCCACGGAGCCGGGGCCTCCACTGCCACGTTCCCTGCCCTCCTCCGGGATGAGTTGTCAACCCGAATCACCTCTAGCCTCCTCTGCAAGCCTGGAGGGGCAGGCGTCCCCCTGCGCTCCACAGAGGGGGAAGCTGAGGCTCAGAGCAGCGAAGGAATGTCTGCCGTCACATCCCTGGGGCCGGGGGTGATCTGTCCAAGTCTGAGGCCAAAGCCTGGCCTACTTGGGGTTGCCTTGAGCAGCTCTGGGAAGTTCCCAGGGACCAGGAATACCCTCTTGACCAGAGTGACAAATATCACAGCCAGACCAGCCCCACCTCCCAAATGCTTATGTTTTCACCACGCGGCTCTCCCTGGGGGAGGGCTGCAGGATCTTGCACTGGCTGGAAATATGGGACCTAGATACACGAATCCGATGGCAGACGAGAGCACTTCGATTGGTCAGTGGCCAGACTGAGTCCAGAAAGTGGGACGTGGCAGGACAAGTTCTGGAAAAATCCTCGTGGCAGATTATACAGGAAAAGCCTGTAGGAGTAGGTCCTGGGTTCTAGCCCGCCTCTTCAGCTAGTGGTCTGTGTGACCCGGGGCCCTCTTGTGTTTGCCTTCTGTATGCCTCAGTTTCCCCATCGGTTATAGGGGCTGTGATAAAGCTCCCCTATTTCTCATGAGTGAATCAGGCCATAAATAGGAGGTCCTTGGTATAAGACTCAGGGACCCCCAAAGGTGCCCAGGCTAGGCTGAATGTATGTTGGGGGAGCGTCCCTGTCCATCTTACCCTGAGACAGCAGGCCTTTAACCCCCTATCCTCTTGTTCCTAGGATGCACTGACCAGCATGATCAGACGGTCTCAGATACACTTCATCCACTGCCTTGTGCCGGGCCCCACGGGGGAGAGCAGAGGCGGGCAGGGGTCTCTGACCCCACCGCAGCCTGGTGGAGATAAGCCCGGGACAGGCGGACCTCTGCCCTTGGACATCCCTGCGCTGAGGGTGCAGCTTGCGGGGTCCTGCGTCCTGGAGGCACTGCGTCTGCACAGGGCAGGTAAGAGACGGCCAGGGAGCAAGCACCTTATGTCTGACTCCTCGGACGTGCCCGCTAACTGGTGGCAGCCAAGGAACTCCCAGGAGCATCAACGATGTGCCAGAACTTTCCATCCAGCATCCCGTTTATTCTGTGAAATAATAAGCCTGTGAAGGGGGAGCTATGATTTCAGATGGAAAAACGGAATCTCCGAGAGTTGGGGGACTTGCTCAGGGTCACACAGTTGGGTCAAGGCAGAGCCTCGATCGGACCTAGATCTTGAGGTCCTAGCCTGTCTTATTTCCTGAATGGCGTGTGCACCCCTGGAAGGCTGGGGCTGTGACCTGCTCATCTTCCTTTTTGGAGCAAACGTCCAGGGAGCTTCTGTCTAGGAATAGAAAATGAAATTCCCACAACGAGCAATACCTTGGTCTTCAAGATGCTCAGCGTGGTTTGGGAGGTCAGAGTGGGGACATGTGATGGGGGCCAGCATTGTCACATGGGGATGCAGGAGGTACCAGATGTATAGAGGAGGGAGCCCTGTGCTCTCATTGGAGAGACTGAGTAAACCTCTGGAAGAGGTAACATCTTACTTGGGTCTCGATGGAAAGCAAGCAGCTCATGTCTGGAGTGGAATGCTAGGCAGACAGATCAGCATATGCAAAGGTCCTGAGGCAGGGAAGAGCCTGGATTTTCAGGGACTGGGGTTGAAAATGAGTGGGGCGGTCATGGCTGATGAGGCAGGTTGTCCACTTTTGGAGGTCTGGCTTTCCCTGGATCGAGCTGAAGAGACAAGGAGGTGGCAAGGAGAAGACAAGGGTTCAATCAGAGGAATGAAGTCTTTAGGTCTATATTACAGAAGGCAACCATGCACCCAAGGTCTCCACATAGCTCATCTTAGGAGTCAAGTTCTCTCTGAATCCTTCTGATTCTTTTCGCCCTCTCGGACCCCAGCGGCCGCTGCATGGATCCCCGTCCCTGACATTTGAAACGGCTCAGGCATGGCCATTGTCTCTGCAGAGGATGGGGTGATGGGCCAGTGGGGAGGCTGGCTTGGCGGGCCCCTGCTCGTTGAACATCTCTGTGGTCACTGACACCTGGCTTGTGGCCACGGCCCCATCTCCTCCCGCCGTGTTAGTAACCCCACCCCGGGCACCAGACATTTGACAGAATGGCTGGAAGCAGCTGGAAGCAAAGACGAGACCCTCACTTCTCTGAGCGCCTCATTGATTTTTCCTCCTGCCCGTGCAACCACAGTCGAGGGGTGACAGATAATGTCACGGGGGAAGTGCAAAATGGTCACAGTGGTGGCCGATCGATTCTGGCTGGCTGGCTGGCAGGGGGTGCTGGGCCTTTGAAGACACCCTGGTCCGCCCGTTTGAACCCCTGCGTGCATGCTTAGCTCAGTCGTCCCTGTCCTCGACCTTGGGTCTCACTGTGGTGGGCTTCTGCCCTCTTCATTCTTGGTGTGGCCTGCCTGGGGCAGGACGAATTTTCCAACTAAGTAAAGATTTGAGGTCTCGTGATAAAACCGTTCAGTTTCTGCCTCCCAGGCTTGGTCATTTCCTCTTTTTTTTTTTTTTTCTGCTCGAACTGGCTTCTGTCTCTCTTACACCATAGAAGAAATATTTGCGTGCACACATGGATGCATACACATATCAAATATTTATGATTTCAAATTCATGCACGTATAATTCATGCATGCACACACGTGCACACATAATACACACAAATATATGCAGGATATTGAGTACTTATGACGTGCTGGCATTGTGTCATTATACATACTAACTGACGTCATTCTTTTTTTTTTTCTTAATGTTTATTATTTGAGAAAGAGACTGAGAACAAGCAGGGGAGGGGCAGAGAGAGAGGGAGACACAGAATCGGAAGCAGGCTGCAGGCTCTGAGCTGTCAGCACAAAGCCCGATGCGGGGCTCGAACCCACAGACTGCGAGATCAGGACCTGAGCTGAAGTCGGCCGCCCAACTGACTGAGCCACCCAGGCGCCCCACTAACTGACATCAGTCTTACCAAGCCCTCAGCACAGCGCCTGGCATATAGTAAATGCTCATTAAACCTTACATATTGTACAGCTTGGTGGGCGTGGCTCAGGCCCTGGAGGCGGCTGGCCTGCCCTTGACTGTGGCCAACAGCAGGCAAGTCGCTAGATCATGTCCCTCTTTCCTCTGCCTTAATAGCTCAGGTGCCAGAGAGCAGCATCAATCCGTGTTAGTATCTGTTACTCTGTCAGTCATCTGTTTCAATCCTTAGAGTGACCCCTTGCCCAGAACTTGTTATCCTCACCTGACAAATGAAGAACTTGAATCTCAAAGAGATGGGGTCACTTGATAAGGGCAGAAATGGGATGTGAACCCAGATCATTCCGTCCCGAAAGGGCACGCGTGTAACCTCGTATCTCTGCGCAGTCAGCATCCTGGGAACCTGGCCTGACACATCCTCTTCCCCCAGGAAGGCACCCTGGATTCATCACATGTACCTACCATCATCACCCTTCTTCGTGGTTCGTGCATTTGTGGAGTCTCAAAGTGGAGTCAGATTTCACCAGACCTTCACTCATCTGGCCAGTGAAGGGGTCTTTTTGAGGCAACCAAGGGTCCACCGTGCCCCTTGTCTTCAGGACGAAGTCCAAACCTTGAGGCCTGCAATTTGACTTCAAGTCCCTCTGGGATCTGGTCCCTGCTCATCTTTGACCTCACTATTGGCTACTGCCCCCTGGATTAGTTATAGTCTCTGTCCGGGTCTGAATCCCAGATGGGAGAGTTACTATCCATGCTGCTTTGGGCTAGGTGACTTGAACTCTTTGAGCCTCATTCTCCACATCTATAAGATGGGTATAATGATAGAGGCCCCCTGAGTGCCTATAACACAAGGAAGTTGTTAATCTAGTGTCTTGTGCTCAGCAAATGCTGGTTTCTGCTATGACCGAGGAGCCAGCCTTGGGTCACCCCTCTCTGGCTCCCTCTGCCCAGACACCCCTTCCACACCCAATCCTGTGACAAACTCTTATGGCTCCTGCAGAGGCTGCCTGTAATGTCACCTTCTCTCGGGAGCTTTCCAGAGAACTTTCTAGCAAACTCTCGGGAGTTTCCACACAGAGGGGTACTCCTGTGTCCATCCTGCATGTTAGATTTTTTTAAAAAAACCCTTCGAAAATACTCAATGCAGCATTTCCCACAAGTGGGGTGGGCGTAAGTATTGGACCAAAAAACATTTTTTCCCCCTGTGGTCAAACAGGTTCTAAGCGAAACCGATCCCATATCTTCCTGCGGTGGTTCACGGAGCCTTGGGCATTGATCCTGGCCCACAATGTGACCCAGAGGGCAGATCACAGTGCTGCTTTTCCATATGTTCAGTGGAACACTTTAAAAAAATTTTTTTAATGTTTTATATATATATTTTTTTAATTTTTTTAATGTTTATTTATTTTTGAAAGAAAGAGAGACAGAGTGTGAATGGGGGAGGGGCAGAGAGAGAGGGAGACACAGAATCAGAAGCAGGCTCCAGGCTCTGAGCTGTCAGCACAGAGCCTGATGCGGGGCTCGAACCCACAAACCGTGAGATGAAGTCAGATGCTTAACCAACTAAGCCACCCAGACGCCCCAATGTTTATATATTTTTGAGAGACAGACAGACAGAATGTGAACAGGGGAGGGGCAGAGAGAGAGGGAGACACAGAATCCGAAGCAGGCTCCAGGCTCTAAGCTGTCAGCACAGAGCCCGACGCGGGGCTTGAACTCCTGACCTGTGAGATTGTGACCTGAGCTGAAGTCGGATGCTCAACCAACTAAGCCACCCAGGAGCCCTGGGAGGATTCAGTGGAACACTTTTTAAAAAAAGTTTATTTATTTACTTTGAGAGAGAGAGAGAGAGAGAGAGAGAGAGAGAGAGCATGAGTGGGGAAGGGGAAGAAGAGAGAGGGAGAGAGAGAATCTCAAGCAGGATCCATGCTGTCAGAGCAGAGGCAGACATGGGTCGTGCGATCAAGTCCTGAGCATGAAAACAAGATTCAGACACTTAACCAACAGAACCAACCCCCCAGGCGCCCTTCAGTGGAGCACTTTATAGGGTTTGTGTTCTAGGGAACATATTTGAGAAATGCTGATTGAATTCGATCTCTTAACAAATGGGGAAACTGAGGCCCCAGAAGGGAGTTTGCCCAGCAAATGAGCCGCAAGGCTGAGAGCAGGGCGGGGGCTGCCTGTGAATCCAGGCCCCGGGCTGCCCTTCTCACCTGGACTCCACGTTCTGCTTGCTCCCTACCCCACCCCCAGGCTATGCTGACCATGTGGGGCTCGCTCAATTCCGCCGGAGATTCCAGGTGCTGGACCCTGTCCTCATGAAGAAGCTCACGTCGGCCTCCGAGGGCATAGATGAGAGGAAGGTATGTGGAGCAGTGGGGGAGGCGGGGAGGGGGCATCTGGACCCGTGGGCATCTGAGGCCCGGGCCCTGGGGGCAAAGATGAGGGCCGAGTGAGCTTTTTTTTTTTTAAGTTTATTTATTTATTTTGAGAGGGAGAGCACACACAGGGGAGGGGCAGAGAGAGAGAGAGAGAGGGAGAGAGAGAGAATCTCAAGCAGGCTCCACACTGTTAGCACAGAGCCTGAAGTGGGGCTCGAGCCCACGAACCGTGGGATCATGGCCTGAGCCAAAACCAAGAGTCGAGCACTTAACTGACTGAGCCACCCAGGCACCCCGAGGGCGGTGTGAGGTTTGTCTCAGACCTCTGCTCCCGACTGCCCCCCTGCCCTGTCACTTAGGAATGGCCTCCTGAAGCCATGCATGATGGACTGCAGGAAAAGAATGAGGGCATGTGCCACTAGGAGGGCCCCTAGAAAGATGCGAAGCCATCATTTTCAAAAGGAGTTCCAACTCAGCACTGGCACTGTTCCCGGAGTAGTCCATGAAAGGAGAGCTTCACGGTCCCCAATATTCAGGACGTGTTTCATACCGGAGCCCATACTTCTTAGGGAATCGCTGTGAACACCACCTCAGGGCCTTTGCACTGGCTGTTCCCGCTGCCTGGAGCACACTTCCCTCAGTGTTTTGTGTGGCTAGTGTCATCTTGCTTTTCAGATGCTGGCTCAGAGCTTAGCCTCGTGATATCATCCTGTTCTAATGTGTGTGTAGCACTTCCCTTGTCTGAAATGATTTACATGTCCTATGCGTCTTCTGGGTCTTAGCAAGGGCTCAGTCCATTGTTGGATGAATGCATGAATGAATGAATGAATGAATGAATGAAAACAAATGCCTAACCTTGTATTTCTGCTCCTGTGTGTCTCCTGTCTGCACTTCCACCATAAACTCCTATACCCCTGTGGCTGGGACCTTGTCTTTACCCCAGTGTCAAACCATCAATAAATATTTCCACTGAGAACGGCCACTGGCCTATCAACGGTTACAGAGCCCTTTAGAATCTGCAAAGCCCCGCATCCTCCCAGTAGCCCTGCAAAGTGAGCGCTATTGTATCCTTTTTTGCAGGTGAGAAAGTGATTTTCTCAGACAGATGAATGGATTCCCCTGAGGCCACACAGCCAAGTGTTGTTGTGGGTTTTGTCCTTGAACCTGAGTTTCTGGCTTCCAGGGAGGGCAGTCGAGAAAGCACGGCTCCAGAGTCAAACAAACCTGCAGGTGACTCCTAGCTGGGGCCGTGTGCGTGTAAGCAAGCGACATCATCTTTCTGCCTCGGTTATGGCATCTGTGAGGTGGGCACGACAACAGTGGCCACCTGCAGAAGGTGTTTGAGGATCACATGCAATAGTGGAGTTCACGTGCTTGACGCAGAGCCAGCTTCAGAGTGAGGGCTCCGTGTATGTAAACTACTGTCATCAACGTTAGCATCAGTTTGCGTATCAGCATCCTCTCATAAGCCACCCAGACTCCATGTTCACAACCGCGTTGAGACTCCGCCTCCAGGCGAGTGTGCCCGTGCGTGTCCGAGATCATCAGCACGGGGATCTTCAATCAGGGAGTCATGAGGAAAGAAGGGTAAACAAAGTCACAGTTCTTAGGCCCCTTCTTGGCTCTTCTCTGCAGTGAGGACCAGGGCACAGGTCACCTACTGCAGACAGGGCAGTACCTTCTACGTAGCCCTCCTCACCCACCACGGGGAGGGGAGGGGGCATCAGACCCAGCTCGTATGCTGCTTCAGGGGCATCCTCTCCCTTGGTGGCAGCCCAGTCTGGAAGTCATGAGACTGCCTGGCTCGATGCCACCGTCCAGTCTGGACCAGTCTTCATTCGGGGTTCCTTATCCTGGCTCACCCCAAACTTGATCTCTGTTCACAGCATCTGGAGGGGAGCCACGGAAAGGGTCTGGGGCTCATCTGCCATCGAAAACAGCACAGAAGTGGGGTGTGGGGGAGTTTTCTGCGGGGGCAATAGGTACAGCATATGGGACGATTCTATTCTGGACGACTCAGCAGTTCTCTCCTGTAGCCAAACTGAAACCACCTCCATACACATGCTGGAGGGCCTCGGAAAATGGAAAATTACAAGTGGAATGGACTTGGCTGGGAGTTTTCGCTCCTTCTTATTCTCTTTTTATTTGCTCACAAATTTCATTTGCTACAGCATAGAATTTTGGTAGCAACAAAAGGAAACACCATCCTGCCTCTTATGAAAAAGCTGATAAATATTCATTTGCCAGGCAACGTGATACACCATGAATTATACATGAACACGTGCTTGGGTGGCCCAACTGTCAGCCTCTGTGTGCAAAGCAGTTAAGACCTCAGGATTTAAGAAGACGAGTTTGACAGCCAGAGAAGGTCAATATGGTCATGAGACACTAGATGGCAGCAGAGAGAATTGATTGTCAGGGTGTAAGCCGGGCCTTGATGAAGTCCCCTGTGTGCCTAATACGTGCTTCTCGTTGACCCAAGGGTGCCGTCTTTCCTAATGAGGTGCACTCATTAGGTGGGCACCCGCTGGATACTTTGTGCCTTTTATGTGCCAACTCTGATCACAGAGCAGGCACGATGTGAAAAAGTTACAGATCCTTCACTGGGAACGGACCTCAAAAGATAAAGCCTTCCCACTCTGGGAATTAGCCCCATTTTATAGCGGAGGCGACTGAGGCCGTTGCTGCCCAGCCAGGTTCTGGTGGAGCTGGGATTCGAACTCAGGCTCTCGGATTCTGCACGCAGGGCTTTTGTGCTATTCGTTGTGGTGGAATACACCCAGCCTAACATTTATCAACTTAACCGTTCTTAAGCACAGAGTTCAGCGGCATATGGAGTAGCATGATTGATCCCTCATTGAACGGGAGCGTTGCGAGGATAGGCAAGGTATCTGGTGAATTTCTGTACCGAATGCGCCTTCCGTGATGTTAATTTAAAGTCATTATCCTTGATTCCATCCAGCTTTGACCAAGTGGCTGCTTTGCACCAGGCTCTGTGCTGGGTGCCAGAGATACAGGGATGGACAGAAGACAGTCTCGCTGGGTGAGGGAAAGGCTCATTCAGGCAATTTCCATACAGAGGGATGGCTTTGGGACACCCCAGGGAACACCTCACTAAAACATTTGGGGTGAGAGTGTAGCATTCATGGAAGACACCTCAGAGGAGGTGACGATTGAATTGAACCCTATGGGACAATTTGGAGGAATTAGGTGAGAGAAAGAGCGAAGGGCAACCCATGCTGGGTACAGCACATGCAGAGATCAGTGACGAGGTTGCATGGGTAGTTTAGTGTGGCTGGAGCACAAAAGATGCCAAGCGTCATGAACAGGGGCTGAGGATGTTGCCAGAGGCCAGGCCACGGGTCACTGTTGGCAGAACAAGAGAGTCTGGGCTTTAACAGGTGGTCGGTGACGGTCAACTGAGAAGTCATTGGCAGGGGTGTGGCATGGAAAGCCGACCTTCGTTACTTGAACTGGCTTAAGCAAGATCACGAAGGAAGTCCAGTCCGCTTTGTCCTTCCGTGGTCCTCCCCAGGGAGCAGTATCCTCACGCCCATCGCCAGCTGTTCAAGACGCTCCTGTCCCTTCTAGACACCCAGGCAGTGCTCCGGTCTCCAGAATAACCCCGTCCCCAGCTCTGATCAACTGGGTCCTGTTCTTCTGTCCCCGCTTATCCCGTCTGGCTAAGACTGTGCATGCACCTGCAATGAAGCCCACCCAGAGTGACTATAATGGTGGAATTTCAGGCAGGTCTGCTCACCTTGGCCATGTCTCAGATTCTGGTCTCTTCAATCTCTCTGCTGCTCAGGCAGGACTTGCCAAGTCTCCCCGATCGATGAGAGGAAACCCTAGGGCCTGCCCTCTTCGCACAGTGCCTACAGCGCTGATTGATTTGAGCCAACAAAGTCTCTGTCCCTGGGGACTCGATCTGAAGAACACAATCAAGGGATGTCAATCTATCTTCTTGAAGGCCCCTCTCGTTCCATCTCAGACCCTTGTGGATACCCCCAGTCACCCGTGAATCTGTCTGAGCCCCTTCCCGCCGGGGAGGGGCCCCTAGGAGCCCACGGCTGGGAGGGGGAGCTGTCCACTCGCAGCGTGCTGACTCATGATTCAGGGGTTCCCGTGGCCTTAGCCTCCGCAATGTATTTATCATCCTTTTCTTCCTCCCTTCAGTGTCTTCCTCCAGTTCAGGTTTACTGCTTTAATAATTGTACACGTTTTACATTCAGTGTTGACCAACCCAATTGTGTGTGTGTGTGTGTGTGTGTGTGTGTGTGTGTGTGTGTGTGTGTGCATTCTATTTACAGCTCTGAGCATATGGAGTTAAACCTCACTGACATAGTCCCACCCTTAAGGGAGAGCTTCAGTGGCTGAAAGCATGTGGGTTAGAGTCAGACAGACTTATAGTCCAATCCTCCTTTCTGCCATCTCTCTTTCCACTCATCCACACCCCTTGATATTCAATAGCTACGCGACCACAGGCAACCTGTAACAGGGCATAACAAAGCGCTTGGCACATGGCAGGTATGCGACAAATGGCAGCCATTGGGCCGTGGTGGCCTTTGGGTCATGGTGTGGGTTTCAGGGAGGAGGTGCCATGCTCACAGCAGCCACGTGGTCCTCTGGGTAAGCATTCAGTTCCACACACAGGGATGCTTTTCCCCACACCACTCACCTAGGAGCGAGTTGGAGAAGAATTCCCAGCCGCGGGTCTCCATTATTCCTGGAGTCTCTCACTGACTGTTTGAGATGTGAGACCACATCCTTGTTGAACATTGAAGAGGGAGCTCTTTGCAAAATTCTAGGACCCAGAGGGGCTCTGTCAGTGGGGGCATGAGCTGGGCTTCTCCCACATGCAGTCAAGGAGCCTAGAAGGGTAGAGGCGAGGGGTGCGTTATCACTGCAGTGCCCAAGAGGGCCTCATAACCTCAGACCCCCCACCACTTATTAGTACGTACTGAAACGTAGCAGGCGCCGGGCATGACAGTGAGCATTGTGTGTGCAATGTGATAGCTGCTTGACTATGTGTGTTAAGTCCACGCGTAAGCCCACAAAGGGTTTCTAGTGACTGATTTGCTTGTTCGTTTCCTTGAGGGTACGTCATACTTTCCAGTTTCTTTGTATGCCTGTGTGTGTGTGTGTGTGTGTGTGTGTGTGTGTGTGTATTGCTGAAAACTGGACACTATAGATAATATATCATAGAATCTCCAGATTCTAATCTTTCCCCCAATTATTTAGTAACTTATCTGGACCAGATGTATAGTCTGTCTCCCCCACAGTAAGAGATCACTGATGTCTCCACTTGGGTTTTTCATTCCTGTCTTTATTATAAATCCTGGATTCTCAAGGGTTTCCCCTTTGTTAGCATGGCTTAGCGGTCAGCACAGCACCTTGAATTTTCGAGCCTTTACCTAATTCAAATGGAGCTACATGCGGGTTGGGAAATGTCATCTGTGATCGGACACTTACACTTGTGCCACAGATTTTACTCTTTGTTTGGCCTCTCATAGATGTTCCGCCCATGTATATGGCCTTACCTTTATTTATTTATTAGTGTTTTAGTTTTTTTTAAATTTATGTTTGAGAGAAAGAGAAAGAGTACTAGCAGAGGAGGGGCAGAGAGAGAGGGAGACCCAGAGTCCGAAACAGGCTCCAGGCTCTGAGCTGTCAGCACAGAGCCCCACACGGGGCTCGAACCCCCGAGCTGTGAAATCATGGCCTGAGCCAAAGTCAGACGCTTAACCGATTGAGCCACACAGGCGCCCGGGCCTTATGTTTGAATAGAGACGTCTAGATAGCTAAGGGCTCGGTCAGTGTCTCCTGTCCTGCGTGGAGCCTCGAGCACGTGTGCTTCCCTCCAGATTGCCCAAGAGTATGTGGGGGCTTATCAAGGCCCACGTGACTGTCCATTCCCTGTATCTCCTCGTCAAGTTTCTGGCTGGTCAATGCCCATTTCTGGCCCCAATCCTGATGATAATATCAGGCTAGCTGTGCCACTGACCTTCTCCATTTCCTTGCTGCCAAGATCACCACTGTTTCTAACAACGATCCTGGGTGTGGGACTTGCCCGTACATCCCTCCATGTAAGTGGGCCCCTTCTGGGAGCAAAGTCACTGGTTTTCACAGCTTGCCTCCTCCTGGTGGGATTACCACACTGCCAGAGTTTGATGGGGACCGGAGCAGCCCAGGTCAAGATTGTCACAGTCTCCGACTGCTCTTACCGGAGATTCAATAGTTTCTCTTGCACAAATGCTTCTCTGTTGTATGCCCTTGCTCAATTTCCAGAGTATGGAACTTGTTGTTTTTGAAGATTGTATCCATTTTTATCACTATTTTTTTCTGGTGGGGCGGAGGGCAGAGAATTTATCAAGTTCCTTCCTCCACCATTCTGTAAATCTTACGCCTACATGCTACCTTTGTGACCTTAAATCTCCACTCCATCCTTGGAGGATAAGTATGGGCATGATTACCCCATATCCTAGAAGAGGGTACGGAGGATCAGAGAGCAAGTGTGGCTTGCTCAAGGCCACACAGCCACTGAGTAGTGGAGCTGGACAGGATCCTAGCATCAGAGGGCCGAGAACAAACTCAAGAATCTGATTCCCTGGAGTTGTATCTCCCTCCACCATTTCCTAGCGCGTAATTTTTGGCAGGTCATTTCATTCAACTGGACCTCGCTCTCCTTGTCTGTAAAACGAGCATGAAGTCGTACCTGTCGCAGACGTTTGAAAATAAAATGAGGTGTGTGTAAAGCACTGAGAGCCATGCTCAGACTCAAAAGCACAAGAGAAAACCATTTAACTATTTCCTCGGAACAGGATGGCCAACGCTGTGCGCAGCATTCCATATGGGGAGGGGCAGACCTCAAATATCTGAACAATTAGGGTGGGATAGCTGATTCCAGAAAGATGTGGGACCAGGAAGAGGTTTGTTACAGTAATCCGAATTCTTGCCCTGTCTTCCACCAACTGGCTGTTGGACAATGATTTACATTATGTAGAAACAAATGCAATTGCTGATAATTGACCTACATATGTGCCCATTTCATAAAGTTCCATCTGAGAGTAATACTCATTACGATAACAATAACAGCAATAACAGCAATTAAGTGCAACATCGCTTACAAAGACCTTTACACATACTCTCAATGAATTGTCCCAACACTGTAAGGTCTAGGCAGGGAACCTTATTGCCATATTGCAGGAAAATGAGGGTCAGAAGCATTGTTCAATGACTGCAGCCACTCGGGGGCTCTATCACTTGGGACGTAAGCTTTCTTACCTGTAAAATGAGATCAGTGGAACAGAATGTCTTTGTTAGGCCTGATCTTCTTGGCTTTGTCATCTACAGGGCTCTAAGAAAGAGAGGGTACGGGCAAGAATCCTTGGATATTGGATGGCTGGGTGTGTGTTTTGGCAGTGTTTGGGTGTGCCCGAGAAATAGAAGCTTGGTTTATGTTCCATAGTTTTGACCTCTACCAAGTTTTGACCAAGACGGAGCCAGTGGGACTAGCTCAAGGTCATTAGGAGTAGCTCATCATGTTTATTGAGCACTTACTATATGGTATGGAGCTCACTGCAGGAACAGCCACAGAATCTTCTGAAGCAGATGTGAGCATTTCTTTCCCATCGTTCTGAAGAGAAACCCAGAGCTCCAAGTAAAGTGCTTGTCCAAGGTCGCACAGTTCATGAGTGGTAAAACCAGGATCTCAGCCAAGGTGGATCTCCCTACAGGTCCTGAGTGTTCCCCCTCCCCAAACATCTACTCTGGATGCTATGTCCAAGGTCAACTTAGAAAAATTTCAGAATTTCACTGGCTGTAGCTTTCATTTAGTTTTCCTCCATCTGTCTTGTTTTCAGTCAATTTTTATTTTGTTTTGCTCTTGTGCAGAGAGGAAAGATGCTGTGTTTTGGATATATTGGTTTTTATGCATTTTGCTGCCTATAGCTCCCTTGGAACACTTTTTGGCTAACATGTCATAAGTGAAACCACTGCATTTTGGAAGGAGCATTATGGAATGTTCTTCCAGGAGGTCAGAGGAGGAAAATTGCTCCTAGATTATAGTCTTGGACCAGACTTTTAATATGCTTTTTTTTTTTTAAGCATCTTAGGAAATTTTCTGTGATGCTGACGACCCACGGAATTGAAACTCATCTACTAAATTACACCAGGCCCATAATACCTTTTGTTTCCTGAGTGTGGCAATTACTTTCCTGACAGTTTGTTCTGAAAATAGACTGATTTTCAGCGAATGGAAGGTCCATGAGGGGTGGTGTGGAGGTGGACTGGGAGGGGAATTGGAGGCCCAAAGGAACCAGGTGTGACCCGCATTTTTCTGAGGGCACAAATCTCCCCCCAGCGTTGTTTCAGACCCCGCAGACCTTGATGACAAAGGAAAATCCCATTAAGTGGCTGTGCTGTGGCCGATGCCACATTCAGGAAATCTCCCGCGGTGAATTTGTTTCTCCTGTGTGGGTCTGCCCTTCCCCCTCTGTCCCATACCCCTTCCACCTCTGCGGGATCCCTTGTTTGTTTGCTCACTCAGCCATCGTATTCATTGAGCTCCTGCTGTATGCATAGACCGGGACCAGGTGCAGCAGAGGGAAATAAGGGATGAAGTGCAGGCCTCCCCCCAGACTCAAGGTCAGGCACGCGAGGTTAACAGCCATGTCATTTATTCAGCTGATATCTGTGAACGTGAGGCAGAGTCTTGGGCAAGAACAGTGAGGAAGGGACAGAGTGCTGGGGAGGCTGCCACAGCCAGCCTCAGTGACACAGCGCGTGAAGTTCCTAGTGGCCTGGGGTCCCTCTGGAGCCACCCTGGGCGTGTGAAGTGGTGATGTCATTGAGGTTGCCATGTGGGTCTACTGACCTTGATTCCAATCTGGCTCTGCCCGCATGTGACTTATAACCTTGGGGAAATGCCTCCGTGTTTTTTTTTTTTTAATTTTTTAAGTTTACTTATTTATTTATTTTGAGAGAGATGGAGACAGCGTGAGTGGGGGAGGCGCAGGGAGAGAAGGAGAGAGAGAATGCCAGGCGCTCTCCGTGCCGTCAGCGCAGAGCCCGACGCGGGACTTGAACTCACAAAACTGAGAGATCACGCCCTGAGCTGAAACCAAGAGTCAGACGCTCACCCGGCTGAGCCATCCGGCGCCCCATCATTTTTAAAAATTTATTTATTTATTTTGAGAGAGAGAGAGAGACCATGCGCGTGAGCAAGTGGGGGTGGGCAGAGAGAGAGGGAGCGAGAATCCCGAGCAGACTCTGAGCTGTCAGCACAGAGCCTGACGCGGGGCTCGAACCCACAAACCGCGAGATCGTGACCTGAGCCGAAATAGGATGCTTAACTGACCGAGCCACCCAGGCGCCCCTGCCTTCGTGTTTTAAAAATTGTGGTAAAATTTACATAACATGAAATGTGTCATTTTAACTACTTTGAAATGTGCAGTTCGGGGGTATCAGGTACATTCACAGTGTTGTGCACCCAGCACCGCGGTCCACCTCCATGACACCTCATCTCACAAGACTGGAACTCTGTCCCCAGTAAACACTAACTCCCCACTCTCCCTCCCCAGCCCGTGGCACCAGCATTCTACTTTCTGTCTCCATGAGCTTGATTAGCTAGGCACCTCGTGTAAATGGGATCATCTGTCTTTGTTTGACTGGCTTATTTCAGTTAGCATCCTGCCCTCGGGGTTCATCCATGTTGCAGCAGGTGACAGAATCTCCTTCCCATTTAAAGCTGATTAATACCCCTTTGGGTGTATATCCCATGTTGTGTGAATCCATTCGCTTGTGGACGGACACTGGGTTACTTTCACCTTTTGGCTGTTGTGCATAACTCTGCCATGAACGCGGGTGTATCTGTTCAAGTCCCTGTTTTCACTCTTCTTGGGTATATACTCAGAAGGGGAATTGTTGGATCCCACTATAATTCTAGGTTTAATTAAAAAAAATTTTTAATGTGTATTATTTATTTTTGAGAGAGAGAGAGAGAGAGAGAGCACGAGAAGGGGAGGGATAGAGAGATAGAGAGAGAGGGACACACAGAATCTGAAGCAGGCTCCAGGCTCTGAGCTGTCAGCACAGAACCCAACGCGGGGATCAAACTCACGAGCCATGAGATCATGACATGGGCCGAAGTCAGACGCTTAACCAGCTGAGCCCCCCCAGGTGCTCCTCGAGGTTTAGTTTTTAGAGGAACGGCCATACCGTCTTCCATAGCAGACACATCCTTCATTTATTCTTGTGTCTTTGGTTTTTTTCCTCTGTACGCGGGCACAGTAGTATGAGGACCCACCTCGGGTTGCTAGGGAGATGCCAGGAGATGGTATCCATGGGGTCCCAGCATGGGAGTGGATGGCATACAGTAGGCACTCAATACATGCTCATCTTTTGTCCTCCCCCGGGTGAGGTGGGGCTCAGTTGCTCAGACTCAAAGACACGTGGAGCCGTCCTCTTTCCCAAGGCACCAGCCATCCAGCCAACCTGACTCCCGCTTTGGGAGCCTACCTCATTCTGTCCGTCTAACTTTTCTCCCCAGGCTGTGGACGAGCTCCTACAGACCCTGGATCTGGAGAAGAAGGCGGTGGTTGTTGGGCACAGCCAGGTGAGTACAGCTTCCTTTTTATGTCACTCTGCTCATCCCATCAGGGACCCAGGTGAACCCTGATTCTGGTCCTACTGCATCATCCGCTACCTGTGTGGGCCTCCTTTTCACCCAACTGAAGACAGGGCTAGCGACTTTCTGCCCTGCCCATCTTACAAGGCCAGGAAGATAAAGTGGTATTATGTGGGAGGCAACAACATTGGGGAATATCATTTGTTAGAGGTTACACTCCCAGGGACCTCAGCAGTCTGGAAGAGTTCACATCCTGGACCTCAGCAGGGATTTCCGAGCCTTAGAAAGAGCTGCCGTAAAAGCCAAGAAGAAGCACTCACCTTCGCCTGGAGCCTGGTTAACTTTTACTCGGCAACCGACAGTACCCCGGTGAATAGTCCCAGCTGATTAGCAGCAGTAAGTGAAAAGTTAGGGCTCCGCGAGAAGGCACATGACATTAACGTTGAGGGAAATAACTTTCTTCAAACTGGTGTTGAGCCCAAGGCTTTTCCAATAACACTTCAACATTTAGAGAAGAGGTTCACAGAGTCCTGATGTGCCTGTACAGCCTCCAAGTTTTCAAGCGGGAAAATATTGTATTTACGGCTTCCCAAGGGGAGCCGTGTTTGTGGAAGATCCCTTACCAGCTCCTGGAGCTAGTGTCCCATGGGCTCTGCTTTGGGAAGTAAACTCAAGGACCATGCGGCAGGCAGGGAGAATGGCAAAGTATAGAAACAGAAACTGGGGAGAAAACTGACCAAAGGGAAAATTGCCTCCCACCCTCATCCCCTGATTGACTAACATCAACCAATAAACCTTTGTCGATCTCCTGCCACCTCCAGGCGCGAGGTGCTGGGGAAGGGCCCCGGTTCTCCAGAAACCCACCATGGTGGCATCATTGGCCATTAGTCATTCTGGGGCCCCTGAGTAGCGTGTCCCGTTACACCTGCCTTGGCGAGCTCACGGGTTTTCATATAGTCATTGCCCCATAGACACGCAAGCCTCTTAGTCTACCGGCATCTCAACCTGATTCATTCCACCGGGAGTTGGCAGCGACTGGGACTTCGCAGACCTTTCCAGTAGAAGGAAGGAACCTGTCAGTTCCTGGGCTTCTGCTTCACACACTGTTCCTCTTTTCCCTCAAAAGCTCCTGGGAGATAATTAGTAAATCCCTTCTTTCCAGGCGGGGAAGGTGCACCTCTGGGAAGTAAGCCCCCTTTCAAGGCCTTACGCTTATCTAGAAGACCAGTTACAGCTCCCGTGAAAGCCCGTATGGCCCTGGATCCCACACTCTTCATACGCTGTGCGTTCTGCTGCTGATTGGTGGAAGTCGAACAAACACTCTTTACACACACGTCAGTATGGTCCAGATTCAGAGGCCTTGTCCTTCAGCTCCAAGAACTTCATCCACGTAGACCAGCCGTTCTCAAAATACAGTCTCTAGACCCGCAGGATCCCCTGAGAGCTTGCTAGAAGCATAAACATTCAGCTACCCCCAGCGTAGACCTAGTGAATCTGAAACTCTGGGGATAGGACCCAGAAGTCTGGGTTGCAGCAAACCCTCCCCGGGACTCCGGCACATGTTCAAGTTTGACAACCACTGGTCTAGATAATGACTCCATTATTTCATGAATACAAAAATCAGTCTCTATAAGCCCGGCCGCTATTGTAGAGCAAGGAAGAAAACAGAGGCAAGAGGAGTCTTTGTACATACTTTCACAGAGTGAGGGCAAGAGATTTAGAAGCCAAAACATCCCAATTACAAACAAAACCAACACTGTTGGTCTCAAGTAATGCTTGGTGTTCATTAAAACAGCAGTTGAGAGCAAATTAAAGTCAGCGTATCCTTTGGAAGCTAGGCTATCCTGCAATCTTTCAGGGCAGAGGAGGCACGGCAGGACTGGGCACTTCTTTTTTCTTTTCAAATATGTATTTATTTTGAGAGAGAAGAGAGAGCACTGGTGGGGAATGGGCTGACAGAGAATCCCAAGCACAGAGCCTGATGCTGGGCTTAAACTCACGAACCATGAGATCATGACCTGAGCTGAAACCGAGAGTCGGACACTTGACTGCCTGGGCCACCCACCTGCCCCTCTGCTCCCCCGCTTTCTAATTATGAATCTCTAGGGACTGATTTAGCCTCTCTGAGCCTCTGTTCCCTCATCTGTAAAATGGAGCCACTGCTCCCCACCCCCCAGGTTGGCTGTGGGAAAGCAGTCAGTTGTCATCTACGTGTTGAATGCGTTTGTCACTGGGACAAGACGCTTATCAAATAGGATAAGATTTGAATGTTTCAAGAAGGAAACCCCTCTAATCTGGAAAATTACTAGGACAAGAGCTGATTCCTCAGCAGTCCCAGATATGGGAGCTTCTGCCATATCAGAATTTTGAACCTTGGTCTTCAGTGTTTTTAGAGGAAAAACAGTTTGCATCGCGGTGGCCCCCGTAGATTTCCTTAAATGTGAGGATGTTGAGATGTTACACTCTGCTTGCGTCTGATAAGCCGCTGGACCCACGAAAGGCGAATAATTTAGATTTTTCTTTGTGATTCTCAGCCCCTGGTGCCTTATCGAGGCCTGTGCTGAGGGCCATGACATTTATGAAAAAGGTGGAATCCCACATGCAGTTGGCCTTCTGGTTGGCAATATGCTCTTTAAAGGGAAAAAAAAATCAAGATAAGATTCTGCAGAGCCGATGACTTATTCCAATTGTGTGTATGGTCGCTTCCAATTATCTTTTTAATGAAAGCTTCATACTTAATCAATAGTGGTTTTGGAAGCACCCGCCGCCTTTTGTAATATACGAACTAGGGCTGTCATCATTTTGATCATTGATTTTTTTTTATAGCAGCTTTTGGGACTCACTAGCTTGTGAAATTAATACAGTCATTATTGAGACAATCTGATAGGTAATGAGTCAGTCGTGTCTTTATTTCAGTGAGGCTAATTGTCTCGGTGGCTCTGGCTGATAGGAAGTGTCCTGTAAAGCCAGGGAAGGTTGCAAAACAGAGTTGGCACCAACTGGGCGTGCAGATTCTCATCCTCGCCTTGAGGAAGGGCTCTCTGTGGGACGGGCGGGGTGGCTGCCATTACAGCAAATAGGTTTAAGGGAATGGACAATCGATTGAGACCCTTTGTGCACCTGGAATCAAATTGCAATTCAACCCCAAACTTCAGGCGTTTGTACGATAGCCAATGAAGAAACGAAGCCTTGTGTTGACGTTGAGAATGGGTGCTGGAGGTGAACTTGGCTTTGTTGATCGCCGGCTGGGTGAACTTGAGTCAATTACATAATCTCCCTGGGCCAATAGATTCCTCATAAGGTTGTTTTTATTATAATGGGACAGAGGAGAAAGAGCTTTGAAAAATCTAGATGCCATGCAAATGTTAATTGTATTCAGTGATAACTATAGTCTGGTCTGGAGTCAGACGGAGGGAAACATTTCTGCTGTTTCCGCTTGCTAGGGGAGGGTCATGGGGGAAATGCCATTGTCAGCCTTAGTCTTTCCTTCCATAAAATGGGGGGATCGCAATAACTACCCTACAGGATGATGTACATTCAGTACTTTACCTGCACGTATCAGGTAAAGTGGTTGGTTCCGATCTGCAACACTGATTGATAACGTCCCCAATTACTTGATAATATCACTAAGATGCAGCCATCCAGTGCCCCTAGAAAATTGCACATCTTTGGGGTGAGAAGCCACGTTTGGCAGAGAAACACGGCAGGCTGGTCATAGACATTAGCGTGACGTGGGCATCTGAAAAGTGCCCCCTGCCCCTGTCACAGACTCAAGTCCCAAGCTGCTAGGGCATCTTTCCTTTGACTCGGGGGAGGTAAGACTGACAGTAACCACCCTACCAGGTGGGCAGAGCAGGCCTGGCCCCAAAGCGTTAGGTTCTCAGAAAATCCTTCTGTGTGCCCTGCAGTATATTGAAGGTGGCCCTGCGGGGTGTCAAGGAGGCATTGATCACTTTGCTGCGGAAGGCCTCCATCCATTATGGATGAGCAGAGGCCTGGAAATCGTGGACCGCAAGCTCTTTTCCGTTAGGATGCCTGACCACCTTCTGTGGGTGGCACCAGCCTGACCCCCTCCTCCCCTGGCTGAGGAGGGCCACCCTCACTCCCTCCACATTCTCCGGCCCTCCTTATAAGGCAGGACTGAATATTTCCAGGGCACTGCTTCTCTCAGGGGGCCAGCGGCACTTATCAGAAAGAACGTACAATCGCAGGCCTGCCACTAACTCCACGGATTCAACATTTCTAACAAGCTCCCCGGTGGTGACAATGCCACTCCTGGGGACCGTGCTCTGAGCACCCAAGGGCCAGAAGAAGGAAAAGAGGACTCGAGAGGAGATGAGATGTTTTGACAATTTATGTTTTTGTTTTATTTTTGAGAGAGACAGAGCATGAGTGGGGGAGGGGCAGAGAGAGAGGGAGACACAGAATCCGAAGCAGGCTCCAGGCTCCGAGCTGTCAGCGCAGAGCCTGACACGGGGCTCGAACTCACAGAGTGCGAGATCATGACCTGAGCCAAAAGGATGCCCGACCGACTGAGCCACCCGGGGACCCCTGTTTTGACAATTTAGACCCTCAGTCGCAGGCAGCTGCTAACAAATATCTCGGCGGGGGAGGGGCGCAAGAAAACTGGGTTGAGTGGCAACCCCCTCTCTCTTCAGACCATCTGATTCAGCCGCACAGGAGTCACCGGTCACCTTTTGTCCCTTCAGGTTTTCCTCAAGGCAGGCGTGGTCTCCAAGCTTGAGAAGCAGCGGGAGAAGCTGGCGTCTCACAGCATCATTTTATTCCAGGCGGCTTGTAAGGGCTTTCTGTCCCGGCAGGAATTCAAGAAGCTGAAGGTATGGCACCCAGCGAGCCTCGTCACTCCTGCAGAGGTGTGATATCCCAGAAAAGCAGCATCCGAGCTGATCTGGGCGCGGTAACCTCGCGCTTCGCACACTCACGCTTGGGCATGAAACCCTGTGGGATATTTCCACATGCGGTTCCAGATCCAGTGGGTCCGGGGTGAGCATGGGGCGGGGGAGGGGTGGTGGTCTTCAGGTCTCCCACGATGGTGCCAGTGCTGTCGGTCCATAGGCTCACCCCGAATGGGAGGACTTTAAAGTGACGCTTTGCAAGATGTGATGATTGTTTCTAGGACGTTGACATCAAATGACCAACGATGTCAGACTTGATCTAGGTATCATGGGGGAATCCAAGCCCTCCCGGGTCCGTTATGGTTTCAACCTGTTTCATCTCTGGAAAACTTGGCTGCCATGGGCCAGCAGACAGGACATGATAGGACCTGGCCATTGAGGCTTTTGGGACTGAAGGGGCAGCTCAGAGTCCGCAGTCCTGAACCACCCTGGAGACTGCATTTCTTCCCTGTAGTTTGTGCAGTAGAGAAATGTGTGCATGGTTCCCCTGAGCATCACATTATAGAGCACAGCTCTGGGGACAAACAGTGGAGACCCACCCCTTAGGAGCTGGGTCAAGGTGAAATGAGGTCATGCGTGCCGAGTCTAGTCCGTGCCCCAGACTGGCACATTGTTCAACAAATGCCAGCTCCCGTTACCTCCAGGTCCTCATTATTAAGTCCTACCACTAGCATGGGGTCTCATTACATGTGCCCCCAGTAGATGCGAATTCGTAAATTCAAGTACACGCACTTGGCAAAAGCAGAAAAAGGCGAGAACGTTAATAATTAAAATATTGTGGGCAACCCCACTGGCCCACTGCCTTCCAGTAGCTTATGCCTCAGAATGATTTAGAAGACAGGTTCATTAACGCCCTGGATTCTGTCTGCATCCAGACTTGTGGGGTTTCAAATCCCAACCCCACCACTGGAAAGCTGTGTGATATTGAGCAGGTGACCGGGGTTGGGGGGAGGGGCGTCTCTGTGGCTCAGTTTCCCCATCTGTACCGGTGGTTCTCAAAGTATGGTCCCCAGACCAACAGCATCCACACCAACTGGGCACTTGTTAGCCGTGCAAATTCTCCGGCCCCACCCCAACTTCCTGAATCAGACCCTCTGGGGGGTGGGGCCCAGCACTTGTGCTTTATTAAGCGCTCACTCAGGCTTGAGCAGCATGGGGTTCGTATTTAAATAACACTTAAAGTGATACCTGTCCCCTAAATATCAACCCGCAACACAATCATGGCCTTTGGATCTTGCGGGCAATTTCAGGGATTTTCAAGGATCGTTTATTTATTTATTTTTTGTCTTTCACGGTGATTTTGCATCTGATGCCCTTACGAGAGGTGACCCTATTCCCTTCTCCTCCGCTTCTCCTTCTTCTTCGGTCATGCAAGATTACGTTGTGGTATAATGTCTGAGGCCCAGAGCCCGATTCCATGAAAAGCTCTCAAAAAATATTTTTAATTAAAAAAAAAAAGTGTGCATTTACTTTTTTTTTGAGTACAGTTGACACAATGTGACAGTTTCAGGGGCACAGCCTAGTGATTGGACAAGTCTTCACGTGACGCTGTGCTCACATGGGCAGCTACTGGCCGTCACCAGACAATGCCATTACAATACCATTGCAAAGAAGCTTCTTTCTTATCTTTTATATTAAATATAATTTATTGTTGAATTGGTTTCCATACAACACCCAGTGCTCGTCCCAACAGGTGCCCTCCTCTCTGCCCATCACCCACTTTCCCCTCCCCCCCATCCCCCAGCAAAGAAGCTTTTTAAATGTGTGAGTTACCCAACCTCTTCCGTTAAGATATGGAACTCGCTTTTTCCAACCGCTTTCCCACCCCCTTTGCTCTCTTTCCTTCGCCTTTACCGGGTTGGGAAGGACCCCTCAAGTTTCTGGTTTCCTTTCCCCGCAGATTCGCCGCCTGGCTGCGCGGTGCATCCAGAAGAACGTGGCTGTGTTCCTGGCGGTCAAGGACTGGTCCTGGTGGCGGCTCCTCGGTTCCCTCCGGCCCCTGCTGAGTGCCACCATTGGGGATGAGCAGCTCCACGCCAAGGAGGTCGGTCCATGTGGCAGGCAAGACGCGGGGTGGCCCCGTCCTCACACCCCCATAGTAACGCTTGCTTCCAGACTCAGTGCCTCCACTCCGCGGATTCGTGATGCAGAAACGCTCTGCTCGGCAGCCTTGCTGCCGCCTTCCAGATACCTCTCTGCTGTCATTAACACAGACACAGACCACCCTCCATCCCACGTCCAGCTCTACACCGGGCCTGTGGGTGCCGGTCAGATACCCCATCACTACCCAGGGGCACACGAGCACTGACCATGATGCTGGTCGTCCCAGGGAGACGTGGTGGTGGCATCTTGAGCCTTTTAAATTCTTACCTCTCCGAGAGGTGCTGACTGTCCCTTCCACCCCGGTGGCGCCCACCTTCTGCAGGGAAACCGTTTTGATTGGTTTCTGGTTTATCCTGGCTGTTGTCTATTCTTGCAAAGTTAGCCACTTCACACACATGCACACAATGGCTTTGCACAGAGGTCTTCCTGAATCTCTTCCCGTGACAGCCTCCTACTCCTTTTTTTGTGCGCATCCCATAGTTCATCCCAGGGGTCTGCTGTGGGGGAGGGGGGGCATTTAGGCTGAGCCTAACGACAGTACCAAAAGCGTAACGCAGAGCCACTGGCAGAGTGGTGGCCTTGGGGAGGAGGAAGGGCCAAGCTCCCCATCCCGCTCAGGCATACGCAGTCTTGGGTCGAGTAATGGACTCATTCTGAGGATCTGCGTTCCACCCCTTGACTGGGATGCTCATGCAAGCCCGGTGGCCCCAGACTTGCACGAGCAGAGACGCTGATATTCTGAAATGGGGAAAGAAAAAGTCCCTTGTGGGAACTTAGCATCTGGGCATCGTCACAGAGAGGCTGGCAGAATCCCTCGCTCTGTTCCCCCGGGACTCTTAACACATGCGGAAGCCCTGCCTCTGATCCAGGATGGCTTCTGTCAAGGTGTTTGCTTTTATAGGAGGAACTCACAATGCTGAGACAGAAGCTAGAAAAATCGGAGAAGTCACGGAATGAACTGCGGCAGAATGCGGACCTCCTAGAGAGCAAGGTAACCTGTCCCTTCTGTGTGGGGTCCCCTCTGTGGGGTGACGTGTGTTGATGGGGCGGATTATGATGTGCCTGACACTGTGCTAAGTGCTTTACAAAATAACCTCAGATAAAGGGTTTACAAATAACCCCTCAAAATAAGCCTGTGGGGACATACTGTCCTTGTCCCCATTTTACAGAGGAGGAGACTGAGGCTCTGGGATATTAAGTATCTCCCCAAGACCACACAACTAGCATGCAGAGTACTGAGATTCAAACCCATATCATCTGACTCCAAAGGGAAGAATTTCTGGCATAAGTCACAAAGGCACAAATTGCGAGGAAAAAAAATGATACATTTGACTATATTAAAGTAATCAACTTCTGTTTATCAAAGCATAAAGGGAAGACACACTACATACTGGGCAGGGAAATTTACAACATGTGTAACCGGCAAAGGGTATTTGGACATACAAAGAGCTTTCTTAAATCAATTGGAAAAAGAGAAACACTCCAGTAGGAAAAAAAAAAAATGGGCAAAAAGAGGAATTGGCAACTCCCAAGAGGAGAACTCTTGTTTCAAGAGTTCAGATGTTCTGGGCACCTGGGTGGCTCAGTCTGTTGAGCATCTGACTTCAGCTCAGGTCATGATTTCACAGTTTGTGGATTCAACCCCTGCATCGGCTCTGTGTAGACAGCTCAGAGCCTGGAGCCTGCTTCGGATTCTGTGTCTCCCTCTCTCTCTGCCCACACTCTCCCTCTCTCTATCAAAAATACATAAACATTAAAAAAAAAAAAAGAGTTCGAATGTTCAGGAATTCAAATGGCCAATAGACTCCTGAGCAGATCATCAGGAAATGCAAATTAACAGAGCATTCCCATCAGGAAATGCAAATTAACACCACCCTAGGTACGATTTTGCACCTTGGACTGGCAAAATCGAAGTCTGACGTAGCCACGTATTGGCAAGGACGTGTAGCAGCAGGAAACCATATGCTGCCGTGGGAGTGTAATTTGGTACTTGATCTCTTCACCCTTGAACAACTTAGGCTTGTCTCTGAAGGCTGACCCCAGCAATTCTACTGTGTAGAATATATTCTCACATATGTAAGAAAAGCCAAGAAGTATACAGGAACAGCATTGTCGTGTTGAAGAAATCTGAACCCCCAAATGGGAGTCTATCAATGAGAGAATGAATGAACCCATGTTGTTGTATTAAAGATTGAGCTGCCAAATAAACATGAATAAAGAGGCAGGCAAACAATGGCCCAGGAGGCAGACCCAGTTTTCCACCTTTTTCTTTGTAAATAAAGTTTTATTGGCATACGGCCACGCCCACCCATTCGTGTGCAGTCTCCGGCAGCTTTCATGCTACGATGGCAGAGCTGAGTAGCTGTGACAGAGGCTCTGTGATGTACAAAGCCCAAAAGTATCGAACTCTTTATGGAAAAAGTTTCCTGACCCCTCAACTAGAGATAGGTGAGTCTATGTGGATTGCCCTCAAAAACATAACGCTGGAGAAAGATTATTTAAGTCACGAAAGAATACCTGAAACACGATATCGAACATAGTAATTTTTTAAAAGTGCAGGCTGATACTGTATATTGCGTGGGGCATATACCGTATGATTGTGGTGTAAAGATATTTCCATGGGAATAATAACATCAGCTTTGGAGTAGTGGTCGCCTCTCGTGGGTGGAGAGGAACATGTGATTGGAGATTACATCGGTGGGGATGGGGGTGTGATCACCGTGCTGAGGTCTTATTGTCTTGAGTTGGGTGTTGAGTTCACAGACTGGGGATGAGGACGGGAGCCAGAGAGTCCCTGCCCCCAGGGGACTACTGCAAATTTCAGATTCCTAAGCGAATCCATGCAGTGTAATGTGAGATGTGGTCGGGGAGCTGTGGGTAGATCACGGAAGAGCTGTGCACGGTAACTTGCTGTTCCGCTTAGTTTTTCAGGGCCAGGACTCTAGTAAGTCACTCGCCTGGGGCATGAAATTTAAAGGGGTGCCAGAAACTCAGCAAGAGAAATCATATTTCAATGCAGTGTCTTTTAAAATGTAAATGAATGCAAAAAAAAAAAAAATCCACGATGAGCCAAATACCAAAATTTCAAATAAAGGAAGGACTGGTGGGCTGGGATTAAGGTGAGGGGTAAGTGAGAGAGTATGCACAGTGGGATCCTGTCTTCATTTAAATTTTTGATGTTTTATTCATCGTGGATTTTTGGCATGAATTTTGACTTTCTTAAATATTGCATTAGAATGCTATTTAATCTCGGTTTCTGGGTTTCTTGGCACTCCCTGAAATTCCGCACCCTGGGTGAGGGCTTTGCCCGTCTCATCCTTAGTCTCAGCTGACTTTTGAAGCCCTGGGCACCTCACAGGGTCCTGCTGAAGCTCAACTGTCGTCCAGTCTTATTCGCCCATTCAGCAAATGAGTATGAGCATCTCCCAGGCAGCAGGCATTCAGCTGGCCACCTCAGATGCAGCTAGGCAGAAGGCAAAGTCCCTGTCCTCATGAGGTCTCTCTCCAGGCCAATCGAGGGAGACAGACCACAGTTAATAAAAAAGCAAGCTACTTTTTGATGGTCAAGTGCTGCAGATAATAAGCAGAGGGAGGTGACAGTGAGGGGGCTATTTTTGCCTGAGCGGTCTGAGAAAGCTTCCACGGATTGAGATGTCTGAGTCTAGGTCTGAGTCATCTGGTACAGTCAGTCATCTATGCGCAGATCTGGGGAATTGAGTTGAAATGGCAAGTGCAAAGGTCCTGAGGCAGCATGGGATAATATTTGTCAGTTTGGAGCAAAACTAGAGCTTTCCACACCTGCGAACCCATGGTGCTATCGTGACTGATCATATTGCTTGGTTTGCTAGACGGACGGTGGGGGCTATAATTCGGTTCATGATCAAGCCAACAGAACACATTCTGCTTCCTGTATTGACAGCCCAAGTTGAGCCTGGCTGGCTCCCGTGGGGACATGGAATGAAGTTTGGGGTAGGGGCTATCTCTTTTCCACCTCTTCTCATTCTCCTTGTCATCGTGTCCACTCTCTCCACCAAGGGTTCTCTGTCTCACTCCCACAGACAAGGAAGAGTCAGAGGCTCCTGGAAGGGGACAGTCACGTCACATAGAGTTAGGAGAGTCAGGGTGGAAAAGGCTCCACCATGGGCCTCTGCCCTCTTATAGAAAATACTGTAAGGAGGAGAAGAAATGACACCCAAGTGTCATTCAAGGCTCTGGAGAGCACCCAGCCTGACCTCTCCCGCAGGAAGTAGCAATGACAGAGCAGCAGAAGCGAGCAATCAGAGAGCCGTGCGTGGGCTGGGAATATCGGTGACTCCCCTGCAGAAACTCCTTCCCGCTGAGCTGACATTTGATACAGTAATTCATCACACACTGTCGAGTAGGACGTGGGCGCTTGGGGTGCCTCAGCGGCCGGGGGGAGACGGGGAGACAGTGAGGAGGGGAACATCATTAGCATCTAGCTATACAGCTCACGCCGCACTGGGAGAAGGAAGAGAAGGGGCCAGGCTGCTGAGACCTGGACCAAGCGTTCAAGCGTCCGCACCTGCTCCATATGCTACGCAGGCTCTTGGTGTCTCTGTGTCCTCCGTGGCTCCGAAAAGATGTATGGGGCCTGGAAAAAAAAATAAGACAAAATTTCAAAGCTAAGAAAGGCAGAACAATGGGAAATAAGAGGTTGAAGAGTGTACCAAAGGGGGGGGGGGCGGTGAGAATTAGAAATAGAGATTTACCGTGAGCCTTGGACTCGCTCTCACTTCAGACTTTGCATCTGCTGTTGCCTCTGCCTGGAATATTTCCCTCCACCCTCCTCAGCTGGTTAATGCCTGGTCGTCCCTCGTCACCCAGTTCTGGTGGTACTTCTTCCAAGAAGACTTTGTTAACCTTTTAGGGATGGGTTGGGCTCCTACTGTCGGCAATCCTGGGCCCTGAGCTTCCTGTTACTGCGTTGATGGAGGTGTTCTCACCCCCTCTGGCATGCTTGTGCCCTGGCTTGGTGAGGCCCCAAGGGCAGGGGGGATATCTTGCCCATCACGTTGGCCAAGCCCCTGGTACAGAATAGACATCCAATGGACCAATGATGCCATGTAAGGTCAGCTGAAATGTTGACACTGAGCTTCCTAGCAACCAAAGCAAAGAGGGAAGCAAGAGATTACATAGACTTGTCCCCAGCTTAAACACACACGCACACCTGTTGCTTGAGATAATACTCATTCTTCCAAGTATTGAGCTATCAGAGAAGTTTCTTCTATGAGTCCTTGTGAAAAGGGGCACCAAGTAATGTGGCAAAGTACAACCTCAGTAATATTCGTCCAGGAAGTAGAAGAGGTGACCTCTAGGAGGGCTTTGGTGGGCCTCGTCCTGAACTGCAAGACAAGGGCATGGCATCCATTCCCTAAAAAACTCAGTTAGGAGGCAAAGCAGAGTTTTATCCAGGAAGCACGTTCAGGTGACTGAGTGCTATGATTTCTTTCCCCTCCCCCTCCCCCCTCTCCTCCTCTTCCTCCACTTCCTCCTTTTTAAACTTTATAGTAAGGTCCAACATACAAAAAAGTGCACAGTTGTTAAGTATATACGGCTCCATGAATTTTCACAAACTGAACACACCAAGGCAATGGACACTCATATGGAGACACAGAACATTCCCAGATTCCCCCCAAGTCCCCCTCTTGGCCCTTTCAGCCACGACCTTCCAAGGGTAACCACTAAACTGACCTCTAGCACTATAGATTGGGTTCCCCCCCCTTTTTTAACTTTACCGAAATGCAATCCAATGCCTTTCATATGACCTCATGACATTCCTCCGTGTTGGGGGCGGCTGTGGCCCATCCATTGTCATTGCTGTGTAGTATCCCGTCATGGGTATAGAGCACTCTATTCATTCTACTCTACATGAGAATTTGGTTGTTTCCAGCTTTTTTTTTTTTTTTTTTTTTTTTTTAAATTTATTTTTGGGACAGAGAGAGACAGAGCATGAACGGGGGAGGGGCAGAGAGAGAGGGAGACACAGAATCGGAAACAGGCTCCAGGCTCCGAGCCATCAGCCCAGAGCCTGACGCGGGGCTCGAACTCACGGACCGCGAGATCGTGACCTGGCTGAAGTCGGACACTTAACCGACTGCGCCACCCAGGCGCCCCGGTTGTTTCCAGCTTTAACCTGTGATGAATAAGCCTGCTGTGAACATCCTTCCACACGTCTTTTGGTACAGGTATCATACATTTCTATTAGGAATGCACTAGGAATGGACTTGCTGGGTTCGAAGTTCTCTCTGTGTTGGGTTTTAATGGATGCAAACAGCTTGCTCAAGGGATTGAGTCAGTTTACCCTCCTACAGCAGTCCACACCCTTACCAGCGCTTGATATTGTCCTTTGCATTTATTGATTGTTTTGGGTGCCCCGTGATCCCACACCGTGATTTTAATTTGCGCCTTTTCTCGTGTTTTTGGCCGTTATTCTCTTTGGCGAAGCGGTCTTTCAAGTCCCTTGGCCACTTACTACTGCTTTACTTATTGGTTTGTAGCAACTCTTTATATGCCGTGGATTTAAGTTCAGTTGTTGGATATGTGTGGCACAGATCTCTTCCTCCAATCTGTGGCTTGCCTTTTTCTTTTTTTTTAAATTTTTTTTTTAAGTTTATTTATTTTTGAGACAGAGAGAGACAGAGCATGAACGGGGGAGGGTCAGAGAGAGAGGGAGACACAGAATCAGAAGCAGGCTCCAGGCTCTGAGCCATCGGCCCAGAGCCTGACGCGGGGCTCGAACTCACGGACCGCGAGATCGTGACCTGAGCTGAAGTCGGACGCTGAACCAACTGAGCCACCCAGGCGCCCCCTTTTTATTTATTTATTTATTTATTTATTTATTTATTTATTTATTTTGGCTTGCTTTTTTCGATGCAGTAATTGGAAGTATTTTCTGAAGCCCTGAGTCTCTTCAGACCTGCCCAGGGGCTAGGAAGAGGTCAAAGGGCTCCAGAATCCCCCAACCTGTATCAGTGGTGATAGATGCCCTTCTTTAGTTTCATTCTGTATTTGATTGACTTTTTTGGACTCCCGTTATTTTCCACCTTTCTGCGTCTCCAGAATTGCACTGCAGTTCCACAATCACTGGCGTCTTACACTAAAAAATGACAGCACTTTCTTTCCTTTTGTTCCATAATGGTGCAGCTTATAATCAGAGGCAGCTCAGATTTGGTGAAACGTAGTGTCCTGGGGCCCAAGTAAGATTTTATTGGAAGAAAGGTCTTTAATTCTTTCCCCTCCGCCAAAAAGCCACTTTGATATTTTTTTTTTTCTGGTGGCTTTTATACTTCACGGAACATCAGGATCACCTGGGGGAGCTGTGTCCCCTGTAGCTTCCCCATCCCATCTCCTGAGGATTCGACCCAGGAGGGAATCTCGGGGAGGGGAACTCTTCCCTGCTTCTTTTAACAAGCCCCGAGGTGAACCTGAACGCAGCATCGTGCCATGTGAGACTCGTGGTTCCCGTGCTCGAAAGCATGTCAAAATCCCCAGGAGGATGTGTTAGAATATAGCGGGCTGGTCCCCAGCCCTAGAGATTCTGACTCAGGAGGCTTGGGGCAGCCCTGGAGAATCTGCATTCCCCACGAGCTGTGTCAGGTGATGCCGAACCCGCTGGTCTGGGGTCCACGCTTTGAGGAACAGATAGAAGGGACCCCCTTCTATGCAGTTCTCTTTTCTTAGAAGAGTTTCTGCTAACGGTTGGGAGGCAGACACTCCCACGGGCCATGCATCACGCAGACACTCCTGGCCCCGGTTCGTGGCCTCTGCACCCCGCCCGCTTGTCTCGGTTGGTGGGGAAACAACGGATAGAAATGTTGCTAAAACATGTTGTGCCTCATCAGTGAAAACTCCATTTGACTAGGCTTATTAAAAAGACAACATTATTGCAAAATGATTTAAGTGCTTCATTTGCGAAGGAGCAGAAGAGGAGATGAGACGCCTCCAGGAAGCTGGCTATAAATATTCCTCAAGCGTGCAAAATCTGCCTTGATGCAAAGTGGGGTTTTTTATTTTCACGAGAAGGCAGGGCTTGTCCTCTTATAGGGACTTCCTATATGGCTGCGGGAGCACATGGTGGGTAAAAATGACAAGGGGTTGTTTTCTTCCCTCCTTGGCTTGTCATCTAGGTTTTTCCCAAGAATTTAGTCATTGCGGGCCCCGGGCACTCTGGATGTCTGGCCTCGTCAGCATGACAATTTTTCACTTTTTGGTAAGGGACGGTCGAGAAGACAGAACCCACCAGCCTGGGGCGGGAACCGGAGATTCAGGTCAGGAAGTCCGTTTGCAAAGTGCTGGGGTGTTTGGCCCGGGAAGTTATGTGTGGCCGGCCGCTGATCTCTGGAGGGAAGGGAAGCGACTTTCCAAGGGCTGTGTGGCTTAGTGGTGACTGAGTCTGGAACATATACCGGGCCTCCTGACTGCTACCACGGTACCACAGCTAAGGCCCCCCAGAGGAGTGCACAGCTGGAATGTTCTGCATGCCTCGGTCTCCCCGTATGAAAATCCAGGCCATAATGCCTTCTCTACCTACTTTGTAATGCAGATGAGGAAGCTGGGGACTGTGCAAGGGATGGGTATGACAGCCCGACCCGGGATGTCTGGTCCAGGAGCAGAGAGGGTGGGTCAGGACGGTTGGCTCTGGATCCTCATTGCAGTGGGACTGTGGGCAACTCCTTCCAGGCTCTGAGCCTTTGTGTCGTTGTTGGCAGAATGGTGACAGTGGTGGTTCCACATTCCTCTCTACAGGGTGGTGTGACGAGGTGCCTGTAGAGTAATTATTACAGGGGCGCCTGGGTGGCTCAGTCAGTCGAGCGTCCGACTTCGGCTCAGGTCATGATCTCATGGCTCGTGGGTTCGAGCCCCGCATCAGGCTCTCTGCTGTCAGTGCAGAGCCCATTTCGGATCCTCTGTCCCCCTCCCCCCCTGCCCCTCCCCAGCTCATGCTCCCTCTCTCTCGAAAACAAATGAACATTTTTTAAAAAAGGAAAGTAATTATTACACTGGTTCTTACACGAGTCTCTCCACATCTCCGCTGTTGCTAACATATATGTGATTACATCTTAGCTATTCCTACACCCCTCAGAGCATTCGGTGCCAACTGCATGAGTAAAGGAGATAATGTTGAATTTAGTAATTCAAGTAATATTTAACGAGCGACGTGTCTGTGCCGGCTGCCGTGACACATCCTTCGCCCGCTTTATCTCGTTTTACCTTCAAATCAAACTGTGAGGACGGTGTCATTCATACCCCAAGTTCTAGATGAAGACAGTGAAGACCAGAGAGGTGGAGCGATTTGTCCACTATCACACAGCCGGCGAGTAGCAGAGCTGGGCTTTGACCCGGGGTCTGGCTGACTCCAAACAGGCTGTGAAAGAGGAGCCTGGAGTGGCTCATCCTTTAAGACGACCCGGAGCTAGCCAGGTGACAAGGTGGGGAGGCTGTGCGTTCCAGGTAGAGGGCACAGCAAGAACAGAGAGAGAGACCGGGGACCTGGGCTGGCACCCACAGTCCTTGCCGTTGGAAGGTCTCATGCGTGTGGGGAGATTTGGGGGTAGGGTCAGTCGCCGAGGCTGGGCCAGATGCCAGGGGCTGTGAGAACCACGTGAGAGGTTTGAACTCCATCCTGAAGGTGGGGGCCAGAGAGAGAGAGAGAGAAAGTGTGCCCATGAGCTCAAGTGAGCCGGGGGAGGGGCAGAGAGGGAGAGAGAGACAGAGAGAATCCCGTGCAGTCTCCCGACGTGGGCTCAAACTCCCACGACCTGAGTCGAGATCAAGAGTCAGACGCTTTACCCGCTGAGCCACCCGTGTGCCCCTAAAATCCATTTTCAAGATGGGATATGTGGGTGACAGCATCAGAGGGGTTATTTCCTCTTTAGGGGGGTGCTATGGGACCTTGAAGACCCCTTCTAAAGCTCACGAAGGTCCATAGCTTCCGCTTCTCCCACCCAAGGCCAGTCGGTGATGTGTTGTCCTGCGTGTCCCTCTCTGATGCATGACATATGTCCCAGCACACCTGCAAGCGTGGTCCCCATTCCCGCCGACCTGCCGGAAGCTGTGAATCCCTCCCTCCCTCCTTGGCTCCCGGATACATTATTAATTCACTTGGCATATATTCTTGGAGCCCCCAAGAGGCAGTTTGAAGGTATGGCTAGGAGTAAAGGCTCTGGAGCCAGGCTGCCTTGATTTGCATCCAGCTCCGCCACTGGCCGGCTGTGTGTCCTTGGGTGAATGTCCACACCCCAGTGCCTCAGGTCTCCATCTGCAATGCAGAGGTATCAGTCCCCAGCTCTCAGTGTCTCTGTGAAGGTTCTGTGGGTTACCCTGTGCCGGACCCATGGTAAGCACCCTCCGTGATAGTGATTATTATTTTTTATTAAATTTATTTATGTTATTTTGTGTGTGTGTGTGTGAGAGAGAGAGAGAGAGCAGGAAAGAGGCAGAGAGAAAGGGAGAGCGGGAATCCCAAGCAGGCTCCATGCTGTCAGCAAAGAGCCTGACTTGGGGCTCGATCCCACAGACCGTGAGATCCTGACCTGAGCTGAAGTCAAGAGTCAGAGCCTCAACCGGCTGAGCCACCCAGACGCTCCTGTGGTCGTGATTATTATTAAGGGAACTATTACCATCACTTAGTAGCAGCTGGGAAGAGAAGTACACAGGGCGGTCCCTGAACTGGTGCCCAGAGTGAGTCTCTGGAGCCCTGGAGCCCGCCAGTAAGCTAGAGATTTGTTCTGAATTTCCCCTCATGACCGAGGCAGCTTCGAGGGCAGATACCGTGAGATTGAAGCCCAAAGCGGCCAGCTGGCTCTGCAGCTGGACAGACCCTCTGCCTATTGATTTATTTTCTCCCCATCCCCTCTTTTTCTGCTTTCATTTTTCATCTTCTCTCTTAATCGCTCAGGTTGACAGGGGTGGGGCTTCCCTTCCTCGGGGGCTCCATAAAGCTCCCTTTGGTCATGGCCCCTCGGGGGTGGGTGGCCTTGCCTTTGAACCACACCCAGCTGTCTGTTTCGCCTCCTTTCCCCCACCCACTACCTCCCGGTCTGCCCCAGGTACACCAAGGCTCCTGTACTGCTGACCCCCAGCGTTGAGTCAGGTGGCAGATGTGGGACAGGACGGCCCTGTAATTACGAGTCAGGACCTGGGATTCAGGCTGCCCAGCTGGACTCCCCGTGTGACTTATCAGCCATGACCTTGAACAAATCATTTCACCGCTCAATGCCTCAGTTTTCCGTTCTGTGGAAAGGAAATAAAAATCCTCTCCTCATAAGGCACTTGACAGGCATACAGCAAGAGATTAGCACATGTCTCTCCCCAGCATCCGATGAGTATGAGCTATTTCTCCTGCAAGGGCTTCTAAGGAACCAATGCTTTTCCTTAAATTGAAAAGCGCACAGTGAAAGGCCACTGCTTGCTTTCTGTAGACCAGACAATTTGGGGAGCTTTGAGAACTCTTGAATATAAGAGCCAAGGACAGGGTTGGGCTCAGACATGTGGGTTTATCTCCCCAGCTCAACAGAAAGATCCTTGAAGGCAGGGCCTGGCACACAGTCGGTGCTCATATAATGAATGATAAGCGGCAGTGACAGTGACAGCCCAAAGGGTCGCACGTGTGCTCAGCATTTAATGCCCGTCAAATGTTTTGTTGCCATCTCCCTCAGGCTGCCGTGATGCCAGGGCATGGGATATGGAGTATTTCTATTTGACTCTATGCCACATGTACAGCCCATTTATCCGTATCTGTCCCCTTCTCTCCGGCAGACTTTTGGAGTCATGGTCCCTGAGTAGAAAGAGAGTTTCTGATGATTTGGCTTAAGTGGTGGATCCAGGGAGGTTTTCAGAATAATTTCTAGTTAATTGGTGCCTGAGTAATCGGCAAGGACCCTTCTGGGTTTGCAAACCAGGCTCTTCCCTCATTAAACCGGTTTTCATTTTTCACTCACCTAATAACTCTGGGCATGGTGCCCACCTCTCACCTCTGTGAATAAAGCCCTTGGGCCCCGAAATGTGGGAAGGGGAGAGGGATTTGTGGGGCTAGGGGAAGGCCGGGGGCTACTCGTCTCTGGGAAAAGCATCTGTCATTTCCCTAATCTGAGAGGACTAATTGTCCTTTGGACTCCAGACTTGGATTGTGTAGAACTCAAAATTAATGCATTAAATTAATGTTGTGCTCCCTTTGCTCAGGCTGATTAGCACAAATGAAATTTCGTACTAATTGTCTAAGGCGGAGAGAACACGATCCTGGTGTTTAGGATCGATGCTGGTGGTGGGGATGGAAAGGCGGGGATCAGGGGCATGGTCTGGGCGTTCCTGGATCGTACCAGCCTGTGTTCAGAGCCAAGTGCAAACGATCGCTCCCCCAGTGCCAGTGCTGTTGTGTGCCCATAAAGAAATCTAACCCATCTAAAGCCAGGTGTGAGGCCAAGATTAGGAAGAGATTCTGGCAATTTCTATGCCAGCAGTTCTTTTTTTAAAGTTTATTTATTTATTAATTTTTTTTTTTTTTGGAGAGAGAGAGCACAAGCAAGGGAGGGGCATAGAAAGAGAGAGAGAGAGAGAGAGAGAGAGAGAGAGAATCCCAAGCAGGCTCCAACTCTCAGCACGGAGCCCAATGCGGGGCTCGAACCCACGAACCTCAAGATCAAGACCTGAGCCGAAACCAAGAGTTGGCCACTTAATCGACTGAGCCACCCAGGGCCTCTATGGCAGTAATTCTTAAGCTTGGTTGTGCTTAAGGACAACCATGGAGTGTGTTGAACTTCAGATCCCTGGGTCCCACCACAGAGGTTACGGTGTGGGCGTTCTGGGACTACTGAGGAATATACTGGGAATATTTTAACAGCCATCCCAGGGGACTGCAGGGCAAATGTTTCCCCCAGAACACTTTAAAGATGACAGTGGGAGGAACAGCAAACAGAATCCCCACCCCAGAGACAGCCCGGTGCACCCTGGGAGAGCCCCTGGCTTGTTAAGTGGCGGTTACTTGGACCAGAGGGATCTGGGCTCCCGTCCCAGCTCTGCCACTCACTTGCTGTGTGACTTCAGAATGCTCCCCCTAAGCCTCTCCCCCCACCCCATTTCTATAAAAGGCACACATAAGTCTGAGCAGCTACTGGTGTGGTCACCAAGACGGGAAGCCAATGGGCAGGTGGAGGGGAGAAAAAGGAGGGCAGCATAGAACGTGCAGAGCAGCAGCTCTGGTTTATTTGTTTGCAGCTCAATTTGGGGGGACTATTTTTTTTAAGATATTTGTTTTGTGCTCTTCTGATTACCAGCAGTGCAGAGATGCATCGTAAAGAAACCGGAGTCCTCTGTGAGCCCACACCCTTCTAGGAAAACAAGAAAAAAAATCCCTATACAGTTTGAGAGTGCCTTTTTCTGTACAAGTAGAAAGAAAACAAAAACGAGCACGGGCCAAACGTCCTATTCTGCCACTTTGCTTTTCTCCCCCACCGTTGGCCATATATCTTGTTTTTGCTTTTGTTTTTCATGTCGAAACATACAGATCTTCATCTGCCTTCTTCATGGGGCGGAGGAATGAGTTTTGAGACCACCTATGAGCTGATGGTATTGATGGGAACTAGCTTGGGGGGGGGCAGGTGGATTCCACGCCGGAAGGGCCACTTGGTGTCTGTGACAACACCCCACAGCCGCTCCTTGGTGCCACACACAGGGTCTCATGGGAGAGTGAAGCGTGTAGACATCTTCAGTCATGACATGAAGTTGTGGTATCAGATGGGAATGCCAGCAGGACAATAGACAGTCCTTAATGCAGTGTGTTTCACAGCTCAAGAGAAGAAGGGATTTGTCCAAGGTCACTCAGTGTGTCTGGACTTGAACCCCATGCCTTACTTCTATTGTTTTCTTTTCCTTCCCTGTCTTGACTTTGACCACTGCCCCCATGGAGGGAGTCTCCGTTTCCCAAGCGACCCTGCTGCGTAAGGTCATTTCTAAGCCTCTTGGTCATAAACAGTCCACTTCCCGGGTTCTCACCTCATTTGCTTTGGCATAGCCTTGAACCTGGAAGGCTGCACTTTGGGACAGTAATAACACAGAAGCCTTGACCCATCTGGCATCTGTAGTTGGTCACTGATGGGGGGAAAAGTCAGCGCAAGTTGGATTTCATTAAGATATAAACATTTTTATTTTTGCCCCTGAACATGACTACAACTCACGCTATTTCTGGACCACAGCCTTCAGAGTATGAGCACCTGACTTGAGACATTCTTCCTTTCTTAAACCATGCCCCTAACACGTGACCGTGTGATTTCCAGCTTTGATATCATTAAAGCAGAGCAAATGGAAAAATAGTTTGAATGCATAAGCCGAATTTTTTAGTTCCTTTTTTAAAAATAAGTTTGGCACCTGAAACTGTTTGATGAGACACATGCATTTTAAAAATTAGCATTTTAAGAGTTTGGGGGCACCTGGGTGGCTCATGTCGGTTGAGTGTCCGACTCTTGATATCTGTTCCGGCCGTGATCTTGTGGTCTTGAGATTGAGCCTTGTGTTGGGGTCTGTGCTGAGCGTGGAACCTGCTTGGGATTCTCTCTCTCTCTCTCTCTCTCTGCCCCTCTCCCACTTGCACTCTGTCTCCATTCTCTCAAGAAAAAATAAACATTAAAAAAACAAATTTTAAGAGTTTTTTTAATGTTTTTTTTTTTTTTGAGACAGAGAGAGAGGAGGAGGAGGAGGAGGAGGAGGAGGAGGAGGAGGGACAGAGAGAGAGGGAGACAGGATCCGAAGCGGGTTCTGTGCTGATAGCAGAGATCCAGATGCGGAGCTCGAACTCATGAACCGTGAGAGCATGACCGGAGCTGAAGTTGAAAGCTTAACCGACTGAGCCACCCAGGTGTCCCACAGATTTTAAGAGTTTTGAGAAGCAACTTGTATTATTTCTTCCAACGCGTTCCATTTAGTTTTCGTGGAAACTCCTGGCCTGGTCGTGTTTCATAGGTATATACAAGAGCTAATTGAATCGGTAATTACAGCAGAAATGCGACAGGCATAAATGGGTGGGGAACACGCACGACCAGTACTGGGTGTGCATGGCTGTCCCCTGGTGGAGGCAGATAGATCACGGGGAGCCACAGAGAGGTTTCCTAGCTGAGGGCGCTCTTGTGTGGTGAGCACCTGCGTGTCTTACCAAGGGGAGCCCATTGATCCGTCCAGCAAAATGGCTCGCTGAAGGATGGGTAAGGAGAGCTTCTGTTAGAATAACTTTTTTTTTTTTAATTTCTATTTTTCTTAAGAGAGAGAGCAAGCAGGGGGAGGGACAGAGGGAGAGAGAGAATATTAAGCAGGCTCCCCACTCAGCGTGGAGCCCCGTGTGGGGCTCAATCCCACCACCCTGGGATCATGACCTGAGCTGAAATCAAGGGTTGGACGCCCAGCCGACTGAGCCACCCAGGATAACTTCCTTTAATTGAACATTTACTACGTGCCAGCACTGTGCTAACTTTATGTGGATTATCTCATTTAATTGTCAAGACAATTCTCTAAGTCATGCCCACCCCTTAAAGCTGAGGAAACCGTGAATCAGACAGGCATCTTGCGTGGGGCAGTCACACAGCTAGTGAACACTGGGCCAAGAATTCTAACACATCGGGACCAATAACATTCTGACCATCACACCCCGAACCGCCTCATTACACGGAGATGCCCTTTTGCCACAAGAGCCCGTGATTTGTCCGGGCTGGCCCTGTGGAGGGTGCCCCGGGGGAGAAGAGATGATGTCCCCTCACCACGAGTGACTCTGCTGTAACCCTCCCATTCCAGGTTGCTGAACTGACCGCGGAGCTGGCTGATGAGCACTTCAGAGGGGACGTGGCCTGCCAGGTGCTAGAGAGTGAGCGGGCAGAGCGGCTGCGGGCCTTCCGGGAGGTCCAGGAGCTGAAGGTGGGTGGCCCAGGGGTGGTGGCGGGTGTGGCTGAGCAGGGTGGCTGGGAGCCTTTGGGTCTACCCGCCTCCTTGTCTGCTCACATGTGGGAGCCGGAAGCCTATAAGCAAGAGGCGGTGGCTTACTGACTCTCATGTTCAAGGTCCTGGAGGACATTTGTGTCTTCCTAAGCCTTGAGCTTGGAGGTGCCCTGGATGAGGACTATGTAAAGGGTAGACAGTCCTTGGTTACCAAGCCACCATGGGCGGGCGGGGGGGATGGCCAGGCCCAGGCTGCACTGGGCTCCAGTTTGACACCCTGGGGCCTTTCTTCCAGAGCAAGTATGAGCAAGTCCAGAAGAATTTGGGAGAAGTACAGAAGCAGTTGGGAGAAGCGCAGCAGAAAATTCAGTTGGGTGACTTGGAAAGGAGCCACACAGGAGGAGGTAAGCAAACCGGGACTCTCGGGATTAGACAGGGGTGAAAAACATGCCGTCCTTTTGTTCCATTCATTCGTTCGTTCATGCAGTCGTTCGCCCTGAGCACTTAGTATGCCCTAGAGGCTGCATCAGGGGCTGTCATTTTGTCAGAGCAAACGGCCACAGCTCTGCCCTCCTGGAGCTTCCGGTCTGGTGCAGACATTAAACAGAACCCAACAATATCCCAGATAGTGCTTTATCAAGGTGACAGGTACAGGTCAGTAATAACGCAAAGAACGACCCAAACAACAGTGACTCTATGGCAAGGCCCCTTTACAATTACATGAATAGTTTTGATACATGGATTTTAGGTTAAGGCATTTCGATGGTTACACGCAGCATCTGTGAAATGGCATTTCTGGATTTGAATCTGGACTTGACTTTCTTTGAGGTGGGTGGCTTTTGGGCAGAGAAATGTGTGCTTTGGCTCCCTCGTCTTTCAGATAGATGGATTGATAGGAAAGGCGGTTGATGGAAAGCGGTTAACGCCACGTGCATGGCGACTTTATTTACTGCTAATGCTGTAGTGGGGTCATCATCCATCCATGTTCGTAGGCTGTGGCACAGAAACTACTACCCTCCCCATTTTGAAAAATGTTTATTTATTTTTGAGAGAGAGAGAGAGAGCAGGGGAGGGGCAGAGACAGAAAGAGAGAGAGAATCTCAAGCAGGCTCCTCACTGTTAGCGCAGAGCCCAACGCAGGGCTCGAACTCAGGAACCGCGAGATCATGACCTGGGCTGAAATCAAGACTGAGCCACCCACGTGCCCCATACCATCCCCATTTGAGAGCGGTGCCAGGCGCTCAGCAGTTACTGGATGGAGAGAAGCTGAGGCCCCTGAATTGCCCAGCGGTTAGGTGTGCTCAGCAGAGCCGGGGTTTTCTGGTGGAGCCGGGCTTCTGGAGTTGCCTGGGGGCTCACATCTCATGGTTCAACGGGCATGGTGACATCTCCGTCAACTCCTCTCCCCAGCCTAAATGAGTCAGGGGACAAGGATGCCCGGTGTGTCTGTCAGCTTTTATAAAACGTTGACATTCTTTCTTCCATGCCCCCAGAGGATGTATGCCCTAGAAACGTCAGGGACGCTCAGAGGAACGGAGGTCAGGAGGCGGTGAAGAGGCAAAGTGCGTTTGCTTTTCACTCCCCTCTTGCTTCCTGTCTTCCTGCCCCCCACCCCCACCCCCAGGACAGGCGTTTACAGAGGAGTTTGGGGGTTCTCTGGCACACGACACTCAGTACAAGCAGGGAGAGAGGAAATGGGTTTTTACAGAACCAGGAGGTAGGACAGCAAAGTTTCCCCCAGAAGAGCATGGCCCCAGTTCCGTCCCGACTGGGACTGAGACCCCCCACGCTAGTCCCCAGTTCATTTTTCTCTGGGAGGATCTGGGAACTGGATGGGAGGGGGAGGCGTGCTGAGCTCGCGAGCACATTCGTCACGATGCTATAGAGGCTCTCAGCCCTGGAGGCTCATTCCAGGAAGCCAATCTACAAATATTTTGTTTTCCATTAGGAAAGCAATACATGCTCATTACAGGAAAAAATGTTAAATATAGGAAAGTCAAAAGGAGCAATAAAACACTTTAATCACACCCGAGCAATGCCACCACAGCTCCTCAATGGATGGAGCCGGAGTATCAATTATGAAAAACGTAGCTGTTTTCCCACCATGCATGGTGGGGTATCTGAAGAGGCCCTTTTATGGTGTCTCCGACTCTTGATGTCGGCTCAGGTCGTGATCTCATGGTCCGTGGGCTCGAAGTCCCACCGGACACCCTACACTGACTGCGAGGGGCCTGCTTGGGATTCTCTCTCCCTCTTTCTCTGCCCTTCTTCCCCTGCTCGTGTGCTCTGTCACTCTCAAAATAAATAAATAAACATTAAAAAATTATTTTAAAGAAAAGAATGCACCCCCCCCCCCGGCCCCAGGGAGGGGCGTTGGCAGGAGAAAGCAGTGTTGAAGAATGGAGAATGGTTTTCTCCTCTGCTCATGTTGACAACTCCTACCACCTGCTCTGTAGCACATCTTAGCGCAGAACACATGCACAGGTGCGGAAATGCTTTCTGCTTTCTCCTCCTTTTGCAGCTATCTGCTGTTTGAGTTTTTTTTTTTTTTATCCTGGTGGGGAGACAGGATACTTTTCCCACCATGATATTATTTACCTTAGTGGAAACTCGAACAAGCTCTAACTCCTTACAACTATATCACCCTGGTTGGGTTACTTATGTGGGAGTCCCTATTGGGGTCACCTCTTCTAAGACCTCAGTCCTACCATCTATCCAAGAGTCTTTCCTTCCTTCCTTCCTTCCTTCCTTCCTTCTTTCCTTCCTTCCTTCCTTCCATCTGTCCATCCCAGTACTGACCTATCCATCCACCCTAATATCCATCACCTATCCAGTGAAAGTTATGAGGTATTTATGATATGCTAGGCATTGTAGTAAGTCCTGTGGACACAATGATGAACAAAAACATTTGCTGCTTTAATGAGTTTGAATTCTCTTCTGGAGTTCCCTAAGCTTGCCTTACGAGAGCTCTGATCATTCTAGATTGCAGCTTTCTTTTTGTATGTTGTCTCCCCCACTAGATTTCTGCTGGAAGATACAGTGGTTTCTTATCTGTTTCATTATCCTTTGTGCCTGGTATGAAGTAGTGTTGCTCAGTGGGCATTTCAGTGCATGGTAGATTGAACAATGTATGATGGGTGGATGATGGACAGGTGGATGGATGGATGGATGGATGGATGGATGGATGGATGGATGAAGAGATGGATGGATGGACAGGTGGATGGATGGAGAGATGGATAGATGGATAGATGGATAGATGGATGGATGGATGGTGAGAGGAATGGATGGATGGACAGGTGGATGGATGGATGGATGGATGGATGGATGGATGGATGGAGAGATGGGTGGATGGAGGGATGAATGAAGAGATGGATGGATGGAGAGATGGAATGGATGAATGGATGGATGGGATGAATGGGATGGATGAACAGAGAGATGGATGGATGGATGGATGGATGGATGGATGGATGATGGATGGATGAATGGATGGATGGTAAGAGGAATGGGTGGATGGATGGATGGAGAGATGGATGGATGGACGGATGGAAAGATGAATGAAGTGGTCTCTATCTTCAGCTGTCCACATATGGAATGTCTCCCACAGCTCCATTACCTTAAGGGGCATTACTCTATTACTCAGAAAATCCAAAGACATCCTAACCTGGTCTAGCCCATTCTATTCATGCAAACAGTTTTCATCACGTCAGCAAGTGATTTTTTTTTGACTAAATCAAGGGATTGTTCTCTCATAGAGACAACTTGGGACCAATGCCTCTGTTGCTATGTATTCAGTAGATTCCTTAATTATTATTCAATGTTTATTAAATAATTTAACCAAAAGTCACTGCGTATGTACTATCCCACCCAAGGTGGTTGGCCAGTAAGGTGATTCCAGTTGGTGAACTTGTATCATCACATATGGGGAAATATTCTGTGTGGGTAGGGGACACTCCTAGAGGGTGTTGAGGATCTATACATGACTAAAACATCTCTCCGGTCCTCAAAGGTCATGGGATTTCCTTGGAAGAAGGAAAGTATATGTATGCTTGTAGAGGAATTGAACAGTATGACTTTAGACAACCAGAAGTGGTCAGGACAGGCTTCCTGGAAGAAGTGTTTTTTTTAAAAAAAAAAAAACTTGGACTTAAAGCAGAATTTCTTAACCTAAAGTCCAAGATCAAGCCTCAGGAACTCTAAACTGTGAAATTATGATCAAAGAGCTAAGAGAGTGTGAGAGAACCACCCTGATTCACCTAGCCTCCCATCCCGGCCTCCCTGACTTTGTCAAATAGCAGATGAATGGATGATGAGGTTCGACTGTGCTCAGATGGAGAACAACTTCCTGCGGAAGCGTCTACAGCAATTTGAAGAGAGGCTGGACTCTGAGTTGACATCCAGGAAAGAGCTGGAGCAGAAGGTAAGAGGTTGTAGCTAGTCTGGGTCCCAAGAATGTCAGATTGGTCAGGTTCCTACCTCCACCGTTCAAGGTATTGGCCGAACCTGGGGAGGGAGAAAGAGAGCACCCCCATTTCATGTTTTTGCACCTCCACTGTTGTTACAAATGCGAGTCTCTGTGGGAGGTGGGAAATACTTTGTCTATGTGTGCGTGTTCTACATGGGGAAGAATACTCTGGAATAAAGAACCTCAGATCTTGGGCCTCAGATCTTCTCTTCTATAAAATGATTTTAATAAGCCCTTAGAATAGTCAAATCTTATCCATTCCCTTTGCCTCAATCTGCCACCTCCATCTCTCATCTAGACCAGAGGAACAGCCTCCTGCTTGGTCTCCTTGCCTCCAGCCTCTCCCCTCAACCACCTGCCACACTGAGGCCAAGAGATCTTTCAGAGTCTCTTTTGGACTGTTCTGTCTTTGCAAATTACGCTGACTCTCAGGGCAGATTGTTTTCTTGAGTGTTTTGTCAGTTTTGATTGTGAGCTCATCTTCAACATGCCCCTCTACTCCTGCCACGGGAACCCCAGGTGGTCCGCATGGTGGAATGTTCCTTTTGCTTCCTGTCTTACGGTGAATTGTGTGTGTGTGTGTGTGTGTGTGTGTGTGTGTGTTTCGTTATTTTGTATTGTCAGTTGATCTTACTTTGAAATTTTAAAAAACTTTTTACTGCTTTTCATGGCAGTTCTGTTTACAGGGCTGTGGGTGTCTCTGTCGAGATGGGACACTTTTGCCTTGTCTTCTAGAGCAGCCCCTGAGACTATGTGACATTCTCTCTGTTTCAGACTGTTGCAACTTGTGCCAGGTGCCACTTGGAGCTTTAAACCCCCCCGAGGCACAGACCCGGGGTTTGGATTTCTTAGGGGAATACTTTCTCCCCCACCCAGAGCCAGAGTGCACCAGGTTTTCTGACCATCCAGGCCAGTGGGTGGATCATTTCCTGTCCCCTTGCCCCAAGGCCCAGGTCTTTGAGGGTCCTGAATGAATGCAGGGGTATTCATTCCAACTTTTCATCTTCTGTGCCCCCGAGGCTTTGTCTCTCGCCCCTGTCTGGCCATTCAAACACAGCCATTATCTTCAGTGTTATTTCTGGATCTTTCCGCTGCTCGTCTTCTCCTCCACCCTGTCTGCCAGAGTATCAGCATCTAAGATTACTGCTTTCGTTTTGTGTCCTTTGCATTTTGGATATCCCCAAATTTTCCTTTCTTTCTTGAATGTGCAGCTGGATGTTACAAATATAATGTATTTGTCTCTCGTGTTCTCTAGGTGAATGGAGGGATAGTCTCTTTGCCTGTGTTGCATTGTCTCCAACTACCCCTATTTGTACATTCTGACCAGTCTACCCTTCAACCAGCGGTGTGCTAGCAACTGGCCCTCTGAAAATAAATACCCCGATGGGTAGCATTTGCCAATTTCCAATGTCCATGGCATACAGGGGACAGTTTCCACCTACCATTGTGATATCACTGGGTGTGGAACTGGGAGGAGAATCCGCTCTCCTAAGTGGGTATACCAGCCCTAGCACACCGGGTCCAACCACACTCACGTGTTTAAAGCTCATAGCCAAATAGAGCGGAAGGTACTTTCCTGTGATTCCCCTTTATAGCCTCCTGCATGGTCAACATCCCCCACCAGAGTGGTCCACTTGATACAATGGATGAACCTACATTAACACATCATCATCACCCAAAGTCCATAGTTTATGTTGGGTTCCCTCCTGTCGTTGTACGTTCTGTGGGTTTAGACAAATGTATAATGGCATGTATCCACCATCGTAGCTTTATAGAGTATTTTCACTACCATAAAAATCCTCTCTGCTTTATCAGTACACCCCTCTACCAATTCATCCCTCCATACTTTTGCCTTTTCCAGAACGTCCTATAGTTGGAATCCTATAGCATGTAAACTTTTTAGACTGGCTCCTTTCACTTAGTAATGTGCATTTAAGTTACCTCCACATCTTTCCGTGGCTTGATGGCTCATTTTGTAAAAAAAATTTTTTGAGAGAGAGAGCAGGGGAGAAGGGCAGAGAGAGAGAGAGAGAGAGAATCCCAAGCAGGTTCCATGCTCAGTGCAGAGCCCCATGCAGGGCTCGATCCCAGGACCACGAGATCGTGAGCTGAGCCTAAATCAAGTTGGATGCTCAACCAACGGAGCCATCTAGGCACCCCGATAGCTCATTTCTTTCTACCGCTAAGATCTTTGTCCCATTTTTAAAATTGAGTTGTTTTCTTGTTGAATTTTAAGGGTTCTTTGTATAATTTGGATAACAATCCTCTATCTGACAGGCTTTTTTGCAAATATTTTCTCCCAGTCTGTGGCTTGTCTTTTCATTTTCTTGATTGTGTCTTTTGCAGCATGGAATTTTTTTAAAATTTTAATGAAGTCCACCTTATAAACTTTCTTTCATGGGTCATGGCTTTTGTGCATTTCTAAAAAGTCACTGCCAGGGGCGCCTGGGTGGCTCAGTCGGTTAAGCATCCAACTTCGACTCAGGTCATGATCTCGAACTCTGTGAGTTCAAGCCCTGTGTCAGGCTCTGTGCTGACAGCTCAGAGCCTGGAGACTGCTTCAGATTCTCTCTCTCTCTCTCTCTCTCTCTCTCTCTCTCTCTGCCCTTCCACTGCTCATGCTCTGTGTCTGTCACTCAAAAATAAACATTAAAAATGTTTTTTAAGTCATTGCCAAACCTAAGGTCATAAAGGTTTTCTTCTACATTATCTTCTGGGAACTTCAAGGTTTTGCATTTTACATTTAGGTCTATGATCCATTTTGAGTTAATTTTTGTGAAGGGTGTGAGATCTGTGTTAAGATTCTCTTTTTTTTGCGTGTGGATGACCAAGTTGTCCCAGTATCGTTTGTAGAAAAGACTGTTTGGCTCATTGTATCAGCTTTGCCCCTTTGTGAAAGACCACTTTTCTAGATTTCTCTGAGTTTATTTCTGGGCTGTCTGTCCTGTTCCATTGCACTGCCTTGTTCTTCCTCACCTCTGGGCCTTTGCACATGCTGTTTCCTTTTCCTAGAATACTCTCTCTCCCCTACCTGGATACTTTCAACTATCTTTAAGATCTGAGCTTACAGGTCCTTCCTGCCAGGAAGTCTCTGCTGATACGGATTGTTTGGGTGCCTCTGAATTGGGTCCCCAAGTATAAAACTCATCATGGTGTATTGTAATTATCTGCTTACTTCTTGGTCCCTCCCCACCTTTAGTGGTAAGCGCCTTGAAAATGGAGGCCATATTTGCCTGTCTTGCCATTATCTATATCTATATTTACATCTATATCTATATCTATATCTATGTCTAATCTATATCTATCTCCTCAGTGTGAGAGAAAAGCATAGTGTAATCACCTGCGGAGGTGGGCCAGGGTGAGATCACATGGGATTTGATAAATAATGGCAGTGAAACTCAGGATCCTCCATGGTGTTGATGGTTTTAGTGGTCACTTCCCAGAAGGGCATTATGTCTACTCCTCAAGAACATCCTGAGCTGTGGCTAAACCCAACTGCAGGAAAATAGCACAGTTCTTTAATAACAAATTATAAAGGCGGGTCAGGTTCCCCAAGGAATGGGGGGGGGGGGGCGGGCAATTCATGCTGCATTAAAAAGTAATAAAGCTGCAACCTTTCCTGAGCAGCAGAATATAAGAAAACATCCCATTTGCCGTCAAATACTGAATTTAGAATTACAGGCTTCATTAACTCAGAGTTTTGCTTATTTAAAGAAATTCTTTAATGAGGCCATTTCTTCAAAGCGAGTGTGCTGAGTTGTCCTCTCTCCCAGATTCAAACGAGGACATTTGGGGGGGGGTTCCTCGAGAAAGATGCAAGAGGCTTTGCTTTTCTGTTTGTTCACGGTCATGTGTATCCCCGTGTAATTCAGCCCGTCGGAAGGGCCATTTACTGCTCTAACCTTCAGAGCCCATCTCTCAGATTTCCTGGCCAGATCTTCTACGGCCGCCATTTTGGCTGCTCCATGGCTAATCCCCACATGGGTTCTGGGATGATGGTGGCTGATGGGGTTATTAGGTATACAGTCCTCAGTCTTCTTGTGAAGGCAGGGCTTGTAAAGACTCTATGGGGCACCTTGGCAGGAAGATTATTGAGTAAAATTAAAAACAACCTTGAGAGACTGATGGAATCACCCCCCCCCCCCCATCTCACCTCTTGAGCAGACGGGGTCAGAGAAGTAGCTTCCTCCCTGGGAAACAGGCAGAAAGTGGTCAAGACAGGGTCTCTCCGACCCCAGTACCTGTTCTCTTTCCCACTGTGCTCACCTCAGAAATGGCAGCTGCTTGAAATAAGAAGTAGACAAGGGAAGGGAAACAAAAATAATATAAAAACAGGGAGGGGGACAAAACAGAAGAGGCTCATACATATGGAGAACAAACTGAGGGTTGCTGGAGGGGTTGTGGGAGGGGGGATGGGCTAAACGGGCAAGGGGCACTAAGGAATCTACTCCTGAAATCATTGTGGCACTAGATGCTAACTAATTTGGATGTAAATTTTAACAAATAAAAAATGAAATTAAAAATAAATAAATAAAAACGCTGTTGTGATTAAAAAAAAAGAAGAAGAAGAGGAAAGCCCGTCCAGTGCGGGTGGAGAGGGGTAGCTCATTCTGTGACTCACTCCCACAGCTCGGGGAGCTGCAGAGCGCTTATGAGGGGGCCAAGAAAATGGCTCACCAGCTAAAGAGGAAGTGCCACCATCTGACCTGTGACCTGGAGGACACCCGCCTCCAGCTGGAGGACCAGCAAAGCCGGAGTCACGAGCTCGAGAAGAAGCAGAAGAAGTGAGTTGCGTTTCACGCCGTCGCTGGGCTCCAGGGCGGGCTGCGTCGATGCTGGGGCCTCCTGGGTGTCTCCAGGTTCTCCTCCTCAGCCCTCTCACTCCTGTCGGGGCTCCTCATCCACAAGGTGGAACCCCTCACCCTTTGTTCTGCTCCCATTTTCCTCCCCACCCCTCACACTTACTCCTGTAGGCTTCTCCCAAGCATGCAGCAAAAAGCCATTCTTTTCTGTTCCCCAGTCTCGCTCTGCAACCAATCGACCATGTGACCTCGGGGAGCTTTCTTGGCCTCTCTGGGCCTCAGCACCCCCCTTTGTCAAGTGAAGAGATGGCCTTGGAGGGCGAGGACACCCGAGCACGGTGGGCGGGAGAGCAAGGGCTGATGTCAGACCACCCCAGTTCAAGTCCGAGCTGTGCCTCTCTCTAGTTGTATGACCTTGGAGAAGTCATCCAACCCCCTCAGCCTCAGTTCCTTATCCTTAGGTGGGGGATGGGAATACTCCATTGTAGCGAGGACTAAGTGATGGGGTTGGTAGGCTCGACAGACTGAATCCCGGCTCCTAGCCCCGTTGCGGAAAATGGGGCCAGAGAATGGGGGAGGCCCCAAATCGACTCACTTCCCTTTTCAGTCGGCACTTAGGCTCTCCGATCACATGAGCACTTCTGGCGTAGACATGGCCCTGTGCATGAACGAGATGCCAGCCTTGAAGCTGCACCCTGCACTCTGGTTCCCACGCTTGCTTTCCCGTCGGGATGTGGTCATAGCTCAGCAAATGGTAGAGTCTAGACGGGTACCCATGAGTTTGCACATGCGAAACCTCAGTGCCTATGCTCATCTAATCCCTGGACACCCTGGCTGTGCCTGAGTTCTGCAGCTTTGCTGGTGAGGGTGAGGGTGTGCAGGGAGGGGTCCCGTCTGGAGTCAGACCACCTCTAATGATAGACGAGACACAGTCTCTTTTAGACAGTCTGGACTAAAAATACTGGAAAATGTGACTAGGATGTGGTTTTGCTCAAGGCACTTCTTTTCCAAGAGGTGGCAAGCTGAATTATATTTTCATGGGAGGGGCACGGATTTTGAACTTGGGTCTGCATAATTAAATATTCTTCCTGTATGGGGCACCTGGGTGGCTCAGCCGGTTGAGCGTCCGACTTCGGCTTGGGTCATGATCTCGCGGTCTGTGAGTTCGAGCCCCGAGTCGGGCTCTGTGCTGACAGCTGGGAGCCTGCTTCTGATTCTGTGTCTCCCTCTCTCTCTGCCCCTCCCCCACTCACGCTCTGTCTCTCTCTCTCCTTCAAAAATAAACATTAAAAAAATTTTTTTAAATATTCTTTCTCTCTGAGCTTTTTTTTTCTTTTTTTTTTTTTAAGTTCATTTATTTTGAGAGAGAGAGAGCACGAGCAGGGGAGGACAGAGAGAGGGAGAGAGAATCCCAAGCAGGCTCTGCACTCTCAGTGCTGACCCAGGCACGGGGCTAAGACCCACAAACTGCAAGATCATGACCTGAGCCGAAACTGAGAGTCAGATGCTTAACTGACTGAGCCACCCAGGTGCCCTATCACTTTGATCTTTTCTGAGCTGACTTCTTCATGTGAAAACAAAAAGTCTTTGGGGGGTTGTTAGCATGCCCCCCTCAAATGAGAGAGGCTATTTAATCTTTTATTGATAATCTGACTCTGTTTCCTTTTCCACCTGCTGGGGTATTCTGGCTGAACCTTGTCCTTGCAGTGGGGAAAATGGCCTTGTCTTTCCTTGGCCAGTTCCTGTGTGACCTTGTCAAATGATACCACCTCTCTGGGCCAGAGAGACTGAGGTTTCAGAGGAGTCCTTGACTTAAGCAGGCCACCTGTTTGCTGAATAATAGCTCCGACAGACCCTATCTGCAAACTGAGAGGTGGGGACTCTAACATCCCCTGAGTTTCTGCCAGCTGTGACAACGTTGGCTTTCATCTGTGGCTTCTGTTCCTGTTCTGAGAGGCTCTAGGTAGGGTTTCCGCTCTCTGAGGGGTCCGGGGGCTCTCTGTGGAGGTCATGCAGTCAGAAAATTCCATCTCTCTGGTCGTTCCCGACCCCCTTGGTCAGAATCTTTCATTCCAGGCTCTCAAGAACCTCCCCATGGTGCCCTCCTGGGAAAGATCCCATTTCTTCCTTCCAAGACTTACCTGTCCTGTGATGCTTCCCTACCCTCTACCATCCCCTGGCAGAAGTTAATTCATGTTTTGACGCTCGTTGCAAATGGCAGCCATTTTCCTTCTAGGGGGTCCAGCAATATAGCAGGGAGGCTAAAGGCCTAAGTGGGAATCCCGGCAAAATAACCATAGGGAGGGAAAGATCTAGAAGTCAGCAATACTTCTTCATAATCTCTCCAACTTTAATCGAATCGTAGAGGTAGCCGCCTCCTTAGTTTGCTGAGCCCTGGATGGACTGATGTCTCCATGCAGGGGAGTTCCCTGTCCCCAACGTGGTTTCCAAGTTCAGAGTGGCCCAAAGTGGCTCCATCTGGGCTTGGCTAATCGTTGCCACGGTTACCCCATGGGTCACAGAGCTCGGTTCCGAGGGCCGATGGAGCTCCGAGCCTGTTGCCTTGGGGTGGGGCCTGCGCTGGGCTCACCAACTCCCACACATACTGGAAGTTAGACCCCAGGCCTGCTTCTAGTGGGGTGAGGCATGTGTGTGAATCCCTCTGGCCTCAGGCAGGCGGTCGTTCGGTGTGTTCCAGAAGCTGGAGTCCTTAGGAGCCATTCTTTGGCATCGGGTGGCCTGTTAAGTCAAGGTCTCCTCTGAAACATCGGTCACTGTCTGGCCCCCACTGCCTTATCCCACCTGCCCCAGTTAGATGGGGGACTAGCTGAGACAGTAGAGAAGCTGGGCTCAAGCCCACCTCGGCCACTTTGGAATTTAGGGGCGAATCACTCTGCCTCTCTGAACTTCAGTTTCCTCTTCTATAAAATGGATATCATTACATACATGTTTCTTGCTGAATTGTTATAAAGACCACATGGACCCCAGCCCAGAGCCCGGCACCTTGGGACTGCTGGGTCATTATCACCATCACAATGTTTCCATTCACAGGGGCGGCAGGGGGCGCCTCTTGAATGATGTCACCAACAGCCAATCAGAAAACTCCTGGGCTCTTCCAACAGGAGGACCCCCTCCTGTGACCCATGATCGGCTTTCTCAAGAGTCTGAGGCTTTGAATGACCATCTAGCTTTAAGATACATTGGATAATCTTGTAACAAGGGGAACTTTCTTCTCACTAAGACCCCAACCCCATGCCCAGTTTAACCCTTCTGGCCATACCAAGGTCCCTGGAGCAGTGGCACTTTCTGTGTGGGCCAAGGGCAAGTGACCAAGATCACATCTTATTGAGGCTTGCCAAAGCCTCCTGTACTGATCTCCTCATCTGTGATAGGGATATAGGACCAAGGTAACTGCATGGAATGATATCGAATCCAGGAAGTTCTTCTCACCCAGTGGTCACCATCCTGGAGGGGCAGGGAACCCCCAAATGAGTCATTTCCTAATTCCCTGGCCAGCCCCCAAGAGGACAGGCTAGTCTTTGTGTTTTTTTTTCTGAGATGACAAACGAGGACCACACCGAATGTATTAATGTCCAACCTTTTATCAGTAATTACAGTGCTCTAATGCAACGTGTGCGTGCCCAAACCAGATGATATAGAGGGGGTAAAATGTAAAATATCTCTTGTTTGTGCAGATATATGCATTCACTCCTTCACGGGTCAATGAGTGTGAGACCCCCCCCCCCCGCCCCGCAACCTAGGTCTTGTAGATTTAACTATTTCCTGGCATATATGGGCAAACCAGATAGGTGCAATTTTTCTATCGCTCTGTAAGTTTTTTTTTTATTCTTTTCCCATATCTGTATATACTTTTATTCTATTATTTTTACTTATGCATGTTGTGTTTTATGTAAGTCTCCATTACTTTTGCCGAAACTCCACGTAAACCCTAAAAGTTGCTCTCTGGCGTTTCAAATTTCAACCGCACGTCCGCAACCTTACGCAAAAGCACGGAGCAAAACCTCCTGTTGTCTGGGGCCCCCTCTCTCGGCCTCACGGTTCTCAGAAAGCTAACCGCCTCTCTCCAGCCCTCCTCGTCCTCCGCCCCAGTGCCATGACATCTGCTCTGTTTGAACAGGTTTGACATGCAGCTGGCCCAAGCCCTGGGTGAGTCTGTGTTTGAGAAGGGTCTTCGAGAGAAAGTGACCCAGGAGAACACCAGTGTCCGATGGGAACTGGGCCAGCTTCAGCAGCGGTTGAAGGTAAGGGATGGGGTGGAGTTGGGGGGGCACATGGAGCCATCTTGGCTCTTAGTTGCTGGTTTCCGGGAACCTCCCCTGCCCCCGCCATTCCCTGCCATGCACCTGCAGTAAATAGTGACGGGGAGAGAACTCTGGGGGGGTATGCCGGTCTGCCCGCCAGCTGGGGTCATGGATCCCAGGGTGCCCTAACACAACAAAAAGTAGTTGGGATATTGATAATGAGATCTCCCTAGCACTCTCAAGGTGCCCACCTGGCAGGTGGGAGAGGCTGGGCAAGGAAGGAGGTCGTTGTCACCCCACCCAGGGGCACGATGCAGGCTTCCAGCACAGAGGGGTTTTATTAAAGTAGTACAACACAGGCACCTTACTCATTTGTTCCTCACCCTTCTGTGGCTCCCTGCTACCCCTAAAAGAGCTCTCAGCCTGGAATTCAGCTCCCTCTTGATCTAGCCCAAAGTTCTTTGGCCTTGGAGCTGACTTTCTAACCTGAACGAGTCATTTCTGGACACCTTGCCTCTCTGCCCCAATGTCTGCATCCCAGCCTCAGCAGATACCCAGCTTACAAATGGACAAACGCTCCCTTTATGTGCTTTGAGGCCCAGCTCTGGGGGGGTGGTAACTGCTCCCCCAAAAGGCCTCCACCCGTGCTGTGTGAGCTGTCCCAGGGAGCAGCCCTTGGTGTCCCACGGGGGAGGGGGGGCGGCCTGCTGGGGCTGCCAGGCCAAGGTAGGGATGTCAGGCGTTCCCTGGTGGATGGGGCATGTGGTCACATGACTCTAGATCGCTGCCCCTTTGGTCTCCAGCAAAAAGAGCAGGAAACCTCGCAGCTGAAGCAGGAGGTGGAGACATTGCAGGCCCATAAGCGGGAGCTCTTGGGGTTGTCCTCTCTGGGAGAAAACTGTGTCGCGGGCTTGAAGGAGAGGCTCTGGAATCTGGAATCCAGCGCCCTGGAGCATGAGAAAATCCAGAGTCAACAAGAAAACACCATCAAGCAGCTGGAGCAGGTAAGAAAGCCCTGTCCCAGGCCGATGCCCTGTCCCATTCTGGCTCCTGTGCGGTAGGGGGTTGTTGGAAGGCAACACCAACGCCTCACCTCACTCAGCTGCTCCTCATTCTTCTATGGCTCCCGATTACCCCTGAGACTCTCTCAACCTCCAGGTTCGGCATTCGGGTCCTCCATGATGTAGCCCACTCCTCCCATCCTGCAAAGCGTCAAGGTCACCTCAGAGAAGCTTGCCCTGATCACCTTCTTGAAAGCAGCCCCACCCCCACCCCACGTCCACTTCCCATGCCCTCAGCTGCTGTCTTCTCCTTTACAGTATCTATCATCTTCTTCGATAGTATTTAAAAAAAAATTCCTCCATGCTGCTCTCCCCCATTAGAATGTTTCAGGAAGGCAGGGTGCTTTGTTGATGTTACTGATCAGGCTTCCCCAGAGCCTAAAATGAGCCAAGGTACTTAGCTGGTGCTCAAGAAATAGCTGTTGGCCTGGTATCTGAGGCTTACTGAGTGCCGTCTGTATACCTGACTCAGCCCTTGGCTCATATCTCAGGAATCTCCCCCAGAACCTTAGATGGTCAGATGTCAGTATATCCCCACTTCACAGATGTGGAAGCTGAGGCTCAGAGACAGAGAGGGTGCCAGGGAACTGGGGCCTGTGCCCTATGACTCCGTCACACCCAGAACACCTGTTACGTGCACAGCCTCGAGGAAGATTGGAGCACTAGCTCTCTGGGAACCACAAAATAACTAAGGGGAAGTAGGCAGAAATATCAAATACTCTATCTAGTTCCAGCACCCTTTGTGAGGTATCAGATGAGGATTTTATTTGTTGGCTTGTCTGTTGATATGCCCACCCCATTCCACAAAGGAATTGATTCAAGCAGCATATAGAATGTCTGCATAATAAAACAGAAACATTATATACATTTTTCATGTTTATTTATTTTTGAGAGAGAGAGACAGAGCGTGAGCAGGGGGAAGGGAGAGAGAGAGGGGGAGACACAGAATCCGAATCAGGCTCCAGGCTCTGAGCTGTCAGCACAGAGCCCAGGGCAAGGCTGGAACCCATGAACCCCAAGATCATGGCCTGAGCCGAAGTCGGATGCTCAACTGACTGAGCCACCCGGGCACCCCTAAAACAGAAACATTATAAATAAAGCAATCCAAGCCAGAGAAACACACACTAAAGCAGACACTAAGGAGTTTGGGGGACAGCGAATGCATAAACAGAACCACAAAGCATACGATCTTACAGCCTTCATGGTTCCTGCTCTAAAATTCCTGGTGGCCAGAGAGAAAAAGGAAATGTGAGCTGCCTGCTCTTTATTATCCCAAGGTAGAAACAAACCAGCTTTTCGTGGGGGAAGCAAAGCTGTTTCCTGATGCTTCTCTGGGAAGCAATGTCTCCTGGGGCATTTCTCAGGCTGCCGTGATTTCAAAGTGGTTATAAGTCGGGGACCCCCTTTTCAAGAAAGTGTGACTAGGTAGCATGAATATATACTTTTTTGAAACGTTTACTTATTTTTGATGCGGTGGGTGGGGGGGAGAGAGCGAGGGAGGGGCAGAGAGAGAGGGAGAGAGAGAGAGAATCCCAAGCAGGCTCCATGCTGTCAGCACAGAACCCGATGCGGGGCTTGAACTCACGAACTATGAGATCATGACCCGAGCTGAAATCAAGAGTTGGACACTTAGCCGCTGAGCTGCCCAGGCGCCCCAGGTATAGCATGAATATGTAAAGCAGATGAACCCTGAGCAGCTCTGGGTAAGTGAGGAACAGGAGTGGTGGTTCGGGGGGCAAGGAGGAGAGGGAGCACCGGGGCGCCTACCCTTGCTTCTCACTTACCCTCACTCCCTTGGCGTGGAGCCCAGGCTTGTGGTGGGCATGGAGGGACAGAGTCCGAAGCAGTTCAGGAAGCAGAGTCCCTTCACTCAGCCGGCAGGAATTTATCAAGCGCCTACTTTGCATCATGCCATGTAGCTGTAAACAAGACAGATGTGGTCTCTGCCTTCTGGAAGTTTGGAGTCATGCTGAGTGTTAAGAGGAAGTTTAACTTGCCGATCTGGTCTTGGGAGCTGGGGTGGGGTGGGGGAGGAACAATCAGGGAAGACTTCCTGGAGGAAGTGACATTTATGGAAGGGTGAGTGCAAGTTGGCACGGAGAGAGTTCCGGGCAGGAGGAACAGCCAGTACAAAAGCCTAGAGGCAGGAAAGGTCTGTGGCTGAAGTATGGTCGCATCCACATGGGGTCCTCAAGGCAGCTCAGTCGACATGACCTTAGGCAAGCTCCCTGTTTTCTCTAGACTTCAGTCTCCTCATCTGTACCCCGAAACGGGAGGCTTTTCAACCCTCTGGCTTTCCCCAGCTCCAGCGAGGAATCCATGGAGGTACACGAAGGAGGTGGGATGTCTGTGTAGATTTTTAAGGGATATGGAAGATCGCGCAGCTCCCATAGCCACCCAGCGTCAGGAATAAAGTGGGCACTTTGGAAAATTGTGTCGGTTCTTTAAGATGTCACCAGCACCCCTTGGCGCTCAGCAGCGGAAATGTGCTCCTGTGACCGCAGGGACCCGAAAGTTAATGCAACTTTCCTAATTCGCCACCCTCAACCTACACAGGAGGCAAGGCTGACTCAACACTTCCATCCGTCTTTAGCTTTGCCCAGAACCCCACGCGGCGTTGTGCCCTTGTAGACATCCGGGAGATATTTATGGATTACAATATAGCACTTTCCCCGGGGAATTTTATGTTCACTCATATAGGCTTGACATAAGTGGTATCGCAGATGTCAGGAGTGTCCAAGAGGTTGGGGAAAAAAAAGAAAAGGAAATATTATATTTACTTGCTTAAGCTCCTCGTTTTGGATTATCTCCCCATAACCTGTCATTTTAAAAGGAGGCGAGGAAGGAGGTTGACATTTAATGTGAGCTTACTTTATGCCAGGAGCTGTAATAAGGGCTCTGTGGTACACTATCCTTTTGCCTCACCACCACAGTAGAGAAAGCTGGAAAGTATAGATTCTTGGAGCCTGGACCCTGGAGATTCTGCGGTAGGTCAAGGGGGAAGCTCTAAAAATGCAAATTTTTTTTTACAAATTGTATTGTTCAATTCTAACACACCACAGAATTTGAGAAGCAGGGGCTTGGGTCAATCCCTCATGGATCAAAGATCAAAAAAGGAAAATCTCGAACCGCAACAGGAACCCGTGACGGCTGCTTCCAATTCTAGAACCTTCTAGACAGCACCATACAGCTTAGACATCATGCGCTGCAGCTCTTTGTCAGCTGCGAGCAAGTTTTGGAGGCTCTTATTGAAAAGACTCACCTCCTTCGCGGGACACAGCTGTTCGTTACGTCTTCCAGGAGGGAGGGGGGCAGTCCTCTCTGTTTTCAAAAGAGAAAGTCAGATTCGTGCGCCGGGCGATGTACTAGGTGCTTTACGCGGGCCATCTCACTGAATTCTCATAATGCATTTTAAGGTGATTGTTTTCCGCAGAGAAGAGTGATCAGAGGCAAAGTGAATTGTCCAAGGTGACATTCTGGGCAAGTGATCTCCCCCTGGAGGCTTTCATACCTTCATAAATAAACTCGTTTTACCATCCAGCCGCCCACCTACCCACTCATTCAAAACACCATCACGGATGCTTTGCTCCAGAGAGGACACATATGCTTCATTTTTTTTTCTTTTTACTTTTTTATGTTATTTTATTTTTGAGAGAGAGAGACAGAGCATGAGTGGGGGAGGGCCAGAAAGAGGGCAAGGCACAGAATCCGAAGCAGCTTCCAGGCTCCGAGCTGTCAGCACAGAGCCGGGTGGGGGGCTCGAACTCCCGAACCCTGAGATCATGACTTGAGCCGAAGTCAGACACCTAACCGACTGAGCCACCCAGGTGCCCCCCACTGTTTAAAATTTTTTATGACATCTGCCTCATCTTAAAAGTGTTGAGAAGCGGGTTCTTAGGTGGCTCAGTCGGTTAAGCATCTGACGCTTGATTTCAGCTCAGATCATGACCTCACGGTGTGTGGGATCGAGCCCCGCGCAAGGCTCTGGGCCGACGGTGCGGGATCTGCTCCGGATTCGCTGTCTCCGTCTCTCTCTGCCCTTCCCCTGCTTGTGCTTTCTCTCTCTTTCTCTCAAAATAAGTAAATAAACTTAAACAATTGTCGAGAAGGATTCTGAAGCATTCTTCCATCTAAACTCAGCAGAAAGTAGCCTGACAGATTAATGATGTTTGTAGTGACCACAGGAGGGGATAGAGGCGGCATGTGGGCTATTTATCTACCATTTCTGACCTCCCTGGGGACCTGTGTGGGGGCTACTGGACTCTCACCCCTGCATCCCAGAAAGGAAGAATGCAGCTGGAGTACCACAGATGACATGGTTGGTGTGGGTCACCCTCATGTGCTGTCCTTGCTGTCCCCAGCTCCGCCAGCGGTTTGAGCTGGAGATCGAGCGGATGAAACAGATGCACCAGAAGGACCGTGAGGACCAGGAGGAGGAGCTGGAAGATGTCCGCCAGTCCTGCCAGAAGCGGGTAAGTGCCCCTTGGGCCCTGGCAGGTCCAGTCTTGGGTGCCATTTTCCTTAGAGTGGGGGGGGGGGGGTGCACTCCAGAGCCTGGGGACCGACTTTTTGTATCCACCTAAGACCTTAGCTGTCAAGGCTGCTAGAGCAGAAGTACCTCTCTTAAATATGGTTCTGGAGCTTCCAGAAGCCTCTGGAACTGTCAAGCATAATCACCCCCAGATTTCTGCCCAAAGCCCACAGTTCCATGTGGCTTAGGCCTTGGGGAAGGCCTTCCATGTTTCAAGAAGGGGACCATCCTTTCTGGCTGTCTCCTTTGCAGACAATTTCCTAACGCGTCATCCGAGCTCCTGCAGACCTTTCAAACAGTGGATAAGAAAGCAATAAACCCTTCAAATCTTACCATCCAGAAACTATCATTACCACTATTTTACAAGCCAGTTCGTATCTCTCTGTCATGCGACACACACACATAACATATTTGTTGAGATACCGTTTCACCCGACTGGGGCCGTGCTTTCTTGAAGCCTTTCACTCGGCATTTTGTCCTTGGCCTCTTTCCTCTTTCCATGTCAGTAAATACCGGTCTGATGTACATAGTTAAGAGCTTCAAAGCAGTCCACGTTAGGCACGTGCTGTAATTTGTTCAACAAGCCTCCTGTGGCTGGGCATTCAGGATTTTCAGATCTTCTGTTATTATAACCAGTGCTGAGATATACACCCTTACAGACGCATTGACTGATGTGAATTTAAGAGGAGTCCTTTCAGTGGAGTGGCTGGAAAGCTGTGGGGCATGGCTCAGTTAATAGGTTTTCTCGCTGCGGGACCCTTGCAGATCTTTCACGGCTTTGTGTACATTTGACTCTCCAAGAAAGGGCTGAGGAGCATTTCCTAAAACTGACTCCTGCTATTAGCTCCCAGGGCGGTCTGTCTACGGAGACCTCCAGACTGTAGGGCTTGAGGGTCTGGGTGTTGGAATTTGCAGACTCTTTGTCCGGATCTTTGCTTTTCCACCTTAACAACTGTGCCGTCTTAGGAAAGTGATTTAAAAGCTTCAACTACTACTAAAATCCACGCTATTCCTTGACTCCTTGCTCTGTATCCGGCGCTGGTCACTCAAGGCCAGTTTATAAGACGCACAAGAAAGCCAATGTCGCTGCTTTCCTCGGAGTCATGGAGGCTTGGGTCAAGTCCCAACGTCATCAACTACCGAGTGTGGGGCATTGGAGAAACCCTGTAACCTTGCTAGGAAGCGTCACTGTGTGATTAATCCATCCAAGAGAAGCAGGGGGTGGGGACTTGGCATCCCACAGAGCTCACAGCTAAGAGCATCGCCCTGGGCAGGGCTGAAGGGCGCCTCGGTGATTGGCAGAGCTTTGGCAGGAGACGGGAGGCTAGCTGAGCACATCCTCGGGCGGATCTGACCGCCGTGGTGCCCTGACCTTACTCCAGGGGGGTGTTTGAGAACTGAGCCCATTCTTCACCCCCAGTGGGTGATGTTACTGTATCTGCTGCCTGTCTTTGTCTCCAAATACGTTTTTTGTGGGTCTCGTGAAAGCTCAGTCCCTCTGGGGGTTCACATCTCGAGGAGCCAAGTGCATACCTTCCCGAACTCCCCAGGGCTGGAAAGAGTCCAATGATTTTGGACTCCTCCGGACCTCGATGTCCCATAACCTCCCTGAGACTCAGTTTTCTCATCTGTAAAATCGGAGCAACAATAGAAAATGTTCTACCTTCCTGTGCTCTTATGAAGAAGAGAGAAAAGAATGAGAAGTACCCTGCAAACTGGAAAGTGCTGGGGGTTTGCATTGAGGGACCAGTTTTTCCTCCTTTTCCATGATCCACATATCTGGGAGAAACGGATGGGAGTCTTTGAACACCCAGTGGGTGCCACACGCCAGGCTGGGTTCTTTATGCCCCACTTCTTTGCCCCTCTGAAGGGCTCTGTAACATCGATTGTCCTGGTTTGCAGATGAGGAAACCAGAGTTCACAAAGGTGAAGTAGCATTGCCCAAAGTTACCCAGCCGGGAAGTAGCCAAGCTAGGCCCTGTCTCATGCCAAAGCCCAGTCTCTTAACCAAAATACTAGATTTGAATTTTTTTTTTTCTTTTGCAAACATTTGGACCTTGGAAGGCCATTTTAGGAAGCATTGGTAGAAGGTAGCCTTGGGCAATGCTGCTGCCTCCATTAGAGCTTCCTGCACACGAACTTGCCAAAGGCTCTGATAAGTCTTGCACTGAAGAAATGATACACTCAGTGATTCTGGAGTGGACTTTCTTCCGTCCTCCACCTACATACCCATCACACTTGTGAACGCCAAGGGGAAGCATCCTACAGAGCACACCACAGGAAACTTAGCCTTGCTTGATATATAGTTCTTAGTATTTTGTGTATTTTTCTTTTTTATTTTTTATTAAAATTTAAAAAAATTTAATGCTTATTTATTCTTGAGAGAGAGAGAGAGAGATACAGAGCACAGGTAGGGGAGGGGCAGAGAGAGACACGGAATCAGAAACAAGCTCCAGGCTCTGAGCTGTGACCACACAGCCTGATGCAGGAGCTCGAACCCACGGGTTGCGAGATCATGACCTGAGCCAAAGTTGGAGGCCCAACAGACTGAGCCACCCTGGCGCCCCTCTTTTGTGTGTTTTTCAAATATGAATTTCTCAAAATGAGTTTTAGCTTTGCCTGTCTTCCCTCTACCAGCAGACACAAACAGAGTGCCTTGTTTCTCTCACTGTTAAAAGAAAGTTCTGAAATGAACTTGCTTTCTACATAAGTGACCATCAATCAGTGCTTTTTCCCCTCCGTGGGTCAGGAGATGGAAACCCTCAGTCCCTTCCCAAGCGCCCTCAGGTGAAGGTTGCACAATTTCTGGCGCATTCTAAAAGTGTCGCAAAGCATCACGGGTGCCCTGACCCAGGGCCCCAGTGAGACGGAGATGTGACCCAGACCCTCCTGAGGCTTTTCCATGGATAGATTTATGAAGGGAGAGGGTGAGGTCAGAGAAAGGTGTTTTTATCCTTATGACAGGCACTCACATGGACTTCACGTCTAGGGCCTGCTCTGTGTCTCTCACCGTGGCAGGAAATCAATCGTTTTAGCGACCCACGTGGGAAAGCTGATGGCTGTCTGGGGTGGCAGAAAAGCTGGGGCAAGAAGACAGAACACTAACTGCTCTCAGCAGCAACTGACTTAGGAGCATGTGCCTCACAACTTCTCTCTGACTCAGTTTACCCAGCTGTGAGGTAGGGTCACTGATAGCACGGAAAGGAAGGACGAAGGGAAGGGTGAGACATGTAGGAGAGAGGCTGGTAGGAAAGGTGTGCAAAGCGGTTGCCGTGGGGTATTCACTTCGGCGGGGAGCACCTGCCTTTGCGGGGGGATTAGAGAAGTCAGAGCCAACTGTAAATTGAATGAGTTGCTTGCAGCCAGATGTCTTAGTCCATTTGGACTACTGTAACAGAATACCGTATACCGCGGGCTGACAACAAGATTTACTTGTCACGGTTCTGGAGGTTGGGAAGTCCAAGATCAAGGTGCCAGCAGATCGGGCGTCGGGGGAGGACCCTCTTCCGGGTTTACAGACAATGGGACAACGGTCTTGCTGTGTCCTCACGCGGTGGAGGAAGAGGAAGCAGGCTCTCTGCTGTCTCTTCTTACTTTTTAATGTTTATGTATTTACTTTTGAGAGAGAGCACGCATGCACTAGTGGGGGAGGGACAGTGAGAGGGGGACAGAGGATCCAAAGTGGGCTCTGAGCTGACAGCAGAGAGCCGACTCGGGGCTCGAACTCGCGAGCTGTGAGATCATGACCTGAGCCGAAGTCAGACGCTTAACCGACTGAGCCAGCCAGGCACCCCTCTGCTGTCTTTCCTTATAAAGGGCACTAATCCCAGCATGGGGGCTCCGCCTTCATGACCTTGGTCTAAACCTAATTATCTCCCAAAGGCCACGTCTTCAACGAGTACTGCACCAGGGCGTTAGGATTTCAACATAGGAAGTTTGGAGAGACACGAACTTGTAGTCCAGACTTCTTTTTACAAGAACGGATTCCCAGCCTATTTGATAAAGAAGGTGGATACATTTCAACACATCAGACATAATGTTGTACAGAGGCCTTAAAAGTCCGAATGCCGAGATCTGCAAACATTCGAGCAAGGGCATGGCATAGGAGGAAGCACCTGTTAAGGAGTGGGCAGGGAACTGGGGGTAGGTAGGGGCTTCACATCAAGTGGCAGGGGGTTTCCCATAAGCGGCCAGCTCGCCCTGTAACTGTCAGGCTCCCAAGCTTCTAGGCTCCTGGGTTCTCTGACAGGGACGCGCCCTCCTGATGGCCAGGGCAGCCTTTGTGGAGGCGGACGGCGGCCGTGCACTTCACATTCCTCCCCTCCTCCGGGTGGGGGTCCCTGCCTCGTGAGCTTGGTCTGGATGGAGCTCATTTATCCCATGTGTGTATCCGCCCTTTGTGTCCACAGCTCCGCCAGCTGGAAATGCAGCTGGAACAAGAATACGAGGAGAAGCAGATAGCCCTTCATGAGAAGCAGGATTTGGAAGGCTTGATTGGAAACCTCTGCGATCAGGTAAGGGGGAAACACCCGCAAACAAAACGTGTTTGAGGGAACACATTCCCTGCCCTCCAGGCCCTTTTAGAGAGGTGGATTCAGGGGCAAGGACAGCTCAGTAGTCTTCAGGAAAAGCCAGACCCTAGTCATTTCAGCCAGCCTCCCCCGATCCTCCCAAGCGCCCTCTTGCCCATCAGTTCAGGCCCTGTCCACACTCACCGACTTTTCAAAGGACAGCTTCTGGGGTCCACACGCAGCAGAGTTCTTGGAAGAACCATGAGAATACATGGAGTGGGCCTGACCAGAAGTGACAGACGAGGTGGCCTTGCCTTCAGCAGACTGTCGGGGAAACGGGGGAGGCAGGCCTTGCTTCAGTGGGGTGAATGAGAACAGTCACTGTGTTCATAACCGGCCTTGTGAAGACGAGACTTTTGCCAGAGGTGGCAGGCTCCAAGTCGGGCAAATGTAGCTTTAAACCCTAGCTGGGCCACTTCTGTCTGCCTGGCTTTGGGTGAGCTGATTAACCGCTACTGGAAGGCAGAGCCTTGTGCGCATGTTGCCACGGTTGGACATCAAGGTTCTCGGCTGTGGCGCTGTGGACGTTTCAAGCCACATGAGCCTTTGTCGCAGGTGAGGCTGTCTCGCGCGTCGTAGGATGTGGAACAGCATCCCTTGGCCTCCACCGGCTGAACGACGGCAGCCTCCCATCCCCCCTCCCTTGTGACAACCGGAAATGTCTATACACCTTACCAAATGTCCCTTGAGCACCAAGTCGGAAAACCACAGCTGTAAACAAAGCAGGCAGGGCCCTGCACCAGCTCCCTGATTTCCCAGCTGGAAAGCATCTTCCTGTCTGTACCGCTGCTGCGTGAAACCTCAGCATTGGAGGGGGAAGCCTGTGGCTTCTATGATGTCTTTGAAAGTATCACAGGAGTGGGTTTTAATGGATTTGCTTAATACGCATTCATTGCCTTTTAATTAGCGATGCTCTCGCCGTCAATCACCAGAGTTTCCCTTTCTGTTCACGAAGGAATGCGGGCCGGTCTCCAAATGCCCCCCTAGGGCATCCAGGTCTTAGACAAATAGGAGCTCGTTGGGTATTTTTAAAAAATTGATTAAATGAGTGAATCCTAGCGCAGGATCACCATAGCATTGAGCATCTGGGTGGGGAGCTGAAGGAGGCAACAGGAAAGCTTCATCATCGTCCTTCTCTGCATTTTCTAGTTTCTCAGCCGAGCAAACTGGGGCCATTGAGTGCAGAGCCATCGGGGTTACTCTTTCATTAGCATTAGTGCCAGAGTGCCCAGCCCAGTATTTGATTCTAGAACGAGAGTGGGAAATCACCGGGAGAAGGCGGCGTTCTATTCAGCAGGGTCCACTGGCGCTAACAAAGTAGGTAAACCAGGAAGGAAAGATTTTTATAGATATTGCTGAAATGAAACATTTTCTGTGCAAAGGGAAGGTGATTTGAGATGAATAAAATGCTAATTTTGTGTGAGTCACCACGCTGGGACCTCTAAATAAAAGATCACATTTGGTAATCTTTAATGTTTTATTAAGACACTTGCCAAACACGTGGAAAAAAGTAGAATGAATAATAGAATTCAGGCTCATGCACCAAGCACCCACGGTTCACATAAATTAAAATTTTGCTGTATTACATTCAGATATTTTTAAGGACAGGAAACCCACGCCAAAAACAGCTGGCGGCCCCTTGGTTTCCATTCCCAAAGTCCCGCCCCTCCCACCTTCCTTCTTCCTTGCCTCCCAGAGGAAACCATCATCCTGAGGCTGGAATGTAGAATTCCACTGTATGTGTATTTAAACTTAACCACAGGGGCGCCTGGGTGGCTCAGTTGGCTCAGGTCATGATCTTGTGATTCGTGGGTTCGAGCCCCATGTCGGGCTCTGTGCTGCCAGCTCAGAGCCTGGAGCCTGCTTCAGAATCTGTGTCTCCCTCTTTGCCCCTCCGCCGCTCATTCTCTCTCTCTCTCTCTCAGTAATAAATAGACATTAAAATTTTTTAAAAAAGTTAACCACACACAGTACATATGATTTTGCATTTTACTTTGTTGCCTTCTTTTATGAGATCAGTCTATGATGATCCATGTAGCTCTAATTCATTTATCTTAACTGCTACCCCATATTCTTTTTATTTTTAATTCTATTCTTCTGCTGGTGGGTATGTAGTTGTTTTCATACAAAGACACAAAACTTCAGTGCCTAGTCTTATATCTGTCTTGCTGTGCACGTGGGCAAGAGTTTCTCCAGGGTATGCATATATTTTGAGATTACGTTTTTAGGTGCATCTCAGCTTATCATTGTTTTCTTTCCTTAGCAGATTGTTTTGATTATTAAATGGTCCCTCTTTCCTCAATGAATGGGTTTTGCCTTATGTTATTTTGCTTGATTTCTTTTAGTTAGCCTGCAAGACCTTTTTTTTTCATCCCTTCAGGTTCACCCTTTCCAAATGTGTATGTGAATGTGTTTTGTTTTCAGTGTTTTTAGTCTCGAACTTTTTATACGAGAATCTAATTCATTTACATCTATTGGAATAACTAATATATATGAAGTTACTTCTATTCTCCTATTTTGTGTTTAACATTTGTTGGCTTTTTGTCCCCTTCATTGCTTCTTCCTTTTTGAAAAAAATTTTTAAATGTCTGTTTATTTTTGAGAGAGAGAGAGAGAGAGAGGCAGGGCAGAGTGGGGGAGGGAGAGAGAGAGGGAGACACAGAATCCAAAGCAGGGTCCAGGCTCTGAGCTGGCAGCACAGAGCCTGACATGGTGTTTTAACTCCTGAACCATGAGATCATGACCTGAGCTGAAGTCAGATGTTTAACCGACTGAGCCACCCAGGAGCCCCTCTTTGCTTCTTCTTATATTCTTTTCCTGCTCTTGGATACATTGGTAATGTTTTCTATGATCCCTTTTGTTCTAATGTTTGTTCTAAAGCTACAAACCATATTTCTATTCTTGTGGTAGATAACTAGTCATAATTTTTTCTAATATACGGTATTTGATTTTTACAACAATGCTGTGGGATAGGTATTATTAGTTCCTTCTTATAAAGGATAGAAGTGAGGCTTAAAAGCTAAAGGAAATTTCCCAAGATCATATAGCTTGTTAGTGGCCTAAGTGGGTTTGAAATGGGATCCATATTATTTGAAAGCCCTGTATTTTTGAAACCTAGTGCTATACTGCTTAAAAATGATTAAGGTCCAGGGGTGCCTGGGTGGCTCAGTCAGTCAAGCATCCAACTTCAGCTCAGGTCATGATCTCAGAGCTTATGAGTTCGAGCCCTGCATCAGGCTCTGTGCTGACAGCTCAGAGCCTAGAGCCTGCTTCAGATTCTATGTCCCCCTCTTTCTCTGCCCCTCCCCCGCTCATGCCCTCTCTCTCTCTCTCTCTCTCTCTCTCTCTCAAAAATACATTAACATTAAAAAAGTTTGGGGCGCCTGGGTGGCTCAGTCGGTTAAGCGGCCGACTTCAGCTCAGGTCATGATCTCGCGGTCCGTGAGTTTGAGCCCCGCGTCGGGCTCTATGCTGACAGCTCAGAGCCTGGAGCCTGTTTCAGATTCTGTGTCTCCCTCTCTCTGACCCTCCCCTGTTCATGCTCTGTCTCTCTGTGTCTCAAAAATAAATAAATGTTAAAAAAATTTTTTTTTAAAAAGTTAAAAATGATGAAGGTCCAAAAAAATGATAAATATCCGGTTAATTAGAATCATACTTTTGTTGACCATATTGATTTTTTTTAGAATGTTATTCATTCTCTCTCTTAGTCTCAATTTCCCCTTCTGTAAAGTGACTTGATTATCCCCAATGGCATTTCCAGATTGCATTTTTAAAGGACTCAGGGATCTTTGTCAACAGACATTCTTTTTAAATGTTTATTTATTTTTGAGAGAGAGAAAGAGTGAGCAGGGGAGGGGTAGAGAGAGAGGGGGACAGAGGATCTGAATTGGGCTCTGCGCTGACAGCAGAGAGCCCGATGCGGGGCTCGAACTCACGAACTGTGAGACCATGACCTGAGCCGAAGTCGAATGCTTAACCGACTGAGCCACCCAGGTGTCCCGACAACAGACATTTAACAACAGCCCAAGACAATTTGGCGTTATGATAAATGTTGAAACAGTTGAGGTTTGAATATAGTTTCCCAAAACAACACTAAACATCATTTAGATTTATTGGTTAATTATTCACCAGCTTTATCCAAATTTGAATCTTTGTGCTACAGAATGCAAACTTGCTGAATGACATTTATTTCCCATTAACCTAATGAGCTTTCTCTCTCTCTCTCTCTTGCCCTCCTCTCTTGTAACGATTCATTATGAAGAGGAAGGTGACTTGGTCTGAGATTTTGTTGTGAGTTTTGTTTGCAAAGACCCCTCTGCAAAGGAGATGGGGTGGTCGCATTTTCAGGGTCTTCAGTAAGTTGATAGACTCTGAGCCGTGGTCAGCGCCAACATTAGGGAGTGTCCCTGACGCCAACCTGCTCCACAGGCAAATGAATGCTCTTTATACTCTGGGGATGTATAAAGATCAAGAACAGACATAGAAATAAGAAAGATGCTAATATGCTGCTTGAATGCAATCATGGTGATGAACCTGGGCTCGAGTTAGTGATTCAGGACTCAGGTTCCCTTAGGCTCTGCCGTGCAGTGGTTAGAGACTTGCATTCTAATAGTGAGCTGCCCAGGGTCCTGCACAGCCACTCCGTGACCTTGGGGAGAGCACTACTCTCTCCATGTCAGTTTCACCCGCTGTACCTCCATTTTCCCGAGACGGTACATACTTAAAGAGTCCCCACTGCTCACAAGACATGAGCTGGCCCCAGGCCCCCTGCCCCACCTCCGTGTTTTACACCCTCATGCTAATCACTCAGAACCAGATATACAAGACTTTCTCAGCTCTCTGTCTTTGCTCATGGCATGGCTTCTTCCTGAAATGTCCTTCCCACAGCTCACCTGGCTCCCACTTACTTAAGACTCTTGCGGATCCCCTCCCAGCCTGAGCTGGGCGATGCTCCTCCCAAGCACGCTTTCCCTTAACTTAAAAAGCAGAACACATCTCTTGTATCGTACATTTCCCTACAATTACCCCTTTCTGGACCAGCCAGGACCGCTGGATTCCTATCCAAACTTCCATTTCATAGCTGTGTGACCTTGGGCTGGTTACTTCCCCCTCTGTAGGCATCAGCTTCATCATCTGTCAAATGGGACTCCTAATACTACATACCTCATAGATGCTTCATGAAGACCAAACGTGTTAATTTCCCTAAAGGGTTTCGAACCGGGTCTGACACTCAGAAAGCTCCCTTTAAACCTAAGCTATTACTGCATTTTATAAAGGCAATAATAATAACATCTATTTTTAAGAGATTGTCACAGGAGTTAGATGCAATAACATGTGACAAAGGGCCTGGCACAATGCCCCGTCCTGATCTCAGCTCAGCAGGTGAGATTATATAACACACACACACACACACACACACACACACACACACACATTAGACTAGCATTTCAAACTTAACAAAGTAATACATCTGAGAACGAAGAGGCTATATTCGAAGAACCAACTCATTTTTCAAAGAATTCAAAGCTAGTTGCCAAGAAATAGTAATGCGTAATCTAGAGGAGTGCATTCTAGGTCATCAGACAATACTCATAATTCTTTATATTTGTAAAGCACTTGACAGCATGCAAAGTGCTTTCTGATCCATTATCATGCCTGATCCTTGTCTTATCTCAACATGGAGGGTAGAGATTATTTTTTTCACCTTATTTTTACAGACAAGGAGATTCGGGTTCAGAGAGGTCGTATGATTCAGCCATCCTTCCCAATGTCAGCAAATGGCGAGCCAGGGTTTAAAACCAGGGCCACCCCATTCTCAACCCCACCTTCTTTCTAGATTATTCTGGGGCATTCTGAGCATCCAGGAAATGGTTGTTGAGAGGCACAGGTATCCAGGTGGGTAGAAACACACCTACACCCCGTTTTCTTGAAAACTCCCCATCTGATAGATGGTGCTGTGTTCTTTCCGCTGGTCTCTGGAGAGTCCGAGAAGGGAGCTGTTAGTTTCTTTTTTTTTTTTTTTTAATTATTTATTTTGAGAGAGAGAGAGAGAGAGAGAGAGAGAGACAGACAGACAGACAAAGCATGAGTGGGGGAGGGGCAGAGAGAGAGAGGGAGAAAGAGAATCCCAAGCAGGCTCTCCACAGGCAGTGCAGAGCTCAACGTGGGGCTTGAACTCATGAACCATGAGCCGAAACCAAGAGTCGGAGGCTTAACCGACGGAGCCACCCAGGCACCCCAAGGGGCTGTTAGTTTCTTCCAGAGTTTCAGAGGTGCTCCCCTAGTGTTTTTCCAGTAGGCGCTGTTTGTAGGTGAGACTGTGGACTGTCGCTGTTTCATGCTGGTCCTCTGGGGAACCCTGTGCCTCTCTCCGTTTGTTGGCCGCTGGGAGCTGTCACCCTCCTGGTGCTGAGTCCAGGAACGTGGCTTCTGCAGGGGCCACTGGACAGCTGCCCGCTCAGAGGGCCTACAAGTTCAGGGATTTGGGGAAAGGAACGTGCTCACTTCTTGGGTAACAACTTTTTGCAGAAAATGACCTCATGCCTTAATGTGGCAGAGGGGACCAGCTCGAGGGACAGCAAAACTTGACTTAGATCTCCAAAAACAGCACAGCTATATTAAGCACCATTTACTGAAGCATAACATATAGGCAGAGAAGCATACCGGACCCCTCCCGTACAGCTCAATGCATTTTCATAAACTCAGAGAAGTACCACCCACATGAATAGCATTAAGGGGCTCCCGAGTTCTGCCCTATCTAGTCCCTGCCCCTGCAGGGAAACTGCTGTCCTCACTTCTGTCACCAGAGGGCCTCCCCTGACCTGTAGGCTCTTACAAGGTGGGGAGAGGCCATATTGATGGCTTTGGTGCCGACCACGAGACATAGTGACTTTGGATCCTTACAGGCTGTGATGGCAGCTTTGGGCACAGCTTATTAGGCATTCGGCTAAACACCTTTCTAATTCCCACGACAGCCCCGCATGGTTGATGTCGTTCCCATTTTGCAGATGTGGAAACTGAGGTTTGGGGAGAAGGGTTTTGTCCAAGGTCCCACAGTGGGAGAGGCAGGGGCCAGATTTAAACCCAGGGAAGCCTGGTTCCGGAGAACTTGGACCCTGGACACTGCTCTGCCATCTTAGCTCATGAGAGCCTTCCCTTGGCTTCCAGATCGGCCATCGGGACTTTGACGTGGAGAAGCGTCTCCGGAGGGACCTCAAAAGGACTCACGCGCTGCTGTCCGACGTGCAGCTCCTTCTGGGGAGCATGGAGGATAGCAAGACGTCGGTCAGCAAGGAGGAGATGGAGAAAGTGCACAGCCAGGTGGGTGTCATGGGTCCCCTCAGGACCAGGCTGGGGAGGGTGCTGCAGCCAGCCAGGGCATGGGGACGGGGGTGGCCACTGTGCTGACGTCCAACCTTCACAGACCTGCATGAAGAAGGGGGACACCGAGGGGCTGAGCATGCCACATGGAGGTGGTTTATAAGTGAGAAGGAGGGGTTTATAAATGACCGAGAAGTCCAGTTCCCTTCTTCAGGGTGGAGGCAGAAGGCAGCCCGAGGGCACGGGCAGATCGGGGGCCTGTGGCAGAATGGCCGAGGGCAGCGCACGTGCACATGTGTGGTGGCCAGGTGGTGCCCACCCAGGCTGGGTATGAAACAACGGGTAGTCGTGCTGATAATGCAAAGCCTGAACCACCACCACCACCACCAATAGCCGTTTGCCAGTTAGAATGGTAATGATGCGGATCTCTGGCTGTCTCACTTCTGGAGCTCCCACCATGTAGTGCTTACTCTGTATGGGATGGGGCACCGAGTTCTGTACCGAGGTCTCCAGGATTCTCATCTCCATTTTCCAAGGGAGGGGACTGGGAGACAAGGAGGGCAGGAGACCCACCCCAAGGCAGCTAGAAAGTGTCAGAGCCAGGATTCGAACTCAGGACTCTACCCTCCCTGGCTGCCCCCGGGGAGGAGTGGAGGCAGATGGGAGGTGAGACCAGGCAGGAGCCAAGGACCTGGGGAGATGGGACGACGGGCTTGGGCTCTGCCCAGTGCAGACAGCGCAGCCCATGGAGGCAGGTGTCGAGAGGCGTGAGGTGTTCAGATTCCGCGGGGTGGGGTGGGGGGAGTTTGGCGGACTTGGGGAGAGAGGTCCCAAGGCGGAATATCACAGCAGGGACACGGGACTTGCTACCTGACCCATGGGGGGACAGGGAGTGGGGGAGTGAGCTGGAAACAACGCAGGGGAGCTGAGAGCCCCACTGGGGGTGTGGTGCCCTTGCATTTGGTGTCACTTCTAAGTCCCTCGTTTCCTGCTAATAAACGGCATGTGCTGAATCCAGGTGTGGAGAGACAGAAGGCATTTCCTGCTGCCCTCACCACCTCACCTTCTCAGAGTGTTGCCCTCTGTTCTTTCTCCTTCTCTGGCCTTCTATCACGTAGCCTCAGTGCTGCCACATGGCTGCAGGCTTCTCTATCTCCACAGAGTATCCCCAGAAACTTAGATGGGTTATCTGTACTTTTCGGACCCTCAGGCAAAACGATACACTTCCGGAGGGCAAGGCTCTGCTTTAACCATGTCTGATGGTACCTGTCCAGTCCATCGCCCATAATAAATACTGAATAAATGCCTGCCTGTTGAATTCAGTGGGGTCCTCTGCCTCATTTGACAAGTGAGGAAACTAGGGAACAGAGAGGGTGAGGGATTTGCCTGAGGTCACACAGCCAGTCAAAGGCAAAGCTGGGCCTTGAACCTGCTTTCCCTGACTCCAAAACCACTAACTGCTCTTCTCTCTTCCTTCTGGAGGAGCTCAAGAAGGTCAGCAGGTCCCCAGGAAGGCAGCGGGAGGCAGCAGAGTCTAGCTCCAGGCCGTAGAAACCGGATCCAGAGCTTTCTCTGCTTCCTGTCTCCGGCGTCAGTTTCCTGTCTGTAAAATGAAAGGTTTCAGGTAGCAATTGGTTAGCTAAGGGAGAAAACCTTGTTTTCCTTTTAAACAAAATTCCAGCCTCCATTCAGATTTCACGAGTTTCCCCGTTCATTCTTGGATTCTGTTCATTCCCGTTCCAGGATCCAACCAACCCAGGGCACGACACTGTGTTGGGTGGTCTGGCCTGCCCAGGGTCCTCTGGTCTGGGACAGGTTCCCAGTCTTGCCTTGCTTTTCATGACCTTGACAGTTTTGAGGAGGAATGGCCAGGTATTCTGTAAAGTGTCCCCCCAGTCTGGCTTTGTGTGATGCTTTTGTCATGATTGGACCAGGTTGGTAGGTTTGGGGAGAGACCTCCCCAGAGGTGCAGTGCTGTGAAACCTGAAGACGCTGAAGGGCCTCCTCTCTTAATAATCCTATTAATTAATGCTCTGTTGTATCTGCTAATGCTCTTTCAGGGTGACCAACCATCCTGGCTTGTCCCGGACTGTCCTGCTTTTAAGGCAAACCCTATTCTCCGCGTGGCCGTGTCAGAAAACTAGAATCCCCTGGGCTTAGGTGCACCCTTGTACTCAATCTCATTACCCTTCTTACTCCCTGGGGAAGGGAAGTGACCTTGCGCCCATCTTACAGGTGGGGAAGTCCTGTCCAGAGATGGGAAGTGACGTGCCCGGCAGCTAAGTGGCAGAGCTGGGATTCATATCCAGGGCTCGTGATTCTAACTGCAGAATCTAGGGGTTCCTTGACCTTTCTCTTTGGCTGTCCACGTGGGTGGAAGACGCTTAGCCTTTTGACTTGCCTCAAGTGGACAGAGGTGTCTGAGCACTTGGTCAGGATCCAGGCATGTCGGGCTCCTGCAGCCCCCTTGGCAGGGGGCCAGCTGCTCTTCCTGCCTCCCACCAAAATATTCCTGATGCCACAGCATCCAAATGTCCCCGTCCCCACAGGTGATTGTTCTCCAAAAGGAACCACGATGGTTTTGTTCATTCTTTTCCTTCCTTTTTAAAGTATTCATGAGCAACCTTCCTCGGCAGGGTTAAAATGTGTGTTCTTGACAAATGGTGGTATTTAATGAAGGCGCCTCGAGCTGAATCAAAGAGCTTCATTCTTCTGAAAGTCCTTCTTCCCCATCTCTGCATCCGGCTCCTATCAAAGGGAATTCACAGCCTTGGCTTTCTGTTGCTGTTGTCATGGAAATCGTTATAAGGATGGTTTCGCGTGGACCAGAGGTCAGGGTACAGTTGCTTTGGTTCCCAGCACACGTGTCCCGGATGCCGGAGTCAGAGCTAATCAAATAAAGCAGTGATGACATTGGGCATCACTGTGTTTCCTCTCCGAGGGAAGGTATTTGTCCTTTACCTGAAGGCTCCAGGGACCGAGGCAGAGAGAGCAGAGAGGAGGGGGAGGAGAGAGGGAGCTAACTTTGCTACTGACTGTGCTGTAAGTGCTGGGTATGGCACTGAACGACTTCCTTCCTTCCCTCCTTCCTTCCTTCCTTCCTTCCTTCCTTCCTTCCTTCCTTCCTTCCTTCATGATCTATGCAGCACCTGCTGTGAGTCAGGTGATATGCTCCATCTAGGCGTATAATGGTTAGTAAGGCAGGTACCCTCCGTCGTGAAACTTACATCTGATGGATAAGGAGGCAAGCAAACAATGATAGAAATAAGTAGAAACATCTCACACCTTGATATGGGGAATAAAGGCAATACATGGAGTTCTGGAATAGGCAATTGCAAGGGGTCCCGTTGAGCCTGGGTGGTCGGCTCAACTACCCTGGGAGAAGGAGGAGCAGACAGGGCCCTGACCATGCAGGACCTGGAAGGCTTGGGTTTTACACGAAGGGTCGTGCGAAGCCATTGGGAGGTTTTGAGCAGAGAGTGACGTAATCCAATTCGCGGTTGGGAGGCTCGCTCTTCTGTGCGGAGACTAGACGTGAACAGGATGGCAATGCCGTTAGGAGGCTAGAATACCCATCCAGGCCGGAGGAGATGGTCATCTGGGCTAAGTGGTGACAGAGCTGGCTAAAAGGGACAAACCTGGGGCTGGCTTGTAGGGGGCTCGAAGACTTTCTGGTGGCAGCAGTAAGTGCGCTATTTAGATAATCCTTACCATAACCACAGGAGGTGGGTACTTCTATTATTGACCTGTTTAATAAAGATACAATCTCTGAGAGGTTGAGTAACTTACCCAAGGGCACACAGCAATATATGTCCGAAAGCTGTGAATGCCACCAGTTCTGTGTCCATGCAACTTGGCCGGTACAGTATGGGTCCTATTAACATTGAGCACCTACTATGTACTAGGCTTTTCTGTGGTGTCTTGGGATCCCCAAACTTGGCCGCACATCAGAGAACTTAAGCACTGCTTAAAAATCACAGATTCTGGATCCCACCTCCAGGTAGTCTTTTCTTTGTCTTTCTTCATTAAGTCTGGGTTGGCACCCAGTATCTACATTTTTTAGGACTGGCATCTGGGAATCGCGGGCCTCATTTATCTCTCAAAACACCCTTTCCAGTTCTGTGGTGACACGTCATTTCGTAGACGAGAAAACTGATGGCGAGGTTACCTTAGTGGGACAGACCTTCATTCGGCCGTCTCAACATTAATTAAATTTGAGTCAAGAGGACTGGATCTGGCAGCTGCTAAACTCGTGACCTTCAACGCGCAGCGTGACCTCCCAGAGACTTTTTCCCAAAGTGGAGAGTTCGCGTCGCTTGATGGCCCAGTGCTTGTGGGGGGCTGATGAGGTCAAAGCCGCAAGGTTCTCGGGGGGCTGATGAGGTCCAAGCAGCAAGGTTCTCAGAAACATGACCACGCCCTGCTGCCCTTCTAGCTCAGTAACTGTGGCGTGGAAGAGCCCAGAGAAAGGTTTAATCTCTCAGGGCACGGACAAGGGAATCGCTTGAATGCACCTATTAAAAAACTCATGCATTCAGCAAATATTGATGTGGTCTGAACTCTGGGATGCATGGGAGGCCAGGCTGCAGGGATAAGGAGGAGACAGTATGGGGGGGGGGGGTATGTTGATAGTTGGGTTTAGTGAGCGTGGCTAAGGGGTTTGGGTTTTATCCCAAAGGTGATGGGGAGCCATAGAGAGTTACAGGGTAGAGATGGGTGTGGTCAGATGGGCGTGGGGATTCCAGGCCCCAGCTGAAGCTCTGATGTGCGATGTGCCAGGCCTAACCAGCAGCATGGGAGAGTTCCCTTAGAGCATCTTCCAGAATCTCTGGATTCTGCCCTTAGTGGACAGGCGTCCCCTCGGCCCATTGCCCCGGCGTCTAGGACCCCGAGAGAATTATTTGGCTCTTTTCACCCAGTTTCCTTCCACTGGGAGCCTTGGATATATCTCTGATAATACTGTGGTTTAAGACCCTTGTGATAAATCATAGAAGAGTCCTAGAACTTTTGGCGTTCAAATCCTGCCTCTGCTGCCTAATTAGCTGTATGATTTGGGGTGAGATATCCTGTGTTGCAGCCTCCTTTTCCTCATGTACAAAGGGACATGAGGGACGCCTGGCTGCCTCAGTCACTTAGGCATAAGACTTCAGCTCAGGTCACAATCTCCCAGTTTGTGGGTTTGAACCCCGTGTCGGGCTCTGTGCTGACAGCTCAGAGCCTGGAACCTACTTCGGATTCTGTCTCCCTCGCTCTCTGCCCCTCCCCCACTCTCGCCTTGTCTCTCTCTCCCTCTCTCTCAAAACATTAACAAAAAGTCTTTTTAAATAAAAAGGGGCATGATATTCCCAGGCCCGGGGCTGGTTTAAAGAACGCTATGACCGTGCATTTGCAAGAATTCTCTAAAATAAAAACTTGAAGACCATGATTTTTAAAACGTAGAGCTCCCCGCTGGCTCCCTCGTCCGAGTCACAGGGGTTGACTGCCGGAAGACTTTGGTTTCTGGGCAAACGATTTTACAAGACCTCGTAGCACAGACTAGGCAGGGTGATGTGTGGGGATGATCTAAAAACACCTGTTCTTTAGGAGCAATTACTAATTAATTCCCATGGAATGTTTCCACTGGAAACAAACTAATCTGGAGACAGAAGCAATCCCAACAACCAAGATACGTAATTGAGATTATCGCCGTGTGTAAATAACATCTGTGAGAAGCAGATGCTGGCACCTGGCTCCCACAAGACCCTGGAAGAGGACGTTTTCTCCAGGACACTGGTTGCTTTCAATTCACACCTTTGACCTTCGTCTCTTCCCCCAAAGGGAATACGGTATTTGCTTTTTGCAAAATGGAGACCCCCAAGCTCTTTCCTTTACTTCATTCATACTGGGGACCGTGTTCCCCCTCTTCCTGCTGAGTACAAAGCTGTCACCAAGTCTCAGTCATTGTACCCCCAAATGGCCCTTCAATCCTTCCTCCTTGACACCTCCCCCCCCACCCCCCCCACTGATCACCCACCATCAGTATTTCTCATGCTGGCCCCTGGCCTGGTCCAAGCAATCTTTCTGCCACCCGATCTTTGGAGAAAGAATTTTAAAATGTACATACAGTCTTGGCTTTTTGTGTTCGAGATCCATCAGTGGCTTCCATCGTCCTCAGAATACAATGCAGGTTCTCCAACATGACCTTTACGGGTGCCAAGTCCGGCTCCCGTGCTCGTGACATGTCTGAACAGCAGCTTAGGGACAGCTTGGGGTCGCTCACACCTGTCTCATCACCTTCCCGCCTTTGCCCAGGCTGTGCCTTTGGCCAGACTCCTGCTTCTCTCTTCTGAAGCCTGTTTGCCTGGTGACCATCTAGTTCTCTTCCTTTTGTTTTTGTGATTTTTTAATGTTTATTTATTTTTGAAAGACAGAGGGGGAGAGAGAGACAGAGTGCGAATGGAGGAGGGGCAGAGTGAGAGAGAGAGAGAGAGAGAGAGAGAATCCAAAGCAGGCTCCAGGCACAGAGCCCGACGTGGGGCTCGAACTCACGGACTGTGAGATCATCTGAGCCGAAGTCAGACGCTTAACCCAGTGAGCCAGTCAGACGCCCCCGTCTAGTTCTCTTCTGAGCTTGGGTGTGGGCATCATTTCTGGGAGCCATCTCTGACCCCCATGAGCTGGCTGAGGGCCCACCCCTCTGGGCTCTCACCGTCTGCTGGGTTTACCTCTGGGGTGGCACATTCTCTCGCAGTGTATTCCGAGGGCAATGGAAGCCACTGATGGATCTTGGACACAAAAAGCCGAGACTGTATATAAATTTTAAAATTCTCTCTCTGAAGGTCGCGTGGCAGGAGCATTGCTTGGACCAGGCCAGGGGCCAGCAGACATGAGGACCCCGCATGAGAAATACAGGGGGTGGGTGATAAGTACGGCAGTGAAGGGGGAAGGATTGAAGGGCCTTTGGGGGGTACGATGACTGAGACTTGGTGACATTCTCTCGCGGTCACCACCCTTGCTTGCTTGTGTCCCCCCTTTACCATCCAGCTCCTTCAAGGGAGACACTGGGCGAATAAGTAAACATACGAAGAGACTGGTCCAAAGTCACAAAGGTAGTAAGAGATGAAGCTGGGATTTGAACCCACGGACATCAACAAAAGGCAGTTTAAAGCTGCTACTACCCACCCCCCCATGAATGTATCTCCTGTCGGCCCTCTGCCACCTCCAGGTCCTCACGTCCCTGCGGGAATCCCGGGGTGCTCCTACAGGCCCTTCCACCGGGGGAGTCCAGCTCAGTTTTTGTCCCTTCGGGGGGGCCCCTTGAGCCTGGTGTATCTTCTACGTGAACTCCCAGCCACGGCTAGGCAACATCCTGAGGCCCCCACCCCCCGGCCCCCACCACTAGTGTGCAGAAGACCGATAACCCTTGATTCATCCCCAGTGCCCTTAGGCAGGACGTTTGTCACCACGTGTCACCCATGCTTCCACGAGACATTGAAAATAATTAATAAGCTCTGGGAAGATGAGTCTGATGGGAATTTTTCGTGTGAGCGAGCACCTTCCTCCCCAGCCAGGAACCATGAGACAGGTGGCCTGGGTATTTTATTCGAAGAGACAAAAAAAAATTTTTTTTTTTCCTTTTTAAAGATGATGTTGGAGTGAATTGACTCAATATTAACATGACCTCCTGTCAGAGGAGATAAAAACCAAATTGTAATTGGGTAAAAACATGGTTATCGCGGCCCGTTTACCCCACAAATATTGACACTTCCAATGTTGTTACAAATGGAGAAAGGCTGGTTTTATGATAGGCCGGGGGTGCTGTCTACGCATCTCCCCAAAAGGACCCGTGACGGTTGAGAGCTGTGGAGGGCCAGGCCCCCGGAACAGCCGGCCATCCCCCAGCGTAATCACAGACGTCTTCACAGTCATGATATTGGTGGCAGGCATGCGGCTGGTTCGGGACCAAGTGTGGGACCAAGCGCTTAGATGCCATGACTTAATTTGCAGCCCCCCCCCCCCCCAACCCACTTGAGTGTAGTGAACGCCATGTGAGCAGGACCTCTTCTGTCGGGGACCAGAGTGCAGGAGTGAGTCCGCACACCGCAGGTGCTCTGTGGATCAGTGGGGACTCCCAGGATGGGCCGTGAGTCTCCATGGGAAGCAGCTCCCTCATTTCAGGTAGGAGGGAGCCCAGCATATAGGAGACTTGCCCAAAGTCACAGAGTTTGGGGGGAAGTGGGATTTCTTTTTTAAATAACGTATTTCGAAAGAATTTCAAGCTTAAAGTGGCAAGAATAGTTAAGACTATGCCTGTTTATCCTTCATTTAGATTCATCAATTTGTGGGGCACCTGGGTGGCTCCGTTGGTTAAGCGTCCAAATCTTGGTTTCCGCTCAGGTCATGATCTCACGGTTCGAGAGTCCAAGCCCCGAATCAGGCTCTGGGAAAAGCCTGCTTGGGATTCTCTCTCCCCCACCCTCTCTCTGACCCTCCCCTGCTCTCTGTGTCTCTAAGTAAATAAATAAACTTTAAAAAAGATTCATCAGTTTGTAACATTGTACTACGTTTGCTTTCTCATTTTTTCTCATTCTGAATCCTCGAAAAACCAGTTACAAACACAATGCCCCTTTGTTCCACTCAAAAGGGAAAATTTCACATTGATAAAATACTGTCTTCTAATCCAGAGGGTCAACGAACTATGACCCACAGGCCAAATCCAGCTCAAATCTGCCTACTTGTTGTTGTTGTTGTGTGTGGTTTGTTTATTTGTTTGTTTTTTTGATTTTTCTTTTTACCACAGCCTGAGAGCTGAGAATGGTTTTCATGTGTGTGTGTTTTTAATTATTTATTTGTTTTGAGAAGGAGAGAGAGAGAGAGAGAGAGAGAGAGCGAGAGCGCACAAGTAGAGAAGGGACAGAGAGAGCGGGGGAGAGAGAGAGAATCCCAAGCAGGCTATGCACTGTCAGCACAGAGCCCAATGCGGGGCTCAGAGTCACGAACCGTGAGATCATGACCTGAACTGAAGTTGGGTGCTCAACCGACTGAGCCACCCAGGTGCCCCTGGTTTTCATGTTTTTAAATGGCTACATTAAAGTAGTTAGATAAGTGGGGCGCCTGGGTGGCTCAGTCAAGTGAGTGTCCAGCTCAGGTTATGATCTCATGGCTCGTGAGTTCAAGCCCCGCATCGGGCTCAGTGCTGACAGCTCAAAGCCTGGAGCCTGCTTCGGATTCTGTGTCTCCCTCTCTCTCTGCCCCTCTCTGGCTTGTGCTTGGTGTCTGTCTCTCAAAAATAAATAAACCCTAAGAAAATTTTTAAAAGAAAAGCAGTTAGATAAGTGTGGTACCTACATACAGATATCTATCTAAATCTATATGTATATGTATATGTATATGTATATGTATATGTATATGTATATGTATATCTATATCTATATCTATATCTATATCTATCTATATCTATCATCTATATCTATACGATTCAGATTTTGTCCATTGCCCTCGTCAATGTTCTTCACAACAAGTTTTCTCCGTGTTCAGGATCCAACACAGGATGCAGAAGTGTTTGTGCTTCGTTTTCATGATGTTATGTCCCCTCAGTCTTTCTGTCTCTGTCTTTCCTGATGCTGGCACTTTGGGAGGGGTTCACGCCAGCCGTGTTTGCCCTTCCATTCGGGTGAACTGGAATTTGAGCCCCTGTCTTTGTAATGTCGGAGCCTTTGGGTTTTGTGCAGGTTTGAGGGTGTTCCTGGGGCATGGGACTTCTGATTTTAAAACCAGAAACGTCCCTGGCAAACGGGGGAGTCGCCCATCCTAGGGCCGGCATCTCCAGCACCGAGGAATTGTGAGGAAGATAAAGGAAGGTACCCGTGGGTTTCGGGGAGGGGGGGGGGGATGATCCAGATGCCCTCTTGAGTGCCTTTTCTCGATTATCTGCTCGTTGTTGCTCTTTGGATGGATTTCTACCATCCACATGTCTTGGCCGGTGTTTTGGGTTTTTTTTGCTCCATTTATGCGTGTAAGATTTACTGGTATTATCGTATGTCGCAGTTGGTTCATTCTCCTTGCTATTTCTGAGACTATATCACAATCTAGCCATTGTGTTGTTGATGGGCATGTAGGTTGCATCCAGATTTTGATGATTAAGAATACAGCCTCTGGGGCGCCTGGGTGGCTCAGTCGGTTAAGCGTCCGACTTCGGCTCAGGTCGTGATCTCGCTGTTTGTGGGTTCGAGCCCCGCGTCGGGCTCTGTGCTGACAGCTCAGAGCCTGGAGCCTGCTTCGGATTCTGTGTCTCCCTCTCTCTCTGACCCTCCCCCGTTCATGCTCTGTCTCTCTCTGTCTCAAAAGTAAATAAACGTTAAAAAAAATTAAAAAAAAAAAAAAGAATACAGCCTCTGTGGGCATTTTTTCCCCGTGTTATTTTATTCAGGAGGCAGGCGGGTGTGTGTGTGCATCTCTGTAGGGTGTAGACCTAAAAGTGTAGAATCTCTGGGTCACAGTACACCTGTTTCTTTAACTGCGGTCGATGTAGCCAAATGGTTCTCCCGAGTGTCCATAGACACGTTTACTCCGGCCAGCCGGATACGACAGTCCCACCGGTGTCCCCTGTGGTCAACACCTGCTTTTGTGAGTTATTCACATCCTAGCCCTCCTGAGGGAGGAGGTGTTCCGTGGGTCTGTTTTGCATTTCCCCGACGAGTAACGAGGTGGGTCACCTTGTTGAAGTAGATGGACCATTTGCATGGCTACTTCTGCCCTGTTCAAGCCGCACGTGCCTCTTTCAAACTACTGGCTCTTTTTCTTAGTGATTTGTGAGATATGCTGGATGTAAAACTCTTTGCTCGTAATGTATATTGCGAATAGTGTCTCCCACTTTGCAGACAAACTCGGGGCATACTGCTGCATTCTCTTAGCTTTGCCATTTTACGAACAGAAGCTCTTCATTGCCAGGTAACCCAACTGGTCAATCTTAGGTATCTTGGAATCCAAATTTAAAACGACTTGGTCCAGCAGAGGGTGTTCTGGTTAGCCGAATGTTCTGGCTAAGTGAGCGCGGTGGTGCAGGATGGCCGGAAGCCCACCACCCTCTACCCGGGTCTCTAGCCTGGACTCAGGATCCAGCCCTGGAGGTTGGCTGGACACGTCTGTGGTCACTCTCTACGCAGGACATTTCCTCCTGCAGGGGAGGGTCCTGCCCACACAGCCTGCCCCTCGTCCTTTGTGTGGAGCTGGCTGTCTGGACTCCGGCCGGTGTCTGGGTCAGACACCTGTGCTCGGGAGGAGCTGGGAGCGGCCAGGCAGCAAGTGGCTTCCCGAGGGGGTGTTCAGGGCTGGCTCAGACAGCAGGGCCAGTGGGCTGCAGACGCGGGCAGCCCCGCCCCTCCCCGGACCGGGACAGGTTAGTGATGCACTGAGCTGACCTCTTTCCTTGGCTCCCTCAGCGCATGTGCGTGCAGCCCCTACCGTGTGGGGACCCAGAGGGGAGCGAGCCCCAGGTGGCCTCCAGGAGCCCATTATCTAGTGGGAACACGGGGAGGTACTCAGACAATAACACTATTTAGGGGAGCAATGAGGTGCTGGGACAATGGGGTGCTGAAAATATAATAAAAATGAGGGCATGATAGGATGGGGGCAGGGGAGGCGTTTTATGTGTACCTTATCCTGCTTTTCCAAGGTTTTCTTTTTTTTGGAGAACATCAGGGTACGCGAAAGCCACTGCAACCAGAGGTGAAGGCAAGAAGGAAATTCGTAAAGTCTGTTTAATCATATAGTACCTGAGCAGTCCTTAGATCCTATAATGCAAAATTAGGAAGGACCCTTTTTTTTTCATTTTAATTTTTACTGAAGGATAGTTGGCATACAATATTATATTAGCTTCAGGCGTACAACCTAGTGATTCGACCATTATATGTGTTATGAGATGCTCACTGCCGTAAGTGTCGTTACCTTCTGTTACCGAGGAAGGACTCTCAAACCCTCAAAGAAATAGACTCCAAACAAGTGAAAGGAGGTCTGTTTTACTCAGCAGGGGGGAAGCCCAGGCCACAGGGCTTACAAGAAAAGGCTGTGGGTTTAAAATTCAGGCCCGGTCCTGGCCCCATTCACCACTTACAAGCTGTGTGATCTTGACAAGTTAACTAACCTCTCTGAGCCTCAGTTTCTTCATCTATACAATGGTGGTGAAAGTCCCTACTTCAAAGAGTTATTACGTGTTGCAAATAACATATTCATGGTAAGCATTCAGAGACTGGTTATGATTAGTCCACTACTAACAATGATTATTTTTACTCTGAGGAGGATGAAAACCAGAAAGCATTTCGATGCATCAATAAATAATGATGCACAGGGTAAGCAAGACGATGGAACGTTTAATATATGCTCAAGTCGTTTGACCAAGGACACAGAGAGTAACCACCAGATGGTCTTAGGAAGTTTCCCCTTGGGGCCACAGTCATCAGACTTCTGAGCCGGATAGACCATTGGTGGACCTGGCCTGACATTTTTAATATGTTTGCATTTAATAAATTTGTTCGATATCAGGGCTGTCTATAGTTTGAGATGCCGCTAATTCCCTTCGGGGGAAAGCCTTCCTACCGAAGGCTAATTCTTCCGAGCGCCCTGACGGGATGTCAAGGCCTGGGATGTGTCGAGATCAGCCCGCCAGAGTCACCGTGTCTTAGAACGCTTGCCCGTGGCATTTGCGATGCAGGATTCTTAAATCCTGTGAGTTGCTCGGCCAGACCCAGAAATCCAAGTTCTAACAGCTCTGCCAAAACATCAGCATTTTCCCCTTTCCCCGCCTCATTCCATATGTCTGGCCCACTCATCTCGTGGCTTAATAAGTCCAAAGCAAACATTTTCGCCAGGTATTTAAAGCCGGCAGATGGCTTTGCATAGGCAAGTAATATGCTATTCATCGGGTTGTAGTTGATGTATATGTGATGGGAATCTCAATCGCCCTCCCAGGGAGTGCAGGGAGGGGAGGAGGGAGATGTTGCAGACAGCACTCCGCAGATGAAGTCAGCAGCAGGGAAAGGCTCCTTGCAGCGTGGCCTGTGTGGTGGCCCAGGAAGAGCAGGGGCTTGGAGTCCCATCGGCTCGGATCTGATCCGGGACGAGTCACTTCCCCTGCCCGGGGTTACCGTTTCCCCATTTGTGGGCTGTGGGCTGTGGTGGTAATGAGCAGCGAGGGCCCCCAAGGTGCCTAGTAGAGTCGGTGTTGGAGAAATCTCATTCCCTCGTCTTTTTCCCACTGAACAATCAGGAAGGGGGGATATTTATCCCCCTGTGAGGAGGGATCTGTACACAGAATAGGCAGACAACGAATGATTGTTATCCTATCCCAAGGTTTGGATCGAGCTACTTTGGTCCAACACTTTTAGCAGATCAGTCAGCAAACACTATCACCAAAGGTTTGGTTTTTTTTTTTTTAATTTTTTTAATGTTTATTTTATTTATTTTGAGAGAGAGAGAAAGAGAAGGGGAGGGGCAGAGAGAGAGAGAGAGAGGAAGAGAGAGGATCCCAAGCGGGCGCTGAGCTAACAGCTGCAGAGCCCGATGTGGGGCTCGAACTCACAAACCGGGAGATCATGACCTGAGCCAAAATCAAGAGTCGGACGCTTAACGGACGGAGTCACCCAGGCGCCCCTGCCACCAGTGGCTTTGAGTGTTGACTCTGTGGCTGACAGCGCCTTCCGGCTTGGCCGGACCTAGATTCTCCAACCACGTCATTGCGAATGTGTTTCCTGCCTCAGCACCTTTGATGTCACTTTATATTCTCAGGCCGTCTCTTCTTTCCTGCTGGGAAGGACTGCCAGACACTCCGACCTCACATCCTGCATCACAAAGAACCAACTTCGTTCCTATAGTCCCCCCAAAATCCCGGCGTCTTCTAGGCTCTTACCCCACAGCTAAGCACGCTGGTGAACAGGAAGTGGTGTTCTGATTGGCTGGGCGGAGTCACATGCCCTTCTCAGAGCTTGCTAGGGGCGGGTCAGCTCTATCAGATACACTTGGACATCTGGGGGATGGTTTTTTTTTTTTTTTTTGCAGGGGAGATGGGGTGCCGCTATCAAAAGAAGGGAGATTGGGGCACCTGGGTGGCTCGGTCGGTTAAGCGTCCGATTTCGGCTCAGGTCACGATCTCTCAGTTTGCAAGTTTGAGCCCTGCGTCGGGCTCTGTGCTGACAGCTCGGAGCCTGGAGCCTGCTTCCAGTTCTGTGTCTCCTTCTCTCTCTGCCCCTCCTCTGCTCATGCTCTGTCTCTGTCTCAAAAATAAACATTAAGAAAAAAATTTTTTTAAAAAGAAGGTAGATTAAATGCTGTGCAGACGCATCGCAGAATTTCCCCTGTAAAACATCCGTCATGGGCACCACTGTTACTGGAGGAATGCAGTGCAATGGCTCAGAGTGGGTGTCATATTCCAGGTCTGCCACTTAGCACTTGTGAGACCTTCAGTAAGTCCTTGACCTCTCTATCCTAAGTTTCCTCGACTGTAACAACAAGAATGGTTATTGACCCTACTTCAGAGTGTCATTGTGAAGGATAAATGAGTTCATACAGTAAAAGTGCTCAGAGCAGTGCCGTGAGCACAGGGTAAGAGCTCATCTTCATAATCCATGTGCATGGCAGCCCCTAGGCTTGTGCAGTGCACAACGAATACAACTGTACTCAGCTGTCCTGCTCAATGAAAATACGGACCATTATTTCCCCCATTTTGTGAATGGGAAAATGAAAGCTCAGAGAGGCTAAGTCACTTGCTGAAGGTCGTAGGCTCATAGATAGAAATTTGGGATTGGACCCCGGTTCTGCCTGACCATTGGGTGTGCTCTTAACCACCAGGCAATGCTGTGGTAACGATGAACATCCCACCTCGTGGTGGGTGAGAAGCCATATTGGGAGAACGCACTGCCAGCCCCGTCTTTTGGTGAAAAGTGCTCAGAGCAGTGCCTGGCACAGAGTAAGAGTTGGTCATAACCAACGTCCATGACATCCCTTGTCCAGATTCATGCAGTGCTTTGATCTGTCATTTCCTCTTGCCCAGGAGAGCACCAGGCTTCAAGGACCTTCAGGGCTCTCCCACAATCCCTGGAGAGTCAGGACCTCACCAGAACAAAGCTAGGAAGCCCTTAGTTCATGCACAAGGTCAGGAAGCACGTTCCCACCTGTAGCTATAGCATAGAGAAGACTCCTAGGTCAAGGGGCCGGGGCGGAAATGACACCCGCCTGGACGCCCACCTTTCTGAATTCGAGCAGATTCCGGGGAAGGGTGCCCGATTGAATGACACCATGTGCAGGAGGAACAGAAGCTTCCAGTCATGGAAGGCGTTGCGTGCTTTGTTCCACACACCTTCAGTACTGTCGTGTGGGTTTTACGAAAAACTAGATTTGGAGGAGAAAAGAAAACATGAACGTGTACGAAAATCAAGTCAGTTGTCTCGCTGGGAGCGTGTTGGGGACCCAGCCCCAAGACAGGTCTGGAGAGAGATGATTGCCCCCCGAACCCTCTCCGCCCTGCATCTTGGAGGTCTGGCAGGGAACCGCCCCAGAGGGCTCGTCCATGCAGAAGGATGGTGAAGCAGAGCCAAAAGGTGTGAGGTGTCCCCTGCCCCCTGGGATCCTCACTGCTTACACTGGCTACGAGGACAGGAGAGTGGACCCCCATAACCCTTCCTGAGGGGAGTCCTGGCTGCCCAACTCCCTTCTGCTCTCTGCTCCTCCTGGAGTGCCTCCCGGGAAGGGAGGGCGTTTTCCAAGCAGCGTTGGGCTGTGTCACTCCCCCGGAAGGTCTGATCTCAGTCCCAGCATGACTTGCCACCCGACTTCATAAAAACGTCACTCAAACAGCCCCCATATGGAAATAACGTGCGGTGAGTTATTCTTACGCCGGGTCATCCATAATGGAAAATCAGCCCGAGATGGCCCTGTATTTCTTCCCGTTCCCTAAAGTGTAATAAATTGACATTTTTAAAGCTCGGCATTTAGATGGCTTGTCAGCGGCAGCCCGGAGCCTGCCCAGTGGGGGCCTCGGGCTGGCGGGCGGCTTCTGGTTTTGCCCCTCCAGATCCTACTGGCTGTGTGCCTCGGGTGGGCCCCCTCCCTCCTCCCTTCCTGGTCTGCCAGGAAGCCTGAAGTTCCTCCCTGCGATGGTGGGAGCCGAGGCCCTGCCTCATCCTGGTGGCAGGAACCTGACATTCTTTCTGTCATTCTCCTTGCCTCCAAAATGGGGTTAAAAACACCCATTTCGGGGCACCCGGCTGGCTCAGTCAGTTACGCGTCCAACCCTTGATTTCGGCTCAGGTCATGATCTCACGGTTTGTGGGATCGAGCCCCATTTCAGGCTCTGCGCTGACAGTGGGGAGCCTGCTTGGGGTTCTCTCTCTCCCTCTCTCTTTCTCTGCCCCTCCCCTGCTTGTGCGCGCACGCACTCTCTCTCAAAATAAATAAATTTAAAAAAAAACCAACAACCTTTCTTAGGCCGTTAAAGGGAATGAAAGGGGCAAACAGGAGTGACAACTGCCATTACTATTTTAGGGTTTTCTCGCTGCCAGACACGGTGCTAAGCACTCCCAGGGTCTCACTCACTCACTACGCAGGACTCCGTAGTGATATGGCTCTGCCCAGTTTACAGGTGAGGAAACTGAGGCACGAGGTCACGTGACCAAGTGAGAGAGGCCGATCCTCCAGACCTGGCTCTATGCCCAAGCTCTGACCCCCACACGTGGTGGGAGCTGGCACTTCGCAAGCGCCCGTAAGTGTTGGTTTCGTTCCTCGTCCCTCGGGGATGAACGTGTTTATCTCCAGGAGGCTCTGGGGATGATGCGTGTTTCCTCGGTCCCACCGACCGCAGGGATTCAACCCCCGAGTTCTGTTCCACTGTCTCTGACTGATCCAGCCCCCGGCCTGGTCCAGGCCGTCGTGACACTGCCCGGGGGGCTCCCATTGGAACACCAAGCCACTGGGTCAGCCATTCACTCTGCAACCGAGCTTTCTCTTTCTCTTAATCCGCCCTCCCCGCGCGGTCCAGACTTTCCAGAGAGTGTCTTTTCATGAGGGGCGGTGGAGCCCAGCAATGAAGAGCTTGGACTCTGGAGTCGGACGCACCAGGCTTCTCCGCTGACCGGCTGCGTGACCGCTGGGCAAGGCCTCTCCGCTCTGTGAGCGTTGGTGTCCTCATATATCAGCCAGTCCTAATGGAGGTACCCTGCTCCCAAGAGCTCTTACGGGGCTTTTCTGAAGCAAGACGGAGAAAGCACAGCGCCCTGGAAATGGTCCCCAGACAACGGTGGCAGGTGCAGCTGTTCATGCCAAAACCCATCGGGGCCAAGATGATCCTATCCCAAACCCAGCAGGAGCTAAGAATAACCCCAATAGCCATGCCCGTCTCTGTCCGGGGAGGCTCTGAGGGCCAGGGCACCGTGCTGCCAAAACCCTCAGCCCAGGTCGGGAACTGCTGTCCTTGTCTTTGGAACTACACTGTTTTGTTCCTGACAGTGGCTGTCGCTCGCCTCTTGGCCCCGGGCCACGCAACTTGGCCTGGCGACAGGGCCCTGTGTGATTCCTCCCTCCCTTCCACTGTTAGTTATTTGACGTCATCTCCCAGGACGGCCTACCAGCTCCTGCCCGCCCAGACCTTTTCTTCTTTGCACATACCACGGTGTGTCCTCATCGGCTGCCCTCCTTCCAGTCGTGTCCACTAAAGCCCATCCTGCCCACAGCAGCCAGGGGTAGATCATGCCACCCTCCTCCTCCTGCTCCACCAGCGGTTTCCCACCAATGTGCCTCTCCCCCCCGCATCTGCCACTTCAGCACCATATCCCCCTCCTCCCCGTACAGCTGTCCAGCCACACTGGCTCCCTTTCTGTCCCTCAGCACCGCTTCCGCTTTTGTTCTTGTTCCTGCCTCAGGACCTTTGCACCAGCTACTTCCTCCACTCAGGGCACTCTTCTTCTTAGATATGTACATGGCTGCATCTTTCAGGTCTTAGCTTAAATGCTTCTCCTTAGTGAGGCCTCCGACTTCTGCGAGAACCAGGGCCTGGCCTTGCCCTGCCACCTCCGTGCCTTGCCCAGAGGCCCCTGGAGCCTCCTGCGGGAAGATAAGACGGTGCCTGACATGTCACCTCCTCTGTCGATGATGCTCTAACAATGCCTCCACATCACACTCCATGCGCCTCAGCTGTCCCACCCAGGGAAACGGGCTGTCCCCCACCGAGCCCACTGCAGGAATACATTGTTCTTGGGGTCTTGGAAAATGGGAGTTTTGTGGATGGTGGCTGCCGGCAGTGGGGTGGGGCTAGAACTAGAGGTGCCAGTGTGAGAAAGCTCAGGGCCTCGATTTCCCCACGTGTATAATGGGTTAACAGCTGTGCACACCTCACAGATGAGGATTACAAGCAAAAATGAGAGTAGCACCTTTCCCAGAGCACTTGACCGGAGATGTGCACATCACTGGTGACCTCCATTGTCCCCGCCTTCCATTGCCATTAGCATCATTCTAACATCTGGGCTGAGCTCCGGATATCCTGAGGAAGATATTCTCTGCCCAGTTGGGAAGGAGATAAAAATGATCCCGGACGGGTTCTTGGCCAGTTGTCCTGGGGTGGCCTCCACCTTGGCTCAGCTGTTTTCCTTTTACAGATCAATGGGGTGCCTTCACTTACTCGGTGGCCTTGGGGATCAGAGATCGTGTGCATGTCATTTCACGAGGACTCCAGCTTGCTTTTCTGTTCTGTCTTGTGAGCACGCACCTTAATATTATTAACTGTTTTGGAGGGACCGTGGCTTGGCAGTGAGAAAATCTGCGAGTCTGGGCAATAACGAGTGGCGTCTTCACTCCTTGCAGCTGTGTGACCTCAGGCAAGGCACTGTCCCTCTCTGAGCCTTGAGTGTTTTCCTCAGGCGATCTCTAAGGGTGTTTTCTGCTCAGAGATTCTAGGGTTCGGAAATCAAGGGGAAACTGACAGGTGCAGAATGGACTTACGGTTTGTGCCCGGATGTGGTTTTCTCCAACAGGGAAAGTCTGTCTTCTGGGGCCATGGAAGATAGTTGTACCTATTTTGATGGCCCCACTTTGCTAAGATAAGAGGCCTACTGTGTGCCGGTGGGTGAACATCAGATGAGACAGAAAAGGGTGAGAAAGAGAAACTTTGTTTAGGTCAGTGGCTCTTAACCTTCAAGAACCCAGGAAAAATGCTTACATGGCAAATATGTTGCATACCATTTAGAGGGGCTTTACAATTCTGAAACCTGGTTAAGAAACATCTCCTTGGCAAGTTCCCACTGACTTTTGAGCACCTCCTCCAGAAGGCCTTCCCTGGTTTCATCCTGTGTTCCCAGTGTCTCCATGGCTTTCTTCCTGTGCTCCTCAGGGAGGCTGTCCCTGCCAGTCTTCCCCACAGCGGGTGGGAAGGCCCCAGGCTGACTGCTCTCTGCCTGCACTAAGTGGGTGTCGGCAAATATTTGTTGAGCAGAGCTGGGGACCAGCTACTGGCACTGAAGCGGGCTAGCCTGATTTCATGGGACAGTGCCCGTTCAATTTTGAGTATCTCAGAGCCTGGCCATCTCAGATGCAAACACGTTCTCCTCCCCTCATTGTGGGTTGATGAATAGCTGTGAAGACAGACGGGAGGAGAGGATCATCTGTAAATTATTCCGCCACTTGGGAGGGGCTGGGCTGGGCTGGAGGGGAAGGACATTCAAGGAGGCGGCATCATGAGGCTCTTCCCTTCCCTTCCCTCCCATTCTCTTCCCTTCCCTTCCCTGCCCTGCCCTGCCCTGCCCTGCCCTCCCCTCCCCTCCCCTCTCCTCTGTTCCCTTCCCTTCCCTCCCATTCTCTTCCCTTCCCTTCCCTGCCCTGCCCTGCCCTGCCCTCCCCTCCCCTCCCCTCTCCTCTGTTCCCTTCCCTTCCCTCCCATGCTCTTCCCTTCCCTTCCCTGCCCTGCCCTGCCCTCCCCTCCCCTCCCCTCCCCTCTCCTCTGTTCCCTTCCCCTCCCCTCCCCTTCCCTTCTCATTCCCCTGCCTGGTGCAGCTGGAGCAGAGTGAAGCCAAGTGTGAGGACGCTTTGAAGACCCAGAAGGCGCTGACGGCGGACCTGGAGAGTATGCACAGCGAGCTGGAGAACATGACCCGGAATAAGAGCCTGGTACCTGCCCCTTCCTAGAGTTGCGGGCACCTGGGGCCAGCATAGGGCTCTGGGAACCAGCATGGGACCCCTGTGTACTCAGCACCACAAGAGGGGCCGAGGGCACTGATTGCACACTTGCTGGGTCAACACGCTGAGAGTGCAGGCAGCCTATTATGAGCTGAGCACTAGAAAGCTATAAGGGCATATGTGAGGATCAGCTATGTGTTCATCTCCCCGAAGGTAGTCAAGGAAACTTGTGGTAGACCTACTGTGTGCTCGGCACTGTGGGGATGCATTCATTGTGAGCCTACTGTTTGCTCAGTACCCTGACTGGGAACAAAACTGTCTGTGGTGTGCCCATAGTGTGCTCGCCACGTGAGTGGTCCCAGGCACCTGTTGTAGCCCTACTGTGTGCTCAGCATCATAACAGGGGACTTGGGCATTACGGTTGGGTTACTGCATATTCATTCTTACACATGGAGACAAGGGCATCCCTCATGGGCCCACTTAGGCTCACTCCTCTAAGGTTCCCAGCCATCTATTAGGAGCCTACTATGTGCTCACCACTGAATGGGGGAAATGAACATATATTATGAATCTAATATATGGGTGAAAATTGGGTGCGCATTTCTAAGTCCCCTGTCTGGGTGTACAAGGTTGACTTAAGTTTTTACTCCGCATCTAAAATCCCGAAGTTTAGGTATAGCCACAGATTTATAGGCAAAAGCTTGTCTCCAGATCCCTGTTGGACCCTTTAAGGGGAACTTACCACAAACATTCACATGCACACACACACACACACGAATGTACACACTCACCTACAAAATTGCCAGACACACACACAAAATAAATGCCCTCATAGGTAAAATATGCATCTAATTTTATCCATCTGCCCAATTATCTATTTATAGAGCACCTGCTGTATGCAGGCCGAGTGCTGGGGATGTCTCTGTGAACAGAACAAAGTCCTGGTTCTCGCGGAGATTACAGGGATTTGCACTCACACGTGTGTCCCAGGCACATTTAAAATGGACATAACATGTAATCCCGTGTGGGCTTACATGGACACACGTCCGTCCACATAGACACAGGCTGCCCTGTTACACATGCACATGCAAGCACACACACCCAGAGCTGTCACTGACACCCCCACGGCCAGCCTCTCAGGTAGACGGTCACTCCTCTGATGCACGCACAGGCGAGCCCCCGCACTTTGCTCCTCATCGGGCCCCTGCTGTCGTCCTCCCACCCACCCTTCTACCTCCACCCCACCACTGTCCTGCCTCCCGCCAGGTGGATGAGCAGCTATCCCGGCTGCAGTTTGAGAGGGCTGACCTGCTGAAGCGCCTCGATGAGGACCAGGACGACCTGAACGACCTCATGCAGAAGCACAAGGACCTCATTGCTCAGGTAGCGACGGAAAGTGGAAGGAGGCTTGGTGGCCTTGGGCCGGGGAGGCGGGAGATATTGCCAGGGGGATGTGGTTGGGCCCCTCCTCTCTGGTCTGAGGACCTTGGAGGGGTAAATGCCACAAGGATAAATAGGGATTGTGAAATTTTGTGGGGTCCTGATAGAGGAGGATGTCACCCTTAGATGGGCGTGCATTATTGGAAGACATCTCCACCAAGAAAAGTTTTGACTTATTTATACACCTATCTACACATTCACCCACCTGCATGCCCTTTTTATATATCCATCAAAATATTCATCCATCCACCATTCTTCTGTTCATTGGTCCACTCATCCACTTATCCCCAATTTTTATCCACCCATCTACCATCCACCCACCTATTTACCCATCCATCCAGCTACTCACCTATCCATCCCTCCATCCCTCCATCCATCCATCCATCCATCCACCCATCCATCCATCAATCCATCCATCATCCACCCATCCATCCAGCCACTCATCCATCCATGCATCCATCCATCCAGCCAGCCATCCATCAATCCATCCATCCATCCATCTAAAAATCCATCCATCCATCCATCCACCCACCCACCCACCCACCCACCCATTTACCCACTCATTGATGCATCCATCCACCCATCCATCCAGCCACTCACCTATCCATCCCTCCATCCATCCATCCATCCATCTATCCATTCATCCATCCATCCATCCATCCATCCATCAATCCATCCATCCATCCACCCACCCATCCAGCCAGCCACTCACCTATCCATCCCTCCATCCCTCCATCCATCCATCCATCTGTCCATCCATCCATCCATCTCTCCACCCACTTACCCATTCATCACCCATCCACCTATCCTCATTTTATCCACCCATCTACCCATCCACCCATCTACCCGCCCATCTGTCCACGCACCCACCCAGCCACTCACCTGTCCCTCTATCCATCCATCCATCCCTCCCTCCACCCACTTACCCATTCATCACCCATCTACCTATCCATCCACCCTTCCATCTATTCATCTACCACTCCATACATCTATTGAGATATCCGTTCATTTATCTAATATTTACTGTGCCCCCATCATGTGTTAGGTACCATGTCAAATGCCAAGGATGCCATGTTGGACAAAAGCACATCCCATTCCTCCGTGCACATGGCTCCCAGTTTCATGAGCTGGGCAGACCTTCTCACATAATCACCCAGAACAGAGGGAATGTTTGCAAACTGAGCTGACAGTCCAGAAAGGAAATGAACATGGTTCTGGGACTCCTGACTGAGGTTAGAGGTCAGGGAAGCCTTCCCTGAGGAGGTGGCCCTCAGATGGAGATCCAAATGAGGAACAGGAGTCAGTGAGGTTGAATGGGATAGTGAGGGGTGTGGGAAATGTTCCAGGCAGAAGGAACAGCACATGCAAAGGGCTGGGATGGTGCATTTGAGAGCCTGGCAGGAGGCCAGCGAAGGGAGTGTGGTGCAAGATGAGTTTGGCAAGGCCAGCAGAGCAGGGGCTTGTGGGCCGAGATGAGTTTGGATTTTACTGTGTGATGGGAATCATTGGCAAGTTTTCTCAGGGGCACGAGCAGGAGAGAGAGGATCAGCCAGGATGCCACCCCTGGATGCACTTGTCTTGTGCTACGCTGGATCCCAGAGTCTAGAAAGAGTGCCTGGTGTGGAATAGGGCACCCAGTAAACAGCTGGTGAATGAATGAAGACTGTAGCTGGCTTGTACTGGGGAGGCAGAGTGGACATGGGCGAGGGATGGACCCAGGAGGCAATCAGGAGGCATAGTGGCAGGCTGGGGCACGGCAGAGGCTTGGGGGTGGAGCTGACAGATGAGTGAGGGCATCCCTGGCAGATTTCTGATCTGCATCACGAGGAAGATAGCCCCTCCAGGAGTAATGAGCATCATCCCCACATTGTACCCCAGAGGGGACCCGTGGTACAGTGCCTACCAGGCTTCAGGTGCATCCTCCCAAGATGGGATCCTTGGGAATTTCTGCTAAACAAGAAATAACGGTAATAACCACTGATATATTTCATCAACATTAAAACAGCCATCACCAAAATAGCCTATGCCATCTTCTACCTTTGTGAATCACACCTATTTGGGGTCAGAAGGGAAATTTCTTCATGTGATCAGTTATAAAAGCAGTGTACTCCTATGCGCATTATAAATAATTTACATAATACATAACATGCAGGAAATAGAAAGTGAGGGGTCTGCCTTCCCCCTGGAATCCCTCTCTTCGGAGATAATCATGCTTAACAGTTTGGTTCTACTTTTTTTTTAAAGGATCTTTATAGTCTCCACCGCATTTAATCTCTGAACAAACCCTACGTGGAGGAGCTAAGCAGAGACTATCAGCCCATTTTATAGATGGGGATACTGAGGTGCAGAGCGGGCAAGGCCAAGTCTAGAATCCCAGTCACTTGACACGCAAGAGTTCTCTTCCCTCAGTATCTGGCCCTACCGCTGTGGCCAGCCCATTTCTGTCTGGGCTCTCAAGGGTATAGAACAGCATGCCGGCAGTTGACCAAAGCCATCGGCTTATATAACGGGAGTGACTCAGCGGACATTGAGACGAACAATGTCGGAAGGATGTGAGCAGTAACTTTCTGGAACGAGCCATTGTGTCACAGGTTCTGAGAGTCTTAGACATCTGGGGGTGGGGAGAAGGGATTTCCAGCAGTAGTTTCCCCGCAAAGCCTCAAGGTGACATTTTTTTTTTTTTTTTTTGTCTCACCAGTCTGCTACTGACATTGGGCAGATCCAAGAACTACAGCTGCAGCTGGAGGAAGCCAAGAAGGAGAAACAGAAACTTCAAGAACAAGTATGTGCTCAGAGCCGCCACAGTGCGGAGACGAAAGGAAGGGTTCCCTCTGGGACCTCCCAGTTTGGATCCCGGAAACTGTCACTCACTCATTCATTCATCCATTCACTCAACTTCGGTTGTGCACCAAAGGAGTTGAGAACGATCCCAGCAGACACACACACACACACACACACACACACACACACGCTGACTTTTGCTCATGCCAGTGTGGCATCCAAAGACGCCCTGTGCAGTGAAACTCATCAGCCATTCAGTGCAAGAGTTTCCCCCTCCAAGAAATGGTTCCAAGGGGAAAGGGACGGTCTGTGCAAGACAGGACCATTGTCCTTTGTGAAATCTTCCTTTGAAGCCTTATTTCCTCCAAACACCCCTGAATTTCACTCATTAGCTAGGGCTGCTATCATCCATGGGATTCTCAAAGCACTTCTAAGGTCTGTCGCCTGTGCCTGCTTAGAGTTTCTATCGAAATGACAGAGCCTCAAGCAAATGTCCATGGGGATGAGTAATACCAAATACCAGAAAAATAATACCAGCAGTAGGCATCTGTTGGGTATTTATCATATACCAGGCACTAATCGCCTTCAATCCTCAGACGAAAGAAAGAAAGAAAGAAAGAAAGAAAGAAAGAAAGAAAGAGAGAAAGAAAGAGAAAGAAAAAGAAAGAAAGAATGAGCTCATGGAAGGGACCCGGCCTGCCCAGGTGCATCCGGCTGGAGAGTGGCAGAGCCTGGCTTTGAAGTCTGGTATATATGCTTGGCTCCCAAGCCCACTTTTGGTTGCATCCTTGGGTGCTGAAGCTCGTGGCTCACACGCTGGCTTTGCCCCCTTAGCAGAGCAGGGAAAGGAGGTAAGCAAAGCACTGACTGAGTCTTGTGTTGGACGCAGAAGACACAGGAAACATCACCTCCAGCATCTGAGACGCAGGGGCAGGGTCTGGCATGAGGGGATCGGCACTTGGCACTTGTGTCTTTAACATGTATCACCAGAGCCAAGAAGGAGGCCGTGGCAATGGGCCTGGGGCTGAGTCCGGCATATGTCTCCATTCTGGGACTCAGGGCCAGCAGGTGGCCAATGGATCTTTTGGGCTCGTTCCCAGCTGCAGGTGGCCCAGATGCGCATCGAGTACCTGGAACAGTCCACCGTGGATCGAGCCATTGTCAGCAGGCAGGAGGCAGTCATCTGCGACCTGGAGAACAAGACGGAGTTCCAGAAAGTGCAGATTAAGAGATTTGAGGTATGCGCGGACATGTAAATATTGTTCGTGCCTAGAGCCGTGGGGCTTTCGTGTAAGCTCCGTCCGTCCTCTGACCGTCCCTCCATCCACTCATGCCTTTCTCTGGATACACATTCCTCACCCGTCTCTCATCCGTGTTGCTTCCCCCATTCCCTCCTTTCTGCCTTCCTTCAACCACACGGTCCCATAGATAACTATCCATCCAGCCTACCCACCTCTATGTTTCTCCATCCACGTCCATATGCCATCATTCCATCCATCACCCTCCTTATGTCTTTTCTTCCTTCCTTTCTCCATGCTTTCTTCTCTCCCTCTGTTCTTTCCCTTTCTTCAGACCTTGACCCCTCTGTCCGTGTTTTTATCCATCAGTCCCGTTCTGCCTGTCCCCATCTGACCACTCATGCACTTATGCACCCAACACTCACTTTGAGCAGAAATTTATTTTGCACCTAGCGTGTACCAGGCTCTGTTTTAGGCACATGAAAGACAGATGTACAAAGCAGATTCTGCTTTTCAGAAACATGGAGTTTTGTAGGAGATGTGAGTAAAATAGGTACATAAATACCCATAATATGGACAGAGGGCTGTGAGGTTTGGGGGGCAAGGAGGTCTTTTCAAGCTGAGGAATCAGGGAGGCCTCCAGGAGGAGGTGACATTGATGCTGGACCTTGAGCGGGGCAGGTAAGACGTGGATGGGCTGGGGTGAGATTCAGTGACAACATTCACATTTAGCTCTGCAGGCCAGCGACATGGACGTCACCACTGTCAAAGTTGTTTGTCATTAGCCACTCCCCTGGATGTTCGCCACAGCCCCGTAGGGAAGGTAGGATAGGCCTCATCGAATGAACTACAAGGTGTCGGCAGAGAGGTCGAGGGACCTGTTCAAGGTAAAGCCGTTTAGTGTCAGTGACAGGAGTAGATGGACCGGGGATCATCACTCTCCCCTGGTCCCAGGCTGTAATTTCTCCGCAGTCAGCTGGCTTAGCCACCGGACGATGGTCCATCTAGAAATGCGAGGCTGAGGCTGCGTTCCTCACTTTGAGCCATTCTTCCAATCCCCCGTTGGGCACTTTGTCTCTAAGAAGGCTGTGTGCGATGTATGAAGAATGGAGAAAGATCCTTCTTTGCCTTGACCCTCAGAGCTTCTCGGAGCTGCTCAAGGGATCCCTCGAGGCATAATCGTCTCTGCAGATCACCATGGAACTTTGATCTACTACGCTTTAAGTTTATATAATGTCAGGCTATATCCGTTTGCTTGAATCTAGCATAGTCAAGCGATAGCAGAAAATAAAATAAAACTATGATTTTAAAAAACCCTTTATGTGGCAGATTCCATATCCAAATTCCCTTTCCCCTCTGCTGTTGTGACTTGAATTTAGTAGAATTCCAGGCCTCAGGGACACCTTTTGAGAACTATTCTTCTTCCTTTTAACACCCCCCCCCCACCCTTTGAAATTGTTACCAAACTCCATTTGAAAGGTGAAGGGCAATTGAATTGTAACGCTTTTCTTCTAAACCATGATCTTCTAAACCATGATTCAGTCTCAGATCTGGAGAGGGGCTCAGCGTCTTGCTCAAGGACCTGAAATATTCATGTGGGCTCCCTTTTAGGTCAACACTCGAGTATTTGCCCATCAGAATCGATTGGCTGCAGGCATGTTGGCCAACTAATGAATTCTGCAGAACAGCCCTTGGGTTTGTTTTCTGTAGCACTGGTGATGCCCACAGCTCTCTTCTATTTTTTCATTGTGTCCTCTTGGCTTTTCCCCCTGGAAAGGGAAAAATGCCATAAAACATTAGAGCCGAGGCTCAAGGGACCTTGTTTGACCAAAACCTCCTCACTTTACAAATTGGGAGACCAAAATCCATACTAGGGAAGGGGTTTTGATTTCCCAGTGTAGTGTTCTCCCCACTGCACATCTTCGTAAAATGATGGGGGCTGCTGTAAATAGTAATAATTCCCAACTTTTGGGGCGCCCGGGTGGCTCAGTCGTTTGAGCGTCCGACTTCGGCTCAGGTCATTATCTCGCGGTCCGTGAGTTCGAGCCCCGTGTCGGGCTCTGTGCTGACAGCTCCGAGCCTGGAGCCTGTTTCAGATTCTGTGTCTCTCTCTCCCTCTGACCCTCCCCCATTCATGCTCTGTCTCTCTCTGTCTCAAAAGTAAATAAACATTAAAAAAAATTTTAAATAATCCCCAACTCTTATCTAGAATGTTCTATGTGCCAGGCACTGAACTAAGCCTTCTGCAGAACTTAACGTTTTCAAGTCTGACATGATCCCTAGGACATAAATACTGTCATCATCTCTGTCTCTCAGAGAGGTTAAATAACCTGCCTAAGGTCACACAGCCAGGAACAGGCAGTTGGGGGATTGAACCTAGGGCATATTCAAAGCCAGGGTGCTCAGCTGTATGCTAGGCTGCCTCTCTGAATAGCAATTATCATTTGCTAGGTTTTTTTTAAGTTTATTTATTTATTTTGAGAGAGAGAGAGCACAAGCAGGAGAGGGAGAAAGAGAATCTCATGACCCGAGCCGAAAATCAAGAGTCTGTCACTCAACCAGCTGAGCCACCCAGGCGCCCCTCATTTGCTAGGTTTTTAACATAAATTATTTGTTTCGGTATCAGAACTCGGGATTGTCGTCCTGATTACCTTATACAAGGGCAGGGAGACTCAGCAAAGGATTTCTCTTGCCGGAGCCCCCTGTCTCGGGCGCCTGGCCTCTAACTCCATGGTGCACGTGTGCTCTCCACACCGCCTGCCTCCAGGTCCTGGTGATCCGGCTTCGGGACAGCCTGATCAAGATGGGCGAGGAACTCACGCAGGCGGCCAAGTCCGAGTCCCAGCAGCGGGAGAGCAGCCAGTATTACCAGCGGCGCCTGGAGGAGCTGAAGGCGGACATGGAAGAGCTGGTGCGGCGGGAGGCGGAGGCCAGCCGCAGGTGCATGGAGCTGGTGAGTGCCCAACGCTGGCTCTCCTGCGATGGAGGGTTTCGAGCGCAGGCATGCCGCTGCCTGCTGAATCGGAGCCCCCTGGGGCAGGTCTCAGGCCTTTGGGAAGCAGGGAGACACCGGAAGGGGCTGGGCGGAGGATCCACGCTGCTATTGGCTGCAGAGCCTGGGGGCGGCCCAAAGTGGGCCAATGGCATTCACTGCTGCTGGATGGGCCGCCCAGCACGTGTACACGTCAGATTCCAGCCTTTCTTTTCCTGCCTCGCGCGTTCCACTCCAAAGGCAGGAAAGCCTCGTGGGAAGAGGAAGGCATCAACATTGACTAAATGCCCAGCTTGCATCACGTCTTAACACCCATATCATAAAATCCTCATAACAGCCCTGTGAAGTCAGAATTATTATCCCCATTTTACATATGAGGAAACTGAGGCTCCAAAGGGGTGAGATAACTAGTCTAATGTCACATCTAGGAACTGTCAGAGCTGTTTCTGGGCTAATAACAGCAACAACAAAGATAAAAGTACTTCCAGGTAGGTACTATTCTTATCTCCACTTAGCAGCTGGGGAAACTGAGGCAAGGGGACAGCAGCACGCCAAATGGAGGCTCAGAGTGGTACATACACTTGCCCAAGGTTACACACACACTAGTAAGAATTCGAACCCAGGCTTGTCCAACTCTGTAGTCTGTGTTTTCATTGACTAAGCCATGCTCTGCTCCCTGGTGTGATTTAAAAATTTGTCTCCTATCCTGACCAAAAAAAAAAAAAAAAAAAAAAGAAGAAAGTAAAATAATAAAAAAATAAAAATAAATAAAATGTAGAGTTTGGCATTTTATTAAATTTCTAGGGAGATAAAAGGGGCAAAAAGGTAAGAATTTGTATCTTGCCCCATGGGAAGGTTTCTCCCATCATGCACTGTATTTTTCTAAGAATGGTTCCCTGCATGGATCACAGGGCATCTCAGAGAGCTGGCTTCTCCTTTTCCCCATGAGGTCTGATGTCCCTAGAGCTCCAGGTTTCTGCTTCTGTGACCCGGGAGACATCTGGCACCCCCTTTGCCTGCCACCATAGAGCCTTCACTGAGACAACCCACCACCTGCCAAGGCTTGGCCAGAAGATCCCTAAATCACGGTCTTTATCTCTTCCCGCCCTGTCCATTCTGGTTTTGTGACAGGTCTCGCCCACTTGTCCGCCTGCAGCGAGTATATTTCTCGGGCCACTGCCTGCCACGGCTGGTGTCACTCTCATAAGCTTTGCCCTTGACAAGCCATCAGGCAGGCTGTTGTGTGGGGGGAGGTGAGGCTCCGCACAGAGACCCAGGTTCCCAGACAAACCCCAAGCCCCATAACTGGCAGTTTCCCCACCTCCCATGGCCAGGGAGAGAGAAAGGCTCTTTCCTCCAGTTGACAGAATGACTTCCTCATTCACCAGCCCTGTTTCTCATGCAGCTGAGTTCCCCACCTGCCATGTCTGGCTGGAAGCGAGAGAACATCCCAGCCCATCTTCTCTGACGTCTTCTTTAACCGGCCAGACCCCAGGCGTGCTGGCCAGATCAGATAGTGGCTGTCTTCCCCTTCTCTCTGCTCTCCTGTTCTCCCTCTCACTCCTTTCCCTCCTTCTCTTCTCACTTTCCTGTTCTCTATCCCCATTTCCAGGGACAACTTAAGATCTTTTAAAAAAAATTTTTTTTAACGTTTATTTATTTTTGAGAGACACAGAGAGAGTGAGAGCAGGGAAGGGGCAGAGAGAGAGGGAGACACAGAATCCGAGGCAGGCTCCAGGCTCTGCGCTAACATGCTGACAGCAATGAGCCTGATGTGGGGCTCGAGCCCACGAACCGTGAGATCATGACCTGAGCCGAATTTGGATGCTTAACAGGCTGAACCACCCAGGCACCCCAGCTTAAGATCTTTAAAGGCCCTGAAATGCTGAAAAGATTATAGTGCACTCCCCACCCCCCCATATAGGAACCAAAATGAAAACAAACAAAAAACTGTAAAACACAAAGCTTGTGTGTTTGCTGAAATGAGACCTGTATGGTTCTCCGCTTTCCGATTGCAAGATGCTACATAAATTTACCAAGACAAATTCTGCTCTTTGTTTTGGTGTGTCTGTGGTTGGGCAGGCTATTTTCTGGGGCTGCCTTAGCAAAGTACCAAAACCTCACTGGCTTCAAACAACAGGAGTTTATTCTAGCACCATCCCGAAAGTCAAAGGCCTGAAATGACAGTATTAGCAGCACCAGCACTCCCACTGAAGGTTGTGGAGGAGAATCCTTCTCTGTCCTTCCAAATTCTCGTGGCTCCAGGCATTCCCGGGCTTGTGGCCACATCTCTCCAGTATTTGCCTTCTCCGTGGATGTGTGTCTCAAATATTCGTCTGCCTTTTTTCTTCGAAGGACACCTGTAATTGGCTTTAGGGCTCATCCCTAAATCTAGGTGGATTTTATCTTGAGATCCTTACCTTAATTATGTCTACGAAGAGACTTTTTCCAAATAAGGTCACATTGCCGGGTTCTAGGAGGCTTTTCGGGTTTTGGGGGCCACCCCGGGAAAGGAGGGCGTGTTCCTGCTTAGCCGGTGTGTTCTTACCGTGACCCCGCACAGCTTGTTTCTTTCGTGCCTCTGTGGATTAGCAAGGCTCAAAGAACAGTGTCAGGCTGGCAGACGCTTCCTAACAGTGGACATCCCAAACGCACTAACCTACTTGCCTTCAAATACGCTCCTTGCCTGTGGGCCCTGGGATATTTCCACTGGGAGAGGAGAGGATGTCGTAATTTCTTGTTACCATTTATTCACCAACATCTGGCTATCCAGCACCAACTGTGGGCGTGGCACCAATTGTGGGCGTGGCACGAGGGGTGGGCCTCGGTGGGGAGCTGGGAGAATCGGAAAGCCTCTGCTTTGTAGACGCTCACAGTGCCCACCAAATGCATCTTGGCGGGGGGGGCGCCCTGATGGTAAGCACCCCAATCCCCCCCGCCCGCCCCATCAGTGTGGTGTCCTGGAGCATCCCAGGCTTCTTGGCTGTGACCTCACCTCTCCAGGTTCATGCGCGTGCCTTCCTCCGTCCGCTCCCTGTGAGACGAGGGGACGGCTGCTCCACGTCATGTGTTGCCTAACCAACTTCACCAAAAGCCTGCAAGGCAGTCACGGTTCCGGTTCTTTCCTTCATGCAAGAGGTATGCTTAGGTTTTCGCATGGGCTGTAGGGAACAAGGCACACTTTTGCCCTTAAGGAGCTCACACGGACTAGAGAGAGATCGCAAAGGCCATTATTCATGTATTTCATGTATCCCTCTGTGATGGGCCCTCAGAGCTTTTACAGGCAAAGCAAGGTGTCTGTGCACTGGGGTTTGGGGGGATTCTTAGAAGGCCAGCTGACTGTCACTGCCAGCCATTCCTTTGAGTAAAGCATTGCTCCTTTCGTTTTCCATGTTTTAAGTTCAAATCTGCCTGGGAGAGATAGAATGAATTTTCTTTTTTTTTTTTTAACTTTTTGAAAAAATTTTTTAATGTTTATTTTTATTTTTGTGAGAGAGAGAGAGAGAGAGCAAGCAGGGGAGGGGCAGAGAGAGAGGGAGACACGGAGTCTGAAACAGGCTCCAGGCTCCGAGCTGTCAGCGCAGAGCCCAATGGGGGAGGCTCAAACTCACGAACCATGAGATCATGACCTGAGCCGAAGTCAGACACTCAATCGACTGAGCCACACAGGCGCCCCTAGGATGAATTTTTCTAACTCCCCAGACCAAGCATGCGTGCATTCATTCATTCACTGGACATTCTGTGCTTAGGCCCTTTGCAGACATGGCTTTTTTTCATGTACATGTCAAGTCCAGCAGGTGGAGAAGGTGGAGGGGCACGCATGTGAGGGGCTTTGTCCAGGGCTGCAGAGTTGGGAGTGACAGAGGTAGGATGGGTGTCCCCGTGTGTCCAGCTCTAAAGCTGTCACCATGACACAGCCCTGCCCTTTCAGCCCAATCTGGCTGAAAAATCCTGCTCTGCTGGGGGACACCCCCCAAAAGATCCCACCTTCTGGGCCCTGGGGAGAAGTGGGAAGGATGTTGATGGATCTCCCTTTCGTGTCCCCTTCCGCGTGTCCCAGCCTGCTCCATTTGTCACTGTTGGTGTTGGTTTAAAGGGCTGTGAGTTGTTTCGCGTGAATGATTTACACCCCTGGCTGGCACACCGGCACGTCCAGATCAGGATCAATTACCCAGCCGATGGAACTTCTCTTCCCGGAAAAAAGAAAAATGAGGTTTTGCCATTAATTTTAGTAAATGTACTATTCCTGGCGACTCCAGGAACCATTATGGGGAAAAAGAATATTCTGGCTTCAAATCATTCAAGTCCCTTTGTCATGGGAGCGATGAGACAGCTCATCCGTGGATTTATGTCCTGCTGTTTTTCAATAGTTACAGAGCCCAGGGGAAACCACCTCAGCCCCAGGACAGGGTTACCAAGGGAGGTCAAGGGCAGCTGGAAAGGCTCCTGGTGGCAGGGAGCCCTACTCTCTGCCTGCTTTGCAGCACGTGCTTCTGTTTGGGAGGCCGCACCTGTTGGGTTTACCCCCTAGCACCTTGGCCTGACTCCCTACCCTGAACTTTCCCCTGAGTCAACGGTCTTTTTCAAAAGTTCCCCAGGTCTGGAAAAACATAGGTTGGACTTCTGCTTGCTTTCCCCAGTGACCCACGCTAGAGATCCCAGTGGCCTGTCTCTCTCTCTGGCTCACACAGTTTAGCGGCCAGGCCTGCTGTTTTACCTTACTTGGGTATTTACAAAAACATCCATCCCTTCCAGTCCTGTCCTTGCTTCCTCTGTCTTTATTTAAGCCCCATTCCCTCTGGTCTGGGGCTCCACAGTTACCTTCCAACTTGTCTCCCCACTTTCCCTCCACCCTCACTCATCCCTGCAGAAGATCTTTCCAGAAGGGACACGTCTTACTGGGTTACTCTTCTTGCTGAGAAATCTTCCACGGCTCTCCACTGGCTTCAGGACCAAATCCCAGCTCCTTCCCAGAGCCTCTGTAGATCCTTCTGCCTTTGGTCATCTGCCTCTTATCACCTCAAGTGTTCTACTCCAGCATGAAAGGACCCAACGTCGTGTTGTTTCTTGACCTGAGTGCCAGCCACAAAATCCCTTCCTCCCACCCTGAACCTGCTCTCCTCTACAGCTGCCCTCGCTCTTCTTCGGCTCCTACCTGTCTGCCACCTGCATAGGGCAGACACATTACGTCTCTCTCTCTTTCTCATTCCCTCAAATAATTGCTTTAACTCGTGTGGGGAGAAGGGTGTGTATTAGCTTCTTAGAGCTTCTGTAACGAATTACCCAAAACCCGTTGTCTCAAAACAGTGGAAATTTATGATCTCACCATTCTGGAGGCCAGAGTCTAAAATCAAGGTGTTGGCAGGGTCGCAGTCCCCCTGAAGGCGTTAAGGGAGAATCCTTTCTTCCTCTTACAATTTCTGGCAGCTCTGGGTGTTCTTTGGCCGTGGCAACATGACATTAACCTCTGCCTCTGTGTTCACATGACCTTCTTCTCCTCTCTCCCTCCATGACCTCTCCTCTTCTTATAAGAACACTAGTCCATTGGGGGGCACCTGGGTGGCTCAGTCAGTTAAGCAGCCAACACTTGATTTCAGCTCAGGTCATGATCATACCGTCGTGGGATCAAACCCTGCACCAAGCTCTGTGCACTGACATCACAAAGCCTGCCTGAGATTCTGTCTCTTTCCCTCTCCCTCTGCACCTCCCCTGCTCATATGCTCTCTCTCTCTCTCTCTCTCTCTCTCTTCCTCTCCAAATAATTAAATACACTTCAAAAAAAAAAAAAAAAAAGAACACTAGTCATTGGATTTAAGACCCACCCTAATCCCGTATGACCTCGTCTTGACTAATTACATCTGTAAAGATGTGTTTCCAAAGAGGTCACACTCTGAGGTTCCCAGTGGATATGAGTTTTGGGGAGACACCCTTCAGCTTGCTGCAAGGTGGGAAAGAGAACCGGATTGGAGTCAGAGAGCTTGGGCAGCTAGGTTAACATTACAGGACCTCAGTTTCCTCATCTGTAAAATGGGGAAGGGAGATATGATGCAGCCAATATCATTGGGTGGCAGTGAGGCTTAAATGAGATGATTTATGTAAAAGGGTCCAATGATAGCACACGGTACGGTCTTAGCAGATGTCACACTGTTTTCTTTCTCCTTTCTTCTCCTACCCCTCCCCTGACTCTGATTCTCCATCTACTTAAACTTTATCATGAATCTGCTGACTCTCCCTCCCATCCCATGCCCATGATGGTTGATGGTCGTGATGTTGGTGGGAGCTATTTATTGTTCATCACTCACTGCATGCTGGGCACAGGGCTAAGCACTTACATGAGTTCTCTCATTTAAACCTCCCCTCTTGAGCAAAATATCCCTATTTTACTAGTAAAGGAATAAGAGGCAAAGAGCTGAAGCACCTTGTCCAAAGTCACCTTCCCAGCAATGACAGAATCAGAATTTGAACCCAGGTCTGACCAACTCAAACCCGTTCTCCTACTCAATAAGTTTTAGACACATTGTATTTACTCATTCGAGTACATTTGTTAAAAACAAAAACAAAAACAAAAACCTGAGGGGCGCCTGGGTGGCTCAGTCAGTTGAGCGTCTGACTTCAGCTCAGGTCATGATCTGGCTGGATTTGTGAGTTCAAGCCATGCATCGGGCTCTGTGCTGACAGCTCAGAGCCTGGAGCCTCCTTCAGATTCTGTGTCTCCTTCTCTCTCTGCCTCTCCCATGCTCATGCTCTGTCTCTCAATAATAAATAAATGTTTAAAAAATTTGAAAAAAAACCCTGAGGTGTAAAAAGTCATATTGGTTTTGATTCTGTCATCTAGGCTTCATTGACTTTTGGGATTGGATAATTGTCTCTTGGGGGCACTTTCTTGTGCCTCGTAGGATATTTAGGTGCCTCCCCAGCCTGTATCCACTAGAGGCCAGTGGCATCCCCCCACCCCAAGTCGCCACAATCAGAAATATCTCCAGACATTGCCAAATGTGCCCTTGGGAACAGAAGCGCCCCCAACTAAGATCACTGCCCTCACATCACCCTTACAATAACTCTGAAGGCAATGCTCATGAACTCCCCACTCATTGATCCCACTGATCAAACAGGTTTAGGGGTGTGATGTGATGTACCCAAGGTCACAAACACACTGGAGAAGGAGAGGAATTCAGGGCAGGAGGAGGAAGCAGCTTAATTCCCTACCCTCGGAGGAAAAAGACAGGAGGGAGTCCAGTAAAACCCAATCCCAACTTTTCCTGGCCCCAGTGGCAACTTCACAGCACAACCCAATTCTGGGTGGAATGAAAGATATTGCTGTAGACTGTGTACTTTTAATAATGTTTAAATAAAACATGGGAGCATGGGTGTGATCTCCTCACTGAGCCTGGCTTGTCAGCCGCCCGGGCAAAATCATTAATAGTTAATGGGCAACCACTTATGGCTCTACTTTTGTTAAATCCAGCATCAATTATATATGGCCCATGAATTATTTATTTGGTGTGACTTGGGGGTATATTTTCCACCTTTGGGGTGGCGGGGGGGAAAGAATGTGAGGCCTAAGACAGATTATGGGCTAGCCGTGAGGGTCTTGTCTCCCTTCTGAACTGGGGGGTTTCCCTGCCCCTTGTTAGGAGAAGAGTTCCCACTGATGTGAGCGGCAGGTTGCGATGAATGTGGATCTGAGAAGGCACTGGCAGGAGAAAAGCTTGGAGCCGTCATGTGCTAGTAAGCGTGTTAACAACCAGCTCTCCAAAGCAGGTGAATCCTGGTAGTGTTTTCAAATCTCCCCCTAGAGCTGATTTCAAGCCAACAGTATGACGTCACTGGATGCGGAAATGGGAAGCCGCCCTACACACAGGCTAGAGATGAGACACTTCAAAATCATTGGCCAAGAGTAAAATGTTGCTGCAATTATTAGGAAGCAATGCATTTTGAGGCTGTGTTCCTTTTTTTTGTTCTTCATGATTTATTTGATTGTAAGTTTACACTCATTGTGTTTTAATGGCAGTTGTGTTTGACAACTGGCCTGCAAAGTGCTTGAAAATTTAGCAATAAGCTGTGCAAGCTGATAGGAGCCGTTGCCAGGGGATTGGAGTCTCCTTGGGGTGGGGTTGCCAGGGTTAGGAGGATTTGTAGGTTTGGGGTCCTAGGCTCTTAAATCAAATCTCATCATTCGCTGACAATTTTTTAAAATTTTTATGTATTTATTTTGAGAGAGAGAGAGAGAGAGAGCAGGGGAGGGGCAGAGAGAGAGAGAGAGAGAGGGAGACAGAGAATCCCAAGCAGGTTCTGCATTATCAGTGCGGAGCCTAATGCAGGGCTTGATCCCATGAACCATGAGATCATGACCTGAGCCAAAATCAAGAGTCGGATGCTTAACCAACTGAACCACCCAGGTGCCCCACATTCACTTTTTTTGTTTTTAAAGTGGAACTACTTCACCATCAGAAGAAGGACTTCTTTGGCCTTGTGTGTCAAATGGGTACGATCGATCCCATCTGCTCAGAAAGACTAGAGCAAGCAGTTCACTCCATGTCCTAACTCTGCCTGTCATGTCCGCCCCTCCTACTCTCCCTCTTGTCCACTTCCTCCTGTCTTCTGAGAACCTGGCCACACCGGGTGAGGGCCTTGGTTTTCACATTTGTTCTCGTTTTTTCTCTTCTTTTTTTTTTTCTTGGTCACCCAAGGACCCATGTTTCCAACCTGTGTTGAGCATGCAGCCCCCTCCCACCACTTTGCCCAGAGGCATTCACCACACCCAGAGTTAAGGGTTTCGTTTAAGAAACACATACACACTCACACACACACACACACACACACACACACACACACACCTCTCTATGTTTTCCTCCCGCAAATGGCTATGAACTTCAGAGCATAAAGATGAATTATTTTGGCTGGGAACTGAAGTATTTAAAAAGGCATTCCATATGGAGGGCATTTGGGGCCATGAGCAGGGTATAAATAATACCTTTTATGGTTCTCCTGATGGGGAGAGAGCTCTCCTAATTACAGCCCCGTTATCTCAGTGTGATCCAAAATGACCCAACACGTTTATAAACTCACTGTTCACACTGCTTCACTCCCCACCCATTCTGGCCTCCTGCATTCTCAGTGAGCTGACAGGGGAAAATGTGGATATTTATATCACTACCCCCTTCCGGGCACCGCAGGCTCCTGTCTGTCTCCCCACAAAGGTTTCTCTACAAAAGAAACTTGGTCCTAAAGGGGACTGGGGACCCCATGCCCACAGACCCAGACTCGTTTCTGGGATGGAATTCTTCCAACCTGCCTTTATCCCAAACCGTGAACGTGTTTGTCTCCATTCAAGAGGTAGTATCGTCTGATGAAATGGGTTTCTTTGCGCCTGCCTCTGAGATGAGCTATCTTGATAATAAAATCTATTACGGAGAGCCAACCTGGGAATAATTGGGTCTATTATTCCCCGACTTGTGGCTTTGTTTCTGCATCGAGAACAGGCTCTCCTGTAATTAATCAGAATTTAAAGTTGCTAATACCAATTACAAATAATGCATGGAGTTCTTGAGATGGTGAACAGAAGAGCAGATACTAATCTTGTCCCCCGAGACTTCACCAATTGAACTTTTGTCACTTCAGACTTGCTGGAAATTAGAGTAACTTAACTCTACAAAGTTAATTATTTTAAAAAGGTAAGGGGGGAGCAGATATTGATTGAATGTTGCAGGTGTACATTAAATTATTCAAATAGACCCAATTCAAATTGTTTAGATGCGATTATGCTTCCCTTAATTGCATGTCAGAGAGGCTCAGGAAGGTTAATCTTCACGATCGAAAGCACCATCATTGGCACGATTAGACATCTCCAGAAGATAGTGGTCCCAGGGAAGTCTAGGGGGCCCCAAATCAGACTCGATGTTCTGAATTCGTTCCCAAACTGTGACTTAGTTGGAAGGGTAATTCATCTCTTTCTGGCGCCCATTTTTATTTTGGCTGAGCTTAAACAACGAGAAGTCAGGAGACCTCAGACCAAGAAGTGGGAAAGAAAATGGTTTTTACTGGGAGAATTGGCTGGTTTGGAACTGCCAGTGTAATGTAACAGGAAAGGGTGAGCGAACTGGTCTAAATTACGGCCCTTTTGGTTGTAAGTGGCAGACAAAATTCAAATTGGCTTAAGCAAAAGGGAATGCGTTGGTTCATCTAATGGAAAAGTCTAGTGACCTCTGATTTCAGGTCCAGTGGGATGCAGGGACACAAAAGATACTGACAGGCTGAAGGCACTGTGTTGGGACCAGAGCAAATTGTGAACATCCTTTCCTAACCGTGTGTTCAAGGGTATCAGGTTGGTAGGTTGACGTTAGCCGTTGAAGGAGAATTTATACCATGGAAATAGGCAAATGCTCCAAACCGCTGCTTCTCCCAACCCCATTGAGCCAGCTTTTAAATATTCACCAGGATACCAGGGGCTGAACCCTTCCTTCCATCCCCATTCTCAGGTAGGCTTTTCCTTCCCAAGGGGCAACAAACAGTCAGGCTGAAAAAATGATCAGCAAATCAACCTCCGTGATAAGACACGGTGCCTTGCACCCAACAACTTAGATGGAGGACCAAAAATGGAATCTCACTGACTCTGGCCTGGTTTGAATTTAATGCGTGTCCCTAAAGCGAGCACCAGTGCCAAAAGGGCACAGTCTCTGGCCGGATAGTTCTGGGAGACGTGCCCAGGCCCGAATCCAGGGATGGAGTCAGCCCTATCCTAACCACGTAGATGGAGAGTAAGGGAAGAAGTCCTCCCCCAAGCAAACCCAGAAGGCCTGGGAGTGGATTCCAGAGAGGAGACGCCCTCAGATGTTCACTGCAGAGGCTGTGTCTGTGTATCTTGACCCTGGCTGGCTTTCCTCTGCTCTGCCCAGGTTCCTTTTATGTTTTCTCTTCTCTACTTATTCTCTTGTCTTTCACTTGACTTCCCTCCTGCTTTACTTCTTTTCTGTTACTCCTGGAGCTGGGAGGTCCCGTAAGTAGGATGGATCAAAGAAAGGGGAGGGGAGGCCAGAAGCGGGTAGCCTGATTCTCCTTCGCATCTTCATGAGGAAGTGGCTCCTGTAATGGGAGGAGCCTGCCTGGAAGCCAGAGGGCCTGGATTGGAGCCCTGCTTCTGCCTCGTGCTGGCTGTGGGAGCTGGGGCATGCCTCTCCCTGAGTGGGACTCATTTTCTCCCTCTCTGTAAAATGGATTGGATCACCTCTAAGGCCCTTGTTGCTGGGATGGTATGCGAGGCTAGAATTGGGCGATCATGGAGCTGTGGGCTTTGAGTGTGTCTCAAACAGCCCACAGGTCACGGTGGCAGCCTCCTCCTGGAAGGAGCCCGTCCCTACACCCCAAGACCTCTGTGCAGAGTCACAGAATCTCAAACCTGAAGCTGTGTAGGCTCCTCCGTCCCATCTGATGCCTTCTCCAGCCTCAGACCGGTGGAAAGCCCACCTCTGGTTAAGCAGCTGCAGTGCTGGAGAAATCCCTACCTTTGCAGGCGACAAAACCCCTGTAGTTACCTGCCTTTCTCCACTGCATTCCAGGTGGATTCTATACCGACCCCAGATTCCAGATGTGGATTCCAGATGTGTCACCTTATCTCTGGGGAGATGGGAGGTACCCTCTTGCTTCTCTCACCTGAGAGAGAGCCAGGAGTTATCCAGAGAGGACCGTGTTGTCCTTTTTAAGCAGCCACCCCCCACTTTTAAATTCATAGCTAATGCACATTTATGGGAAATCAAAGCAGAGCCCTTCATCAGGCTTCACCCATTTTTCCCCTGGCCCCTGAGGCAACACCCACAAAACACAGCTTGATATCCCATCACCTAGACCTGAGGTCAGCAAACTGCAGTCCATGGGCCAAATCTGGCCTGTCCTCTGTGTGTTTTTGTTTGTTTTTGTAAATAAAGTTTTATTAGAACATAGTCACAACTATTTATGTATATTCTATGGCTGCTTTCAAACTGCAATGGCAGAGGTGACTGTGACAGGGACCACTTAGTCCATGATATCTAAAATATTTATTATCTGGCCCTTTACAGGAAAAAAATGTGCTTACCTTTGCCCTAGAACATTGCTGGGTGCATACAAGGCATGAAAAAAAATGCACATTGAGTGAAGAAAGAGCTTGACAGAAGGGCAAGATAAGGAAGTAAGGAGACCTTGGTGCAAATCTTTGTTCCCTCACTTCCCTCCTGTGTGACTTTGGCCATGACACTCACCTTCTCTGTGTCTCTGTCATCTTATAAAATGGGGATAATCGCTGCAATTCCCTCACAACATTGTGGGGAAGATTTAATGAGAACATGTCATGGTAGCTGGTGCAAAGCAAACTTACTTATCATCATCATGAACATCGTTTTAGTCCGTTTGGCCTACTATCACAAAATAGTACAGACTAGGTGATGTTTAGCCAACAGAAATTTACTGATGACAGTGCTGGAGGTTGGGAAGTTCAAGACCAAGGCATCAGCATGGTCATGTTTTAGTAATGGCCCTCTTCCTAGTTTGTAGCTGGCACCTTCTTGTGGTGTCCTCACATGGCGGAAGGGACTAGGGAGCCCCCTGGAGCCTCTTTCATTAAAGCACTAACTCCATTCATGAGGGTTCCACCCTCATGACCTAATCACCTCCTGAAGCCCCACCTGCTAATACCTTCACCTTGGGCGGTTAGGATTTCATCAAAAAAATTTGGGGTGGGGGGACACAAACATTCAGACCATAGCAATCATCATCACTGTTACCATCATCACCATCATTTTCATCATAATCATCATCGTCTTCACTGTCATTTTCCCTCCCACCATCACCTCATCATCATTACCACTAATACCATCCCCCCATCGTCATCAACATCACCACTGCCACCATCATTACCATTAATTACCATCATGATCCTCATCACCTCCACCACCACCATCATCATCCTCACCACCATCATCATCATCATCATCACCATCACGACCACCACCATAACCACCACCACCACTCCCATCATCACCGCCATCATCATCACCACCAATACCTCCATTATTATCATCACCACCATCATGACGACCACCACCATCATCATCATCATCATCATCATCATCACCATCATGACCACCACCATAACCACCACCACCCCCATCATCACCGCCATCACCACCAACACCACCATTATTATCATCACCACCATTGTGATGACCACCACCATCATCATCACCACCATCATGACCACAACCATAACCACCACCACCACCCTTATCATCACCACCATCATCAACACCAACGCCACCACCATGAACACTACCACCACCACCACCATTATTATCATCACCACCATCATGACGACCACCACCATTATCATCATCATCATCACCATCATGACCACCACCATAACCACCACCACCACCCCCATCATCACCACCATCATCATCACCACCATCACCACCAATACCTCCATTATTATCATCACCACCATCATGACGACCACCACCACCATCATCATCATCATCATCACCATCATGACCACTACCATAACCACCACCACCCCCATCATCACCGCCATCACCACCAACACCACCATTATTATCATCACCACCATCATGATGACCACCACCATCATCATCATCATCATCACCATGACCACCACTATAACCACCACCACCACCCCTATCATCACCACCATCATCAACACCAACACCACCACCATGAACACTACCACCACCACCATCATTATTATCACCACCATTATGATGACCACCACCATCATGACCACTATCATAACCACCACCCCCATCATCACCACCATCATCATCACGACCATCACCACCAACACCACCACCATGAACACTACCACCACCACCACCACCATTATTATCATCACCACCATTGTGATGACCACCACCATCATCATCATCATCATCACCATCATGACCACCACCATAACCACCACCACCACCCCCATCATCACCACCATCACCACCACCACCACCACCACCACCACCATTATCATCACCACCATCATGACGACCACCACGACCACTACCCACTACCACCACCACCACCACCAGCACTATCATTACACCACCATCATCACCATCACCACCATTATGACTATTAGCATGACCATCACCACCACCACCATCATCATCACTATTATCATCAACACAAGAGTCAGACCCAGAGCAGAGAGCACCTCAGAGCCCCTTTGAGAGCAGGCAAACTCTGAGCTTCAGAGCAGAGATAGAAGGTTCTGGGAATCTTGTCCCCCGTGTGCTGTCCTCCCTCGTAACGGGTGGGTTCGTGGATGCCTCCTTATTTGTGCTCAGTGTCCCTGGCACTGGCTTCATTGGAATTCTGCCCTTTCCCCAGCCTTGCCTTGGCTGCATGCCAGGTAAATGACGCGGAGCCCATCCTTCCTCTAGTCACCTCTGCCACCGGCTCAGATAATTAGAATCAACACATCCATTTCCCTAATGGCATTCTCATCTTCCTCCCCGAAAAGTTTTCAAATAGAAAAAGAAAGGCAAAAACAAGCTACAACTGTCCTTGTTTGGGCAATTTGCAGCTCTCCACAGCTGACATCCACCCAGCTTTGTGGCAGAGCAGAGCTAGGTGGGAGATGACGTGGTCGGTGCTGTTATTAAGTTTGGCAGCGATTTGGAGACAAAGCGTCCTGCTGGAGAGAGGCTTATAAACAAATACTCAAGGGTAATCCTTTAGGCTCCAGCCTTTGTGAGCTCATTGCTGGTGGGTGGGGAGAAAAAAAAAAAGAAGCCTTAATGTCACTTCTCGGCAAACAAAAGGAAAGGAACTCAGGAAATAAGATGGCTTTCACTTCTTCCCAAGAGCCTGGCCAAAAGTCCTGAGTTGTGCCCAGGTAGCAATCGGATGCTTTTCACCAGGGATCAGCAAATGTTTTCTGTAAAGGGTCAGGGCGTAAATATTTTAGACTTTGCAGCCTATACAATTTGTCACAAAACGCTGCACATTGTTGTGCGAAAGAAGCCATAAACAATACACAAATGAATGGGCATGTGTGTTCCAATAAAACTTTATTTACAAAACAAACCAACAAAACCACAGGCTGTGCCTTGTTGACTCCTGTTCTAAGCTCTAGTGGAAGGAAAAATAGAATAGGAGACAGACCTCAGAGCTAGATTTAAATCCTGGTTCCAGCCTTTCCAGACTGTGTGTCCAGGACAAATCCGCCTGTCTTTTCTGAGCCTCAGTTTCCTCATCTTTAAAATGTGTTATAACATAGGTGATTTAAAAGTGTTTGGCACATTTTAAAGGTCAAAAAATAATAAGTGTCCCTACCTACCCCATGTTTATTATAGAGCACTGCCTCAGCTGGAAAACCCCAAGGACTAAAATCAACAGTCTGTGTACACACTTCTGTTGTGAGAGTGAACAGTAGGTTGTGGGTTAATGTCAGGCCATCATGAGACACTGAGAGTCAAGGACACTGCACTGTTTCGAGCCTAATAATTATGTTTGCATTTTAACTGGAATGGCTTTCAGAAGGGATCTTTGGGAGAATTCTGACTTTTGTGAGATGATGCTAATAGTTAAGACATACTTAACCAGAGCGGGGGAAGGGACTCCTTTTCATACAAAAAGTATAAAAAGAACCCTGATTTGTGATCCCATGGTTGGTTGGTCGGTTGGTTTCCATTATGGATTTTAGCTGGAGGTTGATTTTAAGTTGAGTTGTATATAGTTTATATTTACTTGTTTTTTTTTTTAACTGCTGTGATTTATATAACAGCTTGCCATTTATGCCAGGCATGTTTTATGCCTTATATTATTTATTTCTCCCAAATCCCCTGGGACCTACTGCCTGCTTTTCAAAGTGTGGCTCACAGATGAGCGGTCATGGCTACAGAAATGCAGAATCCCAGGCCCCACGCCACACCTTTAAGTCAAGATGCACATTTTAACAAGACCCTCAGTGGTGCACATAGACACAAGGAATCCTAATATAGACACTGCATCATGGTTATATTACAGATCGGGAGACAGAGGCTGAGAGAGGTGACAGACAGAGCTTCCCCCCATCCAGACCCTGACCACACAGTCGACTACCCTATTTAGCTTATGGTTCCTGCCTCTGTATTAGTGATATGGTTATTTTGCTTCTCTAACCTTTCCGCCCAGCTAACCGTGTACTTTCTGTTGTTAGGCATCCCTTTCTTCTTGACTCTTCCATTGTGGGGGTCCAAAAGTTAACCGCACACCAAGTAGGTGCTCAAATATCTGCTGTCTGGTTGAGTGACTCCATCAAACATTTGCATATGCAAAACTGAAAGCCTGCTATTTAAAAAAAATGGGGTTGGGGGCTGCCAGTTGTAATCAGTAGGGTGTCCTGGGCACATGTGCCTTTCAGTGCTGAGTCTTTAGAATATAGAATAATAACCTCTCTTGGAGGGTTAGAAGCATAAACACCTTGACCCCAAGGGCTCTAAGAAGCTTCAGGTTTCTCTAGTTTTGTCTTCTGGAGTGATAACTTCAGCAATCAGGACAGGTGAGGCACAGTGATTTCCCCAGTGTTTAGATTATTCTATTTTAGTTTTTAATTTTAAAGTAATCTCTGTGCCCAGTGTGGGGCTTGAACTCATGGCCCTGAGATGAAGAGTCCCATGCTCCATCAACTGAGCCAGCAAGGCTCCCCTAGGTTCTTTTCTATCTCCCTAGAACATATGCGAATCCCCTAGAGAGGTGGTCTCCAAATATGTCCGCCAGCAGCCTCATGGAGCTATTTAAATTTAGGTTAATTAAAATTAAATATGATTAGGACACAGCTGTTGACTTGCACGGGCCACGTATCAAACACTCAGTAGCCACCTGTGGCCAGCAGGCATAATCTGGCACCAACATAACCTTTTGGCATGTAATCTGAATTCTTCCCCTTTGTTCCAGTCTTACTTGCGGTTCCTCCCCGACCTCTTCCTGGGGTGAAGCCAGCCAGGCCACATGCACTTCCTTTCCACTTCCCTCTTTGGGCCACTTATGGCTCTTCTCATGGCCAGAAGGAGGGGGACTTGGTTTTGGAGCAAGAAGTAACAAGGCTATGCTCAAGATAGCCTCACTGAGCCGTCAACTCCTTTAGGTTAAACCCCACTCGTGCCTTGGGCCACCCTGGTCTTGGGATGGCAAGGACACCAACATTGTCATCTAGTCTCTGTATTTCATCCATTTTTCCACAGGGCGCCACCGCCCTGCATTTTTTGAAAAATAAGTTTTACAGCTAAACTCTGTTATGCCTGTAAGTTAACTTTCAAACCTTCCTCTCCTCTGATATGACTTCCTAACAACATGATTGCTCAACATTTAGACCTGTGGAATCTTAGCATTTGGAATGATAGCATCCTAGAGATACTATGGTATCTAAGACCTTAGAATCTTCAAGCTAGAAAATCTTAGGACGCGTAGAAGCTTGAATCATTAGACATACATAATAGTAAAATCTTATTAGGTTGAACCATACAAAATTTCCATTTGTATATAAAATGGTTGACTATAGTTGATTTCACACGGTTCAGCCTAATAAAAGTATGGACTATTGGAAGTCATACATTCTTAGAATTATTCACTCCCAAAAGCTACTGAATTTTAGAACCCTAAGATTTTAGAACAGGGACCAGTAAATTTTTTCCCCCAAGGTCCAGAGGGTAAATATTTTCAGCTTTGTGCACCACAGACTCTCTCTCAACCTCTGAATCCTGAAAGCATCCACACGGACAATACATAAATGAATGTGTGGTTGTGTTCCAATAAAACTTTATTTACAAAGACAGGCACAGGCCAGATTGGAATTGGAGGCCATAGTTTGCTGCCCCTGTTTTGGAACATAAAAGCTGAAAGGGTTCCATCAAGCACTTGGATTCGCACAGGAAACTCCTAGACCTACTTTCAGAGGTCCTGAAGGGCCTCATTCAAATGTGGAGACATTTTTTTAATGTTTATTTTATTTTTGAGAGAGAGAGTGAGCAGGGGATGGGAAGAGAGAGAGGGAGACAGAGGATCCCAAGCAGGCTCTGTGAGAACAGCAGAGAGTCTGATGTGGGGCTCAAACCCATGAACCATGAGATCATGACCTGAGCCAAAGTCGGACACTCAACCAATTGAGCCCCCCAGGCAGCCCCAAACGTGGAGACATTTTAAGGAATTGTTGCTTAGTTCAGACCACTGTCTCTCCCGGGGCAGCATGTGGCCTCCAGAGAGGGAATGAGGAGAAGGAGGAGCCTCTGGAGGCTGTTGCTAACATGTTCCCCGGCCCTGGGAGGGAGTCAAAGCCATGTGTCTACCCTGAGGAGAATGAACGAGGCCTGCCTTCCAGCAGCCCCAGCCCCTCTGAGGCCAGCAGCCCCTCTGAGCCAAGCCCCTCAATGAGAAGGTCCAGATGACCCTGCGTGCTGGAGAGGGCAGGATGGATAGAGCTGGCAAGAGCCAGGGGTGGGGGGAGGGTGGGATGGAGGGCAGCAGCGAGGTGGATTTGATGAGGCTGTTCGTCCAGGTGGCGCGGGCCACAACCTCGACATGTGGAGGAGAAAAGAGAGATCGTACACTGCTTAGCGATCATTTCTTTCCCGCTGAGTCAATAAATGAATAAATGGACCATGAGTGGCCAAGTGGCTGATATAATTTTAGACTCCATCAAAAGGAAGATCACAAAAGTGTATGGAGGGAGCTTCCACGTCTCTGTGTCCCCCTGCGGGGGGCCTGGGCTTCCTAATGTTACAGTCTGGGAGGCATCTCAAAGGAGGACAGGGCAATCTGGGGACATTTACTGCCTGTCTGCTACATGGCAGACACAGTGCAAAGTGCTTTCCACGCTTTCCACAATTTGTCTCATGAAATCGGCACTTCCAACCTCATGAGCCAGGTAATATTTTTTTTTCCCCTCTATTTTACACAATTTTTTTTAAAAAGGCGTTTAAAAAGACGAAGTGACTTGCCCAAGGCTAAATAAGTAGGAAAGATTAGCGCCGGGACATGGAATTGGTCTCCTGGACTTCGAAACCTTTGCGCCCAATCAAGATGTTGCTATTTCGTGAAGGAACATCACGATGCATGTGGATCACCCCCGGGGTATTGTTCAGATACAGAGCCTACGTCAGCACATCTGGGGCAGGGCCTGAGAATCTGCATTCCCAACCAGGAACCAGGTGATGCCGCTGGCCCAGGGACCTCCCTGGGAGTGGCTGGCACTGTATCATGCTCTCTCCTTATTCCAGACCCCCTGAAGCCATGGAAGGGGAAAGCGGATTTTTTTAAGATGAGGTCACAGAGCAGGAAGTGGTTTACCAGTTCAGGATTCAAATTCGCATCTGTCTGATCCAGAGTCTGTGTCTACTGCCCCCCCTTCTGCCTTTAGCTTGGCTTTCGACCGCATTGGATTTTGCCACCCAGGGAATATTTTGCAACATCTGGAGACATCACTGATGGGCACAATGTGGGGGCAGGCATGCTGCTGGTTATCTACTGGGTCAAGGTCAAGGACACTGCTAATGATCCTGAAATGCTTAGAACAGCCAGCTTCCCGGCACCCCCAGCAAAGAATAATCTCCCTCCCCAGGGCACCTGGGTGGCTTAGTCAGTGAACTGTCCGACTCTTGATTTTGGCTGATCAGGTCATGATTTCAAGGTTCCTGAGTTCGAGCCCTGCGTCAGGCTCTGTGCTGTTGGCAGGCTGTTAGCACAGAGCCTGCTTGGGATTCTCTCTCTCCCTCTCTCTCCTTTCCCATTCAGTCTCTCTGTCTCTCTCTCTCAAAATAAATAAACTTAAAAAAATGATCTCCCTCCCCTGTCAATGTCAATCGATGTCAATACATCAATAGTGTCGATAATGTCAGTAACACTGAAATTGAGAAACCCTCCTTTCTAACAGAGTCTCCTTCCATCCAGAAAATAAAAACCCACCTAGAACCCCTGTCTGGAGGCCACATAGTGCTCTTGAATTAGAGGAGTTCATGAGCATTTGAAACTATGCTCCCACAAAAAAAGTAGCGTGAATAAAAATGACAGTCAAAACTACCGACAAAAGCCCATTTCCCAGTCAATAAGTGGAACTTTCCACTGCTTCGAGATGAAGCCAGGGTGTTTGCATCTCTGGAACATCCTCTCGCCTCAGCAGATGGAAGTCAATCAAGTCCAGAAATCATTGTCTTAATCTCCGGTCATTATCACGCCTGGCCGCACACTGTTTATCGGCGTCTTTAGCTGTTAATGTCGCACGCACTGTTTTCTCTGACAACAGCTCCTATTTCCACCCATTTCTCAGCCAGACGGCATTGACCGCGGTCCAAGCATGAGAAAAGCTGAGATCCGGCATTGATTGCCAGGACCCACAGCTCCGGTCCACGTCCTGGCTGATCACTTCCGGCGGGGGGACGTATCTAGTAACACAAGACTATTAATGAAGGTTGATGGACCTGGGAGGGTTTGTTTCTGTTCACTCGAGCTCATTGGTGATGGTTCTTTGGCTTGTTGGGACCGCCGGCTGGGGCTTCAGTCATGATAAGACGACTGTGTGTGCCTGAAGCAAAGTGGATCTCTGGAGAGGGACGAAGCCATATGACAATGGTCTTGTACGCATTCCGCTCTTCACAGTTTACAAAGCATGTGGACGTGACCTGGGCTTTGCAGACAGGGAGAGAATGGATGGCTAATGTGGAGTTGAGAGGGCAGACTCTCGCATGTGTCCCTGGTGCTGGGGAGTCGGGGCAGGGGCGGGCCCCGTATCCAGGGCTTGGGTCTGGTGCCTTTTCTCAATCTCACCGCTGCGCTGTCTCTCCCTGGCTGTGCATATTCCTCGACTCCTAGGGAGTATCTGCGGTCCTGCCCACATCTCTCCTGGAACTCTCTGAACTCAGAAGGATGCTAACAAGGACGAGATCTCACCTGACCACGGGCAGTGGGGGTTAGCACATTGGCAATAATGATTTTCTCCGATTCTTGGGCACGTTTGCATGACTTGTGACCGGGAAGTGAGGAAGTTGGGAGAGATGGGAGTGTGTTTTGGTGGAGAGGGGACAGGAAGGATCTGGGGCATTGAAATAGTACAGCCAGGGCGGGTGCAGGGTTGAGTGGCCCAGCTGCCTAAATGAGGAGCCTGAGAGGGCCAGGGGACATGGGGGGAATGTGAGAAAATGTCACGATAGAGGAACCCCCGTCAACTTGCCACACTTTACAAGCTGTCACCTGGTTGCTCCGGGAACAGGAAAGAGGGCTGTTTATGGAGCACCTGCTGTGTTGTATGCGGTATATCAAGCACCTTCCACCCAGGAGCCCACATCTGTGGGCTCTTGTACAATCCCACAGCACAGCCATGCTGAGGTCATTCCCACTTTACAGTTTAGGGAAACTGAGGGTCAGGTAGATGGGTGACAAGACTGGACTGGCGTCAGACTGGACGCAATGGAGAAGGCATCATCGTGGAAGAAGGCATCATGGAGAAAATGACTATGAAATGGGTCTTGAAGGATGAGTAGGAGTTCACTCAGCAGGGAAGAGCATTCCAGGTAGAGGAACAGTAGGCGCAAAGGCACAGGGGCAGGAAGGAGCGCAGCCTGTTTGGGAGCTGGTGAAGACCATGGGAATTACCAATGAGTGGGGTGCAGAGGGTGGGTACTGGAAGGAGAAGAATGTCAGAAGGTGGGCGGGGGACCGTGAAGCCTCGCCAGGCTTAGCCACACAGTTTGGACTGTGAGAAATGAGGAGGAACTAGGGCCTCTTAAGCGGGAGAGGATGTGATCACATTACAGAGATTCTCCGTTGGGCGATTTACGAGATGCAGCACGGAAAGGGGGCTAGGCGGAAGAGAGGGACAGCAGCTGAAGACAGCAAAACAGCAAGAGCACCCTTAGGGGATGATGATGGACCCTCTATGATCATGAACAGAGGGCAGGAGAAAAGTGCAAGAGACCAGCCCCATTGTACTGAGGAGACACTTGAAGCCCAGAGTAGGGACCGGGGGGTGGGGGGTAGGGGGTATGGAATAAATGGTGTTTGCGTTACCTTCTTTGGGTGCAGGACCCAGGGGACACTTGAGAAGTTTCAAAGTCCAGCTTCCCTATTTCTGCAATCACATGGACTAGTGGGCTGAGAAGACATACGAGCTTCATTTCCATTTAAATTGAAATAAGACATGTCAAAGGTGACTCGATAATTACTGCCTGGAACAATGGCCCTCTGATGCGGGAAGTGTAGTGTCAGTGTATGTGGTACAGATAATTTTTGCATTTGAGACTTAATTATGTTGATATAATTATTCCTCTGTCAGGAGAAATTGGGTGGCACAGATACGTCATATTTGCATCTGAGTAGAAAAATGAAATGCTTTCCTTCTTCTTCTTCTTTTTTTTTTTTTTTTTTTTTGCAGGAAGCAACTGGGTGGGCGACTCTGGGGAGTCAGGAATGGGGGGTTTGGAAGTTCACTCCCGGTCAGGATGGCTGTCTGTGGCTGGCGGGGCTTTGTGACACCCTGCTGGTGTCCCCTTGGGAGGGCTGGACTCCACCCACAGTCCTTCTTTGCCCCTTTCTGAAGATGCTGCATCAGAAGTCACAGCCTGGGGCCAGTTTTAGGGCTGAGAAAGCTGTGAGCTCTGAGTAGCTAGAGCTGTAAGGAATTTTTAGAGAGTGGGATTTATTTTATTTTATTTTATTTTATTTTATTTTATTTTATTTCATTTCATTTTATACTACTCTGTTCCATATTAAATTAAATTAAATTAATTAATAATTAATTTAATTGAATTTAATTTAATTCGCAAAGCTTGTGATTCAAAGACTCACAAAGCCTGATCACTTCCCTCCCGGCTGTCCCCACCCCACTGGTCTTTTGTGAGGGTCTGGTGCTGGTGAAAGGAGTCTGTGCCCTCCACCACCCCCCACCCATCTGGAGAAACTTGGGACCCCCCAGAATCCAGTACAAAGCCCCCTCCTCACCATTGGAACCCCAGTCCGTGGCACCATTGTCACCCAGGGGTGGCGCCCAGTGTTTAGGCAAAAATGGCTCATAGTCCAAAGTGGGTGAAAGAGAAAACGTAGAGGGAGGAGCTCACTTCCTTTATAAAAAATGCTTATTTATTTATTTACTTTAAATGTCTTATTTATTTTTGAGAGACCACAAGTGGGGGAGGGGCAGAGAGGATCCACCTGGAGGAGGGTTCTGCACTGACAGCAGTGAGCCCGATGTGGGGCTTGAACTCATGAACCATGAGATCGTGACCTGGGCTGAAGTCAGATGCTCAACCGACTGAGCCACCCAGGTGCCCCAATGGTCATTTATTTTTGAGAGAGAGAGAGAGAGACAGAGCGTGAGTGGGGGAGGGGCAGAGAGAGAGGGAGACACAGAATCTGAAGCAGGCTCCAGGCTCTGAGACGTCAGCACAGAGCCCGACGTGGGGCTTGAACCCACGAACCATAAAATCATGACCTAAGCCGAAGTCAGACGCTTAACCCACCCCAGCGCCCCGAGGGGAGCTCACTGTCTAACAGAGAGAGGACCTAGGTTCTAGCTCGACCTCGGCCACCCAGGGGGTGGCTCAGCAACCTTGGCCAAGTGTCCTCCTGCTCAGAGCCTCAGTTTTGGGGCCTGGCAGATGCTGTGTGTGTCCACAGATGCATCTGTGATGTGTGCATGCATATCGCACACACAATATGTGTAGGCCAGGTCCTCATCATCTAGATGTTTATCAGCCCAAGCTGCCTAAAACGTTCATTTTCCGGAATTCTATAAAGGCCTTCAGGCAGTAGCTGGGGGCATTTTGAAACAATCAGTTAGGAAAATGAGCAGGGAGAAGGAGGGCTGCAAGCAGGTGCCTGGAGTCCCAAGCCCTTCTGTCTCAAGGTGACGGGGAATCCTGGTGGGGCAAGCTGGAGGGGCGGGGTGGGGGTTCCAAGGCTCCCTGCTTGTCTGCATGGCTAACTCCATTCTGCCTTTCACATAAAACCATTTTACCCAAGCGTCTATACGCACGTGCAGAAATGAACACAGGATGGAAAGACACCGTCTTAGTCCTTAAGAGGGGTTGTCCCCAAGTAACAGACATTTTTAAAGGGTTTTTTTTTGCCACTTTATTTTCTAAATTCTCTATAGGGAACCCTGTGGGAACCAGAAAAGAGAAGAAATGGTGTTTAAAAGACAAATAAAGGATCACAGGGCATTATACAAGTATGCTAGGGCTGCTGTAGCAAAGTGCTACAGACAGAGTGGCTTGGACAAACAGAAATGTCTCGAGGTCTGGAGGCCAGAAGCCTGAGATCATGGTGTCGGCAGAGTTGTGCTCCCCCTATAGGGGCTAGAGAGGGAAGTGCTCCATGCTTCTCTTCTAGCTTCTGGTGGTTTGCTGGCCGTCTTTTATGTTCTTTGGCTTGTAGATGCATCCTTGGGATCTCCTGCTGACACATGGAGCCCTCCCTGTGTGTCTTCACATCATCTCCCCTCTGTGTGTGTCTGTCCCTTTCCAAATGTCTCTCTTCTTATAAGGACACTGGTCATACTGCATGTGGGTCAGCTCATGTTAACTTGATTACCTCTGTAAAGACCCTGTCTCCAAACACAGCTGTATTCTGAGGTACCGGGGATTAGGATTTCAACCTATTTTGGGGTCAGGGGGACATAATTCAACCTATAAATAGATATGTTTCTAGAAATGAGAAGAAGTGCAGGACGGCTACGGTGTTTTCCTTTGTGGGTGGTGGAGTCCATTGAGATGGAGGTTATATGTGAAGAACGTCTAGTGTTACCGTGTTGGTCAACTTCCAAGATGGTGCCCCATGATCCCAACCTCTGGCATTCACACCCCTGCATAGCCTCCTCCCATATTGTGCCAGAGTTGGTCTGTGTGATCAAGAGATGGTCAGTAGTGATGACACCTTGTCACTCCCGAGGCTAGGTTATCCAAGGCATTTGGCATTTGCCCTCCTCTGTCTTGGATCATGTGCCCTGGGACCCCCAACCACCACGTCCTGAGGACACTCAAGCAGCTCAGTGAAGTCCCTTGTGGCAGAGAACCGAAGGCTCCAGCCAACAGCCATGTCAGTGAGCCTTTCTTGGAAGGGACCCTCCAGCTTCAGTCAAGCCTTTGGACAACTATGCCCTGGCTGACATCTTCACTAATACAGATTCTGGATTAGTTTTCTTTTGCGGCTGCCATAAATTATCCCAAACTTAGCAGCTTAGGATAATGCAATTTATCCTCTTACTGACCTGGAGGTCAGACGTTTAAAATAAGTCTTAAGGGGTTAAAATCAAGGTGCAAACAGGACTGGTTCCTTCTGGAGGCCCCCAGAGCAACTCATGCCTTGCCTCTCTCAGCTTGTGGAAGCAGCCAGAAATTCCTGGCTCCTGGCGACCTCACTCCAGCACTATGCCGCCATCACTTTATTGCCTTCTTCCCCACTGACCCTCCCACCTTCTTCTTATGAGGACCCTTCTGATGACATCCAGGGATCACCCGGATACTCCAGGATAACCTCCCCATCTCAAGATCCTTAATTTAATCACACCTGCAAAATTCCTCTTGCCATCTAAGTTAACATAGTCACATGTAGCAGGGATTAGGATGTGGACGTCTTTGGAGGCTGTTATTCATTCTGCTATAGACTCTGAGCCAGATAAGCCACTCCTGAATTCCTGACCCACAGGAGACACTGAGAGAGATAGTGAATGATCTTTCATATTTCAAAACACTAGGTATTGAGGCAACCTGTTATGTAACAATAAATAACTAATACAGATTAGGGGGTTGTAATCCAACATTTGGTTCTGTAACACTTGAAAATTGTAATTCTGGATTTCTTAGGACTTTTTCCTTGAAATATATATATACATATATATATTTCAAGGAAAAACATATATATATATATTTACATATATATACATATAAATATATATATATATTTACATATATATACATATACACACGCATCTATTTATCTATCTACTATATATTTACATCTATATAAAATATAAATATTTATAAATATAGGTATGGATGGAGAGAAAGAGAGAGAGAGAGAGAGAGAGGAAAGTGTGCAGATCTTGCAAACATACAGTTGGATGACTTTCTACAAACTGAGAACACTCTGTCTTTCATAATGAAGCCTGGGTTAAGCCTGGATATGTCTGTGCTCTGTGCCCGTGATTCTCCTCTCTTCCTCTCAGATACATTCCCGCTCCTTCTCTTCTCAACTTTACGTTGTAGGAAACTAGGGGCACCTGGGGGGCTCAGTCGGTTAAGCGTCCGACTTCTGCTCAGGTCATGATCTTGAGGTCCATGAGTTCAAAACCCGTGGTGGACTCTGTGCTGATGGCTCAGAGCCTGGAGCCTGCTCCGGATTCTGTCTCTCCCCCTCTCTCTGCCCTTCCCCTGCTCATGCTCTGTCTCTCTGTTTCAGTCTCTGTCTCTCTCAAAAATAAACATTAAAAAAAATAAAAATAAATTGTAGGAAACTGTTTTCTCATTTCCTTGCCTTTCATTGGTCAACCAATGAAAGGCGGCAATGGACAATGAGCAGGAGAGGGAGAGAAGCCAGGATATTTCTCCCTCTTTTGCACTACCTTGGAGGTGCATCCCCGGCAGCAGCTGAGGCAGCCTCCCATTGGATGGCCCAACATTCTGATTTGTCCTTCGAGCTCTAGGTTGGCAGTGCCTTCCTGCCATTGCTAATCTATCCTGGCTTCTCACCTTTTTCTGTCATCTGAATAACCAATTCCCTGTATTAAATTCTTTTGTTTGAATGATCTAGAGCTATTTCTATTTTCTCAACTGATAAAGGCTCCTTTGAGGCACTGTATTAAATCCTTCCAGTTTCAACAACAACAAAAAAGCAACAGGCTTATAAAACTACATTTTCTGAAAAATGAGGCTGTCCTTGCCATGTGATACCTGCAGGCTTCATACTTTCTGAGTCTTTTCATAGAACGAAGGACATTTTGTTATGTATCAAGTGTGTGCCCACATATTAGGTAGACCAGATGTACACCACCATACATTATTTCGTTTGTTTCTTGCCATGATCTTTTGTCTGGAGATCATACTTGCATTTTGCCAGATGAGGGACTGGAAGGAAGGAAGGATTAAGAATTCTTCAAAATTCACATAAGCGTTTCATTTCTCCTGCTGTTCCCATATTGTTGTTAGCCCCCCACTGCCCCCGACTGGGGTCTCTCAATTCCACAGAGCACTTACCAGTTTTCAAGGAGACCTGGCCCTCTCGTCTGCCAACCAACCAACCAACTAATATCAGTATCTTCTTTGAGGATTCAGGATGCATTTCCAGGAAGATGGAGGTCTTTTAGAGTGTGGCACGATTGGGAGTTCCGGCTGATGGGCCACTGGATGAAGTGCTTAGCTTGGTGGTTCATAGAGGGGACTCTGGCCCCAGATTGCCTGGGTGTATGCAGGGATCGATTGGACATGCCTGCTGCAGGTGCAGAAAAGAGTGGGAGGAGTTGTTAGGTATTTACTGATCCTTTGGAAACAGGCAGCCCTGAGCTTGAATCTGTGTGTCACTTTCTAGCTGTGTGACTTCAAGGTCTTTGATGAGTCTCTCTGTGTCTATTACCAAATGATAAGCACAGAATCAAATAATTAATTTGCAGGAAGATTGTGAAGAAAGGGACTTGGTGTAGTGATGACCACCTTATCCTTAGCCCCTCTTGTTGCTGGAGGTTGGGCTCTAAGTAAGAGAATCTGGTGCTTCCTTTGGGGGTTTCTACTGGGTACCCCAAGACTTTCCTTTCCCACATTGAGACTCAAAGCTCCATGCTAACGCTTGTTCCATTGCCAATATGACCCTGGAACTCTAGCCAGGACACCATTGACAGGGCTTTTATTTTACCTCGCAGCCTCATTTCTCCCAGGCAAGGGACCCTGGGACAATTTGAATGAAACAATGGAAATTCCTCATCATCTCATCACTTCTTTCAGAGAAGACTCCCCCCACCTCTGGAGACACAAATATCCTTGGGTAAAGCAGGAGCAAAGGGAACAAGAGCCATGGGCTGGAGTCAGGACACCAGGGTCCAGCTATAGATCACTGTGTCTTGGGTGCACGACCTTGGGCAGATGATTTCACCTTTCTGAGGCTCAGTCTGCTCATCTGTCAAATGGGGATAACGAGGCCAGCGTGGGAGGCACTGAGCGGGTGGTCCGGCGGATTGTTCCTCGCAGCATAGACAGAAATAAAATCTTATATAGTTTTTAACTTTCTGATAAGAAAAGTCATCCATATTCTTTGCAGAAAGTCTGGAGAAGTATAGAAAGGAAAACAAAAGTCACCTGACCTCTCACCACTTGAGATAATAACTCTGCCATTACTTTGTCGTCATGTCCTCAAGTTACTTCTTATGTGCTTGTGTCGCACTTGACTTTGAGGGTTCTCATAAAAATTATGTGAAATGAGGCATTTCATACATTTAGCAGGGGACCTGCCCATGTGAGATAATAGAAATAAATATACTCACATAATAATGAATTAAACAAATATTTATTAAGTATGTGCTATGTGTCAGACTGGGAATGTTCACGCAGGTGCATCTGAATATACGCACGTACACGTGTGTTCATGCATATTTATATGTATTTGTAATAGCATATATATTTGTGTGTAATTTTTTTTTGGGGGGGAGGCAGGCTCTGTAACATAACATTTCTATTTGTCTTTAGCGCATCAGAAGAAAACAAAGTGAGTTTTCATTATGTTCAGGAGGTGTTTTGAGATGGCCTGATCTATAATATAAACTAGGAGAAATGAACTTTGCAGTGGGATACCTTGAAAGGATGTAGAGGCAACCTCTCGAGCCGCAGAAACTGATGCGTGAGTCCTGCGCATTTGCAGACAGGAGGCCGTCTGCTAAAGATGCCCTGGGCAGAGAAAACAAACAACAGTTTTGAATATTAGCCTCCAATGGAATGTCACAGGAGGAGATGATTTTAATTGCAGCTACTAATTATCGTATGAACGACCTCCCACACGGGCAGCTCTGTGTGGCATGTTCCAGGGGGAGTAGCCTGGAAGTTTAACAAGGGTTAATGATTCTCTTAAGCAATGCTGGGGAGGTCAGCACATACACACAGTACTGTATTTATCTCTGTGTGTGTGGTAGTATGTATGCATAATGAATTCCCAGGCCCCCCCGCTTCATTCACCACTTAGAGTCATGCTATAACACCATTCATGCAATCCCCAAACATACACTGAGCGCCTGCTATGTTCTGAACACCAGCAATACAGATAGATGAGGTCCCTGCGAGAATGTCGAACTCCGTAGAAGTTAGGACTTAGCCTGCATCGCTTGTGCGTAGATCAGGGCTGGCACACAGTAGGTGCTCGATAACTGTTTAGTGAATGAATGAAAGGTATATAAACATACATATACATACATGTAATGAATATATCATACATGTATATAATATCTATGTTGTGTGTTATTACAGTGTGTATATGGCTCGATTGCAGCCATAGATGAACGTGGGCATATTTGCCAGTGGGTTTCTGCCGTATACGTCTAACTATCTGAATAGTTCCATATCCTAATTTCTCCCCCAACTTCTTCACGCTTCAAGCCTCCAAAGAGAGATAAAAACAGAGAAGACCGGCTTCATGCTTGGCCTCCAAACACAACCCCATGTGCACGTGGTGGTCCCAGTCCAATCCCAAGCACTGTTAGTCAGATGTTGTGGAGAATGGAAGAAGGTCCCAGGCTCCCAGACGCGAGAGAGGGTGCCTCCCCGGTGCCCCCTTCTTGCGTGTCCCCTGTATGTCTCCCGAGGGGTCTCCGGCGGGGGCATTGTTTTGTCTGCCCCAGGGACACTGTTTGGGGCACCGCATCCATTGTCCTAATGACTTAGTCTCTGCAATCAGCAGACGCTATTTGTCTTCCAAGTTGAAGCAGGAAAGGTTTGCTGATTACTGATGGCACATACTCTAGACTTCCCCAAACCGTCTCCTTGGGGTGTTCCCGCTGAGTCTGATGTGACTCCCCCGGGCCCCGTCCTTGGTCCACAGATACCCTTATCTACGGAGGGTTTTCTTTTGTTGTTGTTGTTTTATTATTGGAGAGAGACAGAGGCGGCGCAAGCAGGGGAGGGGCAGGGAGAGAGAGGGAGAGAGAATCCCAAGCAGGATCCACGCTGCTGGTGCAGAGCCCGATGCGGGGCCCGAACCCATGAAACTGTGAGGTCATGACCTGAGCAGAAAGTCGGACACTTAGTGGACTAAGCCACCCCAGGCATCCCTATAGATGGTTTTGCTCACAGCTCTCCTCGCTCTATCTGGTTACATCATCCCCTCCGCTGCCCTTGCTTTTCACCCACATCCTTCCTCTGCAGGGCACTGAAAATCCCTTGGAGCCAGAGTCCTTGCTCGCCCGTGACCTTGGCAAACCTCAGCAATGCTCCCCCCCACTCCGGTCACTCCTCGTTCTCCTCTAAGAATTAAATGATAGCAGTGCCAGCGTTGGCCAAGCCTTTCCTCTCTGGAGATCAGAGAGGTTGAGTAACATGCTCCAGGTCACACAGCCAGTGAATGGCAGAGCTGGGATTTGAACCCCAGCACCCTGGGTCCAGAGGCCACTTTGTCTTTCATGATATTACAGATATGCTTCTTCTCAGTGCCTCCTCTCCTCTGCCCACCTGCTTAGTCCCAGCCCAGAGTCACCCACCCCTGAGATGACAGTGCCTGTCCCTGGTGGCCCCGTCCTCTGCCCACCAGGAGGCTCCGGGAGGGTTCCGTGTGACATTGCATGGGCACAGCTGACCCAGGCACAGCTGGGAGGGGACCTCTGTGCTCTCTTCTCATCCCCGAGGCTCATGAGGCATAAAGAGCTGTTACTGAGAAACCCAAGACCTGGCCGCCCGTCTCGGCTTTGTCCTCTCCCGGCTGCATGGCCATTCCACTGCTCCCGCCTCACTTTCCCAATCTCCCAAATAAACATTCACCACATGCCCAAAACGGCCCAGCCGTGGCCCTTGCGCAGCCTCTCCGTGTCTTACAAAGACACAGGTGCCCCGTCGCCTGGGAGAAGGTGGTCGATTCTGTCGCCCCCAGGAAGGGGCTGAGCTCGGAAGCCACAGGGACTTCGCGCCCAGCCAGTTCTCTGGGTGCCGTTAGGAGCTGACGTGTGGGCGTCCAGAGGCAGGTACCTCCTCAGCCATCCCACGCTGTGTGTTATTTCCTCTGACAGCCCACTGGCCTCCTGCCCGGTGGGGGAGGGGGGTGCCCTGCCTCGGACGGTCTCTCACCTTGTCAGCACCAAGATGGGGATTTCACAGCTGGCGGCTTCGATCAACTGCAATGCATTTCCAGCTCCTTGTCACCCCCCCGACCACCTCTCTCCACACCGCTTCTCCTCTGCTCAGCCCTTGGGCTTCTCAGTTTTTGCCTTTTCTCTCTCTGTCTGTTTGTCTCTCTCTCTCTCTCTCTCGTTAAAATTGGAAAACCTCAGAATCGGATGAAAGGCACAGACTCACAATAAGCAGAAATGGCTGAGCCGCTCTGCAAAGGAGAGCTGTGCATGTCCCCATAATTGGGGAGCAGTCCCTGCTCCTCCCTGACTTTCGCCAGGGGTGTGCACAGGTAACCCCAGAAAGATCATTGGCCTGGGAGCGGGGGCAAAAGCAGTCTTTAAATCCAGGCTCTGTACCTTACTGCCCTGGATGCCTTCACTGGCGTCCATTTCTTCATCTAAGAAACAAAGGCAACAATCCCAGGCTCAGAGAGGGGCTGTAAACTGTTTGAGGTTGCACAGCTAGTGAGTTAAATGGGCAGCCGGGGACTGTGCTTAGGTCTGACCCTAAATCTTTATATTTTGCCCCCTTCCACGCCCTCAGCAGTTGGTATAGATGTGTGCCTTAAAACAACAGTCGACAAGGGACACCTGGGTGGCTCAGTCGGTTAGGTGTCTGACTTCGTCTCAGGTCATGATCCCAGGGTCCACGAGTTCGAGCCCCGCGTCAGGCTCTGTGCTGACAGCTCGGAGCCTGGAGCCTGCTTCGGATTCGCTGTCTCCCCCTCTCTGCCCCTCCCCTGCTCACACTCTTAAAGTCTCAAAAATAAACAAACGTTATTGTGAAAAAATTTCTTAAAGTCGGCAAATAATCCTTAAATAATATTAGAACAGCTTAAAAGAAACATTTTATCTATAATACCCACTCCCTTCATCCTCATCCTGTAAATACTACCAACTTCCTAAGTGTTTTTCCAACTGCGTGCGTGTTATTTGCAGACTGCTAGGGACACAATATTCCTCCGTTCTATTCCGTTTGCGTGCCTTCATTCTGCAGAAGCATTCCATGCTGCCACAGCCCTTATTTCCAACGGGAATGTCTAAGAGTGTCAAGGTGGTACACCGTGATCCCCCTACCGATCCCCAGTTGTTGGCTGATGAGGCTGCTTTCAGCTTCTCCCCATCCTCAACACCACCGCTCGAAGCATCCTCCCCTACAGACCTCCCTCTGCCTTTGATTGATTCCCCCTGGGCTTACCTGTTGGCAGGTGAGATTCTGGGTTTAACCCGAGGTTTCTCAGGGATACTGTGGACATTTGGGCGAGGTAATGCTCTGTGGAGGCAGCTGTCCTGTGCATTATAGGATGTTGGGCATTATCCCTGCAAGGTGCCAGTGACACACACACACACACACACACACACAAACCAAGGTGTGACGGCCAAAAATGTCTCTAGGCATTGCTCAGTGAGTGTCCCCTGGGGGGAGCGCAAAATCACCCTTAGTTGCTAATCATTGCAATTAAAGGGTAGGGGTGGGTGAAATCTGTGGGTGAAACCTGTTGCCAATGGAAGTCAGAGGTTTTCCCGAGTCTGGACAGAATCCGATTAGGGCAGGGTCGGAGGGGGAAGAGATGAGCCCACAGAGGAGAGGCAGATGCGCAGAGCTGGAGTTCCAGCACTGCCATTAAGCCTTTGCTTCCCCGGGCCTCAGTTTCTCATCTGCGAAATGGGAGCAATGATAGCCATCCGCCAGGCTTCTGAGCAGGGAGGGAGGTCCTGAGGGTAAGACGCTCAGCACAGTGCCAGACACAGAAGGATCTTAGTAAATGGCAGTGGGGTGCTCTGGGACGAGCCCCGTTGGCTTGTCAATTTTTGTCTTTGCACCCTCTGAGGACAGGACGGCAGAGTGGAAAGGGCACCGTTCTTTTTAAAAAAGTGTATTTATTTTGAGAGAGAGAGAGAGAGAGCACTCGAGTGGGCTAGGGGCAGAGAGAGTGAGAGAACCCAAAGCAGGCTCTGCCCTGGCAGCACAGAGCCTGACCTGCGGCTGGACCTCACGAACCGTGAGATCATGACCTGAGCCGAGATCAAGAGTTGGACGCTTAACCGCCTGAGCCACCCAGGCGCCCCGCGAACCATTCTTGTCTGCTCCCCAGCCGACACCAATCTCCCACTCCAGATCCATCCCTGAGGCAGATTCAGCTTCCTGAACCAGCTTCGGTGACTGTTCTGGGAAACATTAATTGGTTCATACATTTGCTCATCCATCCAAGGTGTAGTGCCTGGTGCAAAATGGGTGGTGCAGGTTCCGAGCGTGGCTCTGGGGTCAGACACGCTGGGCTCAGAACCCCAGCGTGGATGAATGAGCGCTGTCCATGGGCCACGCCCCAGTGGCCCCCCAAACGCCCCTGCCCTCTATGAAATTCAAAGCATCTCTCTGAGGGTCCATAAGCCCATCTGTGCAGAGAGCATACCTCAAGGGGTGCCCACCATGTACTAGGTGCTCAGTGAACACTTGACTCAGCCCAGCGTGTGTCTCCTCCCCAGAAGCTCTGGCAGGTGTGTGGGTTCTTGCCCAAGGCCAACGTGAGCTTGTGGTCTCTGCCTCCAGGAGAAGCACGTGGAGGACCTCTCGGCAGTGAGACAGACCCTCCAGACAGACCTGGAGACGTCCATCCGGCGGATTGCCGACCTGCAGGCAGCCTTGGAGGAGCTGGCATCCAGCGACAGTGACACGGAGAGGTAACCTACGGGGGGTGGGGGGCAGGCGCAGCGGGGTGCAGCAGGTGGCCTGGGGCCCTGGGGTGCCCTGCAGCCTTCGGTAGATGGAACTCCTTGTCTCAGGTCCTCCGGGGGCCGCATCTGCGGGGACACCCGGATGCATCTCATGGTGGGAGGGACGACCGGCTGGCTCCCGTGAGGAGGGGCAGGACGCTTGCTTCCTCTCCAGTGTCAGCATCTCCTTGTTGCCACCGAAACCGCCTGGCCCAGCTTTCCAAGACTTAGGGGAGGTGACCCTGGGAAGTGTCTGCAGAGTGGGCTCCAGTTTGTAATCGTGGCCAGTGACGCATCCAAGCTGGGCCCAGTCCCCTCACGCGTCAAGTGGACGTAATACTTTGAACCGACCATGTGAAATGGCCAGTTGTTGACCACTCTTGACCTGCAGATTGGCATTCCGTGGACTCAGCCCTCTGCCTACCTGGTAGGATTGTCAGAGTCAAATGAGGTACCAGATGGACATCGCTTAGAACCAGGCACACAGGCTGTAAGGGTGTGTACTGTGTTTGTGCCCAGAAATGGGCATCGCTTCACAAAGGCAACGACTGATTCGAGGATGCAAAATTAGCCAGCTGGTGATAGGCAAGGCCTCTCAAGTTCAGTGTCGGGGCTTCTCTCCTTTCTCGGAAGACAGGTTGCTTCCTACCATCTCCACTCAAGTCTCGAGCTGCTGCAGGCCAGGGGTGCCCCGGGTGGCCACATGGGCCCGGGCTGTTGAGCCCCTGCAGGAGGCCCATAGCGTCCTGTTCCCCAAAGCTGCCTTTGCAACCTTGGCATTGTCACCTCTCTGGAACCCACAGCTGCCTGTCTGGCTGCAGCCTCTCTGTCCGCATCCCAGCCTCTGTCGCAAAGCCTGGGCAGCAGGGAGAGATTTTCTTTGCGATTGCTTTGGGAAGAAACAGGTGCCTTAACCTAACCTTCAGAGGCGGTGCCCTCCTTACACACCCCTGTGTGGGCTGCATCGGCCCCTGGTCCCTCTTGGGCTTTGTCTCTGTAGGGGATGGCATGCGTTGCAGCCACAACAATCAACGATCAGACCATGGAGTGCAACCCTCTCCACTCTCGTGAGGACCCTGGGGAAGGTCAGGGTCCCACAGCAAATTAGGTGCTGCAAAACCTGGGGCTGCTGAGTTTCCCATCCTAGACCTTTGCCTGTCACACCCCTCTTAATAGGGTGAAGCAGGAGCCAGCTGCTGACCTGCAGGAGGTGCGGGCATGAGCTGGGCAGTGAGGGAAGGAAGCAGTGGCATGAGTCAGCTGCGGTCTAGCCAGTGGGGAGAGCCCGTAGAGCTGACCATGCCTCGTTAAGGGGGAAAAGAAAGCCCAGAAGGAAACACACCAACATTCTGGTGGAAGGCATTGCTGGTGACCTAAATTTTGATTTGCTTCAAGCGTATTTACATATTCTAAAGTTTCTGCAGTGAACATACCCAGTCCTCGCTGTACTAGGTAGGTTCCTCTTTGAGGAGATTTTGCTCCTATAAGTTACAGACTTGATATGCCTGATTTTATTTATTTATGTATTTATTTATTTATTTATTATTATTATTAACGTTTATTTATTTTTTTTTAATTTTTTTTAACATTTATTTATTTTTGAGACAGAGAGAGACAGAGCATGAACGGGGGAGGGTCAGAGAGAGGGAGACACAGAATCTGAAACAGGCTCCAGGCTCTGAGCTGTCAGCACAGAGCCCGACGTGGGGCTCGAACTCACGGACCACGAGATCATGACCTGAGCTGAAGTCGGCCGCTTAACCGACTGAGCCACTCAGGCGCCCCCCTTAACGTTTATTTTTGAGAGGCTGAGAGAGAGAGAGAGAGAGAGCGAGAGAGAGAGAGCGAGCGAGTGTGAACAGGGGAGGGGCAGAGAGAGAGGGAGACACAGATGCCCAAGCAGGCTCCAGGCTCCGAGCTGTCAGCACAGAGCCCGACGCGGGGCTCGAACCCACGGACCGTGAGATCATGACCTGAGCCGAAGTCGGCCACTTAGCCGACTGAGCCACCCAGGCGCCCCACAAGTTTTCGTTTTAATTTCAGGATAGTTAGCATACGGTGGTAGGTTAGTTTCAGGTGTACCATGTAGTGATTCCACAATTCCATGCATTACTCCGTGTTCGTCATGACAAGTGTGCTCTTGATCCCCATCACCTGTTTCCCCCATCCACCCCCACCCCCCTGCCCTCCGGCACTGGCCAGTTTCTTCCCCATATTTCAGCATCTGTCTTTTGGTTTGTGTGTGTCTCTCTCCCCCCCCCCCCCACCTTTGCTCATTTGTTTTGGTTTTTCAGTTCCACAGATGAGTGAAATCACACGGCACTTGTCTTCCTCTGCCGGACTGACTTCGCTTTGCATGATACTCTCTAGCACCATCCACGTCATTGCAAATGGCAAGATTTCATTCTTTTTTTATGGCTGAGGAATAGTCCACTGTGTATATATGCCACTTCTTCTTTCCCCATTTATCAATCGATGGACACTCGGGCCACTTCGATAATTTGGCAGTTACAGATAATGCTGCTATGAATACATGTATCCTTTCAAATTAACGTTTTCGTATTCTTTGGGTAAATACCCAGTAATGAGATTCCTGGATTGTAGGGTAGTTGATTTTTAAGTTTCCGAGGATTTTTAAGTTTCCGTTTTCCAAGGTGGCCGCACCAGTTTGCATTCCCGCCCACAGTGCAAGAGGGGTCCTTTTTCTCCACATCCTCGCCAACCTTTGTTTGTCTCTGTGATTTTGGCCATTCTGACAGGGGTGAGGTGATCCCTCGCCATGGTTTTGATTTGCATTGCCCTGATGATCAGTGATGTTAAGCATCTTTTCATGTGGCTGTTGGCCATCTGTAGGTCTTCTTTTTTTTTTAATTTTTAAAAATGTTTTTATTTATTTTTGAGACAGAGAGAGACAGAGCATGAGCAGGGAAGGGGCAGAGAGAGGGGGAGACACAGAATCCGAAGCAGGCTCCAGGCTCCGAGCTGTCAGCACAGAGCCCAACGCGGGGCTCGAACTCACAGAGTGTGAGATCATGACCTGAGCTGAAGTCGGACGCTCAACCGACTGAGCCACCCAGGCGCCCCTGTAGGTCTTCTTTAGAGAAATGTCTGTGAACATCTTCTGCCCACTTTTAATTGGATTAGTTGGGTTTGGGGTGTTAAGATAGCTTTTCTAATAAATGAAAGCTATCAGCAGAACAAATGAAAGTTATAAAAATAACCAAATTGGAAAGAGGCACAGGGTGTGGGCGCTTGCAGGTGTGGGTATAGGCTGGGCAGAGGTATGACAGGAAGCAAGGAGCCTGGGAAGCGAGATCCTGGTGGCAAGGTCATAGAGGGTCACAGACATCACTCCAGTCTCAGCTTAGAGGGGATCCTTCGGAGCCTTAAAGGGACCCTGCCCTCACCCTCATCTTGATAGGAGGCACGCTTATCTCTTTCTGTTCCAAGTGAAAAGCCTCATGCTCACCTTTTGTCCCGATCCTACTTTTCTGAGGTCCCCGGGAATCCCATCTGAACCCCAGCTTCCTGTCTGCATTTTCACGGCCTTGGGTCTCAGCGAGACTCCATCCTGACTCTCTGCCCCGTTAACTTGGAATTGAACTAGACACAGAGCAGAGATCTGACCAGTGGCACAAGAATGGGGGGGGACACTGGGGGGAAATTGCCCACAAAGAAGTCTCAACACATTTCGAAGAATTCATGTGGCACAAACCTTGTTCTCTGGTCACACTGCCGTTGAAATGATTATCGGCAGTGAACGGCAGTCGGTGCCTTGCCAGGCTGCAGAGCCAACATCCGGAGCAGAGCCCCAGCTCCTACCTGAGTGCCAGCTTCTCCTCCTCTTCCCCCATCCTGACGGCTCCACTGTGTACTTCCTTCTTAATTGTCTCATCTCCCGGGGTACGAGTTTTGGATGGGAGCCCGAGGGATTCGTCGAAGTACCTCTCCAAACTGAGCTCTCAATTAGGATTCACACCCACCGGGTGGAGAGAGAGAAACAGCGTGTGTGTGTGTGTGTGTGTGTGTGTGTGGTGCTTCCGCTGGAGGTAAGGTTCTTTAAGAGACTTGTTCAAATTATGAAAAGTCACATTTCCCCGTGTTGGGAATTCAATCCGAGTGTAACAGGCCTTCCAGGCTGGAAACGTGGTTACGTGCTCGGAAAGCCAGGCTGCCCATGTGGCAGCGTTGACTCCCGTGCCTTTCTGCACTCGGGCTCTGCCTTGTGACTTCAGCGGTGGCGTCAGCCTTCTCGGATGAATGGGGGAAATGCTTTAAGCTGTTCCCCCGCGGCCTGGTGCAAGCTGATTACTCCTGGAGGGAGAGATGTGTCAGCTGACGGCCCCATCTATTCCTGGGGCTATCCCAGGGTCTGTAGCTACTCACCTTTCTGGGGTCTGGCGGGGGGTGGGGGGGGGGTGGGGAGAGGGGGAGGGGGAGGGGGAGGGGAGAAAGTGTGGCGAGGTCGATGGATGACCTCTGACTCCTAGGTCAGCTGAGAGTGTGTCAATTCCAGTTGGCCCAGTCAGAGACCAGTGCTCTAGAAAGGTGCCTTCCATTGCTGTGTTGTGTGTGACTTGTATGTTTCTCAGCCTGGGTAAAATTAGGCCGCAGTGAGAAAAGTGGGAAGATATGGGTCGCACCAAAGATTGCAGCTCCCGCCACGGGCACAATTTTGAGTTAATTTATTTATTAGGGGTCCCGGGCTCCAGCCAGACTGTTAAAAAGATGCAGAGTCAGAGCCTCTCTCCATTATTCTGAGAAGGTTGATGCCGCATTCCCAAGCACAGCATGGCTCCCTACTGCAGGATAGCACACGTTCAAATGATGCCACGGAGGCCATCTGGCTTTCCGAGCGTCCTTCTAGCTTGGGAGGACTGGATCCCCCAGCCAGGTGGGTACTCTTTGCTGAGGACCCGCTTTGTGTCAGGCTGCACAACCTACTTGTTTTGTAGACATTGTCTCCCAACTTTTGAGGGTGGTACCCAGTTTGTGGATGAGGACACTGGAGTTTGAGAAGTCGAGGAGCCGGCTTGGGCTCAGGCAGCAAGTGCAGGGGCCGCGATGATTTCCAGCCGGACCCCACCCCCCACACTCCTGATAAGCAAATTCTGCTGTCGTGTTCAACAGACCCCTTCTTCCCCCTTTCTCTTGTCACGGTCCTTGTTCTCCACCCAATAACTGGCCTGTCACTCTGGTGGACGCGTGTCTGTGTCACTGGGACCTGGGGCCAATGCATTCACGCGTTACTTCCCAGGCAGTGTGTGCGTTTAGACTGGAGTTGTCTGACGGAGACTCTCGCTGAAGGACCACAACAGAAGACATCTAATTAATTATCTTGCTTAGCAGCAAGCCCCTGTCCACAAATGCTCGGCACAAGTTCTTTAAAAGCCATGTGCACCAATGTGAGAGAAAGAGCCACCGATAAGTCAGGAGACAGGGTTCTGTCCGGGCTGCACCGCCAAATAGATGCGGACCAGGTCTCCTGCCCTTCCTGGGCCTCTGCTTGCCTAGCCAACACGTTAAAATCATCATCATCACCACCACCAGCAATATTCACCTTCTACGTTAAGATAGGAGGTACGTTGGGATGCCTGGGTGGCTCAGTCTGCTGGGCGTCCGACTCTCGATTTGGGCTCGGGTCATGATCTCAGAGTTTGTGGGTTCGAGCCCTGCAGTGGGTTCTGCGCTGACAGTAGGGGGAGCTTGCTTGGGATTCTCCCTCTCTCCCTCTCTTTCTGCCCCTCCCCACTCATGCTCACTCTCGCTCTCTCAAAACAAATAAACATTAAAAAAAAAGACAGGGGGTGCAGTAAAAAATACAGTGCCATTTTGGAACTTGGAGCACAGAGACTCTTTCTTCATAGGATAAAAGGGTCAGTGGGTTTCAAACTCCCTCTCAAGTAGAACCCCACCCCTTTTTATTTTGTATACCAACACAAAGACCTGGAGAAAATTCTAACTTAGGATGGAGTGCAGAAAGAAATGAAGGTTCGGGGTCAAGCCTCCCTACTTGGTCTCTCTCCCTGACCCCTTGGACGCCCCTGTGAGGTCTCCAAGAATGCAAAGGCTCTGTAGACTGTGGTGTACAAACTCCAGTATCTACCAGGACCAATAATCCACGGCTTATAAAAAGTCAACCTGGTGGCGATTTCTACCCATCTGGTTCAATGAGTCTCAGGATCACGCAGAACAAAATAGCCTGCTTCAGCCTGAAAGCCTTTCCCCTCCCCCTCCTTCCAAGCTGCAGACCACCCCAGAACGAAGCTGTTAAGTGCCTTCCGCAGTTTCTCAGACCATAAGGCGTGAGGTGGCTTCCAGAAGCCCGTCTCCACCCCGCCTCTTTATTTCAGACATACTCCATTTTGTCGAGACTTTCAAAAATGGCGGGTAGCATGGGGTCCAGCCTGGACACCACGCTTGGCTTGGATGGTAATTCATCAGGAAGTCGACAGGCAGAATGGCCGGCAGACCTTGACTTTAACCTCAGGAGTTCTGTGAAAGTGCAGTGACATGAGTTCACAGGCAAAAGCAACCAGTGCACAGATGAAAATTTCTATAAGAACGTAAGATTATTTTCCATAAGCATCCATACCTGTGTCTTTTTATTTCTCGCGGCTGGTTCTTTTCCAGAGTCACAGGGCTTCGAAGGCACTAATAATGACCACTGATAATCTTATGCTCTTACGAGATTGCTTCTTAAGATTCTTCACCATTTTTTTTCCCTGCTTGGTGATACAGGGTGCAACAGTCATTGATACAGCAGTGATGGGTCATGCCTGATGCCTGCTGATTTCTCATAGAGAATATTGGCTTAGAAAACCCGGTTCTTTCTGTTAAGGCAGAAGCGGGCCCTGGGATTAGCTCTTGTGATAGCCAGAGTCTGGCAGGAGCCAGAGGCTTACCCCAAACGAGGGAAACTGAGATCGCAAGCAGGGAAGAGAGTAGACCCGGGCCACACAGCGAGGTCCCTAGGCTTTGGTCGCCTTTTCCCTCAGTGTCTTATTCTTTCTACAACCCTAACCCAGCAGAGGCATGGAAAGACCCAGAGCAGCAGCAGGATCAGAGTCGGATCTGCTCACATTGACCACTTCAGGGTGGAGAGAGAGGGAGGCAGGGAATCCCAAGCAGGTTCTGTGCTGTCCAACCATTCACACACTTAACCCACTGAATCATCCAGGCACTCCCCGCAAAGTGGGGTTTTTTTAAAAGTATTTTCAATAGTTTGTTAAAAAGTTACATCAAGGGGCACGTGGGTGGCTCTGTCAGTTAAGCATCTGGCTATGGATTTCAGCTCAGGGCATGATTTCTGTTTGTGAATTGGAGCCCTGAATTGGGTTCTGCACTGTCATTGCAAAGCCTGCTTAGGATCCTCTGTTCCTCTCTCTCAAAATAAATCAGTAAGCATTTAAAGAAAACTTTGTCATCAAAACTTTATCTATAGATCCTCAAGAAGATTCAGGGTCACCCAGCAAAGACAGTTTTGTTCTACTGCAGGGTTGTTTTTTTTTATTGGTGCCATAGCAAATTAACACAAATTCAGTGGCTTAAACCAACACGAGATTTATTATCTTACAGTTCTGTTGTTTAGAAGCCGAACAAGGATTGGGGCATCTGAGTGGCCCAGTCAGCTGAGCATCCAACTTCAGCTCGGGTCATGATCTCACAGTTCGTGAGTTTGAGCCCCTCATCGGGCTCCCTGCTGTCAGCACAAAGCCCCCCTCAGATCCTCTGCTACCCTCTGTCTTCCCCTGCCCTCCTCATGCTCGCTCTCACTCTCTGTCTCTCTCAAAAATAAATAAACATTTTTTTAAAAAGCCCAGCAAGGATCTCCCTGGCCTAATAAAGGTATCAAAGGGGCTGTGTTCCTTCTGGAGACTCTAGGGGAGAATGCATTTCCTTACCTTTTCCAGGTTGTAGAAGATACCAACACACCTTGTGACATTTATATCTCTAGAGCCAGCAATATTGCCTCTCGGCCAATCTTCCATAGCCACATCTCCCTCTGACCATATCTGGGGAAAGTTCCCTGCTTTGAAGGATGTGAGGGCCTAGGTTGGGCCCACCCAGATAATCCAGGATAACCTCCCCATCTCAGGATGTTTAACCTTAACCACATCTGCAGAGTCCCTTCTACCATGTCAGGAAATGTAGCTCCAGGTTCTTGGGATTAGGATTAGGATTAGGACATGGGCATCTCTGGGGGTCGTTCTTCTTCTTCTCCCAGGGTCATTCACAAAGGTTGCTTTTGTTATGGTGGAGAGGTCACAGCAAAGCTTTCTTTAAAAGGCTAGACAGTGGGGCTCCTGGGTGGCTCAGTCAGTTAAGCGTCTGTCTTTGGCTCGGGTCATGACCTCGGGGTCCATGAGTTCGAGCCCCACGTCGGGCTCTGTGCTGACAGCTCAGAGCCTGGAGCCTGCTTTGGATTCTGTGTCTCCCTCTCTCTCTACCCCTCCCCTGCTTGTGCTCTGTCTTTCTCTTTCAAAAATAAATAAACATTTTAAAACAAAAACAATAAAAAATAAAGGGCTAGATAGTAAATATGTTAGGCTGTGGGGGCCACATGATCTTTCTTGCAACTACTCTGCTACGGTAGAGCAAAAGCAGTGATGTGCAACATGGAAATGAGTTAGTGTGGCTGTGTTTTAATAAAACTTTATTTATAAAAAACGTTTGTAGGTTGGACTTAGCCCATGGCTGGAGCTCATTGGATTCACAAAGCATTGTCTGAAAGAACTTCTGGTCTGGCCTGAGCCCTGGGGCTAAAGATATGAATAAAACACGTTCTTGGATCATGAGGGGCTCTTGCAGTCTGGTAGGGACAGACAGATATGAATAGGAGCCCCAAGACTGACAGATCCTTGAGGATAGGGACCAAGGAACCACAGGTACATCCCTTGGAGAACAACCGGGTTTTCTAAGGAAGGAATTCCCCAGATTCCATGCGAAAAACAAAGCGGGAGGCCCTGGCTTGTGAAGCCAGGATTCAGATGAGGTCTCTGGTGTCCGAGGGTGTGGTCTGATTGTCCACACCCGCATGCGGGACAACTGGTAAAGAGCATGAGGTTACTAGCTCTTACAGACCTGGGATGGATTCAAAGCTATGTGACCTTACAAGGGTGTCCCTTTCCTCATTCACTAAATGGAGATAGGCGGGATGGTTAGATGAGATCACAGGTAGAGCATCTTTGTTGAATGAAGGGATGCTCCCTAAGGAATAGCTACCACTGTAATTAGCCTCGGAGTTTCCCAGAACGCCCTGGAAAGCTGGCCACCTGCCCTCTTGTCTGATTCACTCGCACTCACAAAGAACATAAAGCAAACGCATTGCTTGTTGACGATAATGATGCTGTTAATAACAGCAGTACTGGTTGTACTAAAACAAGAGCAGGGATAATGGTTGTTGCCTTTTAATCAACACTATTTGTCAGGAACCAGGCCGCGATGTTTACAAGGGTTATCTCGCTTAGTCTGCCCCACAACCAAACCCCATTCGTCACCGCGTTTTACACAGGAGCCCAGGAGGGTCAGAGAAGGTGGGTGACTTGCCTGAGATCACGCAGGGGCAAAGGCCGGAAGTTTGTCTGACATCGAAGACCATGTTCTTCCCCTGGAAGCACAAGGGGGACAGACTCATTCTTATGTCTCTTTCTAGTGTCCAGACGGCAGTGGACTGCACCAGCCGTGGCGGTAAAGAGATGTAAGTGAACCCTGAGTGAAATTGAGCAGTTGACATTGAAGCCAAGGGCAAGCCCTTGGCTCTCCGCGTCCAGTCTGCAGAGGGAACATGCATGCCCGCTTGGAGAATTACTGGCAATGCCACGATATCTCTGACTCCATGGTCACAACATATAGCACTGGGGACACATTATTGAACGGCCCAACTTCTTTTAGACAGAGAAGCCCATGACTTACCATACCACTGCCCCCACCAAATACTTTCAGTGGCTCCCTATTACCTCAGAATGACACACATACCTGACCCTACTTCCCTCTCTACCTGGGACTCCTATTTTGCATATCACCCATGCCCTGCCCTTTTCCAACGTCCATACCTATGTGTATGCTGTTCCCTCCAGCTCAAAGTCCTTTCCCCAGGCCCTGCGTAGCCAACCCCCAGCCTTCAAACAAGTTGTGGCTCAGCTATCACTACTTGATGCCTTCCCTTATGCCTCCAAGAAGCAAATCAAGGCTCTCTCCTAATTCTCCTACTTTCTATCCCTCTCTATGGCCTTAATAATTTTCTCCTTTATTTTGTGGTTATCTCTATAGATGTCTACTCTGCTAAGATGGAGTCTTGAGGACAAGTTCAATGTTGGGTTCATGTTTATACATCCTTCCCATGGTGCCCGGCATGGAGCATGCTATAAACAAACAAATGAATTTATAGACAGATACAAATATAGGCATATATAAATACAGATACAGATATCAAAATAGATATATAGTTATAGATATAAAGATTGATATAAATATTGACAGATATAGTTGAGTGAGTATATCAACTAGAAAACAGAATAATCATTGAGTACCCACATCAGTGACAGGCCCACATAGCCTCACCCTGTGCTGCTTTCAGAATTAGGGGACATAAAAGCAAAGGCTCTGTCTACAAAGACATTCTGGTTAAGGCAGGCAAGAAGTTAAGACCTTCACACTTGACATATTCCATGGGCTTATCACTTGGTATAAAATGCAATGCCAAATTTTACTTTAAAATCAGAATTGCCTCAATATCTATATTAGAGTGCTTATCTCCCCAAGGAAGAGCAGTAGTTAGTAGCAAGGGCATTAGAATCGGAGAAACCAGGGTTGGCATCCCAACTTTTTCACTAACTAGACAGATGACCTTGGCAAGATCCAAATTGGCCTCCTCAAATTCCGTTTACTCTCATCTATATAATGGGGACAGCACTGGCTCTCACGTCTCAGGGATGGTGTTGTGAGCACTGATTGACGTTATGGGAGTACAGCATGTAGCACATGCCTGGCTTATGCTTAGGGGTTAATATCTAGTTATTGCAGTTACCATGGTTGTCATTGTGCTGACAGCATCCTGTCTTCTGGTTCTAGAGATAATGTCTCCATCCTCAGCTCCCAGCCAGAAGGCAGTCTGCAGTCCTGGCTGAGTTGTACTCTGTCCCTGGCCACAGATACCGTGAGGACCCCCTCTCGACAGTCAGTCATCAGCAGCCACACGCTCAGCCCCAGGTAAGAGTATCTCCCTGCTGTCTCTGGATGGCCAATAGCTTGAAAAATCTCATCCTTCAAAGGCTGTTGTTCATGTCTTCCACTTTCTCAAGCATAGGCATGGTCTTGGACAGTTTGAGCTATGACCCTGCCACTTCTTACCTGAAGGACTTTAGGCAGGTCGATTATCTTCTCTGAGCCTTCACTTCCTCATCTGTGCAACAGGAAATATAATTGTGTTTACTGCTCCAAACAGTTAAAATGATGAAGATCTAATGCAGCCCTCACTAAAGCACGGTTTTCATGATGATTTTTTAAAAAGCATGTGGTGAACATTTTTTAAATAACTGTGGATTTATTATAGTTTCCTTCTATCTAAAGCAAGCCCTCCTTGTTTTCCATGTATGGATGGTTCTGGATTTAAATTTTTCTTTTGTAAACATATTCACTTAAGTGTTTCTGTATTTGAGTTTGTGTGTGTTTTTTTTTTAAATGGCAAATCAGTATCATTGACAGTTAGGCTGGATAATTTCTCCCTCAGAGATTTTAGCTTTGTTCTGAATGTCAAGGTTTTATATTTTCCCCACCACAGAGGGTGATGGATTCAGTTACAGCCTGAGACGAAACTCTCGCAAATCTGTAGGATTGCCAACAATAGGTTCCTTCAATAAACGGGCCTTAGGATGCACCCTTAGTTTAGGGCTTAAATCCATCATCACCCTAGTTTTTCAGCCTCGTTTCTCTCAGCTCATTTGGTTTTCCTTTTCAAGGGCGGCCCTCTTATAATTAGGAGCTAACAGCCATAAATCAGAAATTATGGATTAAGCAGATGCGTAATTAAGATGAAATGCATACTCCTTTCGTGGTAACAGAAGACCCAACGTGAAAAGACAGAAAGAAAAGTCAGAGACTCAAGGAGCAAATACAGACAATCCCTTCCTGACTTGAAATGTGTTTGCTCTGAAGGAGGGGGCTGTCTCTACAAAAAGAAGGGGGTGGAAGTTCACGCTAACCTTTCAGGCATATTCAGCAAATGGCAAATGTCTGACGCATGCCTGCAGATAATCTTAGGCTGAAAAACTTGACATCGAAAATATCAGAGAGAGGCTCCTAGAGTGTGGATGCATCAGGGGAGTTAATTAAAGCAAGATCATCTGATTACTGCTCTTAATTAAAAACAAAGGCCTATATGGAGAAAAAGCCACCTCCTCTGTGAACCCCAAAGGTTGAGGACTTATTCTCTCCTGATAAAGTAAATGCCCTGTTTCTCCCCATCGACCAGTGTATAAGGCAGTGAAGCAGAACTGGAGGCAGCCATAACAGCATGTGAATGCGCATTAACATAATATCCGAGCTTTGTAATTATAATCGCACCAGCATACGATTTTGTCGTGTTCGCTCTGTCTCACTGTCGGATGTTGTGTTACTTACAAACTGGAGTTTTGTCAAGCAAGCCTACGGGTGCCATTTTTCCAACAGCATTTGATCTGTCTCTTGGTGTCACATTTTGGTGATTCTTGCAACATTTCCAACTTTCCCCTCATTATTTTATTTGCAATGGCCATCTGTGATCCGTGATCTCTGATGTTGCCATTGTAATTATCCTGGAGTGCCACGAAACACTTCCATGTAAGATGGTGAACTTAATCAGTAAGTGTTGTGTATGTTCTGACGACCCTACTGATCCGCCGTGTCCCAGCCCCTCTCCCTCTCCTTGGGCCTCCCTATTTCCTACGACACAGTGATATTAAAATTAGGCCAACAAATAACCCTACAGTGGCCTCTAAGTGTGCATGTGAAAGGAAAAGTCGCACATCTCTCCCTTTAGATCAAAAGTTAGACACGATTCAGCTTAGTGAGGAAGGCACCTCGAACGCTCAGAGAGGCCGAAAGCTGGGCCTCTTGTGCCAAACGCTTAGCTGACCGGTGGACACGAAGGAAAAGTTCTGGAGGGAAATGACAAGTGCTACTCCAGTGAGTTCACGAATGATAAGGAAAGAAACAGCCTTCCTGCTGATCTGGAGAAAGTTTCAGTGGTCTGGATGAGGATCAAACCTGGCACCACACTCCCTTAAGCCAAAGCCCGATCCAGAGCAAGGCCCGAACTCTCTTCCATTCCGTGAAGGCTGAGAGAGGTGCGGAAGCCGCAGAAGAAATGTTCGAAGCTAGCAGAGATTGGGTCACGAGGTTTAAGGAAAGACGCCGCCCCCGGAACCCAAAAGTGCAGGGTGTGGACCAGCAAGCGCTTGTGTAGAAGCTGCAGCAAGTTATCCAGAAGATCTGGCTAAGGTCATTCGTGAAGACAGCAGAGGTTCAGTGCAGACGGAAGCTCCCACTGTCGGAGGACTTTCGTAGCTAGAGAGGAGAAGCCAAGGCCCGACCTCAAAGCTTCCCAGGACAGGCTGACTCACGTGTTAGGGGCTAGTGCAGCTGATGTCTTTGAGTGGAAGCCAGGGTCCACTGACCAGTCTGAAAATCTGGGGCGCTCAAGCATTGTGCTAAGTCTGCTCTGCCTGTGCTCTGTAAGGTGAACAACAAAGCCTGGAGGGCAGCACATCTGCTCACAGCGTGGTTTCCTGAAGACTTCAAGCCTGCTGTTGAGACCTGCTACTTGGAACGCAAAGACTCCTTTCCAAATATTCCTGTCCATCGGTAGCACACCCGGTCACCCAAGAGCTCTGATGGCATGGGGATGTATGATGAGATTAATGCTGTTTTCAGGCCTGCTAACACAACATCCATTCTGCAGCCCATGGACCAAGGAGTAATTTCAACTTTCAGGTCTTATGATGGAAGAAATGCATCCGAAAGCCTAGAGAGCCTCCATAGACAGGGAGTCCTCTGATGGATCCGGGCAAATTGGGAAGCTTCTGGAAAGCATTCACCATTCTAAAGAACATTAAGAACGTTCTTGATTCACGGGAGAGGTCAAGATAGCGACGTTAACAGGAGTGCGGACGAAGTGGATTCCATCCCTCATGGAAGGGTGGAGGAGTCTAGACTTGAGTGGGGGAGGTAGCTGCAGATGGGGTGGAGACAGCAGGAGAGCAGGGACTGGAGGTGGAGCCTAAAGGGGAACTGAATTGCTAGAAACCCGTGGTAAGCGTGAACAGAGGAGGAGTTGCTTCTCACGGATGAGCAAAGAGAGTGGCTCCTGGGGATGAACTGTGCTCCTGGTGAGGAAGCCATGAAGACTGTTGACATGACAAGAAGGCATTCAGAAGGTTCTACACAGTAGCTGAGAAAGCAGCGGTGGGGTTTGCAAGGACGGTCTCCAATTCTGAAAGAGGTTCCACTGTGGCTAAAATGCTATGAAACACCATCGCCTGCTGCAGAGGAATCATTCGTGAAAGGGAGAGTCAATTGATGGGGCGCACAATATGTGGGCTTATTTTAAGAAACTGCCACAGCCACCCCAGCCTTCAGCGACCTTCACCCTGATCAGTCAGCAGCCATCACCACCGAGGCCAGACCCTCCACCAGCAAAACAATGATGGCTCACCAAAAACTCAGATGATGGTTCACATTTTTAGCAATAAAGGTTTAATTAAGGTATGGACTTGATCAGGCTTTTTAAAAAATGTTTATTTATTTTTGAGAGAGACAGAGCGTGAGCAGGGGAGGGGCAGAGAGAGAGGGAGACACAGAATCAGAAGCAGGCTCCAGGCTCCGAGCGGTCAGCACAGAGCTCGACGTGGGGCTCGAACTCATAGACCGCGAGATCATGACCTGAGCTGAAGTCGGAAGCCTGACAGACTAAACTGCCCAGGCACCCCTTAAGTATGCTTTTAAAAGACATAATGCTGTTGCACACCTAATGGACTACGATGTCATAGTGTAGTGCAAACACAACTTTAATGTGCCTTGGAAAACTAAAAAATTTACTTGACTTGCTTTATTGAAATCCTCACTTTACTGTGGTGGTCTGGAACGGGACCCACAATATCTCCGAGGCATGCCTGTAGTGACGTGCGTGATAAGGATCCTTAGCCCTTCGGTTACATCCTAAGTGGCCGAACACCCGTGTGAGTGGGAGGTGGGAGGCTACCGTGGTTTGGGTGCACGGACGGAAGTCACAGCATGTAGATTCCAACCCTCTATTTGCTCCTTTGCGGCAGCGAGATCTGGGGCAAGATCTTTCAACTTCTCTGTCCATGTTTCTCTGTGAATAAATCTGGGTTGTTGTCAGGTTAATGAGATGATGCACACATTTGTCTTCATTCGGAGCCTGGCACCTAGAGAGAGCTCAAAAAAATTAGCTTTATTCGTGTCGGTATCTGCTGGATGCCCAGAGGAAGCCCAGGAGACAGCAGAGACAGAGGCCCAGAGACAGAGAGGAGACAACTGATTCAGGCACAGATGGTCTTACCCCAGCTTCTAGAGCTCTGCCTGAGGCAGAGCTTGCCTCCACATGCTCAGGCAGCTCTCGCCAGGGCCTCACCCCCCTTTTTCTTCCCCTCTCCCCTTCCGAGTCCTCAGGCTTGTCCCAGGACAGCTCAGAGCAGTGGTGCTCCAGGGACAGTGAAAGGGCAGGAGGCAAGGAGGGACCATAAACTTCTTGTCTATTTTCCTTATATCTGTATCGCTGGGGCTGGCACACAGTTGGTGCTCAATGAATGTTTGTCGAGTGAGTAACTGACCATAACATCCAGGCTGGAACAGAAATAGTAACCATACTTGGTCACAGCTCAGCCCTGACTGCGAGTCACAGAGAGTCGGTAATTGATCAGTATCCCATAGCAGCCAAGTGGAAGGGCGGGTATGAACCCAGGTTGAATCCCTCCAAAGCCTGTATTTGTATCTGCTGCCCTGCCATGGGCTCTCTGACATTTATCCAAGTCTGGGATGCAGATTACTCACCTGCAGCATTTACTGGCATACAGCTGTTCTTACTATTAAAACTGCACAAGGATTGTTATTCAACATTCAGCAGCCATCCGAAAGATACCTACTGAGTGCCAGATCCCCCAGATCAAGCCCTGAACATTTTGAGCACTGTCCTTGGAATACGTTTCCAATTTAAAGCTGCAAGAACTTCTGAGTTGGAAAGAAGCCCTAGAATTATCTGATGTGATTTGTTCATTACACAGACAGGGGACATGGAGGTCTGGGGAGGGAAATACCTTACCCAAGCTATAGTGACGTCCTGGTTTAGAGCTCAAGTGCCCTCCAGATCTTCCTAATTGCACAAGTAATCTACAAATACTCCCTGCCCCCGCTCCCCGCCCTGTTCAGGAACTCAAAATAGAACAGATAAAGCTAAAACCCTCTTAATCATGGTGACCCCCATCTCAGCTCCCTTCCCAAAGGTATCTGCCATCAATGATAGGATGCTTTAGGGGCGCCTGGGTGGCTCAGTCGGTTAAGCATCCGACTTCGGCTCAGGTCACGATCTCGCGGTCCATGAGTTCGAGCCCCGCGTCAGGCTCTGGGCTGACTGCTCAGAGCCTGGAGCCTGTTTCAGATTCTGTGTCTCCCTCTCTCTGACCCTCCCCCGTTCATGCTTTGTCTCTCTCTGTCTCAAAAATAAAAAAACGTTAAAAAAAATTTTTTTTAAAAAATGATAGGATGCTTTGTTATGTACGTGATGGGGTACATAAATTCTTACAATGTCTTTCTCTCCTTCAACATCCCTCAACAATATATTTTGGCGATCATTCCTTATCAGTATGCCTAGGTCTGTTACCATTCCTTTAATTCCTGCAAAAGATGTGCAAGCTAAGCCATGGATTCTTTAATTAAAGTCTTCTTGTTCCGCTTTTAGCTGTTTTCAAGGTATTTTTTCTGAGCTTGTAAGCCTTTAAAACACACACACATTCAGGGCGCCTGGGTGGCTTAGTCGGTGAAGTGTTCGACATGGGCTCAGGTGGTGATCTCATGGTCATGAGATCGAGCCCCACGTAGGGCTCGTGTGCTGAGTGTGTAGCCTGCTTGGAACTCTCTCTCTCTACCCCTCCCCTGCTTATGCATGCACTCTGTCTCTCTCTCTCTCTCTCCCACCCTATCTCTCAAAATAAATAAATAAAACTTTAAATTAAAAACAAATAAAAACACGCGCATTCTTATCCATATGGCCAGACTATTCACTGGGTCCAAGGGCATTTGCATTTAAAAAAAATTTTTTTAACATTTATTTATTTTTGAGACAGAGAGAGACAGAGCATGAATGGGGGAGGGGCAGAGAGAGAGGGAGACACAGAATTGGAAGCAGGCTCCAGGCTCTGGGCCATCAGCCCAGAGCCTGACGCGGGGGTCGAACTCACAGACCTCACGGAGGGCAAGATGGTGACCTGAGCTGAAGTTGGACGCTCAACCGACTGAGCCACCCAGGCGCCCCTGGGCATTTGCATTTTAAACTTGATTAGATACTACTACCAGATATGGGTACCAGATCATCCCAGTGTCCTTTCTGCCAGGAGACGGTAGGTAGTAGAGCCTGAGACTCCCGTGTCCCCAGCCCCGTGTTACCTGGCACGTCGTAGGGCTCAATAGAGGAGTCTCTTGGACATTTCAAATTTGACTGAGAAAGAAGGTCACTTTAAAAACAGAGGAGAGAGAGAAAGCAGTCTTCTGCCAGAAAAATAAAAGCATTCACTGCATTATTTATAAGGGACGTCAGCCCAAGAGAAATACACCTAGAGCCTTGTGATTTACAGACCAGGAACCGTGCAGCTGCTGCTGATAAATGCAAGCGCTTCTGGAGATGGAGACACTAAATTACCTTCGTGGCCCCCAGAGAGGAAGTTTATGGGTTTGGTGGTGGCAGGAACACTTGGCTCAGGAATCTCTCTTAACACCTGGCTGCAGGTGGTGCCAGGGCCATCCAGGGACGGTCAGCTCGGCCCCTGCCGTGTGCCTGGCCTCTCTGGCCACTGCCCTGCTGGAAGAGTGTTAAAGCAGGGGACCTCTCCCCATCTTCCCTCTGGTCTCAGAAGATGAGATCCGGCCCTGCCAGCACCCATTTTGCACCCCACGCACCCCCCTCCCCTGCAGCCCTCCGGTCCACTTAGTGTCCCCTCTCTCTCCTGTCTGCTCAACTGCAGACAGTCCTTCTTCACGAGTGAGAAACACCTTGAGGTCCTCCCCATCCTAATGGTGTGCTCCCCCCCCATCACCCCGGAGTCCCACCGAAGTCCACCTTCTTCTCCTCTTTGGAGCCAGGCTTCTTCAGAGTGGGGGTCTGCACATGCCATCTGCACTCATACGCCTCACGTTTGTGCCTCGTTCGTTGCCTACAACCTAGAGCCCGGCCCCCACCGCTCCCTGAAACCTGCCTCACCACGCCAGTAGATTCCCAAGGGACAAATCGAGGGATGTTCTCCAGTCTTGATCTTTTTTCTAGACTTATCCCTGCCCTTAGCAACTGCCGAACACTTCTCTGTTTACTTGGCCTCTTAGACATTCCTGCTCCTTGGAGCTCCTCAGACCCCTGGTCTTTTCCTTCCCACCCCCAGTCCCCAAATGTGTGTGGGTGGGGGGTTTCACAGGGTGCCGCCCTCATCTGGCTGTTTTGCTTTCCACCTGATCCCAGACGATGGTCTCGTGATTTTTAACACCCCTATCGTAAGTGGGAAAACCCCCAGTCTAGACCTCCAACTCTTACATTCTCCCGGGTTTTAAATGTAGACATCATATCTCACTGCCTGTACCGAGAAGATCGCCAACCACATCGCTAACCAGATGTCTTCACTCAGCATATCTGGGAGGAAACTCCTGCCTTCCCGCCTACTCTGTGTTATCAGTGTCGAATTTGGTGGTTCTCTCATTCATAAAGCTTCCCAAGCTGGGTCATCTCAGACTCTCATCTCTTCTCTTTCGTCCTCATATTCATCAGATCCCCAAATCTTGTTTATTCTGCCCCATCTCAACATTCTTGGCTCTCTCTGCTTCTTTCCATCCTCACCACCAACACCTGTAAGTCAGGCTACCGTCATTTCTGTCCTAGGTGCTGACAAAGAACTTCCAATATTGTCCTTCCTTGGTCCATCCTCTATACTTCAGCCAGGGTGATGCTTTTAAAATGAAAGTCTAGTTGGGGCACCTGGGTGGCTCAGTCAGTTGAGCGTCCGACTTCGGCTCAGGTCACGATCTCGCAGTCCGTGAGTTCGAGCCCCGCGTCAGGCTCTGGGCTGACAGCTCGGAGCCAGGAGCCTGCTTCGGATTCTGTGTCTCCCTCTCTCTCTCTGCCCCTCCCCCACTCATGCTCTGCTCTGTCCCTCCCCCGCTCAGGCTCATCTCTCTGCCTCTCCAAAATAAAGAAATGGAATAAAAAAAATTAAAACAAATTAAAATGAAAGTCTAGTTGCAGTGGCTTCCCATCTCTTACTGCAAGAGTCAGCAAACTCCTGCTTGCAGGCCAAATTTGGCCCTCGACCTGATTTTGTAAAGTTTTATTGGAACACAGCCTTGTTCACGTTTTTGTTTTTGATTTTACATATTGTTTATGACTATCTTTGCACCGTGATGGCAGAATTGAGTACTTGTAATGGAAATCAGATGGCTTTTAAGCTAAAAATAATTGCCATCTGCCCTTGACAGAAAACATTGGTGATCTCTGCCATCCCGGATAGAACAGGATGGAATTCAGACGCCTTAGCAGGCTTACAGCGCCCTTCGTGATCTGGCTTTTGCCTACCTTTCTGGTCTCATGACCCTCTCTGTCTTCTTCATATTTTGTGCCCCATGTGGACTAGAGCTCTCCCCCATACATTATGTTCTTGGCCCCCCTCTTTGATCTTTTGTCCATGATATTCTCTCTGACTAGACACCCTTCTCTTGTTTCTGTGCTTAGCAGACTCTTACTCATTCTCCAAGACTCAGCTCGTGGGTTACCTGCCTTTGGAGGCTTCCTGATGCCCCGGCTGGGTCAGGTGCATGACCACCACAGTCCTACAGACCCCACACGGCCCTCTCCCATAGCACTTACCATATTATGTTGAGCTTATCTGTTTGGGTGTCTTTCTCCCTCATGGGGCAGTGAGCCTTTTAAGGAAACAAACTTCACCTTTTTCCTCTTGTACCTCAACACCTAGCACAGTGGCTGACACATAGTAGACACTCAATAAATATGCATGGAACAAATGAATGACAGTGGATAGAGAAGTAAGCTGGCCCCACATAAGAGTGATTTGATGGCTAATGCTGGTAATCAATACCAAGGGTGGACTTCCCAGGCTGGTTGACTGTCTCCAGTGTTGATGGAATGTAGAGGGGAATACTCAAGGTCTGGGCCTCAGCAACCCCAGAATGCAGACCGGGGGCAGAGGTCAGTGGCGGGCACTGTGTTAACTAGATGTGGTGGAGGTCTTGAAGATACACTTCAAAAGAGGTAAGAGGCGATAACAGGCTTTGCAGTGTGGTAGACCTGGTTTCTAATCCAAACTTATCAGCCACTTGACCATGAGCTTGTCATAGTGTCTGAGTCACTACCTCAGAAAAAAGCCCGACTCAAACTGGCTTATGCAAAATGAAAAACACTATTATCTCATGCAGCTTAGAAACCAAAGGTAGGTCTAGTTTTAGGCATTACTGGATCCAGGGATGCAAAAGTGATCATGGGGATTTGATCCTTCAGCAACCTCTCTGCTCCACTCCTCTCTGCATTGGCTTTTTTCTGAGGTAGCAAGATGGCAGCCAAGATCTTCAAGCTCGTGCCTGCACCACTCAGAGTCCAAAAGTAAAGAGAAGTAACCTCTCTTCTAAAGAGTTCCACAAAAATCCTGAGCTCGGCTTTCATTGGCCCAAAGGGAATCACATGTCTGTTCCAAACCAGTCAGACAGATAAGGGGAATGAAGGAGCCTTTTACCTTAGGCTCAAGTTGGTGTTCTCACCTGGTTCTGGAATATGGGTTTTATTCCCACTCAAACCATAGAAACACTGGGAGAGGAAGGGTTTCCCCAAAGGACAACAGAGTGCCTTACCTGGAGCAGAAAACTAATAGGGGGTGGATAAATTTTTTTAAAAAAATAAGCAAAGCAGGGGCACCTGGGTGGCTCAGTCGGTTGAGTGTCCGACTTCAGCTCAGGTTATGATGTCACAGTCTGTGAGTTTGAGCCCCGCATCAGGCTCTGTGCTGACAGCTCAGAGCCTGGAGCCTGCTTTGGATTCTGTGTCTCCCTCTCTCTCTGCCCCTCCCCTGCTCGTTCTCTGTCTCTCTCTGTCTCAAAAATAAATAAAAACATTAAAAAAATTTTAAAATAAGCGAAGCAAATGTTCTCCACCAAGGGGGAGGTTGCATTATGTGAGTGGACAAAATTATGCAGACAGAGCCTGGGGATGGGGGTTGGAGAAGGGACGAGAAGGGGTAGGAGAGGAGAGTGAGATCAGAGAAGACATATTCAAGTGTTTGAGGTCCAATTTGGTAGCCTTGGGAAGTCCACATAAAATTGTGTGTACCCCGGTCAGAGACTTTCTTTATCCCTAAATTTCAGTGACCCATCTATCACCACATAATTAGTGACGCCGTGCTTTGAATTTATTACCAAACATGGCTCTCCGCTGTTGCTATTGGACTTGTACCATATTGCAATGTGAGCATAGAGATTATTGTATAAATTATTCTCACTCACATAATCATCGTGATTTTAATTACTGTGTAATCTTCGCTAATTACTGTTGTATGTATCATTTGCTTTGGTGCCGATTTAACACAACCGCTGTTCGTTTGGCTAAACGATGGCATGACAACTTTTCCTTTTTCTGGGGAAAATTTGCTTTCTGTAAACATTTGCAGCCCTATACTCGCGGCTTGCAGCTCTCGGTTTAAAAAAGAACAAGATTGAGACACCAACTTCCTTTCGCCCCGTTGATTTTTACGTGGGATGAGGCTGGCTTGAATTAGTAAAAAGGTCTAAATTACGGGGTATTGTTTTTAAAATAAAGTCGTATGCCTTTCAGGGAAGTGCAATTACTCTACTACAGAAAGGAAGGCAAGGATGGGTCACATGAGGCCTGCTTAAATGATTAGATAAGATTCGTTTGTAATTAGTTCATTAATTATGTAAATGTGAATGGATGGTACTTAGCATTAAAAACAGCTTGTTCCCAAAGTAGGTTAAGCATCCACCGCTAATCTTATTTCAATAGTACATTTATTTACTGGTCTCTGCATTCTCAGAACCGGAGCTCAGAATCATTTTAATCCATGCTGAATATACTTCATGAAGAGGCCTCCCATGAATATGGTTTTATGTCTTCCTGGGACAAAAGGGTTCTATTCCATTTTACCAGTATTAGGAAGTTTAGTGGAAACTGAAACATTTTACCACAATTACCATGGACCCAAGGTCTGAGCAAGCAGAACCGGAAGTCCGGCTCTGCCCAGGATTCATCCTTGGAGCCAACAGGATTCTTGGACAGGTTTCCATGAGAAGGGGGGGGGTGGGCGGCTATTTTCTATCTAAAACTCCAGGTCTTGAATGGTGGATCTGTGGACCTTTCGGGAATTTTGAGGCTCATCTAATTTAGCTGCAGGTTTGTGTAAAAACACTGGGATTCATCGGTGATGGTTCAGAACATTCTTTTGGAATCTGTGGCTCTCCCGTTGAGCTCTATGTCCGTGAAGTAGACCCATTGTTGACATATACATCCAGGAAAGTGCATCTGTATGAAATTTTCCAGAATTGGTCCTACCTGTGTCATGACAACCCAAATCAAAACCAGATCGTCCCAGGTGCCCCTACAACCCTTCTTGGGTCTGTTCCAGTCATGACCTCCTCCTTCCTCACAGGTAACTACCACCCTGACTTCTAACACTATAAATTAGATAGGTTTTGAACTCAATACAAAAGGAAGCATCCAGTAGGAAGTGCTCTTTGGCCTCTGGCTTCTTTCTTTTAATATTACGTTTTTGAGTTTCCTTCATACTGTTGTTATGTAACATGTTGTTCTGTTTTGTTTTCTTTGCTCTCTAGTCCAGAACTGCGGTTCTCAACTGGGGGCAGTTTTGCACCCCCCTCTCTGAGCTCAGAGATAGTTGATCATGTCTGGAGACATTTTTGGTCGTCCTAACAGAGAGGGGTGTTACTGTAGAGCCCAGGATGCCTCCGAACATCCTATGATGCACAGGACTGGCCACAAAGAACTATCTGGTCTAAAACGTCAATTATGCCACCACTGAGAAACCCTAGTCTATAACATTCCATTGTAGAAATATGTAATAATGATTTATTCATTCTGTTAATAGACATTCAGGTTGTTTCTCGTTTAACACTGTTATGAATAACACTACTGTGAGCAATCTTGTACAGATCTTTTGTTGCATGGATTGAGATTTCTTTTGGGTGTATACACCAGGAGAGGTGTATTTTCAACTTTAGTAATTGTTGTCAAGACAGTGGTAACAATTTACCTTCCCACCAGCAGGAAACGGGGGTTCCATTTGCTCTGCATTGTTGCTAACACTTGGTCCTGTCATTTTTTTTAATGTTAGCTATCCTGGTGGATATGAGTTAGGGCCATGTTTTTGGTTTTAACTTGTACATTCCTGATAAATGAGCCTCTTCATGTGCTCATCTGTTCTCTGGGATATCCTCTTTGGTGAAATGTCTGATGAAGTCTTTTGCTCATTATGGTTTTTCTTTTGGGTTGTTTCTTCATTATTGATTTGTAGGAGTCTTAACTATATTCTACATGTAAGTCCTTTCTTTTTTTCTTATGTTTTTGAAGTTTATTTATTTTTGAAAGAGAGAGAGAGCACACAGGCGAGTGAGCAGGGGAGGAGAAGAGAGAGAGGGAGACACAGAATCCAAAGCAGCCTCCAGGCTCTGAGCTGTCAGCACAGAGCCCCACGTGGGGCTCAAACTCACAAACCTTGAGATCCTGACCTGAGCCGAAGTCAGAGGCTTAACCGACTGAACCACCCAAGTGCCCCTATATGTAAGTCCTTTCTTGAGTATGAGGATCTACTCCATTTGGTAGGATGCCTTTTTCACTCTCCTGTGGTTTATTTTGACAAACAGAAGTTATTCATTTTAATATAACTGAATTCAGAATATTTTCCCTTTATGGTTGGTGCTTTATATATCCCATCGAGGAGTTATTTGCCTATTCCCAATTTATGAAAATATCTCTCTGTGTTTTCTGGCAAATGCTGTATTGATGTAACTTTTATATCTAGATATGCAATTCATCAGGAATTGATATTTATGTTGTGAGGTAAGGGTTAAGATTCATGGCCATGTAAATATGCAGTTAGTCTTGTGTGTGTGTTTGAAAAGAAATCACATTTTCCACATTTTAAAACTGTATCATCTTCTATTAAAGCAAGTGATTTTATATATATTCTAGACCCCGTTCTATTCCATGTTTCTACTTGTCTATCTTTGAGCTGATTTATCATTGCCTTAATTAATGTAGCTTTATATGTATGTCTTGATATCTGAATGTGTGTTCCTGAGATTAGTTCTTCTTCTTCAAGATCAGCAATTTTCTAGGGGAAAAGTGCCACAGAGCTGGGCTCACCTCAACATTCTTCCCTCTTTCCAGAACTTAATCCTTTAAGTCTTGGTGGCTTCGGTGCCCTCCGATGCCTGTAAATTTAAACTTAGCTTTTCTAGTTTTTCTAAGCACAGATCTTCTCTGATACAAGCTCATCTATCATATCTGGAAATTGAATGCTGAGCTAGCTTTTCTACTCCCTTTGCTCAGTAAACATTTCTTCTTTAGTTTCCATGCCTAAGACGATGTGAAGGTTCACTCGTATTTCCTTCCAGTCATAATGCAGTGAATCGACTTTCCTTTTTAGACTTTAAGATTCTGTACTGCGAGGGATCATGGATTCAGTAAAGGATGTATTACTGGATGGATGTAAGGAGGGCTGGCTGGATGGCTGGCTGGTTGAATAATTTCCACTCACTTAAAACTGTGTTTTCATGAGGAACTGGGTACTTTTATGAATACGTCT